>NC_064753.1:40056446-41283321 GCF_011397635.1 Epinephelus fuscoguttatus
ATGTTATCTAATCAATTATTATCCAGCATAATCAAAAATTCCAAAGATCCCATATTGCAGCTTTCAGTTGTGGGGATGCACTTGTTTGTTTTTTTTATGTCTGTTATTGATTCAGTATATCTTTGGGTTTTGGGCCGTTACCAATTCTATGACGTCACATTTGGCTCTGGACACTGAAGGCTTAATGACTAGGCAGTGATTATAATACATGTATATATACTATATTCAAATATGCTCTAAATTTCAAAAATATAAAGAAAAAATTTTTCCTATGCTACCACAGGAAACCACACACCGCTATCTGAAAGTGTAATCATAAATAAACGTAACACATTGCCATTATTATTGTATCAGAGTATCTGGTAAATGAATTAGTAAAAATAAAAGTGAATAAATAAATATGAAAGTAATAAATAATTTTAAAAGTAAAAAATATTAAAATTTAAAATAATAAATAAATAAATATAAAATAGTAAATAAATAAATATAAAAATGATTTATACATATAAAAGTAATTAATACATGTAAAAGTACATAAATAAGCATAAAAGTGAATAAAAATAAAAGTAAAAATGTGTCAGTATCTGTATGTGATGAAGGAAAATCCTCATTTGGGTAGCTGTGGTCAGTGTCTTACTGATAGAATAGTTGTCTTATGAATTATAAATGGAGCAACTTCTGATCGACCCGTATTAATGACAGGCTTAAAATAACAACTTCCAAACGGTCCCATCAAGTTTCTTTTTAAAGCCCCGACACATCTGGTTTAAATTCTGCCCACTCCCAGTAGAGATACAGATACAGATAATTTAGCTGGTTGAACAGATACATACAAAGATACAGATAATGATGTACTGATTCATCCTTTATTATTAGTGCTGGTTCTATTATTATGGTGCACTGCAGATCTGTGTGTGGTTTGTCCAGGTGGTGTTGCCGTACTCCAACAGAAGCTGTTGATCGACCACTGTGGGTGGTTACAATCAGTGTCAAACACTGTTCTGCCTCTGTCTCATAACTTTCAAATGTATTAAAAAGTGGAAAACTAATGTAATATAAGTGTTATGTGAGTTATATCATTGTCGATAGTTTTTGTACAGTGTCAGTATGTCATATAAAATGTCACTAAAAAAATCATTTAAAATGTCATAGTATGATAAATCAGAAAAATATGATAGCGTGTGCACTTTTTCTGAGCTGCAGTCAGTCATATTTTTGAGAGAATCCCTGATCTAAGAGTTTTGTTTTCAAAATGCTCTATTACTGTCAGTTTATCTGTTGAGTTTCCAAAATTTCTCTTGGAGTGAAATTCTCATCCGACCCCCCTCCAGGGTGTAGATATAGCAGGTGTAGAGTGAAAATGGTCCTCCCCCCACGTTAACGATGAGGTTACAGCCCTGGCTTAAAGGAATACATCATCCACACCTGACTATTTCTTTATCACGTAGTCATGCTGTGTTACCTTGAATCCGTGAAGAAAACTTTGTTTTTCTCGTCCCCCTCCAAGGAAAACGGCAAACATGTTGATTGATTGATTGATTGATTGGGGTCAAACTATGTCAAAACATCTGTTTACAAACTCTCACACACCTCATACAGCATACTTCAAGTGTCTACAAGTGTCATTTATCCAGTCGTGTGCTCAGTACTTCCTAAACACATGTATTTTTGCTGAAAACTAAAATTTCAAACTGAACTGAAAGCAGAAGTGGGACCAAGTCACACATGTGCAAGTCTCAAGTCTTAACCTTCAAGTCTGAAGTAAGTCCCAAGTCATTTTTTCTTGGGCAAGTCAAGTCAAGTCACAGGTTATGTCAAGTCAAGTCAAGTCCTGTAACAGGTCAAGTCAAGTCCAAGTCAAGTCACCTTATTATTGTAATTTTACCTGCAGAATCTGATCTTAATAAAGTGAAAAGACAAGATATAAGTAACTGTCAGTAAACACTGACTTCATCGCTGCAATGTTTACTTTGCAGGGACAACCCCCATGTGCGCCTGCACACACACTAACCAAGGCAGCGGCCAAAATCACCCATTTAGCTGATTTAACCCTGTGTTGCTCGTTCACAAAACGTACAGCCGGTCTTGTGATGTTGTTGATGTTGTGTCACGTTTTCTGGGGTTGATGTTAGCAAATAAATTAAAAAACAAGTTCCACCAACCCCCCCTCAGCCTGCGCTCCTACCGGGTAATCAACATCATTTTTTAAATTACTTTATTAATTTTATATTCAAACTGAAAACATGATGTGAATAACACGCAAGTCATTCAAGTCATCGTGTCTCAAGGCAAGTCAAGTCCCGAGTCTTTAACTTCCAAGTCTGAGTCAAGTCTCAAGTCTTTTATTTTTTGTCAAGTCAAGTCACAAGTCATCAAAACAGCGACTCGAGTCAACTCGAGTCCAAGTCACAATGACTCAAGTCCTCATCTCTGACTGAAAGTGAATCTTATCTATGCTCTCTTCATAGCTAGACTCCAATACTAAGGTTTTTGTTTTTTTGCTAAAATGCATGTGTGTGGGAAACACTGAGCATGGGACTGGATAAATAAGACTTGGAGTATACTGCATGAGTTGTGTGAGATCCTGATGTCATACTACAATAAGGCCTTTCACTGATACCGTAATAACGTTAACGTTAGCTGATTTGTAAAGTGAGTCCACCGAGAAACACAAGGACGGTACTTCTATTCAAGGTTTTTCAGAATAAAAGCATTATATCTGTAGACTACGGATTATGACATCAGGACCTCGTAATTACAAGATAATGTGTAGATTTTTTTATTTATTCAGTGAATGCAATACACTTTACTGGCAGGTCCTGTTTTTGTCTCAGTAATGTTCCAAGCGAATATTCAAAACTACTTGATGGAGAAAAACTGATAAAATTAGCCTCACCTCTATGGCTACAGGTAGTTTCTATCAGTTTCTATCACTATTCTGTCCGTCCATAAAGAAATGCACTTCCTTGCGTTGGACACTAGAGGCATCATCCGTATATTTACGGATCTACAGACACCAGTCATATGTGTAAGTGGAAATGAGGTGTTAGGCAGATGAAGGAGATGTCATGTAAAAAAAATTAGCTACCTTAGGTGTTCTGTGATGTTCTGAATTCTGTTTATGAGGCTTTTACGTCCAGACGATAGTAAAATTATTCTGCATGAAAATATCCGATGATTTTCAATATCTGTACAACACTTATCAGCAGCGGCTTTAATATGTTGGTACTGCATCTTCAACATTCGTTTCTGTTCTTATATACCACAAGCCCGATAAAAGAAACCTTAACAAAAATGTACTACATAGTTGCTGTTTTTTCTTTCTTCTTTGTATTCCCTTGAAGTCTCTGTCCTGGCTCTGTGTCCAGTTTTAATTGTTCTTGCTTCAGTTCTGCCATCTGGTTAATCTCAGAAACTCTTTCAGGAAGACCAACTCCTCCAGCACAGCATGAGCTCATCTGTGAGCACAGTCCAACCTGCTTTACTATAAACTTTGATGCCATGTGCAACCTGTCAGAATAAAACCAGTGATATGAAACTTCACAGACTGGTGATTTTAAAAATGCTGAGACAGTAAAAAGGTTAGGAGATTTTGCTAAGCCTGTATGTTTTTTCTTTAGTTGTAGAAAGAGTAAGGTTTTTAAAAAGGTGTTTCTGTCTCTTGTGTCCTCAGTGTACTCCTGTGCTCTCCTCAGAGACATCCTTCTACAAGGCCGGCTCTACATTTCCAGAAACTGGCTATGTTTCTATGCCAACCTCTTCGGCAAGGACATAAAGGTATGAGAGATTGACAGACAGTTTAATAAACTCAAACTGACTGACAAACATGAAGCGGGTGTCTCCCAGTCACGATCTGACAAAGCTGATTGGACAACCTGACAAATAATTTGACTGAAAGTCATTCAGGATTACGGGCTGACTTTCAGTGTCACAGACTTAATTCTCCCATGTTTTCTCTTCATGTGCTGTGAAATAATGAAGCGAGAACAGGTCGACTTACTGAACCTTTAACCTGAACCAGTTATGTGATTCTCTCTTTGATGCTGTGCATTGTTCCTGTTCCTTGATTTCCTTGAAACCAAACCTCTCCTGACATCCGAGTGACAATAAGCTACTTATTCAGACTGCATTCTTCACATTCTGACTGAAATCAAACACGTTTCATGTCCACTACTGATTTTCTCCTGGGGCTTTTCCTCCCTGTATTACAGTGTCTGCCTTCCCTGCCAGCATTTACTCAAATCACACCAGTGTTTTCCTCTCACCTGTAATTTTCTTATTATTCTGCTTTCAAGTTTGCCTCCCCAAATTTGACTGTCTCCTCTGAAGTGTTATTTCCTGTCTTCTTCAGGTGGCGATCCCTGTCGTTTCTGTGAGGCTGGTGAAGAAGCACAAAACAGCAGGCCTTGTGCCCAATGGCTTGGCTATCACCACAGACACCGGCCAGAAGGTGAACACTTACATCACAGTCGCCGTGAATTAAAATACTTGCGCTGATTAGCGCAGCATGGCTGCAGGAGAGGTGTGATGGAAAAAACAACACCATGCTATAGATAGAAGCAGAGCGGAGTCCCAGTCTTGTGGAGCGAGGGAGAGTGAAGGGTTTTTCCACCATTACAGCAACATACAGACGGGCTACTTAACTCTGTCACATCAGACTCAGCCTGTCTTCAAGTGGTGTTTTAAAAGACATAATGAACTTTTTAGCTTCTGTTCAGGCCCCAACTGCCCATAAATAACTTTAGGTCAGCTTTAGATTTGTACCTAGCAAACATGAAACTCTGTAGATGTGTTAAGACATGGGACCCAGCTCAATATTGAAAGTTGCTCAGTGGTGCATGAAGCCACAAACCTGTAACAGCCGCATCTAAAATTACCCAGATGATTAGCAATGCATCATCAGGTTCTTAGAGCAAGCAAACTAGAGACTTCCACTGGCCAACTACCTCTGGTTTAGCACTCTATGGCAACAGTGAAATGAGTAATTACATGGGGCTTTTGAAGCTCAAAAAAATGTTTCAATTCCACCGTTTGGTCACTAAGGGTGCTTTCAGACTGAGAGTTGTCTTGCTTTGGTCTAAATCAGGGACTAATTTTGTTACAAAGTTGTATAATTGCCTAGAGTTGGTTCGTGTTCTCACGGCAGCATTTACAAGTGGACCAGATAAAATGTCTGTGCAAGAAAGCTGCTCTTGATTGGTCAGAATTTCCATGTGGGAAAAATCCAGGAAGTAAACCAAACATTGAAGAAGAGTACACTTGCAAGATAAATGTGATACTTTCTAATGGCACAATGGAGGGACAACTACGCAGGTTGATTTTAGCGCTGCTCATCGTGGACTATATTGCTGTCATTGTTCATTTTAGTCAAACCATACAGTTTGAAAACGAGGCTAGAAAACAATGTTTTGATGCATTGGATGTGCTGAATGTGCATATTAAGGCAGTACAGGAGGAGGTGCACATTAATAATCCTCCAGGACTGTAACATGCTCATGTTTAACCCAAACAATGTGTCATGTGACTGCAGTTGGTTCACATCCAGGTCAGAACACCTTCTCACCACAAACGAACTGCACCAGAGTTCGTTTTTAACCTGACCGAGACCACCTCTTCAAGAAGGTCTCAGTCTGGTTGTTTTGGTGTGCACCCAAGTGCAATTGCTGTGTTCACACCTGCCCAAACAAACCGCACTTAGGGGGCAAATGAACTTGAGTTTGATTGAACCGAACCAAACAGGGCAGGTGTGAAAGCACCCTAAGAAAATTGGCTTCAAACCCCAGTGCACTTCCTGAGGTGTGAACCTTTGGTTCAGACCAAAAGCAAAGCGATTTTGTGACTCTCCCTCCTCGTGCAAATACGGCTGAAGGTTTGGTAGCTGTGCTAACTAACTAGGGAAGACAGCTTATGTTAACATTAGTGCTAACTTGGTTTGTAGTAGGCTAAAATACAACTGATAGCAGGAACTGCCAGGTGCGTGGCATGTTTTGTAAAATATTTTATCAAAAAGACGTATGAACAACTGAACGAGTCATAAAGATGATCTGACTGTATATAATGTATAACCATACTTGAGCAGAATAACATTACTCCGATTCACAATGTGTTAAAAACTAGATAAACAAGTTCTTTTTAATCAATAAACTCACTTGCCAATCTACAGAAGCGCATTGCATTCACTGAATAAATAAAAAAATCAGCACATTATCTCGTAATTATGAGATATTATGTTGTAATTAGGAGACAAGATCTCATAATTACGAGATAATATCTCGTAATTATGAGATCTTGATGTCATAATCTGTAGTCTACAGATATAATGCTTTTATTCTGAAGAACCTTGACCGAAAGTTCCGTCCTTGTGTTTCTCACTAGACTCACTTTACACATCAGCTAACGTTAAAGTTATTACGGTATCAGCAAAAGGCCTTATTGTAGTATGACATCAGGATCTTGTAATTACAAGATAAGATCTCAAAATTACAAGATCCTGATGTCGTAAATATGAGATCTTACCTTGTAATTATGACATAAGATCTCATAATTAAGAGATAATATGTCCATTTTTTTATCTATTCAGTGAATGCAATGCGCTTCCATAACAATCAACACAGGGAACTGAACTGAAGATAACAGCCTGTTAGCCAGTTAGCAGCCTGTTAGCAAAGCTAGCACACTGTCATATGGTCTCTCCAAAATCCACAGCAAAAGTTTAATTTTGTAAACGTACTCGAGGCAAATTCCAGATTTCACAGAGATTCCCATAGGAATGAATGGACTTCCGGGTTCTTCCTCTCCATACACATGCATAAGTGGAAACAAGACGTTAGACCATAACAGGAATAGCATGTATGAATTTTGAAAATGGGCATAGTTCCCCTTTAAGTGCACCTCAGACATTCATACGGCACTATGCACTCATATATATACACTGCAGTATGACAGCATACATTATTTATTCATAAGACAAATCACTAAAATATGAATAAGAACAGTTTGTTTAGCAGACGACTGCAGAAGGGTCACAGTTAGCATGCTGTCAGCACTGAGCTCTGCCAGGTGTACATTAGGTGAGTTTGTTTTCCATATCAGTGCAAAATGTTTCAGCACAAGTCTTTAGATACGTGTCTGTCTTTAAACCGTCACATGCTTCCTCTCTCTTTCTTTATTTTAAGTTACATGTTAACTCAGTGAGTCAAAGCAGAACCCAGCTGTGTAAAATTACATTTGTGTAAAACACTGTTATTAAATTTGTCTGAGGCTGGCATATTGCTGAAAATAAGCATAAAGATCTTCTCAGCAGCTCGGATTAAAGTAACAACCTTCCTCAAAGCGTGTGAGCCTCGCAGCATATGGATGGTATGTCACTGACTGTAAGAGGGCAAATGTCCTGTACCATATAATGTCTGCATGACTGTGTAATCTGCGTTACACAACCGTGCGTGCATACATGGCTCTGCACAATGTTTCACTTGAGGTAAAAAGTTCACAGCTCCTGTCTGTAAAAACAAAGTTCAGGCTTGTTTGTAATTTTTCAGCTCGTTCACCAACATGAGTGTGTCAGTGGAGACGCAGCAGGACTCAGACGGCTGTAACACCGTGTTTCAAATGCTCGTAAATACATTCAGAAGTACTTTTCAGATCGCAGTGATATTTATTCAGGTCAGAGGGATATTTGGGTAAGCTGTCACTGACCTGTCATTCACTCATGAAAGAATAAACCGGAACAAAATGTTATTAGAAAAATATCCTCTTTGTGCCCCAGATTATGAATCCCTGATGTGTCATTTGCCCAATGTATTATATGCTTTGTAATGCTGCAGATATTAATGCACCTCTCCACTGAATCCCCTGATTATATACTAACAACATGAGCAGACAGCTGTAATAATGCAGGTGTGATTTTGTCCAGATGTTGATGATCTCAGGTGCTGAAGCGACCAAGATTCAGATGAACACATCTGATATTTGCAAAGGCAGGTTGAGATGTGAAGAAGAAAATCATCGTGATCTATTTCTTTTTTCAGTTTCCCCCACAGGGCTCGTCAAAGTTTAATATCATCTCTCATCTAACCTAATTTTGGTGATAAATGAAAAGCTGAGTGTAAAGCTTATCTGTGCTGTTCAAAAGAAATCTCTCTAACTGTATGAATATACATTTGAGAGAATCACTCTGAGCTCAGATTGTATGCCATAAACATTTTTATATGTGTGGATAAATTCTGAATAGTTTCTAGGGACTATTTTAGTTTTAACTAGAATTATAAGAGTTTCACCAGGATTTATACATCACTGTTTCTCTTTTTATTTCCTCAGTATGTATTTGTATCTCTGCTATCAAGAGACAGTGTGTATGACGTCCTCCGCAGGATCTGCACACACCTACAGGTCAGAGGACACACACACACATGCACGTGGATACTTTCCGGGTGTTTTCACCCTTGGTCCTTTTCAGCTCTCGAAACAGATTTTGTTTTGTGCATATGTGACACTCTAAGAGACCTCAGACCCCTCTAAAACAAACCACCTCAGAAGGTGAGTTCGGTTCGCTTCGAGTCCACAGTGTGGTTCACTTAACCTGTGCCTTGTGAACACACAGCGCTCCAGGTTCGCTTTGCTCTTTGCCATTTTAGTCAGCCCTCTAGATCACATGCTGTTGCATTGGGACGCTTTAAAAAACAGACGAAACCACGTTGGCCTGTAACGCTGACAAGGACGCAGGGTGAGGAGCACTTTGGTCCACAGAGGATACTGCACGTCTCCAGAAGTGGAATGTGGAATACATCAAACTGCAGCAGTCTACAGGACACAGAGACACTGAGGTTTTCTTCCAATTTTAAGTTCATCTGAAAGCGAGGGGCTTCATAATCACACTGCAGTGCCATGGCAAAGTAAGAACAAAACGATATCAGTATATATTATATATAGTATAGTGTGAACAGAAAGAGGACTGAGGCCCCATCAGACCTGAAGTCGACCAGAAAGAGAACTGAGTCCTCTTTCAAATGAACTGACAGTGTGAAAGCAAGAAGAACTGAGTCGCTTTTCTGTTGGTCCACTTTTTGGTACACTTTAGGGGTGTTTTCACATTTAGTCGTTTTTAAACAAACTGAACTCAGTCCTCTTAAAGTGCACCAAAAAGTGGACCAACAGAAAAGGGACTTGGTTCTTTTTGTGTTCACATTGTCAGTTCATTTGAAAGAGGACTCAGTTCTCTTTCTGGTCGACTTCAGGTCTGATGGGGCCTCAGTCCTCTTTCTGTTCACACTATATATATTGATATTGTTTTGTTTTTACTTTGACGTGACACTACAGTGCGGTTATGAAACCCCTCGCTTTCAGATTAACTTAAAATTGGAGCACTCCAGGTTCGCTTTGCTCTTTGCCATTGTATTCAGCCCTCTAGATCACATGTTGCACTGGGATGCTTGACAAAACAGGTGAAACCACATCGGCCTGTAACGCTTGCAAGGATGCAGTACAAGGAGTAGTTTGGTCCATGGCAGGTACTGCACATCTCCAGATGTGGAATGTAGAATAAATCAAGCAGCACCAGTCTACAGCACAGAACCACTTAAGTTTTTCTCCAATTTTAAGGGTATTTTTCACATATAGTCCTTTTTAAACAAACCAAACTCATTCCTCTTTAAGTGCACTAAAAAGTGGACCAACAGAAAAGGGACCGAGTTCTTTTTGTGTTCACGTTGTCAGTTCATTTGAAAGAGGACTCAGCTCTCTCTCTGGTCAACTTCAGGTCTGATGGGGCCTCTGTCCTCTTTCTGTTCACACTAAAGCCTATATGTAACATATATTGACATTGTTTTGTTTTTACTTTGACGTGGCTCTGCAGTGTGGTTATGAACTTAAGATTGGAGAAAAACCTGTTTCTGTGCGTTTTGGACAGTTGCTGTTTGATGTTTTCCTCATTCCATATCTGGAGGAGTGCAGTTTTTTCATCGTCAGACCAAAGTACTCCTTGTCCACTTAAAATGAGATGTGTTTATTATGTGTCCCACTGAAATAGCGTGTGATCTGTCTACAGCAAGCCTGGAGGACTACAATACAAAAGCAAAAAGGCAAAGCGGACCTGGAGGCACAGTGAGTTAAGTGAACCACACCACAGACTTGAAGCAAGCCAAACTCAGACCTCCTTGGGAGGTGCTCTGCGTTCGATTCACTTCAGAAGGGTCTGAGTTCTCTTGGAGTGTTCACATATGTCCAAAAAAGTGCTGAGTCACTGCTCTGAGTTCGCTTAAAGGACTGAGTGTGAAAACACCCTCGGTCTATAATGTGTGGTGTACGTGTCAGCTAACAAGGTGATCTCATTTTCCCTCTGCAGGTCAATGGGAAGAGTCTGAGCTTGAAGCAGTTCATGGAGGAGCCGACCTTATCGCTGGTCAGTGATGACAGCATGTCTTTCATAAGCCATCATAAAACTGTAAAGATCATAGTGGGTAAAGCTACAACATCTGGTTATCCACAGGCATTTACTGCTTTAATGTCTCCCAGTTTCTTTTATGTTGGTCTAAAAGCCTCGACATCTCTCACGTGCAGCTGCCCCTGAGCTGACGTACCTTCGTACACAGACAGTATCAATAGATCATTCTGTTGCAGCTGCAGTCTCACAATGAATTATCCCCTGAGTCGGCAAGATGCTATCACAGCGTTGTGAAGTCACCTTGTGTGTGTGTGCACTTAAGGTTACTGTGCAGCAGAAGAGCTTTTGTATTAAGTAGTAATTAAGTTCTGCGAACATGCTCGTCCTTGATCGCACTCTAATCTAGACTGAAAGTATCTGAAGAGAAATGTGAAGGGGAGACGCTGCAGGTGAAGAGGGTAAAACTTTGAACCCATACAGCAGATATCACCTTGAACCTTCTCATGTTAGTTGCTCAACTGAGTAAATTACTTTTGTATTTCAGGTTTTCTAAAATGTTACATTTAGATATGCAAATTGTACCTTATCATAAATTTCCAGAGACCTGCATTTTACAAAGTATCTCACACTGTGTCTGTGCTGTTGCAGTTGCATGACACACAGATCCTCCTCTTTCCTCTGTGCCACAGGACGAGTTCCCCGTTCCAGACGAGTTCCCGGTGGTCGACGAATTCCCCTCAGTGTTAAAGTGGAGGAGGAAACCCTCGGTGGTGTCTGTGTCGTCCTCCCTTCCCGACCTCCTGGGCAACTCCACCAGCAGCCTGAGCGCCGCAGACACGCCCTTCAAATCAGAGCAGCCGCTGGAAGGTGATCAAACTCTCCACACACTGACAGTGCCGTGTCATTACGATGTCATTACAGTTTGCTGAACGTTATTGGCATGGCTTATGAGTGTCTATCATGAGAATTATCCACATCATTAGTTAGGACCGTCTGTGGTTAGCGAGGTAAATCGATCTGAGAATGCAAATGTAGTTTTTAATTAGCACTGTCCTGAAATCTGTGGTACTACAGATATAACTACAAAGATCTTACAATGAAGGAAACCTCACAGTGACATATTTTAGAGTTACATCAGCTGTTATTAGTTGATACTTTTAGAGGATATCAGCGTCCTGCAGGACTTTATTTGATTTAAAGAGAAATCTGCTTCCTCTTCATCTGATCAGAAAGCCCCTGTGGGTGGTTTTGTTTTCATCCTCCAAATGTAAGCGAGCTTCTGTTGAGCATAAAATCACAGTGTGTCTCAGTAGACTTTAACAAAAGAACAAAGACGACAATCAGCAAAGATAATAACAATTAAATACATAAAAACAACATACAGGATATTGTTTATTTACAGCAAGGCTGTTCAATTACAAATTCAATGGGGACAGATTTTAAAACGAGGAAATGTTGATGAGTCGTATGTTTCCAGCAGCAGGCAACCTATTGAACTTTTTTTTTTGTTTATTTTAAATGTCTTTAATTGAGCAGATGGATTCCACATATGGTCAACATCAACATTTAAGGCTCATTTTTTGAGCATTACAGTTGTGCATAATACCCTGAGATCAAGAAGAGATCAAATGTTGCAGTAGGCACAAAGGTAGTAAAAAATAAAGTGCAATTATGTCAACATAAAATAATATAATTGAAAAACAATGTAGTCACAGTCACATATCTGACTGGGGAGCATGACATAATGCAGAGACAGAATAAAAACAGCTGTTAATGCATAGAAGCATAACAAGTAGCTTTCGCAGTAACTATTAACACACTCTTTATACCAACATTTCCGTCTCACACACACACACACACACACACACACACGCACACATGAGAGACTGTGGACGGAGCAGATTGAACTATGGCTGTCTACATGCTGAACATGTGTACTGATAAAGCACTGACTCTTTACTGGCAGAGGTTTTATTGCATTTACTTATACTAACAAGCGTACTTTAAAAATAAGTATAATATCTCCAACCCTGGCAAGAAGAAATAAATTAAATTAAGTAAATAAATAAGTAACTTACCTAATAATAATACAAGTACATAAATAGATTTAAAAAGATTAAGAAATTATGTAACAGATATATCTATTACCTGCGGGCCGTCTATTGAATAGGCCTGATTTACAGTTAAGGCTGGAAGTGAGCAACAAAACCAGAACAAAGTAGCAGTTATACAGTTCAACTGTAAGAAAGAGGAAGTGATAATTATGATGATCAATTTAAAATCTCTATTGCTTTCCTCTCTGATCTCTCTGAAGTATTCCACAGATGCTCTGTCAGCAATAGATTGATTAATAATCCTCAGAATGATAAGAGTTTGCATTCTGTAGTAAAAGTGTTCGTGGGAGAATAAAGAGTCCTGCCAAGTGGTGAAGTGACTCCATGAAGAGTTTTATAGGTAATTAGTGACAGTGTGTAGCTGAGCCAGGTGAAAAACTGAGTCAGTGATCTGAGGACAGAGTCAGTGTTAACATCTTCAACATGTCACTCCCATTAAAGGAGAACAGTGTGAGTCATGTTTAAAGTTTGAGACATGACGAGTTAAGTTGTCTGAATGTGTTTTTAAGTTTTCATTTCCTGTGAGTTTCTTGTGTCTGTGTGAGAGACAGAGCGAAAGAAAAGAGAGTAATTGCTTTTGGATGGCAGTGTCTCCGTTACGCAACGACACATTAAGCTCCAAATGGAGATTAAATGTGGGGGTGTGTATTAAAAAGCTCTGGGCGGATGCAGATTAAAGAGAGATTATGACAAACAATGTCTGCTGTCAGAGTTTTCTGAGGACAGTTTAACGGCTGTGCGCTGACAGATCGTTTCCACTAACCTACATTAATGTTGTTTGTAACATGTCTGATATTTGAGGAGTGAACGGTACATTTCAACAGCGCTCTGAAGTCACGTTCGGCCCAGTTTGTGCCAGAGTGCACTCCAGTACTCGGAATTAGTGTTTCCGAATGCACCCAAGGGTCTGTCAGGTTAGGAGTGACAACTTGTTGAAAGCAACTGGTTGTATTGCAGCTAGTGGCACCTCACAAATGTTGCGGGAATTCTGATCTGTCATCAGTGCTACAGCTGTTAGCTTAAGTTAGTGATTTTGGTTGACAACTCACAACTGAACATTTCCTGCTAGCCCTCAATGACACGATGGCTCCCTAGGTTTAAAGGATTTTTTCATTTTAAAGGAGGCATTAATAAAATAAAAAAATGAAATAAAAAAAGTTTCAGGTCTTAAGGTTTTTTATTTTATTTTAAATACAAAAAACCCCCCCTGAAATCCTATTTTTTTTTTTTTTTAAAAATCATTTTAAAGGAGGAATAAAAAAAACTTAAAAGGTTTCAGGTCATAAGTTTTATTTTATTTTATTTTATTTTATTTTAAAGGAGGCATAAATAAAATACAAAAAAAAATTAAAACCTGAATTCCTATTTTAAAAAAAATCATTTTAAAGGAGGAATAAAAAAACTTAAAAGATTTCAGGTCTTAAGTTTTTTTTTCTTATATTAAAAGAGGCATAAACAATATACACGCAAAAATTAAAAGAAAAATAATTTAAACCCAAAATCCAATAAAAAAAATAAAAATAAATTAAAGGAGGAATAAAAAACTTTAAAGGTGTCAGGTCTAAAGTTTTTTTTTTATCTTAAAGGAGGCATAAATAAAATACAAAATAAAATAAAACCTGAATCCCTTTAAAAAGTTTTTTTTCTCATTTCAAAGGAGGCATAAATTAAAAAAATAAAATAAAAACGTCTCAGATTTCACCATTTCTTTCTTTGGATTTAGCACAAAATGCAAATAAACCTAAAATTCACATAAAAATTAATCACGTTTTTTTTTGTTTGTTTGTTTGTTTGTTTTTTTTTTACAATTACAGGAGCCTTAGCTATATATAAATTTATATATATTTTGCCATATGACAAAGACAAGGTTTTATTTTATAGAGGTCTTGGACAGCTCACATTGTTAATTGATATCATTTAATTGCACCCTCTGATTAGATTTATATTGTGATTAATATTTGAGCTCCAAAGTGCACATTGTCGCACCATTACACAAACAGGTGGGCCAGCCCTATGAAAAGTGAAACATGTACAGTTGAGCCAAGCCAAGTACTGTTAATGATTTTCTGTGTGTGTGTGTGTGTGTGTGTGTGTGTGTGTGTGTGTGTGTGTGTGTGTGTGTGTGTGTGTGTGTGACAGAGCGAGCTCTGCAAACAGACAGAGGTCTTTTATCAGAGCCACTGGCGGAGCTGGGCCAGATGGAGTACCAGCTGCTCAAGTTCTTCACCCTGCTGTGAGTATACAGAGGGACACACAGACACCAACAACACCACCTTCACCACCTCCAGCAGCTGACTCACAGCTACACACACACTGGGAGCATTAACATGGAGATATAAATAGTGGGCGACTCACTCCGTCATGCTGAACACACGGGATCAGAGATGTTAAAGCACTTTCTGGTTTGTATTTTGTCACAGCGAAGTTTCCTCTTATGATGACCTGACTTAATAACTTAATTATTAAAATTTATTGCAGTGTGTCAAATAATTTGTCTTCGTGAGCTCTCCTTACTTCCCCCGCTCTGGAGTGTAAGAGGGTGACACAGTGAGCAGGGCGACTGTCCTTCACCCAGAGGGCAAGAAGCCGATCTGCTTACATTAAGTGTCCTTGAGAGAGCAATGAATCCATATCTGCTCCTGGAGGTTTATCATGTAGCTGACGGTGACCTCTGACTCTGGTATATCAGAATATAATCCATATGAACTACAAAGACAACTCTACATACATTTATGATTACAATGGAATACGCATTGAATGTAATAAAGCAAAACACGCATGCATATTTATTAACTCCTGAGTGAATTAAAAGGTTTAATCTTTTCTTTTCAGGCTCATTTCAAATAACCTGCACTTGAACTTTATAACCTTGCACTGATAATTTCAAATGAATAAAAATAATGTGAACTCGATTTTGTATGATTCTACAACATATACAAGTTTCAGTGTATTGTTTTTGTACTGTACAGAAATGAAAATGGAAAGCAAACACATTCAAAACTTTGAAATGCTACATCATTACTTGAAAAACTTTAAGCAGCAATATAAAGTGCAGCATGATTTGCAAAACACTTCTTTGCTCCTTTAAGACAGATCTAAACTGTGTATTTCAAGGACAGTAAAGTGCAGTGATGTCAACAGGAAGTCAAATGTCGCCTCCCAGTGTTCACCAGAAGACATTACAGCTCTCTACCTCCAAATCACCAGAGGATTCCTGTGTCTAATGTCACAACCATCGTGACACTTAATATTTGTGATTTAACTAATCTGTGTGTCGCGTCTTCTTTCGTCAGTATTATTCTCCTCATCCTGTCGTCGTGCTACCTGGCCTTTCGTGTGTGCAGTCTGGAGCAGCAGCTGTCCTTCCTCAGTAACCCAAATCTGCCCCTGAGAGAGAGGTAACACTCCATCATCATCATCATCATCATCATCATCATCAGCTGCAGCATCATCAGTGCTTTATATGTGAAACAGCTGTTTGTTTTTTTATTGGAAAAAGTTTTTTATTACTACACCAAAAATAAAGGACATTCAAATTCCATTAAAGTTGAGATTTAGAAAACAACAACAACAACAAAGGCTTGTCCCAAATATAGGCCTGTGCCAGTTGGTAAAATGACACCAAAGATAATTCAATTTTTGCACATCTATCCAGTTGACTTGAAAGAAAGAATTGCCGTTAAAACATGCAGGTCGAAAATTAAAGATGGAGACACAACAACTTCCAACTAACTTGTCTCAACTCAAACTTTAGGACTTGGGCTTTGACTTGCAACTTGCCACTCTTGAGTTGGGGCTTGAGTGCAAAGACTTGAGACTTGTCACTTGCAAAACAATGCCTTGCTCTCACCTGCCATTTCATCCAGAGAGTCCTCTAACTTGGCTGCTTTCTCGCCTAGGTAACCACTGCTCTCCGCTGTGAGCCGTCAGACTGGCGGCTGGTTCCTCTTCTCATCCTTGGAGTTGATGCCCTCCTCCAGAGATTTAGGACCTTCTTTAGAGCCCAGAAAAGATCAAGAAACCCCTGCGCCAGCCGGAAGACAGGCAGGAGCAACATCAGCCCGAGTCCAGGCATCTTCCCCTCAGCGGAATGACTTCCTATTTAGTGATCACTTCCAGACTATGCAAACAGATTTTTTATTTATAAAATGAAAGTAGGTTTTACTGTTCAGGGCTCCACACTAACTTCAGACATTGGTTGCACTGGTGTGCCGAACTATTTCACCTGAAATTTGTCACCGAGCCTTCTAGCACTGCAATAATACATTTCAAGCATCATCTTTTGCGTCAGTTCCCACGCACATTAGTCATTTCTCAACACATTATGTAAAGGATTGTAAACACAGGCGATGTTGGGTCAGGATGAAGCATCTTTCTGGGGACAGGCGGTGGAGCAGTGGCTACTGCGGATGATGTCAAACCTGTGCAGTGCCTTTTAGGGCCAGTAAATGGACCTGCACTTGTATAGCGCCTCTCTAGTCTTCTGACCACTCGAGGCGCTTTTACACTACTGATTCACATTCACCCATTCACACACAGTCACACACTGGTGGCCGAGGCTACCAAACATGATGCCACCTGCTACTCAGTATTCAGTATCCCATTCTAACACACTGATGGAACAGCCATTGGGAGCAATTTGGGGTTCAGTATCTTGCCCAAGGATACTTCAACGCGGACTGGAGGAGCCATGAATCTAACCGCTCATCTTCCGATTGGTGGATGACCCACTCTATGTCTGAGCCGCCAGTAACAGGTGTAAGAGGAACCGCAGCATTTTGCTTGCCGAAAAACAATCAATAGTTCTCTCTCTCTCTTGAACTGAAGTATGTTTTAGATCATGATGCTACTCGAGGAAGAGTACAGGATGCGGTTTCATATGTACACACTTGGTTTTAATCCCAGGAAACAGGATTCCCAGGAATCCACATCCAACCATACAGGGAAATATAATACAGGAAGCCACATAAGACATTGTTACATTACAGATGTGAACCAAATAGGCTGATATGTAGAATATATATGAATATATATATCCCTTGATTCCGTTATTAGATACCTATGTGCGTAGTATTTAAGTAGGTGTAGTATGTCCCCCAATGTGGATGCAATAGCCGGAGTTGGAAGTGGGTACACATGCCTTATTTTTTGTCCCCATCCGAATTCAGCAAATAAGAATATCAGGGTCAGAGCCAATCAGAGGCCCACACACACACACAGCTGCTAAATGTCAGGTGCACCAGTGCGACCAATGAAAATGTTCAGTTTCACTTGACAGTTTTCTGGTGACATTTGTAGATGGTTTGTTATGATGGTCGACCATGAACTCTTCCTGTCACAGACGTTTCATGACTCTGCGGTATAAACCTCTGCACTCTCAGATAGCGAGCAGAACGCTGCTGAAGCTGCTGTTTGTGACACTGGTGAATTTTAGGAGAGGTGAGGTTGGTGTTGGAGGATGGACAGGTAAGAGATGATTCATCACACCTATAACTTGACAGTTGAGATATTTCAGGTGAGTTACTGTGTTAATATACAACATGTTCTGACTGACAGCCCTCAGTAGGATGGCTACAACAAGCTACGACGATGCACTTTTTAAAATACGTCCACATTATTTCAAATGTATGCAACTGTTTTAAGAGTTTAGATCTATTTTTGCTTGATACTAGGTACTCAGTGTCAATTTTGAGGGTGTGTATGGAAGGAAGTGGTGTTGTGACGACAAACACTTGACTAAATGAAGTTACCAATCAGTTGACTGTAATATACTGGAGAGATAACGCCACCTGTGGGTGTTAGCTGTAATGTGAATGAGATGGTTTGGTGACATGCATAACTTCTGTTTTTAGTTGTACTCATCTGCTGTGTGAAAGGAGTTACCAGGGTGTTTTATTTCTTTTATACATTTCAACTGAAGTCACCAAAGACTTAAAAATGACACAGTGAGGTTTTGAATGTTCATGTGATTTTATCTTTGAAGATATTTAATGAAATGTGCAGACATGGGTGGAATGTAGCCCTAGACTAGTTTGTGAAATCCCTACAAATTAAATTGGCAACAAAATGGAGATAAACAAAGAAATGTTTGCGGCTTTTAATTTATTTTTTGGTCATTTTGGGCGCCAAGACTACCCAACCCTCGATCCTGTCAGACTTTATACAGGACCACCATGAAAAGACTTGATTCTTGACAGCACAGCAAATTTCAGTAACCTCTACAACTCACCCTAAATTATGAAGCTGGAACATAATGTTGGCAGACGCACTTAATTCTTAATACTTTACATATGGAGCATTGGCTGAATACCAGTGGCTTTGGTTTTCTTCCACATGTTTCAGCTTAAATCTAATAACTTGTCTGTGTATTCATGGGTTAAAAATGTGTATTTTCTATAATGTCAGCTGTTCAGAAGCTACAACAACCAACCTTAACTTTAGTCAAGAAATCCATGAACACATATTAATGTTTGATATTATCTAATGGGGTTTAAAAAGGGTTCAGAAAAAGAAAATATTCAGTTCAGAGAGATTTTGACAGTTTATGAAACACAGATTATGGATTTATTTTCATTTTCAGTCCCTTTGCCTCACAAATCTGACTTTAAAAGGACATCTGCAGCCCAGATTGATTAAATAATGATTAACAGAGTCCACATGTACAACATGATCACACTGCTGTGCTTTTAAACAGAGCGACACTTAAAGCACAGCAAGCAAATACGTAAGAGATACAGCTGGAAATATCCTTAACTCCTTAAAGGTCTAGTGTGTTGGATTGCTCCCAGGTTGCAGAACTTAGAGCCAGTGTTTGGTTTGTCCATTCTGGGCTACTGTAAAAACAACATGGTGGTCTCTGTGGAGGAGGACCAGGCCCTCAGGAGGAGTGCCAGGCTTTGAAGCCATTTTTTATAGTGGCCAACAACCGAATTACAACTTTAGCGTCCATCATGTGAAGCCATTGGGCCCAACAAGACCTTTTTCCATTGACTTGCATGGTGAAAAAAACATCTGTAAATCAGTGAAGAATTTTTTTGGGGCGTCACAACCCCCACAAAATGATTTTTTTGACTGTCCGTATTTGAACCATTCAGACCGATAACATTTGGAAAGTCTATAAGACCCGCAGGATTTAATCATTTTTAAGTTAGCGGAGAGCTACACCAGAGGTTAGCCAGTCGGCCGGTGGGAGTCTCTAGCCTGCTCTATGGGCCCAGCGATATGGAAAATCCAGGTCATTCTAGACCCAGGAAGTTGAACTTTCTTGGCTTCATCTGTCAGTGAGCAAAATTCATAGGTAGTTAGAGCTGCAGCTTAGTCACGTCATCCACCATACCAACCTGTCAGTCCATGATGAGCTGCCTTTCGCTCCTGGGATTGGGAGCGGAAGCCCCGATGTAAATGCTGGGTTAGCGATAGGCTAGCTATGAAGTATTAGGTTAAAAGAGAGGTGGTTATGGTAACGGTAATGCTAAGGGTTACATCTCAGTACCTATAATGTGAATCAGGTCTTCATGTATAATGAATTCTAAAGTGGATTCATTAAATTAAAATTGGTGGGTTTGTCTTGTACTAGTGGTAGGCGTGGCTTGTAGGGGCATGTCATGTACGCTACACATGAAATGTGTCTGCAGCTTTGTCTCATGTCTCGCTCTGTATATACACATACACAGCTCATTCTAAGGTAACAAAAACACAACAGTTCTTATTTATCGGGTGATTATAAATATTATATTCCATTTCTGCCAGTAGATAACCCTTAAATCCTTAACACTGGACTTTAAAGCTTAAAAGTGAATTATCTCCCTCCACACTGACAGTATATTTACTCTGGATCAGAACCTTATTACAGCTGTGTGATATTTACACTGAGTAAACATTCAAACCCCAAGACTCGTTTTTATGGCTGCAGCACTTCATCAGTGAGAGAGAAACTGTAGATCTCTTTTGTATCATTCATTCATCTCCGTAACTGCTTCATCCTCTTGAGGGCCGCAGGGGGGCTGGAGCCTATCCCAGCTGACACTGGGCGAGAGGCAGGGTACACCCTGGACAGGTCACCAGACTATCGCAGGGCTGACACATAGAGACAGACAACCATTCACACTCACATTCACACCTACGGACAATTTAGAGTCACCAATTAACCTGCATGTCTTTGGACTGTGGGAGGAAGCTGGAGTACCCAGAGAAAACCCACACTGACACGGGGAGAACATGCAGACTCCACACAGAAGGGCTCCCGCTTGAACCAGGAACCCTCTTGCTGTAAGGCGAGTGCTAACCACTACACCACTGTTCTGTATCAGTTGATGGAAGTTTTACACCAAATTAGCCCGACATATTTGGAAACTTTATTACCGCTACAACTTCAAATTAAGTTCTGATTAAAGGCAGATAGTCGTGTTGCACAGTCCTGTGTAGGTAGCATGGGCCAGGGTTTTCTTTATATTCTTATTATATTCTTCGTATACTCCATTGCATTGGGTAGCCATTAGCTACTTTAAAGGTGGGCCACCTGAATACCATGATGACCCAAATGATTGACAGGTGGCCTAGTTCCCGCAAAGAAAAGGAGGGTGGGGGCAGAGAGGGAGACACCTGGTTCACAGGGTCACAGTCCGAGGAGTATGCGAGGAATCCAGCACGACCGACCCCGAACAAACCTGCTGACAATCAAAGCCTGAAGTGACGAGAATGCTCTGACTTTAAAGACCTAATCTTAATATTTAACCTTAAACTACACTTGAGTTAGATTCTCTTTTTCTGTTATACATGTTGTTTTAAATCATTTTGTATTTTTTAAAACAGAGGGGGGACCTGCTGCCAGAACCTAAAAATAATATTGTTAATATTCTTCAGTCAGCATGTTATTTAGGGTAATGTTCTGGAAGATGATCATTTCTAAATATGGTATGAATTGTAACTGTATCTGACATTTGGATTATTGTCGAGTGTTTTTGTATTTAACAAGAAATTGGAAGGTTTCCTTTCATATTTTTCCTGAGACACACTGAGTGTTTAAAAAGCTGAATAAAAGTAAAACATTTTCTATGTTTAAGGTAAAGTAAGAAGAAAATAAAGTAGTTATAAAGGCTCCGAGCCTCACTGTGAGAACTGCTGGATGTACGGCCATTAGAAAACCAAGAAATCCCCAAACCAGTGTTTGAAGAGGCGTACTGGAATGTGAACATGGCTTTTATAAATGACTGACAAAATATACAGTATGTGAGAGTAATCATGCAGAACTCCTCTTAAATATCAAAATGGAGAGATGACGTAACAGAAGGAATGATAAGTGGTATAAAGTGGATATGAAACTGTTTAGGATTTGGTTCATTACATTACAGTATTCTGCCTTCATCCTACAAAGATAGTGCTTACTTGCTCACTTTAACACAAAGGAAACTACATGTAAGATTTCCCCCATGAGTGCACTGATACTGAAGTCCATTATTCTAATGGAGATTTTATCTCTGGATCAAGACTTTAGATTTGTTATGAGGAGGACAGATTTAAAACCATTTACAAATACAAAATACAGCTGAAATATGTACTACGTGCGACTGTTGATACATCACAGCTGTTAGCTCTGAACAGCAGAATTGTATCATCTTAAATGGGCAGATAAAACTCTATTTTTACCATTGGGTCAGATGTCAAAGAATCAAGAGTCACAAAGACTCGATAAATGCTTCTTTGATAACATCTTTAATTTGTGGCTCTTATTCTGTCCATTTTTATTTTGCTAGATTGTACATGTTAGCAGATGTGTTACATAAGTATGCATGACCAGGTGGAATAACTAATACCTTTACTAACATATTTATATATGTATTAATTCATCATAAATTGCACATAACTGTACATATTTCTTATGTTTACTCTAATTCTATTGCTTTATTCTATTGATGTATATATTGTAGTTAAATGGAAAATAAAGTACTGTACTTAAGTGCAATACTGAGGTACTTGTATTTCAGAGTATATATTTATGCTTACAGTAAAAGCAATATCAAGATCTTTTATTCAGTTTAGCATTTATATAAAGTATTTATATATAATTACTGTTCTTTGTCAATGGAAAAAAACTGTGATTTTACATTGTCTGAGTATTTTAATTTTATGACACATTATACTTCTACTTCGCTACATCTAAGAGAATATTGCAGTTTTTGCTTCACTACATGTATTGAACAGCTGTAGCTTAGTTACTTTCCAGATTTATTTTTTACATAAAACATATAATCAGTTAGATATATGAAGCATTGTTATAGATTAAACCACCTGATTATGTAAAACTCACACAAACAACATTAAAATGCAGCTTCATCAGTAATAACAATCTGATAATATGATAGATAATTATATAACTCTGACAGGATTCATTCTGCTGCATAATGATACTATGAGTAACCTTTCATTTTTTCAATTCTATTTGTTCCACTCATGTCAATACGCAACAATCAAAGTCACAACCAAAAAAATTCTAATAAACATCCCATGACTGAAAAGGAGCAGGGAGCAGAAAACAATCTAATTTAACCTGCACTTCTCTCAAAACACAAATAATCATAATAAACAGATGGTCTATGACTTTCAGTAAATAACCAATACCTACAGTAACTTCAGAAAGAAACATAAATAAACAGAAGAATTGGAAACCATCACAATGTCCCCTTTAACAAGGGAACAGCTTCTACATGACAGCTCCATATAGTATTTCTCAAACATTTTCTAAAACTGAAAACTACTTACACGCCCCTTTAAATCATTCTGTAAAGAATGTCACAGTTTAACGGCCACCTATGAAATACACATCTGTTTTAATGTAGTCTGTGCAAACTGGTGCTTAAAGTAAACATTTCTTCCATGCTTGTCGTCCTCTGAAATAAAAACAAACAACTTTTGTAAATGTTCTGGTAACACTCTGCATTTTGTTCCATACATAACTAACAGTGTCTGTGTTCTGATAATAGTTTCATACTTTTTACTTAAAGAACAAATGTGTAGGATTCATTGGCAGAAATGGAATATTAAACACTAAGTATGTTTTCTTTGGTGTATAATCACCTGAAAATAAGAATCATTATGTTTTCGTTACCTTAGATTATCTACATGGAGAGCAGGTCCCTGCCCACTCCCCTCCCCCCGGACATCTTTTCCTAACCCTAAGTGTAGTGTCTCTGCAGCCGCAGGTAGATCTACTTGTCTCATCCACAGGGTCGGCCATGTTTCTACTATAGCAAAGAAAAGACTAACCAAGACCAAAATAAACCTAGATAGGACTTTACACATTTTCGTGTCGGCCACTGGAAAATGGAATCGGAAAAACACTGATTTTTTTTCCATCGTGAATCTGCTTTATTCAGTATTTTTACTGGTTTGAGTCATCGAGTCCGTTTGTTTTGGAGTAGAAGAAACCTCTGCAGATAATTCAGCTGAGAAATTATAGCTGGTTGCAATTTGCAATCCTCACCACTAGATGCCCCTTAATCTTCCTAAATCTTACACACTGTTCCTTTAAGAAAGAAAATGTTAAAGGCAGGACTTATTTTTTCCACGTTACCCGAGTAAAGAATCTAAATACTTCTCCCACAACTGGTGCATGTCAGTGCTTTAAACTATGCAGGACTTTGTAACCTAGCATGTCATAAAGGAAACAAGTTAATTATAATTATTAGCTCATGCAGTACCTATAGTTTATCGGTCTCAGTTGAACTGTAAACCTTCTGGAGACCTTAAAGCACAAAGGGCAGAGGCCAACTTCTGTAACTAACTGTGTGTGTGAGAGTCAGTTTTAGCTGTAGCGTAATGGGGGCAGGTCGAAGCAGATGGCCAGACAAGCAGCAGCCTCATCCATACCTTCAGGGAGCCGTATTGTCTGTCCTGGAATGCTGTGCAGGTGACCTATGACCTCTGCGGTGTGAAGGAGAACGCTGACTGTAACTTCACAGTAATGGTCTGTATCGCACACAGTAAAATCATCACACACAGGCCGTGTTACTGGATGTTTTCCAAGAACGCATTACCTCAGTGGTGCATTAAATGTGTCCACGTCTGCTGAGAGCGTGGTCCAAGTGCATTACAGTTTATCAATTTATGGAGAGGTGCCGTGTTTCACTGCAGCACACTGTGCAAATATTTCTTCCTAGCCAAAGGGGTTTTGGAACCAAATATCCAGAGAGAATATAATTACAAACATCGTACATCATATGGAAATATTCTACACTGGGGCAGTAAAACAATATTGTTCCTCTTTACGTTTTGCTTTAGAAAAACCATGTAAGTGCATGTTTATGAGATCACACACAAAAGATGAATTTAAAAGAAGGCTAATTTACAGTCTAGGATGGATGTATGTGCATTTATACCACAGTTTCACTTGGCAAAGCCTCACAAAGGGTTTTAGAGAACAATTTTTCTTTTAATACAGCTTGGATTATGTGAAAAGGTGTAAGATGGTGTAAGAGGAGGTGGTTCCCATTTTCAAAAAAGGGGACCGGAGGGTGTGTTCCAACTATCGGAGTATCACACTGCTCAACCTCCCCCGAAAAGTTTACTCCAGGGTGCTGGAAAGGAGGCTCCGAACGACTGTCAAACCTCAGATTCAGGATTCCGTCCTGGCCGTGGACCAGCTCTTTACACTTGCAAGGCAGCTGAAGGGGTTGTAGGAGTTTGCCCATCCAGTCTACACGTGCTTTGTGGACTTGAAGGCTTACGACTTGTGGGGGGTACTGTGGGACTATTGGGTACCAGGCCCACTGCTACGAGCCATTCGGTCCCTGTATGACCAAAGTGAGAGATGCATCCACATACTCGGCGTTAAGTCAAACACATTCTTGGTGGGTGTTAGCCTCCGCCAGGGTTGTCCCTTGTCAACACTCCTGTCTGTGACATTCATGGACAGGATCTCAAGGCGCAGCTGAGGGGGAGGAAAGGGTCCGGTCTAGGGACCTCAGAATTGCATCTCTGCTTGAATCTCCATGAACTCCAGCATGCACTGGGGTGGTTTGCAGCCGAGTGTGAATGGGTCAGGATGAGAGTCAGCACCTCCAAATCTGAGGCTGTGGTTGTCTGCCAGAAACCAGTGGATTGCTCCCTCTGGGCTGGGGGAGAGTGACTGCCTCAAGCAAGGGAGTTCAAGTATCTCGAGGTCTTGATCACAAGTGAGGGTAGAATGCAGCGTGAAATGGATTGCCAGTTTGGTGCGGCCTCTATAGTGATGTGGCCGCTGCGTCGGACCGTCGTGGTGAAGAGGGAGCTCAGCCGGAAGGTGAAGCTTTCAGTTTACTGGTCCATCTATGTCCCAACCCTCACCTGTGATCATGAGCTCAGGATAGTGAGTGGAAGAATGAGATTGCGGATACAAGCGGCTGAAATGAGTTTCCTCCATGGGTAGGCTGGGCTCAGCCTTAGAGATAGGGTAAGGAGCTCAGACATCTGGAGGGAGCTTGGAGTAGAGCCGCTGCTCTTTCGCGAATGGGGTTGGTTGAGGTGGTTTCGGCATCTGATCAGGATGCATCCTTGGTGCAGCCTGTTGGAGGTGTTCCAGGCACGTCTCACTGGTAGGAGGCCCTGGGGCAGACCCAGAACACACTGGAGGAATTGCATATCTCATATGGCCTGGGAACACCTTGGGGGAAAGGGACATATGGGGTGCTTTGCTTTGCCTACTGCCTCCGCGTCCCAGCCCTTGATAAGTGGATGACAATGAGTGGATGGTGTAAGATGAGCAGGTATTGGATTTAACAAGTCTCTATTAGCTGGTCCACATGTTCTGTTCGTGATCAGAAATCAATACTTAACTCTGTGAAAAAACACTTAATAGGGGTCTATTTTTATTATTTCCATAGAGAAACGCAGTACAAGAAAGCATGACATCATTCTAGGCGGCTACAATTGAGTTTGATTGTATAAAATATAGTCAGCTACTTCAATGTTTCAATTATAAATGTTTTATTTATCTCCTGCCAGTAGACCTCAAAGCAGCCACATGTTAAACTGTGTTTTGATTAACGGAGGTTGGCTGTGACCACAGACACACCCGAGTGTTCACAAACAAGTCGGATTGCTTCACTATATTTATTCGTCCACGTGCCCGCCATTGACTGAGAGCATCGGGTTCACACCCATCCTCTGGAGAGCTGTTGAAAGTCACTTTGGGCGGTGTGAGCCAAAACAATATATTACAACATTTCAACACAAAATAACTCCTGGGACAAGCTGAACATCAAATATATTAAACGTGGTTAATCGTATATAAAGGAGAATTTATTGTTGAAGGAATAACTCTTCTTTATTGGACAAAATTTCTCTTGATGGGAATTCTGATTAAAGTCTGGGTTTGTGAAAGTTTCATGATACTATTTATTGTTTCATGGGTTGAAGTGCAGCCCTGATGTGGAGGAAAATACATCAGGGAGGGTCTTAATCTTCACGGTTGGATTAAATGAACGAACATTACCATGGAATTAAATTTAATGTACCTTTTCGTTTTCCTCTTCACTCTCATCTTCTCCTCTGTCTCTGTTCTCTCTGTGTTTGCATCTGCACTTAATCAGTTCTTTGGATTTCTCCACTTTTCCTTCCAGCAATAACTAATTCAACCCAGCAAGTCCAAAGATCTGCGGTCCGTCATCACAACTCAGTGTGTGTACACTTTCCACACAATCAGTGGCTTTGGTTACATGTGTCCACCAAGTGACACAGTATGTTTAAAGAAGACACACGAGTGGTGAAACTAAGAAGAATAAGTTTTCATATTCACACTTTTTAATTTGAGCCATTAAAGACAGTTTGAATAGTTGTATTAATGTGTTAGAAAGTTTTACCACTTTAATGTTTTCTTGCTGAGAATAGACAAGAAGATTGATACAATTCAGTCAGTAGCTGGCTAGCTTAGCTTAGCTAAGCTAAAGCTCAAATACCAGAATCAGTGAGAGACAGCTACAGGCAACAGCTAGGCGAGCCACTTTGGTTTGTATGGAAAATGTAACAGTCAGCAACTGCTCAACTTAGCTTAGCTTAACTTAGCTTAGCTTAGCACAAATACTGGAAACGGGGAAACAGCTACAGGAAACAGCTAGCCTAGCCATGCTCTTGTTTGTGTGGTAAATGTAACAGTCAGCAGCCAGTTATCTTATCTTAGCTTAGCTGAGTACAAGTACTGGAATCAGTGGAAGACGGCTACAGGAAATGGCAAGGCTAGCCGCTCTTGTTTTGTCTTAAATGTAACAGTCAGCTGGTTAGCTTAGCTTAGCACAAATACTGGAAACAGTAGGAGACAGCTACAGGAAATGGCTAGGCTAGCCACTCGTTTGTATGTAAAACGTGACAGTCAGCAGCTGCTTAGCTTAGCTTAGCTTAGCTTAGCTTAGCACAAATACCAGAAACAGGGGAAATGGCTAGGGAAAAACAGCTAGGCTAGCCACTCTTGTTTGTATGGTAAATGTAACAGTCAGCAGCCAGTTAGCTTAGCTTAACACAAATACTGGCAACAGTGGGAGACAGCTACAGGAAACAACTAGGCTAGCCACTCGTATTTGTATGGTAACAGTGACAGTCAGCAGCTGGTTAGCTTAGCTTAGCTTAGCACAGATACTGGAAACAGGAGGGAAACACCATCAGGAAACAGCTAGTTTAGTGACTCAGCTACGGAAAACAGCAAGGCTAGTCACTCTTGTTTATACAGTGAATGTAACAGTTAGCAGCTGCTCAACTTAGCTTAGCTTAGCACCAATATTGGACAGAGGGGTTAAACAGTTAGGGGAAACAGGCTCGCCACTTTCTTGTTTGTATGGTAAATGTAACAGTCAGCAGCCACTTAGCTTACCTTAGCTTAGCTTAGCACAAACACAGGAAGACAGCAAGGCTCTCTCTGAAGGTCACAAAATCCACCTACCACCTCTAAACCTAACAAAATACCTCAACACATTAGATCTTGTGCAGTGTAAAAAATTAACCATTCAGTGGTGTTTAAAGGCTGATTTTGTTACCTGTGGACGGGGTCAAGCTAGCTGTTTCCCAATATTTCCAGTATTTATGCTAAGCTAAGCTAACCAGCTCCTGGCTGGAAATATGTAACGGTGTTTCTCCAAACCTCAAGCTTTAAAATATCTCACAGGGTTTAATAGGTTTAATATTCACTGGTGATTCGGCTACTCATTTTCCCATTGCTAATATTAA
This sequence comes from Epinephelus fuscoguttatus, assembly GCF_011397635.1. Lineage (NCBI taxonomy): Eukaryota > Metazoa > Chordata > Actinopteri > Perciformes > Serranidae > Epinephelus > Epinephelus fuscoguttatus. The sequence continues at coordinate 40,085,127 of NC_064753.1, forward strand.
AATGGGATTTATGGGATTACTTATTTAGCTATTAGCCAATTTACAGAATGCCTTTTAAATATATAGTGCTCCAATTTCTCCGGTTTCTAACAGAGGTTGATCAAAGACAAGCTTTAGTTACACCAAAATATGTTTTAATGGTTTTGTTTTGTTGTTTCACGAGTTTTATGATTAGTAAAATATTTTACATATTAAAGCTGGAGCCTTGAGCTTCTTATTCTCTGAGGTGTCTTTGTTTTGTAATTTCCCAGCTGTTTTCTGCAGGGACAGAACATTACTGCTCGTACAATGACTGACCTACATAACAACTCCAGTTTACCACCTGATCCAAGGAGATGGACAAGCCTGGCTGGCACTTCTGCATTTCACTGGTACAGTTTGTTAACACAGAGCACAATGGTGAAGCCTTATCTCAGGGGAATCATGGTGCACATGCGATGGAGCATCTAACTCTTTGCTTCTCTCTTCATTTCTGATGTGATGTTGTGATACGGGCTTGACCTACTTACACCTCCTGAACAAGACGTGTTACAGTGCAGTCGCACACCTGGAAACAGTGCCGTCCAGGATGTAACCACGTCAGTTTGGGCCCCTCGATAGGATGTTGCTTGTTTTAATTAAAGTGATTCTCACGCATGCTGCTGTAAATGAAGCTAAAATGGTTCCAAGTTTTTGGAGTTGGTTGCAGATGTTTTGGGACAGGAAATGATATAATGTAGAACACCACAACAGATTTTCCTATTTATGACAGAGGTCAGAGACAGTTCTGAGCTCACGTTATGGAAATGTTTGTGTGTATGTGTGTATTTGTGTATGTATATGTACCTGCTCCAGACAAGAGGGCTTCTATCTGACGAGTAAATACGAACCACCTGGAGGGGAAGCTTGGCTCTTGCTCCTGAAATCAATTACACACAACACAGACGAAGAACAGTGGTGAGTGAGTTCGCTTGGGAGCTCTGTGTTTGTTTGTGTCTGTAAATTGAGGTGTATGTCTGGGCATACATTAAAAACAAAACATACTTACGTTCCTTTAGCTGTATGTCTGTTTTTAATCAAGGTAGAGCTCAAACTTGTTGAAACAGACATGTTTTTAATGTTTTTCAGAGCATATATCCAATCATGGTATGTAAATGTTGCCGATTAAGTGTTCAAGCATTAAAACATGTTGCTTTTAAAGCTGTGTTCACAAGGACCACACCACATTAATGTGACTCTCATTCATATTACAGTACCTTTGGTCTAACTTTGTTTATAGATCTCAACGTTTTTTTGATTAGTAACCAATATTATCAAATATGAAATGGTGTAGGACGTACTCAGATCCTTTACTTAAATAAAAGTATATACCAGACTGTAAAAGTGCTCTGGTATGGGAGTAAAAGTCCTGCAATGATAATGTTGTTCAAGTAAAAGTATGTAAGTATAATTTGGAAAATATACCTTGAATATTGAAAGTAAAAGTGTTCATTGCAGAAAAAAACCCTAAATTATTCAAAGTACATTAAAAATAATTAAAATGAAAAGTAACAAACTGTGACTTTTTTTTTTAACATTAAAATTGAAAGCATCCAAATAGTTGCCAATGATTTTCTGTCCACTCACTAATTGTTTTAGCTGTACCTTTACAAACTGTCAGGTAGTTTAATATACATCAAGCATCATGTTTTTTAAGCTGTTCATTTGTTTTGTGTGCACAAACCTTCATTTGTAAAGTAACTGAAGCTGTCAGAAAAATGCTGTTGGGTAAGAAGTACAATATTTAGCTCTGAGATATAGTTGAAGTGAGGGGGTGGCACGGTGGTGTGGTGGTTAGCACTCTCGCCTCACAGCAAGAGGGTTGCTGGTTTGATCCCGGGTGTGGGAGCCCTTCTGTGTGGAGTCTGTGTGGGTTCTCTCCGGGCACTCTGGCTTCCTCCCACAGTCCAAAGACATGCAGATTGGGGACTAGGTTAATTGGTGACTCTAAATTGTCCGTAGGTGTGAATGTGAGTGTGAATGGTTGTTTGTCTCTATGTGTCAGCCCTGTGATAGTCTGGCGACCTGTCCAGGGTGTACCCTGCCTCTCGCCCGATGTCAGCTGGGATAGGCTCCAGCCCCCCCGTGACCCTCAAGAGGATGAAGCGGTTAGAATATGAATGAATATAGTTGAAGTGGCACAGAAAGAAAATGTTAAAGTACAGTACAAGTACCTTAAATTTGTAACAAAAGCCCCATTTCCACCAAAGACTTTCGGTATGGTATCTTTGGAACCAAAGTAACCCTTCAGACATGGTACCTAGACCCTAGCGTTTCCACCGCAAACAGTACTCTTAGGGTGACCAAAATGGGGACGGTACAGAATGGTTCTGATCCACAACTTTTCACAGTGGAAACGGGAAAACAGCGTACCGAACTGAACTGTACCGTACCGTACCGTACCGTACTGCTTGGTGGAAACAGGGCTTAAGTACAGCACTTGAGTAAATATAATGTACTTTGTTACATCACACCACTGCAAATGCATTGTCCATGTGCTACATGTAAAGACTTCACTACCGTCTTCTACCTTTGTTACCTCTGTCATGGAGGTTGTTTCCACTTCTTCTGGCTGGATTTTCATTAAACTTGGAGGGTGGAAGAATTTTTCACTTAACGTTGCGACCTTCACCAAATGCCTTGGTGAAGGTCTGTTGAAAGTGTGTTTATCTCGCTGCATAGCTGTGCTCCTCACTATGCAGGTGCACAGTGGTGGAATGTAACTAAGTGCATTTCCACAAGTACAAATTCAAAGAACTTGGCACAACCCTGTACTTCTACTCCACTATATATTGGAGACACATTTTGTAGTTCTTACTCCACTACATTTGTCTGACAGCTTTCTTTCCAGAATGTAATGAAGCTAAAGAAACTCTTTGAAAACCCACTTGGATCAGCTGGAAATTACATCATCACAAAGCTGAAAACAAGGCTGTTTTTCCAACACCACAAAAAGTCGACTTTGTAGAGATTCATGGTTCTCACGGGACAACCATGCTACAAAAGTATGATGATCCTATAGAATAATGAATGAATGAATGAATGAATGGCTTTATTTGGAACCAACAATTTAAAAAAAGGAGTTGGCAGAAGTAAAACTTTTATGTCCCTACCCCTTTCTTACATTTCTTTTAACTCATATATTATTTCAGCAAATTCCCAAATTATTTACAGCCAATAAACAACTATCCCCAGTCTGTTTACCACCCAATAAAAAAAAAGTAATAAACCCAGTTTATTTACAGTCCAAGTACCTTTCTCCACCTCTGCAGGTGCATATTGAGGAACAGTAGAGAGACTGAGACTCAAACCTGGGTCCTGAGGGTGAAGCATGACCTTTTCTAATTACGACAGCGATTATCAGTAAGCCTTCTGTTGATTTACAGCAGAACAAAAGCACCAAGACTAAGAAGCTTTCTTTTACGCCACAGAAATCTGTGCATCATTTGCCAAAGGAGCAAAGAGCATGGTACAGGATTTTGCAGGATTTAAGTTTATCCATCTCAGTTTAGGTTTTCCTTCTCACAACAAAGTGTGCTTTTGTAGCATTCCTTCAGATTACGACACAAAACCTCGGTGCACTACTGTACTGTACGTTAGAATACCAAGAGCTGAGATGACAATAACAGAATGTCAAGTTGTGTTGTGTTTCCCTGTAAGCACTCGTGGAGAGGACTTGGTAAATTGACCATTTAGTTTCAGATCTGTCTAAATGAATGTGCCTTTCCCCAGGCTCTTTGTCTCACTAATGCAGTGTACTGCCTGGGTGGTGAATGCCCCAGCTTTGTGGCATTTTATTGGGACAATAGTAAACCCTGATGGCTCGTCTGACTGGTTACTCCGGGTGAAATACGCCTGTGGGACGTAGATGTGCACAGGATGCCAGAGGAAGGAGAGCAGAGGGTGGAAACAGTCCAAGCAGAGTGAATTTAAGAGCAGAGCAGGGCAGTCAGCCAGGTCTCGAGGTTGTGTGGCTTCTATTTCCTGCAACACAGCTACTGATGAGTCCTCCTGATTATACACTGAGTGTGTTCAATTAACTTGTAGTCAGAGCTTTTAAAAGTCCCCTCAGATTTTTAAATCCCTTCTAAACTGTGTCTAAATATTCAACAACAGGTTGCTTTCAGAAAGCCAATACAGACATGTATTTATCTAAAGTGTGATTAATCTTCACTTTTCACAAGACTAGCTTTTGCTTTCTAGGTAGGCAGTTACATAATAAAGACAGGACAATTATTTCTTATTCTCTTCCACTTCCACTTACTGAAATTTCAACATTTTTGTGAAAATTTTTTGTTCATTTTGTTCCCACGTCTAGATGTGGTTAGTGTTTCTTTGCTGCGTGCACAGGTTTAGATTTGGGAACTTTTCCCCAAACACCACCAGCTTTTTCGATCATATTCACTCATCTTTAAAAACCCCACAGAATAATTTGTTCTATGAATATGTACACATTATATACATGAAATTAAAGAAAACACCTTCTGTTTTTAAACACACAAAAAAAAATTTATTCTATCTTATTCCATTCCTTTTTTATTAACACTTGAATTTGTACATTTTCATAAAAAACAACCTTTCAGACAAAAAGCTGAGAAAACTGCATTTTCAAGTACAAAATCACCTCTGCTAGTCCATACCCATTGGTAGCTTTGTCAACTTCTACTTATGCCAATCCTCAATGCCTATGTGCAGTTTCACATAGATTGATCACGTCAGTGAGTAGAAAAACATGGGACAGACAGAATGACTGACTGACAGAATGACACACTGACAGTTTCCGTGATTATGTACGGCATACCATACCATGACTTAGTCATACCAAACATTAGAAAAAAAACAACAACATTGGTCCACAGGGGGAGCCACAGCGATCGGTCGCATTTTAGCCATTTTTAAGCATTTTTCTGTTGTTACAGCGCCACCCAGTTGCCAATTAGAGTTAAATTTCTCCAGTCACCTTGAGGCGTCCTGTTCTACATATCTTCCAAGTTTAGTAAAAATCTATATGGCGGTTAGGCCTAGATAAGAAATGAGCTCTCTAGCGCCCCCATTTTGTTTGATGGGGTCAATAATGGAGGGGTCCCCTCAGATTATGTGTGGTCATATGCCTACAAAGTTGCGTGGTGATGGGTGAAACCCTTGAGATGTTATACACCTTTATGTGATGAGCCACGCCCTCCGCAATATTCATTGCCTTATAGAAGCTCAGTTTTAGTAAGTTTTCCAACTTTTGCCAAGAGGGAACTTTAGATATTGGTCCCTAGATTATGTTCACCGAGTTTCATGCAGATCGGTCAGACTTCCTAGGAAGAGGTCGATTTGAAATGTTTTTCAAAAAATTCAAAATGGCGGAAAATCTATAGAACCGGAAGTTATGGGTTCTTGAGGCAAATGTGTTCCTCATGAGGAGAGGCATCTCTGTGCAAAGTTTCATGTCTTAACGACATACAGGGCATGAGATATGCCCATTCAAAGTTTACAATTTCAATCGGTTGCTATAGCGCCCCCCTTTGGCCAATTGATGTAATATTGCTTCATTCACATCCTCCCATGACCCTCTACCACTGTGCCAAATTTCACATGGATTGACCAAGTCAGTGAGGAGAAAAACATGGAACAGACACACAGACACACACAGGCAGAGTTTTTGTCATTATATAGTAAGATCTTACAACAGTGAAAATACGGATTGCTGGAATATCTCGTCAATGGCGGTGTTAGTGTTGATATTTAGAGCATTATTTAGAACATGTGCATTTGTCCCCCACATTAAAATTACACCATAAATTGATGCAAAAAGGGCAAAACTTTATGCATAAAAAAATCATCAGAATACAGGAATTTAAGTGTTTGACTCTCAAAATGTCCCAGGGGAAAACCCCAAACCCAAGGTTTCATATATGCCCCCTTTCCCAGAATGAAGTCAAGTCAATTTTATTTATAAAGCCCAATATCACAAATCTTGCTGCTGGAGCAACTGACCTCAGTAATCTTCTCATCTAAATCATCAACGTGTCTCTTAGACCCCATCCCAACTAGGCTACTTAAGGAAGTCTTACCTTTAGTTAACACTTATTAGACATTAAACTTCTTCTAAAAACACCCAACTATAGACCAATGTCTAATCTTCGCTTTCTTTCAGAGATCCTTGAGAAAGGATCTTTGAAAGGTACTTTCACTTTGACTTTCTCCATAATAAGAATTAATTTGAGGAAATTCAGTCAGGATTTAGAGTGCATCATAGCACTGAGACAGCACTAGTTAAAATTACAAATGATCTTCTGATTGCTTCAGACAAAGGACTCGTCTCTGTACTTGTTTTATTAGATCTTAGTGTGGCATTTGACACAATTGACCATCAAATCCTGTCACAGAGACTGGAACATTTAATTGGCCTTAAAGGTTCTGCACTAAGCTGGTTTAAATCTTATTTATCTAATCGAACGACAAAAGAGAGCCAGAGCCAGAGAGAGATGCAGAGCAGACAGTGTTGACAGTAGCTACAATAACATCCATTTTAGTAATAATATAATAAGTACATACTAATACTGGAATACAATGAATGCAGTGAAGTGAAACATACTCCCTTGGCTGCATGTCTGTCCATGTTAAAACTCTAAATCCTGTTCCAGCTGTGATAGTAGTGCTCTCTTATAAATATGTCAGAGAGTCTGAATGGTGAAGCTGTAAATAAAGAACAGTTTGGCCTTCCTGTGAGCTTTCTAAAGTTAAAACACAATCCTGGATGACAGCTTGGACTGTAACTCACTTTCTATTCACAGACTGGGGAAATGATATCAGTGGATATTTTTGATGCCATTGCCTTTAATAGATGAAGATTAAATATTTTTAGAACTGGTGAAGTGAAAGTCTCTATTTCAGTCATCTGAACAATAACTGTGTGGATTTCTTGCAGTCAGAAAACAATGAAGTTTACACTTTTCCCCTCATGTGTTTCAGCTTTATTTAGCTGCGATCCATCAGGCTGCTCCAGTCTTGTAAGTATTACAGTATGTTCCTTTCTTTCAAACCACAACAGTAATATTGTATTAAGGATAAGCTATTGGGATCAAACTTCAGTACATTTTAAACACAGATTAGCGAAGAGGGTTGAAAACTGTCCAAAAAGTTGAACATTTGCCCAGAGCGTTTTGTCAGATACTTACTCCTGTTTACTTTTTTAAAAATCAGTGTAGCCTGATTTATGTTGTAATTTCATTTCCCCCTTTGAGGCAGAGTTTTTGAATCATTATTTACTATTGATACATTTTGAAATACTTAAGTGAGGCTCATTCAAAATAACATCCAGTTAATCCTCTGAGACCTACTTTTGTCTTATTTATGGGGACGGAGGATCTTTAGTGGGAGCTAGCAGGTCAACAGTATGTTCCACATGTAAGTGATAAACATCATCTGAAAGCTGGGAACCTGAAGATTAGTTTGAGCTACAGCTCAGCTTTGTGTCAAGATTTTTTGGTCACAAATCTGTAATAAACATTTCGTTTTGGTTTGGTACGTATTTAATGTTTAGAGTGTATAGGGGCTTTGAACATTATGATGGAGGTGTATGATGGTCATTCACGTGCTGAATTATGTCTCATTGGTTATTGCAGCAATTTTTGGGTTGATACCATTGCAACACAGCTGTGGTGCTAAATTTAAGCATTTTTTGAGGGATTGTTGACCATTTTCATCAGTGCTCAAGAGGTCAAAAATGCTTAAATATGGCACCACAGCTGTGTTACAAACAGTATCAACCCAATATCTGCTGCAACAACTTATGAGACATAATTCAGCGTGGGAATGACCATCATATACCTCCATGATAATGGTCGAAGTGCCTATATGGTGGTCTGTGGTGGGTCCCATTGAGACACCAAGACCTTAAAAACATGCCATGATTTGATTTCAAAACCTTTAAACATTTCTCTTAGAATTGCATTTCTGTGATTGGACAGTTGTGTTCTGGAACCTGCTGAGAAACACCCCTTTTTTCCCATACTCCTTAGAGAGTCATCCATCCTCTCAATGCCCGAGGTTTCTAGTTTGTGATTGTAAAGTTTCATGAGGCTGTGATTATCCATAAAGGTCACTATAGGTCAAAAAAAAGTTTAAAGAAATGGTCTCACTACAATGAAATGGCTAATATGGGGTCAAACATTGTCTCACATGAATAAAACTGGCCTCACAGAATCCACTAGAGTCTCAGCTTTATAGTCATACCCAATTTATACAATCCCAAGCCTGTTTAGGGACCCCAGTATGCAGAAATATTCAAATACAATAGGCAAAAATAACACATTTATACTCCATACATCTATGTTTTTGCCCAGAATTGCATGAGAGCGAAGGGGGCATGTCTATAGCATGTCTCATAGGTAACCATTGAACCCATTTTCATTGATATCTTGAGGTGAGAGGTCAAGGGACCCCTGTCACAATGGCCGTGCCCTTTTCCCCTCGCCAAAATTTAGCCTAACTTTGGAGCACTACTTAGCCACCTCCCCGAGAAGCTAGCATGACATGGTTGAGACAACTGGATTCCTTAGGTCTTCTGGTTTCAGATGACACTGGGTTTCTCAGCCCACTATAGCCTCTAATGTCGGCAGGGTTTGCTGTCAGCCCAGTGGGTCTTAGAGGTTAACTTTGCAGATGGAAAATATGAAGGAAAATTTAACCTTTTACCTAAATTAGGCTTTCACTAGCAAGGACCACGCCACAACAACATGTCGTTTAGATGTTTGATTGTAATTCAGGAAGTGTTAGTAGTTGAGGACGGGTGGGTTAGGTTGTTAAGTTGATGTGGGAGGATGTACTGGAAATCGGACAGAGGGAGACTGTGTGGGGGCTCCTGACAAGCTGGTTACAGGCCCCCAGACGGTACCTTGAATGAGACATGGGAGAGGTATGCACCACACTGAATAAGACGAGATGAGGGGAGAAGGGAAGAGATGATGAAGGAATGTTGGTAGGTATGAGGTAGGGGAGGGTGGGTTGAGGAATCTGAGACAAACAGAGCAGGATGGGTTGACCAGGTAGAAGTAGACTTGGCTATTAGTAGAGGTGTGGCCCTGCTCCTGAACCTAAGTGAACAAATTAGCTTCATTTAACTTGATGAAAAGAACGACAGCAGGGACCTCAAACAAAAACCACAAACCAAATTTACCATTTTGTCAACAAAAATGTGACAACAATAAAATTTATTAGATCAACAGACACCGAGTTTGATACTTGCTTTTCGTGAGAACATATCGTACATTCCACCGCTCCACATTGCCCTTTGCCCCATGAACAGTCACAGCACACATTGCACGTCGTACCCTCATACAGCGATTTTCTTTAAAACGTTTCAAAAGTTGTTGACGCAACGCCTTTTTTCGGCGTGAGAAACAGAATGAATATGTGACATAAAGTAGGAGCCAAAGTTAAGATTCACATTCTTAGCGTCAATTCTAGTTCATTCAAAATGACCCTGAGCAATAATCTGTGTAAACATTTCTACATTCGCCCCAAACTCATACAATGGAGAAAAGAAACGTCTGTGCCTCCTCTTTGACATGACATATTCTCCATCCTCACTTAATATGTACATGAGAGTAAATTCCTTTATAGGCATGCTGGTGTTCAGGTTTACATATTGTATGTTGCTGTGCATATACAAGGCATAAACATGACACCAAATGTTTCATGAATCATTCGTAACACTGCCTTTATTTTTTTTTTAAGCTTTTTTTCCTGTTATGGAGTATGAGAGAGACTGTAATAGAAATAAAGGTCATATAGAGTTATATACTGTATTCAAGGAGTGCATTCAGATGCTCCAGCAGTAGATATGTAGAGGCTGACAGCTGTTCTGCATATAGTGAGGGGCAATCAACGTGCTAAGGAAAAGACAGCGAGCAGCAGAGGTCGTTCTGAGCTAGACTCTGGATCAGTCTGCACCATTCAGCCCTCTTCTGGGTGATGTAGGCTGGGGTGATGATTTGCACAGGAAGGCGTGGGGAGCCCTCCACCCTGGCCTTCTCACACAAGGCCTCAGCGATACAGATAACATACATGCCGCAGTCATAGCTGTTCTGCTGCGACGGGCAGGGCTCCTCCACGAACAGCGCTTTTCTCCCTGCGCCCAAGAAAGGCTCTAACTTGCTGGCGATGCGCCGCGCGTGCAGCGAGTTGCTGCCGTTTTGAGAGTCATAGTGTGCAAAGTGGTTGGAGTTGTGGTGGTAGACCAGAAGGCTCCAGTGGGATCCCCCGGCGGTCTGGTTGGAGTTGTCATTAACGGCTAGGAAGACCCAGTGACGAGAGGCGAGATCCAGCGGCTCCAGGAACAGGGCCAACTCATCGGGACAGGAAGCACACTTGATGAACTGGGTGACCTCTGGGCTGATGAAGGTGATGGTGTCCCCCAGGACTCTGAAGCGCTCAGCAGCAAAGTACTCGAAGGCGAAACCAATGACTTGGTCGTTGAGCCAGTAAGGTCCCTCCAGCAGGGACACGTCAGAGCGCCGCAACAGGCTGTCCTGGTAGCTCAGCACTACAGGGTCCATCCTCCAACACAGAGTGTCAGTCTGAAAAACACAGAGGAAGATTTTAGTCTGAAATATTTCACCAATTACTAAGTCAATCATCGGGAAATGAATCCACATTGATTCCGATAACTGATTTAACTTTTTACTTATCGAATTAGTACAAATGCCAAATATTTCTCGCCCTACACAGCAATGTTTAATTGATTAGTTGTTAGTTATTTAACAAATCTAAAATAACTGGAATCTATTAATCGGTTTGAGTAATTTTTTAAAAGACAAAGGAAAATTCTCTGATTCAAACTTTTTAAATGTGAATACTTTCTGGTTTCTAGGTTTTGTACAAAACAAGACATTTGAGGAAGTCAACTTAGGCTTTGGGAAATTCGACATCTTTTTACAACAAACAACAAATCGATTGATCAAGAAAATGATCGACAGATTATTTGACAATTAAAATAATAAGTTGCAGCCCTGCCTCATTGTGAAAATCAACTACTTTTCTTTTGTCTTATGTGATTGCAAACTAAGTGTCTTTGGGTTTAAGAGTGTGGGTCAAAAGAAGCAAGCAATTTAAAGATGTCACCTTGATCTTAGGAGATTGTGATTGTAATGTGGATTCTTACGTCCATTTTTTTTTTTCAATGAACTGCCAAGAAAGTAATCACCAGATTAATCAATAATGAAAATATAAGTTGCAGCCCTTATGCAAGGCTGATATGAGTCGTTGATCAGTAGATCATCAGAAAGGTCATCAAACTGGGCTGTTGGTCAGAAAACAAGCAGTTTGCAGGTGTTTATTTGGGTTACGGCAAATGAAATGGGCATTTTTATTTCTATATTTTGTGTCAGTTTATACACCAAAGATTAGTTGGGACCATGATCTTTTCAATAATCATTAATGAAAAAGTTGTCATACAGTAGACATTGGTCTGTTTTTAAACAGATGAACTGAAATCTCAGTTTTACAATGACACTGTCACTCTAATGTGTCACAAAAATCATCCTGAACATGAGTCAAACCCAATTATTGATCTTAATTTGATAGTTATCGAAACAACTACTGAATCTGGGGATGAGGCTGTGTTGAAGTTTTAACGTTACCATGTAAAGAGAAGCCAACAGAACCAGTTAAACTTCACCGAGGAGCACACCGGAGTAATTCCGTTATGGTTCCATTTTGGTTCGTTGGTGCTGACCGTTAACGTTACCCAGAGACACGTTACTTGTATCCGTATTAAAACATAACGCTAATGCTATTATCAATTATTTACAACGATGTTTGATCGGCCATAATAGCTGACAGACTCCAGGCTGCCGGTGTCCGGTGATGCCACTGCGGAGCGTCACATTACTGCAATGCGTTTAGTTCATCTTGTTTTGGATGAAACGGTCTAACGTTAGCATTAGCTGGTTAGCTAACGGCCACTTTCACCATCACACGAAGCTAAATAACTCAGCTCAACAGTCATTTCAGCCTGTGGAACAAAAACCGTGTACTGACACATTAAAATACACGAGGCTGATTAAATGTCCATACCTGTAAAAGACACTCAGATAAAAAGTACCACGAAAACTGCAGTCTTGTCCCTCATTGCAGTGACTAACGTAAACCGTTGAACGTTTTTGCGACAGTGATACCTACGCAATGCGTCTAACTGACACGTTACCAGTCTGTTTCTCAACCTGCAATGATTTAAAAGTTATCGGTGTGTAAATTTAGAAGTTGTATAATCAGAAAAACGGCCACGTATGTGAAAATCAACACATTCCAGGTCGTTATAATCTCATACAAACACAAAGTACACACTCAGATCTGGTTGAAGCATCATTTTAAGAGGTGGGGTGTAGTGGTAGTAATCCCAGCCGTGTTATTTAGTTCGTACTTCCGGTTGTTTCGCTCAATCACTGGAAGGAGACTGGATACAGCGTTCAAAGATGGCGCCTCATTCATTCCTATGAGATATGCTCAACGGGTGAGTTTTCTTTATACATCAGTGGTGCATACGCAGAATAAATGCTCTGTCAGCGCATGCGCACCAGGGGGATAGCACACCAGACAAAAATATTTAATAAATGCTCTGTCAGGGCATATAATCAGGAAGAAATAATAATAATGATGATAATAATAATAATAATAATAATAATAATAATAATAATAATAATAAAAGTAATAATAATAACGGAATAGTGACACAAATGCACATCTTATTAGATGTTATATTAGATCTAATTGGCATTAGCATTAGTAGTATTAGGAGTAGTAGTAGTAGGCCTAGTAGTATTTTGACCCTCCCTGAAGCTACAGATATTTTTCCTTGAGCCTCCCTGAGTGACAGGTGAAAAATGCATGACCCTGTCTCCACCATAAATCAGTCATTAAAGTTTTAAAACCTACCCCTTAATGTTTGGAGTTAAAAGTTAAAGACAGAATCCTGGAGTTAAAAAAGCCTCAGTTTTCACTCTCATCATGCATGCTGCTTAGTCACTGCACGGCCAAATCACACATGATGTGTCCAAGGGTGGTCAGATATCTGAAAATCCGACAGTAACTTCTGTTCTTACAGTTTCTGCCTGTCCATGATTAATGGTGTCATTTTAGCGATTTCAAACCCACCCAGAAGGCATGTCTTTTAAAAAAAACTGCAGACAAATAAATACAAAATACAACCATTTCAACATCTATGCCCCTCCCCTAAGCCAAAGCAAAAAATAAGTCCCTCCCCAGTGCTTAAAAACTTATTTGGCATGCCTCCCCCTTTTTGCACCATCCCCCACCCCTCATAAGTAACAAACAGTCCCTAATGTAAAGTTAAAGGTATGGTTAATGACAAATCTGTAAAGGTGTTGCCAGAATTTCCTGACGTGACAACAGCGCAGAATGTGTGTACAACTGTTTCTTAATACTAATCACAGAAATAGCCAGTTATATTTTCATATTAAGCACAGATAAAAACAGATTGATGGCATGCCCACAGAGGGGCACATAAGCACAGAGCAGGCATATAACCATGGACAAAAGCACATAGCAAGGCACTAAAGCTACAAGACATAAGCACTATTAATAAAACAATGACATAACCATATAACCAGAAACTTTAAGAACGTGCTATTCAAAAGTACAGCATAAAACACAGCATAGACCAAAGCACACAGCCACAAACAAACACACAAAAGCACAAAGCGAAGCACATCAGCAAGGACAACAGCACACAAACGCAATTAGCAAGACAGTGACATCACCATAAAACCAAAGCACATTAAGGAAAACGTACTTAACAAAAGCACATAAGCCCAACATACAGTAATGAAATGAGGACTTAACCACTAGTTCAGATTTAGAGTATAATGTATTTAACTATTCATTTATTCATTTCCTTTCTTTGGTATAGTTGATATTCTGGGTTATCCTTTGGTTAACATAGGATAGGCAAAAATAAGCCCGTAGCTTCAGGCTATTCCTTTTTCGATTATTGACTGTGAGAAAAATTGTGTGAAATAATCTTTGTTTCTCCAGATGTATGTTACCGAAAAAAAAAAAAAAACTTTTCAAATCCCCAAGGGGAAATTCAGTTTTCATTCATTCATTCATTTATTCTACAATCATATTTCTGTGTGACTGGCAGGAGAATATTGTTGAATACTTTTGAAGAGCATCTCCTTCACTTTATTAATTTATTTTCATTTTTTATTTAATTTGATTTTTTTTTCATGTACTTAAATAATCCCCAAGGGGAAATTCAATTTTCATTAATTCATTAATTTATTCTACAATTATATTTCTATGTGACTATTGGTGAATACTTTTGAAGAACATCTCCTTCACTTTATTCATTCAATTTGACTTTTAATTTAATTAAATTATTTTTTTAAATGTTTATATATTTAAATAATCTCCAAGGGGAAATTCATTCATTCATTCATTCATCTTCTAACCGCTTCATCCTCTTGAGGGTCGCGGGGGGGCTGGAGCCTATCCCAGCTACATCGGGCGAGAGGCAGGGTACACCCTGGACAGGTCGCCAGACTATCACAGGGCTGACACATAGAGACAGACAACCATTCACACTCACATTCACACCTATGGACAATTTAGAGTCACCAATTAACCTAGTCCCCAATCTGCATGTCTTTGGACTGTGGGAGGAAGCCGGAGTGCCCGGAGAGAACCCACGCTGACACGGGGAGAACATGCAAACTCCACACAGAAGGGCTCTCACGTCCGGGATCGAACCGGCAACCCTCTTGCTGTGAGGCGAGAGTGCTAACCACCACACTACCGTGCCGCCCCAGAGGCAATTCAATTTTCATTAATTAATTAATTTATTCTACAATTATATTTCTGTATGACTGGCAGGGGACATCTCCTTCACTTTATTCATTTAATTTAATTAAGTTTTTTAAATTTTCTATACTTTATTAATTCCCAAGAGGAAATTCAATTTGAATTTATTCATTAAGTATTTATGAGAAGGCATCCATATCTTCTTTCACCATAAAGTTTATAATTTCATCTTCATCTGAGTCTTTTAGCGGTCATAAATTGTATTAATCACTTTTAATTTTCCAATTAATGTGCATGAGAATATTATGAAAGTGATGAAGGCGGAAGTTGCAGTACCCAGAGTGGCCGCTAGGTCAGACCCAGCCCAGCAGCCTGAGCCCTGGTCCTGGTCCTGGGGGCTCGGCTCATTGGCTCCGTCCTCCCTCTCTGTCTTCTCCCCGCCCAGGAGGCAGCGTGACCGCGCACAGCCGCGCGTCCCCGCCGCGGCCGCACTGATTAGCAAGGCAAAGTGGAGTTTTCAGCGACCGTCACCGATCCGCGAAGGACTGCTTTATTTAAACACTCAACAACAGCGAAGCCGGCACGGATCAATAACAACAAAATGCGCATGTATCCGGCGCGGACCTGAATGTGGAGGAGTTGTTTCGGAGGCGAGCGGCGGCACAAGGAGAGGAAAACAAATTAATTCAGAGGGAATGCAGGGAATTAAATAGAGACTTAGGCATTTTGTGTGGCCACAAGTGTGTGTGTGTGCGCGCGCGTGTGTGGCTCTGTCTGCAAGCCATCCTGAGAGCACACGGAAAAACTTGAGTCCCACTTTACAACTGACTTCACGTCTGGAGGTAAGAGTGTGATGTTTGGTAGTTGGACACTGGTGTGTGTGTGTGTGTGTGTGTGTGTGTGGTGGGCTGCTCCACTGGGGGAACACTGAGCGGCTGTGGGGGCTGCAAGAAACCAGTGGATCAAGAAACTTGTGCTTTTAATCTGCACTCATTTGCAAGATGGTTTCCATGCGTTTGAGGTGTGTGTGGCATCAGTCGGTGCTTTAGTTGAATGGATAGTGACAAACAGAGGTGTGTGTGTGGTATATCTGCTTGTGAAAAGTTTGCAGCTCAGTCATGTCTACAGGGAGCTGGACCTACATCTAAAGCCATAAAGACATGTGACACCCTGCAGAAACGATGCATTCTGATTAATTTATTGATTTATTTGTGACAGATTTCTCACTAGTTTTCACCAATATGATTCAGCTAAAAATCTAAAATTCATCTGTAGTCCCTGTGCAGGTTGTCGTGCATTAAAACAAACAAGGCAGACAACATCTCAGTGCACATACAGGATGATACAGGATGATACAGCATAAATACAGGGAACAGATCCATGCACATATTGCAACTATAGCTCTACATAAATCCAGTTATTTAAGATAATGCACCCAAATCTGGTGTTTTGCATTCATGTTCATCACAGGATGAAGTTTGAATGTGTTGGCTGCAGCAGGGTGGAGTAAATGTTTACATGTATTATTTAGTGGAGGTCAGTAAGTACAGCTTATAATGCAGCCGAGGCAATAAAGACTGCAAAGCTGCTGTAATTGTACAGGGAGGTCTGATGGGGTGAGGAAGCTGCTGAATCATGGGTGCTCGTCTTGGGACAGAGAGTCGACTTCAGGCTGCAAACTCGCAGCACCGGATTATCATTCTGTGCAAGATCCCTTCAACGTTGCTTTAAGATGTTTTGTCACTCCTTTAGAGGCTGTGTTCAGTGTGTCTGTGCTGCTCGGTGGTGAGTTTATAGTAACAGTGCCATGTCGTACTCGCTGATTATTCTTTTCTGGCGTTTTAGGCCTTTTTATTATGGAGTTGTCAGGAGAGTGGTGACAGGAAAATGAGGGGAGGAACATGCAGCTAAGGTCCTCAGCTGGACTGGAAGCGGGGACGTAGCAATTCATGGTCAGTAACCCATGAACAGCCAGCGTGCCCCTAATCTTCTTCCAACACTGTAGTGTGTCTGTGGAGGAATTATATAATTGTACCCCTTTGAGATTTAGACAGAAGTGTAGATTCGGGGGGGGGGCGCAGAGGACATGTCCCTCTCAATGTTTGGAACGTGCATTTTTTCCTTACAATAATGACATGAAAGTACTAGAGGACTTTTATTTTGACAAACTTAGACATTTGCACATTAAATTGAAGCAGGAAAGGCACAAAGTCGTGCATAAAACACTCACTAGAGGGAAGAAATGAAGTGTTTGGCGCTCAGTATGTCCTCGGGGAGGACCTCCAACCTCCCTTGTTTTATACGCACCCCCCCAAAGTTCAAACAAAATCTACTTCCTTGGATGTAGAGCAGGATTGGTGCCTTACTTCAGCCAAGTTCTTGTTTTTTCACTTCGTAAAACCACTTACAATTGTTGCTTTGGATCCCTGTATCCTTTCATATCTGTGTCTAAGTCCAAGAAACTGACTTTAATTCGAGTAGCTCTGAGGTTCCCCCTGAGAGCCCGCGCCGCTCTCAGATCAGCACAGGTGATGAGAGTAAAGTGGGTCTGTCCTGCAGGAATGTGAGGTCTGAGAAGACACAGCTGCTGTGAGCATGAGAGGCGGCGCAGGCCGAGACTCCAGCAACTGGTCCCTGTCGACATCTGACACCCCACAGGCCCCCTCTGTCTGCTATTTCTAAAAGACTGGCCTCAGTCTGTAGCACGTCGGGCTGCGTCTGTGTCGGGCGATATCACCGACACCACCTGAGAGAGCGGAGCTGTGGTTCACAAGGTTGAGAGCTCAGTTTGGAGCTAATCTGTAGGGAGATTTTGTGGCTATGTGAAGATTTTGGAGCACTGGAATAAAACAATCTGCTTCTTTAGTTCGACTTGGAAATACCTGGTAGAAAGCGTGTAACCTCCTAAGATTGAAAGTACACAAACTTTTGCCAGGAAGATGCAGCACTTCTTACAAAGTTTTCATCGTCACAGCTACGTAATCTTGGACTGAGGGAGCAGTGTGTAGGACTTAGATGCATCTAGCAGTGATGAACGCAGATTGCAACCAGATAAAAATCCATGTGCCAAGCGTGAACTCCTGGTTAGGATTCCTTAAGTGTTTGCTGTTCAGGAGGTTTTTACCATGAGCCCAATTATCCCCAGAGGTCTCTTCCTCTCCAAAGCAAACAGATCCAGTGATTTAAACCAGTAAAAACACTGAATAAAGCAGTGTCATGTTACAAATCAGTGTTTCTTCAACACTGTTCAGCTTTTTGTAGACAGGCTGCTAGCCTAGCACTGGCTAATGTTTGCTCACCTTTCTTCTCTGATAACTTTAGATTTAGATGTTCAGGAGGTTTTAACCAGGAGCCAAATCATCTGTGGAGGTTTCCTCCCCTCCACAACACACGGACCACGAACCACACAACATTGCGTACGCACAAAACGAGGCTTGAAAGAGGTGTACGCCACTTCCCACAAAAAGACTTGTGATCTATAAAATGACACCTGATGGGAGAAACTTTGACCCATGCTTACCAAACATTTTGGAAACAGGAAAACCCAGAGTGGAGGATCGATTCTGTGCAGAGTTTGCATGTTCTCCCCATGTCAGCGCGCCATGTGTCTTGGTGCCGCCCCTCGAATTGGGCCATTTGCATTACTCATAGCCAGACCCTAAATCTTTCTAGATTTGGGTCTGGATTTCCAGGCTAGCTTCCTCCCACAGTCCAAAGACATGCAGGTTAATTGGTGACTCTAAATTGTCCGTAGGTGTGAATGTGAGTGTGAATGGTTGTCTGTCTCTATGTGTCAGCCCTGTGATAGTCTGGTGACCTGTCCAGGGTGTACCCTGCCTCTCGCCCGATGTCAGCTGGGATAGGCTCCAGCCCCCCCGTGACCACCAACAGAATAAGGCAGTTTCAAGTTAAAAATCTGTGTTTTTCCGACGCTGTTCGGCTCGACGCAGGGGGGGCTGCGAACTATGGTGGCCAACACAGTGGCCCTATCTAGAGCCAGTGTTTGGTTTGTCTTTTCTGGGCTAATGTAGAAACATGGGGGTGCAACATGGAAGACTCCATCGAAGAGGACCCGCTCCTTATGAAGATATAAACAGCTCATTTTAAGGTGACAAAAACACAGTGACTGTCATTTTCAGGTGATTATACACTAAAGGAAACATACCTATTATATTAGATACAATTTCTGCCAACATCTCCCCCTAAATCCTACACACTGGACCTTTTAAAGTCAATGTTCTTCTCCGGGAAACAATAAATACCTTAAGGCTTTGTCACCTTATACATCACGTCCTGTCTCCTGTAACAACCTGGGGCATGGCCGTACTGTTACATGAGTTCAGCTCAAGTTCATAAAAATTCATATGTCACATTGAAAGTGAGGCCACTGGCTGGACTTCCTCTTAATCAGTCACCAGTAAAGATGGTTGTCACAGTGCAAACAGGACTGAGATTTTGTAAGAGTCATCTGTATAATATCTTACTTTTTCTGTGCTTCAGAACTCAAGTTCCATCCTTTAGCATGTGTCAGCTACATGTCGTCGTACATCTCTAAAAAAGGAGACACTTCCTCTGTGTTTGAGTGTGTCATCAATACACTGCAGCACCCGTCAGATGCAGACCAGCTGAGGCATAAGAGCAAACCATCACTGCAGTTTTTAAACCCTGGTGTCATAAGAAATTCATCAGCAGCAGAACAGCTCTATCTTTATATATAACCTCATGTTCTTATGACAGTGAAACGTGTCTGTGGCTTTATAGAATAATTCTGTAGACCTTTTGTACGGCTATCAAATTTAGAGTGAGGTAAAGAGACTTATCGCTGCTGGGGTGACCACAGCAGTGCACTTCTATTATAGA
This sequence comes from Epinephelus fuscoguttatus, assembly GCF_011397635.1. NCBI lineage: Eukaryota > Metazoa > Chordata > Actinopteri > Perciformes > Serranidae > Epinephelus > Epinephelus fuscoguttatus. Next base: position 40,104,819 of record NC_064753.1, read on the forward strand.
TAATCAGCATATCAGCTTTAAGTTATTATTTTGGGGATTTATCATCATGTTGGGGTTTTCTGCTGTTATCTTTTTACTGTTTTAACTGACAAACTTTTGTAAGCACATGATTTTATAATACATCTCGAACTGAAGAGGGCAGATCTGGTTCATTTCCTGCTTAATGTTCACTGTGACCCAGATACTTAGTGATTGTTAGTGTGCTTAAAGGGAGAGTTTGCATTCTTTAAAGTGGGGTTGTATGGGGTTCTAACTCATAGTACGTGTATTACGCAGAGTAGATGTCAGTCGGCACACCCCCAGTTTGGAGAAGTAGGCTGGAGTCTGACACAGAAGCTAAGCAATGTACTGCTGTGGATTGGGGTCCAACTGCACTCTCGTCAAAGCCGCCAGACCCCACTGACAAAAACAGTAATTTTAGCTCGCTGAACACAGGAGCTGCTGGTCTACTCCTAGTCTTATCAGTTAGTCGGTTTGTGTTACTGTGTGACTTTGGTGAATCCGAACTAATCTTTGTACATGCCGAAGTCACACAAACACACCAACAAAACAACTGACCAAGGAGCGATAGACCAGCAGCTCCTGTTTTCAGCAGTGTTAAATCACTGGTTTTCTCAATGGAGTCTGGCTTTGAAAAGAGCAATATATCTGCTTCATTTTGCCCCTGGAAATCACAGTGTGACATTGAGGTAGAGCAGTGAAAATATTCTAAATATGTTTTGTTGCTGACCCCTCCACAGCCGTAGATTAAATAGGCCTACATGCAATATATTACCACTGTTTAGTAGTTGCAGTCTCTGTAAAATTGCAACCGCAGGAAGACGGTTACAACAGTTACCATGGTCTGTATCCCCAGATTCATTTCTTTGTTCTTTATGAGCATGAATACAGACAGACAGGGCGTTTTGTTCTTGTTATAATTGAGGTAAAAACCAGCCCTGCACTGCGACTCCTTCACATCCACAGCAGCTCCTGTGAGCTCCTGCAGGGACAGAGTCTCTCACACAATCTGAAAATAGGCCTGACCCCCACCATCAGCCCCTGAGGTGTTACCTGCTGAACCCAGTCGCAGCTTGTGTTTTGGGGGCAGAACAGGAGTCACGTGCTGCCGGCTCACATGATCGGGATGTCCTGAAAAGTGTTGCGGCCTCATGATGGGATTGTGTGGCGTAAGTGATTGGCATGCACATGAAGTCATTAAAGAGGAACCTGCTTGTGTTGCACACTGAACAAAGCTCCCCTTTCTTTAGTAGGCCATTATATGAGGGAGGCTTTGGCCTCAAAGGCTCAGCTTCCCCACGTTTTGCATTTCCCCTCATTAACTCACTGCTGCTAACAGTAGCCGGAGTGAGACGGAGAGAAGAAAGTGCATTGTGTTGTTGTTTGCAATTTTGTTTATGTGAAAATGAGCTTAACTAGTTCTTTTAATTAAAACCTTTAAATGGGAAATGGAGTCAACAAACAATAGTGATCTGTTTGGAAGCTCAGTTTGTGTGGCTCTTAAATTAAATTTCGTCCTCCAATGTCTTGTTTTGCAACACCGCAGAGTAAAAGTTCTCCTAATAGTCCTGAGCTACAGGTATTATTATCAGGTTAAACGACTGAGGCCTCCAGCTGCCAGTGGCCCCATTACTGCCGGGATTTGGCAGCGGAGCAGTGGAAGCTGAAGTTGTGATTTGCAGAATTTTTGTGCGTGTGCTGTGACACAGCTGTGACAATAGCTTGTGGCCCCCCACAGCCTTATGGTACAGACAGGACAGGGCCCACGGTTAATCCCCAGGCATGTGCTGTTATGTAATGGTACACAATACTGTCCATTTGCAGAGCAGTGCTGCCATGACACCTTTTTAACTATCAGCTAAAAGTGTGATTATCTTCTTGACGTCTTAATATGGCAGCACTGGCCCCTGGAGTGTACAGCATCATAGTGTGTCATTGTATTGTGTTTAGGTTTTGTGACACCCACTCAGTGCCAAATATAATTTCAAAACCTTAAAGAAATTCTGTGATGTGTTGGTTTTTACTTCGGGGATACAGGCTAGTCAGGTTTTAAGGGTTTAAAACAAACAATAAAGCAATGGTTGTCAATGTCCTTTACCAACTGTAAAGCTTCTGCTGCATTTTCCTTTCCATGAAGTTAAAAGAAAGGGAAACACTGGTCTTTGGAAGATGATGGAGTTTGGAGTTGCCCTGAGGAATCTTGTGTTATCAATGAAAAACCTTCTATAATACAGAAGTTGTCCCTTCAATCAAGGTTGTTCATTGTCACCAATCCTGTTTGTGATCTTCATGGAAAGGATCTCAAGGCGCAGCCGGGGGGAGGAAGGGATCCAGTTTGGGGACCTCGGAATTGCATCCCTGCTTTTCGCAGATGATGTGGTTCTGTTGGCACCATCACACCGAAAGAATGAGATTGTGGATACAAGCGGTGGAAATGAGTTTCCTCCGTAGGGTGTCTGGGCTCAGCCTTAGAGACAGGGTGAGGAGCTTGGACATCGGGAGGGAGCTCGGAGTAGAGCCACTGCTCCTTCACGTCGAAAGGGGTCAGTTGAGGTGGCTCGGGCATCTGATCAGGATGCCTCCTGGGCGCCTCCAGCTGGAGGTGTTGTGGGCACGTCCCACTGGTAGGAGGCCCCGGGGCAGACCCAGAACATGCTGGAGGGATTACATATCTCATATGGCCTGGGAACGCCTTGGGGTCCCCCAGGAGGAACTGGAAAGAGTTGCTGGGTAGAGGGATGTCTGGGGTGCTTTGCTTGGCCTGCCGCCCCCACGACCCGGCCCCGGATAAGCGGATGAAAATGGATGGATGGATGGATGGAATACAAAAGTTCAGCATCTTGTGGCGACCTCTAGCTTACCTGGTAGAGTGTGCTCCTCATAGGCTGAGTCCTTTCAGCGGCCTGAGTTTGACTCCAACCTGTGGCCCTTCACTGCCATCCTGTCGTATATATATGTATTTATTTTTTAAGATTATTTTTGGGGCTTTTTGCCTTCACGACAGGAAGCGTGAAAGAGGGAGAGAGAGGCGACCACTTGCAGCAGAAGCCCATTGGCTGGAATTGAACCCATGGCTGCTGCGGCAGGGACATTGCTTCTGTACATGGGACCTGCTCCACTCACTGAACAACTGATCATCCTGTCATACTTGAGTTGCCCTATACAAAAGGCAAAAAGCATGAATATCATTTTTATTTTAAAGGACAGGGAATAAATCTGATGTGAAGCAGTCTCGAACTGTTTTTGTACATTTACTTTCATTAAAGGTAAGGCTGTTGTTTAAAAGAGAGGGGTGGAGCTAAAGGAAGGGATGTGCCTCACCAACATCAGGAGCGCAGTAAGAACTGGCTTAAAAACTGTGGGGAGTTGTTTTTCCATTGCAGTGAAATTTTGAACGAGAACATTGCCTTTGTTGAATAAAATGTGCTCACCAGATCAGATATTCTCCTCCATTCAGGAAGGGAGAAAGTCTCGAGCTGTGTAGTACCCTGCTGCTCTTATCTGTGAGGAATTCTGTCAGTTTACAGTAGTCTGTAGTCTGTGCTCTGTCAGAATGAGGCGAGAGGGGAGGAAGAGCGCAGATAGTTGTGGCTAACTGACAACAAACAGGCTGCGATAAGACGGGTTTCAAATGCAGCCCGAGACGTGCTCGCTAATAGTTGGAATGCTCCTCTTGTCTAATCTATACTGTATTTATCAGTGCAGTAACTGAGCAGATGATATAGGCTACTTTGAGATTACTCCTGAGTCTAACTGTTAATGGATTTGTGGCCTGTAAGTGTTGTGGAATAAAATATATTGGTTTTATTAAAGAAAATGATGGAATATAAGATTCACTCCTGGTAGGATTCCCCGGGGCAGACCCAGAACATGCTGGAGGGATTACATATCTCATCTGGACTGGGAACACCTTGGGGTCCCCCAGGAGGAGCTGGAAAGCAATGTTAGGGTAGAGGGACGTCTGGGGTGCTTTGCTTGGCCTGCTGCCCCTGCGACCTGGCCCCGGATAAGCGGATGAAAATGGATGGATGGATGGATGGATGGATGGTTGTCTGTTCCTGGTTTTAAAGGCTGTATCACAGGAAAGTGGAAGTCATTTCAGTTTCAGTCTCAACAAACAGGAGCTGGCAGTCTCAAAGGAACCATTGTTTGATCATTAAAACATCAGGTCATAACAGTTACCCTGACAGAATGATGTATGGTTCCTCCACTGAACTCTGCCGAGTCCTGTTGTGCCACAATGTTCAGTTTAATGTCCCTGTCCTTTCACTTTGGCACCCACCTGCATTCATCCTGATTACCCACTGATGCATTTCAGGGCGGGCATTCACTGCAGTGACTTAGTGGTCCGGCTGAACGATTATGGTCAGACACCCTGGAGACGATTAGAGGGTTCCTATTGTCTCCATAAAGTCCGAGTCCTCCACTCAGCCTGAAAAGAGCCCCCTTAATAGTGAAGCTGTCTCAACTTAGCAAATATTTTTGCTCTACATGTCACGCTGGCTGAGCTGCACTACAGAGCAGGTGAGCGATGAGAGGAGCCCCAGACTGTAATGAGTTTCTCCTTGAGAGCTACGTTTTGGTGACAGGGTCTTAGCTGGTATGTTCTCAATAAGGGCTCAGATGGAGAGTTGGACTGTTTGACCTTCTCAGCTGGGAGAATGAAGTATTGTTCTGAGAGAGTGGACTTAGTAGTTTTGTTCTCGATGCTAATTTTCCGTAGGTATGTGGTCTCTTTGGAGGAATAAGTGTATTTAAAAGTGGATATTATTGGATATTATATATTTAAATCATGAGATTCTGTCGAGTGTTGAGAGAAATGTACAAAACATTTACTGCACTAACTGGGGAAAAAAGTCAAGAACATTCGCAGCCTCTAGCTTTTAAAATATGATGATTCCCTGCTTTTCCAAACTATCATCATTTCCCTAACACTTCAGGTCTATCTGGCTTTAAGCCCTGAAGGCAAACTACTCCTAACAGCCATAAGTCATGGATTAACAACAGCAGTGTTTAACAAAAGTGTCAAATTCAGCTCAGTAATAACTGTCAAGGTTCAGAGACACGAGTTGTTGTTGCTAGCCACACATTATTAGCTTTAGCACGTTTACATTGCATAAATTAGCCTAGCGGCTAGCAGACTCTATTCATAGCTCAACATATGTTATTTAATTTTTCTTACTCTTCATTGGTTTTAGTCACTGCGTCTCCCTACAGAACAGCTCGGTTGAATTTCAGCCTGCATGCACATTAATTTAGCCCAACATTGTTGATACAGAGCAGCTAATGTTGCTGTAGTGAGAAGTAATCGGAGTGAGATGCCCGTCCAGGCAGGTACATTACGTTGTGTTTTATCTCATAATGGCATGTGCCTTTTTTCTCAGAAATCGAAAATATTTCCACACTGCTGTCATCCTTCTCTTTGGTGCTTTCCATCTGCCTGCTATTGTTTGACAGTGACGCAGACTTTCAAAATAAAAGCACATCGTAAAGATGACAATAGAGATGGATGTTTTCACTTTGATATATCTATCCAGACCTATGGATCGTTACACCCCTCATTTTTGGGGTTTGGATTGTTACGGGTCCATAGAGAGACATCTAAAAATGTTACCTCAGCCTATGGGAAATTACAGTTTTAACTATTTTTGCTCAAGTAATATGCAAAAAACAATGGATTAATCATGAATGAATCGCCCTGAATCTATCCTTGAATTTGGGGGTTCATGTTTTTGTTTGATGTTTTGCTTTTCCTCATTCTTGCGGATAGTTAGTTAAATGTTGGTGCTGCATGGTGTCATGTTGAGATTCTTCCAGCATTTTAAGCAACCTAAAACAAGGGTGTCCATCAGTTTTCCGGGAGAATTTAAGAGTTACGGCTTCTTTATAGACTCATCTTTGGGGTTTTTTTTAAGATTTTTTTTTCCTATTTGCCTTTATTGGACAGAACAGACTTTAGTGTGAAAGGGGATGACATGCAGCAAAGGGTTGCAGACTGGAACTGAACCCTTGGCCGCTGCGGCAAGGACATTGCCTTTGTACATGGGATACCTGCTCTAACCACTGAGCTACTGGGCGCACCATAGACTCTTCATTTTGCTTACCTTGGACGATAGCTGGATTCTCCTGATAACATGAGATAAAATGAGAATCACAAGATCACATGAAAATCCAACCAACGGTCCAAAGTCCAAAGACTCCTCATTTATTATCATAAATGTCAAAGAAAAGCAACAAATTCTCACATTGCTCAGTTGCTGGAACCAGCAAGGGTTTGACATTTTTGCTTGAAAGTGATTGAAACAATTAACAAATACTTGGCAACTAATTTTCTTGAGATCATCTTATTGACATCTCATTATTCGACCAATTATTGCAGCTCCATTGTGAACCAATCGGTGTGCAGTGCAGAGCTAGTGGCAGCTATGGGGATGGTTTAGGTCTGTGTGATGACGACATCAAGAGATAACCGTTCCTTCAAAACAAGACAGTAGCGGCTTCTAAAGAGGTTAGCGCGGATGCTGCAATAGCTTCACTTATATCAGAACTGGAGTGTTTCTCTCACTAAAAGAAGAGTAGAGAATGGCATTGAAGCTTTTCCGGATGGAACAGATGTTTTCGCTCTTCTCCCAACAGGCCCAAGATAGATGGTGATGGACAGATGGCTCCTCCAGTCACCTACAGCCAAGTATTATTTGAAAGCGCCTGCCCTTTTCCCAACAGTTCCCAATGACAGCTTCTCAGATGGATCTGTGCAACAAATTATGTGGTTCTTCAGGTTATCATTTTGCACCAGTGTTTTATAATCACAGAGGAAGAAATCCACGTTAGAATATGAAGAGATATCAATGTTTGTTTCTTCAAAAGGCTCACATGCTTGTTCTTTCTTGTCCACAAACTCTTGGTCCTCATTTTCTATTGCTATTATCATCACTTTCTGCACAAACTTATGAAACCTGACGAAATGAAACAAGATCATGCATGTTGTCTGGGGTCGTCAGAGGGTGTTCTTGGAAATGAAGGAAGTCTCGGGCTGCAGTGAGAAATAGGTGAGATGTATAGTCCAGTGTTTCTTCACAGAATAACATGCAGATCTCAGATTGATGGCACAAAGTGAAAGAGTATCTGAGGATGGAAGTTTCCTATGACCTAGAAACTTTAGTTTATTTCTTCTTTGGCCACAGTTTACAAAATGCAGCTCCACATCATCTCTCCACAAGCTCTGGGTGTGCAGTAAACCATGAGGTCATAACATTATGCGAAGCCTCTCCGGAGACTCTGGCCAAGATCTTCCATCATCTCCTTGAAACCTGAAAACCAAACTTGCGTTATCATCACGCTGCAGCTCTGACTGTCTCTCTGTCGGCTGCGGCTCCGACTGCACCACCAGGCTCAGATTTCAAAAAGCCTGCGGTCTGCTGAAGGCAGAAAGACAGCAGTCGGCCCCCATCCTCAGCGAGAGCCACTGTAGCGCTGCCCTGTAATTACAGGTCATGTTTTTTTCCTAATACTCTAAACAGATGTGCTTAAAATTATGCTCAACATTCAGACCCCGAGTTAGACATGATGACATGTCATTACTATCAGCTGGCAGAGACACACATTGTTTGTGCTGATTTGAACTGAACATTCACTTAGTGTTACTTTTATTCTCTTATTGCATCACCAAGGGATTTAATGGACAGAAAAAACGCAAACAAATTGAACAAAAGACTTTCATATGTATCATATCAACATTTTTAAAGTGACATAATGTATTAGCTGACTTCTGTCTTTGCTGGTGAAAGGGATTGTGAATGACACATCACCTAGGTGGGACGCCAGCCAACAGCAACACTGGCTGTTTTTTTTGGAGACCCTTTGCAACATTTCCACCGGTGTTTGCGGCTCTGAACCTGGGTTTTTGTCACCGACACATTGCAGTGTTTCCCAGGGATGGTTGAGCCATCAAACCATAGTGTTTTTCACTGAACTGAACTGCTTTAGCAGTACGGCGTGGCATTTTCCAGCAGCATTTGTGGCACTGCAGTTTGGTGTTTTTCACTCAATGCATTGCAGTGTTTCCCAGCAGTGTTTGAGCCATCAAACCTGGGTATTTTTAGCAGCACGTCACAGCATGTCTCAGTGATGTTTGTGTCACCGAATCTGGGTTTGTCCACCGACTCATCCAGTGATTCCCACAGCATTTGAGCCACTTAACCTGGATGTTTTTTTCACCAACACATTGCAATGTTTCCTAGTGATGTTTGAGTGTCCTTTTTTATACTATTTATACTGTATGTTGTGTTATATGGACCTGTGTCTGCAATAAAGCTTTATTATTTATTTATTATTATAAACCCTAGTAATTGTCTCTGAACCGGGGTGTTTTATCATTATGTTGGGGCATTTTCCAGCGGCATTTGTGGCATCACTCCTGGATGTTTGAGCCATTGAACTTGGACGTTACATTGCAACATTTCCCAGCAACATTTAAGCCACTTAACCAGGATGTTTTATTACCCGGCACATCCCAGTGTTTCCTAGTGATATGGGGGCCATTGAACCCCAGTGTATTCCAGTGAACCGGGGTGTTTTAGCACCATGCCGTGACATTTTCCAGTGTCATTTGTGGCACTGCACCTTGGTGTTTTTCACCCAATGCATTACAACGTTTCCCAGCAGTGTTGGACCCGTCAAACCTGGGTTTTTTAGCAGCCCATCACAGCATTTCCCATTTGTGTTTGTGTCACCAAACTGAGATGTTTTTCACCTGATACATCACAGCGTTTGAGCCCCTTAACCTGTGTGTTCCCTACTGGCACATCCCTGCTTTCCCAGTGGCTTTTGTGCCACCAAACACTGGTGTCTTAAACCAAAGAGATGATCTTTTCCTAGCCATAACCAAATGATTTTGTGCCGAAACCTAACCACATCTTCACCACAGAATTGTTGAGAAATGTAGTTTTAATTTATACGCAGCAAAATAATGTGCAGTTGTAACGTGTCAGTGGTTTGCAAATACTTACTTTACAAATATTTTTCTGGCGATTAAGTTGAAGTCAGTATTTTCAGTTTCAAGGTATTGTTGCATGCAAACAATTTACCTGAAAACAGAAGCTCATACAGAAAGTAATCTTTATTTGTTCCCATTTCAGTAAAACTTTTGCTTTCAGTTCCTTTAAAATTCAGTTTATGATGATTTACATTTAAAAGAGGCCTTTAGACAGGAGGAGACAGCTGACTGCACAGTATCACACAGGGATGTAAGACTGTCTGATTTTGTTTCGGTGGGTTTGTGTAATTTTCTCTCAGCTGGCAACATAATACACACTGATTTGCAAACATCTCCATAAGGGTAGTTTTGCATTTCCAAAATCTGATATCTTGCATTATAACATTCCCCTTTGATCACTGGTGCCCACTCATGTATGCCATGATTCAGACTGATGTCTTTGAAATAGCTCTCGATGTAGGTGTCGAATGCCCTCAAGGAAGAATTCTTCCCTCTGTATCGTTATGCAACGCTTCACAGAAGAAACCTTTGGCAGCTAATTTGATCAAATTCACTGCAGCTAATTGACCATGAATATGATGAGTCCATGAACGAACCCGGAGGTTGAAAAGGAACTCTTTTCATGTCTCCATGTCTTTTGTCTGTGTGTACGCTTGACCTCGTCACAGGTATTTAAAATAAGACACAGTGTTGATCTCTCGATGCACATTAGAGGACATGCGCGTTCATCACTGAGAGGTTGGAGGCATCTTGGCACTGTGCTGTGTGAGCAGCTACAGTCATTACTGCTCATCTCCACTCAGCTATGAAAGACAAGATGAGTCCTTTTGGCCTTCTTTACTCTGAGTGTTTGTGTTTGCAGATGAGCTCCCAACTTGTTACCCATCCCACTGTATGTAGGCATACTTCATACACGTTGTTATACACACAGCCTCGCTGCTGGTTCGTATGTTTCTGGAGGAAACTTTCTGGTGTCCTGACTGCTCCTCGGCGCTGTCTTCCCCCAGGCCAGGGGCGGCTGAATGGATCTGTTTGGCCCAACAGACTCTCTTTCTGAGGGGGAAATGGAGTGTGCATAATCCAGGTCAATGATACCTCCTCGTCCCTCACTGTCTTCCTCCTCTTCTCCTCCCTCTTCTTCTTTCATCTCCCCTCGCCGACCGCTGCCTGTTTACCGGTTTCGTCAGTATTTAGTGAAGTTTTTAGCGTAGCTTTATTTGCCGATGCAAGATGTTAGAGGCTGATACCAACATTGATATTTGAAAGTTTTAAAAAGAAGAAATTATACATCAGCAGATATTAATTTTCTTTTGATAAGGATCCCTTAAATTAGAGCTGCAATTAATCAATTACTTGATCGTCAGAAAGACCACACAATCATTTTAGTATTTTCTTAAGCAGAAAAGCTGAACATTTGCTGCTTTTGTGGTTCTTAAATGTCAGAATTTTGATGCTTTTCTTCGTCATACATGATAATAAATGGGATGGCTTTGGATTTTTGGCAAGACCTCAGATTGCAGACGAGCCCTATAAATGCAAAAGTTTGTCCTTGAGTACGTAAGTGATGAAGTTACACCATTGGTCAAAGTGATTCTTGGCGTGAGTGTTGGTGTTTCTCCATTGGCTGTTGCTCTCTTGAAGTCAGCGCCATACGAAATACAGTGCTGACCTAGGACTGGCGCTGACAGAGCCAAACTCCGTTCATCTGCACACACTGCGATGCCACACAGCTGGTTCAATATCAGCAAAGTTTCCCTTTATATTCATTGTCTTCTGTGGCGATCAGCAGTGATGTGGTGGTTCACTTTTACACTGTGATCTGTAGCCTATAGTTCGGCTTTAGCTTCTAACTATCTTTGTCTTTTTAACCTGTTGTTGCTGCTGAGTCAGTTTGACATCCTGGATATATCCTTCAAACACAGACTGTAGACCCCTCTGTCTGCTTCTCTCTGGAATCACTCTTTCATTTCTCCAAAAATATGATAATATTTCTTTAGAGAGTGCAGTTAGTTACAGTGTGGGCTCCATGCTATCTCCAACATCTCGATGGACAATCGCAAAAGGGCGGGGCTTAGCGAAAGGTCAGTTCCTGTTTACGGTTTCCTGGTGGACAAACAGTAGAATGGTGACACTTTAAAAGCGCGTCTTTACAAAGGATTTCTGTCCTTAAATGTCATGTCATTTATCCACTGACATACACAGCAATGCTGACTTGTCTGCAGTGAGCTAATGTTGGCCAATATATCAGCTGGGCTCAACTTCCCAATGACTTTTTCCTTACCATTTTTATGAGGTTTTCTTTCCTTTCATATTCATGCCAGTGGGCACATGCACCCATGTGTTTTACATACATCTAACATGGTTTCAATGGGCATGTAAGTGTGATATTTCTTTAGCTGCAGCTATGGTTGTTGATAGTTTCCAAAGTTCTTCCACAGCTCAGATTCACCAAGGTTGTTTGAATGTTTCTACTCTTAACACTAAAAACATGCTGGAAAAAAACTAATTCAATAACCGTCTTTGTTATATTTTAAGAAAATTGAAGTCAACGTCTACATTTCTGGATTGATTTCCCAGAGAACCATTAAACCTTAAACACTTAATGCCCTTTAAAGCAACAGCTGTTGATGATGTGCCTTCCATTTGCTGGCCTGTTTTATTGCGGGGTGGTGTACTTTTCCTATTCCACCGGCCAAACATAGACTGTGCAGCGTCATATTGATATTTCCAGAGCTGGGATGGAGTCTGAAAGGAAAAACACATTTTTCCACTCTCTAAAACAATAAAATGTAAATGCGAGGTCAGGCCAAGAGCAAGGGCCTTGTTTCAGACTCAACAGTTTACACCAGTGCTCAACATTCACACAGTACATGTGTCTCCACATACAGTAGCTTAATTAGACTATAATTCAGACATTTATAATAGCATGTGTTAGTACTGACTAAAGAGGAGTACAGGAAGGTTGTCAGTGAAACAGAAACAGGCATGTTGAGAAATTGAGACTCACAATGACCTGTAAAATACATTTAAACTAAGTGCTTAAGATTTAATTGGAAAATGGTTTGATTTCTATAATTATCACATGTAATTGTGTCGTGGTTTTATCATGTAATCAGGCCTGTTGTTACAGTCACAAGCCGGTTCCTTGAAGAACCCTCCACACCACTGACTGCTGATAACAGTGAACCATTAAACTGTTAGCTCACACTTGTTTAGTTTTATGGCTTTGACTAATGAAGCTCTCTGTCTCACTCTCACATCTGCAGGTTTTACATATCTTTATGTCAATGCTTTACGTTCAGATTTTTGAAGTGGGGTTTTATGGCTTACTTAGACAGTATATTACATACAGTAGATGTCTGTCGCCATGCCCCCAGTTTTGAGAAGCAGGCTGGAGTCCAACACGAAAGATAAGCAATCGACTGCTGTGGAGGGGTCAGCAACAATCTAAAAAAAAAAGGTCTCACCTAGACTGAGGAAGTAAAAGACACTTTAAATGAACATAAAACTCAGGTAAAATCAGGAAAGGCTCTCAGATAAAAGTGTGTTTTAAGAAGGGGCTTAAAAGAGATCACTGACTTGGCCGACCTGATTTCCTCGGGGGGACTGTTGCACAGCCTCGGGGCCCTGACAGCAAACACTCTGTCCCCTTTAGTTTTCAGCCGGGCCTCTGGAACAGACAAAAGACCTCTGTCTGAGGACCTCAAAGTACGTCCTGGCATGTACAGCACTAAGAGGTCGGAGATAAAGCTGAGAGAGAGAGACGATGAAGAGCCTTTAAAGTAATCAGTAAAATCTTATTCTAAAACATTCTGGGAGCCAGTGGAACAAGGCTGAAACTGGAGTGATGTCATCACGTCTCTTGGTTCTGGTTAAAAGCCTGGCAGCTGAATTCTGTACATTGGCAAGTCGATGAGTAGAATTTGGATTCAGGCAAGAGACTGTTGCAGTGATCCAGACATGAAGAGATGAAGGCGTGTATTTTTTAAATATTTCTAAGATGATGGAAACGTCAGATTGTGATTTCCAAGGGGAAAATTAAGCCATTTCATTGCTCTCTTCAAAGCCAGACTCCATTGAGAAAAACAATGATTTAACATTGCTGAACACAGGAGCTGCTGGTCTACCTCTGCTTTGCTCAGTTATTTTGTTTGTGCTTTTGTGTGACTTCGGCGTTTAAAGTGGTTAATTTGGATTCACCAAAGTCACACAATAACACAGACTAACTAGGTGATCAAAGCAGCAGCTCCTGTGTTCATCAAGCTTAAATTACAGTTTTTGTCAATGGAGTCTGGTTGCTTTCACATAGCTGGTGAACTGGAGCCGCTAACAGCTTTCTCATTGCAGTGGGCTGTCTGATGGAGAGGTAAAGAGGTGAAAATACTCTCAATATAGCGTACAGTTAAACTGATATTGATTTTTGTAGGTGGGGCTTTTTTTTTAGGTTTCTAAAATGCGTCTGTTGCTGATCTCTGTACATGCAGTACATCGCTTAGCTTCAGTGTTGAACTCCAGCCTGCTTCTTAAAACTGGGGGCGCGCTGACTGACATCTGCTGTATGCATTATACTGTCTATGGATAAATACCTTAAACAGCCTCACTTAAAAAAAAATGGAACTATCTCTTTAAAACAAGAAAGCTCTCATGACTGGATTTAGCCCAGCAAGAGAAGTTAGTCTAGTTAGTTAGTTTACACATGTGCATTAAAGGCAGACTGAAGTGGAAGCAGCAGTTACCACAGACAGAAGTGTTGGAAAGATCCCAGCAGCGGAGACACAGAGCTGGAGACGGGCAACAGGTTTAGAAGCAGGTGTTTCAGGATCAGCTGACGTGGCCGAGTCATCTGCTGTGTCTGGACTTTAGAAGCAGGAAGAACTGCTGCCCTAAAAAGTTGTCCAACATGCAGAACAGTCGACCCTGGATGTTGTTCGTAGAGTTAGTGTACTAATTACAGCAATTCACTCCAACAAAGAACACAAGTGTTAAAAACAGGGTGTTGTGCACACTTTGGAGTCTGCACCCTTGTCACTCCGGTCCCCACTGTGTGACCGTCTGCGATTGTCTAAAATGTCACGAGTCTGGTTGTGCTGCATTGTGTAAAACCCCCTCCTTTGACGCTTTTTTTTCTCCCTGCACTTCATGGTGTAAAACTAGCTCTGTGCCTCTTTCACCACAGCCTGTATTGTTTTGTTTTTTGGGTTTTGGTTCCTTGATGTTTATGTTCAGAAGCGAGTGTGCTGCAATCAAACATATACAAATTTGTATGTGGCGCCGCAGTCAGCTGTGTTTCAATTGTGGTTCGTTCGACTCCATTGTTTTGGCTGAATGAGAAGTCTTGAATGCCAATTTTGTCCAAATGAGAAGAGTGTATAGGAGAGTTTATAAATCAGGCTACAAATTTTGCTCGTACCTTCCTAAAAACAGACATTACAGATGAATCTGACGTCAGAAGCATCTTCCATAGGTAATGAAATGTATCAGCAACGCCGTGATGGTGTTGTTATGTTATGAGCTACACTTCCTGTCTCACCCAAAGCTGCTGTCATTGTCCTGGGAGTGGACACAGGAAGTGGAACTCTCCATGGCGACAACAGAGGAGTGGTGCTGTTAACTCCCACTGTTTCTGCTACTCTTTTCATAGAAGCCCCCCAGTTGCATTTTTAACAGCACTTCCTCACAGCAGCCTGTAACACAGCTCAGTTTAAAGTTCATTATAGTCATCACCAAGAGAAGCACATTTTAACTTGTGTGTGCGCTTTTTTCCAGCCTCTTACATTTTTTCATGAGGGTCCATTAATCCAGCGGTCATTTACGAGCTCTTGACTTAACCTTGCACTTTGTTATTGCTGAAGTAACATTGACGCTCTGACTCAAACTGTTTGGATTAACATTTGTATTCTTTTTCCGCAAAGGCTTGTAATGTTAAAATACTGAGTCAGGAAAAAGGACACACTTTAGGTGCAGAAGTTGCAGAGACTGTAGATATCAGAGCAAACAGTAGCGTGCAGTGTATTTTTTTTTTTTTTTTAAACGGTGTTGTCCTTGGAGCTCCTGCTGGACTCTGTATTAATTTCCTTCCTCTGCTTTCTCCCTCCACTCTCTCCACTCCACCTCAGGCAACAACAATAATAGGTCCTGCACGGCAAAGTTGGGCCTTTAATTTAGCACAAACACACACGGCACTTCCTCCAGTGTCGTATTTTTCGTGTCACTTGTTGGTGTTTGGCCGGTGGAATGTGGAGGGAGTTAGCGAACGGCCCGGCGCTTCATTCAGAGTGACCAGCCACAGTTATCCTCTGCTGTGTGCACAGGCGGGCCTAAGAGGCCTTCAGTCATTTTTAATTACGGTGTGGACAGTGATTCCAGCATGGACTTGTTCCAGCCTGGCTCCGGCCTCACTGACTCAGGTGTCTCGGTTACATGTTTCCTGTAACTTCAAATACCAGCAGAACGGAGGGGAGCATGTTGTGTCTATTGATTGATATTCATGAATTATACTGAAACATTTCCCCTTTTCTTGATTTCCTGCTTCATTCTTATGAGCAGCAGTTTGTTTGTTTTTGGAGCTTTGGAGCGATCCACATCATTATTCTGTCACATGTGAGACTTCACTATGACTAAAATGCCGCCATAACCTTAAAGGGACAGTTCACCCCAAATCAAGAATAATTTTATTTCCCTCTCATCTCTGTCATGGAGGAAACTGGGGAATTTACTAGTGTGGGAACGCTTTTGTTTGCAAACATATCGATGGACGCTCATTTAGTATAGCCCTATTAGTGATCATGATAGGCTCATCTGGACTTCAAAGGCAGTGTTACATACGTTATAAGGCTTAAATATGTTTGCAGCTCCAGAATCTTTTTTGGGGGGAGGGCTAAAAATGTTGTTTTTTTTTATGGTAAAAGTTGCTGGCCTCTGGTCTAAAGACAGAGGGTTTTATATGCTGCACAGACTGTAAAGCCCCAAATTTGTGATTTGAGGAAGAGGAAGAAATGCTTTATGAATCCCAGGGGGGAAATTCAGTTTTTTCACTGTGTTCTCTTATACACCCAGGCCCGAAATACACACACATACACAACCAGGAACTTCACATGCATTAAATGGAGAGAAGTCAGAGTGAGGGGGCTGCGAAAGGACAGGCGCCTCGAGCAGTTGGAGGTTCGGTGCCTTGCTTAAGGGCACCATGGCAGTGCCCAGGAGGCAAACTGGCACCTCTCTAGCTACCAGTCCACACTCCATATTTGGTGTGGATGGAGACTAAAACCGGCGACCCTCCGGTTCCCAAGCCACGTCCCTATGGACTGAGCTACTGCCATGGTCTGGGCCGTGCATTCATTCATTCATACATCTAAACCCCAGTAGCATGCAGAATGGTTTACTGGGATATAAACTACATGCTATTAAGGTCACAACCAAGTATTAGTCTAATTATAGAATAATAAGTCAACGTTTTAACAATAACTTAACCATTTAGCCGCCCCAATTAAAAAATAGAAGAAATGCCTATCAGAGTCCAACCAGCCCAAACCAGCATCTTCAAATTCCTTTATGTCCGACCAGTACTCCAAAACCCCAAAGTTACTTAATTTTACAATATGATACGAAAAAGAGAAAAGCAGCGAACATTTTGAGGGGCTGAAGTAGCAAATATTATTTTTTTTTCCTTGATGAAAAACATACAATCAACAGATTATCAAAATGTTGAGTAAATGGGCTCTAGCATACAGAATCACAGGTATGGTGCTTTAAAAGTTAGCGCTGTAACCCAAATCAAGGAAAGACAACCCTGTCCTTAATTATGTGGTTTGACATTACATTAATACAGATAACGAGTTGGATGTGTGTTGTTTTCTGAAATTTGATTTTCAGCTACACTGTGATAGGAATGGAGGGAGACATCAGGTTAGCATCTACTGTGTTTCCTGCACACTCCTGCTTCTAAACTCTGAGTACTGAGGGCACAAATTGTTGCTGAAACAGTAGAATAAACCGTCTCAAATTGTTGAACTTTATCAATAACGAGTGATGTCTCATCAGGCTGAAGCCAGGTCGGCTTTTAATATTTTCTCACTCTCACTTTCCCAGGGCTCAGATTTCAGGAAACCAACGTCCTCTTCTCTCTGTCCGTTTCTGTCTCTGTATCTCAGTCCAGTGTCTCTGTCTGTCTGTCTACCAGTCTCTGTCTCTTTCCTCACTCTTCACTGTCTCTGTGAATATTTTGGTCAGAGCTCGTGTTCCACACCCCGGCCGCCACTTCCTTCTCATTAGTACAGAGAGACTTGAGAGCCGTGTGAGTGCGTGCACAACACCGAGGTAGTAACATGTATGTCAGGCTGTAAGTACATGAGAAGAAAATAAAACAAAAACAAAACACGCCCTCATCCTGGGCTTTAATTGACAAGTTAATTTTGGGAATGATACTGTTCACATCCACTCCCTTCAGTTTGTAATGACTCATTCCTTTCCAGTGGATCATCAGAGTGGTAAATCTAGATGAACTAGATATTAAAGCTTTATAAATGCATTTATTGTCAGGTAATACAACTCTTAATTGTTTAAGGCTTGTCTTAAGAAGCAGTTTTTATTATATTATTTGTCCCAGGTGCCTCAATTTAAAAGATCCACATGCATCGGATACAAAAACAAATAAAAGAAGAATTGCAGATCAGTTGTCAGCATCACTTAAAATAAATCATCTGAAGAAGTAGAGCTTCTCTCAGACACTGTAAGCACCAATAAGCTGCCCTGAGAAAGTATTTCCTTTGTTAGCAAATCTACTGGTGCTGCAAAATACAGTCCAGATTTTGGAGCGGTGACGACAGTCCACACGTCTGAGCTTGGAGGAAGCATTTGCATGTATTAACTGCAATTTCAACAAAACCCCAAAAACCGAAATGGTAAAGACGCTGACTACAGCGTTGGCATCCTGCATGCCTCGTTTTCCACTGACCCAAATTAGCGTCAAACATGGTCATTCACCAGTGAGTTAAATACAGGGAGAAGTTACAGTGGCTGCTGTGCCATATCCTCATGTTACAGTCAATTTAACCACACAGTCAAGAAAAAAATTAATCTCTGTCAAGCGTTCACTTTGAAGCAGCCTTATTGGTATTTTCCAGTAAGTGTTTGTACACTTCACCAGAGGAAATGGTGTGAAACAGAAATGTCAGAGAAACTGTAAGTGAGGTCTCCAACTGCAGTCAGAGCCGCAGAGTAAAACTCCACAATCATCTGGGAGCTTTAACTTTGTGCTGGTTCTCCAGGTTATGTTGAGTCATGGGATGCAACCAACAATTATTTTCATTATAAATTAATGTGTTGATTATTCTTACACTTCATGGATTGGTCTATAAAATCTACGATTGGCTAATCTATCCAATTTATCCAACCAACTGTCCAAACTGAAAGATAATCAAAATACAATGATAGAAATCAAACAGATGAGCCCTGATTACATCCGAAAGTGACAGGTAGATTAATCTTTTGGCCCTTAAACACTGCCTGGTCAAGGTGGAAATTTCACGCCATTATTCCCCCTCGTGCTTCTGTATAAAAGCTAAAAAGTCGTGGAATGGGGGGTGGGGTGGGGGCTCTCGGAGGTAGTACCAGCACAGCTTTCTGTATAGACAGGACAGTCAGCAGGACAAGATTGTGGGTGACATGAGTGTTTAGTTTTTTTACGACATGTTATTTGTGCACCCACTGCAGGAGATCTTAAAAGTAGCTGTTAGCAGTTAGCAGCTAACTCGAAGAAGACTGATAGTAGAAAATGTCCGCAAATTGAGAAAACAATGAGGCCCGGGAGCTCCCCACTATCCGAGCAGAGGACGAGACCAGCTTTTGTTATCGTTTACAAAGTGCTGCAGATGCGTATGTTATATGTCACAGTGGAGGCTGTTGTGTTACATGTCACGCCTCTTTTGCTTCTGTGATGTTGGCTTGCTATCTAAAATCACACACTGGAGCGGTACGATGGCGCCGTCGTTTGGTTCTGTGTAAAAATGCAAAGGCAGCACAAAGAAGGGACTTCGTACTCATGTTAAACAATAAAAAGTAGATCACAAAAAAGAAGGGACTTTCGTGATGTAGGGATAACCTGCAGGGCTAGTTGGTGAACTCCTGCTGACGAGCTAACTGCTAACCACCTAGCCAACAGCTAACCATCAACAGTTTTGATGATTGTAGTCACATATCATGGAAAATAGCCAAACATTTACAGTTTTGGTGGCACGGTGGTGCAGTGGTTAGCATTGTGGCCTCACAGTAAGAGGGTTCCTAGTTCGAACCCCAGGGTGGGTGGGCCTCTCTTTGTGGAGTTTGCATGTTCTCCCCATGTCTGCTGGGTTTTCTCCAGGTACTCCAGCTTCCTCCCACAGTCCAAAGACATGCAGGTTAACTGGTGACTCTAAATTGTCCGTAGGTGTGAATGTGAGTGTGAATGGTTGTCTGTCTCTGTGTGTCAGCCCTGTGATAGTCTGGTGACCTGTCCTCTTGCCTCTTGCCAGTGTCAGCTGGGACAGGCTCCAGCACACCCGTGACCCCTAACAGGATGAGCATTTACGGAAAATGAATGAATGCATTTACAGTTCCTTAAATGTGCAGATTTACTTCCTCATCATCCTTCAGTACAAACAAGCTGGAGTGTTGTATCTCTTTGCTTGACAAGGTTAATGCCGCTGTCTGTGAGCTACAGTGTGGCCTCCAGGCTGAAGGTGAACTGTTCCTGTTGGGCAGTGCAGAGGCAGAGTTGTGTTACACATTGATACATTTGGGTGCAGGGAATGGTGACCTGTAATTACGTGTGGATGTGTGTGTTTGTTGGACATGTTGGTGCTTGTATGGCACGTCCGCTGCCACTCATCAATCAGCTGACCCCTTCATTCCTTCCATACTACAGCTTCTTCTTCTACACTCTAAAATAATGTCCACACTACATAGAGAGTAAATCTGAAAGTGTTATTAAGAGTGAAAACTGCATCCTGCATCTACGTCAGATTTTCAGGTAGTTTGTTAAACGTTAGTGCAGGTTAAACTTTTCGGTCCCCTCCTGCTCTCTTTATGATCACTTATATCACATTTCAATATCAAACACAAATTCTAGTTGTTGTTATTGCTATATTTTGTTGCTGTTGACTCCTGTGTTGCTCAACTGAACCGAGATCCCTCTTTAATGCTAGTGAACTCAGTTGACAACACAAACAGATAAAGATGGATGAATGACCACGTCCATATTGATGGATTTGTTGTATTGGCACTGGAAAGATTGATCACAAAGAATGTTAAAGGCAACAGAAATGTGGCTTATAATAATTATTGCTTTGTCCAAGTTTTTTGAAGTTAACAATTTAACTAGTAAGACCCACAGTTTTGGACAGGAAGTCACTGAGGTAAAGTTGCCAGATAAACCAGGTTTGTCACAACTTACAGGAAGTAACGTACAGTTCACATAATCACATACCAACGCATAATGACTTGGAGAAGATTTAGTTCTTCAGGTATTTTCATGCAAGCAGTATTTCCTAGATCAGTGGTTCCCATTTAGTCAAGCCACAGGGTCCAGAGTCTTCCTTACTCATTCGTTCAAGGTCCACATAGTTTAATGTTTTCAGTGTCATACTTGCGTTTGGCCATGTCATCAAGCTAGTTTGCTGTCTCTGTTAAGTAGCTGTCCATCAGTCACTCACTCTACAGCAGGAAACGGCACTTCAAAATGAAACCTCTGTGCTGGAAACAAACATGATACATTCACGAGTCACATGTGGTTCATTCAGAGTGGACCAGTGACCCACAGTACAAGTTCCTGTCAGATGCATGTAGGTTTCTAAGCTCCAGTCTCAGGCTACACCCGCTATATGTTGTTTTATGAAACATGACAACATATTGCTATGTTTACGCCAAGTATCCACACTACTCTGGCGTTTTGGACCCCTAAAACGGAGACATTTGAAAATGCTGCTAACCTTATTTTGGTTTAAAAACTGCGGGTTGCATTTTAGTGTAAAGGGGTGGAAATGGAGACTTTTGGAAACGGTGACGCAGACACGCACCTTTGCTTCCTGATTGAGTCTTATCAGTCAGACTTTGTCAAGCCAAAACATCACAGCTTCGTCTACATAGCTTTTGTGATTTTATCCTTCTTGTTTGGGTGCTCATTTCCCATTGCTGTGACTTCCTACAGCGATGGATGAAGCTCCCATCTGGTATCGCTCTATATATCGACGTATTCTCTTTGTAACATTTGCCAATCTGTCTTAAGCAGCCTTGACCGCCTTCTATCCACGTGTTACCGTCAGTAACAGTTCCACCTCAGTGCTGGTCTGAGCAAAGAAACTTCTGGTTGTACTTTACCCCATCGCTGTAGTATTTTCTTTATCTAAGAAACCAACCACAGAGTAGACAATCTGTATCCTCGTTACATTGGCATGCGCATGCCCAGTGTACATGAATTTACGTGTGCACTGTTTTTTCAGGTTTGTTAGTGTGAAAGGCGATTAATTCGGAAGTGGTTTGCAGAGATTAATTTAAGCTAAGGATAAAAATATGGCGTCAGTTTTACAACAGACACGTTTCAGCTTGGCAGATACTGTGCTTGTTTAATTAATCTTCTACATTTTGTTAACACATGCTACAGGTTTTAATCTGCCGCTGCTGCTGCTGCAGCTCTCGTACTTACTCTGTAACAGGAGCACGGACCCCCTGTCGATTTGTCCAGTGTCAGCTCCAATAAAGTTTATTCAAATAATGACCGCATCCTCAACAGTGTTGACAAAAAGAGATAAAGGCAGCATTACTTTGTGTAAGCAGAACGATGTCTGTGGTGTCTGTTCTGCAGGACGTTCAGTTTTATATCAGACTACAGTTTGAGCCACAACATGCAAAGTACCACTCGACAAATACTACAACAAGCTCACTACAGTTTGTGACAGATATGTGTGTCTGTCTGACTTTAAACGCCTGCTCTCAACATGTCTCCTAAGGCATTGTACATAACACTTACACCTCAGTATGTGGAAGTTCTTTACGGGCAGTGCTGCAGGCGTCGTTTTATTTTTTTGTAACACTTTCAGTATCTACAGTATATCTTCCGCATGACAACCAAAGCAAATTTTTCTTTTCTCTTTTACAGCGGCACATGCCCATCCCTTTTCTCTTTACAGTTAGTTTTATGACTGCTTGTACTGTATGTGTTTTATGTGTGAAGTGTAATTTCCTCCTCCTGTAACAGAGAGGGGGGTTGGGCCTGTTTCTGTTAAAAGCAGGGCAGTGAGTTTCTGTGTGGTATCTATACTGCATGACACAGTCTGACTCCCTGTGCCTTATCTGTATTTTATCTGTGCTGTAATGCACTGCCATAATTAGCACCTTCTTTCACACATGTGCTTCAGGTAGGAACCAATAAACTGTGAGCACGCCCTTTTGTTACAGAGTGTAACTCAGTACTTTCCAAATAAAAAAGGAATTTAGGGAACGACTGACTCAGTCAGCAATAAACTAAGAACTTTAAACCGGTTACATTTGAAAAATATAGCCTATCAAGTTGATGTCATGACTGCAAAATTACCTGCAGGGTTTTACATCATGCAGCTCCATCACAGTTTTTAAAGCACTAATTGTGTAATTTCTCTATTGTGTAATTGTGGAACTGATCAACAGTAAAATCTAACAAATTATTATTCGTCTCAAACTCAAATTGCCCATCAGATAACACATAATATAAACTAGCTTTGTTGGGGAATCTACTTTGAAATCATAGCTTTACAAGATACCAATTACTTCACACTGGAGGAAAGGAGAAATCTAACTAGGTTAACTGAAGCTTGTTAGAAAAAGATCAAATTGACAGTGTACATGGATCAGCCAAAACTTCAGAACCCTCTGACAGGTGAGGTAAATAACAGGTACAATCCAGTGTTCTACTGGGAAACCTTGGGTCCTGGCATTCATGTGGATGCCAGTTGACGTTTCACCCAACCAAATCCTTTACAGACGAAGTACACCTCCTAAAGTCACTCCCTGATGGCAGTACCCCCCAAGCAGAACAATGCTTAGTGCCAAACCTAAAAAACTGTTCAGAAATGACTCAAGTGGTGTGACAAAGAGCGTAAGGCGTCAGCGTGGCCCTTAAAGTCCCCAGATCCCAAACTGATCAACCATCCATGGGATGTACTTGTACTCCAGAGGTACCCCGATCCACGGTGAGGACTCCTTGGATCAGACTTGACTCTGACATGTCAAGGAATGGACACAAAATCTCTGAAGGGTGTCCTGTGGTGTCTGGCACTG
Organism: Epinephelus fuscoguttatus; assembly: GCF_011397635.1. Taxonomy (NCBI): domain Eukaryota; kingdom Metazoa; phylum Chordata; class Actinopteri; order Perciformes; family Serranidae; genus Epinephelus; species Epinephelus fuscoguttatus. The sequence continues at coordinate 40,128,100 of NC_064753.1, forward strand.
CAGTAATAGATTCTTTACGTCCTGTGTGTTGTGAGGTGAGGTACCAGCATGTCCCACAGATGCTTGATCAGATTTGGATCTGGGGAATTTGAAGGCTTGAGCTCTTTGTGAGGTTCCTCGGGCCATTCCTGAACAGCTTTTGTGGCATGGCATGGCCCATCTTGGAGAGGGGCTGCCATCAGGGAGTGCCGTTGCCATGAGGGAGTGTACTTATGAAAAGATGTTTGGGAGGGTTGAGCATGTCAGGTGGCAGCCACATGGACGCCAGGACCCAAGTTTTTCCAGCAGAACATTGAACTATAAAAAGATGATCAACGTTATTCATTTCACCTGTCTCTGGTTTTAGTGTTTTGGGAGATTGATGTACATGCAATATGAAATTATAACAAAATCTAAAACAGAAAAGTCACATTTCAGCCAAAAAAATCCCCCCTCCCTCCCAATTATTCACAGACCAAACCATCAAAATAAAATACCCTACTATTCATGCCAAAGTTTAAGGAATGACAGCAAAAATTCTCATGGGATCTTGCGAAGCTACTTTTTTTTTTTCTTTTCTCAACCTTCAATTTTTTCCCCCTCGATGTCCCTTCCCAGACTCGGTAGATTGTTTGTAGTGCAGTACTTAACTCCACAAAAAAGGTAAAAAAAAAGAAAAAAAGAAAAAGTAATTTAACTACTTGAATCACCATGGAGGAATGTAGTTGACCTACCAATGAGCTACTACAAAATGTAGTTAATGTACTGATTCTTTTATTTGATTTATTTATTTTGAACATTTAGATGATAAGACTCATTATAATGAAATAAAAAAGAATATACTTTAGGTGAAAAAACCCCCCTATTTTACCTCGTGTATAAAACTATGAAAATACAAATTGAAAATGCTGACAACAATATCACCCTGAGGGAGCTTTTAATTTCCTCTAATCATTTCTGTACTTTGTGAAGATGCTGTCTTTGTACCTGTTTTTAAGAAACAGTCTAGTATTAGTTTAGGTTTAAGTTTACAAGTTTAGTTTTAGTAGTAGTTTAATGACATGTAGTTTACTACTCCCAACACAGTGAACTAGTACAATTATTATAGCCAAACAAGTCTTAAAACAGTAATAAAACTAGTGAATACACGACACACCCATCTTTGTGTAATTCAGCCAGCACAGCATGTCACTTCTTTCTAAGAACACACCCTTTAACTCTGCTGACCTGCAGGTGAAGGATGCATTGATTGTTTTCCTAAATAGGACAGATTTGTTGCCACTAAGTTGATTTGACTGTGTTTGTTTCTCAGTAATAATAAAAACTGTATAAAATATTGTAATGTTTGCGTGGACTTTGGTTTAAATAGTCAGCTTTACAGAAAGGGTCGGGCCACTTGTTATTATAATGAGCCTTTATTCTGAGCTCTGAGATCTGAGCTGTAGCTTGATTGCAAACTCATTTCTATAATTGATTGAAACCAAATGTGCACCAATAAGAAATTGTGATGCTGTCACATGTAGCTAATAAACAAAGCAGCTAAATTTGGCACCACGCAGCTGTCAGATTCACAAATGAACCCATGAAAAACGTGTAGACTAGATGTGAGAGTTCACAGTCCGGCGCTAACTCACACACCTCAGTGTAACGCAAACAAATTCCAAGTGGCTGAAGGTACAATGAAGAGCCACCCCAATGATGAGCCCTGAATACACAAGCTTAGCCCTGATGACAGTGACACACACAGCATTTCAGAAGGATGACTTCACATCGTAGAAAGCTGACCAAACTTGATCCTTCGCTCCTCTGCAACAATGGCAGCCATTGAAGAGTCTGACTCATATGGTTGGACCTCTCCTTGGTTTCCTGTCAGAGGGAACCTCCGAACAGAGAGTGTTCAGATTGCATAAAACTGCAAAGAGGTCAGTTTCCTCCCACTTATTCTTCAAAATAATGGCAAATATGCAGGTGTTTGCTGGTTAAAAAAATAGAGCTCCACTCAGATGGTTGGATGTAATACAGTTTGAAAATCTGTCCATTGCAGCATTTGAAAAAAAGGGACACTTTTTGTTTTCCATAATTGAGTAAGACACACCATTGTTTCCATTATTTTGTGGCATGGTGATGCAGTGGTTAGCTCAAACCCAGGGTGGGTGGTTTGAACCCCTGGGGTGGGAGAGCCCTTCTGTGCAGAGTTTGCATGTTCTCCCTGTGTCAGCGTGGGTTTTCTGCGGGTACTCCAGCTTCCTCCCACAGTCCAAAGACATGCAGGTTAATTGGTGACTCTAAATTTTCCGTAGGTGTGAATGTGAGTGTGAATGGTTGTCTGTCTCTATGTGTCAGCCCTGTGATAGTCTGGTGACCTGTCCAGGGTGTACTCTGCCTCTCGCCCAGTGTCAGCTGGGATAGGCTCCAGCCACAATCGCTGCAATTGAATAAGACACACCATTGTTTCCGCATTTCGCTCATGCTGCAGGTTGTTGTAAAACGCGGATCCAAGCACAGATAAATTCCAACATCACTCTTAACTTTGAACTCAGATAACATCTGACATGAATTTAACTCAAGAACACATGTGTTGTTTGTTTTATGTATTTAGAATTTGCCTTGTGTGAACTCCAGCTTTGCTGCTTGTTGATAGCTAAGATTGGGTCCATCCCGCTCTGCCATGTCTCAGGGAAAGGGAAAAATCCCCTCGCGCAGATTCCAGGTCAGATTACTTGACTGCGATTCCTAATCTCTGGGCTTTCAGGTGACGCAACCAGATCTGTTTCTGGTTCAGTTGTTTGAGGAGAACAGAGATGAAGAAGAGGCCGCTGCAGGTTTCCTCCAGCTGTTCCCCCTGGGTCTGTTTTGTCACTTCCTGCGGGGCACATGCCTCGGGCTCATCTACAACAAACCTGTTTTTATTTAGTTACCATGTTAGACACATATGCACAGCACACAGGTGAAATGACGTCATGCCTCAAACATGTTCTCTTCTTCTTTGCTCTCTGAGAGGCTTTGTGGCCGTACTTTGAATAGTTCATGGCTGCACAATGTGAGTGATGCCATCAGTGCAGGGTGTGAATGTGCATTTGTGCCACGTGTGTGTGTGTGTGTGTGTGTGTGTGTGTGGAAACGGACTACTTTGTTTTAAAAGTGCAACAGCTGTGATTAGGTTTGAATAATTTTAGTGTCACAGATGGCCTTGAACATGCCATTTTTTTTCTCTTGTGCTAATTTAGAATACTGAAGAATGAATAGTTCATATGTTACCTAAAAAGATATTTCCCCTTGGACACAAGAGTAGCATCCACAAAGATATTTTTCATGCGTAGGACAACAGCTGAACTCACGGGGGTGGTTTCAGTTCCGGGACAACAGTTGTGATAACTGCATGATACCGGCCCTGACACGGGCATGTGAGTAGGTTTCGATAGAGTAGAAAAAACATGGTGAAGGATATTGCTCACCTTGATGACATGCTGTAGGTTTAACCGTAACAAAATGATGAGGTGATGATCATAATTTTATCAGGCCCCACCTCTCATTTGTTCACGTGCTTCCCTGTCGATCACTGATCATCATAACTGACAGACATTTAGACTATGTGAGCTGCTTCGCCTATTTTTCACATAATTATATCTGTGAACAGCAGTTTTTTCCCCAACTTTGTTTATTGGATTTTCGAGTAGAACAACATTTACAGGATCATTGCACCCATAAATTGTTTGGCAAGAATGTAAAAATACAACATTAACAGCAACAATACAATGTGTATATATAAACTATATATGTACAAGATAAAGAAAAAATTGGCGTGACAGCACAAAAAACAAACCCAAACAGGAGTTTACAGGTCAGTCAGATCAAAAAGAGTCCTTAGCCCACTTGGCAGCCAAACTTACAAACACCAGAACTCTTGCATAGATATTAGAAGATGTATTAATCTGGAACAGCAGGGAAATGGAGTCGCTTTACATCGGAGAAGGAAGGGTATCAGTGTCACAGAGAATTTGTTTATAGATCCTTACTTTCTCCCATTTTAGAGTTTCAAGTAGCTCTGTTTCGTCTCTCTTCCGTCTCTCTTCTGTCATTGCAGTCTATGTGTCTACCTCACCACCATGGACCATCTATGGCTCCAGACAGAGTAATCTCCAAATGTTACCACAGTCAAAGCATTAGCATTCATACTTAAAGGAGACCTTTTATGTTCTCCCTTATTTTCTGTCATAATGGAATGGTGATGAGGTAAACACATCTGAAAATAATCCCTGTGAGCAAAAATCTTGTTCTGAATTCATTATTTACAACAATTTTTCCCACTGTTGAGACGCTAACATCAGTTTGTGACGGATTTTTTTATGTGGTCATCTTCTCCAGGCACACTACTGCAAATGTTTACATTGTGTAGCCTGCACTGCTACATGTAGCTACATGCTAACGTCAGGGAAACATGTAATCTTGTTTGCCGATGTTGTTTGTTTTCCCTCTGATTTTGGATCATATTCGTGCTAGAGTATTTCTGGTAGTAAAGCTTTTGATTTCAAATCATTTATTTGGGATTTTTTACAGTAGGAAGTGCCACTATACTCTGTAACCGCCACTCCCCCTGATGCAGGTTCACTGCTACATGTAGCTACATGCTAAAGTCAGGGAAACATGTAATCTTGGTTGCTGATGTTGTTGATTTCTCCCTGATTTCGGATCATATTCCTGCTGGAACATGTCTGGTTGTGAAGCTTTTGACTTAAAAGCATTTATGGGGATTTTTCATAGTAGAACATGCCGCTAACATTATACTGTAACTGTCATTCCCCTGGCTGCAAGTACACTGCTACATGTAGCTACATGTAGCTACATGCTAATATCAGGTAAACGTGTAATTTCAGATGCAGAGATACGAAAGACCCAGGGAACACTGACCAATCGGAGCAGACTGGGCTTTTCCAGGACAGGGTCTGACAGAGACAGGCTCTAAAATGGAGTATTTCAGACCAAGAGTGAGTACAGGTGTTCCAGCATTGACAGTACGAGGAAAATAATATGTTGTTTGAACATTAAAGCATGTAAACATGTTCTAGTAGAAACCCAAAATACAATCATGAATCTGAAAATGAGCCCAGTGAGCCCCTTTTAACTTATGATACCTTTCCTGAATATGATGAAGTAAACACCGGTTATCTAACCAGCTCATTGTAGCCACTGCCTTTTATTCCTTCCCTGTAATAGCACCCCTTTTAAATCTGATCCGCCAAATATTTATCAGCAAGGATTAAATTGAAACCAGTAAGACTGGTCTGTTTTTCTCTTGTTAGCAGACCTGTGCAGTATATTTTATTTCTCTCCCAGGTAATCTGTATTTAGGTTACAGCGCTTTTGTCAACACCAGAATTAGGGAGGCTTTTAGAGTTCTGAACGCTCAGTTTCATCCCATTTCTACCTTTCAGAAAAGACTGTAATTTGTGCAGAATTATTATGCAATGTCTGATGGAGCAACATTACAATTAGTGTGGTTCAAATGTAATTTATTTTTCAAAATTTACTTGTTTTTTCAATCGATTCATTCATCATTGATCATTGATGCATCTGACAGTTGATTAAGGAAATGGCTTAAAATATACATCCATCAACTTTGACATCACATCGTCTCCTCCCCCAGTGTGAGCAGGATTTCCCTCCTGTCACCTTGATCCATTCGGGTTAACGCAGTTGTCTGTGAATCTATCAAAAGCAAGGTAACAATAGAGATGGTTGTTTTTAGGGATGTGATTGTGTTTGATAAGTTCTGGTGGTGTTTTACTGGAGGAGACGTTCGTTAGTTGGCTGTTCTTGTGTGATGGTAAACAGAGAAGCAGCCTGCGCGGCCCTGTGCTGTCCAGCACTGCCACAACCCTAAATCCCCCCTCCCTATCCTTTAAGCAGCGAGCTGACCATCTGTTCCAGGCGCCCGGCCCTAACTCTGCGCTCAAAACACACACACACACACACACACACACACACACAAGCACAAACCCTACAAACACACATGCATTCATCACAGCCAGTTAATACCTGTCATTGGCTGTGTGTGTGTGTGTGTGTGTGTGTGTGTGTGTGTGTGTGTGTGGATTCAGTCTAATGCAGTTTGATCGAATGCTTTGAGGTTAATAAAGGTGATGTGTGTGTGTGTGTGTTTTTGTCTCATATGGGTGTGTGTCTGTGTTTGGAAAGAGGAGAGGCCCTGTGTGCATGTGTTTGTGCGCCTCATGGTCATATTAGAGTTGCTGAGGCGACACATGGCATGAGAGGTTGGATACGGGGCGACAGGAAATGACCAGGGGTGCCTGAGCCCTTTGTACTCCACTCTGCACACCAACTATACGTGTCCCTGTTCCATTTCCTGTTTTCACTTTCTCTCTGCTGTGGTCATGCAGTTTGAAAGTAGATGAGGAGTGTGATCTGGTTTCTTCATCATGCATTCTGGTATTAAAGATAAATTTAAATGATAATGGTCCCTGCAAAGACAAAGGTTTGTTACAGCCACGACTGGATATTTCAAAAAAGAATGTAAAAGGCAGAAGGCAGGTAAAACTAGGTAAAACATTTGCTGGTTTCAGCTTTTCAAATTTGGACGTTGGATACTTTTCAATTGTAACAATGGTATGTTGATCTTTTTCTAAAGATACTCAGTAGGAAAAATCTATTTTAGAAAAGGCAGAGATCAGAGGTGTGGACTTGCCTCACGTGACTTGGACTCGCGTCACAAATTTGACGACTTAAGAATCGACTTAACAGAATCAAAGAAGACTTGCAACTCTTCTTGGACTTGAACATCAACGACTCAGGACTCCACTGGGACTTGAGCATTTTGACTTGAAAATACTTGATACAGGCACGGTGGCACAATTGCTAGCATTGTCACCTCACAGCAAGAGTGTTCCTGGTTTGAACCTGGGGTAGGAGGTTCGAACCCCAGGGTGGGGGAGCCCTTCTGTGTGGAGTTTACATGTTCTCCTCGTGTCAGTGTGGGTTTTCTCTGGGTACTCCGGCTTCCTCCCACAGTCCAAAGACAGGTCAGGTTAGGCTAGGTAAATCGCTGAAATTACAATTGGCTGTAGGTGTGAATGTGAGCACTACTTTTTTCGTTTAGTAAAACTGGTTTTAATAAACTTAAAGACTCATTTTTTGTAACCACTTATCCTATTGGGGGTCCCAGCTGACATTGGGCAAGAGGCGGGGTTTTTGGACTTTGTTAGGAAGCCAGAGAACCTGTAGAAAACGCACGCTGACACAGGAGAACATACAAATTCTGCACAGAAGGGTGCCACCACCCTGAGATTCGAACCTCCCACCCTTGGTTCACAACACTGTGCGTATTTTATTACTGTGTTAGGACATGGGACTTGATTCAAGACTTGTCAACCTTGCCTTTGGACATTAGTGCAAAGACTTGAGACTTACTTGTGACTTGCATAACAATGACTTGGTCCCACCTTTGGCAGAGGTATTAATTTATGCATAACTTTTAGCTCACATCATTCCTTGATTAATAGGACCAACCTAAGTAAAACAGTACATCGCCATTCTTTTCTCTACCAGCATTAAAAAGCCACAACTGATAGCAACAAGTTGAAGCCCATTCCTCTGCTTTGAAAATCTGACTCTAAAGTAGAAGCTGACGAGATGAGTTTAAGAGAAAGTGAGTAAAACATAAAGACAAATTACAGAACGTCACGTAACTCCTGGAATGCATTGAACATCTCAGACTGATGATACACATGACTGTAATGCCAGCTAGGTATAAGAAGGAATCCATCGGCTGTTGCAGCTTCATCTGCGGTCGACAGACTGCTTTTAGTGCCCTTTATATTTCTGTCTCATCAGCATTCAAAGCATCACATGTGACATAAATCATTATCCTCTAAAAGCAACATGAGGCGTCTTGAACTGATAGACAGAGACTGCACAATGTTCTATACAGTATACAGTCACGACTCTCAGCTGCTGTGCTCCGCTGTGGGTTTCTAAGAGACATCACATGGATAAATGTTTGGTCTAAAAGCTTTTTAATTGGTATGTATTGAACATGGAGCTTGTATGCCCCCCCCCAACCCCAAACGTCCATCCCATGCTGAGCTGAATATATTGGTTATCATTGTTTTTAGAGGTGATGATGGCCAATAGGAACATTGTCCGACCCTATCTGCTGTATGAGAACTCCTGTTGGATTGACCTTTCAAAAACTTTAGGTTCATTGATTCAGTGAGATGTAGTTTGCCAAATGTTTGTACAGACGTACTGTCGGAGCCCTGATGATAGTGAAGTTTTTGTCAGCAGCTCAGTCACTCGTCTCTTTCTCTCTCTCTCTCTGTCTCTCCGTGGCCTCTTCTCACCCCATGATGTCCCTCTGCTGTGTATTAAAGAGGGAACTTGTGAATGGCGTGATTGTGTCTTCAGTAGAGAGGATGGCAGCTGCTGGTTTCGGCGTTGGCGAGAGCTTATGTGTGTGCCTGGGTGTGTGTGTGTGTGTGTGTGTGTGTGTGTTAATGGTAATCCTGTAGATCCCGATGACTTATCCTTTATGAGTATGCATGTCGGGGCTCCAGCAAAAATAATTTGGCCCCTTTAGTAGATTATATAATAGCACATGAAGCCTTTGTGTCATAATCTGTGAAAATGTCGTAATCTGGTCGACTGCGGAGGGTCGTGGTCGGATTTTAGATTAATTCAACAGTTGGTAGGAGTCTGGTTCTCTCACAGATGTACAGCATTATTTCTTTTGTTTGATGTTTAATCTATAGTTTTTGGATGGTTGGTATTTTCTGTTCAGGTATTGATCAGTCTTTTGTCTTCTGCTTCACAGTGGTAATGTCTTGAATCGGTGGCCTCTCCAGCCCAGTAAAGGACGTGCCAGTACCGGGCTGCTGCTAATGGGAACTCCTGCTCCGCCATGAGTGCTCGTGATGGCGTTGGTGGCATGGGCACCCTGGGCCGGCGGCAGCGCTTTGAGAACTCAGAGTTCACCGTGCGCATCTACCCAGGCGCTCTGGCCGAGGGCACCATCTACTGCCCAATCAGTGCCCGCAAGTCCACCACAGCCGCTGAGGCCATCGAACGTGTCATTGATCGCCTACAGCTGGACCGCACCAAGTGTTATGTTCTGGCTGAGGTGAAGGAGTTCGGTGGGGAAGAATGGATTCTGAATCCTACCGACTGTCCCGTGCAGAGGATGATGCTCTGGCCCCGTGTGGCACTAGAGCACCGCCCACTGTCTGGCGGCGAGGATTACCGCTTCCTCCTGAGGCAGAAGAACTTGGATGGTTCTATTCATTATGGCGGCAGCCTCCAGATGTGGCTGCAGGTCACAGAGGAGCGCAGGCGCATGGTGGAACGTGGACTGCTGCCACAGCCTGATTCTCAGGGTGACCACGCAGATCTATGCCGCCTGCCGGAGCTCAACGAGCGCTCGCTGCTGGACAACCTGCGCTCGCGTTTCCGCCAGGAAAAGATCTACACGTATGTTGGAAGCATCCTCATCGTCATTAACCCCTTCAAGTTCCTGCCCATCTACAACCCCAAGTATGTGAAGATGTATGATAATCATACACTGGGAGATCTGGAGCCACATATTTATGCCGTGGCGGATGTGGCGTACCACGCCATGCTGCAGAGGGAGAGAAATCAGTGTATTGTTATATCTGGGGAGAGCGGATCTGGGAAGACGCAAAGCACAAACTTTCTCATCCATCATCTGACTGCTCTCAGCCAGAAGGGTTTCGCCAGCGGAGTGGAGCAGATAATCTTGGGGGCCGGGCCGGTGCTAGAGGTAAGCAATGACACGTTGAGCATTTCTAATTTTATTTGTTGTTTGTGAATGTGCTGCTGATAATGAAACTTGTGACAAAAGACTTGACCCTGAGGTGACTTGAGACTTGAGTGCTGTGAGACTTTGTGGGTTTGCTTCCAAAAGATGAGACGTGACTTGAAAGCAAAAGGTTCTGACTCTGTTAAATCCTGGAACAATTAAAAGTAGGTCTTTATAGCTATACAGCTTGAAACATGAAAGACTAACACTTCATGTAGGAGTTGTGTCTTGATTTAGATTTGTCCTAAAGGACACCTGAGGTTGCTCAAGGTCCTCTTGGATCCATTTTTCATTGAAGGTATACTGTGCAGGATTGTCTGTTACTGTTTGTAAGCCACTCTCCAGTAAAAGTAAAAGTCAACCCCAGATTTGATCTCTGGTTGCATTCCCAATACTGTAGATAAGCAAATGTACAGGGTATGATAACCGTTAATTTTCATACCACGGTATACGGTTTCACTGTATACCGCTGCAACCCTACTCTTATTATATAAAAGCTGTTGGCTCCAGATCTCATCCCTCCAGATCCTGTGTCAGATGTCTGTTGAGGCTTTGAGTTTCGAGTTGGCTGATGCACGGAGTTGTTGAATTGAAACTTCTCTGAACTGACCTGAGACTTAACTTGACTAATAATGCTGCCTGGTTCATATTGTTTGTTAATTGAATTACTCCCTAAGAAGAGCTTCTGTAGATTTCCAGGTTATACTATTCTGTGTGAGCTGATGTTTGCTTGTATGAATGGATCAGTTCCTGCCACCACACTCAGCACTGACTCGCTGTGAATGTCAGTTTCTGTGCGGCTTTTAACATTAGTTACACAACACTGCTTAGCCACAACTGTCTCTATGTTTGGCTCCGAGTTGTGTCTGCCCCCATACAGAGGTTTACTGCACTTTCAGTCCAGCTGCGTGGGGATTATGTAGCACACACAGACCATCTCTGTATCAGTGAGCAGCCAGTGGCCTGTCAGTGGTTACAGTTGTTTCTTGTTTTTGTGATTACGACCGTTTTCCCCCCCCCCAGCACAGTGGAAAGATTGTCTCAAGGTGGACCCTGTAGAGGCCCAGCCAAAGGTTGTGAAGGAAACTGGTTGTTTTCATATCACTCAAGACATTCCTCTCATATTCGTTTTCCTCTTGTGGGACCTGCCACTTTAATGCACACCAGTCAAGAGTCTTTGACAAGTTCACAACCGCACATTGTTTTCTCATTTGTCTTCGACATCAACTGAATTCCTGATGGTTACATAACACCCTTCAACTGTATGCACAATGCTGCCAGTCAGGAAGGCAAATAGTGGTTGCTTATTGTCAAGAGCGTTGTTGTGTTTTGTAAGGGGGTTGTATCGCTCACTGTCACGGCACCTGACCACCTGCTGTTTGCACTTGATGTACAAAGAACAGGGCAGTGCTCTGCTCACAGAAATGCATACATGTCTTCTGGTATTTCTTCATCTGGGTATAGTCAGCCATGACTGTAGCAGCCAAATGATAAAGTATCTTGACTTTATGGCCTCTCTACCAGAGGTGATGTCCAATTAATTTATTTCAGTTCCCCCCCATGTGATAAAATAAAGACTCTGCCGGTGTTCTTATCATCAATGTCAAGTTGAAACTGGTGTCTTAGAAGCCAAGTTCAAAGTTAACCAGCAGGTTGCAATAAGTAGATCTACAGTGTGTTTTTATTGCCTTCGGTTTAGCAAACACAGTTCTCAGGAATGCCATTCATCGGTGTGTCTCCGGGGTTAATGTGTAAGCATATTGGGTTAATCCCCAACGCAGCAACACGAGTGAGTAGTTTTGAGTGCAGAGGAGCAGCCTTTAATTGTTTGCACAGTAAGATTGCGTATCTGCCCCTGGTGATTGATGCCAAGAGAGCTGCGGTGCTACTGCAGAGAGATAGAGGAGGGGAGGGGAGGAACGGCAGCCAACATTACCTCATAGGAATACTTCATCTTCATTTCCTTGTAACTTTTCATTCAAGAAAGGAGAGAGGCAGCACAGGAGCCATATTTAATACATTCTGTGGACATATTTATATTGTCGACAAGATTTTGAGAAGACAGTAAAAAGTACTGTAAGGTAACTGGGGTTAACGTTCTCAGATCTTACTGTCAAGAGCTTTGCATTTAACCTTGACCTCTGACATGCACCACTGGTTTCAGGAGCTGTGCCTCCAATGGCTTACAGGGGAATTCCACAGATTTTACACATGAAAGTCTGTTTAAAATCATAGAAAGCACAACTGCATATGTGGAGGGAAAAAAGTAGTGTCAAGTCTTTTGTGGCTCCAGAGGGACCTGGAATGTGACAGACTGCCTCAAGGGATGTCATTCGAGTCAGTAGCTCTTTTTACACAGAGATTGTGCTATAGGGCCAGTACGAAGTCCCTTCTTCATGCCATCTTTGCATTTTTACACAGAACCAAACGGCCACAGCACTATGTATAATTAAGACTGAATCCTGTCATTGTGGAATCAAAAGAGGCGTGACATGTAACACACCTGTATCGGCCTCTAGTGTGACATGTAGCATATGTGTCAGCAGCACTTTATAAAAGATAACAATGGCCTAACATGGCAATAACAGTCATTTACCATCTCTTTTATATGGCGGCTGATCTCGTCCTCTGCTATGAGGGTAAATCACACCCAGACCTCATTGTTTTCCCAATTTGCGGACATTTTTGACAACTGTTGTTCTTCTTTGAGTTAGCCCCTACTGCTACTAGCAACTTTTAAAATGACCCAGGGTGGGGTTGCACGCGTAACACGTCACATGCATGATCCCAGCCTGCTGGCTCTACCAGTTATACAGACATTTTTTCGGCGCTGTTACTACCCAGCTCAGAGGCGATACAACTCTGCCCCCCCCATTCTGCAATCATACCTTATATACAGAACAGCAAGGCGACATAACGGTGCAGCATTTCGGCCTTGAACAGGCAGTGTAAAAGGGGCTCATGTCAGTTGGTCCTAAAGACTTCAAGTCTGAAAATTCTGGGGTGTGGAGTCAGAAAGAAGTGAGCTTACCAGATCTCTTTAAGCCCTCACCTCATCTCTGCTTGAGGCTTGAGGTTAGAGGATACAGTAGCTGCTACTGGCAAAACACACCCAAATCTCTGTCCTAACTGTCAGCAGCTAAGTTGCTTTGTGGGTAATGCAGGCACAAGGTTTTGACGAGGAAGATCAAAGCCTGGGAAGCTGTCCGTTGTATGTCCAACAGTGTTAACGCAGCAATATGCTAAATTACTCTTTTAAAGAAAAGTAAATAAGTTATTAGTAAAAGACCTTAAAGTGCAAAGAGACAACTCAACCTCTTTCCCCAAGTGGTGTCATTGTTGGCGCTGCTGTTGCAAAGACAACCGCATCACTTTCCATTTTCCTCAGAGCCCAGCAATTAGCACACTTTCCACAGTTACTTTGGTTGATAGTAAAATAGTAACGATTTCAATTGATACTCCTTGCTAACTGGGGGATAGCTACCAATAGTTAGAGAGCAAAACAAAAGTGCTATTCTCTTCCTATTTTGGCTGCACAATGGTTGAAGTACTTCCTTTGTGCCATAAATCAAGCCTTCATTTACCAGGAGGTCTAACCTGGTGGCAGACAGAACTGCATAGTGTGAAGTGTGATTCATAGGAAAACAATCTGAACGCTGATGGTGTCATTATTCCATGGTGCAATTAACATTTACTTCGTAATGATAGGTTAAAGCAAAAACTGGTGTATTTCCATTTAAAAGGTCGTCCTACATCAACTAAAGATGCCACAGTGCTAGTGAATGCAGTTTTCTTTGTAGTGTGCACGGTTTCATCACGTGATTTTGTAGATATTAGTTTGGTTATATGACGTCTCTGCCATATCCGCTTTGTTTCATTTGCATCGTCTCATAACTTTACAGAATTCTGTGTACTTCAGAGTCCTTCTTCTTAAAAGTGACTGATTGTGCATCCTGTTTCATGTGGCAGGTATTTGTAGTAGATGGTATTTTAAGGGTTTCGTAGATTTTGGTGGGAGATCCAGAAAAAATGATCGAACAAGCACAGTCTGTAGTGGAAAGCATTCTTGTGAGGTTTAAGTTTTGTAAAAGAACAATGATAAGTAATGTGTTGGAGGAAAGAAAAGCTCAAAGAGTGCCAATAAAGTTATTAAACTTCGTATATTTCAGCCCTTGGTTGTGTTTTTGAGCACATATTTGTTGATTTGTGGATTTAACGTTTTCATATTTTATGAAAGGTTTTGCTTAGTATCATTTTCCTTTTAACGTCCAGCCCTTAGTTTCAGCTCATCATTGAGAAGTAACTGATATCAAAGACCAGGACAGTCGGAGGCGTCACCCTCATGTCAACAATCCTAAAGCAAAGCAAAGCAGACAGACGTTTCCTGCTGACTGTCAGTCGCTGGGCGAACTCACCCCGAGGCCTAAAGCGTATAGAGAGAGCGAGGTTTTTTTTTAACCCTTATAGAGGATATCACTTACAAGAGGTTTTGGTCTTTTTGGAAAGCAGCCAACAGCTGCAGTTACGTGTTAAGATCCTGACAAGCCCTGTCGCTCAAGTGCTTCAATTAGTGAAACTCAGCGCGGAGGAGATGAAAACTTAAACCGTGTTGTGCTTGTTAGATCAACACAGTGAGGTGCAATGTGGATGAACATTGTTGCTGTGTAAACTTTAATGCAGTTAGAGATGTGGCAAGCCTCAGTCGTGGGTTGGAGTTTGACGGGGGATAGACTGATTTTACTGATCCTACCTTCAACACATTTGGACTTAAGTTGACCCCGCAGAATGAAGACGAATACAAGCGCACATGAAATAAGACAAACACTTCACCTGAAGTTGGTTCAGTGCTTATCTGCTGTCATTCCTCACGTTGTTTACCTTCTTGCACCAGATATGGCATTAAGTCATTCCAGTGACTTCACACCACACACTGGAATTTACTGTTTGAAATGTTTTGGTCTTCACCTCCTTTTGTCTCCATGACGACACTGAACATGGTATATAGTGCTGGTTTCCAACCTGTGGGTCCTGACCCTGTTTAGGGGTTGCCAAAGCTTCATGGGGGTTGTGAGGCCTTCTTGATTTTAAGGGGTGTAAATAAACTTAAACAAAAAATAAAGTACTAGTAGGCCGATATTCTCAGCATTTCATTAATTTCTGTTAAGAAAACTAAACATAATTGTTTCTCGAAGGCCTCAGTCTGGTTGTTATGGTGCGCACCCGAGTATGATTGCTGCGTTCACAACTGCCCAAACGAACCGCACTTATGGGGCAAACGAACTTGAGTTTGATTGAACCGAACCAAACAGGGCAGGTGTGAAACCACCCTTAGTCAGGGGTCGTCAGTTTACTCAGTAATAGAAAAGGGGAAAAAGGTTGGGAGCCACTGGTGCATAGGAAGTTAAGATTCATTCTCATAACGCAGTTACAGTTAATCGCGTAAACTCTAAAGCTTTTTTTGCCAATCCACAACTTGATGTGATCATATTTTTAAAGCAACCTGTTGCATAAATGTTCATACTGTTGAGAAAGACTGGCATCAGCTGTAAAGCAGTGGATGACAGACAGCTATGAAGGAAAGCTGTAAGTGCAGTGTTACTATTAGAGTCTATTTACTGTATGTTTCTCTGCTTCATCTCCATCTGTTCAACAGTGCTCATCAGTAATGACAGGTTAGTGCAGATGTCTTTGAGTTCGCTGTTTGCCTTATCCCTCTTTTTTAGCTCTTTGTGACGCATCTGCAAAGACCAAACAACTGCTGGGTTAAAGATTGATACATAAAAACATATCCTGGATAGTGTAGCGATGGATCGTTGGTGTACTTTATTTATTTATTTGTAATTTTCTTGTACTAGGCAGTCATCACCTGGTGTTTTAACTACCACCCAGGCTTTGAATCCAGATGTGAGCCTGTGGAGAGTTTGAGGTTTCAGGTAGATTCCTCACATTTAGGAATGATTCAAAGCAGTGGTCCCCAACTGGTCCAGCCATGGGGTCCAGATTTCTGCTTAGTCATTAGTTCAAGGTCCACACAGTTTAATATATTCAGCGTCATGCTTGCATTTGGCCATGTGTCGAGCTAGTTTGCTTTCTCTGTCCATTAGTCACTCACTCTACAGCAGGAAATGACATTTCAAAAGAAAAAAGCTCTGTGCTGGCACTTCACTGTACTTCTAAATGAAGTGTGTTTTTTACAAACTTGACATGTTCGCGAGTCACTTGCAGTCCATTCAGAATGGACCTGTGACTCACCAGTTAGGAACCCCTGATTTAAAGCACATTCGGGGAATGGATGTCCTGAATAGGTGTGATAATGCAAGATGTGTTCAGAATACTGCAGGATGGGGCATTCTGGTACCCACAAGGGTAACATGACTGCAGTATCATACCCTTTACTCTCTGAGCATGTTTCTTGTATATCTCTACCATAGACTGTGTAAAACAATGAAGTACTACCATGACATCATCCAGCTGTGGACTCCCGTTTTGAAGCCTCAAGTTCGGCATTTCGGTCGTCCCCATCTTGGATTTTTGCAGCCAGAAATCATTATATTTGGATAAGATGGTGGAGCTGTTGAGGGGGGAGGGGTGGATCTGACTCACAGGCTGCAGCAATGTGCTCAAAAGGCTGTAACTTTAAGTCTCAATAAAATTTAGACGGGTAAATTATATAAAAATACATCCCCTGTACAGTTGTCATGAATGTTTAAATTAGCTATAAAGACCAAAAATGTTAATGTTTATTCCTGCTGTAAAGTCAGTCATTGTAACATAGGGGTCTATGGGGATTTACTCGCTCTTGGAGCCAACCCCCAAGTGGCCATTAGAGGAATTACAGTTTATGTCACTTTGGCGTTGGCTTAATTTTTCAGCCCTGTAGGCTTCTGCTGTGAAATTAAAGTCAAAATCACCAGAAACTATAATTAAAAAAAAAAGCGTTCTACATCAGCCTAATTTAACATGAATGTCTTTGTGAAATATAACAAATCAGGATTTGGATTCACATCATTTCATTGTGCTCATAGAGGGGAATGTGATGCTTCACTATTTTCAGAAGGAGCTGGTTCTGGTTCATTGTTGTTGGTGACACTGTTGAAAACAAGGACTGCTCACAGGAAGCACAGTCATTTGTTTTTACATGTGAGCCAAGTGACAGCTTAATATGAGCTCAGCTGTCTTCTGTTCTCTCCTGGGTCAGGAGGGAGAGGATGAGGTTACCTCACGCCGCTCACTCTGACAGTGCATCATCAGGATCTGCTTTCCAAGACCAGGGAGGAGGCGTCACAGGGCATTAGTGCAGGAGCACAGCTAATGGTGTGTGTCTGTGTGGGTGTGTGTGTGTGTGTGTGTGTGTGTGTGTGTGTGTGTGTGTGTTGATGAGCTGTTTCAGAGGCACTTCAATGAGCTGGAGCTGGAAGGTACCATCCCTGCTCCCATCAAGGGATATGTAAACACCCACTTTCATGTTGACACACACATGAATTTACATGCTTTTAAGAAGATTAATTACATCCACTGTCACTGTGACCCTTACACCTGCTTTAATCAATATTTTTGAGACTAAAAATTAAAACAACCACTTCATGTAATGTAAAAATCACACAAGGTTAAATAAAGTTGACAAGAGTAGTTACTAGATCGGACTGGTGCTCAGACAAAAAGAAATCTTATTGCATCACAATGAACTCTGGGAAATGGTGAAGGGAGTTATTCACCAGTTTCTAGACGAGCGTTAATGAATATAACAGTTAGTTACTCCTCTAGAATCACCTCCGAGCATCACTTTTAGGTTTCTTTTACTTCATTGTTTTGCTTGTATGACATACAGAGTCACTGTTCTCAGTAGTTGTGTCTTAGAAGTTCCCATCAAACCTCATAAGCAGCTGTTTCCAGTTAAAAAACTCTGATGGACCCCATCTGTACACCAACGTTTACCCCATCACAGAACGGCACACAGACAAAGCTGGTGAAGAAAGACAAACACCAGGCAGATAAATCCCCAGATATTCCCCCAGGAGTTGGTGGAGACCAAAAACTTAGCTTAAAGAAGAGTTAATGTTGGATTTACATTCATCGCAGGACCAGAAACTTCACTCAGTGTCTGCTGTAACAACTTTATAAGCTGTATATGGTGGCTGTTTACACGTCAGCTTGTTTTATTGTTTCCAGTGATGGCTAGAGATCTGTCAATGCAGCTTTAAAGGGTTTGTTCTTTAGGATACAGCATTATGGCAGAGTGTACCACAAAGATTGCAGGTCAGACATCCCAAACCCTTAGTAAAGCAACTGTTGTAGTTCTTTTTTACGGCGAATTTCCACTGCATGGTTCGACTCATTGTGCTTCAGGTACAAGGTCTTTGTCTTGATTTTGGTTTTCTCTGCTGATTGTGTCTCCCGCGCCACAGCATGGCTGCATGAAACAGCCGCAACTTATATACGCAAGTTAATGTGCTTGCTTGCAGCAGACACATAGTAGGAAGGTGAAATTGATCATATTTACGATGGCTACGATGTGCCAGTAAGCTACTCCAGTGAGCCAGCTTGCACAATCCCAGGACCTGGCCTACATGGAATGCAGCTATCATTAATGTTGTGAAATACACCTGTGAAAAAGGTCCATGGAAAACCAGAAATCAGCACTTCAAAGTTGAGTCGACTCTGGTGGAACACTGAGTCTCACCTGCTAGTTGGATTATTTTTTTTTTTACCTGCAACTATTCATATTTTGTGCATGAAATGGCCCCGCAGGCCTCGTTGGCCCCGGTGAGCTCTGGAGCTCCTGTTGTGCTCCTCCGTCGTTCCCAGCCAACAGAAACACTCCCGGTGTGAGTCAACCCAGGTCAGCAGTTTCACCTCTCAGCATCTCCTTCGCTGCTACCTCAATACTCTCAGACTCAGAAATGCACACACACATTTGCACATTTAATACCCTCTCCCCAGAGCCCCTGACTATAACACTGAGTAGGATTAGTGTGTATTACTGGGATCTCCCAACTGGGCGGGGTCGAGCCAGATGTACTGTGCCCTGAAAGTGTTGTTTTCCTCAGGCCGGGGTGGAAAAAAAGACCAGATGAGAGAGAGACGGGGAATGATCGAGTGTCCCTTCATGTGCAGTGTCCTTTGGGTTGAGGGTAAAGTTACAGTGCTGTGTGTTTTATTGAGGTGAAACTAGGGTAAAGAGTGAAATACTGGAATATAGGCTGCGTTTCCTGGTTGAGTAACACGCAAGGTGCAAGTCTCAAGTGTGAGGTTATCTGTACTGCACCGGGCTCTGGCTGAAGTACGAACATGGACGCTGTGGAATTAAAACACATTGCAACAAGTTACAACAGTTAACCAGAGAACTGTTTGTGTATGCCGCTGAAGAATAGAGTGACATTGGTTTTTGAGCAACTTCTCTTTGCACCATGGTATGAGGATTACGTAACATCAAGCCATATGTTTAGAGTTGTTTGCTCAGGGTTGTCCCAGATGACTGAGCGAAGGCTGATCCGTCACAGAGTAGTAGAATCATGTTCAGATGGATCTTAATGTAACTGTTATTATGTCTTTTATCGACTGACTCTCAATTATCTTAGTACTTGCGTCATCGATATATTCTCCCCCATCGAGTATTGTAGTTACTTTTCCGACTTCTCAGCTGTATTAATCTCTATCTTGTCTGTTCAGTCCTCATTTGTCAAGTTGTGACATTTAACCCAGGGTTCATGGGAAATGGTGTTCGTTAAAGGCCCCTATAAACAGAAATGCTGAGAAAAATACTGTCCTTATCTAAACATATAGACTGAACCACACAACCTACTGTTGAGAAAGCCTTTGTCCCGTCTGTTTTCTCGCTACTCTACACCCCACAGATGCTCAGCGCACTTGTCGAGACTTCACTGTCGATTGAAGTTCGGAGTTGGAAAGAAATTTCAGGAAAAATGAATATTATAAGTGCAGGTTTTGAACGAGTCAATATCTGCATTGAAATTTGAAAACGGACACATTTCCCTTGACTTCTTTTAAGACAAAGTGTTGGTCTTTTGTTCTGAGATTATGCACCTGTGCTTAATGGCTCTGCTGCCTTTGATTGTATCTGAGTGAATAAAATAATAAAGGTAGATTACCTGAGCAGCTTGATGAGTTGTTCTCCTGACCTCATCCTGATGATTATGTCCTTCCTCTGATCTCGATAACCCTCGTAATTGTCATTAGTCAGACTCATAAAAACATACCTCCGGTAATAAATGAATCAGACCTTTTATTCTCCGTCCATGGTGGAAGAAGCCTGTGGAACAAACATTAGAGGACATTTTTGATTATTCAAAATCAATAGAGAACGCAAAAGTGGTTTCAGTAGCAAAACAGGGACACATAGCATATAAATAAATATATGATTATAAATAAACAAATATATACCCAGACAAACACAATGACTCAGCATGGCAACACGCTTAAGATATTTTCAAAACACTGTTTTCACACATTTGCATATGAAATGTTTATCATTTCTAAAAAAAAAAAAAAAAAAAAGCCAGTGGGAGGACGGTGCAGCAAAAGATGAGATTCAGAGGTTGCCAATTATTCATATATATTCAATATTGATTCATTGCCTGGTCTATAAAACAGAAAACTGTGAAAAATACCCATTTAAATTTCCTGCAGCCCAAGGTGATGTTATGAAATGTATTTTTTTAGGCCAATCAACAGACTGAAAGCCCAAAACATTGATTTTCCTTTAATGTAAGAACAGGAAGAACAGCAAATGTTTGGTATTTTTCCTTTAAAGTTGAGTGAATAAACAATAAATGGGTGCTGGATAATCTTTGTTTGATCGACTAGTTGCCGTGGCACCAGTATTTAAAATATTTGCATGGGAGGCTTACATAGCTTCTTCCAGTGGAACCATCTGGGATGACAATGCAGCAAAAATAAATAAATAAAAGAATAAAATAAAATAAATAGATAAATAAATAAGATAGAATAGAATAAAATAAGATAAATACAATCAAATTAAATACAATACAATCAAATAAAATAAAATACAGTTAAATTAAATTAAATGCAATTAAAGGGCAATGGTTCTGTATTTTTTCCGCAGCCCTCCAGCAGCTTAAAACTACATAGAAGTGTGTAAAAAACAAGTGCAATCTGTTTAAAATTATTTAAATGAATACCTCATTGTGTCAGAGGCAATGCAAAGCAGCAGCTCAACCTTGCGTTGGAGTGTTTTTACATTTCCCATTAAAATAAATCAATCAAATCAAAGCATCCTGTAGTTAAATTGATCCATTTAATTAATCCAGTACCAGTTAGTATAGCCTTTATGCTTCCAAACCCTCCATAACCAGATGTATTATCGCTTGGCAAAACTCAATATGCACACGGTGGAGCTGGAACAACCACACACAACAAAGATGGAGGCTGTGTAGCAGTTAAAAACCCCGCCTACATGACATGTCACATCCATGCCCTGTGTATTTCAGCCATTAGTGTCAAATTAAAGCAGTGACTTATGTTTTGTTAAAGCAGGTGTTACTCTCTGAGTCCATGTTAATCAAATCTTCCTTCAGTCAGTAACAACTGCACACTTTGGTACGACTAATGGCATTTAGCTCAGCTGAGAGATTAGGAATACCAGCAGAGCAGCTGTTACTTTCACTGTTTGTTTATCTTTTCAACCTGGTGCCAAGCACTTTTTTCCTCTGAAACTGAAGACATGAAGAGTGGTACCTCTGGCTGAGAGAGACGAGTACATACTGTTCCTGCTTTGTCAAGCAGAGGGTCGTGTGGATACAGATTCTTGCTCTGACTGTAACAGCTTGGGGTCAGAGGTTACGGAGAGATTTGATGGAGCCATGCTGGTCTCAAAGGGGTCAAAGTGATTTGTTTGACTTCTTAGTGTAGTGAGTGGAGTTTGTGTCGAAGCAGAAGTCGAGATTATCACGACTTTAATTAAACTTTCCTCCGTCCTCCAATTGGATCTTTCGCACTCTGCAAGTAAAGTGGTGATAGAAGTTGTTTTGAATAATGCTCCATTGATAAGGGGCAACTAAACCTGACAGTCTTTACAGCTACAGCACACCTGCGTACAGCTGAAATTAAGTATTAGATTAGATTAGATTGACAGAGAAATAATCTGCAGCCATTTTGTTAATTGGATAAAAAAAAATTGGACTTTTAATCATAGTTCAAACCAAAGTTTTGCAACTAGATTAAACTGTGGGAAAAGCTGCAGCGGTGTCAGCTTGCCAATCGTAGCTCAACTAGAGATGGCTGATGGTGTCACCTGCGACCCAGCTTGTCAAGTCAGTGGCGGCTGGTTTTAGAATGTATAGCATGTTGCCTCTTATCAGTCAGTGTTATATAGTGTATGTTTATCTCAGTGTCTATGGGCTGTAGCTCACCTGTCACCAAGAAGCGCGGCATTATCACCAGGCGTTCCGCTAATGAAATGTCTCTGTAGTTGGTGTTTTCTCTGCTGATAAGAGGTGACACCAGCTTCTCTAAACAATGGAATTGGGCTGGGAAAAGATGTGAGAAACTGACAAAAGAGGGGAGGTCGTCCTGTCTCATGTTCACAGCATACATTTGCACACTACCTGTGGGTATTTTGTTTAAGCACCCATGGCCAACGCTCAAGTTCTCAACCCTCTTTTTTATGTTTTCGCTGTTTTATCACTGCCACAAATGCAACATCCTTGTTCATATTTTAAGTCACTCCAGCTACAAAGAAAAGTTGGAAAGTCTGAAGTTAGAACAGAAGTACAGGAGAGTCATTGCTACAGGGACGATACACCGGCTCCTCCTGTTTCAACTTGTCTCATTGCAAACTTTTTGCCTGAACCCAAATTATGTCGCAGAAAACGAGATACTACTTGAATACTTGAAGATGTCACCAAATTATCCCTTAAAACTAATTTGTACTTGTGTGTCAGCTCTATGCAGACCCTACGGCGTAGCCTATGCCATTGTGAGCATTTATACTTGTGCGGTGGTGTGTCTGTGTCACTCTGCAGTTACACCTCCAAAACACTAGTCGGCGCTGGGGTTTCTGTGAAGTGCTGTAAAGTTCAGTTGATTCAAAACACACCCTAAACACACAATAAACACACATTAAACACGGCTTAATAGCGACAATTTCAAACACAAGTACACAAATCAGCTTCTCTATAACTCGCAGCATTCACAGACAAAGCATTTCCCCACAGATACAGCATGCTAATGTTTTTAGCACAAGCCTACATTGTATAAATTAGCCTAGCAGCTAGCGGAGATATCCTCTGCTCACATGGAGCCAGTGACAACAGCAGCATTTAACAAAGGTAACTTTAAAAAATTTGGCTCCATTACAACTCACAAAGTTCACGGACAAAACAACTGTCTTATACTGAACACGTTTTCCAAACAAATATAACATGCTAACGTTATTAGCACAAGCCTTTGGCATTTTATGTTAGCCTAGCGATGAGCTGAGATTTCCTCCACTCATATGAAGCCAGGATAAATCACACACAAGACTTAAATGTTATTTCTCGGAGGCTTTATTGTCTTCACAATTTATTGTTTCATATCTGTGAAATTAGAGTAAATAAAAGCTTAATGTCCCCAGAGGGGAGAGCGTACAAAAGTAGAAAGGAGGTCTGCGTCACCATAACATGTAGTTACATTTCTGGGGAGGTGCACATCAGGCTGTGGCGTAGGGTTCAGTTGAAGCCCTACATCTGTGCAGATTTGTGTTATCTGCAGATGTCTATGGTCAATAAAGTAACATTTCTTACAGGATGTGTAGGCTGGTCTGCTGGGTCTTATTACACTTTCTTAGCCAAATGGTCGGTCGTCAGCAGCAGATGTCAGCAGCAGCCGACAATGTGCCTGTTTGTGTCCCTTCACAGGCTCTTTATTTATGCTGGGGTATGCCAGAGTTTGCAGGTGCCTTGTCAGCATCACACACACACACACACACACACACACACACACACACACACACTCAGCACGTGCTGTCAGCCTCGACCAGCTGCCCCACTGCCCCGACTACACCTGCAGCAGTGTGTCACTTAGAAGTGAGATGGACAGAAAAGGCTTTATTCTGTGTGATGTAAAAGTCATGGGGCCAAATCCAGTCACAGTGGACCTACTCTGTTCTTTGTAGTCTTTAAACTTAATTACTCCGGGGCACATCTGTGTCTTTAATGCTTTCAATTATAGCTTAAGGTTGTTGTTCAGATTTTATGTTTTCTAATGAAATGTCTCACTCATATTCATTCTTGTAGAGCTGAAACAATTCAGCGATTGACATAAAACTGACCAGCAACTATTTTAACGATTGATTCATCTTTTAAGTGATTTTTCTCAGCAAAAATTGAAATTTCACAGGTTCCAGCTTCTCAAATGTGAGATATTTTCTAGTTTTCTTCGTCATCTGCAATAATACACTGAATATTTTTGAGTTTTGAAGTGATGGTAAGGAAGATTATTATTATTATTATTAAGAAAATAAGTGGCAGATTAACTGATTATACAAATTGTAAGTTGCAGCCTGAGAGTCGTCGGAGTCATTTTAATACAGAAAAGAAATTCCTGGAAGCAGCGAAAGAAAAAAGAGGTTGAATTGAAATCTGTTTTGTGTCTCCTGATTCTCTTCGAAGACAAACACACACTGACATAACACACACTCTCTGTCCTCCCTCTTGTTCAGCTGCAGCTGGCCAGATGTTGCCTTCCCCTTGTCCTCCTTCCTTAGAAAGTCTCTTCTGATTTTGCGAGGGAGCGGATGTTCAATGCTCAGAGCTTGTTTTTTGTGGACGTTCACTCATGTCCCTCCCCTCCCCTCTGCTCTCCTCCTGTAGGAGTGGTAACATCCCACAAAGTCTTCTTTTAATTCTGTTTAAAGAAACTACCTTCAACTCTGCACCCTCAAACTCAAACATTTTCTAATTCAGTAAAAAATCTGAAGGATCATTAATGTTTTTGGTTATTTATATTTCTCCTAAAACCCCAAAGGTAATTAGCTCAAAGTCTGATCCCCCAGCAGATTTTCCATCCTCATGATTTTGAGTATCAATAAAGTCCGTTACATAAATGCTGAAAGCACGCCCTCCACTCCTCACTCGAGTTACATAAATCCTCGCAGGTGACCTCTCTGCTGCTGCGAGGCTCTCATGGGGTGTGTGAGTGTGTGGTTTGTGGTCATCTTATGCTTCCCATATGTCCAGATGTGCTGTAATAAAACCAAGTGTGAAAAGAGCACACATCTGGAAGTGAGCAGAAAACATGAGGGATGTCACCCCAGGAGCAAGAAGTCGTTCATGGAAAGATCATCCCAGCCGGCCACGTGCTGCTCTGTGTATATGTTTTCCGGTAGTTTGTCTTCGATTTGTTGGTGCCAAGTTGGAGAAAGTTAGATTAAATGGCAGGTGGTCGTCTCTGCTGGACATGGACATTTTACCAGAGATAAGATTCGACTTTTGTACCCCTGATAAGTTATAACTGCAGGAAATGAAGAACAATCATCAAGCGCTGTTATCATCTTCCCTCGTCTCTGCCCTGCTATTTCTTTCTTCCTCTGCTGGCCCATAACTACAATAAACAGCCTGTCTATCTCCGCAGGCCCATCCCAGAGAGAAGATAAGTGTCACTGCTAAGAATAAATCTCTGTGCTCTGAGAAAGTTTCCTGCGCGAGTGTGAATGACTCATTAACTGTCCAGAACAATGGCTCTGAAGAGGCGTTTTAGTAAGTGTGGAGATATTCTTCCCCATTATCAAAAAGCTTTTAACAGCCGGCAACTTTCAGACACCATCGCTGCGAGTCAATAAATACCGACCTCAGGCTCAAATCATTAAAGGACCATGAAGGATTATGTTCTTCACACAGCGGCAGCTCTATTTGATGTTGTTCTCTCAGTCCTTATTACTCTTTTTTTCATAATGCAAATAATGTTTCTCAGGCTCTTTGGGGATAATTAGCTTTGCTTGATCCTGTTTTTTCTTTGAGGTTTTGAATTTGTAGGACAGTTAAGCTGCATTCACATGGAATCAGCAGATGGTTGACGACAAACCAGATATCATTTTAGTAGATCACAGCCAGGCAGAGAATTCCGGCAACGATAAAAGTTGACGACAAATTATTGGTAGTTAAAATATTTTAACTTTTAGCTGTACTCTGCAACAGAATTTACAACCCGATGTTACATGTTGTTCCAGTTCTGTTCATGATATTTATGGTCAGGATGTCAAGGTGCAGCCTGGGGGGAGGAAGGAGTCTGGTTTGATGACCTCAGAATTGCATCTCTGCGGATGATGTGGTTCTGTTAGCTTCATCACACCATGACCTCCAGTATGCAGTGGGGCAGTTTGCTGCCGAGTGTGAAGCGGTCGAAATGAGAGTCAGAGAGTCAATCTAAGGCCATGGTTCTCTGCTGGAAACCGGTGGATTGCCCCCTCTGGACTGGAGTTACTGCCTCAAGCGAGGGAGTTGAAGTATCTCGGGGTCTTGTTCAGGAGTGAGGGTAGAATGGAGCATGAGGTGCATCGGCGGTTTGGCGCAGCATCTACAGTGATGCGGGTGCTGTGCCGGACCGTCATGGTGAAGAGAGAGCTAAGCAGGAATACTAAGCTTTCGATTTACTGGTCCATCTACGTCCCAACCCTCACCTTTGGTCATAAGCTCTTGGTAGTGACCGAAAGAATGAGATTGTGGATACAAGCGGCCAAAGTGAGTTACGTCCATAAGTTGGCTGTGGGACATCCGGAGGGAGCTCAGAGTAGAGCTGCTGCTCCTTCGCGTCAAAAGGAGTCAGTTGAGGTGGTTCAGGCACCTGATCAGGATGCCGGCTGAGCGCCTCCCGTTAGAGGTGTTTCAGGCACGTCCCACTGGTAGGAGGCCCCGGGGCAGACCCAGAACACACTGGAGGGATTACATATCTCATCTGGCCTGGGAACGCCTTGGGGTCCTTCAGGAGGAACTGGAAAGTGTTGCTGGGGAGAGGGACATCTGGGGTGCTTTGCTTGCTGCCCCTGCGACCAGGCTTTGGAATAAGCAGTTGAAAATGGATGGATGTTACATAGCTCCTTTATACAGGGTGAAAACTTGGATGATCTGGAAAATGACTGAACACTAAAATCATTATATAAGATAATATACACAAAATAATTGTATTTAAGATATTTTATTCCATTCTCTGTAAACAATACAGCATCACCATCGCAACATATCGTCATGCACTGTCATGCACAACTAAAGTTTGCACTGTTAGTTTTTCTTTTTGTGCCATTCAGAAGGTATTTCCTGTATACCGTCTACAGTCTGCTTGATTCTGTGCGAAAGCAGCAGTACTCAGTTTGGTTTTTATGTAACCAAATATCACAAATCATGAATTTGGCTTTAAAATCTGTACAGCATACATCAACCTTTGTCCTTAGGATCGACAGACATTCAGTAGATGTTGTGTGTGTAGAAGAGACCACAATAATAAAACTACAGTATTGACAATCAGGATAACAAAATTATAGATTAAAATTATTTAAAGACATTTGTAGTTAGTAAACCTAATCTTTTATTTATGCTGCATTTGGCTGAACTTTCAGTGTCCTTTGTATGATGCACAAAGCACGTCATTCTGCACAGCTTCCTCATGATCAGAACAACCTGATCAAACCTGAACGTTTATCTCCTTCTTAAGAGATAATATCTCCGACATATTTTGGCACCATTGCCGATAAAACTTTTAATTTTTTTTCTCTTTGCCTCTCAGGGCTTCCGCATTACAAAATAAGGACATGCAGAAATGAATAAAAAGGTTCCAAGACAGGTTCGATGCGCAGCAGAGCTTACGTTAGGACAGGGATACTCAAACATTGACCCCACATGAAATTTACATTAGATATAA
Organism: Epinephelus fuscoguttatus; assembly: GCF_011397635.1. NCBI lineage: Eukaryota > Metazoa > Chordata > Actinopteri > Perciformes > Serranidae > Epinephelus > Epinephelus fuscoguttatus. The sequence goes on from NC_064753.1 coordinate 40,155,779, forward strand.
TGGGTGCTCACGACATCATTAAGTTTATTAGCCATCCATAAAGGTGTCAAAATGAGGCAATGGTTGAAGTGTTAACTGGTCAAGCATCTCTTCTGTGAGGACATGCTTGCTTTTTTTTTTATCGATAACATCCACGTCACTGACTGATGGTGTCATGGCAACGACATTACGCCCCTTGTGACTAAACGGAAGTGAACACACGCTCAGAAACTGATGAATTGGAGGATGCATACACACACAAAAGAAGCTTGGAGTCAAGGAAATATATATCTCTATTACTTGATCATTTTATCCTGTAGTTTGGTCCCGATTGAGATTTCGGTCCAGATTTTCCACAGCCTTGTATAAAGTGGTTTGACAGACCTTCACCTGGCTGACACAGCAGTTTAACCTGATGGTGGTCTCTTCAGTCACCATGTAGATTTGACCTTTTCCTCTTCTTGCTTTCATAAAATGGAAGAACAAACAAATAACTTCGTGCTGCTTCTTTGACCGTGAAGTTTTTGACCATGAGCGCAGCTATGGATCAGTTTGTAAGAGTTGGGTCCCCATTTTGTTTGTATCTCATGCTCGTGTAGCATGTACGTGGGTGACACACATCCCTGTCGACCACAGCAGTCCAAATGTGTATCATATGGTAGTAACATTAAATACCTCTGTTTTAAACATTTCCACTGATTCGATGTTGGCAGCGGTACCACAGCAGCAAAATGTGGGACGGAAGAAGACTGTAAACAAGACAGGCTTCAGAAATTCCAAAATATTACTTTCTCAGCTGTTCTGTGAGAAAAGAAATGCATCTAACATGTTAACCCTCAAAAACACACACATGGATGTAAACATGATTGTTTACAAGAAAACACTACAGAGTACCTTCAGGTGGGGCTGTGTGATATGGAGAAAATCAAATACCAAAATAGTTTCGTCCAAATACTTTTGATATTGTAGGGTTATCAGTGCTTTCACAAAATATTCACACAGTGAGATAATATCGATATATTGCCCAGCTCTACCTTTAGTGCACGACTCTGTGATGCGTACAGTGCGGTAATTTGCTCATAATTTACTTTGCGCTACATTGAAGTAGGCTGAGGTCAAAGAATGGGGCGGTGCAGCTTTTTTGGATTAGATAATTAACCACTTAATTCCAGCTGATGTATAACAGCATTCCCATATTCATCGTAATTGTTTAGTCTGGTTGACTAAAAAATGCATGCATGTGTGTGCGTGTATGTGTGTCACTTGGCCGGTCCAGCTCATCTATGTGTGATGTATAGCAGAGGAGCTGAAGAGGACGCACGCTCTAGGATTGCTATGGGATTGGACAGAGCCCAAATGTTTGTGTCTCTCAGATCTAACTAATTGGATTGCCCTCGTTTCTGCTCTGACCACGTGGCTTAGCTTTAGTGTATTGATTGTGCTAAGTCACTCGCTTCACCTGGCTGCATTGTCTCTCGCCTCAGTGTTAGCCTAGCGGTGGCCAGCTAATGCTTGACATGTGGCCTACATTTGGGAGTGTGGCTGATAAGACCACCTGTTCCGACTTTGCTCCAACACGGCTGATTGTGTGGATGGAGCTTTACTAACATGACCTGGGTGTTGGCTAATGACAGAGAGGTCACAGTACACACACACACACACACACACACACACACACAGATTCATCTGTCAGCTGAAGTTAGAGGTTAACTGGAGCTTTTGTAGCACGCTGGGTGCGTACAGTATTGTTACCAAATCTATAAGCTGTTACAGTCAGTATGATGAGCAGCAGTCTAAGTATTGTTCTTTAAAGGTGTTTAATAGGTAAATGTTTGGGAATACAAAGGGAGTGGGTATGTAAAGCTGTGTGTGAAGGGCAGGAGGAAAGAATGACTCATTTAAAGACTCATAGAAAACTTAAAATACAAACCATCACTGTATAGTTGGAGTCGTGTAGGAAGGAATTTACTGATTTTTTTTAATATTTCTAATAAAATGAAGATTAAATGTCAAAAGAGGCCAATTAAATCACTTCGTAAACAAATTGGATTTTCTCAAGAACTCATTGTCATGAAGCATCAGAAAGGACCGTCTTTCTTAAAGGGGTGGTTGGGATTTTTGAAGTACCTCAACCACCCCCACTTCAAAAAATCCAAACTATCCCTTTAAAGTTGGTCTAACAGATATTTCTACTATAACGATGCAAAGAATGACATAATTTCCATCCACCTGTTTTATGTGCTATTAGATAGAGCCATTTCTAGTAAGTTTTAGTTTTACTGTCTGATGAAGTCCTTTCATACTGGCAGTGACTTGCGGCTTCAGACACTGACGAAAAAAGGCGTCCTTTAACGTTAGCACGATATGCGGCTGGTTGCTGTTATAGTTTATCGGCTCTTGGCAGCATCGAGGAAATGCGGCGCGACAAGAACGAAAGTTAGGTTAAGGTGGCGAATATCTGAGTGGGGTGGCCGGTAGTGATGGTGGATGGGTTCAACAAACACCAACCTTCACCCTGGAGAGCAGTGTTCATGTCCCGTAAGGTTATAAAGCCAAACTGTTGTTTTTTCCAAAACCCAACCACGTGCTTTTGTCGTTAGAAGAAAAAAAAGTCAATTTGTGCTGTTGTACTGATGTAATGCGTTTATTTTGAAAAAGACTGTATGTATATGGTTAACTTCCTGTAAAAACAGAAGTTTATTTTGAAAAAAAGACAATGCATGTAACAGGCACAACTTGACATGGTGTCCCAGAACGTCAACAACCAACACATCCAGGGTACCTTTCACGTCGTATCTGGACGTGGAAAGTCCATGACCAAACGACAATAATTGATGACGTCAGAGTGAGAATGTGTTGGGACAGTCAGAGCTGTTTTCATTGGAAAAGTAGAAACCTACAGTAGTAGGTTGGTGAACGTAGTGAAGCATTTAGCAGCTAAAGAGATGGATATTTCACTCAGAAGATGGTGGAGACCAAAAACGGAGCTAAAAGACAGGGAATGTTTGACTAAAATTCATTCGGATGGACAGAGACATGACTCCAAATTAATATTTATGTTGCTCCATAACTGCTGGATGTATAAATGGGCATCTTTTTACTTACAAGTCCACCATATGAACTTGATGTGATGATTTGTCAGAGTTGCGTTCACAACTCCCACTGCCCCTAAATGGCCAAAACCTCAGTTATTGCAGGTTTAAACATACATTTTGGAGATTCACCACAACACATCCCCAATAAGGCAAATGCAGCTGTAATCAAAGAATTATAGTTTTCTTCCAGGACCTGTGTCCTCCTTTAGCCTCACAGCTGTTGCTCTCTGGTATTCCTCAATGAACCGATAAATAAGTTGATGATCTCCATTACCGAACGCACAGGCAGCTAAAACTCAAACAGAGCTGACAGTGTTGGGTACACAGCTCGGATTTATTAAGAGAAAGTTCCGAGATGTGGTGATACTCATCATGGAGCCGAGCTCTCAAGGATGATGCAAATATTTACAAACTGATTGAGACAAGTTTAATGGAAGCTGTCACCCAGACAGAAGTAAATTTTAGAGCCAGTGTGAATATATTTTCTGATGTGGTCAGATCATATGAAGATAATAGATTAGGAATGTTACAGGACTGGATTCTTTCATGTGTCAGGTCTGCTCATGATGTTAACCTGACAACCTGCTGTAACCTTTCAGCTGGGTGAACTTTACATAGCGTCTACATGAACAATAGGATTGTTAATAGGCATTTAAATATCACATACCTGTTTAAGTATCACTTCTATTTCTGATTCGGAAAACAAAACTAGAGCAGAACCTGTTGTACTACCCTAACATGTAATGGATCCGTCTCATGTGGCACTTGTGCTGTAATCATCCCGAGTGCATTCAGCCCGCTGTGTTAACTTGAGAGACTGGGAAAGCTGAGGCCCGGCCCAGCAGTGACTGATCTGTAATAACAATTAGCAACAGCTTTGCACTGTTAGTGTGAGGAGACTGTTGAGATTATAAATAGTTGGAGAGAGAGATGTTTATATTTCTGTGGCTGAGTAATCCTCCCTGTCCTGCAGTGTAATGCCTGCAGCCGTTTTATCATCGGCGCTTTACCGTGTGACTCTCTGCATGTTCTCAGTGTTTCCAGTGTTCAATATTAGGTTTCATCATTCAAAGGGCACAAAGGTTATATTACAGCTCGTAGCTGCAGTGTGAGAAAGAAAACAGGTTTGTATATTGACCTTTTTATGGCCCATCTCAAGAGATAAATTCAGGGGTAGGGCTGCAAGTAACAGCTCATTTTCATCTTGGTGAGTTGATAAATTTATGAATCATTTAGTCTGTAAAATGACAGAAAACAGCAGGAAATGCGATAATATATAAATCACCGTTTTTCTAAAGCATCAGGGGAGGTCATTAAAGTACTTTGTTTTCTCAAAAGAAAATTTAATCAGGAGCTATTTTGCTGATTTATTAATGGATTGTCATGTTATAAGCATAAAGACCAAACATTCCACAGTTTAAGCTTCTCAGTTGTGACGATTTCTTGCTTTTCTTTGTCTAATGTGACAGTAAATTGAATATATTTGGGTTCTGTTGTACAAAACAAGACACATTTTTCACCATTTTTTGACATTAGCCGACCAAATGATAAATCGAAACAGTTACCAGCAGATGAATCAATAATGAAATAGTCTTAAGTTGCACCACTTATTGAAAATAAACTATGCAGGATTGTCCGTTACTGTTTGTGAAGTCGCTCCCCAGCAAAAATAAAAGTAAAAGCCAACCTTATATTCATTTTTGTTTGGTGTTTGGCCTCGCTGTAATTTATTTTTTTGTTTGCACTGTGCCTGGCACTTGGTCGCTACCTTTTTATAAAGGCCCGACCTCACCTGAGTGCTGGGGGGGCACACGCCCATCAACACTGTGCACAGAAAATAAGAAAATGAGAAAATACAGGCAGAGGGAAGAGTCTCCTGCATAGTATTTCTTAAAGTTTAATATTTATTTTTTGCACAATTCTGCCCTTTTAACCCTTTTTTATTGTGATTTTTTTCTATTTAAAATTAAGTTTCTTGTCTATGCACTGAAACATTGAAGCAAATTCCTTGTACGTGAAAACCAACTTTGCTATAAACTAGATTCTAATTTTGATTCTCAGTCTGTGGAATAAAGGTCATCCACATTATACGCACGCAGCCCCAAAAAAGAAAATGAGTGATCACAAACTGTAAACAGTGTGTGAGAGTGAGAGAGACTTCTTCATTTCCAGACATAGTTTCATCAGTGTTTCTACTGCCAAAATAAGAACAGTTAGAATTGAACAAAGGTGAACTTTGACCTGTGAGTTCTCCAGAGTCGGCTCGAGATTGCATGCTTGAATTAGTGCCATCATTTGAGCTTTAATAGAAAAGAGCTAGAGTGAACATCTGAAAGCTAGAAATATAATTTGACCCTGCCTCCATGACAAAAACAAGCAGCAGATAGTCACAAGGGAGGAGCTGGAATGAGAAAATTTTTGTCATTTCTACTTTAAAATTTACCGATACTATTATCAGAATAGTTTCTGGTTGGTTTTCTGTTGACTGACAACTCAATTCATTGACTTATAGTTTCAGAAAGAAATCATAAAACTCCCACAGACTAATTTCCTGTGTGAGAATCTGCGACAACACCACAGATATTCCTGTTACAGTTGGTTTTCTAGCCCTTCTTTCCTTCCTGACTTTCCTTTTGTCCGAACACAGTGAATTGGGACGTGACACCATGTTTCCATCGCTCACTCCCCCTCACTGTTACATTCCAGCTCACTGTATGGTGGCCAGATTTGGGAAGCCTCTCTCTGTGCCTCCTGCGTTTCCTCTCTCTCTGCTGATGTCTGGACAGTTTCTGCTCCTCTCTCTTTACAGTGAGTTTATTTAGAGCAGTGTTCAGAGGGTTGGTCATTTTCTCTGGAGTCACAGCTAAAACAGCAGATTATGATACAGGAAATGATGACATGTGTCATACAGAGAGTGTTTAGTACGTGTTCATTGTCTCCTCACAGACTCAGACTGACACTCTGCTCTGTGCTGTAACTTCTGGTGTACCTGTGCAGATACTCAAATATACACAGATTAAGGTTTTCTCTACAAGCCCAGAAATCTGTCACTGCTCCATAGATCCACCCTGTGATCCCTCATGACACACTTCCACACAAACAGAGCTTTGTGTGTGTGTGTGTGTGTGTGTGTGTGTGTGTGTGTGTGTGTGTGTGTGTGTGTGTGCAGCACAAAGCGTGGGAGGTTTTACTTGAGGATGACTTAACTTTGTGACCAACAACTGTCGGGAGTTTTCTCATTCAGCCCGTCCTCTCCTGCAGTCAGTTCCTATTTGTTCTCCTTCTCTATCCTCTCCCTCTTCTCCCTCTTCGTCCTCTCCTTATCCATCTTTCCCTTCATCTTCCTCTTCTTCTCCTCCTTATCTGTCCTCTTCTTCTTTTTCTTCTCCTTCTCCTTCCCCTTGTTGTTGTTCTTCTTCTCCTTCTTCTTTTTCCTCTTCTTCATATCCTTCTTGTCCTCCTTATCCATCTTCTTCCTTGCCTCCTCCTTCTCCTCCTTCATCTTCTTCTTCTTCTACTCCTCCACCTCCTCTTCCTTCTTCGCCTCATCCTCCCCCTTCTTCCTCCTTGCCTCCTCTTCCTTCTCCTCCTTTATCTTCTTCTTCTACTCCTCCACCTCCTCCTCCTTCTCCTTCTTCACCTCGTCCTTCTTCTTCCTTGCCTCTTCTTCTTCTCCTTCTTCTTGTTCCTCTTCTTTTTCTTCTTCCTCTTCCTCCCCTCCTCCTCCTCCTCCTTCTTCTTCTTCTTCTTTGCCTCCTCCTTCTCCTCCTTTATCTTCTTCTTCTTCTTCTTCTTCTACTCCTTCACCTCCTCCTCTTCCTCCTCCTCCTCCTCCTTCTTCGCCTCCTCACCCTTCTTTTTCCTTGCCTCCTCCTCCTCCTCCTTTATCTTCTTCTACTCCTCCTCCTCCCCCTCCTCCGCCTTCTTCTTCGCCTCATCCTCCTCCCTCTTCTTCTTTGCCTGCTTCTCCTCCTTTTTCTTCTTCTTCTTATTCTCTCACTACTTTTTCTTTCTTTCCTTTTTCTTCTTCTTTTCTTGTTCCTCCTCTTCTTTTTCTTCTCCTCCTTCTTCTCCTCCTTCTATACAGGGGGCATTTCACTTCAGAACAAGTACTTCTGATATTTAAGCTGCTCAGACTTCAGTGCTGTTACTTCAGTAATATTTACAATAAAGGTCTTTTATATGTAACAGAGTATTTTCCATAGTTGTCTGGTTCATTTATTTCAGTGAAGGATGTGAGAGCTTCTTCCTCCACTCGTATTAATAAAGTAAGAGCAGGGAGATATTCCCTGTGACGCCGCAGCAGGTTATCCAGGCGCCTGGCTGGCACTGAGAAATAGCGTATTGACACAGGCTTCTGGAGTGAGTGGGATTAGTGTTTGCTCTTACAGATAGGCCTGTTTTCCTAATGGCTGAGCACATTTGCTCAGCGCTTGTCAAACACATCCTATACAGGGAGGCAAATTGACTCAGGTCACTCCGTCATCGTCAAAGCACAGCGCCGACTGGAATGCCACCAAATCTGACAGGTTTGCTTTTCTCTGGTTTTAACAAAGCACATTTAGTAAAGTGTAAATCAGTGCAACTTGAGGCATTAGCTTATCTTTCATATGTCGTGCATACCTATTTAAAACTGTGCATTTTATTCCAATATTAATTGTAAAGTCAGTGCGTGTTTACTTCATCTTGTGTGCGGCAGTGACATGCGGAGATAAAACGACTGGTCCCATGTCAGCCATGAGCAGGGCTGTAGACCACCTGTTACACCTCAGTGCCACTGTGTGCACATCAGGATCTACATTCTGTTTTCCAGCTTCGCATTTAATCTGTATTCAAACACGTTGACCAGTAAAGAGCACCAGTGTGTGACAGACTCGCTCTGATGTAATTCATCCTGTGTCTGAAGTCCGCAGCCGCACTTGAACCCACCGTGATCCCCACCCAGCCATTAAAATAAACATGTTAAGTGAGGCAGGTTATGCTTCGGAGAGAGTGGCACGTAAAGGGATTTCACTGTGGAAGCTGTTACATCATCAGAGTGTGGAGGCTTGTAAATGTTGCTGTGAGCCAGTAAAATCTGTTTTAATCGTTTGATCGTCAAAATGTTATTCAAAACTGACAGAAAACATCTTCCCTCTGTCTTGTTTGTGACTCTGCGCTGTGTAAAATAAACACAAACATCATATTTAACCTGAAAGCAAAATCTTCTCTGGTGGTGTGTCCTGTTGAGCTCAATCGATTGGTCGATTATTGGTTATTTTTGACGCAGAATAATCTGGGTCAGGCTTCTCAGATGTGACGAGAGCTGCGAGTGTTATAATGAAGGACAGCTGTTTGCCTCAGATGCTCCTCAGCTGCCTCTGTGATCATCAGCGTGACAGGATTAATAACACTCAAGTTCCTAACTGGATTTACGTCATAGTTGGACCTCGTTCATGATGAAGGAGGTAATATGATCATACATGTGAATGTTGTCCAGTTAAAATCAGTCAAATATTATTCTCTAGTGATCAGTTAATGTGTGTTAAATCTTCAGCGTCACATTTTGAGGTGTTGATGCCTTTCGGTGAGGCCACGCCCATGTCTGCAGTGCTGCATTGTGCTGGCAGAGATTCAAGCTGAGGGCTCAGACTCTGTGTGTGTTCCTGTGTGTGTGTGTGTGTGTGTGTGTGTGTGTGTGTGTGTGTGTATCAGTAAAAGTGTTGCTGACCTGGTGGCCCAGTCTGTCCAGTCGCTCACTGTCTCCCAGCTCAGGTTAGCTTCAGGTTTATTGTGTGTGTTGTGTTGATGCCAGCAGGAGAAAGTCTGTGTGTAGACACTGTAACTAACTAGCCGACAGCTGACCGGTGCAGATGGTGAACACACTGAACACATTTGTCAGAGAAATGTTTTTCCTTTCTTTATATAAATGGTGTGGGAGTGTTGTGATTCATGTGTTGGGTTATACTGAGATAAGATAAGCTGTTATTGATCACCAGAGGGGGAATCTCAGAGGTTGCTGCAAGACAAGGATGAAAAAAAGTAAAGATACAGAAAGAAAAGTAAAGAATGAATAAAAGGAAGTTTATAAAATAAAAATAATAGGGCTGTACCCGACTAAGAATTTTCCTAGTCATCATTTAGGGCCATTAGTCGACTAGTTGCCCGCATGTTTATGATATTGATTTAGTTATAAAATTATATATTTTCAGCGGGGCAACACAATGGTTTGAGTTGAAGGTGTGAGAAAGAATAGTATCAGTAACATTGTTAACACTGTGCTACATTACAGAAAAATACAAAACCGTACTAATGAACCTTCATTAATATAGGCCTATATTTTATCTCCAAGTGCACGTCACACACTGAGCGAGCCGCCTGTTAGTGACGCTGTGGGCTAATGGGCATGTAGCTACTTCCATGTTTCAGATGATACGTCATGTTTGTAGTCGACCAATGAAGATGAGTTTACATATCACCTTGGGTTCGTCCTTCACCTTCTCAAAATGATCCCACACTTTGGATTTCCTGCCCGACATGTTATTAACTAGCCTGTGGAATAACCGCAGGTACCAGCCCTGGGAATTAGGGGCCGTACACATGCCGCGTCTTTAAGCGCCTGGAAATTGTTTGTTTGAAATCGTTTGGAATTTGTTCATTGGTGTTTTTTTGCGAATTATTAACCAGTGAAATCTTGCTGACTAATGGCCTCTCTGGTTGACTGACATTTGGTCTTACAAGGACTTAAGTTTGTAAGTTTCATTTATGCTTTTCAAAATGTACCACAACAAAAGGGCTGCAACTATTGATTATTTTCATTATTGATTAATCTGCTCGTTATTCCTCAGGTGATTCTGTTGTCTATAAAATATCAGAGGTGGCATCTTCAGGTGTTTTGTTTTGTCTCACCTACAGTCCAGAACCCAAGATATTCAGTTTACAGTCGTGTTTGACAAAGAAAAGGATCAAATAGTTTGTTTTGAGGACCTGGATCCAGCAAATGCTTTTTACCTATTAAAAAAAAGGTTTTAAAATGATTTTCAGGTAATGCAGTTTACTGAAAGTCGAACATGATGTCTTGTTTTGTCCACCCAACAGTCCAAACCCCAAAGATCTTCACTTAACTTTTGTAAAAGATGAAGGAAACTAGCACAAACTCACACTCGAGAAGCTGGGACATCTTAATTTTGGCCATTTTTGCTCCAAAAAATGCCTTAAATGAGCTTTAGTTGTAGTTCCTGTTCCAAATCTGTATCTCATCTTTTTTTATTGCTCATTATTGTTGTGGGTGCAGTGGTCAGTCTGATATTTGACTCAACAATAAGGTCTTGTGTCTCTATATGTTGGTGGAGTGACTCACAGCCCTGAGCTTGAGTCTGTGGGCCGAGTGGAAGGAATGACAGCGTTTTATGACTATCAGACATCAGCTCCTCCTACTGTTCTGGTAAAAGCCAAAAAAACTGCAGACAGCCGGTCTGATGAAGACGTACAGTGAGGACAGTGTGTATGTTGTCAGTCTGCATCTTGTTAACCCTTCAGACTCTGATAAGACTGCACAGGTTGTGGTCTTAAATGTTTGCTGGATGTGACAGGAGGCTTGAGTTCCTCTCTTAAACTTTGACCTTTGATACTGTGAATAATGCTGATACACTATCACACACGTGAGGAAGAAACACTTCCAGGAGCAGCTGCAGATCCATGTTAGCATCCAAGCACACATTTAACATCTTAAACTTTCTCACTCTTCCTCATCTGGCAGCTGTTGTCCTCTTTTCTTTGTATTATCATTGATGCATCTGGGAAACACTTCTCCACAGTTTTTGTGGATTCCTGACACATGAGCACATCTAGACATGAAATGTGAAACTATACAGACACTGAGTGCTGCCTTCTCTTGACACCAGGTCAAAACCTGCAGCACGATGTGGCCTCAGTTATTATCAAACCTTTCACAGGCAGCACAGATTACAGTTTATACATGTATGAAGTATGAGCATGAGATTAAGGACTACAAAACTTGCTGCAAATGCAGGAAACAGTGGCGTAAGTTAGTTACAACAGCATCGTCTTTGAATTTTCTTTGCATCTCTCTCTCTCTTTTCTCTTCCACTCTTTGTGTCTCCCCTGCCTTCCTTCATTTTTCATCCCTCTCGGTGCCTCTCGTTTACCTCATCCCATTACCACCAGGAAACACTGCACTATTGTTTTGTCTCGGTCGAGGTGATGCTGAAACAAGAAGCTCCCCGGTCTTCCTGTTTGTCCGGCCTCACTCTGTGCTCCTTTTTAGGTTTGAGAAAGTCACGAATCCGACGTCTCTGGACCAAATGAACTTTTTTCTTTTTCTCACACTTTAGGAACCGAGCGCTCTTACGCAACACCGGGTCAGAAGTTCAGCCGAGGAAAAGTTTTGTTTCTTTGAAATTGTCACATGGCAGAAAGAGCAGGAATAATGAGGTGAATGAGTGAGGAACAGAGCGCACTCTGTGTGCCAGTGTGAGAAATGACATTGCGTCAAAGGCATCTTGACAATGTTTGAAATAAATCCTGTAAGGCAGCTGTGCTTCACAGAAAAGGAACGGGCCTCGGCTACAAATAGTCGCCCCACACAGTAAAGGACTGTAACTGCAGTCATCTACTGTAGTCACCCTGTGGAGGAATGAAGCTTAATTTCTTTTTGGAAGCGTGCAGAAACACAGATCTGCCTTTATAAAGTTATGATTCTAGGAAACAGCTGATCCTTTTCGGACTGCACTGACGCTGGGAGGTATTTCCCAGACAAGTTGCAGGTGCAGTAACTGCTGTCTCACCTGGACCTGAACTGCATAATCTTGTATTTTTTTCAATTTATTTTATTTCACAGGAGTTTTATGTTCGGAGAAATCCTTATGATGTGATCTTTTTTGTAATTTTCTTTTAATTTGAGTTAAAAAAAAAAAAAAAAGAAATCATAAAGTACAAACCCTTTTGTGCAGTACACTTTCTTTTAATTGCAACGACAACATGATGCGGACAAATAGACAGAGACATAATAATAATGATAATAATAATAACAGTGTTCTTGTTATCACCTTTAGGTCCTCCACACATCTCTGCCGTTTTACATTAGAAAATCAATAGAAAGCAGAAATCTGTATATCAAAGAGAAATGGAAAATAGAAATTAATATTTGAATTTCAAATAAAATGTGGGAGTAAACATTCAAAATCAGACATGGACACAAAGCTGAACATGAAGGGCTAAACTTGGTATTTTAGAACTCTTCTTCTCTTGTGAAAATACAGTATAATAAGTCAACTGATATGATGGGACTGCCCCAAAACAAAGTGTTTAAAAAAAAAAAAAAGACAATTTAATTTTGTGTATTATTTTGACTCAGAGTAGTTGGAGAGATCGTGGAGAAGATCAGAGAAAAGCTTTAGGTGAAGGTGGACATATTGATGGCAGTCGAATCAGATTTGGTTGTTCAATATGAGCATTCGACTATTTGATTTTTTTCCATACAGAGTTTGAGAGATTGAATGAGGCTCAGCAGGACATTCAGTGTGGCAGTGACATTCATGACATAGTAAACAAGCTAACTGCGCTAACGAAATGTACAACATTTTTTGTTGACACTAGATTTCAAACAAAAGTTAGTGTTAAGTTGCTGTGAGCTGTACATTCACCACTTCTAAGCAGAAGAGAGAAGATAATGTTATGTCGGAGCCTTACAGTGCAAAGCCTCTCCTCCTCCGGGCCGCTGCATCCTGTCTGCAGCTGACTGTACCAAAAAGTAGCGATAAAGTCAAGAGTGTTCACTCTGCAGCTAAATCTGGGGACCAAAACATCCCCAGGAGTACACAGCACACCGACTAGGTACCATTTTCAGTAACCGCTTATCCTGTTGGGGATCGCGGGGGAGGTTTAGTCTATCCCAGCTGACATTGGGTGAGAGGCAGGTTACACCCTGGACAGGTCACCAGACTATCACAGGGCTGACACATAGAGACAGACAACCATTCACACTCACATTCACACCTACGGACAATTTAGAGTCACTAATTAACCTGCATGTCTTTGGACTGTGGGAAGAAGCCGGAGTACCTGGAGAAAACCCATGCTGACACAGGGAGAACATGCAAACTCTGCAAAAACACAGAAGGGCTGCTGCACCTGGGGTTCAAACCCCCCACCTCAGGGTTCGAACTAGGAACACTCTTGCGTCGAGGCGACAATGTTAACCACTGTACCACCATGCCATCCCAATTCGGCAATGCTGTGATGGATTGTTTCACCTCTTGGTTTTTAATTACTTATTTGTCCAGTCTGTTCATCTCCACAGGGCAGAAACACAAACATGCATGCATTAACTTTTATTATCTGATCTGCTGTGGATCCTGAGCTGCTGGGACAGGGAAAGGCCCAGTGTGAGTCTTAATTTCCCATTTCAGCTTCCAGTTGTGTTGAAATGTCACCTCCCTGCATGTGGCCACACGTACAACTGAGCCCAGTCATCAACATCTCTAATTTTAGCTGTGTTTTACAGAGCACACACACGAGCACACACAAATTTTCATTCTCTCCCCGTATACATGACCAGATCTGTGTGCTGCTGTATCTCTGCTGTTGTCGAGCATCAGCTCTTTGCATGTGTGTGTGTTTGCTGTCAGGGGAATTCAGTGCCGATGGGAACTTCAAAACAAAGACGACTAACCTTCAGTTTAGCTGAGTCTCATATCTCCACACTTCACCTGCATACTAATGATTCGCACTGAGTTACACTGGAAAACAGCAATAAGACAGTATGTGAATGTCTCTTAAATAAATCTGTCAGTGTTAATAAGAGTTCCTCACCTGAGGTATTTGCCCTTATTGGCTCCATGTATGTGATAGGAAATGTATTAGTACACTTAGCTGCCATGTACCCATGACTACGGTGGCTGAGACATTTTGAAAGTCTCCTCCCCATTTTTGGTCCCCCCTCTGTTGGGGTACCTAGCACACAGATCTGGTACTAAAAGGTGGAGCTATGAACACTGCAGTCTGATTGGTCAATAGAGGGTGGTCACTCTGCTCAGGGCTGTAACCACTGTTCATACTAAACGGACCTAGGGTCTTGGTCTGAAGGGTTACTTTTGGATCCAAAGGTACCATACGGAAAGTGTGGGTGGAAGCGGGGCTTAATAGTTCACCGGCAATAACAGTTGGGTTTTGTATTTTTCTTTGACGTTAATGTGCTTTTGTTTTGTGTATTTGCAAAGTGTTTTGGACATGCAGTCAGTTTGAAATGTCTTGGCCACTGTACATAACCCTTTGCAAGACTGAGTTTATGCAGACAGATCAAACTGAAACTGAAGTGAAAGGAATAAAACATTTATCAGGAATGGCAACAACAGGTGTGAAACACTGAATTCAGTTTGGATTTAAGAACTATTATTTTCTATAATTAGATTTTGGATCGGTGGCACAGTGGTACAGCTGTTAGCGTTGTTGCCTAACAGGAAGAGGGTTCCTGGATCGAACTGTGAGGTGGAGGAGCCCTTCTGTGTGGAGTTTGCACGTTCTTCCCATGTCAGTGTGGGTTTTCTCAGGGTACTCCAGCTTCCTCCCACAGTCCAAAGACATGCAGGTTAATTGGTGACTCTAAATTGTCCGTAGGTGTGAATGTGTGTGTGAATGGTTGTCTGTCTCTATGTGTCAGCCCTTTGATAGTCTGGTGACCTGTCCAGGGTGCACCCTGCCACTTGCCCAGTGTCAGCAGGGATAGGCTCCAGCCCCACACTCACACACCGATGGAACAGCCATAGGGAGCAGTTTGGGGTTCAGTATCTTGCCCAAGGATGTTGGAGGAGCCGGGGATCGAGCCTCCGATCTTCTGATTGGTGGACGACCCACTCTACCTCTGTAGCATTTACATAGTTAGTAATTAATGTGTCGATGCATCATTATGTTTGAAAATGGAGTAAAGTTTTTGTTGTTGTTGTTGTTGTTGTTGTTTTGAGTTAGTTGTTCTTTGAGGCATTCATCTGCTCTCTCTCAGCTTTTCATTATGTTTCTGTTCTGCTCTCGGTTCCCGTTGAACACTTCACCATGACGACACTGCAATCTCATGTTTGTTTTGAAGTACTTGACCCTCTAACCACAGGTATAATGAGCTGTGGTTACTAAAATAAAAATATTAGGATTTCAGTTCCAGCAGCAGTTGTATATCCTGGTGTTTGTTTGTCCGCTGGTATCCGTGATGTGTGAGAGAGAGTGAGTGAGAGAAAGTGAAATCAGAAGAAACACAAATAAAGCAGGGATCAGATGCCAGAGGGACACAGTCAGAGGAAGTCGACCACACACACACACACACACACACACACACACACACACATCTTTATTGCAAATAAAGAATGACCGGGCAGCTCGCCGCGCTGACTCACTTAGTGAGGAAAACAAGTAAACACTCTGCCACCCACGAACAGTGCAGGGAAACGTTTTGGCCAAATCAGCAGCGTGTTCTCAAACTTTCTCTCAAAATGAGGAAGAATGTGGATCAGGTCTGTTGACTCCTTCAGTCCAGATCTTAATGCACCATTTAGCTTAATTTGTGTAAATGTTAAACAGTGTGGTGATGCAAACATTGCTCTAATTTCCGTGTGTTTTATTGTTTCATTGGATTTTAGTGTTGTTTTATGTTTTCATTTAGAGTTTCACTCTGGGAACGTTTTCCTGAGGCTTATTAAGTCTTTGCGAAATCCATCGCTGAGCACAAACAATAAATAAGGTTCCTTCCTGTGTTCCTGGAAAGTGCTTTCTGCTCTGTGTTCTCGACTTTTTGGGATATACAGAATTTTCTCTGGTACTCATCATGCAGCAGCTAACAGTGATTATTGCAAATGTTAACATCTCATTGGCAAATATAGGATAAGAGTATCTTTGTGTAAAATGAACAGTGTGTAAGATTTAGGGGGATTTAGTGACATCTAGTGGTGAGAACAGCAGACTGCAACCAGCTGAAACTTCTCCTGGTTAGAATTCCTTCAATGTTCATTGTTCAGGAGGTTTTTACCTGGAGTTGAACTATCTGTAGTGGTCTCTTCCTCTCCAAAACAAATGGATACTAAAAATATATGTCCGAACAAAAGCCAAAAATGGTGTGCACAAAAAAAATATTTGACAATTTCTACAATCACCTTCCACCATACAATCTACGTTTCCATATTCCCATCTCCAAAATGTTTGCAAGCATGGGTCAAAGTTTCTCCCATCAAGTCTGTTTATATACATCACAACCAGTGTCAGAAATTAGCAAGGGCCACGGGCCATTTGGCCCGCAATTTATCCAAGAATGCCCCCAAAAGCCATGTTCCAGGGGCCAAAATTGCCCCCAAGTTTTAGAAACAACTATATGTATTTATATTTTTAACAGTATTACAATCTGACATTGAAGTATAATTTTATTTTCATTAAATTAATTTACCATCGCGTCTACAACTCATTTTCCAGACATAATCAACGAGATTGCACTGATTACGTGAGAGTAATCTGACAGAAAAGGGGAGGAGGCTTTGCTGTACCATAAGTACAAATTAACCATTTCTTGGGTGATCTGTGTCTACACAATGACAAATTAATGAAAATTCAGGTAGAATGAATGTTCAATTTTAAATTAACTTACTTCCAGGATTGCATCTAAGGAATTTATAGTAATTTGGCCTTTTTAACAGTAAAAGTAATTGTAATGTGGTGAAACATTAATACTGCTATCAGTTGATTAATGGTTAAATCATCACATTTAAACTGGTTGAATTATAGGAAATCTGAGTGATATTTTGCAACCATAACTTTATGTAACCCATTATTTATTTCATTTATAGTGGTTTCTACTGAAGAGTGAAGACACTATCTTAGTTGGTTTTGCTTTTCATGTGCTTATTGTTAGAATATAATTACAATTTTTTGATGACCCCCAAACATTTTGAAAATGCCCCCATTTTTTTAGACTGTGGGGGCCAAAATTGCCCCCAGAATATTTTGTTAATTTCATACCCTGATCACAACTTTTGCGTTTACTCAGTATGGCTTTATAAATGAACAAATGCCTGTGCCTGAGCCTATGAGAGGTCAAAGATGGCCGACCAGCCCTGGAATAAAGCATACAGTGATGAGTGAGGGCTTTACAATTTTCTAACAAATCTCAGTGCACTATGATATGCAGTATATATATGTGCAAACAATGTGCAGATCATGTATAACAAATCACCATAATCCACAATTGGTAAAAACGTAGCGGTTGCCAGTCTTTTTCTAGCCTCTATTTCTGGTCTAGAATATACAAATCATGTACCCCCCATTAAGTATTACCACCATTCTTTGGTCCAGCACCCACTCCATTGGACGTTGGGACATGCGTGTCTTCTGTACTGTTTTTCTACTGTAGAAACATGGCAATGCAACATCTCCATGAACAAGGACCTGTTCCCTATATTTTCAGGTGATTATACACTAAAGAAAACATACTAATTATGTTCAGTATATTCCCCTAAATCCTCCACACTGAACCTTTAAGTCAGTCTATACCTTTTAGATCTTTATCAGTAAACATGGGAAGTAGATCCATTCAGATATGCATATCCTAGTGTATATGGTCTAGTCTCAAACTGCACAGCCTGGGGATAAGAAAACACTCTCTTCCAGGATTCATACAAAGGCCTGCAGTTTGTGGAACAGCATGGGAAATGAGTTCACTAATTTAGAGGTTTCTGAAAGTTTGCTTCTGTCTGAGGGGCCTTTGTAACTTAGGAATGTGGCTTCTTCTCCGCACTCATCCTTAACTCGGAGAGGTTTATGTTATATGAGAGATGTCTGTGATAGCTGAGGAGTCCTGGAGATCTGTGATTATTTTTCTATTAGGCCTGGCTTTCATCTCCATCCCTGTGACTAATGTTCACTTCCTTCTTACTCGCTCAGGAGGACTTTCTGATTGAGCCAAATACTTTAGCCAGCCATTGCACTGATCAAAAGGCCACTGCTTTTTCTAATTAGGTTTTTCTTGTTTTCTCTCTCATTGTTCTTTCTCCTTCTCTCTGTCAGTCTCGCTCATACTTGTTGTTGTCCAGTGATTCACAGTTTGGGAAATGCACTTATTGGCTTTTCGATGGAAAGTATGACGAGAAGATGGAAACCGTTCTCACGTCCAGGGTCCAAAATGAATTTTTTGATCTATCTGCCAGTGGCTGATAAACTGAAAAAAATTCCCAGCTAAAATATTTTTCAACCAGCCGTAAAACTGCATAAGATAAAGACAGATACAAACAAACAAGCAGGTCTTGTTTGCAGTGGTGGAATGTGTCTGTCCATCAAAATTAAGGCTGCATCCACCAGCTGCTTAGCTTAGCTTAGCATAAAAACTTGTCCTTTTTAAACCGAGATCCCACAATGAGGCTGCAGTGAAGACCCTTCATCACGCCGGCTTTGTATTTTTACACAGAACCAAACAATGCCGACAAAGTGCTGCTCAACAGAGTAACTCAACAGCGTCGGCCTGTTGTGTGACATATAACATAAATGTTGGTCAGCACGTTCTAAACAATAGCAATGGCATAACATTGCAGTAACAATCATTTGTCATCTCTCTGTTACATGATGGTTGATCCCACCCTCCGCTCCAGGGGTGAAGAGCTCATTTTCAGTTGCTCTTCCTCTTCTTCTAGTTAGCTGCTAACTGCTGCTAGCTGCTTTTAAAGTGTCACAGCGGTGGGTTGCACACACAATACACCATCAATACGTGACACTTGTCCCATCCTGCTGTTACTACATTTGCTGCTGACTTAAAGAAGAGACATCTTTGTCCCCCCATTCAGCGATCGTACCTTCTATACAGAATGGCGAGGCAGAATAATGTAGAACTAGTAAAAAAGCAACAACAACAACAAAAAAAAAACACTAAAATGTTCAGGCAGAGGGGACTTGCTTTAGCTCTGGTCAAGGGTGAGAGGCTGTCAATAAATAGTTTGTTGGAGATCTGTGTGGGTATATGAGACCCTAAAAAAGAGGGTGGATCATGGGGAGTACCACCGGTTGGTCCAGGAGCTTCTCCTCCATGATGGCCGTTTCCAGACATATTTTAGGATGACTCTGGGGCAGTTTGACAGCCTGCTGTGTATCGTCAGGCCTAGCATAACAAAAATGAATACTAACTACAGGGAGTCCATTGATCCTGTCAAGTGACCTAGCACCATGAGTTTCTCCTCCATTGTTTACCAACTGTAAATTTGTTGTCGTGACCACCGAAGAAGGCCCGCCTCTCAAATCATCCGATTGGACGATGGGAACAAAGCGGAGATGATGTGGTGGAGTTGAAGTTTTTTCAAACTTGCTCTGGCAAAAACACCAGACGTCTAGAGCGCAGAAATGTGAGGCGCGTAGCAACGTAAAAGCCGCCTCCGGCTGCTAAAAATGCTTTCTGTGTGATCGGGGCCTAAAGGGGCCACTGTAAAGGGGAAAGGGCTACCCAGCTCTGTACAAAGAAATCGCACTCCACCTTTTTTTAATGAGATCAGTTTCACATTCTAACTGTATAATGTTTTACGTAGTGGCATATTTACTTGTTATTATACTGCACCAAATAATTCAGTTTCTGTAAGAGAGTGATTATTACATATCACTTTATTTGATTATATTACAAGATGTTCCCTTTGTTATACAAAATTAACATATTTCTTAAAAACAAGCAATATTTTTTTTGTTGTAACGGCGTGAAGACAACAATTTAAATGTGTAATATGTTATGAAAAAGACTTGGTGCAGCATGGTTGTCTTTTTAGGTTAAAAAATTGACAGTCGCTGGTCTACATTGAGTTTTATTTCATGAGACGCTGTGTATTGGGGATGGAAGTGGTTTTAACCTGTTTATTTTTGTAGCATGAGTAATGTCAGACTTTATACAAACACAGTCACCGCACGCTCTGACATTAGTATACACGCACAGAATTAAGCAGTATAAACAGATGTGACTACAGTTGTATTAAACCTTAAAGCTGAAATTCTCTCGGACACAACAGTTGTCAGAAACGAAAAACAAAAGGGGTCTGAGGTTTATGGCAGTTCATCCAAGCGTGACGCCTCTTGTCAGAGCTGCACGACCTGTCAGGCTTGACGTCTACATTGCTAATTTCAGTGGACCATCAGATCTGCTCCCAGGGGCGTTTGAGGCCGAGTGATGATGAGCTTACTAAGAATTATGGCAGACAGCTCCTCTGACGTTGTTACAGATGGCCTGATCTTTTAAACCGAGCTCACAACCAAACACTGGTACCTTTTTTTAAAATGGCTGAATCACAAAAACAAGCTCATATATATTCATTGCTCCTGTTGCACGGAGTAGAAAGCCCTTCAAATGTTTTATACTGACGGTTAAACCTGCACACATCCTACCTCAAACCCTGTTTTTACAGAGGCAGCCACTGCCAGAACCCACATCCCACCGTGCTTTCACCCAGCTGGGAACCGTGACTGCAGATCCCCCTGTGATTAAACAACCACAGTGACCTCAGCCCGCTCTGGTCAGCACGACCTTAGGTGTGAGATTACAAGGGGCATGGTCGCAAATTAGCCTCTGGAGAACGTTATCTGCCCACACACGCTGTGACATAACGATGATACATGTAGGGCCGAGTCACTTGCCCTTTCACTCTATTGTTGATATCCTGTCCGCATACTGTGGTGGATGACTCGGTTCACTAACAGGCTCGGAAAAAGGATATGAGTCTACGGAGGTTAAATGAGCTATGCCTCTGAGTAGCCACTGAGTCACACAGATGCCTCGTTGCTACTGTCGGGGATGGAATGCTAAAAATTTGGTGACAATTTCCTAAATCAATTTGCAGTCAGAAGAATGCTGTTTTTATCTCATGGCTCATTTAAGTGACTTTGAAATTCAGACAAAGCGTTTCTCTGTGGCGTTTGGGACCGTGGAGTCATATGACCTCTGAACACAACCCAGCATGGAAATTCATTTGTAACCCCCAAGCAGTTGATGACTTACTGAAAGATAAATTCCTTTGTGGGTTAAACCGAGCAGATTTTTGTCTGCGCTCTCTGTCCGAGTGCCTGGCGTGACCCAGGACGACGGCCTGCTTTCCTGTTTCCACTCTCCTCTCTTCTCCTCAAGAAGCTGCTAATGAAGTCATCCTCATATGATTAAAAGCCATGTGTCTCTGCTCCACGCTGCATGAGTCAGAGCATTCAAAGGCAGACAAAGAGCTAATTACCTCACTACAGTCAGAAGCATTAAAAGAATCTGAACTGATTGCCTCTGGATGAGGCGGAGCTGGCGGTCTAAGTGATTTCCTAGAAAACCAACATTCATTTTATATTACATTATTTCCTGGTAGAGATCTGTGACTCTGTACATCTTATTTTTAAGCTGGAAAGAAAGAGCTGGGATTGTTCAGTAGACAGAGTGAAGGAATCAGATTGAGTATGAGGGAAGAAGAAAAACAGTATCAATGTGTCCTGAGTTCACCTTCTCACAGACTAAAAGATAATTGATTTTGAAAGCAACAACTGAAGATGTTCCAATACCATTTATTCCTTTTCTTATACTGATTCTGATACCCTAATTTGCCTAGTGGCTGATACAGTGTACTGAACTGATACATTAAGCACTAAAAATCCCATGTTTTGGTAATTCAGAACAATAAGTTTGACAATTTTGTTCCTTATCTTTTTCACTTTTGGGCTGTCTTTGTGGCGGTTTCTTTAACAGTATTTTTTGGCCTTGTGTGTGTAATTGATAAGATGGCATTAAGCAGGATTTATGGTTGTGCGTCAGTTCTATACAGAGACTTGTGTGGTTGTGTGTCTGTGTCGCTCTGCAGTTACACCTCCAAAACACTAGTCAGTGGTGGAGGTTTCTGTGAAATGCTGTAAAGTTTAGTTGATTCAAAACACACATTAAACACACATTAAACATGGCTTAATAGCGACAATTTCAAACACAAGTACACAAATCAGCTTCACTATAACTCGCAGCATTCACAGACAAAACACTTGTCTTTATCTGGACACATTTTCCCCACAAATACAACATGCGAATGTTTTTAGCACAGCCTAGGCATTTTACATTGTATAAATTAGCCTAGCTGCTAGCTGACTTTTCCCCTACTCATATGAAGCCAGGGACAACAGCAACATTTAACAAACGTAACGATACAATATTCGGCTTAATTACAACTCATAAGGTTCGCCGACAAAATAACTGCTATACTAAACACGTTTTCCAAACAAAGATAACATGCTAACGTTACTAGCACAAGCCTATGGCATTTTATGTTGTATAAATTAGCCTAGCGAATAGCAAAGATAACATGCAGCAAAGGACCTGGGTCGCTGCGTCAAGGACATGGCCTTTGTACATGTGGCGCTCGCTCTACCAGCTGAGCTACTGGGCACCCCCCTTTGTTGCAGTTTCCAACATTTGCTGCTACAGTTTTTTTCTCCTTTGCTTTGGGGAACTTGTCATGCTCTATCATGTGATGTGTCTTTAAATTTTTCATCTGACTGCTGGTGTTGAACTTGGCAACACTAATGCCACCCTCGAAACTAAAGCCTTGCATACTGTTAACGTAGTCTTTCTACTGGTGAGACTTTTCGGTGTAAAATATTGTCACACTACTGACATTTTGTTGACAGCTTATGTTACATTACTCACCGGAAATTAATTTTTCTTTGCTGCTTTCTAAAAGTAGTTGTAGACTTGCTGTCTAGGCTCCTGTTTCAGAGCAACAATGAAGAACTGACTTCTTGGAAAACTACTGTTTTATTTATGTGTAAAACTACTTTAAGGTTTATTAATGAATTATGTGGTATTGGATCAGTGCATTGACATATTTACTCGTCGACCCCCAATCCAGTATTTTAGGCAGCTCTGGGGGTATTTCTGACACTGGTGATGGTATCAAAATCGACTCGAGCCACATCTGAAAGACATCTAACTAAAAGGTTTTCTCACAGTGACCACAGTATTCAGCACAACCGAACAGTTGTTGACATGAGGGTCGACTGAGTGCTTTTCTTATAAAAACATCACATCAGCCTTGCGGCATCCTCTCTGTCTGTGCTTCCTCTGAACGACTTTGACCGAGCCTGCAGACAAGACACATTACACCCAGAACACGCTGGCACCATCTCAAGTCCGTCATTGGTCTGCCTTTGGCTCCGTCTGTGGTCTGAAGCCAAGAATAATGTTGTTGACCTACTGGAGTGGCTGAAGTGGTGCGAATCATGTCTGTACAAACAGCTTTAGCTGTGGTGTCCCTTTGACTCTTTGTCATCTTTAGAAAGCTGAAAAAAACCCACCCTCAGACACAGATTGTCTTTCCACTTTACCTCAACCTGCCCTGTCTACTTGAGCTTAAGTTAGTGACTTCGATTTCCCAGAATAACTTTTGACAACTCCCGGAGGAGAAGGTACAAGAACAAATTTGCAGTGTTGTGGGCTGTTTACGTAGGCGGAAAGAGCAAGAGTGTAGCTGATGGATATTTTTACTGGAAGCATGACTTTTCTTTTGTCTGTTTTATATTCAGGTCTATTTGAATCTGAATTTATTTGTTTATTTGGGACGGTTACATTTGACATAGTTCCAATAGAGAGACTGAAACTGATGTGCTGCACTGAGAGTTTAGAGCCATTGCTAGTTTTTAATTCTTGTCCCTTATTGGGCTTTTGCATTTAAAGTACAGTGTGTTTAAATACGCAGCTATCAATATCATATCATGTTCACACTGCTGCCCTCTGGAAGACGCTACAAGACCCTAAAATGCTGCACCTCCAGACTGAGGAACAGATCTACAATGTGGTATTTTACAGCTTCCATTCACTGTGCTCCTAGGTACTAATTTGAGAAGACCAAAAAGAGTAAAGCTCTCAAAGCTAAGTAGATTGTATATTTTAAATAAGTTTTTGTCCATTTTCACTACCTGACTGTAGAAGGATGAAAGATGTCTGATTGTAGATAGTGATGTTTGAGCCCATACTATCATACAGTATGAAAAACTGGTAAAAAAAAAAAAATAGAGTGCATAAATAACTATTTGGGGTTACTTCGTGTGAAAAGACGTCACCTTCGGTAACAGGTTTGTTACTGATTGATTGAGTCTTTGTTGTCGTCGTGTTGCTATAGATTACTGTTGCTGTGCAGAGAGGGAGTGTCAATGCTCCTGATGTTGAGAGGACGGTATGACAGATGTTTCTGCTGAAATATTTTCTTATTCTTAGAAATCGAACGATGGAATTCAAAGACTTATTAGTTCAGTGACCTGACAGCAGTCTCTCTCTGTAGTGATTTATGTCTGTCAATTTATTTTGTATGCATTTATATGTTTCCTCTCCATGTTGGTAGGAAACTTCCTCCCCTCCAGAGGTCAGCTGTGACATATCGTCCCCTCTGTTGTGTTTTATTGCTGTTGATATGGAGCTTGCCAAGTTTAGAGAGAATACAAATTGTCGGCTGTTAAAATGTCTTTTGTAACTATGCGTCTTTTTTACACAGACCAGGTGGAGGAATACACGGTGCCTGGACATAAATCAGCTCTCAGTATTTCAGTTTTTCCACATCCTGCTTCCTGCTGGCCCAACACAAAATGCTGAATGTCGGGCAAACACTGAAAGGTCCGATATCTGACTCGTCTGACCCGAGTTCCTCAACATGTCTGCGAGCAGGTTGTTGTCATGTGTGCTTGCTTATCATTGGCTGTCCGTTCAGGAAGTTCTCTGACTGATGGCTGTCTGTCCTCGTCTGACCCGTAGTTCCTGAACCAGGCAGGTTAGCCGGTTCACAGACGGATGGAGTGGTGAATAGAACACCAGCTCCTCTGGGAATATCGAATGCATCAGGCATTGCATTTTAAAACCCACATTTCTGGATGTGAAACGATATTGTCACTGTTCCTCAGTTTGACCTTGTGTGCTCTTTCTTTGTCCAGACTGCAGAGCTGAATATGTTTTTCCACAGTGGCTGCCCATTATAATGATTCCTTCAGCTCAGTGAGTCATAAACGAAGGGCGAGTTTGTTGCTGTGAACCAGTTCTTTGAGTTAGGAGCTGCCAGTAGTAGAGAGGCCTAAGTGTCCTAGGCCCTGATTCCCAAAGCATCTTTATGGTGTGATGATCTTTGCCCTGAAGACTTAACGGGACAGAGATCATCTCAACCTTAAGATGCTTTTTTGAACTTTTGCTTGCACTTTCTCTCTGCTGAATGTTTGTCCTGATTTATCTTCCCATAGGGCTGCAGTATTAATGTGTAAGTCTCAAAACTTTTGCATACGACTTCCCTAGGTGCTCTATATGTCACCCTGTAAGTATATGGGTTGGGTTGGGTTGCCCTAGTGATTTGACTCGTGAAGCTTTGGCTTGTTGTTTGCAGTTGGGAATTTCATCAAATTTGGCACAAGCATCCACTTGAACTCAAGGATGAACTGATTAGATTTTGATGGTTAAAGGTCACTGTGACATTACATCCTTCTCACTTTTGTGAATGCCATATCTTAAGAAGGCCTTGAGTAATTTTCTCAGATTTGGCACAAACGTCCACTTGGACTCAGGAATGAACTGATTAGTATTTGGTGGTCAAAGGTCAAGGTCACTGTGACCTTACAAAATATGTTTTTGTCTGAAAGGACATCATGATGAAGTGCTGATTTTGTATCCCAAAGGTCAAAGGGCAACGTCACTGTGACATCATAATGTTCTGCAAAAACACTTTTCTGCCCGTTACTCGACGTCATATCTCAGGAATAGGGTGGCACGGTGGTACAGTGGTTAGCATTGTCGCCTCATCCCCTGCTGAACCCCGATGTGGGGGAGCCTGTCAGCGTGGGTTTTCTCCAGGTGCTCCAGCTTCCTCCCACAGTCCAAAGACATGCAGGTTAATTGGTGACTCTAAATTGTCTGTAGGCGTGAATGTAAGTGTGAATGGTTGTCTGTCTCTATGTGTCAGCCCTGTGATAGTCTGGTGACCTGTCCAGGGTGTACCCTGCCTCTCACCCAATGTCAGCTGGGATAGGCTCCAGCACCCCATGCGACCCCAGTTGTTCAGATACTGCATCGGTGACACTAATCTTGGGTGCCCACCTTGAAACTGTGCTGATTGTATAGATCTTTTGTGCTGTCGGGGGAAAGGTGTGTGAAGCATCCATGTTTTCACAGACATTAATCTAAAGAGTGACTGCAACTTGAGTGGTTACCAGAGGCATACAACTGTGAGGCGGGAATAGTGGTTTCTCCTGTGTTGCACTGCAGTAACACTTCTAGCCAATCATGTTCCTCCTGACACAAAATGCCAAGATGTTTTACAAAGTCAAGTGAAATTCAGCGATGAATGAACTCTGGTTTCAGCTGCAAATTTTTGCATTAGGATAAGCCTGAAGCCCTGCAGTCGACACATTTACCTGCTCACTGATTATTCCAAATATGACAATATTACGAATTTGATGGGTCGTGTAAACAGCACATTCTGTTTGGATTATGCTTTATTCCGAACGTGGCATTTTTCAGTTAAGACGTGTGGGATGTGTTGGTATTATTCAGGTTTCAGGAGCATTCTGTGGTCATGTATACAGCATATTCTAAAAATCTATTACGGTGTCTGCCATAGTTTGTGACACATGGTCTCTTGCATGTTACGGTCAGCCCTGTGCGTTGTACACAAACCAATTTGCCAACAGTTTGTAAGGCTGTGGGGTAGAGATGCATACCTAGAAGAAAAGCCCACATTTGTGGTCCGAAGAAGAACCACACCTACTTTTTGACATTGTGAAGGACTTGGATATCAGCAGGTTTTTAGATATTCGCAAATATCGTAACACTGACTGTTTCAAGAAGGCGGTTGAAGGAGGGAGGCTGTGTTCATGCAGCAGGTGGAAAATTTTGAAAATGAAAAAAAAAAAAAGTAAAATGGCACAAACGACAGCTGTTCCACTTTTCCATATTTTGACATGATAGGCGATAGGTTCGGATTACGCAAGGCTGCATGTGGAATATTTATTTTCATTAGCCATGTAAACAGCTTAGTAGGAAAATTGTCTTTTTTAGAAAAAGGACAAAAAACTGAATATTTCATGCATGTAAACGTAGTCACTGTGGCCCGCTAGCTTGGCACTAGCCTTCTCCTAGCATGCCTGTGTGTTAGCAAGTGGCGTTGGTGAAGGGTGGGGTCAGAGAGGGGTGTTTTCCCATTCCACAGACGCAGGGCTTCGGGCAGTTCTAAGTGATTCACTGAGGAATTTGTTTACTTGTGGCGGAGCTACAAATAACTGCAGGGTTTATATAGGGCAAAAAACTACTTCCCCTCCAGGCAGCCATACAACATAAACAGAGCTGCGAGGGGAAATACTGGAGCGTCTTATTAAAGCACAACCACTACACATGTTCCACACGGCCACATGGATCCCATTACTCACTGAGGAGCTTTTTTCCATGAGGCCTGCTGGCCCCAGCTCCTTCATCCCCACTCTGGCAATTTGTCTGACTCTGACTTGAACGGATCCTTAAAACCATGTTATTAATCTGTCTCGGACTGACGCTGTTTGAAACTATGTAAGAGGAAAAGCTCGCTCTGCGCCGTCCAGGCTGACAGTGTTTCAAGACAATGTTTGGCACCAGGCCAAAGTCTCTGTGTGCTTGACCCACAAACAAATTATCCACACCTATCGTCGACTCAGAGCTTGACCTCTAACATATGTCACTAACCTGTGTGTAGGACGTGTAATAATGTGGTCTCCGAACATTTATTTGTGTGTATTTGTTTTCATCTAACCACGTCCTCTTCTGTTTCCCCTCCAGGCGTTTGGGAACGCAAAGACAGCCCACAATAACAACTCGAGTCGCTTTGGCAAGTTCATTCAGGTGAACTACCAGGAGAGCGGCACCGTGAGAGGGTAAGGAACCACAGACCAATGCTTTTCATTTTCCTACAGGAAATATGATTTGAAGTTTAACCATTTTATTGTGCTATTTTAGAGCATATGTGGAGAAATACCTGCTGGAGAAGTCAAGGCTGGTCTATCAGGAGCACAATGAACGGTGAGCATTTCTCAGAAAAGCAGATCAAGTTCTAAAGTGCAGTTTAAGGACTTATTGACAAATATGTTGAGGTAATTAAATATTAAGAAAAATTTGACAAACTGTCAAATGTTGGCCTCCACATTTCTGACATACAACTTCTCAAAAAGCATCATCTTATTGAGATTCACACTGCCACACTCGTGTATGCATCAATCAAACTTGTGCTGCTTATGTGAAATGTAGTTTCACAGTGCTTATCTCACCAACGTCATGTAATAATATACCAGTGGTGGAAGAAGTACTCAGATCTTGTACTTAAATAAAAGTAGCAGTACTACAACATAAAAATACCCTATCAAGACCAGTGTTCACATGTGTTTTTCCAAATGCGAGCGTCTTTTTCAGCTGGTTCAGCTAGTGGCAGCTGCGAGCGCTTCGAGCTGAAAATCTTGGAACTTTTCAGGCATTGGTGTCATCACTGCTCCTTTAGCTACTGTCTATACGGAGGTGTATGATATGTCAGTCAGAAACTATCTCACCAAAGAAAGCAAAGCCAGTTTGTAGGAGCAGTTTAGCCAGTGGACACTGAATGGGTAGTCAACCCTCTGTTAATGTAGTGTTATGTTAGCCACCTAGTTAACATTAATGTCAAGATATTGTTGTCATTGACACAAAATCCACACATAGCGTGTCATTTTATTGGAAGAAGTAGGTGCTGGGAGCTGAATAAAGTGCTCCCCAGCGCCCTGCCACAGTTCTTCCTCCAAAGAAAAAAAACGCTTCGCAGACTAGGGTTGTAACAGTATGAGATTTTCACAGTACGATAAACGTCTTTTGAAAATAGCAAGGTTTCACAGTATCACAGTACAGAATTATAATTATAAGTCAAATTCCCTCTCGGAATAATCTATATTGTCACACTCTGTTATAATTTGTGATGCATTATTGTGTAAGCATCACTGATGTTGCAGCTGCTGAAGATGGAGCTCATTTCAACCACTTTATATACTGCTCAGCTTCCTAATCTATAATAGTACATCAGAATGTATTAGTTTATTTGTATTTTGTGTTAATAAAAGGAATCTGCAAAGTAGCTAGTGTCTTCAGTCATTAAACAAATGAAGTGTTAGGGGAGTTAAAGGTACAACATGTTGCTCTGAAATGTAGTGGAGTGGAAGTATAAAGAAGCATAAAGTGGAAGTACGTAAGTAAAGCACAAGCACCTCACAGTTGTTCTTTCTTACATTAAATCAACACTGATTTTGATATAGATGATGTTTAATGTACCAAACATGGACAGTTATGTCAACAAACTAGGTAATGTCCAACTTGTTGACCCAATCATACGTGACATTTGAACTTTACTTAAAACCTTATTTAATAGCTTAAATAAAATGGTGCTAGCATCAAGTATAAAATAAATTAAG
This sequence comes from Epinephelus fuscoguttatus, assembly GCF_011397635.1. Taxonomy (NCBI): domain Eukaryota; kingdom Metazoa; phylum Chordata; class Actinopteri; order Perciformes; family Serranidae; genus Epinephelus; species Epinephelus fuscoguttatus. The sequence goes on from NC_064753.1 coordinate 40,185,289, forward strand.
TTTGAATTTTGGCACAAAAAGTGCATGTGCGTGAATTTAACTCAGAAAGCCTTTTGCTTGAGTTTGCCAAAGTGTGATTCATGAGGTGAACTGAGCTCTAAGTGAAGCTGACACTAATGTGTTGGACTGGCTGGACGGTGTGGCGAGGGTTAACCTCTCCATGGGGGGCTCTCAGTGGGCCCCCTGCGTTAGCCAAATCTTATTGAGATGGATTGCTGACTCTGGGACCCTAAAGGCCTGTATGTGTATGTGTGTGTGTGTGTGTGTGTGTGTGTGTTTGTGTGTGTTCCAGGAGGACCCTGGTCACACAGCTGCTGCACAGTTTTGACCTTTAACCTTCCTGCTGCAGCTTGATGCTGTCAGTGTACACACACATTCACACACTCCAACACACAAACAAACCGGAGCTACTGTGATTCTTTTTGCTAGTTTTTGCCTCGTTAGCTTTGTGGCTCTCAGGAATTAGCTGGATACTGGTCTCTGAGTCTGACAAACTGTCAAGTAGCACGCTGGTTTATAAACATGCTAATTGAAGGCATGCTAAAACCTCAGTTGGACAGAGAATAAACCCTTTTTATTACTATTAGTAAGAATCTAAGAACGTTTTCTCTCCATTTACAGTTTTGATTTGTGTTATTTGCTTTAGTTTTATTTTTAATTTATAGTGCTGATATTTTCCTACTTGTTAACTGTGGACTAATGAACTAACCTGACATATGCAACTGTGAGTTAGTCCTGAACCACTCAGTTCATTTTTAAGTTTCCAAGGGTGTTATAAACAACTGTAGATCAAAATACCTCTGGACGCCATTCAATCAATCTACCAATCAGAGCAGGGATACTCAACTTTTGACCCACTTTTGCAAACTGACAGGACACCAGGGGCCAATTAGTAAACAAATATTAGTATATATAATGAATGTTTTCAACCTTTTGATATTTGCTGTTCTCACTCATGCCAAGAGGCAAATCCAGTCACAGCAGCCCCACACAGGTCAGGGGGGCTTATTTGGGGCCTAGCCTTGACCTCTGCTAGGGGGTCTGGGGTTCCTCCTCTGGATCCCTTTGATGTTTTTTATGTACTTTGGCAACTTATTTACATTAAAAGTCCACAGTGTGAATCAACTTTTTTTCATTGTGAGTATCCTAAATGGTCCACAGGCTACTAACCACCCTATCACAGGCTAGAGTTGGCCAGTGGATCAAAAAGTTTCAGATCAACTGTGAAAATGATTTAACAGGGCTAGGAAGGAAGGAAGGAAGGAAGGATGGGAGGGAGGAAGGAAGGAAGGATGGATGGATGATGGATGGATGGATAGATGAACAGATGGATGGATGGAGGAAGGAAGGAAGGAAGAAGGATGGATGGATGGATGATGGATGGATGAACAGATGGATGGAGGAAGGATGGATGAGCAGATGGATGGATGGATGGATGGATGGATGGAGGAAGGATGGATGGATAGATACATAGAAGGATGGATGGATGATGGATAGATGGGTGGGTGGGTGGGAGGATGGATGGATGGATGGATCGATGGAAGGAAGGGAGGAAGGATGGATGGGAGGAAGGAAGGATGGATGGATGAATGGATGGATAGATACATAGAAAGATGGATGAATGGATGGATAGATACATAGAAAGATGGACGGATGGATGGATCGATGGAAGGAAGGAAGGAAGGATGGATGGAAGGAAGGGAGGAAGGAAGGATGATGGATGAATGGATGGATAGATACATAGAGATATGGATGAATCGATGGAAGGAAGGACGGAGGGAAGGAAGGATGGATGGAAGGGAGGAAGGAAGGATGGATGGATGAATGGATGGATAGATACATAGAAAGATGGATGGATGGATGGATAGATAGATACATAGAAAGATGGATGGATGGATAGATACATAGAAAGATGGATGGATGGATGGATGGATGGATAGATACATAGAAAGATGGATGAATGGATGGATAGATACATAGAAAGATGGATGGATGGATGGATGGATCGATGGAAGGAAGGAAGGATGGATGGAAGGAAGGGAGGAAGGAAGGATGATGGATGAATGGATGGATAGATACATAGAGATATGGATGAATCGATGGAAGGAAGGACGGAGGGAAGGAAGGAAGGATGGATGGAAGGGAGGAAGGAAGGATGGATGGCTGAATGGATGGATAGATACATAGAAAGATGGATGGATGGATGGGTGGATAGATACATAGAAAGATGGATGGATGGATAGATACATAGAAAGATGGATGGATGGATAGATACATAGAAAGATGGATGAATGATGGATAGATACATAGAAAGATGGATGGATGGATGGATGGATCGATGGAAGGAAGGAAGGATGGATGGAAGGAAGGGAGGAAGGAAGGATGGATGGATGAATGGATGGATAGATACATAGAGAGATGGATGAATCGATGGAAGGAAGGACGGAGGGAAGGAAGGAAGGATGGATGGAAGGGAGGAAGGAAGGATGGATGGATGAATGGATGGATAGATACATAGAAAGATGGATGGATGGATGGATGGGTGGATAGATACATAGAAAGATGGATGGATGGATAGATACATAGAAAGATGGATGGATGGATAGATACATAGAAAGATGGATGAATGATGGATAGATACATAGAAAGATGGATAGGTGGGTGGAAGGATGGATGGATGGATAGATACTTTCTTTATCCCATGGGAAATTAAGGCACCCCGTAGCTTTTTTCACAACACTACTACAATAGATATGTTTAGATCTGATTAGATGGTCAATCAAATTTGTGGAAGAAGAAGATGGAAGTGTGTTTGAGCTAAAAATGGAGTCATTACATATTTTGCATAAAGTGTGAAGGCTCTACAAGTTGTCAGTCATCGTCAAGTCAAGTTGTGATTGGACACAGACACATTGACTACAGCAAATAAATATGAGTTCACAGATTTGACTAGTGCCTAATGTCCTAATTAAACATTCAAGAAGGAAACATTTTGTCCCATATTGGTATTCTGATATAAAAATCATAAAAAGACACATTTTGATTAGGTAATAATAAAGCTTTCATTTGTTATGAGTTTAACTTTAACCAGCCGTAATTTGAAATTTTCTTTTTTTGTTTTTATTTTTTAGAAACTACCATGTGTTTTACTACCTGCTGGCAGGAGCGAGTGAAGACGAGAGGAAAGCCTTTCACCTCAAGAAGCCTGAAGAATATCATTACCTCAGTCAGGTGGGACCTTCAGTCACACACTAATTATTTAAAACAAAAAAACTCGGTTTTGTCTTACACTGGTTGTCAACTTATGTTTGCGTTTTTATGTCTATATGAGATTTGTGTTGTGTTATGTGTTTGCCATAGTGTTCATTTATTTGTAGAGTTGTGTGTGTGTTTGTATTGATGTCATGTACCCGTCGTCAGACCCCAGCACACCGAGTACAGTTACCTCAGTGTCTCTGCAAACAGGAAGGAGAGAGAAATTAGGGCACACAGGAAACACATTCCACTGTCGGTGGCTTTCAACACCTACACACACACTCACACACACGAACACGATCTGTCACTGTCTAATTTCTTCATTTGTTTCACAGAGACGTGTTTTACTTTCAGCAACTGTGTTTGCTTGTGGTCATTTAATTGTGTATCAATTTGCATTTTGTGGGTTTCACTGCATCTGTGTGGGTTTTGCGTACACTTCAGTCCTCCTTCACCTCACACACGCACTCACACATCCTCATCATTACACCACCGCAGACAGACACACACACACACACAAAGACAGAAATGGTATTCATCCCTTGTCTCTGCTGCCTGTTTTGCCCACAGTGTAAAACAGGTTTCACACAACCATGACACAAAGCCACAATAAACACATTCACACACATTGCATGTATGGAATGTGGATGTTGTGTAAAGCTTGGTGCGTCTCTTCTTCTGAGCTGTGACAGTCACGCCATGACGGCTAGGGACCAGCTCCCCTCCTTCAAAATCCTTCAGGCCTACATAGAAGAGAGCAGGCAGTTCCTCCTGCAAACACACAAACACACAAGTATACATATATACGTGCACCAATTCCTGCACTCTGTTCTTATCCCACTCTTCCCTTGTATCTGTCCTCCTTGTTCGATCTATTCTGTGGAGTTCACATAAAGAAAACTGCGTTCATGCACCAGCTGGAGCTCATGCATGGATTTCACAACTCTTCCTGTCCACACTATCAACTTGTTTACAGCCCATGTGAACATGTTGCAGTGATGGCAGTTGTTTTGTTTTCCCCAGTTATGAATTTTTCCCACTTTGGCCTTTAATCTTTAATCTAATCCACACTTGTTGTTTTGCATCTGTTAATCAGCCCTTTAACCACAAATGTACACTTAACTGGCCAAAGCAAGCCGCAGGTTTTTAGGTTGATTTCCTCATTTTATAGCAACAATAGGATCTAGTAAATTTGAATTTGGAATTAAAAGTTATTTTGCAAAGACCTGAAACTTTCTAGATGCTTGGAATAACCAGGAAAAACAGTTATTCAAACATAGTGGCCTCTCAAGAAAAACAAGCACATGTCTCTGTCACCACATTGTTAATTATGCCCTTAAATTAATCAGTGGAGTTACATTAGTACTGTGTCTTACTGCAGTTGTACATTGTAAGGTAAACTCTTGAAGGTGCATTTAAAGACACTCTGACTGAATCTATGTGCCTGCTGAAATGCTTTTCATATACAAGATATGATGCTGAAAAAATCCAGAAAAGCATAGGCGAGCAGACGGGGATGTTGCGTATAAAAGATCATGTGAATCTGGTAATTTATTGCAAGGCCCTTTAGATCCACCAAGCAGATTTCCCCAGCTAAAAATGGCAGGCATTCCTCAGGAAACACTCAGCTCAGAGCGCTTAAGAGCGCTTTGGATGAGCAGCATGTCTTCAGTTGAGATGCTTTTGTTGCATCTGCGGAAGTCAGGACAAGGTAGAGTACTTGCTCTGCACATAGGGAGAGATGATGGATCTGCCAGTCTGTGTGGGTTCACCAGATGAAACATATGTTAATAAATATACAGGATATTAACATATTTCTCCTCTGGTGTTCAGCACTTGAAGGATGTCACGGTTGATTTTCATGGTATTTGTCCCTCCTCCACTGTGATTGGACGGCTGGGTAAAAAGTGACAGTGATGAGTGCAGCGTTTTACCCAAAGTTCAAACACTGAGCGTCTACTCTTTGCTGAGCACTGCCCGTTTTTTTCTAAGCGCTGAGAGTTGGGAAATGTTCAACTTCAGTTAAAACGCTGTACTTTTTACCCAGCTGTCCAATCATAGTGGAGGAGGGGCAGGACAAATACCACAAAGACCAACCGTCACATCTTACAAGTGCTGAACAACAACAGAGGAGAGATATGACCGTCCAGTCCATCTCCCTACGTGCTTCAGCCTTCCCTTAGATATTCTGTATCATAGCAAGCGGACGCAACCAAAGCATCTCAGCTGATACATCGCTGCGCCTCCGTAGCGTTCTCAAGCACTCCCAGCTGGACATTTCCTGAGGAGCACCTGGTATTTTCAGCTGTCCAATGCAGTCCTGAGATCCCTCCATAGACAACTTAACACCCATTCACACGTGGACCCATCTAACCTTGATGGTGAGGTGGGTCAACGACTCACATGTGACCTTCACAACTCTATAACACAGAGTTTAAAGCCTGCGACTTCTCACCAGTCAGTAAGAACTGAAGAGGCCTCTTGGATGAGAGGTGAATCGTCTTCAAGAAACTCAAGCAAGTCCAGTTACCTACGATAGCTCTTAGAACTCAGCTGGAAAAAAACACTTTGGTGGACATGGGGCCTAAATCCAGTTGCGTTCGATTCAATTGCCTTGAGGTAACTATGACCTGGATAAATGAGAATATCCACAGGCATGTTGCTTTTCAGCATTAGATTCTGAAATCTCAGATGCAGTGAAGAAGTTCCTGCTTACAAACTGGAACAACCTGCAATCCAATAGTCACTTTAATGTAAAAGATTTCATCAAGTCTGAATCAAGTTCACCATGCATATTTATCCTGAAAGGTAGGAAATCAAACCTAAAATCTCATGGTATGCTTTAAAATGGTCAGCTGTCATGTAAAGCCAATCATTCATTCTCAATCCTTCATGTTCATGTGTGTTGCAGATCTCCACCTTCTCATCCTGCTTTTATGTCTTCATGTGTTCAATCATGACACGTGCTTTAGTTTAGTGTCTGTGTGCGTCCGTCTCTTCCATCAGTGTCTATTTGCCTTTGAATGTTTGACTTGTCTGACTGTTTACTTGATATTTGTCTGTAAGGATCAGAACTGTGAGGTCCAGCCGTCGCTTGTGTCTTAACAGCCCGTCCTTCCATTGCTGTCAGTTGCTCATAAATCTGTGTTTAAGTGTACACTGTGTGTCTCCATTTGAATGCTGCTCTCTAACCATAACCTCGTCCCCCCCCTGTGAACTCTGCCTTAACATTTCCAGATGAAAAAGTCAACCCGCCAACTGCACTGGGACAGTTACTGTGACAGTGAACCGGTCAGTATCTGTGTATGTGCTGTCCGTGTGTCTGTACGTGTCGGAGAAACCTCAACAAGTAGATTTGGGTACACCTGGGCACTTGCAGCTCAAGCCACACTTTGCCCTGCACAGTTGCACATTCCCCTCCCTCCCTCCCTCCCTCCTCCCCTCCTTCTCCTGCTCATTTTGTTGCTGTTTGGATATTTCCTGGTTTGGTTTGGGTCGTGTTTATTTCAGCTCTGTTTGTTTTTGCTTTCCCCTGTTGTGCTGCTCCTCTGAGTTATGTTGGTATGTCTAGTCATATCCTGGCTACTGTAGCTGCCTGTGTTGCTGTGACCTGTGTGACTGTTTGATCATTGACAGTGCAGAGTATTCTTTATTGAAACCCTCCATACTGAAGGTGAAGTCCTCACCAAGTTACTAAAGATGAATCAACAGGATTTCTGGTATCAAATCTTCAACATTTCTCAAGAATGTTAAAATCTAAATAAGAAAATACTCAGTGGCAAAAAAGAAATATCTATTCCACAAGACAGGACTTTCTCCAGACTTGATACTGGAGTTAGGCTTGTTCTCCAAAGACCTGAGCCTTGACTTGAACTTGGACTTACACTCTTAAGACTCGAGACTAGACATGTACTTACTCTCTGAAGATTTGGACTAATCCTCCAAAGACCCGAGACTAGACTTGGACTTACCACCTAGAAATGTGGACTTACCTTTTAAAGACTTATTACTAGACCTGGACTTACCCTCTAAGAACTTGAGACTAGACTTGGACTCACCCTCTAGACTTTGACTTACCCTAGAAAGACTTAGGACTAGATTTGGACTTACCCTCTAAATACTTGACCCTTGACTAGAACTTACCCTCCAAGGACTTGATATTAGACTTTGACTTACCCTCTAAGGACTTGAGACTAAACTTGGACTCACCTTCTAGAATAGACTTGAGAGTGGACTTGTATTACCCTCTAAAGACTTGAGACTAGACTTGGACTTACCCTCTAAAGACTTTGATCCTTGACTAAGATCTACCCTCTAAAGATGTGAGACTGGATTTGGACTTAGCCTCTAAAGACCTGAGATTAGCCTCAGACCTTCCCTCTAAAGACTTGAGACTGGATTTGTACTTGCGCGCTAAGGACCTGAGACTAGCCTTGGACCGTCCCTCTAAAGACTTGAGACTCGACTAAGACCAACCCTCTAAAGACGTGAGGCTGGATTTGGACTTATGCTCTAAAGACCTGAGACTAGCCTTGGACCTTCCCTCTAAGACTTGAGACTAGACTTAGACTTACCCTCTCAAGACTTGAGACTAGAGTTAGACTTACCCTCTAAAGACTTGAGACAGGACCAGGACTTACCCCCTAGAGACTTAAGCCTTGACTTGGACATACCCTCTGAAGACTTGAGACTAGACTTGGACTTACCCTCAAAAAACTTTGACCTTCCCTCTAAAAACTGGCAAAAACACTTGGACTTACGCTCTAAAGACTGGATACTAGACTTGGACTTACCCTTTAAAAATGTGGACCTACCCTCTAAAGACTTGGACTTATTCTCTATAGACTTGAGACTGGACTTGGACTTATCCTCTAAAGACTTAACTTGGTCTTGGTTGAGACATTTCAGAGTACACTATCTCTACTATAGGTTACCTTAGTGGAACACACTGATCTACACTCCACGATACACTTGTTGATACACTTGTCGTGTTTGAGTGTTTGATCAGTGGGCAGAGTTTTAGTCTCAGACCTGCCTCATTGTTCAGCAGCTGGTTCGCAGCTGAGCTGCATGTTATTTACACGCTCATTCCTCTGTGTTGCCACAAGTTATTTGACACACAAAGACACACCTTCACCTCTCAATCACTGAATCTGATTCAAATCACTCTGCAACAGAAACACTCTGATTGAATGATGTCAATGATCAAAAAGTCTGGTTTGATTTGTGTTGGGATTTGTTTGGTTTTGTGGTGGGCGTTAATGTTTCTGTTTGTTAACATGTGTAAGTAACACTGCTCTTTGATTAAGTCATTATTTTCCACTCCTTCTATCTAAGTAAGTTAACTGTATTTGATGTATTTGAATGACTATGGTGGTTTTTTTTAATGTTATTTTTGTTTCATTTTTTAACATTTACAATATCTGTAGCCTCAAACAGCTTTTTACTCCATTTACACATTTTTTTCACCTGAAAGAAAAGTACGTTAGAGCAACCTTTGTGCAATAAATGTAGATTTTCCTGCTTTAGAAATGTAACACCAGAGTCACTCACAGGTCAGTGTGAGTTTGTGCTATGAAAGCAGAGAGCGAGGGAGGTAAGACGGAGGCACGTTGGTGTAAGTGTGAGTCTCATGTTTGGAGTGTTTGTGTTTCGGAGGCCTCGGTATGTGATAATTATGGCAGCCATAGTGGAATGGGCCCATAAAGCCGAGAGCAGGGCTCACATTACGGTGGGTGTATATGTAGTGAACGGCTGTGTAGTTACGTAGTTACATCAAAGCATGTGGTCCTAGTCTGGAAAAGAGCTCTTCCTCTTGTCATAAACAACTAATCCAGACCCAGATTTATCCACAAGTTTACTCCTTCTGATGTGTGTTTGGTTGCTAAATGATATTTCTGATATTTGACACACAGTATTTGAATGCTTTCTGTTTTATAGAGGCCTAATTACTATGTGTAAAATGTGAAGTTGTGCATAGAAGCGCCTGTTTGCACACCGTTATTTCATCAAAACAAACTCCTAGTTCAGTGTGTCGCCCACTAAAAACCCAGGAAAACCCATAAACTGCTGCTTCTCTCAGCTCTTTCACCAGCTTGCCAAATTTCTGTGGACTGGTTTAAAAGGGGGAAGCCAGGGCAGATTTTCCACTACATGAGCAGAACCTGCACATGCTGCTGTTCGGCAGTGTTTGACCCCCGAGCTGCTTAATGATAGCTTATTTTAGTATGAGTCACTCATTCTGTCTGCTTCAGGCCACTCGGTTGTTTTTTCATTTCAGCTGCAAAGTAAACTGAGGAACTATTTTAAGCATCTTTGCCGGACGCTCTGTAAACATTAAAAACATTTGGGCACTGTGAATGTCAACAGTCTCTAGTGAGTCCCTCATAGTGACTTGTCATTAGCTCTTCTGGCTTCCAGGCTGCTGTGTCGTAACTGCTGCTGTAAACCTGATGACACCCTCTTTCTTTTTTTTTTTTTTTTGGTAGGACTGCTTCACAGTCGAAGGAGAAGACCTGAAGCATGACTTTGAGAGGCTTCAGCTGGCCATGGAGATGGTGGGCTTTCTTCCCTCCACGCGCAAACAGTGAGTGACACACACGATAAGACCGCAACAAGTGTGTGATCTGCTTCATCCTCCGCACTCCTGCATAAACAAATGACACGTACCTCCTTGTTATGCTGGTTTTACATATTACCATACCACCACCTTTTGCTTTGCCCACATCCCAACTGTAAACCAAAGCCTTGCTATTTATGTATACAAGGACTCAATGTATTTAGGCATGTAGACATAGTCAAGATGACCTGCTGAAGTTCAAACTGAGCATCAGAATGGGGAAGAAAGGTGATTTAAGTGACTTTGAACGTGGCATGGTTGTTGGGGAGTATTTCAGAAACTGCTGATCTACTGGGATTTTCACACACAACCATCTCTAGGGTTTACAGAGGATGGTCCCAGAAAGAGAATATATCCAGTGAGCAGCAGTTCTCTGGGTGAAAATGCCTTGTTGATGCCAGAGGTCAGAGGAGAATGGCCAGGCTGGTTCAAGATGATAGAAAGGCAACAGTAACTCAAATAACCACTGGTTACAACCAAGGTCTGCAGAAGACCATCTCTGAATCAACAACACGTCCAACCTTGAAGCAGATGGGCTACAGCAGCAGAAGACCACACCAGGTGCCACTCCTGTCAGCTAACAACAGGAAACTGAGGCTACAGTTCACACAGGCTCACCAAAACTGGACAATAGATGATTGGAAAAACGTTGCCTGGTCTGATGAGTCTGGATTTCTGCTGCCACATTCAGATGGTAGGGTCAGAATTTGGTGTGAACAACATGAAAGCATGGATCCATCCTGCCTTGTATCAGTGGTTCAGGCTGCTGGTGGTGGTGTAATGGTGTGGGGGATATTTTCTTGGCACACTTTGGGCCCCTTAGTACCAACTGAGCATGGTTTAAACACCACAGCCTACCTGAGTGTTGTTGCTGACCGTGTCCATCCCTTTATGACCACAGTGTACCCATCTTCTGATGGCTACTTCCAGCAGGATAACACACCATGTCACAAAGCTCAAATCATCTCAAACTGGTTTCTTGAACATGACAGTGAGTTCACTGTACTCCAATGGCCTCCACAGTCACCAGATCTCAGTCCAACAGAGCACCTTTGGGATGTGGTGGAACGGGAGATTCACATCATGGATGTGCAGCCGACAAATCTGCAGCAACTGTGTGATGTCATCATGTCAATATGGATCAAAATCCCTGAGGAATGTTTCCAGCACCTTGTTGAATCTATGACACCAAGAATTAAGGCGGTTCTGAAGGCAAAGGGGTCCAACCTGGTACTAGCAAAGTGTACCTAACAAAGTAACCGCTGAATGTATGGTTTATGTGTGTGTAACTTAAAGAAGCTGCAACTTGCAACTTGAATTTTTGTGCATGAACGTGCAAAATATTGCGCAAGGAATGTGACACAATTCACAGTCTAGGGTATAGAGAATACCGGTATGTGCAAGATAAAATTTACCCGAAGACAGATTTGTTGTGTAGAGAAGACAGTATTCTTACAGTGCAAACCTCCCAGCCTCATTGGCCATCACAGTCATCATCATCACCACCAGTACCATGATGTGAATTGATATTTGTATCTTTATTTCTATCAAATAATATCTATCTAATATCTCCTCTAATAGGATCAAGGGATTCCCCAGATCATGAGTAACTGCAGCTACAGACAGACCCACAGTATTCTAACCAGTTAAACGTTTCTTGAACTGTTGTTTAGGATCTTCTGTCTGCTGTCGGCCATCCTTCACCTGGGCAACATCCGCTACAAGAGGAAAACCTACAGGGACGACTCCATCGACATCTGTAACCCAGAGGTGCTGCCTGTCGTCTCAGAACTGCTGGAGGTATGACAAAATAATCCTACTGGCAGTTTTTATTGCTGCAGGTTCTCTAAATATGAGTTAAGATTAAAAAAAAAAAGGTTAACAATGCTGAAGTCCAACATGATACGTCAGCTCTGACTCCCGGGTTTTCTTGCTCGCTTGTAAATAAATAAATTCATCAAAAATGTTCCCTCTTTTTTGATTTGTCGCTCACCGTGGAGGCATGAGAGAAAAACAGTTTCCTTCACAAATTTAACGTAGTACAGGGCAAGTAATTGATACACGAATGATCATGTGGGGGGTTAGGTATTCCTTTAAGTGTTGTATTACAGCTTTATTGTTTACAGGCCATAAGCCAGTTTAATGACTAGACTCAAGTTTAAGTTTGTGCAGTACTGTCACATCTCCTCTTCTGTCTTAAGCTCTGTGCTTAGAGGATTTTTGTCTGACAGTGTCGACTGATTAAAGGAAGACAGTTACCAAAACAGAGAATTTTGCTACTGTAGATTTCTAAAAGCACCTCTTCAAGCTGTCACCCTGCACACAAGCACTTAAACACTGTCAGAGATGAAAGGCAGCTTGAATTGAAAGTGTCAGACTTCTTTTGTCAAAACAACTCAAAGCTCGGTGATGATCCGGGACTCTGTAGTCACAGCACACACTGTTGCTGTTGCTTTGTACAGTGATGGTGGGAATGATGGGTTGATCATCTTTAAAGAGAGGACTGAACTCATTTCACTTTCTCTCCCTCTGTTATGACTAGGTCAAAGAAGAGATGCTGTTTGAAGCTTTGACAACACGGAAGACGGTCACTGTCGGAGAGAAGCTGATTGTTCCCTACAAACTTTCCGAGGTGAAACTCTTCTTCTTGTAGACGTGCGAACATTAAATATCTGACGAGCGTGAATTTAGACATGTAGACAGAGGAAAGGCACAAATATTAGATTTAAGTCTCAGATGGTGAAATTCCTCACATGTGAAAGATAAACATATCTGCTCCTGTCCTGCTGTCAAGTAGATGTAGACCGGGTAAAATCACATTACTAGAAGTGATTTGGTTAGGTTTAGGTATCAGGAGTGAGATTCAAGTGTCAGCGTAAGCCAATCAGAAGCAGGGTAAGGCAGAGTAGGGAGGGTCATGCCTTCGCTTTCCTAGGAAAAATAACTTGCATGGTGTGAGTGCTGTATCACTTCCTGTTAGTATAAAGCAGTTATTTTAATTTCCTTGACTTCAAAATTGGTATACTATGAACATTACTGTTTAGCACACTGTACACTGTAGTATGGATTTAGAGTCAGACCATAGACTGTATATAAAGATGGGCGACGCGTCTCCAGTTTCTCCTGCTGTATAAAAATGAAGCCAAATATCCAGAATATGGGCGCTGCCATCTTGGGCTGGGGATGTAATTTGGAGCCAGAGCCTGTGCAGTAGTGATCTGATGTTGGAGTCATGGTATCAAGTAGGGATGGCCATTTTATGTAACTTCCATACTCAAGTACTCGCAATAAATAATTATAGAGTACTTGCACCAACAAAAGAATATGAATAATAGTATTGTAAACTGTTCAACAACGGAAAACAAGTGCAATTTTAAATTCAATTATAGAACAACCAGTCTTCAGCTAGCCCATTAAACCATAAATCCGAAGTTAAAAGAAGAAAAATCATCAAACTTTCTGTTGCTGCCATTACATAGGTTAGGTGCAGCACTGAAGGACTGTCCCCAGGGTCTGCTGTTCTCCTCACAGTCAGTTTGCCGTCTGCCAGGTTAGCACAAGCTAACATAGCAGCAGCGGCTAACATCCAACAGCGAGCCATTTAATGGTCCCAACAAACTCACACTGACACCGCAACAGCCAGCTCTGTCATTAAACCTGTAAATAACTTAGATAACGTTAGCTGTGGGATCCATTTGCCCTGTCACTGTGTGTGTGTGTGTGTGGGCGGACCCTCATCAACTGTTCCCCAGTGTGGAGCTCACACTCCCGCAGCAGTCGTCTCATGATTAATGAGGCAAAGTGACAGCGGGGTTAAGGGGGCGCAAAGCAAAGCCTGCACTTCATGCAGCTCAACAATGAAATAAGATTTTACCTGTTTTAAATTATAAAACAATGTAAAGATCCTGTTCTCACGTTGGGCGTGGATTACTCTATACGTAAAATCAAATACTTATGCCCATTCCTACTACTGTGGTCCCACCCTAACACCCCCCCCACTCCAATGTGAGCCGATCACAGCTGTTAATCATGAGCTCATACTCCCTTTCTATAGCGTCAAATAATAAATTAAAACCAATCTTATCAGAAAAATGAATACATGAACTTCTATCTGCTTGATAAGAAGGACTTCAAATGACGGAAACCGTCTTCGGGAGAAATTTACTTTAATTTGGCCCATGTCCCAGCTACTAACTGACAGGGGCGGGGTTTATGACTCGAACTGTAGCAAGCCACATGGGGGGCAATCCAGATGTTTTGGCTTCACTTTCGGGGAGCTGTCATGACGTTTATCTTTATATACAGTCTTATGAGTCAAACCTAAAGATACATGAGCCGTTTTTATGAGTTTTTAAAGTTTAAATAGAGTATCATACACATTAGTGCGACTAAAGGCACTTCGCCAACTCAATAACGGCGCTGCAGCCTCGTCTCTTCAGTCTGACCCGGCTGTGTTTACAGGACAGCGCGCACCAGCGCCGGATCTCCTCCTGCTCTCTCTCTCTCTCTGCTTTCAGTCTGTAGCCACATGTGAACACACATGTACACACAGTCACACCAACACACACTTACAAACACACATGCACAGAGTCCTTCAGTGTGTTTAGAGAGACGGGAAGGCATTTCAAGTCCCTCCACAGTTTTCATTGAAAACAAACACACGTCACGGTCTGCAGATGAGAGGCATCTGAAGGAGACGAGGGAACAACACGGATACGGTGTCAGTTTGAAGGAGGTGGTTTTTACACATGATACCTAAATGTTTCATATTCCAGTGATGTCACGTGTTAAATATTTTCTTGCGCACATTCAGTGAGTTGCGTGAAAAGATTTTCTTACAGACGGCTCACGTCAGCACTATTTTACCACAAACTCCCCCGATAGATGGTGGCGTGTTACATATTACCGTCGAAACAACCTCATAATGGCCTGTTGGATATTTAGGAGTCATTTCATATGAACAAACAGTGGTTGTTTTGGTAGCTCGCTGGGTGGTCTCTGTGTAAATATTGCTCTAACAGTCCCAGCAATCTCACTGCCTGTTAACTGAAATCATACACTTGAAAACCTCAAAAGAAATCCGAGCATTTCTGTAATGAGTTTTCTCCATTTGGTCAGAGTTACGAGGCTGTTTCCCTCTCAATGTTTTATGTCCAACTTCCTCTAAATAATGAAAAGCTTATGGGTCATTAGACCGCAGCATGTATGGGGTTCAAAATAATATCTTTCCTGACTGGTGGAAGGCATATTTGGTTCGTGGCTGCTAAAAATATCCTTGTTAATTATTTAGAAACAGAGGAATTTTAACATTGAGTGGACACTTGATGGTTTGTTTTGTTTCTGAAGTCGCCGGCTCACCTTTAGCTGCAGCGAGGTCAAATCTTTCCAGCGGATACAGGAATTAAAGTTTTCTTGATAATTTGACAGGGAAGCTTTCGTTGAATAATCTCTGTGTTTATAAGAAGAGCACACAACGCTGATCCAGCACACTATTCTTTCTATATCTGCCTCTGTATCATCTAAATATGTGATGTTTGTTATCTGGATATCACGCTGGTCTTCCCAGCAGAGCCTCATATGCTGTGTGTTTAGTTTATGTTTGGCCTGTTAAAGTTAATATTTCCATGAGGCCATGACTGAAACTTTAACATTCTGCAGCCTCGTCCATCAGAACTTGGCAGATCACGCTGTCTGTGCCACACTCGGATCGGTTCGGCAGATCTCATGAGTCACCTAATGTGGTAATGACATATATAATGGCCCAGGGACGTCCTGCTGTTGTACAGTGCGGTCTGCCAGCGTGTCTCTGCCTTCTGTGGCAAAGTTTCAGTCGAAAAATAGAAATGCTAGAGATGTGTTGAGGCAGTGGAGTTGTCTGGTTTCCTCTGAATTCTACCTTTTAGGATGACTCATTATTTTCCAGTAAGAGTTCTCAGAATAATGTCTGCTGAGTACAGTGAGAATGTGATTTATACTCAAACTATAAATGTTTAGTCACAAAGGAGAAATACAACTGTCTACACATCTTTTTTAAATAACCCTTTTCATACGTGGTCAGTGTTGACTGTGATGTCACGTCTAAGTTTCAAATATTAACGTAAATCCATTTTATTGTCTATCTTTAAACTCCTCCATTCGCTGTTTTCTCTTTATGCTGGACCTGTGCAAAAACTGTAACGCAACAAAGCCAAGCTCTAATGTATAATACAGATATGTGGTGCGTTTAGCTTCAGCAGGTGACTCACAAATGATGTCTGCAGTTCAAGCATCAGTTGGCGCCCGAAATAACGAATGACTCTTCTAACCTTCGGCCATGCACAGATAAGAATCATCAATTCACAGGAAGAGATGGACACGCTTATGTGCTCAATACCACTCTCACAGCTGTACAGTAATTATGGAGCAAGAGCTAACAGCTGGTTAGCTAGCAGGGGAAACAGATAGCTTGGCTCTCTGTAGAAGTAACACAATCCAGCTTCCAGCAGCTGCAAAGCTCAAAGAGTAACAGGCTGTGTGTCGTTTGTTTAATCCTTACAAAAAACAAGGTAATGATAGTTTATCACTTTATGTGCCGCACTGTTTCTCGGCTTGGACAGTTCGGCACATAACCCCCCCCATAAAATAGGTTTTTGCACTTCAGCTGCACTTGTGGTACAAAATGGTATCCACTTTCAGTCTTCTAAGTGGGTGTGGTCATCTCTCCTTCGTATAACCCCACCTCATTTGGAAGTGTATTAACGTGTAGATAGATGAAGCAGATTCAAGCACTACAGTACAGATTTAATGTTTGCTTCTTATTTTGCCGCTCATTCTTATCTATTAGCTTAATGTCTTCAGAGCAAGGGAGTGTAAGAACACGTCAGTTGTTGCCAGATCTCATGAGAGTGTGTTGCTAAAACAGAAACATGTCTCGAGTAGGGCTGTGCGATATGACAACATATATCGTGTGACGTGAGAAAAATGTCTATCGTTTCATATTTTGCTCTATTGTTTATATCGTTGTGACGCGAATTACACTTTTTACGGCAATATTTTTCATCATTTGGAGTCTGTCCATCTTTTGCATGGATCACGTCGATAAATTACTCTTCTTGGCTTTTTAATTCGCAAAGCTTTTACGACACTTATCGCTGTGAAACAATCAGAAAATAACATTTCATTGATCTGATTCACCAGCTTTCTCGCTACCAGCACTCCCTCTCTTCACTCACTCTGTAGCTTGTTCAACCACAGCTGCTCTCTCTCTCTCTCTCTCTCTCTCTCTCTCTCTCTCTCTCTCTCTTTTTCTCTCGTCTTCTTTAAAATGAGTTGGTTGCCCTACTCATCATAATGTTATCAAACGAGGAGAAATGTCCTCCCCTCGTCCTAGTCACGTTTTTGTACTCCCTCATGGCAGGGTTTAAAGCTCTGATCAGTCTGATCTCCATCACACCTCTGAATCCGGAACACTTGCATGCTGCGTAAAAGCACACACAGAGGCACATTTATGCCATTGGGGGGGCAACTTTTTATTCATTGGATTAAAATGTGCTATATCGGGATAGGTATCGTTATCGGGATAGGAAATTACCTATATCGTGATATGAGATTTTGGTCATATCGCCTAGCCCTAATCTCGAGCAAAGTGAATTTTCTCCTGATTTGTTTGTATGAAAAAAACTCAGTGTCAGAATGTTTAGAACGTTTGGGGCTTGTGAAAACTGGATCAAGTATTTACTTCAGTGACTACAGGGTGAAGGAAACTGTCATAATCTGTACATTCTCGCAAGGGAAAATCAGACAAGAAAGGCACTGCATGAAAAAAGAGCAGGAAATAACAGAATATAACAAAGCAATGAAAGATGAAACAAACACTAACCAAAAGAGGAAACAAAAGGAAAACTAGAAAGTTTCAGCAAAATGGGGGTTTGGGTTTCGGCGATGCAAGGATGACATTCAGAATGTTATGTAACATGCATTGGATCTCATACATCCGGTGTATACAAGGCTTTTAACCTCGAGGCAACAGTTTTAAAAGCGTGCAGACAGTGTCCCAGTTGTCCTCCAGGCACTTAGCAAGGCTTTTAACAGGCAGGCTGCCCGTTCCATGTTTAGCAAGTCCAGGTATTCCTTCAGCCAAGAGTCCCTAGTGAAGCAGGCTGTCTTCTCCCGTTAGAATGAATGGACTCGAGGTTGCTGCTTGTCTCCTAAAGGGGCGAGGCAGTGGTGAAACCCATGTGACACAAATACAGGAAATGAATCTAAAGTAGTGGTTTCTGGTAACATGTCAGTTTGTGAGCTTTAGGTGCTCATGTACTTTGGTTTAGACTAGGTAGGGAGGTTGTTATTGTTATTGTTATTGTTATTATTATGTTAGGGAGAAGGGGTGGGAGCAAATAAGTTTTACTTCTTCTCACTCCTTTTCGGATATGCGTATTGTTTGATTTATGTTACTTCTTATTGGATTCAGTATGTTTTTTAAAAAAAAAATTTCTTCTTTCTTTCTTTTTCATATTGTTTATTATTATTTTCCTTTTATTATTGCATCACATTCGAAATAAACATCTCAATCAATCAATCAATCAATAGGCAGATTTTGTTTTGTTTAGACAGAGATGAGACAGATGAGGTTTCTCATCTGTGATACTGTACATGGAAATCTGCCTTCACCTACAAAATGATCATTTGTGTGTCAGTTACTCACCCCGTCTTACCTTGAATTCATGAAGAGAACTTTGATTTTCTCGCATGCCTCAATAGTGAACAAAGAATCCAAAAAAGGCAACAAAATTCTATCAGTACATCAGTTTACAAACTGTCACACAACTCATGCAGTATAATTCAGTTCTCATTTATCCAGCTGTATGCTCAGTACCTTCCAAACACATGCATCTTCACTTAAACCGTAATACTCAAAACACTTTTGGATCAGCAAGCGGGTGTGTTTCAACTCTGCCCGTACTTTCCATTGAGTTGCTGAGGCATCTGTGCTCGAGACTGTTAATGTGGAAGTGTTTTCAATACTGAGGTTTTAGCAAAAATGGATGTTTGGGAAGTACAGAGAATATGACTGGATAAGACAGTTCATAAAAGGATGTTTTAATGTAGTTTTGCTGTTTTTAAATGCGGATCCTGATGACTTCAATTCATCAAGAATTGTAGCCATTTTTGGATTCTTTGTTCACAATTCAGTTTTCTTCATGAATCCAAGGTAACACGGGGTGAGTCACTGATATATAAATTGTTATTTTGTGGATTAGGTATTCCTTAAATCAATTACAAGTTCTAAACTAATATTTCAGTAGTGGTAGTGACACTGAAGGGATACTGTATGTGTCTACCTGCAGGCCGGTACAGTGCGAGACTCCATGGCAAAGTCCCTGTACAGCGCTCTGTTTGACTGGATCGTCTTCAGGATCAACCACGCTCTGCTCAACATCAAGGACCTGGAGGAGACCACCAAGGTGAGATGACACAAACACAGAGTTGAGGCCTTTGCACACTGAGTCTTTTTTTTTTGTCTGAAACTGTCACGTGTCTAAAATAAATACAATCTCACGTTGTGTCAGTCATGTTTTCACACTAAGTCCCAAACTTTGGTCCGTCATTAAAATTTTCGTAACAGGTTATTTATCTGTGTATCTGATCTGTTGAAAGTGAGCTGTCTGAGTTATGAAGGGATTCTGTGCAGCCCGTTCCTCTGTCTTGTTGCGGCTGTGTCTCACTGACTGATCCCACTTCACTGATTCTTGGTCAAACGTCTCCAAAGGCTCTGACTGATGTGACAAACACAGAAAATCAAACCTCATCCAGATTTAATGACTGACGTATAACTGACTCAGTGTGCAAACATGATTGACTCAGTGTGAAGTAGTATTTATTTTTAGACGTGTGACAGTTTCGGACAAAAAAGAAACATACTTGGCGCAAAGGCCTTTACTCATAACACAGTTAGCTTTAAGATGTCTGAGACTGTTTTCTTATTGTGTTTGTTTGTCCTCCTCAGATCTTGTCCATCGGAGTGCTCGACATTTTTGGGTTTGAGGATTACGAGAACAACAGCTTCGAACAGTTCTGCATCAACTTTGCCAACGAGCGTCTCCAGCACTACTTCAACCAGCACATCTTCAAACTGGAACAAGTAAGACATCTCTTAAATATTCCTCTTACTCACGGTCAACAATTCTTAGGAACTGACTTCCTGTTTGAGGTTTTAACAGGGAACTGAACTTCTGAGCTACTGTACTGCCGCAACTGTTGTTTTAACAAATTGTAGATCTACCGGCTTACACTCTTCGACTGTAACCACTTCCAAGGAAATCCCTCATGCTTATCACAGCACGCAGTGCACTTACATTACAATGACACTGAAACAATGGAGGAATTCTTCATCACATTATGCAACAGGGCTGCTGACAGCCCTATGACTCAATTTACCCTCCCTGTGACCAGCCTGACTGAGGATGTATGTTCCCTTAAATGAGCTGATTAACTTCAAAGGCTCCTTTAAAGATTTTCCTGTAAGTTAAATATTGTGTTTACCTTGAGATTGACTGAATCAGCGGACCTGCCCCGACATGTTTGACGGGCTTTCATGAAATACACAACACAACATGAATGACTGTGTCCTCAGTCATTCCGGTTTTGTACAAAGGCCCGTCTTACTCCTGTGTCATAAATATGTCAAGACTTAAACTGTAGATGTTTTTAATAAGAAGACACTTCAAAGACGTCTTTGTTTTGGGAGGTTAAGTGAAATGCAGAATTAATTGTGCTGTACATTAAGGTCTTGTCAGATTTGCTGTGTTAAGATGTTTATTCTTTATATGATTTGATGGGTTCCGCTAGTAAAGACCTGAGAATTAAAGTTTCAGAGCTCCTTAAAGCAAACATATTGTCAAGCATGCATGTTTTAATGCAGCCTCTGCAGGGAACAAACATGAACATGACACAAACTTTAACCAAAGACCATTTTTAGAACATGTTTAAGATCAGATTCACTATTTCAAAAGTAAATTGTGGAGCTGGAAAAGGCCTTTACAAAAACCTTAGAACAACAAAACTAATGGTTGATTTCAGGTCAAGTTTAGGACCACCATCTTGTTACACCTTACTTTTTTTGTTTTAAATTTGTCTCACCAACTCTGAGACTACTGCACATTCACATGTATGTAGTTTTTTGTCGAGCTGTGAGGGTCACGTAGGTTTATATTACCAAAGGATTATGAAAACATTACTTGTCGACACCGACGCTTGTGCGCATGGCAAGAGAGGAGAGGGAGAGGGAGCCGCTGAATGAGTTCCCTCTGAGCAGTAAGTCAGTAAAAGAGTCTGAGAAGTCTGGGGCTGTTCATGAAACATTCAGGACACCACAGTTTATTCCACACTACTGAAGCTGCTCCTCTTTTTGGAGCCACCATGGAGTCGGTAATAATTTCACACAGTATGACAACAATATGTCAACAAGTCGAAATATTGCGTGTATCAGGTTATGAATTTTTCTCATCATATAAAAAGATATACCGGTATTATCATGAATGACATGATATGGCACACCCCTACTGACGAGTCAATGATATAAAATCATATATGTAATTTAATTGTAAGTTATATATACTAGCATGTTCAGGTTTATTTCCTGCAGCGGTTGTGTTCACCTCTCTTCTTTGAACATTAATGAAACAGCTTGTCTGCACAGAAGTCACCATTCTTCACTTACGTCGACATCAGTCTGACTTTACTGTACCTTGTCTATGTCGGCTTGTACATATTAACTGACTTTATGTGTGCAGCAGCATGCGCTCCCATACAGTGTGTGTGCACTTTAAGCTGATGTCTGTCCACCTCCTAATGGGTAAACCACGACGTACAAGCAACATTTACATTCAGTTGGCAGCTGAGAGCCCTGGCAGCCATGGTGTTGAGGCGTGAGGTGGCAGTGGTCAGGAGACCAGCAGAGGAAGAGCGCAGGGAGTGAGAGGGGGTGTACTCCTGGAGAAGGTCAGAGAGATAGATGGGGCTAGGTTGTGGAGGGCTTTGAAGGTGAGCAGAAGGTTTTTGTAATCAGTGCAGTACTGAACAGGGAGCTGATGTAGTTGGGTGAGGATGGGGGTGACGTGGTCGGATGATTTGGGGCAGGTAATGATCCAGGCAGCTGAGTTTTAAATGATTGGAAGCCTGTTTAGGAGTTTAGTGTGGAGACCAGAGTGAGCTGCGTTACAGTCAGTCAGGCCTGACACTTGTTTGTATAGAGGTGCACGATTATACTAGTGACTGTGTGCTCTACCTTTACATAAGTTTTGTCATTAGCTTTGCAGGGAGCCACATACACTTAGCTAACCCTGACTCGCTGGTATTCAATATATTGATCTTCACAACGCCCACTTACTCTGCATGTGAACAGTGAATGTGTTTTATTGATTTCTAATATTTTCCATAGATCAGTCTGCCCCCACAGTTTTGAGCCACAGTTTTTAAAAACATATATTCCTGCTTTTATCAGGCTAGTTACGGAATAAAAACACATTTTTGTTAAATTCTCAGCTTGTTCTATAAACAAAGGAGTTTTGATTTTATTACAGTGGGTTCAAACTGTACTGAAGACTTGATCAGAGGAAGCAGGAGAGCTTATGAATTCATAATGGCCCACAGAACAGTAGATACAGTACAGCATGAGTTGTGTGTGGAAAAATCAATGTGCAGCCTGAAAGCCTCTGAAAACGATTCAACCAGGATAAGTTGACCAAGAGCTGGCATGCTTCATATTTCCGTTGAAGCCAGCTTCACACCCTCGTCTACAGTTACATACAGTATATTTCCATTCATCTGTCGACCAGTGAGTCACTCTGCTGGGAGCAGTTAGGGGCTAAATGGTTTGCTTAAGGGCACATCGATGGTCATTTTCAGGGAGAAGAGTGCTCATTTTCTTCTTTTGCTCTATTTTTCTGACCTTTTCAAACAAAGTCTCCACCAGTAATAGTTGAAAGACATGAAATTAAAGAAGAGATTGTCAGTATAATAATATTTATGCTATAATAATACAGCATAATCAGCTTTGTCAGTGAGTTATCCAACTTTTACATCTGTTGCCATGATGGTAAGAAGGAAGATTTCCATGATAGAAATGTGGTAGGAAGGAGGATGTTAGTGGCAACAAATAGTTGACGGTAGATTAAACATATCTGTCGTTATTGCTCATCGACCGTAGATGTATAAACAGAACTGGATATAGCATTCATTCCAATGAAAGTTGCTCAGCGGCGCATAAAGCCATAAAAGCTTGATTTCCGAGGTATAAAATTACCCGAAACATCCACATTGTGTGGCCCATTAAGCAAGCGCACTCGAGACTTCCGCTGGCTGAGCAGCGAACTTCCAATTTAGTCCTCCGCTAACTTGAATGGTGATAAAAATAAAGTAATCATACTAAAAAATGAAAACATAGACACATTCACAAACATTACAGGGAATGTCAAACTCATTTTAGTTCATATACAGCCCAATTTGATCTCAGTTGGGCCAGACCTGTAAAACCACTGCAGATTAACCTATATTATATTATATTCTGAAAATGGTCACCCTTTCAGAACACACATGATAATCTTAAGAAAAATATGCGCAATATAAGGTATATAATTCTATCTATAACATCTGAATAATCTGATCGTTCATGTTGGTCTGTCGCCACCAGGTTTATTCAGTCCCAAAGAGCATCAAAAAAGCACCAGACGAACGTTGTGATGACAGACAGAGGCCCGTAAAGCAGCAGTCGTAGGAAACAGGCTGCTATTTATAACATAATTATTGGTATAAATGATGAAACAAAAGCAAAATATGAGGATAACCTGCAGAGCAATTGTGCAGAAGCCGATTCAGCAGATTCAGGAGACATGTTACTGTTGGTTGAGTCAAAATAAGAGTGAATCACAGCAGTAGTCGGAAAATGATTTAAAGGCACATGGAGGGGGTGGATACAGTATCCTGTGCAGTATAATGCAATCCAATACAGCACCCCCACAAACCACAGCTCAGTGATTACCAAAGACTTGAGTCAGCACCCATCTGACACACAAATTGAATGTTATAAGCTTCACAAATATTTATTGCAGGGCTGATGTATTAGATTATATCGCACAGGTGTTCCTTTTATTGTCTCCAGCCCGTCCGTGTGTGTGTGTGTGTCACGAGTGTTTGTTAAAAGACTCAAGAGTAAAAACCTGTCATTAGTAAGTCACTCAGTCAGAGACAACTATCACGTTCTGCGATGTTGATATTGCGAAAGGAAGAAAAGACGGACGTGTTCTGCAGCTTTAACTTTATTATTATTATCCAGGAGGAAGTTTGGTTTGCAGCCAGAAATAAACTGTAAGGTCACAGGTGTGCACAGAAGACACTAAACAACATAAACCAATATCAGTTCAGAAGATAATTCACTGATACCTTTGTGTATGTGTTGTTGTTAATACGCTCTGTAACCTGTGTTCCTCTCAAAATACAAAAAACCCAAAATATGCAGCATAGTGAAAGAAAAGACCTATCCGATTTCTCAATAAAAGTAAATAAAACAAAACAAACATCCATATTTGCAGGAAAGATTTTTGGTCATTTTCAGTGTTAGAAGAAATACTTACATTATTTAGTGAAGTAAAAGTAGAAATTTTAGATCTAAAAATAGTCCGTTATGAGTAAAAGTCCTACAATGAAAATGTTACTTAAAGCTATTGTTATTAACTTTTGTTAAAAAGAAAACAAAATTGTCGTACTTTATAAACTGTCACAATATGCTCACAGCACTAAATGAGACAGATAATCTATAAAATGAGAAAGTTGGGTCGTCTGGCGGGTGGTGCTTGGTTCGTCACTCATCTGTTTCCAACATGGCGTCAGGTCACAGACTTTCTCACAGTACACTAAAATATGTTTCTGAAAACATTTTGGCGAGAAATAAGCATTGTACATTTCTGCAAACCACAAATACATTACAACTGTATGTCTCTGAAGTGATGTAGTATATGAGCTGACTTTGTTATCGGTGGTGAAGGGGACGGAGGATGGCGTGACACCTTGCTGAGACTGCCAGGCTGCAGACCACTGTACAAGACAATGGTTGTTTTACAGTTAGTCATTGCTGCATTTCCAGCAGCTTTTTAGCCACTAAAGGCGGGTGTTTTTTTAGTGACCAGTCACCGTGTTTCCTTCCAGGGTGATGCCACAAAAAGCAGTTCAGTCACTTCAGTTAACACTTTCCTCAAGCCTACGCAGACAGCTTCCTCCATGCGCCTGTGTGGAAAGCCCAAGACAGAGAGAGCACACCTGTCTGCCCTTCCATGTGCCTACATGGAGAGCAGCAGCAAAGACCCCCAGGAACAGAACAGAGCAGCTTCAATGACAAACAGAAATGACTTTGATAAGTCAGACACAGAATGAAAAGGAAGAGCTGGGATGGAGGCTGTGAGAAAAATGCTTGGTAGAGAATAATGACAAATAACAAAAAACATGTTGTGTTTCACCTATCATGTCATTATATGGGTCGTGTGATGGCCTCCTACTGGTTCCTGCTACTATACAAGTGGGGCCATACCTGTGTTGTATATTTTGAAAGCCCTGACGAAGACCTGCAGTGGCAGACACATGTTGACTTCTCTGGTTTCCCATTCTCCACCAGCACCCGACTCAAGATTTTGATGTATGATTGTATATACAGAGCAACCAGTCGTCTGCAAATTTGTATTTAATTACAGTGCTTAAGTCAATGAACTTGGTTATCTTCCAGCACTGGTTGATTTTATTCAGAGTGAGCTTAAGTTCATTTTTTAATATCATTGATTTTAAAGCAAGACAATGTAACTTCTGAAAATAGAGAAAAATGCCCTTTTCCTACAGATAAAAATTGAGGTTATAGGCAATAAAACAGATTCTCTCTCAGTTCAGTTCATGCTAATGTCTTGCTGCTGCAGCCTCACTTGGTCTGGTGCGACCAGGAGCTTATAGTAGCTGGATTTTAAATAACGATAGCTTTGTATTTGATATTTATGAGTCACTTTGCAACTTTATGGCTCATGTTTTGGTACTACTGTGGCGCTAACAGTTAGCATTCACAATCATCCCGTCAATACCATTTCTGCCACTTAAAATGTTTCCATAAGGACAAATGGTTGTTTTTCCTCTGACTAAACACCGTCGCCATGTTGAGAAACAGAGAATCAAAATGAAACTGCTCTTGTTTCTGATATTGTGATAAATCCAACAGGACGAAGCAGCTTCACTTTTCAGGGAAGGGTAGCAGAGGGGACAGTTAAATCTTTAGTTGTTAACAGTTGAATGTAGTCAGTTGGATTGTTTGCACGGAGAGAGCTCAGCGCAAACTACAAATCACTGCAAAGGACAAAGAATGTGTCGCAGACTGATTCTGTCAAACTGTTGCTGTCTTAATGTCAAACATTTTTCTACAAGGACGGCCAGCAGCAGAAGTGAAACAGAAATTTACCCTATTTGAGTGCAGCATGCAAAACTTTGTCCATATCAGCACTCAGTTATTTGGTTTTATTTTACCAAATATAGAAGCAAAGGATCATCTTCCGTTTTTATTCTTCATGTCAAATTTGTTAGTAATTAACTTTCTTTTTTCAGCCTTCTGGCTTCAGGGTAACGAGGAGAGACGGGGGCAGGAAAAGAAAAGGAGACTGCAGTGATTTTTATTAAACCTCCCCAGGATTAAGGTCTTTATTGGTTAAATCTCTTTCCCAGGAACACAGGAAAATAACATGTACAGTATGGGGGAAGAACAAATGATGAATGCTCTGAATGCTTCTCTCATTATTAAACCACCAAGAGGACGGGCAGGATCTGAAGAGTGTTTTATCACACGGGGAGACAACATGAAAGCAGGCAGACAAACAACATTGTTGCTTTGATTGAAACATTTAAAACAGCTCAGCCCACATCAGACCGGTTGTTTGTTTTTGATTGCACGTTGGTAATTAATATTTTCATGGGTGTCTCGAGTCTTTGATGCTATTTGATACAGTTTACCAAGACTCTTTCTCTGCATCTATCTCTTTTTTCTAACCGCTTAAAAACATAAAAGTACAATGCAAATGTGATTTTAAAGATGAAGTTACATATAGATGTGATGAAAAAAGGCATCCAAAGAAAAAGTCTACAGTTGTAAGAAGAGTCTTACTAATGAGGTTATACCTGACACTGAGCTCTCTGTTGGCATTGTGCGTCCCTGCAGGAGGAATACAGGGCAGAGGGCATCACCTGGCACAACATCGACTACATCGACAACACAGGCTGCATCAACCTGATCAGCAAGAAGCCCACAGCGCTGTTCCACCTACTGGATGAGGAGTGCAAGTGAGTCTTTCAGCCTGTCCGTCTGGCTTCATGTTTGATGAGTTTGTTTTTTGGAAACTCATTTTATTTTCCTGTGAGGTAAACTGTCAAGAACTCCTGGCAGGTAAAAGCAAACTTGGCTGGTATCCTGATGTAACTGCAATATCCCTTGTTTGATTACAGCAGGGGACCTTTGCTGTGTGTAACACCCCTCCCTGTCTCTCCTTGACTTATGTCTGTCCATATAAGCCCTGTTTCCACCAAACACTTTCGGTATGGTACCTCTGGAACCAAAGCTAACCCTTCAGACATGGTACCTAGACCCTAGCGTTTCCACTAGGGCTGTCAAAAGCACATGAAATTGGGTTTGAATATTTTCAAATTAATTTAGTAGAGTTTGAATAATATTCAAATTTATTATTATTTTATTTTATGTTATTTTATTTTATATTTTAATTATTATTTATTTATTTATTCTAATTAATTTATTTATTTTACAAAAAAAACACAAAAAATAAGCTGCTTATTGCTGGCGCAATATGATGATGGTGACACTGATGATAGATGGATCCTGGTCGGCACGTAGTGGTGTCTCATTCTGGTAACGTTTCATCTTTTCAGAAAGGGTAGGCAGGGAGGCAGCAGGTGCAACACCGCCCCCCCCCCAATATATCAGACATCGCGGATAGCGCAGTGGGTGGTGTTGGCACAGCGGGCTCCTCCGTTGGCGCCTTTCCCTCCGTCGCTGCATCCCTCTCTGACCCGGCTTGTGCGCGAGCCATTTCCTCCCGAACGGGATTCGCCGTGATGTACAACATTATTAATAGTATTAATTAATTATTAATGACATTCAAATGATCAAATATCAGAATATATATTCCAATATATTTTGAACTACAATTTTTTTTTTGATAGCCCCAGTTTCCACTGGAAACAGTACTCTTAAATGTGGGCGAGGTTGTTGTCACTCACTGCTCCGTCCAGCACTCAATGTCTTTCCTCCTC
This sequence comes from Epinephelus fuscoguttatus, assembly GCF_011397635.1. Classification (NCBI taxonomy): domain Eukaryota; kingdom Metazoa; phylum Chordata; class Actinopteri; order Perciformes; family Serranidae; genus Epinephelus; species Epinephelus fuscoguttatus. The sequence continues at coordinate 40,213,484 of NC_064753.1, forward strand.
TATCAGTCTGCGTCTCGTTCATCGTCCACAGAACAGAGTTAAGCACCAACATTTTCAGAACAAAATAGAACAGGCTGCAGTGATAGTCCCTCTCCATGGGATATTTAAAAATAGCAGGTTTGTGAGATGAGTCCTTCTCAGACAAGCTCAGGGGTTTTGTGTTGCCGTAGCCCACAGGAACGACACTCTGTGGCGCTTTTTTTTTTTTTTTTTCTCTTAGTGACGATTAGAATATATGTCATCTTCACCTGGTCTGAAACTCCAAATGAATGCAAAGATCTTCTGCTAACAGTTTAGTTTGTCAGCTAGTTCTGGAGTTCTTATGCCCCCTAGTGGCCAAAATGTGATAAAAGCTGCTTTCACTGTCTACGTCGTGAGCTAAAAGGGAAACTTTGCTGATTTTCAACCAGCTTTGTATCATAACAATATGGGTAAAATGTGTAAATGAACTGTGGTAAGCTTCCCTCCAGCTAACCTGCACCTAGATCTCCCTGCTCATCTTCCAGCTCTAGGGCTGTTGTTGCTCCAACTACAGATTGTACTTCCTCAATTTTGTATGCCCACCACCCAGGAAACAAATAGGAGATAAGGGGATCGAGAGAAAGAAAGCTGCCTCTCTTTCTCTCTTTCAAACTCAGTCTAAACACAGATCAAACTGCAAAATGAGATTCTGTTACTGTATTGCCTATTTCTTCCCTAAAATGTCTTCAGAAACATATTTTGGCTCATACCTTTTGTTACTGGCAGGCCGCCATATTGTTTCTTGTTCCAAAATGGACCAGCTGGCATTTATCACCCACCAGGGGGAGCATTTATTGGTCCGGTGCAGTGCATTCTGGTAGTTGTAGGTTTTCTACCTCATGAGACAATAAATACATTTGGATTGTGTTAAATATGGTTGTTCTTCTGCTCTATAATCTTTGAAGTGTCATCAAATTACCACATAATGGAGTAACCTAGAGTGTAACCCCTCTAAACTGCAGAGTAAATGTAATCCTTTCAGGTTCATGACTGTAATGTGACTATTTTTACCTACAGTATTTCCTCCTTTATTCCCCCTCTTCTCCATTTGGACACTGAATCAAATTCCTCCCACTTGGAAAAGCTGGCAAGTCTTTTGGCCATGTTGTTTTCATAGCTCAGTTTTCACCCCGTTCCAAAAACCCCCGGTGTCTCATTCTTCCCCTCTTCTCTTCCTGTGAGCTGTTGATTTTCTGCAGAATCTCTGGCTCTTGATATTAAAGGACTGGAGAGAAATCTGAGCCGAGATCAGTTTAGAGTGATAATCCTCAACCTGTGGCGTCAGAGGATAAAATGTCAAAACTGGTTACAGATCAGATCACATGCCACGTTTCCAGTCATCCACAATAAGTACTGTTGTAGTAACTGTTGTTGTGACGGGTGGAAAAAGTCTTTAATTATGTTTCTGTGGATGATTAAATGAGGAATGTGTCGAACACTGTCAGTGTGATTTATACTGCAGCTTTCATGACGTAGCTGAGAGCTTTGAACCGGTGCATCAGCAGTGTGATCTGTCTGCTTGAACTCCTTTCTTCATGTGTTTTCATATTAAATACAGATGTAAAAACTTATCAAATTAAACTCTTCTGTCCTTTTTTTCAGTTTCCCTCAAGCCACCAACCAGACTTTGTTGGATAAGTTCAAGCGGCAGCATGAGGGGAACAGCTACATCGAGTTCCCTGCTGTCATGGAGCCCGCCTTCATTATCCGACACTACGCCGGCAAAGTCAAGTATGGGGTCAAGGTCAGTGTAACTGTCACCACACTGAGTTACTGATTAGACAGGAAGATGTGCGATGTGTGAAGATTAATAATAAAATACTGAAAGGAAGAAAAATGCAACAAATTAAAGCTGCAAGCAGCAATGAACGAGCCCTCGCACCTCTGCACAACTCAGGGTCCTGGTAGGACGCCACGTGACGGGGCTTTTCCTTTATGTAAAAGTCAGGTACTGCACACAGCAGTGAGATGGTACATCATTCATAGAGCGAGGGTACTGGAATTACCCATTTCTCATCTGGTATTACTTCCTGTGTCCACTTTGTGGTGCTAGAGAACTAACTTAAGTCATGTGGCTGTAAATCAGTTGTAGACTACACCATGTAAATTTCAGGTAAATCAAAAGATAATTGCCTGACAAGTTTTACTTCCTGTTGCCAGTAGGTGGCGCAATCACCATGACTTGTAATGTGCATGTAGATGACTTCAGGCGTGGGGCCTTACAAAACATGTGAAATCTGGTGCAGATTGGACTATGTCTGATGAAGTTACAAGCCACTTCCTGTTTCATGGCAAAACATGGAAGTTTGAGGCCTTGCTGCGGTCACATGGTTTGACAACAACTCAAGCTTCAAACAACTTTTGATGTCAAAGGTCTTTAGATGGTACAATTCAATCAAGTCAATTAGATCGAATTTGGAGGAGGAGTTTGTCAATGTACGACCCCTGGAAATGGCCAAAAATCGGTCCATGTCATTGGTCCAACAGCCCATTGGTCCGACATCCCATTAGTCCAACGTCCCGTTGTTCCGATGTGTGATTATACTAGGCTATACTGCATTTGTGTACCATAGAGGATCAGCAAACGCAACAAAAGTAGGCTACTGGTCGAGATACAAGTGTCATAGAGAGGAGAGAGTGAAACACCATAACCTCCTGTTATTAACTCTGGGGTCGTGGTTGTGTGGGGAGCTCTCCTCAGTGCTGAACGGCTCCCGGCGGGCGTATTTCTGCCTTGATGGTGCGCCGCGACCGGCTCTGGGTCAGCTGGGAAAGGCTTGAGGCAAAGCAGGCTCACAGCTTATGTGTTTGCCACTTTCTTTGTCATTTTAACCCACACCATGATCTTTTCCTGACCCTAACCAAGTGGTTTTTGTGCCTAAACCTAACCAGACCTTAACCACAGGGGATCATGATGATTTCGGAACAACGGGTTGTCGGACCAATGGGCAGACTCCCCAAAAATGCACAAAAATTTCACATTTAATTCAAAATGACTGACCTTCCTGTTGGGTTTAGGGAATGGCTTCAAGATTTTAATTTTAATTTGCATATTTCTCAAAGGGGGTTTGGTGTTATATTTTTCACCAGGAGCAGGATGGGAAATAATTTCAAAAGGGATCTAGTTGTAGTCTTGCAAATAGTGACTCTGCAAGATCCCCATTCTTTGCAAAATCTTAGTGTGTGACGATAAACTCACAGTCTTAAGATTTGAGAGGGTGTCAGAAGTATTTTTCAATGGCCTCTAGTGTATAGTAGGCATTATGGTCGTGTACTTAAATGTAGCTGTATTGTTGTAATTATCAGGTGCCACTTGTTTGTGCTTGTTTGACACATTCTTTCCCTTTATTTCATTTATATAATCTGGGATAATTTGATATTGCTGATACTTTTGCGTTGTTATTGATTTGCTTATGCTTTATTTAATCTATTTTTACTTTTTTTTTCTCTCGGACCTTGCTTTCATGATTGTATTAATGTTTTATTCAAAGATCATTAGACCCAAGAAAGATTAGTAACTGCTAGGCAGAATAAAATAAACAAGTAAAAGCTCTGACTACTATCGTATATCTCTGTTACACACACCCGCAGGACTTCAGGGAGAAGAACACAGACCACATGCGCCCGGACATTGTAGCTTTACTGAAGAGCAGCAAGAATGCCTTCATCTGCAGCCTGATGGGCATCGACCCGTCAGCCACTTTCCGCTGGGCGGTACTCCGAGCCTACTTCAGGGCCCTGGTGGCTTTCAGAGAGGCTGGGAAGAGACACACGCAGAAGAAGACTGGTGAGCGGAAACTCCACTAATATGCACATTAAAGCTGTGAGGCAGAGGACGATGGGAAAATATTGTTGGGGCATAGAAAGTCAAAGATGTCTATATTATTTTTATTGTATTAACTGATGTTTAATTTGTGTAATTCACAGCATTTTGCTGCACAATTTTCAGTGGTTATATTAGGAAAAATATTGAAAATGATAAAAATGTGTGCTCATTGTAGTTTGTGTCAAAGCAGCAGAAAGTAAACACAATGAGGACATTTGAATTTACTGAATGGCATGTGAGCTTCACAGGTACTTTAACTCAAGCGAGAACAGTGGTAAACGAGCACACTATTAAATGGAGTGAAGAATGCTTATTTGATTATTCGCCTCCTCTTGCTGTGTTTTTTAAGCTTGCAGTTTACAGGCTGTCAGCAGACCGAGCTGCTCAGATGAAGATGTTTTACAAGCACAAACCAAGTTTCCTCACCATGTATAGTACTCTTTGCTCACATGCCATGCAGTTCTGATTTAGTCCTCTTCATTCAGTTACAGTTTTCTGTATCTTCACCATATTTTGTGTTTCAGCAGTCACTGTTGTGTAGTATGTGTGCGTAGTGCCAGTAGTGCTGCCGTGTATTTACAGTAGCTCTTTGCTCTTTGTCTCTCTCAGCTTTGGCTCTCTACGAATGCCTTCTTTTCCCTCAGATAGACTTGATATGCAGTAGATATTAATGTCAGATGTTCTTTCAGCACTGCCGTCGTTTGAATCAGACTTGCACTCTGCACCCTCCTGATCCTCCCACACATTGAGTTTTACATGTAGATTTTGTTATGCAAATATAGAAATATTGTATCCTTAGATATCCTTTAGAAATCTTTCTAACTGAACTCTAGAGATAGAGTCACCCAAGGGAACCTGTTACATGTCTTTTAAAAGATTTCTGCAAAATGTTTGTTTGTTAGTGAAGTTTTTAATATGTAAACTCTTTGATTCCTTTTTAAATTATTATTATGGGCTAAAGTTTGAAGGTCCAGTGTGTAGGATTTAAGGGGATATATTGGCAGAAATTTAGTATGACATAATGAGAATGTATTCTTTAGTATATAGTCACCTGAAAATAAAAGTTGTCATGTTTTCGTAACCTTAAAATGAGCTGGGCGTACACATGCCGCTCTGGCGTGGCTCTGGCGTTTGAGTGCGCCAGTCGCGTGTCCTCATTGAAAACAATGAGGACACGCGACTGGTGCACTCAAACGCCAGTCGCGTGTCCTCATTGAAAACAATGAATTGTATATCATATTGTATATCGACATACAATAGGGAGCAGATTCTCGTTCACAGAATCCGTCATAATGCACCACCAGGTTCGTACAGAAGCCCAGAACGGACAAACCAAACACCGGCTCTAGTCAGAACCACTGAATTTTCATGTTAGCCAAGGTAGTTAGCAGTGCCCCCACGACTAGCCAAACGACACAAGAAAAATACTAATTTAAAAGTGAAACTTATTTATTCAGCATTTTACCGGTTTAAATCACCAAATCCATTTGTTTTTGAGATTAAGAGACATCTGCAGATAATTTGGCTCTGGGTAAAAACCTCCTGAATGTGTGGATCAGAAAAGAGGTTAGCACACATTAGCAGATGCAGAGTGAGCAGCCCGTCTGTGACATGCAAACAGTGTAGGAGAAACCCTGATTTGTAACATGACTGCTTTATTCAGTGTTTTTACTTGCTTAAATCACCTGGTCTGTTTGTTTTGGTGAGGAAGAGACCTCTGTGGATAATTTGGCTGCCGGTAAAAACCTTCTTAACAATGAACACTGGAGAAAATCTAACTAGAAATGAGTTTCAGCTGGCTGCAATCTGCAGTCCTCACCTCTAGATGGCACTAAATCCCCCTAAATCTTACATACTCTATTCCTTTAAAGTTTTGACATGCTTACTCTTTGATTTCTTTTTTTTTTTTAAATTATTATAATTATAGTCTAAGTATTAAGTCACATTACCTTCAAAATCCTTGTCTAAGGGAACAAAGACTGTAGAATCAGGTCGCAGACAAACTTCTAGAAGACACTGTATATGTGCCTTTGGGGGGCGAACACCTACTCACTGAACTACAATGACAAACATCCTACTGCTGCAGTTTTGAATGTCAATCATCTTCTCTCCAGACGTCTTGCACAGGTATCTCTCCAGTAGATGACTGCATCTCTTGATCTCTTCTTCTTCGCTGTCTAATCTGTCATCTCTCTCTCTCTCTCTCTCTCTCTCTCTCTCTCTCTCTCTCTCTTGTTTCCCTCCCTTCTCTTTCCTTGTGTATTTTTTTTTTTGCTCTCTTGTTTTTCTTTTGTTTTGCTTCTCCAAGGGCATGATGACGCTGCTCCCTGTGCAGTTTTGAAAAGTGTGGATAGTTTTAGCTTTCTGCAGCACCCTGTGCATCAGAGAAGCTTAGAGATCCTGCAGAGATGCAAAGAGGAGAAGTACAGTAAGGCTGCCAATACAACAATAACTCCTCCTTACTTTCATGTTAGACCCTGATGTGGGAAACTGCAGGGAAGAGGCTGACCAACATCATCAGTTTTACTGCACTGTGCTGTAGCCAAAGTCAAGCCAAAAGAGATCAAAATCATAAAGAGCTTTCAAAGTTAAAGAGAAAAGTTTTTATTTTCTGCTATATTTGATTTACAGCTCTTATTTCCTATCATTAGACTAGATGCTTGTTGGTCTCCGCTCCCTCTGTCTCCCTCTTCCTTCTCTCTTGTGCACCTGCATGCATTTGTTCTTAGTCTCGTCTTGCATGTTGTTCTTGTCTAGCATGCTTCAGCCATCCTGTCACTTACACTGTGTTAGTGAAAGGCTAGCAGACAGATGCATGCTTGTTTTGCTCTATCGGCTAATTTTGGTCTGTGGAATCAACACCTCCAGGCATCCATCACTTTTTTTTGTTTTGTCACACAGCTACACGTTCATGTCCAGTCCTGTGTGTTTGGGCAGTGGGTGTAGTTGCTTGTCCACCACAGCACACATCTTAAAATCAACCAACTTCACCTGCCACTAATCCCACACAGGCTGGTGATGGTGATAGAAGACTGAGGGGGTTTAAGACATCACTAACCCGCTCACAGGCAGCTTTTACATGTGGTGCAGGACACACACAGCCGACCTCACACACTCCTCTCAAGGGTCACTTTTCCTCGACAAATATTTCATCACACTCAGATGTGTTTGTGTCTTTTTGTTTTGTGCCACCCTGCAGCTCCTGATGAGAGTGAAAATGTTGTACGAAGTGATGAAACTGAAAACGGTACACTGTTAAATCACCTGATAAAATACTCTGCCAGATTGCTTTTTTTATTTTAAGAAGGCTAACACACACGCTGTAGAGTTCCCTGATTGCTCATCACTGTGGCTGATCGGGTCAGAGGGAATGCTTGTGAATGCAGCAGCTGTAGGCCTGTCACTGCAAAAAAAAACCCATCACACTGTAGTAACGTAACAAAGAAGCTTTAAAGGTTCAGTAGGTAATTTTTATTAAAAAAAAATACTATTTGTCATATTTGCTGAAACTGTTATTATATCCTGTCAGTAGTACATGAGACAGAAAAGCAGGTTCTTCTGCCTCCTCATAGTGATCCTAATGGCATGTGCAAGAATGCACCGTGCCTGAACAGAAACAAGCAGTCTTCACTTTCTGTGAAGTGCTGTAAAGTTTAGTTGATTCAAAACTCACCCAAAACACACATTAAACACACATTAAACACACATTAAACATGGCTTAACAGCGACAATTTCAAACACAAGTACACAAATCAGCTTCACTATAACTCGTAGCATTCACAGACAAAGCACTTGTCTTTTGTTGGACGCATTTTCCCCACAAATACAACAAGCTAATATTTTTACCACAAGTCTATGGCATTATACATTGTATAAATTAGCCTAGCTGCTAGCAGACTTTTCCTCTACTCATATGAAGCCAGGGACAACAGCAACATTTAACAAAGGTAACGTTATAAAGTTCGGCTCCATTACAACTCACAAGGTTCACTTACAAAACAACTGTCTTATACTAAACACGTTTTCCAAACAAATACAACTTGCTAACGTTATTAGCACAAGCCTATGGCATTTTACAGTGTATTAATTAGCTTAGTGACAAGCAGAGATTTCCTCTGCTCATATGAATCAAGGATAAATCACACACATATACAAGCTACATCTCTTGCATCAGGGCGACTTTTCCAAGAGCTACGAGACCTGAAAGGATTCAAAACTGAAGCCATGTGCTTAAAAATATTCAGGTGTGATTGAGCAGTGATTGACACTGCGTCAGACACCTTTTGCTCTAATTGGTTGTTTTCATTCAGGCACAGTGGATTTTTGCAGATGCCTTTAAGAGCACTAAGAGGATCCAGTGAAACGTGATTGTTTTCACAGATCATCTGTCTCATGTACGACTGTCAGGATACAGTGACAGTTTAAGCAAATATGACATAAAGGTTATTTTAAAGAAATTACCGGCTGTAGCTTTAATGAAACTCAGCTCAGAGTTTTACTTCTTTAAATTCTCCTTAGTTTGACCTAAATGGTCACTGCCTGCTTTACTTCATTAGATAATCAATTATGGGACAAATCTATCTTGAGTATTGGTATTTTGAATTACTGATCAAAGTTTTCAGATAAACCTTCAGTCCAGATTAAACTAAATAACTCTTCAGTATCATCCTTCATAATTCGGCACTAACAAGAGCAACTCACTATTAACCTCACAGATCTTTGTTTCAATATTAAATCATCTGCAGCAGATTTTACGTCCAATAAAAAGGCACATAACACACTGCAATAACACTGGAGTGTCACATGGTGGGGTCCTGTTTGGGAAGGGTTTGAAGGAATGGTTTGTCTTTATGTCTGTTTGGTGTGTTGGTGAGTGTGTGTGTGTGTGTGTGTGTGTGTGTGTGTGTGTGTGTGTGTGTGTGTGTTTGTGTTCTTTCACATGACTCCAACCTGTCTGTTCGTAATCAGGTGTGACCCGAAAGAGTCCACGTACACCTCTGTCAGACCTTCAGGGAAGCAACACCATCAACGAGAAGTCACCACGGTAAGACACTGCTGAGGTTTGTTGTTAATGTGTGTTTCAAACTGTTTATTAAGCATCTCATCACCTGTCAGGTCAAGACAGAGTTTCAGGAAATGGGTACATCTGAAAGAACTCAGTGCATTTAGGCATGTAGACATGGTGGAGACGACCTGCTGGAGTTCAAACTGAGCATCAGAATGGGGAAGAAAGGTGATTTAAGTGACTTTGAACATAGCATGGTTGTTGGTGCCAGACGGGCTGGTCTGAGTATTTCACAAACTGCTGATCTACTGGGATTTTCACACACAACCATCTCTAGGGTTTACAGAGGATGGTCCCAGAAAGAGGAAACATCCAGTGAGCAGCAGTTCTCTGGGTGAAAATGCCTTGTTGGTGCCAGAGGTCAGAGAAGAATGGCCAGGCTGGTTCAAGATGATAGAGAGGCAACAGTAACTCAAATAACCACTGGTTACAACCAAGGTCTGCAGAAGACCATCTCTGAACCAACAACACGTCCAACCTTGAAGCAGCAGAAGACCACACCAGGTGCCACTCCTGTCAGCTAACAACAGGAAACTGAGGCTACAGTTCACACAGACTCACCAAAACTGGACAATAGAAGATTGGAAAAACGTTGCCTGGTCTGATGAGTCTGGATTTCTGCTGCCACATTCAGATGGTAGGGTCAGACTTTGGTGTGAACAACATGAAAGCATGGATCCATCCTGCCTTGTATCAAGGGTTCAGGCTGCTGCTGGTGGTGTAATGGTGTGGGGGATATTTTCTTGGCACACTTTGGGCCCCTTAGTACCAACTGAGCATGGTTTAAACACCACAGCCTACCTGAGTATTGTTGCTGACCGTGTCCATCCCTTTATGACCACAGTGTACCCATCTTCTGATGGCTACTTCCAGCAGGATAACGCACCATGTCACAAAGCTCAAATCATCTCAAACTGGTTTCTTGAACATGACAATGAGTTCACTGTACTCCAGTGGCCTCCACAGTCACCAGATCTCAGTCCAATAGAGTACCTTTGGGATGTGCTGGAACCGGAGATTCACATCATGGATGTGCAGCCGAGAAATCTGCAGCAACTGTGTGATGTCATCATGTCAATATGGACCAAAATCTCTGAGAAATTCCAGCACCTTGTTGAATCTATGACACCAAGAATGAAGGCAGTTCTGAAAAGGAGGTCCAACCTGGTACTAGCAAGGTGTTCTAGGAAATTACCTGTGGCAAAGGCCTCCAGTGCCTCAAACCATGGACGCTGTGGTTCATAATGTCAGTCTTCACCTTGAGGCCTTCAGGGTGTCTTGGAAACTTAATTTTGATTTTACATTCATATTACAAAGAGCTCTGGAAGTAGTCATCGTCAGCAAACCTCTTACTACCGTTCTTGCAGATGCTCTGTCACACTTGGCATGGCATGCCTTTAAAAAAAAAAAAAAGAGTGACTGTGCTGTGACCCTGAGTGTTGCTCTAACACCACTCCACTGAGACCCCAGTCCACCACCTCCTCTAATTAGCTGCGGACCGTGAGATTAGCAGCCCACGACAGCGACCGGTGGCACAGAGCGACTCGTACAAGACAGCTTTTGTTACAGAGGATCTCAGTCTGGGGCCGTTAAAACCCCTCCTTAATGTGATTTGCAACCTCTGCCCTCTCGCTCTGTCTCTTCCTCTCACTCACACACTCTCATCCTCGACATACTGGGAGAGCACTAAACCCCGCGCAGCTGCTGCTTGCTCCGTGATGTAAAGTCAGAGCTATGCATCGGAGTGAAGTGCCCGGAGAGTGATAAATATTAAGTCCCTGCAGGGTGCTTGTCGGCTGGACGGAGCAGGGACAGTGTGGTGCTTTATGGGACTCTCAGAGAGACTGTGGAGATAAAGAGTCACTACAAGAAGCGTATTGTACCGTCACCATTCACTGAGATCGATGATCAACTGGGGAGAAATTCACTCTCATCTTCTTTATATGGTGGGCCAGAAGCAGAGTGAAGATTTGTGCTTATTCTTTGGTACACATTGTGGCGCCAAACAGAATTTTCTGATTTGGCTGATATGTAATAATCCCTTAAACACCGGTCCTGACATCATATAGTGATGGAATATAAAGCCAGAAATAAAAATAAACCCAAAGACTTTGATTTACACGTACATAGTGGAGCTTTGTGGATCTTCTGCCATAATTTATAATGTTGTAATGTAATGCAGGCCGGTCGTACAAATCATATGCATCTGTACGACTCCTCTGGGCCTGTGGAGATTTTCCCCAGACTGTGATAAGGATAGCGCAGCAGTGTACTGGCTGTGTTAGAGAAGCATCCTCTGGATCTCTATCATGACCTCAATAGAAGTTTTAGAAGTTTGACTGAATAAGAAAATGGCCCACAAGCTCTCCCAGTAGAGCGGATACCCCACGAACAAAGGCTTTGTCCTTGGCCCTGTGCTGCATGTGGCCCCCCTGACCCTGGATCTGTCCTGTCTAATAAAAGCAAAAAAGCTGAAGAAAATAAACTCAAAAAAGAAAATAATGGCAAGATTAAGCCAACAGTTTAAGGGCTTGTTATTTATTATTTTGAAATCAGAATCAGTTTTACTGGCCAAGTAAGACACACAGAGAATTCGACTTTGGTTTCCAGAAGCTTTCAGTGTGCTTAACAAGACGACAGCCATGTGCAGTTGTGCTTTAAACTAAAGGCTAACGTCAGTATAATAATGCTCACAATGAGCCTGCTGACCGTCTGTGTTAATGTAATGCAGGTGCAGTGGTGGAATGTAACTAGGTACATTTACTCAAGTACTTTGTTACAACCTACAATCGGGGCGTTTTTTTAAATATAAATGTTCCATTCACGGGGCCGAGCAGCGCCGTCCCACCTACCTCCATCATGTGACAAAACCACTGAGGCCTTCAGTGACACAGCGGGTCAAAGGGCACCTCGGAACACGATTAATCAGCGTTATTTCTTTCAACCCGTTATTTTTTCTGTAATTAATTAATCGAAATGAACGTGTTAGTTTGACAGCCCCCCTTTTTACTCACCCACAATGCTGTTGTCCCTGGCTTCATATGAGTAGAGGAAAAGCCCGCTAGCCGCTAGGCTAATTTATACAATGTAAAATGCCATAGGCTTTTGCTAAAACATTAGCATGTTGTATTTGTGGGGAAAATGTGTCCAGATAAAGACAAGTGTTTGTCTGTGAATGCTGCGAGTTATAGTGAAGCTGATTTGTGTACTTGTGATTAAAATTGTTGTTATTAAGTCATTATTAATTTGTGTTTTGGGTGTGTTTCAAATCAACTAACCTTTATAGCACCTCACAGAAACCCCGTTGCTGACTAGTCTTTTGGAGGTGTAACTGCAGAGTGACACAAACACAATGGCCATGTGTGTAAGCTACGGTGTAGGCTCTGAAAAGAGCTGATGCACAAGTATAAATCCAGCTTCACAAAGTATTTTAACACTGTAGTGTTGCCACAGTTATTTAAATACAATAACTAAGCACTTCTTCCACCACTGTGCAGGTGTTAACATCTTAGTTTAGTAAGCTAACATTGGCTCACAAAAGCATTAGGTATAATCAAATTTTGACCCTATGGTGGCACTAGATGAAAAGTGAGACGAATCCCCAAGTCAGCAGAGTTCATCCTCTTTGGACCTTGAATGTGCGTATATAACTTGGTGAGAATCCATCCAGTACTTGCTGAGATATTCCAGTCTGGTCCAAAGTGGTGGAGCGACCAGCACTGCCATCTCTAAAGGCTGAGAACAGTGCCAAGAGTAAATGTACTCTTGGCACTTTCATATGTGGGGAAAAAAAATATTTGGTGCTTCTTACGCACAGAAGAAGCTGAACACAATGAGCACAGAGAGGGCTGTGGTTTATATTTAATGCCAACACTGAAGTGGAACAGGCATGAGCCACTTTTTTTAAAGCATATTTATGTATTTCAACAGTGGAAAAACACTTCCAGCTCAAACTGCTGTCCCTGCTCCAAACGGCTCGACCTCCTCGTCTTCTCTGTGTGTGCTCTGTATTTGTATTGACTTTCATTTTCATTAGCCATTAAATTCCTCTCCACACGCTCGTCTCCCAGCGTGTTCTCTCTCCCTCAATGATTCAGTGATTCAACCTCCTGCGAATACCACAGTATGAGTTACCAAACACATCTCATCACTGTGTGTCATAGTGTGCAGCTTGTAACTCACCATTCTTTTAGCCTATTAATTATAACACTGGAAACAACACACAGTGCTCTGGTGAATTAATGATAGATAGCTCCTGCCACAGCTGTGCTCTGACTCTGAACAATGATGTTGGTACCTCAGCTGGCCTCTCTCCTCTCGTCCTCTCCTCTGGGCTCAAATAGTTGAGAATGGTTAATGGTTTTAACCGTGACCTGACCGCTGGTGTTTTTGTTTGTCTTCTGGGCAGGTGGTGAGGTTTCACCTTGAGGCCTGAGGTTTAAACCCTCGGATGCTTCAGTAAACTGTGTCGAATCATGTGTGAGATGAATTCCCCTCTCTCTGAGGGAGGAAACATGGAAACATACTGCCCCCGCTGGTGACATTCCTTCGGGGAGAAAATATCCCTGTACAGATACAAAATACAAAACACTGTGTGATGCTGGTGAAGATTATTCATAGGTTACACTTGTCTTTGTGTGAGCAGTGTGTCGTGCCCCAGAGCACCTGGTGTTTGACAATAGGTCTGCAACCTTAAACACACTGATAAAACCAGACTGTCAGACATTTATTTAATGTTTCTAATGAAGTAAAAAAAACTATAACAAACCCCAAACAGATCTTTTATAATTACTGTCTAATTACTGTGAAAAATATCTGTTAACAATGTGGAATAGTAAAGAGACAGTCTGTGTTAAAATGTGTCTCTCAAGACAAGATTAAAACCTCAGTGGTTTATTGAAAAATTTTGGATATGATCCCACTTTACAAAAAATCAAGATGCAATATTAGAGCTGGGAACACAGTTTAGTGTATGATTGTGACTGACATGGGTTGTGATTCCTGTGTCACCCCCAATTAATTTTTCACTGTTTTAATTTGCTGTATTTATTTTATGTAAATGCAGCTCCAACCTTGACACACAAACATGAAAATGATCACAAGTAAACATGTATTGTGTTTTTCTAACATGGCCCTGAAGACTGGCCTGATTGCTTGTGACACTACTTTGTCTTGACTGTGTGTTCACTATTTGCAAACACATCCAATCAATGTGTATGATGTGTATCTTCTACAAGATTGTGGGCAAAATCTTTTCAGTACTTGCTTTGGTACGTGCATTTCTTTGCTTCTTTGTTTGTTTATTCTTCATCTCTTTCTGTTAAAACATTTAATCTTTTTAATTATTAAAATGATAAGAATAATAATAATGATAATAACAATAATAAAGAATGGATTTTGAATTTACAAACTAAATGAGGAGGAATAACTGCTGAAATTGATTCAGATTTTTTTTTTATTCTTTCAAGGCTCTCTACTAAAAATATTTATCCAAACTATAAAATAATATTTACCATAAAACTTCATTTAAAAGCCTAGTTAAACACCTAGTCTTTCTTCATATGTATAAAACCAGGTTGTCGGCTACCTCAAATTATTTGTCCATTCCTCAATTACCCTGTCAGTTATTCATATTCCTTTAGTCCATAAGGCTCCTCAGATTAAAAGAATCAAAGGGTTTTTCCATGAAGTTGTGAGGATTGTTTTAACAGGATAAAAAGGTGGTCTGTGGGTATGTCGGGTGCCGTAACCCTCATGCGCCTTAACTCACTCCCTCTATGATGCACTGTCTGTCGGAGCTAGGTCAAATAAATGATTCATAACTGATATATTATCTGAAGTCTAATTTTTATACAAGTAATATTCATACTGGTTTAAGTAAACAATTTGGTTGTATTTCCCATCTTTGCTGAGCAGGGCCCGTCCCATGTGGACGCCTGTCCCAAATATAGACCTGTTGAGTTCAGTGATTTAAGCAAATAATAGCCTGGGCTATTAATTGAAGTTTTCTGATATAATAACAATAATCTTTAGATCTATTATTATAGCTATCAAGATAAATACAAAGTTCAGTTTGCCCCAAAAGTGCCCTCTAATAGAAGTTCTTAGACTAAGGTATATGCAACATTATGTGTAAAGTTTGTATTTTCATGAATGAATCACTATCAGTCATTACTCTCTGTGCTTGTTTTGTCCAAAGGAGTTCTCCGGGCCTCGGCTGGAACGGCCGCGTGGGTCGTCTGAGACGCTTGTCATCCGGCAGCTCCAACACAGAGGAAGACGGCATCTTTGTCAACTCTGCCAGCAGCAAACTCCTCGAGAGAGCCCACGACATCCTCATGTCAGTAACAACACGCACCCACAGTCACCATGATGCTCTACGCTCCCTTATTTCAAGATTACACAGTACTGTGTAAGAAGTGTGGCCCAGAGACGTCCTTAAAACTGAAAGAGTTCATACTCAGTGTCAGCAGACATTCCTACCAGCTCTGGAGGTGCTGCTGTAGCTGACCTCTGACCTCTGAGCTCCCTGTGGAGGGGAGCAAGTGAACAGAGAATTTCCCCACAGGGATGAATAAAGTTCCACTTTACTGACATGAGTATGACCCACTCAGGAAGAATTTGTGGAATTAATTCAGTTCTTTGTTGACCTTTTACTTAAAAAAATATTCCTCTCACCTGTTGATTTATAGAAGAAAAAGAGGGATTTTATTGCTCAACTGCTGGAATAACTTTCTGATTTTGTTTTTTTTCTGAACAGGAGGAACAAAAACTACAAATCGAAGCCAGTTCTTCCAAAGGTACAGTCCAGGATGTCTTGAATTTATCTTAATAGACGACATAGATTTTAATGTAGTGTTACATTATCACCATTATCACCTGACTCTGACCTCACACCTGCAGCATTTACTGAACGTCAAGTCCCTGAAGTACCTCAGCAACCTGACGCTCCACGACCGCATCACCAAGTCACTGCTTCACCTCCACAAGAAGAAGAAACCACCCAGTATCAGCGCACAGTTCCAGGTCAGCCACACACACACACACACACACACACACACACACACACACACACACACACACACACACACACACACAGAGTCAGCAGCACACTGCAGAGCTCGATGATTTGCTATTCGGTGCTCTCAGAGTAAAAATAACACGATTAGCCTGAGCTGCACCGAGGAATCTCCCTCCAGCTGTGAATATGATAAAAACAAGGTGTGTCGTTTTTTCCAGCTGGCTGTGGGCGGAGATATCCCTCCATTCCTCCGCCTGCCCCACAGCCTCCACTGTCCACTGTCTTATCCCTTATTTGTTTCATAAAGTGTGTGAAGTCTATTACGTAGTTCACACACCCACCCAAAGGTCTTAAATGTATGACATAGTGTCTGGGAATTTAAGACACAAAAACTGAATAAATGCCTCATTTAAAAAAAGATTTGGTGAGAAAGTTTCTGACACAAGGCTCCTCACTAACAAGCAGGAGATGAGACCATGGACTGTGTAAAACAGGGTTCCCACGGGTCCTTGAAATCCTTAAAGTTTGTGAATTTAAAAAGTAAAATTAAGGCCTTGAAAGTTTTCTAAAATAAAGAAGATACGGGTCTTTGAAAGTTCTTGAATTTATATATTTTGTACAAGAACTCCTCTTCAAATGTGGATCTGTTTCAGTCGTGTTTTCAGTTTCCAACCTTCTGATGTAATGTTTTAAAACTCAAGCCTCTCTGTTTAGTTGTTGTCTGTGAGCTTCTGTAAAGCCTGTCAGCGCTCACCATAGACTGTGTATAAAGATAGACGACGCGTCTCCACTTCCTCCCTCTGTACAAAAATGAAGCCAAAATATCCCGGCAACTGCAGCTGCCATCTTGTGCTGGTGACGTCATTTGGAGCCAGGGTCTGTGCACTAGCGATCTCTGCGGTCTCAAGCCTTCACCCAAACACCTGTCCGACCAATTGCAAGCAGTGCCACTAATGGCGAGCACACTGATTGGCAGATACAGCCGTCAGTCATGACATCACACGCCCTTTATATTGCATCAAATAACTTATCAGGAAAATGAACACTTAGAACATACAGCAGTGTGATAAAAGCTAACTAAAATGACTGGGAAAAATGTATTTAATGTGTACTTTGTTTTTTTACTTTGGCCCATATCCCATGACCTGTACTGCAGCCAGCCACCAGGGGGCAATCTGTATGTTTCGGCTTCACTTTTGGGGAGCTATTAAGTCGTCGATCTTTATATATGTCTATGGTTCTCGCTGTAAAAATTCTTATTGCTGTAACAGTAATTAACCTTGATCTGATCTCAAACTATGCTGCGCTAGGTCCTTGAATTTTTGGAAAGCTGGCCTGGAAAGTCCTTGAAAAGTTCTTGAATTTGATGTTTAAGGAGGTGTGGGAGCTCTGATAAAAATAATAGGTGAAGCCACAGTGACGTCACCCGTTGGTTTATGGACTTGAGTTTGTCACTCAAAATGGCCACGCTCTCTTTAAACGCTGATAAAAAATTTAAATGAATGAGTTATATAAAAAATGTATCCCCCAGACAGTTGTCATGAACAAAAAGAATAGCTAAAGAGACCAAAACTGGTTTTGTATCAGGCTGTAAACATGTTTATTTCTGCTGTAAAAATGGGCATTTTAACATCGAAGTCTGTGGGGATTGACTTGCTTCTGGAGCCAGCCTCAAGTGGTCGTTCAAGGAACTGCAGTTTTTGGCATGTCCACATTGGCTTCATTTTTCAGCCTCGGAGGTCGCCTCTTGGATGAGACCCAAGAATGAGCTTATTCCTATCATTTAAACTGCTGAAAGCAAAGAGGAAAACTTTTAATTGCTGGTGCTCTGCTCTTTCAAAGTATTTTCTTTTAAAAAACTTCCCCAAACCTGAGATAAATGAGACGGACAGCTGCTGTTAACATTCTGAATAATCAGGTCAGAAATGTGTCTTGTTTGCAGCCGGTAACACACACCAGCTCAGAGAAACTTTCACCAGCCCCAAAAACTTTTTATTTTGGTCCTGATGTCTTTGAACGTGAACTCAGTGTTCTGGCTGCTGGAGGTAGAGATGAGTGCCGAGGCCCCTCTGGCAGGCAACCCTGGCCCCAGTGTGTGGATGACTTCACTTCCCACATCCTGTGCTGCGCTGATTGCTTTAATCTCCCATGGAGGAGGAGGAGGAGGAGACTGAATACCTCCTGCCACTGAATTATCACACACACATGCTGACACACATGTGCGTTTGTTTACACACACACACACACACACACACACACACACAATAATTGCACATGGAAATACTGCACATGCTTTTTTCTCCGTGGACATGTTGCTTGTATTTATGATCCCAGGCAGTGACTTTAATCTTGAGTTTTACTTACAAATGGACCGACAGTCATTCCCAGCTGACTGAGCTGCAATGTGCCTCTATATACACCTCATATTCTGTGTTGTTGTGTCTCTGTTTCAGGCCTCCCTCACTAAGCTAATGGAGACTCTGGGTCAGTCTGAGCCTTATTTTGTCAAGTGCATCCGTTCCAATGCTGAGAAGGTACAGTGCTCTCGCTCCAGACTGCGGCCACTCTGACTGCTTTGGTTTAGTTTTCAAAGCATTTTTCAGTTCCTTTTGAAGTTTGAACTTAAGTAAATATGTTCATCATTCCCCCCCCCCCGCTTCTCCTCTGTAACATCTGCCGCCTTTCACTTTTCCCTCTTCTGTCATTCATCCCCCTCCTCTTCTTCATTATCTTTTTCTTCTCTTTCTCAGCTGCCTTTACGCTTTAACGATAACCTGGTGCTGAGGCAGCTGCGTTACACAGGTATGCTGGAGACTGTGCGCATCCGCCAGTCGGGCTACAATGTCAAGTACAGCTTCAAGGTAACACACACACATGTGCACCCTGCAGATGCACTTTAAAGGAAGACTTCACCTACAAAATGATCATTTGTATATCAGTTACTCAGCCTGTGTTATGTTGTATTTGTGTAGAAAACTTTGTTTTTCTCGCATGCCTCCATGGTAAAAAAAAAAGAATCCAAACACTGGAAATTTATGATGAATTGAAGTCAGTGGGGTCCAAATGAAATGACAGCAAAAGTATATCAAAACATCCCTTTACAAACTCACACAGCTCATGCGGTATAACCCAAGTCTCAAATACAACACAATACAATAGTCAAACTGTTGTCACTATTTAAAACACTTACACATATAGTATTCCTGGGCAAGTGCATGAATTTGAACTCTGGAACGCACAAGCAGATGTCAGACGCACACACTTGCCTAGGTGCACTACAGTACTTGAATGCTGAAGTGTTTCAAATAGTTAGCTCAGTAGCCCAGTAGCTCAGTGAGTAGAGCAGGCACTCCACGTATAAAGGCAGTGTCCTTGCTGCAGTGGTTGCGGGTTCAATTCCAGCCCACAGCCCCTTGCTGCATGTCATCCCCCTCACACTTCACACTTAACCTGCCTTATCCAATAAAGGCATAAAAGCCCAAAAAATAATCTTTAAAAAAGAAGAATTTTCTCAGTTTTTGGATTCTTCATTCATTGTGGAGTTTTCTTCACGAATTCAGCCTAACACAGGGTGAGTAATGGATATACAAATGGTCATTTTGTAGGTGAAGTATTCCTTTAAACATTCAAGATTTTCTTAACTGTCACTTATACTTTTGCTTTTTTAGTATATATCACCTGAAAACAAGAATCATGTTTTTATTTCCTTAGAATGAGCTGTGTATATCTACATACAGAGCAGGTCCTTTTCCCATGCAGCTCGCCATGTTGTTTCTACAGTTGTCCAGAACAGACAAACGCTTCAGCCACTGTAGTCCTCCTACATGCTTGGCACACAGAAGAAGTTTCCATTTGTTGCAATGATGCAGCCCTCACCATGAGTTGTCATTAAACCCTTCACACTAGACTTAAGTATACATTTGAGATACATTAATTGCACTTCACTTGAGGTCTTCCATTTTATGCTGCTGAGTACTTTTATTCCAGATCAGTAAGATTTTTGAGTAAAGTACCGTAACATCTAATGGAGTATTTTTATCATGCAGTATTGCTACTTCAAGTGCAGACATAATGAATTATGTAAAATGGTAAAAGCAACGTAATGTGCAAAAATCACAGCAGCAGATGGAAAGATATCTGGACTTTGTTTAATTTGGTTCAAGCTCTAAAAATATCACAGTCTCCACTTCCCATGATTAAACTAAAAGCATCTTTTCATTTGCCCCTGCACATTTAGTAAATGAGTACAAAAGCATTCTCTTATTTGCAGCCGGTAACTCACACCAGCTCAGGAAAACTTTCAGCAACCCCCAAAGACTTTTTTTATTGATTTAAGCTTTTTGAGAAAAGGACTTTAACTTGTAATGGGGTATTTTAAAATTGCGGTATTGCTACTTTTATACATTTTTTTCCACCACTGGTGGTGGTGGTCCAGACATAATGAATTATGTAGAATGATGAAAACAAAGAACTGTGCAAAAATCACAGCAGCAGATGGAAAGATATCTGGACTTTGTTTCATTCTGTTCAAGCTTGCAAAGCACTGCATTCTCCACTTCCCATGATTAAACTAAAAGCATCTTTCAACCCTCCACATGTAGTAAATGCCCACATTTTACACTCCACAGTGCCTGTTTCTAAAGCAGATTTTTGTTACAAAATAAAGTTGAGTTTGAGCCCAGTCAGAGCATTATTTTATTAAACTGACAGAGCTCATCCAGAGCCACAGAACACATCATATAACAGTTTCTACAGGCTGAATATGACAAGTAAACTGACCTTGAAGTGTAAAATTGGTGGAGTTCCCCTTTAAATGATGTTAGTTTCCTGAGAGTTAAAACAGACCCACTTTATCCTCTACTCTATGTGTAGAAATTCCAAGTATCATGTTATCCATGAAGCAAACAGTCGATAAGCCAAATAGTAAAAGGAGTCCAGCAGCAGCAGATCGCATTAACATGTTCCCTCTGTGCGGGCGTGTGCAGGCCAGACCGCTGCTGCACTATCAATCTCACTGCTAACGTCCCGAAACTTAAACGACACTCAGGTTTCCACTGGTTTCTGTGCCAGTGATGAATTCATCTGCAGAAAACATGTCGCTGGAGCTGTTTGAGCCGCAGCTTCATTGTGTGTTGTGTCAGGAGGGAATTGTGGGGGACGTGAGGTGGCAGCCATCTTAACCACGCTGGCTCTTGTACGAATGATGTCAACCCTGTGAGAAACGCTGTATGACTAATAAAGCAGATCGTGTTTTAATGCAGTTTGGAAGTGAGTTTTTGGACAGAGAACGTTTGGGAGTGGCTCAGTCCCTCTCCGGTTCTCTCTTACATGAGTTTCCATTTGGTGGTGTTGAATGTTCATTTGTGCCAGTCATGTCACGTCAAGGTTTTAGGCGAAGATTAAGTCTCTGTGCTTTAGTTTGTTAAGGAGTCACCTCACCAAATCACAGCTTATGTTTCTACCCATAGTGGTATCTACTGGAGCAGCGCAAGTCGTTCAGGTTCTATTTACTGGGGTTCGGAGATGCCTGCTGCCTCCCAAGTACAGTCAAAGTAATGGAATTTAAATATGGCACTCAAAGTATTGAAAATGAGTCATTTCAGTCATTTAAACAGACCTGACTCTTTCCAGAAACAGTGTCCCAGTTACTCAGGATAATACACAGACCTCGCTGTGGACACTAACTTTAACTTGACTAGAAAATTGCAGTGGTGGAAAGTAACTAAGTACACGTGCCCAGATATTGCACTTGTGTACAAATTTGAGGTACCTGTACTTTACTGTTTATCCACTTCATGCTACTAAAACAGAGATGCTTCCACTGCACTACATTTCAGAGTAAAACACTTGCCTCTACTATATTCATCTGACAGCTGTTATTACTTATTTCTTTTAAGATTAAGATATTACATTCAAAAAACATGCTAATCTTAAAATACATTGCACTGTTAAAAGTTAAACCCGTGACTCCTAACCTCTTTGGTTTGTGCCCTCTTTACCAAAACACAGTGTCTAGTTTGGGCTCCTTCTCATGTTTCAGATGGCTGTAATTTGGTTTCCATTCAAAGGTACTGGGAATTAAAGTTCTAGCGTGAAGGATTCAGTGGCACCTAGCAGCTGAGGTTGCAGATTGCAACCAACTGGAACTTCTCCTGTGTGCCAGCGTGTAGGAGAACTACAGTGGCTGACTCAAAATTGCAAATGGCCCTATCGAGAGCCAGTGTTTGGTTTGTCTACTGTAGAAACATGGCAGTGCAGCAAGGCGGACGCCACGGACAAGGAACTGCTTTGTTTATAGTTATAAAAAGCTCATTTAAAGGTAACAAAAACAAAACGATTCTTAGTGTCTGGTGATAGTACACTAAAGAAAACATACTTTTTCATTTTTCCATTTCTGTCAGTATATCCCCTGAATCCTACACACTGGAGTTTAAAGGGAATTTTCTGAAAGTCGACAAAAGACAGTGTGGATTTATGCACTTTTTTTTTTAATCTACTACTGAGTTGGTTCATATAGATAAGCAGTGGGTGGCACTAATTCTCCGGTTTGCCACTTCAGAAGAGGGCGCAACAAGAGGGCGTATTTAAAAGAGCACCAATCAAACCTCAACAAAGGAATACATGGGATGTACAATAACAGAGACAACACTGGATAATAGAAATATTGTTTTTGAACAGCTAATATTACAGCTATGCGCTCTTGAAAGAATTCTAGTAACAGCTCTGTGCTTTCATAAGATGTAAAAGACGATGAGAGCCCGAGCAGTGATATGACACAACTGTACGTCATCATGTCTTCGCTGAGTCTGTTGTCGCATTTACCTTTTATTGATTCGGTAACTTTTCCTTTATCCAAGCATAAAAATGTTGTTGCGATATTTCAAGTTTTTTTTTCATGTGCAAATCGAAAATGCACATAGAAACAGGTGGATGGAAACACACCTCATGAGTTGTTAGCAGTTACACCAAAGAGAAACCTGTCCTTGAAACTTCTCAGATGGCTTTATTTGAATGTGTTTGACACCCAAACAAGTAAGATTATCCAATGTTTCTTAAGAACCAAAAATAAAAGTTAAAAAAAAAAGTGGAAAAAATGAATTTTAGTAACAGAATTTTTTCTTTTCCCTCCAATTTATCATTTCACAACCATTCAGATTTAACTTGTGACCCTTTGCTACACCCTTCCCTACATTGGGAACCATCGGACTAAACTACCAAACTGTATTTAAAGTAGTTAAAACTAGTTCCATCTTGAACAATTGCAACAGTAAAATGCTCCTCACATATCGTTGCATCTGTATTAACAATATATCAGTTACAGAGGCCACTTTCTGCAGTATTTTTTACTTTGAATCTACTTCCACAACTTGAAAGTAGTTCCCACGAACATTTAAAAACTAATATAAAGATGTCACGATATATTTGTGTGGACCGACCATAAAATCTAAACTGAGTGCAAAGCTCATAAAACTGTTTTTGATGAGCTCACTCGCATGATTTCAGCATCAGACATTTTCATTTATCAGAAATTTGCCCCAAACATATTTAGTGCTGTGGTCAGCACTAATGAGAAATATCTTGGGCATGGCATCACTTTGGAGGACTCTGCTGTTTCCCGACCTCTCAGAACAGAGCCTCTCCATTGTCCTCGGCTCTCCAAAACACTCCCCATGCTTGTAATTGTATAAACACAGCATCTGTTTCCCTATCCACCTCCTGCAGCCCAGGGTGCAGAGTGTATTGGATTCAGACAATGGGCCTCAGTTTGAAGAGTGGGAGTTCAGCATATTTATGCCATGATGTTTGAACCCCTGCAAATATGGACAGCGTGGACTTTTACCTGAAACCACATGTGCCTTGACAGATATTTCAAATTCAGGGCCACATTGTTGTACATCCCCAGCAGTTAATCCTGTCTTCAGTCCAGTGTTAGAAAAATTATATTAGACACATTACTGGACACAAATCGTGCGCACATAACACAGACATAAAATCCAGAACAGATGCTGCAGGGTAACATGTATTTCTCATTAACACCTGTCCTTGTTCTCTTGACAGGATTTTGTCCATCACTTCTGCGTGCTGCTCCCAGCGGGCACCACTGCCACCAGAGAGAGCATCCTGCAGAGTCTGGACCAGCTAGACCTGGAACCAGAGGGGTACCAAGTGGGAAAGACAATGGTATTTACCCTGCCCTCTCCTTTCCTCTTTCCTTTTTGCAGTTCTTTGAATCAGCTGATAAACAAATACAGTAAAAAAGCATGATGTGACATCTGTTTTTCATACAGCACATTATCCCTGACTGAGTAAGCCCCCTCTACTGTACAAAAACATTTTTAAAAATGTGTTTGTCATTAAAAAAAATGAGTGTTACACAGTTGAGATTTCTTCAGGTCTCGCAAGTTATGTTTCCATTTTAATGATGGTCCAAAGGTTTTAATCAATACCAAAACAGCTATGCAGACAGTAAGTTCTGTATAAACCAAATAATATTTAATGTGAGCTTGTGGTGTAGCTATAAAAAAAAACCTAGTGTGTGGTTTCAAATATTTCACACACTCTAATTTCAGCTTTTGATAAGTTTTGGAACAAGATGATTGAAAATATAAGATGTGTGGTATGGAAAAAAAATCTTTATACCACTTCCACTTCAGTGGGAATTCAAGAGGAATATCAAGGGTAATAATTTTTAACTTTTCAACTTTCCAAGTGGTATTATTGTTGGTGCCATAGTTGTCACAAAGATGAATGGATCGCTTTCAATTTTCCTTAACTGCCAACAACACAGGACAGACTTATTTGTTCTCCACAGTTACTTTGGTTCCTTCAGCCTCCACCGTTTCCATTTCTGGGGATAGTAACTGTAAAGAACTCACATCGATACTCTTTGGTAACTGAGTATAGCAACATAGACTGTATAAAATAACAAACAAAGTTACTGTGACTTCACTCATTGTATTGTGGACTCACATTTTGGAGCCCTGAATTCAGCACTTCTGCTGTCACCATCCTGGATTTTTGGAGCCAGAAGTAACCATATATGAACAAGAGGTTGGAGCTGTGGAGGAGCGAGGTGTGCATCTGACTCATAGGCTATAGCAACGCCTCGTGGCCACGCGTTGGAATATGGGAGATCGTATCTAGTGACAGACACCATTGCGTAGTTTAAAGGATAACTTCGGTATTTTTCAACCTGGGCTCTATTTCCCCATGTGTACGTGTGCGTATGATTCATAGGTACAACTCGTTCTAAAATTGGTTCAGTATTGAGGGAGGCAGATGCAGCCGGCAGCCGCGAAACGAGCTAAGACGGTAACGGGGACAAATGTGTCCTGTATAAGTTTGCACATTAAAAGTGCTTTTTTTCGCCACTGACCGGTTCAGATCGCCAGTGCTATCTCTGTAAATAGCACACTAAGCGTTTCCCTTACGCCTGGGCTGTGTGACGTCGTCTCACGAGAGCTTTGCTCCACTGTGTCTGTAGCTCTCTCTACTCGTGGGGCAGTCGTTTTCTTGAGGAAGAGGTGTTTCAGGATTGGATGTCTTCTCTTCTTCGGCTGGCAGTAGTCATCTTGGAGAAGTGAGCACTGCAGACCCGATGGTCTGCAAGGCACAGTGTCTGGACAGGAGTGTTAGCATCCATTTGTAGCACAACTAGCCACAACTTCAGCATCTCGCCGTCCGACAAAGGCAGCCTATGAAAGCTGTACGGGGTGTTGCGCGACATCCTGTTCTTGCAATTCGGATAAGCACAAACACGAACCATTGTTTTCAATCGATGCAGTAAAACTCTCAACTGTACTCCGGGACAACCAGCGCCACTCTGAGTGGCGCTCTGCATGGCTCCTCTGTTTTCTTCCGGCAACAAGCAAAGCTCTCGCGAGATGACGTCACACAGCCCAGGCGTAAGGGAAACACTTAGTATGCTATTTACAGAGATAGCACTGGCGATCTGAACCGGTCAGTGGCAAAAAAAAAGCACTTTTAATGCGCAAACTTATACAGGACGCATTTGCCCCCATTACCGTTTTAGCTCGTTTCGCGGCTCCTGGCTGCATCCGCCTCCCTCAATACTGAACCAATTTTAGAACGAGTTGTACCTATGAATCATACACACACATACACATGGGGGAATAGGGCCCAGGTTGAAAAATACCGAAGTTATCCTTTAAGTGGTTGATTGTTGTTGCACATACTTGGGATTGTGAATGATAGTTGGAGCCATGCTGGGGGAGGGGGTGGGGGTTTAGGGAGGGTAAAAGCTTCATTGGAGTCATCAGGTGGGTGCCCTCCTTCACTAGCGTTTCGATGATAGGCCCACAACACCTCCAGAGGGCTCATCAGCAGCACCTGGCATTCCAGGTGCGCCCCCCTCTTCCTTTACTCCCTTGAACCCTGCTGTTGTTAGTGGCATTTCAGGCCCAAGTGGTGTCTCTCCTCTTAATCAGTAGCCACTGGCTTGCCTGTTTGGCTGCACCAGAGAGGCCTTTGATGGCCTGACGTTGGGCTTAGCCTGGTAGTTGACTTGCTTATGAAGCTTATGAAGCCTCTGCAGCCCACTTCAACTGGGCAAACATTTGCTTTCCAGCCACGTTGCTCAGTGTCGGCTGCCAGCTCGGCATACTTAAGGCTCTTGCGCTCGTAGGCCTCCTCCATAGCATCCTCCCAGGGCATGGTGAGCTCAACGATTTAGACGAGGCGCAGTGAGGAGGACCAAAGCACGGGGTCTGGTCTGAGGTTAGCAGAGGCAATCTCAGATGGGAAGCACAGGTGAAAAGTGTTTAGGCTCAATATACTGTACTGTATGGTATTATGTGTTTTACTCTATGTTATACTATCTGTTGCTGCATGATGAGGCATTTAAAAATGTGGAAAATGTCAGTCTAAGACCCAAAAGTGATTCATTGAAAATACTGTGGGGGTTTAAAATGACTCAGACTCAGTTAGTTTATTAAAATGTTGAGTTACAGAAACTTTTATGAAGAGTCACAGACAAAGGGAAATAATTGTGTTGGGGATATTACCTGAAAGCATCCAGCCTCCAGACAATGAAGACACTGCCCCATATTTGGTGTGGTTATGAATGAGTCATGATGGAGAGGTCTCTGCCTTCAGGGTGCTGTCTATATAATTAGACCATCATACCTAACATACTTGTGTCCATGTGTCCAGCCAAAGATCTCTGAGGTGTGTGTGTGAGCAGAGTGTGTGTGTGCATCTCTTTATTAACCCCATTCTTCATTCAGTGTGTGTGTGTGTGTTACCCTGTGCTGACCATCATGGCCCCTCCCCTCAGGTGTTCCTGCGGGAGGCTGGGCGTCAGCGGCTGCAGGCCGTGCTCCACGCTGAAGTTCTCAGACGCATCGTCACGCTGCAGCGGCTGTTCAGAGCCCACCTGGAGAGGAAGCAGTTTGTCAGGATGAGAGAGGCAGTGATCTGCATCCAGGTACAGCACAGTGCTTCTCACACTCTCATCTCCATCCGCTTCATTTTTATCTTTTCCTTCTGTATGATTTAAATCACTTTTTATTGCTTTTTTGTTTTGGAATATGCTCCTGAAAATTGTTTGTATGGCTGAGCGTTAATTCAGTATATTGCTTATTGACTCAGTGGAACTAAAATGATTAATGTGCTCATACCATGTTAGAGTTTTACAAAGACTTCCTGTACAAATTATTGAATGCAAGCTCATTTTAAAGACTAACAAATAATGTAGTGATCTAAGTTTTTGTTTTACTGAGGTGAAAAGGTTTGTATGACATAATGCATACTGTAACTATGAACAGTTCATTGCAACCATCACAATAAGAGTATGCATGCATAATATGATGTTAATTCCACTACAGAAGAGACTTGATGATCACTAAAATTAGGCGGAGAAAAAAAGTGGATGTATTGATATCAGTTATTGGTCAAATGAATTGTTGCATATCGACATATTGGCAAAAAATCTAATATCGTGCATCTTTACTAAATTTGAAATGAAAAGACAAAAATGTTTTTTTAATAGTTTTTTTTTTCCCGTTTTTAACACTTGAACAATACACAAACACAGACGTAAGAAAAAAAGAAAAACACGACGACAAAAACTAAATGATAAAAATAAATAAATGATAATGATGATAAGAAAGTATAATTTAAGGGACACACACTGTCAGCTAGAGAAAAAACAACAACACAATTTTACGCCAGTTCATACTGTATCCACAGGAAGGTTGGAAAGAGAGATAGCATCCATGGGGTGAAGACCATGAGTGGTCAGGGAAGGTCCAACGGTAACCTAGTGTCCTGGCAGATCAAAGCACAGTGTACAATCCAGTGTGGTTAGTCAGCTTGACTCCTCATCCTTTTGATGTGTTCAATAAACTTGATGAGGGAGTTAGACAGAGTGTACTGGATTTCTTTAAGGTGATGGATTTCCTCAAGATGTTCAAGACAAAAAAAAAATGTAATTTAGTGATTTTGTAACACGAGGAGGGGAGGCAGATTTCCATTCTCGCAAAATAACCCTTTTTGCTTTTACTATATCAAACATAAGAGTTGCTGTACAGCAGTCGAAAAGTCATCATAACAGCCCTGCATCACAGTGAGAGAATCAGGGACTAACTGTTTGCTATATATGTTACTATACAATTGAAAAATTATTTATGTATTTATTACGTTTTTTTTTTAACTTACGTACCAAACTAGGAAATGTTTTCCTGTGCTCCAACCTCATCCAAGCGTTGTGGAGTTACACATCCTTAAATGTCCTGAACACAGAAAAGAAGAAGAAGATCAGAAAATACAAGCAGAGGGCAGACGCTCTGCAGAAAAATACGTCACCACACACTTCTACTGGGTCATAAGTGATGACTGAGAGAGATTACTTCTGTATGAGTCTGTACATTGTTTTATTGGAAAACCATTAACCTTTAAGTTTAATGTGATATCTGTGTGAAAGTCCAACACAAAGACAGTACAAATCAATATGTCACACAAAGACATATCCACTCTTACTGGGATTTAATTTGTCCCATAAAAGAAAATTGAGATTACCTCTTGAGTAGAGACACTTATACTTCTAATGGAGTGGCTGTACTCAGTGAACATGGACGTAGGTTGTGACTATAAGGGGAAAAAACATCATGGCAATAACACTTTATTATCATCATCTCTTCACAGAAATGGTGGCGTATGCTCCGGTCCATAGAAGAGGAAGAGGAGGATTATGACCCCAGTGTCCAGGAGGGGGCAGCTCTGTGTCTGCAGACACACTGGCGAGGTTTCAGGGAGCGTCAGAAGTTCAGGCTGTGGAAGGAGGCTGCCCTGGTGCTGCAGAGGGCGTGGAGGTTATGGCTGCAGCGGCGCTGCTCGGCAGCTCTGGTCATTCAGACGGCCTGGCGCTGTCACCAAGCCAGACAGACCTACTTGCGGCTGTATGCTGCTGTGGTACAACTGCAGGCAATTAGCAGAGGCTTCCTTGCCAGGCAGAGGTAAACCATACTGTAAAACACCTCATCATGAGCAGTAGCACCGCTTCTGGTTTTTATTGCCAGACAGTTGAAGTATAGTTTTAAAAAAGCAAACATTTTAGCATTTTATAAAGACTCAGACTCTGGAAATAGCTTCTAAGGGAAGGTGACTGCATTATTTTTGTTCAAGCTGATGGAAAGCCAGATTAATCTTTGCACACAGCTCCTGTGCGCTGTGTATTTGGTCATTGTTCAGTGTGCTAATAGGCCTGGCCTGGTAAAAGCTCGCCATTACGCAAGCAATCCAACCCAAAGCAGCTCTGCGATCAGCTGAGCAGCTGAGAGCAGGAATTTTATATCAGACTCTAAGTTTGGAGAAGTACTTGTAATTTGTTATGAATAACTTAAGCTGGTTAAAATGGAGGAGGAGGTAGTTGGATGTCAGATGAAGTTGTAACTATTCCTTCTCGATCGACAGCTTCAAAAAACTGAAGGAGCAGAGTCTGAGGGAGAAGGAGGAGCAACAGGAGAAGCTGCTTCAGCTGCAGAATGGCCAGGTGAGTCTCTCACCAGAAGACGAGGAGGCGCCTGAGAGGATCATGGGGTTGGACCTCAGCACGTGGGAGGATCGTTCCTATGGGCAGCGAGAAAGGAGCCTCCAAATCCTGAGCAGCCACGAGGGCACGGTTAAAGTGGAGGGAGAAGGAAG
The DNA here is from genome assembly GCF_011397635.1 of Epinephelus fuscoguttatus. Lineage (NCBI taxonomy): Eukaryota > Metazoa > Chordata > Actinopteri > Perciformes > Serranidae > Epinephelus > Epinephelus fuscoguttatus. The sequence goes on from NC_064753.1 coordinate 40,243,580, forward strand.
AGAACATGGTCGGACAAGAGGGAGTCCCTCAAAAGTGCAAACTGAAGCAGCAGACTCGATCCAGAGTCCCACTGTGGTGGTGAGGGAGCGGTCCAGAACTGCAGATGAGCCCAGCCAGAAAACCACTCGGGCCAAGAGGGAGAGCCGGCGGATGAGAGAGCTGGAGCAGGCCAAGTTCAGTCTGGAGCTCCTCAAGGTGCGAGCGACCGGCGGTGGAGCCTCGTCCCCATCTGAGGAGCGACGCTGGTCTGTGGAACTGGTGCCCCCTGTGACACCACCTCTTCGTTCACCTCAGGGCACGCCCGACAGCCAGAGCTCCAAAGGCAGCTTTGAGCTCCTCAGCATGGACGACGAGCCTCCCAAGGCGACAGAGGAGGTGACGGACAGCGAGGACCTCTGCTCCCCTCCCTCAGTGACTCCAGTACCTGAGCCCACTGTGGAGGTCATTTCAACAAGCCCGAAGCCAGCTGAACCACATAGGACAGTTTCTGATGATATCTCCCACCCAGGCAGCCAGAGCCAAACCAAAACGGATCTGGCACCCCCCTCTGTTCCAACACATCCGCCCAAAATCGAGAACTACCTCCCTACCTTTTACGTCCCTGCTAGCGAGGGCAGCGCAGTCGTCTCCCGTCGTCCTGCTGAAGAGCCCAAACAAAACACAGAGGCAGCTGTCTCTACAGCCACCACCACTGTTGGCAAGCCTCTCAGGCGGGAGTCATCGCGCCGCCCTGTGGTGGTGGTCATCAGCATGCAGAAAGAAACGCCGCTAAGCGAAGAGCTGAGTGATATCGTCCGTCCCCCTGTAGAGGTTCGAGATTCTGCAGCCCAGACAGGGGAGAAAGTAGAGCCAGTGCCTGTGCCTCAAGGTCCCGTCCCTGTTCCTACCTCTGTCCCTCAGGCTGACCAGGCCGTCATAGAGAAACTGGTGCGACTGAACGAGGAGAAGGAGGTGAGGCAGCGCAATCAGCAGCAGAATGAAAAGGAGATGATGGAGCAGATCAGGAAACAGAAAGAAGAGCTGGAGCGCCAGCGCCTTTTCTTCGCTCAGTATGAGAGAGACATGTTCGAGAAGCAAAGAGGAGAAGCTCTGCACAGGATACAGCAGAGCCGACAGGGCGGACCGGACGCTGGTGGAGCTGCAACCTCCAGCAAGCCGGTCAGACCCAGTTCCCTGCTGATCGAGAGGACAGCGGGGCTCGCTCCTCCTCATGCCAGGACACAGTCAGACTCCACTGTCCCATCAGTGCACTCTCCTCCAAGTGTCGACCTCCAGAGCAGTGCCCCTCGTCCTCAGCTGCCTCCTCCACCTGCTTCTGTTCCCAGAGAGAGACGCAAGGAGAGCAGGCCCGTTGCTGAGGGCTGGGCGCCCAAGCTCACTCTGGAGTCTAAGGATGGAGGAACCAGAGCAAGAACAGCAGCCAAGAAGCCTGCGAGTAATCAAGGCACCACAGTCAGTATGACAGATAAACCTGGCACCATCTTCTTCTCTCCGAAGGACAAAGTGACGTTTACTAAGTGAGTAATGAAGTAGTACATTGTTGTTTTGCTTTTATTCCCAATTAGCATAGCTTTAATGCCAAGTAGGTTATATATTAAATGTATGTAACTTAAATGTTTTGTGTTAATATTAATTGAGTACTAAGAGAAGAATTTGAACATTTCTGACTCAGATATTGTTGGGTTTGTGACACGGCCACTAGGGATAGACCAATACGGATTTTTTAGGGCCGATGCCGATTTTTTTCCATCACCCTTAGCCGATGACCGATTATGGACTGCCGATTTTCTTGAGCCAATATTTGGGGCGGATACTGTTTTTGCTCCCTCAATTTACATCAAAAAAATGACACAATGATAACAAATATTACAGGTCTCAAGTTTAAAATAAGAAACATTTATTGAACAGTAAAAAATACTAAAGCAAGATGAAAAGTTGAGGTAGAACAGGTAGAATATTATTATTATTATTATTATTATTATTATTATACATTCAAATAAAAAAAAGAGTTTAGTGCTCTTAAATCTTCCAGTAATGTCTTTATAAAATAAACAAATATTTAAGCTGAAGCATAAATAAAACAACAACTACTGTACACAGTAGGATTCAACAGCTTTGTTCAACTTAACCACATACTTTGAAATGAAAAAAAGTGCCAGGGAAAAATAAATCCACGAACCCACGTGCGTATCGGCTGATGCCGATACAAGTAAAAAAACTCAAATATCGGCCCGATATATCGGCCGGCCGATGTATCGGTCTATCCTTAACGGCCACTGACGCTGAGATGAATAAACTGAAAGCAACACATAGTGACATCATTCAAAGGCAGAATCTACTGACCTCTGACAGCTCTGTGTGTCTTGCTGATGCTAGTCTAGTGTACAAAGTGATTAATGATCTGGTCACTCCTTCATTAAAAGAGTTCATACAACTGTGCTCAGACAATGGGAGGACATAGAGGACGACCAACAGAGGTGACTGTGCAGTACAGCACAGATCCACTGAGTCTGGTAGATCAGTCTCCTCTGTTAGAGCTACAAACTGTTGGAGCTCAGTACCAAGTGAGATGAGACAGTGCAACAGCTTTGTTGGTTTTAAATTTAAGATGAAATCACGGCTAAAATCCACCTAGTCATGTACCCAACACACATGAACTCAAACACTTGATCTGACATTATGAAATCGGGTTATATCTTAATGTTGTAGCTGTATTGTTGTTGCCGTTGTTATTGCTGAGACCATTGTGTCATGAATATATTGTGTTTTTTATATAATATATATTATTTAATAGCTGTGCAATGTCCCTGTTACGGAAATTAAATATGAAATAAATAGTAACGCACAGACTGCACCATTTTTCATCAGGATCGGCTAACATTTCCACAAACAAAAAATTATACCTCACTGATTTTAAAGATGCCATAACCAGATACACAACATATATTCACACAGTGGCTTTAGGTGTGTCTTTAATGACATCTTCATTGACATTCCAGGGCTCAACAATAAGTATTGAATGTCACATCGGGCTAGCATATCTAGTGACTCATTGCCCGATCAGGCAGGTGGTAAAAATAATTTAACACATTGTTTTTTTTCTGTAGCTGATGGTCAAAACTTGTAGAAGAGACTCTTGCACACTGTCTAACTTAAAAGAACAATGATTTTAATGCTGCAACGTTTCAGTGACTAGACCTCCATCAGGCCAACAGTTTTGTAACAAAGAGAAGCCATGCTTGATGAAAGTCTACTCACTGAAATGTTGCAGCATTAAAATCGTTATTTTTGCAAGTTAGAAAGTGTGCGTGAGTCTTTTCTACAAGTTTTGTTCTTCTCGTCCCGCTCCTACGCACCTGATTGGAAATAGATGTGCAAAGTATTCCTTTGTTTTCCGTAGCTGATGGTGGAAGTAGCGAAGGAATGAGCCATCTCGCCTTCCTCTCAACTCCGTCTAGAATTGCACATGCGCAGTACCCATAGGGCACTCAGGAGAAAATGTCACATGTCAGCAGTTCAAGACAAGGTTAATGAGTTGAAGCACAAGTGAGCTTTTAAATTATCATGGAATCAGGAGTTTAGTTGGGTGGTGTTGGAGGATGCGAGGGGATTTCCAGCTATGTACTTATTTGCCACAAGTTTCAGAGCAAGGCGGAAAAAATGGGGACATTTTTCATGACAATTAAGTATAATCTTAGTTGTTATTTGATAATCGAGAATAGATGAAACAATTTATATAGGGGCAAGTAAAAATTGACTTTGGCAAGCAGATTTCTGATGCACTTGCCTGACAAGGAAAGTAAAAAAAAAAAAAAAAAAAAAGATTGTAAATGTTAAACCCTGCATTCTTGGTTGCCACTATATGGAATACTTTTTGGTACTTATATCTTCCTCTTTTTGTCCTCCAGGTTTGACGGTGACGCTGTCGCTAAAGAAACCCCTGCAGCCGTTCCCAGAGAAGGACCCTCTCCAGTGTCTAAACCCTCTAAAGGAACAAAAGCGCGGGATGTAAGTAAACTCTCCTTTTTCTTTCAGAAGACGGACATGTAGCATGTGTTTGCAAGTTTGCAGGAGTGCCTTTGGTGTTGTGTCTGAATTAATGGCTGTCGGCAGCTCCCAGTTTTACACTAAAAACGACTCAGCTGACCTACATGAAGAACTCAATGCACTGAGGCTCTTCTTATTAAAGGCTCCTTTTAAACATGCTGTTATCACTTCTGATGAAACTCCAGGTCGGCAGAGCGGGCCAAAAAAAGAAAGCCAGAATGGCACGGACTCGCTCCGACTTCCTCACCCGCGCCCCCATCACCTCAGTTGGGGGCGATTCAGACGAGGATGAATATGATGGCGACAGCCCCGTCAGCCCCACCAGCCCCCGTCATTACAGTCTGCCCCTCTCCAAACAGAGCTCCACGGAGGCGGGCCTGAGAGAGTCCTGTTTCAGTGACTCAGACATGGTAACAGGCGCCATCCCAGCCAACAGTGGCCCTCTCTACACGTTCTTACAGCGTGGCTTCTCTTTGACATTTCTAACCCCCTCAGCAGAGACGATCTACATCACTGACTCAAACTGGGCTTCAACAAACTTTCTAAAAATGTACACTAACTTTCTGTGAGAGTGGAAGACATTTCAAAGGTGTTTCAAGGCTGGTATTTCAGAGACATTTTGAAATACCTGTGTACTAAAACAAACGCTTAGCTTCCAATAGAGGGGAAAATATACAGTGATTTTATGATTGGTGAATGAATATTCATGTCAATTTTTGAAGACACAAAATCAAGGCTGTTAAACAACCATAAATCCAATATTTTATTGGTTTGACAACCCCTCCAGAAATCACTGGGCCTCAGTCACTAATATTTCCCAAAGTTTTTTGATTATTTATTTATTTAACCTTTACTTAACCAGAAAAACCTCTTGAGCAGCAACATAAGTTACAGACAGACAACACAGAACTAAAATACAGAATAAAAATGTAAAGCTCTAAAACAAGCAATATAAAACACAAAATAAGATTTTGAAGAAAAGTCTACGTCAGATTCATGACGTGTTCTTAAAGGGCAGAATTGTTGGCACGTGTTCTTATAATAATGACCCACCACCCCACAAATTTACATTAAACGGCATGAGACTGCAGGGCCATGTGCACACACAGAAATTGAAAAGAAAAGTCGAGAGAGTGAAGTCAAGAATGCCCAAATGAAAGCCCAGAGATGAGAGGGTGGAGCACTGGACTGTAGATGTAAAAAAAAAAAACTTCAGTAGTTATAAAGTTGAGGAATTTCTGCAGAAAGAGAACGCCAAATGAGCTCAGTAGAGTCAGTAGTGAATATAAATGAATCTGGAGATGAGCACACAGCTGGTGACAGAAAAAAGAAAGGTTACATCTCAAATCTGAGGCCAAAAACATACTGTAAGACACAGGAGAGACACTGACCCCTGAAGGCTTGCTCTGGTCACTCTCTGCAAATAGAAAAGGACAGTGCACATTAATGAACATGATCACTTAAGTCATGTAAATGTGCCACGTTTAACCTTACAGGCTAATTTTCATCTGCAGTCCCTGGCAGGTTGAGGGTATATGTGTATATGTAAGAAAAAGACATTAAAATAACATGTCCATAGAAGAGCACATAAGCACATAGCCACAAACAAACACACAAAAGCACAAAGCAAAGCACACAATCAAGACAGTGACATCACCATAAAACCCTACTTTGTGTCGATGAATAGTGTGATCAGCTGGATGTAGTGAAAACTGCCTGAGTTCTAAGATGAAATCCCCTCTTATAAATGTTTGGTGATTGAGGCCCATTGTCAACACTGAATATTAATGTGACTTCATGCATCATAATTGATGCAGGACAGTTTTTGAAATGTGTTTTCCCTTCAAACACTAAACCTTTAACGTAGCTGCTTCTCTAACATGATTTGACTTATCTTTCTCTCACAGCTGTTAACACTGACTCTTCTCCTTGGTTTATTCTTCCTGGTTAATTAACAGTGTTTGCATGTTCACTTGATCACATTTCCTCTCTTGGCATGTAGCGCTGGTCACGAGTCAAACCTTGGGAATACTTGACAAAGATCATCATTCACTCTTGTCTTTCTTCACCAACTTAAAACACTCTTTTAACTGTTATTTTCCTGATTTATTCCTCTTGTCATATGTTGTTGTGCCATATGTTTCACAAGTATTATCTGTCATCCTATTGTTAAGCTACATGGGAAAGTTTCTAGTAGATGTACAGTGTGGCTGGTGCAGCTGCAGTGATGTGATGCTGCCATCTACTGGCTTGAAGCTGTCCTCAGATCACATACTCATGGGCCACATGGACACTCACAATAAATAGACTTTTCTAGGGTTTTGGCGTGTCTTTAACATGTTGTCCAACCTGATGTTGTTTCAGCCTGCAAGCTCTGAGGAGCAAAAGAAGATACACAAAGCCATGTCGTCAGGAGATTTGGTCAAAGTGGACTCGATGCGCAAGAACTCACAAGATGGAAGGTTTGTTCGTCAACTTAGCGTTGCTAGTTTTACCAAAAGGATGTTTTTGTCACTTGTAAGTGAGAGATTGTTTATTAATTTCGCATTGCTGCAGGGTTCGTAAGATGCGTTTCTGGGGCAAGACAAAGTACGGGGACAAGAAGAGAGAGAAGCTGATCTGTGGGGCCGACTCCCTGGATGGTGACTATGGAGACACTGGGCCACTGCTGGGAGAGGGTGCGTTATCCAAAAGCAAATACATATATTTCCAGGACTTTCATGTTGAGTCCCAAAGTACTGTCTTTATTTAAATCTTTGAGCGCACCCAAGGTTCATTTGACTGCACAAATCCTTTGTTTTAAAGTGGTATCATTCCCTCTGAGGTGTCACTGACTGATCCTCTTGCACACAGCAGGTCAGGAGAACATGTCTCCCCCCTGCAGTCCCGACCTGACGCTGGATCGAGGGTTCAGAGACCTGAAGGAGAACAAGGAGCCGTCTCCCAAGGTGAAGCGACGGCGCAGCGTTAAGATCAGCAGCGTGGCTCTGGAGCCGGCTCAGTGGCAAAACGACGCGCTGCAGATTCTCACCTGCACCAACGACTACAGGAGCATGAACGACTTCCTCATGAAGAAGGTACAAACATGCTCTCTCTTATACTGTAGATGCAGATGTGTTAGGAAGGAGAGTGACTCCAAACCCCTGTTGAGTTTTCATCAGTTTTCAAGATGATTGTGGTGTCTATTTTAGATCAACGACTTGGACACAGAGGACAGTAAGAAGGACACCATGGTGGACGTCGTGTTTAAAAAGGCTTTGAAGGAATTCCGTCTGAACATCTTCAACTCTTACTCTACGGCGCTCGCAGTAAGTGCTGTCAACGCTGTTTAAACAATCATTTAAAACTGAAATATATTCTTATACTCATGATATTCTTCCTCAAACAAAGCCATTAGGAGTGCAAAATTGTCATCAAATCAAAGTACTAGATAAAGGACTAGGTCTTTCATACCGGGATTCCAAGGTAGGCGGATACTTTGCTCTTCCCGTGACCCCTCCGTCTTCCCTCCTAGATGGACGACGGTAAGAGCATCCGCTACAAAGACCTCTACGCTCTGTTTGAACACATCTTGGAGAAGACCATGCGGCAGGAGCAGAGGGACTGGAGAGAGTCTCCTGTCACAGTGTGGGTCAACACCTTTAAGGTTTTCCTGGATGAGTTCATGCAGGTGTACAAATCTCAGGACAGCACGCTCAGCAAGGTAAAGACACGAAACTGCGGACTGCTCAGGGAAATATGCAAATTCACACCTATTGGAACAGTTTTAGTTCTTTGAATTTATTCTGTTATGGGGGCAAGGTTAAAAAAATACCTTAATTGTTAAGGATCTGATAAGAGAGTTGAATGTGTAATGTTTTTCCTTGTGTAAGTAAAGGAAGTATCTTTACAACCTTTAAACGTCATGTTGTGTAAAGGTTTATTTGTCCGTTAGTTTCCTAGAGTTAAGTGATTTTATGTATCATCATCTTGATATTTGATAATAATGCTTACATATCCCGAGACATAACTTAATAAATACTAGAACATACCTGTTGCTCTGTTTTGTCTTTTTATCACTACAGCAGGTACCTAAACCTGAACGCAAAAAGCGGAGGAAAAAGGACACTGACATTGTAAGTCGTCTTTCTCATCATGAATCTTACTATATAATGACGAAAACTCTGTCTATGCGTCTGTTCCACGTGGCACAGTGGTAGAGGGTCATGGGAGGATGTGAATGAAGCAATATTACATCAATTGGCCAAAGGGGGGCGCTATAGCAACCGATTGAAATTGCAAACTTTGAATGGGCATATCTCATGCCCCGTATGTCATAGAGACATGAAACTTTGCACAGAGATGCCTCTCCTCATGAGGAACAAATTTGCCTCAAGAACCCATAACTTCCAGTTATATAGATTTTCCGCCATTTTGAATTTTTTGAAAAACACTTCAAATCGATCTCTTCCTAAGAAGTTTGACCGATCTGCATGAAACTCGGTGAACATAATCTAGGGACCAATATCTAAAGTTCCCTCTTGGCAAAAGTTGGAAAACTTACTAAAACTGAGCTTCTATAAGGCAATGAATATTGCGGAGGGCGTGGCTCATCACATAAAGGTGTATAACATCTCAAGGGTTTCACCCATCACCACGCAACTTTGTAGGCATATGACCACACATAATCTGAGGGGACCCCTCCATTATTGACCCCATCAAACAAAATGGGGGCGCTAGAGAGCTCATTTCTTATCTAGGCCTAACTGCCATATGGATTTTTACTAAACTTGGTAGATATGTAGAACAGGACGCCTCAAGGTGACTGGAGAAATTTAACTTTAATTGGCAACTGGGTGGCGCTGTAACAACAGAAAAATGCTTAAAAATGGCTAAAATGCGACCGATCGCTGTGGCTCCCCCTGTGGACCAATGTTTGTTTTTGGGGGGTTTTTTCAAATTTTTGGTATGACTAAGTCATGGTATGGTATGTTGTACATAATCACGGAAACTGTCAGTGTGTCATTCTGTCAGTCAGTCATTCTGTCTGTCCCATGTTTGACAAATGATACCATTCTACCACTATTGGCAATGATACTACTGTACTTTCAATAAAGCAATTGTACTATCAAATTCACAAACACTCTGTCTGAATACATTGCTCTTCTTAATGGGTTCAGTTGACTATTTAATCTGCAATTTCCTATGACCTGTATCCCAAATACACACCATGTGAAACTGTACGTGGGCAACTGTGCACTCAGTGGGTTTGGACTAGTTTAATACTAACAGCAGAGAGGCAACACTTTACCTCTTACAGTCGCTCCTCTACACCCCCATCTGCTCTTTGGAATAACAAGATATAAATACACCAGCGACCAGAATAGAAAAGGCTGTAAAAAAAAAAAAATGAAGAAGAGAAAAGCACACACATAAGTGTGAGGGGGAATATGCATGTGAACTCTGAATGAACTTGTGCTCTGCTGCTCTCTGCAGGTGGAGGAGCATAACGGCCACATCTTCAAATCCACCCAGTACAGCATCCCCACATACTGTGAATACTGCTCGTCACTCATCTGGATGATGGACCGTGCCTGCGTGTGCAAATGTGAGTGTGCATGTTAAGTATCACAGCAGGGGTTCAGCAGAGCTCGAGAATCCCTGAATGTCACAGAGTAGATCTGAGGAAAGCTGTCTTGAAAGGGCTGTTCTGCAGGCCATGGATGGCTTGGGAGAGGTATGTTTTCAAAAACGATATATTAATTGGGCGTCCCTGTGCACCACTGAGGCTGAGTCCATAATGCAGCGGCCTGGGTTCGAGTCCGGCCTTTTGCCTCAAGTCACCCTGTTTTCTCCCCTGCTTTTCCTGACGCTGTCTCATTTTTAATGGGCAAAATTACCAAAAAATATCTTTAAAAAGAGAATAAAATAAATGATCAATAATTAAATGAACAGAAACGGCAATTGTGTTTAAGTAATTATTGCAGCCATTTATTAAGGACAGAAATCCCAGTATTTGCTGGTTCCAGTTTCCTAATTTAAAATATGCTGCCTTTCTCTGTTTCATGAAATTGTAAACTGGGATTTGAGAACTCATGATGGGCATTTCTCACTATTTTCGACAGTATATTGACAAAATAATTAACAGATTAGTTGCTCATGAAAATAATTGTAAGTTGCAGCCTTAAACTATTAGTGATGTTGAAAATGCAACATTTATGTGTTTGCAGAGGCACCAGCATCTCACATACAGAGGCGAAACACTGATTGATAATGTGGGTTGATACAGCAGGAGTTTTAAAGGTCCAGTGTGTAGGATTTAGTGGCATCCAGCAGTGAGGTTGCAGATGGCAACCAGCTGAAACTTCTCCTGTTTTCCAAGTGTGTAGGAGAACTACAGTGGCCGATGCGAAAATGCAAATGTCCCTGTCTAGAGACTGTAGCCCCTTTTTCACTGCCAGATTTTCCACGAATGTTGGGCCGATTTGCCGGCAAGCTGCGAGCGTTTAGACACACAGAGGCAGAATGGCGAGTTGATCCGAGGTGCCCAATTTTCCACCTCGTAGGGTAGTCATAGTGGCGCAACCCTTTTAGTTTAAACAGACTGCCTTCCGCAACAGGAGGGGCTGTTGAAGACTTGTGGGAGGAGCTGTTGATGGCGCCGCACGTGTGACCCACTGGCGGTGGATAAACAGGAAACAGCTGATAGCAGGAATTAGCGAGCAGCTAGTAGCAAGAGGGAAACACAAACCTGACAGACACTGTAAAGATGAGCAGCTGGGGAGACAAGGAATTGCGCTCCCTCCTTACCCTCGCAAATGAAGAGGCCATTAACCATCAGATGACAGGAACAGTCAAGAACAGGCCGATTTACAAGAGAATGGCCAAAAGACTGACCAGCTGCAGCTTCCCTCCCACGTCACTGTTTACGTCACATGCTGAGCTACACGTTTTGTTACTTGCTCACGCCCCCCATTGCCCCGAAAAAGGTGCATTATGTATAAACAAAAGTAGGCAGGTGGCATTTTGCTGCACTCCCCGATTTTGTTTTTATACTGCCAATGCTGAAAAAAGACTGATTGGGCTTTCCTGCAAATTTGCACAATTCCTGTCTAAAAAGGGCTTGTGTTTGGTTTGTCTTAGTGTCGCCACCAGACAATCAGAGATCTCTGCCTTCTGATAGTCTGGGGACACTCCTTTCTAAAGTGTGCTTAACACACCGGAGAAAACGGCCGGCAACAAAGCAACACCTCTTGCATTTTTTAAAAGGACGCTTCCCCTTTTCTTGTCCGAGCTTGAAAATGGATGCCGAGAGATTTACCTCCGTTTTATCAGTGCTCAGTTCGCAAGATTGTGGAAATGAAGGACTTACAGCGACTTGGTTTAAAACTTCTAACGCAGTCGGACTATGTTTACGAGCACAAGAGTTCAGCGAGCCACCGAAGGACCGCCCTGCAGATTTACTATTGGTTCTGCAACGTAGGGAGTTTTTTTAAACTCTGAAATTGTATCCGCCCATCTAAACACAAAATCAGGGAGAAAGACATCAGTCTTTAGTTAAGCAAAGCGTCTGAAGACTGACTTGTGAGTCTGGGTTTGTCCGTTCTGGGCTACTGTAGAAACAACACTGTGGACTCAGTAAAAGAGGGCACTTTCCATACATCAATATAAATGACTCATTTCTAATGTAACAGAAACAAGATTCTTAGTTTCAGGTGATTATACACGGATGAAAACATACTGCAAAACTTCAAAAAGTCCAGTCCCTTTTACTAGCCCAGCGTGGCGACACATTTTGACAAATAAAGGCCTGTCTCAAATAGAGGCCTGGTCTGGTAGCAAGCAGTTCGTCATTATAAAAGTTATTTGGATGAATATAATCCAATTGTTGATGAGTGTCATACCTATTTGAAGCCTAATTTTTATACAAGTAATCTTCATACTGGTTAAAATAAACAATTTGATCATATTTTCCATCTTTGCTGAGCAACAGTTTTGTGTGACAGGAATAAAAGGCCTGTAGGCAAATAATAACCTGGGCTACTAGTAGAAGTTTTATGGTAATTATGAGTATTATAGTCCATTTCTGCCAATAGAGGCACCGACATCCTAAACACATCCCTAACACTGGACCTTTAGAAATAAAAGATTTTACTACAATTTCTTTACTTGACATGAACACGAATAAAACAGGTCTCTGATTTACTGTGGAAACTACTTTTAGACTTGGACGGGATCTTGGTGGTGAAAAGGTCAAATAATTCTGCCTCAGCGTGCGCGCACACACACACACACACACACACACACACTCCCATACAGCCAACTGATTGTTCTGATTTAACCAACACCAGAATATTAAATTAATGTATTTATAGTTTTAAGAAGAAATAACTTTTCATGCCAAATCGTTGTGACCACAAACATCCCCCTCTGTCACACAGACATTCACATGAACTTTCACTCACACACACACACACACACACACACACACACACACACACACACTTGAATCATGTCTGTGGCCAAGCTGTGTTCAGTGTGGCCTCAGACAGCGAGCCCCACCCTCTCTCCCTCCTCAGCCATAATCAGATTGTTTTCAACAGGACTCATGGGGTCTGCGGCTCCGTCCCTCCACAGATTTCCCTGCACACACAGTTTGTCCTTATTTCCTCAGGATGTTTTCCTCCCGCCAGCTAATGCTGCTTTGGTCTCTGAAGTGATAACTTTTTTTTTTTCTTTTGTCACAACTTTTCTGCTGAATAATGAGGAGGCACTGTCTCTCTGTGGAGAGTGGAAATGACCCGTTTGGTTTGTCTGCTTGTGTTTATCCAGTGTGCCGGTACGCCTGCCACAGAAAGTGCTGCCAGAAGACGACCACCAAGTGCAGCAAGAAGGTGAGCGGGCCATATTGTGCACCCACACAACAATGTCTCATGTCACTAATTGTTGCACTGTTGGTTTACGTACAGTAGCTTGTGTTGTTTCTGCCACCTGATACACAGGCAGTCCTCGCTCTTAAAAAACAAGACTGAGATTTTTCTTGGAAGCGTTTTAACATATTACTTTTTGTTGGTGTGTGCAACTCAACATGTCTTGTGTGTGTGAACAGTTTGATCCGGAGCTTTCCTCCAGGCAATTCGGAGTGGAGGTTTCTCGCCTGACTAACGACGAGAGGACGGTGCCGCTGGTGGTAGAGAAGCTTATCAACTACATTGAGATGCACGGCCTCTACACTGAAGGAATATACAGAAAGTCTGGCTCCACCAATAAAATCAAGGAACTGAAGCAGGGACTCGACACAGGTGAGAGATGCTAGCTGGCTTTTAACTCTGAGTAGGATATGGATATCAATAAATGTGATTACTAAGTGTTGGTTTGGTTTGTCTGCGCTCTCCTTGTGACCACACAGATGTCGACAGCATGAATCTGGACGACTACAACATCCACGTCATCGCCAGTGTTTTCAAGCAGTGGCTGAGAGACCTGCCCAATCCTCTGCTGACATTTGAGCTGTATGAGGAGTTTATACGTGCCATGGGTAAGTGATCAACGTCCGGTATCCTGCTCATGTTTTCAAGAGCTTCAAACGCATCACACTTTCTTCTGTCTTCCTTTATGTGGGTTGCCATAAGCACCAGCATAAGCATCGGCTGTTCTTCCTATAACACACAAACAAAAGCTCATCTCACTGATTCAACAGTCAAGCACGGACGAGAAACAAAAGTGTCAACTTGTTAACCAGTGTTAAGCCAAATCAGTGCCTGAAATGGGTCTGTACTCACCAGTTCTGAGTACCTGCATTTCTAATATTTGTCTGTATGAGTTGGCAGCCAGTGTGTGGTATGGTCTCTCCTGCACCTGTGAGGAGCCTAGCAGCGGCGTTCTGAATCAGTTATAGGTGGGACAGAGAGGACTGACTAATACCGCTGTACAGAGAGTTAAAATAGTCTCAACAATAGAAAAAAAATAGCAATGAGCAACTTGGTAAAAAAAAAAAAAAAAAAAAAAGTTTTAAAATTATGTTACTGAATTATTATAATTTTTAAGCACTCTTTCCTTGTTTGTTTGTTTATTTGTGTTTGACTATCTATCTTTCTTTTATCTCTTTTCTCTCTTTTTTTTACTAGTTTTCTTGTTTTTTTATTTTTCTCTTTTTACTAATTTCTTGTTAATTATTCGGGTAATGTCGTCTTTCTTTGCTCATTGCCTTCTTCCCGTGTTTTTAGAAGAAATCAAGCTTATTTGCTCCCAGGTTTAAAAAGGTTAAAGGTGGAGTCAAATATCACGGCAAGAGTTTTGACATACTGTTTAACACAGTTGGAGAGCTGCCGAGCTTGTCGGAAAATATAACACATAAAATACATAATATAATACATTTCTCATTTTCAGTTAAGAGGAACTTCTGCTTTCATCCAGGTTTACATTTATTTCTTACACCATTTGTTCATAGTTTACAAACACACAATTCAATTTCACTTGGTTCCTGAAATGTTTCGAGATACTGATTCTGAACCGATCTTTAATATCTTCTAGAATATTAAATAATATTCTCTGTGCATCAGCAATGAAATCCAGCTGTCCATGGCTCTGTGCACAACTGTTTTCTGTATCACACTTTTTGTCTTTTTAGGTAACATGAACCGTCTTTCTGCTGCATTTTGTGTTTGAAAATTGTGTTGAGCAAACTGAGAGAACAACCTTTCATATAATATCTTTGCTGGTTGTGTAACCAGCACATTTCTGACTGAATATAACAAAGCACACTTGTGATTCTGTTCACAACAACAGTTTATTATTGTGAGCCGTACAAGACATATTTGTTTGCTGCAACAGTAGATGGTGATTTGTCTTGTTGAACGCCTCCTCAGGTTTGCAGGATAAAAAGGAAACGATCAGAGGGGTGTATTCAGTTATTGACCAGCTGAGCAGAACTCACCTGAACACGCTGGAGCGCCTCATATTTCATCTTGTCAGGTAAAAAATCTGTTTTTGTGATAATGTAAGAGTGGAATTAATACGTGATGCTGCCTTTTATTCTCCCTCACAGATACTTCTAACACTGAATTCATTCCTTTAGGATCGCCTTACAAGAGGACACAAACCGAATGTCAGCTAACGCCTTGGCTATCGTGTTTGCTCCCTGTATCCTGCGCTGTCCTGACACCATCGATCCACTGCAGAGTGTCCAGGACATCGGCAAGACGACTGCGTAAGAGTACACCTCATGTCCATCAAATTAATTCTGTGCCTTTGCCTGATATAAGGCAGTGAATCACAAAGTGTTACAGGCAAACTGCGGTAAAAACCCCAGCTGAAACACAGATTCTGAGTGTCCTGTATACATATCCAAAGAATGCTCCTAAAACCCAAATAATGCCAGTATATCCCACAAGTCTTAATCTAAAAACGCTACATAAGAAAAAAGACCTAATTCAGATTATCCAGATTTATGATGCTGTTCATGTGACCTATATCATCAGAATATTGTCATTTTCGTAATATTAGCGTGCATGTAAACGTAGTTATCGTTACGTATATCCAGTTCCTCTGAAGTGGTTTTGTTTCCCTCCACAGGTGTGTAGAACTTATCATTTGTGAACAGATGAATAAGTACAGAGTTCGACTAAAGGACATCAGCAGCCTGGAGTTTGCTGAGAATAAAGCCAAGTGCCGACTGACCCTCATTCGACGTTCGATGGTAAGATCTGATAACAAGTATAACTCATCCCACTTTTCCCTCAAATGAATCACGTGTTTGCGGCGACTCATTGCTAAATTAACCTGACTGAGCCATCCTCAAAACTCCTTCAGTGCTGTGCCTTTCTTGATTTCCTTCTTTGTAAGCTGTTTTTATCCTCTCCAGATTCTCCTCCCTAACCTGTCCTTTCCTTTACCCAGAAACCCGTACTAATAGCTGTTAGGTTTATGAGCATAGCGCGCACTATGGTATGTATACACACACCATGGATTACATCCCCCAGTCATCATCCAGTGGTGATGTTGTTGTGGTACCAATCATAGTCTCATCTCTTTAAACATCTGTCTCCTCCATCCCTAAAGCATGACTCATCACTTCACTTAGCCTGTGTTTCTGTAACTGTCCCCTGTGAATGAACGCAAGAACATTACGCAACCATGCAACTGCTTCTAATTAGATGTACATTACATGTATGCTGTGTGGAGTACAGAACATATGACATTCAGCACATTATATGACTTAAAATCTGTTGTTGTTTTGTATTGAAACTGCCTGGAGATCTTACATCAGTGTTTCACTCTCAAAGGAAATCTAAAATAAGATGATTTTGTGGACAGTTAAGTTGTTTTCTCATTAAAGGGACAGTTCAACCCAAAATCTAAAATATATATTTTTCCTCCTACCTGTAGTGCTGTTTATCACTCTAGATTGTTTTAGTGTGAGCTGCTGAGTGTTGGCGATATCAGCTGTAGAGACATTTGCCTTCTCTCCAACATAATTGAACGAGATGGTTGATAACTCGATGGCACTCAGCTTGTGGTGCACAGCGCAAAGGGAAGTGTGCATCTACTTATGGACAAGAGGCTCATGACAGCGTGAGACATTAATGGCGTCCTCCTTAGCTGAGCTGTAACGTCAGCTAGCAGTAGACGCACACTTTCCTCTGCGCGTTGATACGGTTTGCAGGTGTAGTTTGGTAGAGAGAAAGTAGTTCCCACATGAAACTGTTCCCAACAAGGTCTGTGGATTATCTTGAGTAACCAGGTCATGATTTCTGTAAAGAGACATTGCTGTTGAGTTTTCAAAAGTATTTTTGTATCTTTGAGCATCACAAGCTGAGTGTCATCTAGTTCCGTTATATTGGAGAGAGGGCAGACATCTCTACGGCCGATATCTGCAACACTCTGCAACTCACTACAGAACAATGTCGACTGATAAATAGCGCTACAGATAAGAGGAAAAATATGTCTGGATCCAAATGTCCACCCTCTTGACCTGCGGATTGAGTCCTCATGGACTTCATTTTTACCTAATGTGATGTTCACTGTCATCACGTAAAGTCTGCAAGGGCAGAGACTGCAAGCGGCTCATAGACGGCCCTTGAGACCGTTTTACTTGTTGCCGTGGAAACATTCAACGATCACTGCTGTCATATTCACATATGTTATATAAGCTAGTGAATAGTGACTACTCATCTGTCCCTGCAGATAACAAGATATAAATCCCACGTATGTTTGTATGTATATTGTGCGACTCAACAAAAATGTAGGCTATTAATACTGCTCTACATCACATACAGGCTACATGCCTTCAAAAATAGAAATGTTTGAAAGAAAACAACACGTCACGTCCGTAATGCAATGAATTGTGGGTTATTAAATGAATGAAGTCTGCCCTTAGCAGACTCTCTGGACGTCTGCAGAATGTACATTTGAGGCCCCTTGTGTACTAGATGAATTGTGGATTTGGACAGCCCTAAGCACTCAAAGACTTCTTGGGAACGTGTCCACAAGTCTGCAAGTGAGGTGAAGTCCATACATTTAGATTCAGCCTATGAATACTTGATTTGGGGGTGAACATTCCCTTTAAGCATTGGAGGATTCTGATTTCTCTAACATTATATTTATATATCTAACAACAGTTACTGTTAGCTTTACTTCTAAGAGCTGAGAAAGGATTCTTACTGAGACGTGCACATCATCTGACACACTAGAAAGGCAGCAGGTCACTTTCCTGACCTTGATGGTGCACATTTAAAACTGACCTTTATGATTCTGGCATTACTGATTGCTCCTCTTTTTGCTTCTCACTTTTGCTCTAAGACGACAAATGCAACTAAAAAGGTAAAGTCTGTGCTGTATCTACCTTTGTGTTTTGATCAGTCTTTAAGTGCTGCTGTGCTGTTTTTAAATGTGGCTGGTCGTTTATTGCGGTCCACTCACTGCATGTGTGAGCGAGTAGCTGATTGCTAAAAGTGGTGAAATGTACTTAATGTGATGGTGTAACATTCTTTACAAACAAAGACAAACACAGTATTCACATTCTGCCCTTGATTTGTTTCTCAGGGAAAAGGCCATGTACAGCGGTTAAGCTACTACACGCCCTCGCCGCCGGTTAGTCCACGGCTGCCGTCTGTGGCGGATCCCGTGATAGAAGAAAGCGGCGGTGAAGAGGGAGAGGACTCATTCTCTGAAATCTCAGAGCATCAGCAGGCAGCCATGCAGCAAGAAGAGAGAGTGCTCACGGAGCAAATCGAGAGTCTGCAGAAAGAGAAGTAAACACTTTAAAAGCACTCATGAAGTTCTGATAATGTTAACTTGAGACGTAAAAGTTTTAGAACAATGACTGTTTTGAAGAGCTGAATTTACAAAAATAGCATTTGCAATGTTTGTGTGTTATCACTGTTGGCTGTGTCTCATCACTTTTTCAATCGGTTTGCCTCTGCAGAGAGGAGTTGACTTTTGAGATGCTGGCTCTGGAGCCACGAGCGTCGGATGATGAGACCCTGGAGTCTGAGGCTTCCATTGGGACAGCTGACAGCTCTGAAAACCTCAACGTGGACTCTGAGGGAGCCATTTCTGACTTCTCTGGTATGTCATTATGCAAGAAATCAGAACTCAACCTTTCACCTTGCTTTTATTGTTTATAATTGGAGACAAAATATTTGACTTGTCTTTGCCTGTCATTGTAGAAAGAGGTCCGGCGTTGACTTCCCCCTGGCCTCGGAGATCTGACATGACGAGCCCCCGACGCCGCGCTCTCCGCCGGCAGCCTGAGTCCCTGGACTCTGTTGACTCTTGCTCCAGTGTGTCCTCCTACTCCTCCTCATCCCACTTCCACCCATCGTCCTCTTCCTCCTCTACCACGACCCGGCGCTTTCGTTTCCACTCCAAGTCTCCCACCTCAGGCTCCGGTCCGGCACAGGCCCAGGCCCAGGCTCTGAGTGCACCTCAAGCCTCCCGCTCCGACAGCATAGACGGTAGCCCTACAGGAGATCAGGAAGGCGCATGTAACGAAAGGCCCCAGTTTACCAGCAGAGGCACCTTCAATCCAGAGAAGGGGAAGCAGAAACTTAAGGGGGCCAAGCATTCAGCCCAGAGGCACCCCAGAGACGGTGGTGGCCACGGCAGGGACCCTCCAGACATACCACAGCAGCTGGTATTGTATGGCAGTAATGAATTCATGGTATGAAGGACACTGGGACACCAAAGCACTCCCTATTCAACTCCCTGGCAGGTGTAAACGTTCTCAGTGGGAGATAACACAATGGCGACAGATCTCCACTCCTCAAAGCACTCTTGCTTAGCCTTTATTTGTTAAAGTCTGCAAAGAAGTGTCCCCAAGTGCCGTGTACAGTGTTTCCAACCTCCAGACGGGGGGAATGTTTTGCAGAGGGACAGGAATCAGTGGAAGGACTCCTCTAAAACTAAACTGCCACCCATGCTCTCACAGTGCCTCGGCAGCTCTTTACTCAGCGCCAAGAGGAGACGCACTGAGCAGGAGGACAGAGAAAAGGGAATGTTGGAACGTGCGGAAGACCACTCAGCGTCAGGGAATGTTACGGAGCTGGAAAGCTGCAGCAGTGTACTACAGTGAACGAGAACGAGACATCAGGCAACATCAGGCGTCACGGATGTTACAGTGAACTTAAAGCTCACAATTATTAGCTGCTTTATGAGTTTACAGTTCATAACAATCAGTGTAAGCAGTGGTTGCTCTGTTACTACAAATTTATGTTTCCCTTATTTAATAAATTTTAATGTCACAGAAATTCTTTATAGCATATAATATACAGGTATAAATACTGTACAAAGCCGGAACACCAGCCTCTGCTGGGTAGCTGAAGTCAAATATTTATCTTTTTTTTGAGTATCTTGGACAGAGATGTACGGATTTGGGCAGTGGATGATTTATGTGTGTGTGTGCATGTGCCAAGCGCCCATGCGTGATTGTATGTGTGTGTGAGAAAGAGAAAAACCACTTCATGTGTTTAAAGTTTGTGCTGCTTCTTTTTTTTCCCCTTCACAAGGGAAATGCCGCCATCAAAGGGACCAAGTCAGCTGGTGTGTATTCCAGCCAAAGGGGATCCCAGCTCTGTAAAGAATGTCGGAGGTGTATAAAATCCCTGCATTCACTGCTTAACAGCCATACAACAATTGTAATGTACAGTACAGTCCATGTGTACAGTATAGTGGACAAATGCCATTCTATTCTTGACTATTGTTACCCATCCCCAACTCCTGTCTCTGAAGTGTTTGCTCAATAGCAACCAAGAAAGAACATAAAATCAACTTGTCTGTTGTCTTTATTGTTGAGAATGTTGAAGATGGTGTTGGTGAAGATTCTCAGTCATCCAGGTCATGGTTATCTTCAGTGCTATATCACAGGCAACTGGACCTTGTTGAGTTTCTTCAGGACGTTTCACCTCTCACCCAAGAGGCTTCTTCAGTTCGAAACTAAAGAAGCCTCTTGGCTAAGAGGCGAAACATCTTCAAGACACTCAAGCAAGTCCAGTTGCCTACTGTACGATACAGCACTGAAGAGTCCCTGTAGATAACATATTTGAAAATAGGCCTCTTTTACAACAGATATTTTGACTTGTTATAGGAAAGGAAAAAGAATAGCACAGGTCTTACTGGATCCACTTTATTCACGTGTCCCAGCAAGTCATGACAGTGAGCAGCTAAATGGAAATCAGCTGTTGTTAATTTTTACACCAGTACCACCTTGTCCTACAATGACACATCAAAATGGCTGCTCTGAAAAAGACAAACACTTAAAGGGTAACTTTTTTAAATGTGTGTGTATTGTGAAACAGCCTGCAAAGTAATCATTCAGGGCATTTGTGCATTGTCAGTGGTTCAGATTATTACTCTAAGTGTCTCACATCATTAATGAAAGGATCCCTACAGAGGCTGACCTTTTTGTGGAAGAGTAAGATCCTTTTTGTTGATCAGAAACAGCCTTGAAATCGCCATCGCCAAACCAACCAGACTCTATTTAAATAAACAGTAATTTTACAGTGCATAGAGTCAATATCTCTTCACATCTAACTGGGCGAATTAAGGGTTGAGCAGGTGATTGTTGGAACAGTGCAAAGACGAAGTAAGACAGCTTTTGTTTTTGTTGTTTTTTATTTTGTTCTTTTGACCCTAAATAAAGTGTGTTTCATGATGATAAAATTACTGTTTATTTGAATGGAGTCTGGTGGGTTTGGAGATGTTGGGGCTGTTTCTGGTTAAACAAATAGGATCCTACTGTTTAACAAAAAAGTCTTTCTCTGTAGGGGCCCTTTCCATAAATTGTCAGACACTTAAAATAACAATCTGAGCCTGTCAGTGGCAAAAACAAGCACTTTAAGTAGATGTAAATTGACAGTGTGCCATTGCCTATTACAGCCTGTTTTGCAGTGGCTGGTTGATGCGCTCTCACTCAGTACTGGACCAATTTCAAAAACAGTTGTTTGCATCGGTCACTTACACACAAAACATGGGAATATAGGCACTGTTGCCTCACAGCAAGAAGGTTCTTGGTTCAAACCCAAGGGTGTGGGAGCCATTCTGTGCAGAGTTTGCATGTTCTCCCCGTGTCAGCGTGGGTTTTCTCCGGGTACTCCAGCTTCCTCCCACAGTCCAAAGACATGCAGGTTAATTGGTGACTCTAAATTGGCCGTAGGTGTGAATGTGAGTGTGAATGGTTGTCTGTCTCTATGTGTCAGCCCTGTGATAGTCTGGTGACCTGTCCAGGGTGTACCCTGCCTCTTGCCCAATGTCAGCTGGGATAGGCTCCAGCCTCGCCTGCAACCCCCAACAGGATAAGCAATTATAGAAAATGAATGAATAGGTATAATTTTACATTTAATAAGGGCACAGATGTGAGGACAGACAGGGGAATCTGCCCCCCTTCAATGTTTAAGTGGAGCTTTTTAACTTTTAATGGTTAAGTTGAGTTCATAAGCAATAAAAGACAGTTTTTTTCAATTCAGACACAGGCTTTTCCCCGCAGTCTTACTTGGTTCAAGATTACCAGTAGATCATGGTGGCTAATCTAAGCATCTAGGTATCGTTGTGTAGTTAATTTGCTGACTTATGACCCTTTTCTTCTTGTACTACTCTGTTACTGTTACCATAGAGGTAACTGTATAGTAAAAGTTATACAGGGGTCACTTTAAGGGAAGAGCTGAAGTGTCTCCTGGATCTTTTCTGCCCCAAAGACATGTCATTAGCTTCATTTTACTCACATCACACTTCCAGCACTTTGTGTGTAACGTAGCAAATATTTACCCAGTCAGTGGCTGTGTTTGTCTTGGAGCATTTCATAATCGTTGATAACTGATATTAAATAAGATCTAAGTTTGGGCGTCTTCCACTTGGAATAACAGGTATTGTAGAGTCCCTCAGGTGCTGCTTCTGTCCAGCAAAGTCACTGAACTGCTGAACTTAGAGGAGCAGGAGTTACTCAGGTGTCACATCCTGTGCATTTTGATTCTCAGGGAACAGGACAGTCTGTGTTTCATTTATAAAGCTGTAATAAGGTTCTGGAAATACAGCTATTGAAATTTCGCCTAACTTGTATGTAGCCTAAAGATATGAGACAATTCTTAATTTTGTTTGATTCACATTTTGCATAGTCCATTTGCATCACCACATCATCACCTTTGGATATCACAGTTCAAGTCTCCATCCATAAATAGATGTACAAGCAGTTAGTAAGAGATACAGTCATTAAAGGTAATGTAGTACGTTGTCAATACAGCTTCCCACGCCTCAGAAGGGATCAATGAAACAGCTGTTAAAGTTCTCCACCTGTAATGAAAGTAAAAGAAATTACAGCATTTTGTTATTTCATTTGACTTTGAGGGAAAAAAAGCTGTGGATTTTTATTCTGTGAGGAGTTATAACAACCGGACTCAAATGTAGTCTCTGTGCTAAATGTAATACAACCATTTGTATTATTACTGTTACTGTGTTTTTATGCCATATTTGCTACCTGAACATGCATCAGCAGGCAGCTTAGTTAGTAAAAATAATAGCAATAAAAAGAGATACAGGGCGGCACGGTGGTGTGGTGGGTAGCACTCTCGCCTCACAGCAAGAGGGTTGCCGGTTCGATCCCGGGCGTGGGAGCCCTTCTGTGTGGAGTTTGCATGTTCTCTCCGTGGCACTCCGGCTTCCTCCCACAGTCCAAAGACATGCAGATTGGGGACTAGGTTAATTGATAACTCTAAATTGTCCGTAGGTGTGAATGTGAGCGTGAATGGTTGTTTGTCTCTATGTGTCAGCCCTGTGATAGTCTGGCGACCTGTCCAGGGTGTACCCTGCCTCTCGCCTGACGTTAGCTGGGATAGGCTCCAGCCCCCCCGCGACCCTCAAGAGGATGAAGCGGTTAGAAGATGAATGAATGAATGAAAAAGAGATACAAGGCTAAAAGAGGTGGTGGAATGTTGCTATAATTGATAAGTACATGTACTTAAGTACAGTTTTGGAGGTACTTATTCTTTATTTGAGAATTTTACATTATATATATGATTTATGTTGAATTCTTTACAAGAGTTATTGCAAAACTGAAATATTTAGTTACTTTGCAGATTCAGATTATTAATACAGAAGATAAAATTAACTGATAGATTAAACTAGAAAAGCACTCAGAGAGTGCAGACCTCCGCCAAGTAGGTGATATTCCCTCCCCCTCTGCATCAGATTTTGTAGCCTGCATCACAATTAGGTTATTTGCATCACTATCATTATTAGGTTATATATGCCTTCACCATGGAGACACTGTAGTGTATTTATTTTGTTTTTATTTTGCACCAACACAGAATATAATGGGCGTTTTTGTATTTTTCACTTTCCTTTTTTTCCAACACAGAACATTAATTTCAACTTTAGAATTACAACATTTAACAAGTAAGAAGATGTGCTTTCTGGCCACCAGATGGCGCTATTTTCACCATCTTTAGAAATTGGAATTGCTGCTGAGGTTGTCAGACGATAGACTTTATTCATTATTTTATCCACTTTGCTTCAGCCGAGCACCACCAAAAATTTTTCGTCTGTTCCTTGTCCCATTATCCACCTTTCCTGAAAATTTCATCAAAATCTGTTCATAACTTTTTGAGTTATTTTGCAGACAAACAAACAAACAGACAAACAGACCAACACCGGCAAAAACATAACCTCCTTGGCAGAGGTAATTATGATATATTATTATAGGCGAC
This sequence comes from Epinephelus fuscoguttatus, assembly GCF_011397635.1. NCBI lineage: Eukaryota > Metazoa > Chordata > Actinopteri > Perciformes > Serranidae > Epinephelus > Epinephelus fuscoguttatus. The sequence continues at coordinate 40,267,802 of NC_064753.1, forward strand.
GCTACCCAGCAGTATACCCCCATTGTCATAAACATTAAAGTGATGAACACATGAATGCATTCATAATTATAATCCAGTCATATAACATACATTGTTCTGTATAATGAGTACTTTTACTTTGGTATCTTAAGTATAAATCATATGCAGGACTTTTACTTGTATTAGGATATTTTTACCTCTGCCAAAGAGGTTATGTTTTCGCAGCGTTGGTCTGTTTGTTTGTCTGTTTGTCTGCAAAATAACTCGAAAAGTTCTGAATGGAGTTTGATGACATTTTCAGGAAAGGTTGATAATGGCACAAGGAACAGATGATAAAATTTTGTTGGTGATCGGTTGAAGCGAAGTGGATAAAATAATAAAATGGTGGGAAATCCGAGCTGCTTGACGGAGGTCTGCGCTCTCCAAGTGCTAGTTACACTGTGGTATTGCTACTTGTTAGTAAAAGATCTAAGTGCTTCTTCCACTAGTGGAAAAAGGTTCATGGCACAAAAGAGGCAAATAATACAAAACAATAAAAATGAATTTGAACCAAAATGAAAAAGAACCTATAATGTGGCAGGTGTTTCATATGAAATTCACATTTTGCTTACCTCCTACCCAAGTTAGTTTAGTCAGTAACCCTTTCACACATAGTGGTCACTACAGTGAACAGCTATTTAGAAGCAATTTTCTTGTATGTATTGGTTTTGATACAAAAGTTGCTGATGAGTGGACCCCAATGTGTGATGCTGTATACTGTCACCCACTCACCAGGTGTTGTAAGTGCAACACACATTAGAAAACCAAGATGGCTGATGGAAGGCTGCGATGTTGTGCAGCTCAGGAATATCTTGCCAGTCCTTCTATAATAGGAAACCCTTGCAGGTAAATACAATTTGGTAACATCAAGTAACATCTGAGGAGCAATACAGTTGTAAAAATTTTCAAGTATTGATTTCATGTTGGGAGGAAGTTTATAATTATTCATCTGTCCACTAAACTGGACATCAGCATATTATTATATTTTATAAAAACTACAATTAATACTATTACTGCAACTTTGTTCTTTAATCTGCAGTGACTTTTTGTGCTGTAATTAATTTAATATATGTTATTACAGTGTAACTTGCAGGTTTTGTTACAAAAACAATATTTTGACAATATTTTTGTGTCTTTGTAGAAAATGTTAATTGGAAATATACAGTTATATATACAGGGGGAGGTGTGACGAGGGGCCCGAAGAGTAAAGAGCCGAGAACTGAATCAGGGAGGGAGAGGAAGGGGACAGGAGGGAAAAGTAGAAAAAGAGAGGGGAGAGGCTGAGGAGTCAAGAGCATATGTTAAAATATATGAACACACTAGTTTAGCAGCATTAAAGCTTTATTTTTAGTTTCACATAATACATTATTTTTTTTATCGGTTTATATTTTTTCAGTTCAAACTTCAACTCATGCTGAGTGAATATGTAAAAAAACTTCCTGAAAATTAAAAATTTTCCCCCACACCTAAAGAGGAGTAAACATCTTGACTGAGGTATTCATAATTTATGCATGAATGAGTCAACGTTACCTATAATTCCCACAGCACCTAAAAGCATCTAAAAAGCCTCACAGCCAGAATAAAGTTTTTTTTTAAAAGATTTAAAATTTAAAACAGAGTTTATAAGTTCACCACGACAGACTGTCACAAGAGGCCAACACCTGAGCACACCTGATATAATCTCTATAAATAAAGGCAGGTGAATTGAACAGAAATGTCTCGAGGACAACTTCCTGATGACGCGAGCCACCTATCGAGCCGCGCATGCGCAGAGGCCCAGTGTCACAACACCATCAGGAGCAGCAGCTGCCGCCGGGGACACACGGGAGCTGTCGTGTTGTTTATTTCACACTACATAAACTTTTCTCCACCATGTCGGGATTTGACAGTAACCCCTTCGTGGACCCAGTGGACGTGAATCCCTTCCAGGTGAGACTCGGGTTTGGTTTCTGAGTTTTTAAGAAGCTTTTTTTTTTATCGTGTAAAGTGAAGAGTGAAAGAGATATGCTGCAACAAAACCTGTTTGGTTGGTTGCTGGGTTTGGCCTCAGCATTCCCTGGCTAAGAAACGTCACTATTATCAAGTATGACACGTTGTAGTCCAATTAAAGTCTGTATTTAAGGATTGTCTGTGTAACTGCGTGTTTACGCTGTACGTGGGCTGGTAACTCACCTGCGCAGGTAAGCAGACCCATGAACAGGTGCCTGCTGACATGTAGCCATCATGTGTGGCTGCTGTTCAACCCGCCATTCATGGAAACCAACAGGTAGATCTCATAAACCTGATCCCTCATGGAGAAATGTGTAATTTAATGGCGCACTTTAGGTTTATAATGTTTTTATGATGTGTGTATTTAGTCAAAGTGTCACATCCCAGTGTTTCCAGTGAGTCTTATAGCTCCAGGAGATAATGGTTACAAGTGAACATATGTCTTTGTGACATATTTACATAAAGAAAAACACCTTGTTTGCTTGTTCAAACCTGAGAAACTGTGTTATAACTGAGACACATGTGGTCCAGGGCCAAGAGTCTATGAATAGTTAATGTAGTGTGAGGCAAATAACTGCTCTTCCTGGACTGGTTGGGACTCAGTGGGACACTGGTTACTCCACACATGGCAGCAAAGTTACAAACTGAAGGCTTCACAACAACAAGACCACAAATAACATCATTATAACAATTATTCGTATTGTCAGTGAAATGAAAATAGTGGAAACATGCCCTTATTTAACCCAGAGCTCAGGATGATGTCTTCAGATGTTATGTTTAATCTGACCAACAGTCAAGAAATCCAAAGCTGTCCAGCTATTTAAGAAGCATTAGTAAGCAAATGCTTGGCTTTTTTTGTTTAAAAATTACTAAAGCAATCATTTGATTATCAAAATAATTGCCAAATAATAGCAGCACGTCATCGGTATCGACTGATATCGGCTTTAAAATGAAATCTTCACACCCACCTCTACTGAATCAAGCTGTGGTACACTTGAACCACTAATGTGACTGGCTGATCCTCTGATAGACCATCCTTCATCTACGACCGTATCTAGCACACTGAAAAACCTGATGCAGAAAAATTCAATACTGATATCACTCAAACAAGTTGGTGCCATGGGCAGAGTTAGCTTCATACTTTAATCGCACTAAAAATCTTTAACTGCAACCCCCCCCCCAAAACAACACTGACTTTTTACCTTTTTACACCACATTTATTTGACAGTTATGGTTACTGCTAGGAATGCACGATATCGGCACGTCATCGATATCGGCCAATATTGGCTTTAAAATGAGCTAACAGAGTCGCCCATCATGCTGTTCCCCTTTTGCACAATGAGTGAATGAATATTACATACCTTGAAAAACATTGTATTTCATGTCTTCATCTGCTGGTGGGCTGTCATGATAAGAGTATGCATGTATAATGAGGTCGACTGATAAGTTTTTTTCAGAGCCGATGCCAATGCCGATTATTATGAAACGGAGATACCGATAGCCGATATTTACAACCGATACATGTGTGCTGTAAAAATCATAGTTGACACAGAATTAAGGAAACACCATAGGCAGGATAAAAACTCAGAATAAAGAACAAAATTTTAGATCTTTCAATAAATAGGAAAATAAATAAAGTTAAAAATAAGTAAATAAGTAACAAAGTTGAAGAATATGCCAGCTAAATAATAACAGATTAATTAAAATAAATATATAAATACACAATTATCATAAATACAATTTTTTTAAAAAAAAAAGAAAAACAATAAAAAAAAACCATAATAAAATGAAATAAAAGGAGAGCTCAATTAAAAGCCAGACTAAAAAGGTAGGTCTTGAGTTTGCTTTTAAGAGCCTAGAGTGGTACGTGCAGGCAGTGAGAAGCACGCCAGGGGCAAAGCAGTGCAGCTAAGGAAAACAAAACTGTATATCGGCATATCAGCGGAAAAAATCACAGATACCGATAACCCTAAATATTCATAATATCGGCCCGGATAATCGGCCAGGCTGATTATCTGTCAACTCCTAATGTATGATATGATGTTAATTCTGCTACAGAAGAGACTTAATGATCACTAAAATTAGGTAGGGAAAAAGTGGATGCATTGATATCTGTATTGGTTATCGGCCAAATGAGTTGTTATTTATCGGCATATTGGATATTGGCAAAAAAAATCCAATATCTTGTGTTCCTCAGTTAATTTTCTGTCAGTCGACTAATTGATGAATCAACTAATCATTGCAGCTCTGATGTTTCTGGATCAAGCTAGCTGTCGATTTGTGGTCAAACCATCTGTAAATGCACTAAAATGGCCCAGGATACACATATGACTACATCCACTTTCCAAAATAAGTCGTTAACACAGTAAAAATACATGTATGAGAATAAGATTAATTGAATTATATTTACAGGAAGTTAAAACATGTTTCTTGTGTCACCTATAAATAAATAAATGTACATCCCTACTAAATTTGCACTGTAAGGACAGAAAAGTATTTTTAAAGTAATTTTTTACTTAAGGTCTAAACTAGGAATTGTTTTAAAAGGTACAATATGTGGGATTGTGGCTTATTGTTAGTATAACAGGTAAAAGTAGCACGCACATCCCAAAAAATTTAATGCTGGGTGCTGGACCCAAAGCTAAGTATGGAATAAAAGATAAAGTCCGCACACCAGAAGCTGCTCCTTGAACAATTTATTCATGTGTTGTTACGTTTCGGGCCCCTGCCCTTCATCAGACATGAAGTGAATGTGAATACACCTCCATATATATACACACACAACCCCTCAGGGTCACCTGAAGCAATCAAGTGAATAAACCACAGGTGTGAGAACGATAATCATAATTATCAAACAGAAAAGAAAAACAGAAAAGAAAAATATATGTTTCTGATTGATGAGAAACAATCTTTAAATGCAGTCCAATGCAACAATGCTAGAATACCACTTTACAAAGATTCTTTAAGAAGGTTCTATAAGAAAATCTTTAAGAAAAACTTTAAGAATATGCGCAGGTATAAGGCCTGCAGTGCAAATATAAATATATATACAAATCCCACACACTTTAAATATCACATAAAAAGAACATCAGGTTAGGGTAGGCAGGTATAGAACCTTCTTAAAGAATCTTTGTAAAGTGGTATTCTAGTATTGTTGCATTGGACTGCATTTAAAGATTGTTTCTCATCAATCAGAAACATATATTTTTCTTTTCTGTTTTTCTTTTCTGTTTGATAATTATGATTATCGTTCTCACACCTGTGGTTTATTCACTTGATTGCGTCAGGTGACCCTGAGGGGTTGTGTGTGTATATATGGAGGCTTATTGTTAGTAAACATGCTCGCCAGCCATAATAAAGATTAATTGGATTAGAGTCACAGGAAGTTAAATCACATTACCTGGTGTCCCTTATGAATAAAGAAATTTGAGGGAAAGTACTTAATTCTTTGATGTTGGGTTGACATGAAGGTTATTACTGGACCCTGCAGTCATCCAAAAATCTGGGGAATACAACACTAACAGTTGGCTCAGAGTGATATGAAGGCCCTAGCTCTACTCAGCAATATTTCATAACACATTATGCTCTTTCACAGGATGCCTCAATCACACAAGCCACCAGCGGAGCCACTGACAGCGTCGGAGAGTTCAACCCATTCTCTGCCACTGACATGGTTAGCCCTTCTGTTTTAATATAAAGACTGATGTGATGTTTTTCCATATCATTGAGAGGGAGTTAAGATATTAAAAAAGCAGTGTTTGTCCAATCGTCTCACAGGGAAGCCACTCTGGCACGACCATCCCCATCTCTGCTGCCTCCACTCAACCCGCCATCCTCCCGACCTCTGTGGAGCAGACCCCACAAGTGAGTCAGACACACATTTACAGATAAAGGACATTAAATAAGAAGGTGTGAAATCACATTTCAGCCCTTTATATGTCAGTTAAGATGAACTAACCAGAGTGCAGTCAGTTTTTGGGAGTTGGCCGTGGCTTTTAATGTGCAGAACAATAGACGAGGACAATAATGATAACAACCTTGTGTTTATGAGTTAATGAGTGAATTGTGGAGTAGACTTCTGACCACTGGTGAATTTTTGAGGCTGGTATTGATATTTGAGAGTTTATAAAGAACACATAGGCTGATGTAGGACTCTTTACGTGAACACATAGTACAAATGCAGTCGTGGAGTCTAAAATACTTGAAGTAAAAGTCCTTAATTCAAAATGATACTTGAGTAAAAGTACAGATGTTTTACCACCAAAGTATCAACAGTAGAAGTGCTCGCAGCACAGAATGGCTCCTGTCACCGTGTTGTATTATCATAGAATATTATATTATTCTGTTTTTATCATTAACTAATACATGTAAGAGCATTTTAATGTTATAGTTTGTTCATGTGGAGCCTATTTTAGATGCTTTGTGAACTTACTGAACAGATTAGTAGTCCAAAACTGAGTCATATCAAATAAGCATAGCGTGTGTTTTTATGCCTCTGTGTCGGCAACAGCCATGACCAGAGACAGAATGTTCTTGGGTTGTCTGTATGTCCGTCCCATTCTCAAATTTGGCACAAACGTCCACTTGGACTCAACAATAAGCTGATTAGATTTTGGTGCTTAAAGGTCACTGGGACCTCATCAAACATGATTCTTATGAAAGCAGTTTTTTTCAAGAACACCTAGAAGAAATTTCTTCATATTTGGCACAAACGTTCACTTTGACTCAAGGATGGACTGATCAGATTTTCAAAGGTGTAGGTCACAGTGACCTCACCAAACATGTTTTTGGCCATAACTAAGGAAATCATGCACTAATTCTGACAAACACAAACACAATTCTAACAGCATAGATTGATGAAGTGATGACATTTTATATCCACAAGGTCAAATGTCAGCTTCACTGTGACGTCATCATGTTCTGCAAAACACTTTTCTGGCCATCATACAATGCCAAAACTCAGGAACAGAAGGGGAGACATTTGGTCAGAAACTGAATTGGTGACTCTAATCTTGGGTGTCCATCTTTAAACTTTGCTGTTGGGGGGGAGGATGTGTGTGAAGCATCCATGTTTTCACCGCCATGGATGTAAACTGTAACTGCAACTTGACTGGTTTGCAGAGGCATACAGCCGCAGGGCAGTAATTCCAGTTTGTGTAAAAAGTAATTAGTAACTATAGCAACTAGAAGTTTCAGATAAAAGCAGCAGAGCACAATATTTACCTCTGAGATGTTGAGTAGGAGTGTACAGTAGCATAACATGAAAATAGTTATTAAAAAAAAGCACAAGCATGCCAAGATTGTATGTAATTACAATACTTGGGTAAATGTAACATTACATTTTGATTATGATTATTGTGACACAAGAATTTGGACCCAAGTATGTTTATTTTACACATTCTCAGATGAACAATCAACTTGCCAGAGCTCTTTTCTACAATATTTTGTCTCTTATCTGCCACCGTAGTTGTCAATACCACTATATCTGTAATTAAATGAAATTGGGTACAGCATCAACACAGTGACGATATATATTTTATTTTGATATTTTAGTTTGTAGATCTTAAGTACTACTGTTAAACATGGTGGTATAATGTGCATTTTATTTTTATTTTAATGCACATGTAATTTCAGTTTTAATGCTCTATAGTTACATCCTTTTATTCCATACTCTTCTTACTTCTCAGTATTTCTAATCCTGATTCTGATGTCAGTGTAGTAGTAGTGATCACAAAATCTGTATAGCATTTGGTCTCAGGAGGAGCTGGAGTCTCACACAGGAGAATAAGGTGTGGAGTGGTTGTACTGCTGCCTGTGGTGAAGCTCATGAATTTCCCATCACAGTGCTGCTAGGTGGAAAAATGCACAGGGAGATGTAGTGATGCAGGGACGATACTGAACACAGTGTTAAGAGTGCAGCTCTTCCATCACCCACTGTCAGGCAAATGCAGCTGCTGGCCAGGCTAAACTGATCAAACAGCAGGAGGAGCTGGAGAAGAAAGCAGCCGAGCTGGAGCGGAAGGAGCAGGAGCTACAGAACAGGACCGGAGGCACAGCGGTCAACACCGGTGGTAAGTAGTTGTCTTAGAGGTTGCATGTAAACTTGTGTCATATGTACGAATGATAATCGACACACAGCTCACAACGTTAATCCACCTCTGATTTCTTTGGTCTGTCAGCTAAAGAGAACAACTGGCCACCTCTTCCTAAGTTCTCCCCCGTGAAGCCCTGCTTCTATCAGGACTTTGAGGAGGAAATCCCGGAGGAGTATCGCAGGATCTGCAAGAGAATGTACTACCTCTGGATGTGTAAGTACATCTGAATGCAGTGTTTGCTTTGTACCTGATGGTTTGGAATGTCAGAGTTATTGATCTGTTAGATAGGATGGTTGACGTGATGGTTTTGGTATCTTAACAAGTCTGTCTCACTTTAAAACTTGTATAGCACTTTTCTAGTCTTCTGACCACCTAAATGCTTTTATACTTCGATTCACCAATCACACAGGCATTCACACACTGGTGGCAGAGGCTACTGAACATGGTGCCACCTGTTACTCAGTAACCATTCACACGCGCTCTCACGCCAATGGAACAGCCATCAGGAGCATTTTAGGGTTCAGTATCTTGCCCAAGGATACTTTGACTTGCAGCCTGGAGGAGCCCAGGGATTGGACTGCCGATCTTCTGATTGGTGGACAATCCGCTCTACCATCTGAGCCACAGCTGCCCCTATTATACCTGTAGAGCGTAGGATTGGCAGGGGTTTGGCAAGACACTTGCCTTGTTCATGGACTCATAGCAGTGCGCCGCTGCATGAATAAGAATCAATATTTAGCATAACGGGCAGTACAGCGATGCAGTGGTTAGCATTGTTGCCTTACAATAAAAGGGTTCCTGGTCCAGACTCAGGGTGGGGGGTTCAAATCCAGGGGTGGAGAAGCCCTTATGTGTGGAGTTTGCATGTCAGCGTGGGTTTTCTCCGGGCACTCCGGCTTCCTCCCACAGTCCAAAGACATGCAGGTTAATTGGTGACTCTAAATTGTCCGTAGGTGTGAATGTGAGTGTGAATGGTTGTCTGTCTCTATGTGTCAGCCCTGTGATAGTCTGCCAACCTGTCCAGGGTGTACCCTGCCTCTCACCCAGTGTCAGCTGGGATAGGCTCCAGTCCTTGGCAACCCCCAACAGGATAAGCTTTTACAGATGATCACTACAAAAATACACTCAACTTCTTTATTTGTTAGCTCAAAGCAAAGGTGTGTATTTGTCTACATGTTGATATATTTGATGGTAGTCTAGCTCAGTGTTTCCTGTGTGTCTCCACAGTCCACAGTGCCACTCTCTTCCTCAACGTGCTGGCCTGCCTGGCTTACTTCACTGCAGACGCAGCGAATGGTGTTGACTTCGGTCTGTCCATCCTCTGGTTCATCCTCTTCACCCCTGTGGCCTTCATCTGCTGGTACAGGCCCGTCTACAAGGCATTCAGGTACAGCGTCTTACTGACGATGATATCTTTGATTTGCTTTATTTACAGGACCGGATGGAACTGTTTGTTTCACGAGCAGTAGAAACATGGAGATGAACTCGTCGGCAGTGTTTTTTGTTTTGTTTTGTTTTGACATAATATAAAGTTTTCAGAGTTTTCTTGCTCACAGTTCAGTGCTTCAAAGGAGAAGTGTTGTCTTTCCCTGGTTTTAAAAGCTTCATCACAAACGTATTTTCCTGAACTTACCAAGACTGTTTGAGCTGTTCTTTTATTTGCATTTACTCACCTAGTAATTATATCCATATGACTAATGATTATTTATGAAAACTCATATTGTGTGAATATTTTATGAAAGCAGCAGTAGCATTGTCAACCCTAGAATATCATCACAATATCTTTCTCCATATCACCCAGCCCTAAGTTGTACACTTAAATGTCCTCTTGAATCCTAAATATCATTCATAACATGTCCTTTGTGTTGTCTGTTTCCCTCCCCAGGTCCGACAGCTCCTTCAGCTTCTTCTTCTTCTTTTTTGTCTTCTTCTTCCAAGTGGCAGTGTACATCATCCAGACTGTAGGGATCCCAAAGTGGGGGAACAGGTCAGTGAGAACAATTATCTGCATGTCGTGTGGTGTGAATGATAGTTGTTCTTTGCTAACAAGGGTCTGTTTTCATCAGTGAGAATGATTCTGTGCTTTGGGTGGATTCGTAGTAATTTTGGGTATGCATGGGTCCATGAGTTCACTTCATTCATGCCTATGTGTTTGTGTGTGTGTATTCTTTCCGTGTATCTCCTCTCTTGCATCTCTTTGACAGATTCCTGCTGCCCTAACTTGTCTGGGTTGCTTCTTTGTAAGTGTGTGGAACTTTTCTCTTTGGGTTACTTTTCTATATCATGTAATATATTAGGCTTTTCACTTTTCCATTATTCGCTTTGTCAAACTTCATGCTTTTCTATCGGTCACTGGGGCAGGGTAGGACGTTGGCTCATTTCTCTTTAATTCAGTCAGTTTCATATGATTATGAATGCCAGAAATATTCTGTTGTCTACTGTACAGCACACACTCACTGCAGAGGAAGTGTAAAATGACACAAGGCTGTTTGTTGTCTCTGTTGTTGACAGTGGATGGATCTCATCCATCAGCATGATCCGGTCAAACTTGGCTGTGGCTGTGGTCATGATGGTGGTGGCTGGTTTTTTCACTGTGAACGCCATCCTGGCTGTCATCCTCCTGAAAATGGTATGCTTATGTAAAACTTCTCCTCACAACAGAGACTATTGAGTCGTGTTACAGTTTTCACTTTGCACATAATGTGGTCACTATTTGAATATTAACCAGTCAAGATAAACTTAATGTTTCTCTGGGTAGCTGACATTATTCATCCCTTATTATGCTTAAACTGCAGTCTAGACCAAAAAAGAAAGTCGAACATGGTGCAGTAGACATATATAAATATGGGTATTCCCACTGTGGCTTGATATTGTTTGCTCCAACGCAGTGACAGTGTAAAGAGATCAAAGAGAGAAACATAACAAGAGAAACTAAAACTGGCGGTGACAAAAACTTGCAGTGCAGCTGCAATAAAAGGGGAACCAAGACATCAGAGGGAATATAAGGATTTAGAAACTGTTGAAAAGTTATACAGGTTCAAAAACACTGTAAGCAGGTCTGACTACAAACTGTTTATTTGGAAAGATTCGACCAAAATATACCACAATACAGCAGATGGAGACATAAGCAGATGCAAGGAGATGGAAACATTTATTCACAAATAAAAATTAAAAAAAAGAGATTTTCTTAAGGTCAGTAGCACTCTGTGGCCATGTTTGGACTCATGCCACATTTTTTGCACCCTCACATCAGTTGTTTTCAATGTAGACATGCAGAGGACATGCTCAAAAGCAAGAATGACACTGCTGTGGCGAGCAGGTGTTCCCAAGCGCCTGTTTTTCAGGGCGTGAAAGCTGCACCCTGAAATAAACACAAGTTTTGGAACACAGTACCACAGACGAGGAACGAGGAATGAGGAACAATCAGTTACAGGCGCCAGATATCTTTCCTTTTTTCGTAAATACCAGTCTGTGGTAAATATGGAGGAGAAATTGATCATCTTAGTGAAGGGTTACCCAGAGCTTTACGTCCCTGCCCATACACAAGATCAGCTCCAAACTCAGGATTTCTGGTAGGTATATTCGGTGCTGGTTATGGCCACTCAGCAACTTCAGACGCAACTTGCCTCCCCTTGAAAGTTGGCACAGAGAAGCAATCGGCCTCCCAGGAACACTGCTCAGCCTTGCAGCCAATTTTTCCCAGTGGTCATTCGCAGTATTATAGTGAAAAAATCCCTTGAAACCCCAAAAACATTTTCCCCATAGACCACCCTAATAACAGACATCTGTATAACTGTTGACAGACCACCTCAGACTGTAAACAAGATTGACTCTTTCTTGTATGAATTTTTGATCCAGGGTGGTTTTATATTTGTAAAACTTTCACGATTTAAAAATCTGTGATGTCATCACAGTGTAAAGTCTATGAACCAAGTGGGAACTCCAGCTGAAAACCCAGAAGCTAGAAAACTTTATTGTGCTTACGCCAGGCGAGCAACTTCACTGGAATGAATAGGTGCCATCTTGGCATCCAGTATCTAGTTACAATTAAAATCTATGGTAGCAGCCAGCGCCAACCATGTGTTTTCCAAGTGGTTAAAGATGCAGCATGTGTCCCGACTCATAAAAAGACTGTCATTTCATTTTAATAGCAAGTGTGTGCCCAATGTAAAGTCTGAAGACCGTGTTGTCCTTCTTTATAATCTGCAAATATGTGCTTCTGCTGTACACACCCAGATATGCACTGAAATACACATAGTGAAAGACAGCTATTAAGTTTTTTCTTTCATTCAAAAAATACAATAGCTCATGAGAAAATGGCACAAAAAACCCCACAAAAACAAATTTCACTGACAGTTGTTTTGGGATATCGTCCTAATAGACAGATGGGACTGACAACATGAGCTCCTTGTGTTTTGTCCTTTGTTCTGATTTATGAACCTGTCACTGCCCTTATCTGTGCCCCTTTCTTTGTATCTCCAGGTCCACTCTAAGTACAGAAGGACAGGTGCCAGCTTCACCAAGGCCCAGCAGGAGTTCTCCAGCGGAGTCCTGACCAACCGAACCGTGCAGTCTGCTGCAGCCAGCGCCGCCACCTCCGCTGCCCGGGGAGCCTTTGGCAGGAGCTAGAGAAATTAGGCTGTTTCCCAACTCCTTCGTGCCTCAGGCTAGTCTCTTCTCTGACCAACCTGGCCATGTCCCAACATACTTCAATGGGTTTAGGGGATATGGGTTTGATATTTAATGAAAAAGGGCAAAAAAACAAGTAAGTTATGATGAGGGGAATTCTTCTCGCTACAAGATCAGCCCAGTGAAGTGTCCCTGTTCTCCACTTATAAAACAGAAAACAAGCTAGAGGTCTTATTCAAGCATGTAATGACTTGCACATGCCTTGGTTGTTATTGAACTCTTCACGACCCTCATCAGCAAATTCATGCTCTCAAAAGTTATTCTGGGAATTGTAGGGAATCCCAAACTGAAGTTGAATACAACAAGGCAAAGGAGACAGAGTGGGTACGACACAAAATAACTGGCAACACCTCATCACAGTATAACTAACTGGAACATATATTTAACATAGTCGACTAAAAATGTAAATGTGAGATTATCTGCAGTGAGCCACAGAACAGGGCTGGGGTTCAGTGATAGAGTACATTTATTTAAATCCCGTCACTGTTAAATACGCTGGTGGAAAGTATTAGGATTCTTCCATCTCACAGTTCATGTAGGAATAACATACTGGGGCCTGAAAAATAAACACTGCGAAGCGTTGGGATTGTAGAAGGAGCATACTTGACATGACGATGTTTTATCATCATTGAATGATGGGTCCACATAATGTATGTATACATGCTTTTGTCATTACAACAGCATGAAGAGTGTTCAAGGGTAACCAAGCCATGCTGTCGTATTAACAGTTTTAATGTATACAGTACACTTTATACTACTGCTCCCCTGTAATGAGATGCATAATGTTAAATACTTCACTACTGATGAACACAGTTGCTGTTTGAATTTTGCTCACTAAGCTGTATGTTTTATCGTGTATAATAATAGTGCATAGGACAAACTGATGATTTATGAAGGTGGTGGGATGAAGGTTTAATCTTTCTGTTGTTTTAATCAGTTTACTGATTTAGATGAAGTGAGACAAAGAGCTCTTGTTAGGGTGAATGAAGAAGCAGTTTAACTAAAATGGCACATTTTAATTGAGTTGTTAAAACCATTACGTTTTCTGTCATAGTATGGCACCTTGCTAGGATTAAACTGAAAGACAGGGTGCAGGTTATTTATGTAAAGTTACTGACATAGTATAGAGAGAGACTTATCTACTTAGAGGAGTGTATTAAAGGAAGCTTTGGTATTTTTCAACCTGGACCCTATTTCCCCATGTTTGTGTGTCTAAAGATTTACTCGCAAGGGACTAGTGTTACCTGGGGACCTTATGTGATTCAGAAATTACCCCTCATGTCTGTGTTTCTTGTAGCACATTCGCACAGGATAAGCAAAGTCTGTATTTTACTCAGATTAACTGACATTATCCCCCTGGATATGATGCACACAGTCGTTTGTAACTCTGAACGTAACACAGAAACACTACACAGCACCACCAGCAGTGATGTCATGTTAACATCCATTTTTTAATGTGGGTTAAACAAACAGAATCAATTCTGCAACACTGTCACATTTTATCCATCTCATCATCATTTGATATTTCGACCCTCTCCGACATGACGTTCATTTATAATCAGCATCGCAGCCTCCGTAAAGAGGCAGAAAGAAGCCATGGAGAGAACAAAAGAACTTGAATACAACCCCACATCACCAAGATGTCGATTTGCACGGGATTAAGATCACAGACAACCTTGGCAATTATTGCAAATAACCAGAGATCCCCAGGTAACACTTGTCCTGTGCGAACAGGGCTTCAGGGACTAATGGAGAAAACAATTTTTGAATTGAGAGGGCTGCAGTCAGCAGCACCGAAACAGGCTGCGGTGTAACCACTCAGGGCAAGAGCGCATGGTTCATTTACATCCACTGAAAGTTCTTGTTTTTGCCACTGAGAAGCTCGGATTGTTTTAAGTAACTGACAACATTATGAAAAGGACCCGATAGACACTTATCTTTAAATTTTCTTGGTCCGGGCTGTTTGTTACTGTCTCCCTGCAACAACTCCACTTGCGAGACCTCAGAAAAGAGATTTCTCCTTGAGTGACTTGGTTAGACACAATAACAAACAGATCGGATCAAGCAAAAGGAAAGGAAAAAGTTTTTTGTCTTTGTCTGTGACTAAACAGTAATGAAAATCTGAGCCTGACAGTGGCAAAACCTTTGCCACAAAACTTTTGGTGGTTGTACAAAAGCCATTTTTACACAGAGATCCCACAATTGGGCCGCAACAAAGACCCTTCATTACGCCGGCTGTGCTTTTGTATACAGGGCCAAACAACACCACCATCATGCCACCCCAGTGTGTGATTTCAGACAGCATGCCAGCCTTCCAGAAGCAAAAGAGGTGTGACAGGCACGACATGTAACGAACAGTGTCGGCCTCTAGTGTGACAAATAACATACATGTTGACAGAGCTTTCTTAACAATAGCAATAGCATCCCATGTCCCTGTTAAATAGAGTTTGATCTCATCCTCTGTTTAGAAGTTAAGGAGCTTCCTCAATGAGACAACTCTGTCCCCCCATTCTGCTTTTGTACCTTTTTTTAAAGAATGCGAATAACAGCACAACACTCCCCCCTTTAACAGATTGAGGGTGCGCCATCGCTTCCAAGGGTTACATTGCAGCCTGTTTCGCAGCTGCAGACTGCAGCGCTCTTGCTCAATACTAAACCAGTTTAGATATTGTTGTTCCCATTAGTCACTTCGACACAAAAACATGGGAGAATAGGGTCCAGGTTGAAAAACACTGAAGTTTCCCTTTAATGAGCACAAAGAACACAATAGTTATCTGTCGATTATCCATTCTTTTGACTTTATATGAATTATACTGCAGATAAAAGTCATGTGTTACTGAATAGTCGCAGATTGTTTGTATTTTCTAGCTGCTTTCTACCTACTTGTTTTTAGGTATTTTCACATTTGTACTTGTGAATATTTACGCTGTCCTGTTCTGACCTTTTTGTTACTGAAACACTAAATAATTTTGTCTAGGTGTAACCTCAGTGCCTTTCAGCTAAAGTTATGCACCAATGTTTGTGTGGGGATTTAAGCACAAGGCTGTTGGTTGTTAGTGTTTTGTCTGATTTTGTTTTTCTAAACAGAAATTTATTTTTCGGTGAAGTTTCCCTTTCAACAATCATCCTGTGTATTAAGGTGTGTTGTACATATCGGTGCTTTATTTAAAAGCTATTTACTGGAGGGGTATTTGCTGGAAATTGGTTCTCAGTCTTAACACTGAATAAAAAATAAGTCATTTTTTCCTCTTGAAAAACTGGATCGTGTTTAAGAGGGCTCATTATATTAAGGTTATGATCCCTGTGGGTCAGTTACACAGTTTTCCCTGTTGTTAGATTCTTCTCTATTGTTCTCAGTTGTGCTCCTAATGAGAGCAGATCTGTTTCTAATGTACCAGCTTGTTCACTGTGCAGAGGTACAAAACAATTGACTCCATATTCAGTTCTGTAAAGGAACACCACACACTGGTGACCTGCTGTGTGTTATGAAAAATGGAAACAGAAAATATCAAATGCAGCTGTGAGCAACACTGCACTGTAGAGGAGCAACACTCGCTGGTGATATTACATGATTCATAACTGTAGGTGTGATGTGGATGAAAATCGACTGTATGAACTGATGTAAATGGCAGGAAATACTGTACATGGAGTAGGAAACTGTCTGAAATACTTCTGTACAGTTTTGTTAATGTGATTGCAGGTGTTAAGTCAAGGTTTGATACTGTATGTCGAAAAAGATGTCTGATTCTGTCTTTGCTGCCTTATGTGGTGGAAAGAAACTCAGTCTATTTACTCAATTGCTGTTCTCAGGTACAAATTTAAGCTACTCTTTACTTGGATATTTCTATTTTAGGCTACTTAAACTAAATTAAGCAGGATGAGCACATGATGAAATAATAACATGCAACAGATTGTTAAAGATTAAACCAGCTGTTGTTAACCTTTGGGTTGTGACCCCTTCTTGCTGGGTCTCGTTGGGGCTCCTGGTCACACCAAAGAGACATTTTCCTTCTAGACTTATGAGATGGTTTAGATTTAAATAACTATTTTAATGATTGAATATTCAAATCAAATCAAGTTTAGTTATATAGCACATTTAAGAACCACCGCAGTTGACCAAAGTCCTGTGCAAAGTAAAAGAATGATGCTCAAATATGTATCAATCTAACATGTACACAAGTATAAAACAGAATAACACCGGCAAGAACAATTACATACATAAAAGGATTATGAAATACTAAAATATTAAAATCACTACAAACAACCAAAGGCCATTGAAAACAGAAGTACACAGTAGCATCAAATTAAAATACTCAAAGTAAAAGTACCTCAAAATTGCACTGAAGTACAGTACTTAGTTATATTCCACTACTGCATTTGAATAAATGGCCTTTGTTTTCACACTTTAACCCTCTCATGCATGAATTATGAATACCTCAGTCAAGATTTTTTTTCAAAGTGTTTTTATTCCTCTTGAGGTATGAAAAAAATAATTTATATTATGTGAAACTATAAAATTTAATTTTATTACTGTTAAACTAGTGTGTTTACATATTTTAACATGTTCTATAACTGTTGTCAAAATATTGTCTTGTCAAAAAGTGCAGGTTATACTGTAATAATATAAATCAAATGATTTACAGTAGAGTCACTGCAGATCAACAAAGTTGCAGTAATAGTATTAATTGTATATAAAATATACCCAGCAATGTGAGCAATGTCCAGTTTAGTGGACAGATGAATAATTGAAATTTCCCCCCAACATGAAATCAATACTTGGAGATTCAAACAACCGTATTACTCTTTAAATATTGCTTGATGTTACCAAATCTTACCTGGAAGGGTCTCCTATTATAGAGGGATTGGCAAGATATTCCTGAACTGCATTCTGTCGGCCATCTTGGTTTTAAGAGATGTTTGTTGCACTTATAGCACCTGGCCAGTGGGTGCTATAAGTGCGTGGCATCACGCATTTGGGTCCACTCATATACAACTATGGTATCAAACCAGTGGCTTTTAAATAATTGTTCAGTGTATTGTTCTATGTGGGTTAAAATGCAAAATATACTGACGGCCTCCCTGGCTGTGTATAAATCATGTCTCTTTAACCCAGGCTGGCAGACGACTGGATATATGACTGTAAAAGAATCTCTCTTCATACAGACCTAATTTCATTTGTATAGTGTTATATAATTGTTGTATAACTCGACCTAAACATGATCATGTTATTGGTGGAGGCTGGTGAGGGCGGTGACACACATCAGCCTGAGAGACATTCATAAATCCAACCAGCTACTCCTCCGCAGTCCTCTGATGTATCCATGGCAACAGCTTCTAGTGTTGATCATCCCAAGATGGCGGACGAGGAGAAAGCCACGGCGGTGAGTGTTAAACCAAAGCTAGTTACCGTGTTCTTCGGCAAACGCAAACATGCCACTTGTTGAAGTGATAGTGTGACACCTCCTGACTAAATGTAACGTCATGTTTTGAGTGTAGCCCTCGTAAAGACGCTCGTTATGTCAGTGTTAGCTACCTAAGCTAGCCGTTTCTAAGTCGGAGCTAAGTTGATTAACGTTAACGTGCAGCTGGTAACTCTGTCTTTAATCTCAGCTGTCCAAGGGCAAGCTAACAACATGACAGCTAACAGCTAACGTTACAGCTACAGGCAGGTGACAACAACAGAAATGCGCAGGTAACATTACAGTGTAAGTGTGCGTTGATGAGCGTCGTTAGCTTTACACTGTAACTTTGATAACAGTATGAACAGTTCAGCTCTGCAGTCACTGAGGCTGGCTTCACCTCAGATCCTACTTATGGCATGGCTGTCACGTAAAGCCGTCAGGGTGTGATAACTGGAAAGGATTCATGCACAAAATGTCAGAGATGAATCAATCCACAAGTGAGTCAAATGTAGGGAAAATGAAGTGGAGCAAAACACTGGGATTGAGCATGCGCACAAGGAAGCTGTATCACAGCCATCTGTGATCACAGCCTACTGATTGATGTCATCTGTGAACTAGCTGACATTTCTGTTACATACAGGTATCACCAGAGGTAGACAAGTAACTAAGTAGGCCACATTTTCTCAAGTACTGTCCTTAAACACAATTTTGACCTACTTTTACTTGAATATTTCTATTTTATGCTATTTTATCCTGTTACTCCACTACATTTCAGAGGGGAACATTATACTTTTTACTCCACTACATTTATTGCAAACTTATAGCTACTGGTTACTTTTTATTTTTATTCATTCATATGTCCATACACAGCAAACAAAGTCACAATCAAAAAAATCTATAATAAACATTCCATGATTGAAAAAGAGCAGGGAGAGGAGAACAATCTAATTTTACCTGCCTCCCACAAATTAATAAGAAATAGGCTTACAGTTAATAACCCAAACTTATTAACTAATCAGTATTTATTACATAGTAATTTCAGAAGGAAACATAAATGATTAAACAGAAATATTGTTGTCTGTTGTATGTCTGTTCCATATAGTCCAATTATTTTTTTCCATAAAGAAAAAAAAATGGCCATACAGACGTACCACATGATATGTTGAAACTTTAAATAACGAAAAATGACAAACAACAAACTATTTTTGAAATGCCAAAGTGAGTATGTATGTGGGAGATCAACTACATGTATATGGTATCTTTTTATGAATTTAACCATTTTTAACTGTAAAAAAAAATTGCAGTAGGACATACAATTTAGGCGTCACATCACTGACCCTTATACATTTTCTTAAACTGAAAAATAGTCAAACAACCCCTTAAGTCATCTCTAAAGAATTCTATAGTTTAGCACCTGCCACTGGAATACACATCTGTTTTAGTGTAGTCAGTGCAAAGTATGCTTATATGACGTGATGCAGTACTATACTGCTGCCTACCTACAGATCTACTGCAGTCTACACCAGGGGTGTCAAATTCATTTTAGGTAATGGGCCACATACAGCCCAATTTGATCTCAACTGGGCCGGACCAGTAAAACCGCTGCATAATAACCTACCCCATCAAATTTTTCCCTTTTTTTTTAGTGTAAAGAATTATGTTCTAAAAATGTTCGTCCATTTACAAAACAAATGATGAACAGCCTGAGATATCCTCAGAAAAATTATGTGCAAATTCAGTATGTCTCAGTTCTTTCCACATTCAGTCAGTCTATAACTCACTAAAGTGGAAGCTATTGAAGACGTAGGTGAAGTCATCCCCTGCCTTATAAACCATTTACAATCTGAAGTTTTGTCACTGCCTCAGCAGCAGGATTCCACCCGTATTGTTTTGATACAGATTGTTTTGTACTGAAGCTGCTGGTTGACAATATTTTGCACAATATTCAGTATCTTTAAATACGACCACAGTGAGTATTCATTGTTATTCCAGAGAGCTGTATCCTGGTCACGGTGGAAAAGCCTCTGAGGCAGTATTTTACATGAGGTATCTACTCAGTGTTTAAATTGCTCCTGAACCCTCTTAGCCTTCACAAGTGCATGAGTATTAGGTGTGCAGAGTCATCTACAGGGTGGACTGGACGTTTTGGCAGGCCGGATCTAACCCCCGGGCCGTATTTTTGACACCCCATTACAACCTAAAAATGCTCTTCTGTGTGTTCATTAGGGATAAAAACTGAATAACATAATATTTTATAAAAATATATATAACTGTGAAAAGAGCCATACTGCATAAAAAGTAATGGAGCAACGCCTGTGAGCTAGTTCAGGCAGTCAACTCGAGCTGCACTGATTCATGCACACACGTTATGCGTCATCTCCAAAACACACCCTCCCAATATGGCGGCCTATTTAAGACATGAAATATTCTCAAAATCTTCCTTTGCCCTGTTAATGCTGCTGCTGCCCTGCATCAGCATCAGCATCTGCCCTGCTCGCTCTTTCAGCCCCACCTCCACCCCAGCATCCACCTGCAGGCTCCGGCTAAAGGGGGAATTATTTAATCATCGCTCCCCAATATCTCATGTAAACATATCTGCGGGAGCGATCAGTCTGGAGTCTAGACGCCAAACTCAAACTATGTTCTGCTGTTAGAATAAACATTTAAAATGTGAGTTGTCTGACTGAACTTTTCTTTAGATACTATCAGACCATCTTGCTGATAATACTTCTGTAACATTTTGAATTCGGTCATTTACCCAGTATGTATTTGTCATAAACTAACTCACCTTGCCTCTGACACTCATCTCTTGGTTAAAACCTAAAGCTTCAAGGGTTTTTCTCAGAGCTCTTATACTGGACTACATTTGATAGCACAGGTGCGCTACATAGCCAAGGACCTAAGTGTAAGCCTGTCTGCTCACAGCTTGCAGATAACTAGCCAGTCAGTGGCTTATAGTGCACCTCTCAGCAATTTGACCTTTTAAGTGAAGTCTATAATGAAAGGAAAAGCATCCACACACTTCTAATAAACATTCTTTTGGTCAGATGCTTGGTCCCCAGCCAGCAGCTTCCCTCAGCAAATAAATTCTGAGTGTGTGGATAAGTTTCCTCTCATTAGCCTATACATTTAGCATCAGCTCTAACATCTCAAAGAAGCATTTACATGGTGCACTGCTATTGTCTGTTGTACAGTATGTCCTACTGGGGGACTTCAAATGCTACAGAGTTTAGCACTATAGCTGCAAGGCAACTGATTTAATTGTATATGGTTCTTACTGCTAAACAAACACTAAACTGCACTGACTTACTGAACGTGTTAGAGCTTCCAACTGGCACAAAACACACTTCCACCCCCCGACCATACACCAAAAACGTGGGGAAAACTAATTTATGTATATTATATTCAAGTGTTTAAATGCATTTTATATCTGGTGTGCAGGATTTTACTTTGATGACATACTGCATAAATTTCTTTGCTCACACTGGACACCATGTATCAGTGTTTTCCATGAGCAGCCTGTATGGTGGCTGCACTAAAGTAGATTTCTGTATTTTTGTGTGGAAATACAGATCAGAGTTCAGACTGACACCGTATGTTCAACTGTACAGAATAGAAAAAAATGGCTTTCCTAATTATATGTAATGAGCCTGTGAACATTTTACTATGTAATGTATGGATCGTGTGTTTTTACTTAATTGTTTGTGTTGTATTTTTATGTATTTCAGCTCCCAGTTGCGACTGATGCCAAGAAACGTCGGGCACCTAAAGGTACTGCAAGACACTTGCCAGTAATCTTACTAAATGATTTTCATGCAACACAATTCCTGTTATGTCACCCACTGTTTTGATGTTGACCATTTATCTATAGCTGGTAAGGCATACTAACAGGGTGAGTGTGGAGCTAATCGTCCTGCAGAGGTCACCCTCACTCTTGTATCTAGCCTCCCTGAAAGGAAGCAGCAGTGTGCACAGTGTGCTGCTGAGCCCTGCTCCAGATATTTCTCTGTGTGGAAAATGTTTGTTGATCATTTATTAAATCAGGATATTTTGTCATTGTAACGGTGGCTTAATTTCCCATTAACCAGTTCAGCTTTTTCTCGTAATGAAGCTTTTTTGTTTTGTCATGTCATCAGCACTGCTGAGAATGCAAGTCCTATGAGAGCAATGATGTGGATGCTGTGGTGTCATATTGTATGGTGTTGTGTTTCCATGTGGTGATCTTTCACATGGCATGCAAGCCATTAATGTAGTGTTCTTAGTATAATCTGGGGAGACAGATCATATTAAAACCTTAAGTACATTAATGACAGGTAAGACGGGAATTGAAGTAGAAAAAAGGAAGGAAAAGGAAATATGAAGCTGTAAAAACATGTGCCACACATGCACATCTATGGACAGAGGGTGACGTGGGCTGTATGGATTGTAAAGCCACTTGAGAAATACAGTAAATTTAGAAATATAAATGTATTAATATAATTTTCAAAGCACCTGCTGATTTAAAAAGAAAATGGCAGTGGATAAACCTAATCGCTCTTTCTTCAGGGAAACTTAATCACTCCTCACATACGCTATACATATAATTAGTGATATAACAAGTAGTCTCTTTATAAATATGATAATGACGAGATAATTTTCACATCACTTGTATGAAGTCTAGAATCAAAACTATGAGAGGATAAGAAATTAGGTCCAGAGTCACCTGAATAAGAGCTAAAAAAAGAACCATCTTGTTGCTTAAAAGTCTTAAAATGTAAAAATAATCCAATAAAAAGCCACAGCGCTCAGTTTAATTGTCTCCATAAGCTGCCAATTTCATCCTCATTTTGTAATTACCATCATGAAATGTAATTAGGGTTATATAATGCACACATAAAATTAATTATGTTATGCACAACAAATACATTATGTGCTTTTATTACATTTTGAGCAATGCAGTTCATGGTGGGTAAAACCCAGGAGGTGTAGCAAAAATACGAGCATGCCCTCCAGAAAAACCGAAACACACTTCCTTTTAAAACAATAAAAAAAATGCCAATGACGCAAGGTCATTTCACCTGTTTCCAGTACAGCGTGTTTCAATTATATAGAATCAAGTGTAAGTGGAGCAATCTGCCTTCATTTCTGTCAAATTCCTGGGAACAATAAGCATGGGGAAATGAATATGAGACGAAATTATTTGACAAGACCGAAGGGTTTTGAAGTTTTTGTGGTAAAACTTCCCCTCAAAAAATTCATCCTATTTTTCATTACATTCTCCCCATGTGTCTTTTGATCTCAGCACGCCTCTCCTCTGCTCTTATCCCCTTTTAACAGATGGTTGAGGCACATGGAAGCCAAATCTGTCTTAGCATTAGCCAGATCAAATGTAACAATGAGAGAATGCCTCCATGTTTGGGATGAAGTTTTTCGCAGTACTATATTTAGGAGACCTCATGCTGTGCCCTTCTTCTCAGCTCCTTTCTACCCTTCTTTCATACAGTAGTTACAGGAATACATGTCGCACATGTATCCCATCTCTCCTCCAAATGTGCCCTGCTTTGTGTATGTGGACACTGGAGCGCCACAGGGCCCCATCTGAAACCCAGAGACAAGAATATTATTGCTGTCTCAGCAGGAAGAAAGCGGATTAGGATGCTACAAATAGGGCCATTCCGAATCTTGACGGGGCAAACGTGTGAAACCCATGCAGTTTCACACTCAGCGATGAAGAGGATTTCTCTGAAGTTGTTGGATGAGACTCCAGTTCTAGCGGCAAATCAACAGAGCACTGCTTGAAGTGCGACAGATAAAAACAGAAGGGAGCTTTAGTGTAATTCACACTGTATTTTTTACACAGGCAGTTCATTAATGATATCCTCCCCGATGTCAGCGGCAGACTCAAAGCCTTGCACTTCATTCCATATTGCCTTGAATCCTATTTTTAGCCTCAGAGGAAGGTAGTAGGTGTAAGATAACAGGATTACCAGAATCAAACTAGCTTGAATTGGAATTACGTTTGCCTCCTTGTGAAATGAAATATTGTACTCCA
This sequence comes from Epinephelus fuscoguttatus, assembly GCF_011397635.1. Classification (NCBI taxonomy): domain Eukaryota; kingdom Metazoa; phylum Chordata; class Actinopteri; order Perciformes; family Serranidae; genus Epinephelus; species Epinephelus fuscoguttatus. Next base: position 40,292,026 of record NC_064753.1, read on the forward strand.
CTGGGAAGAAGACTTGGAGCGTTGTGGTTGGGTTCTTGAGGTTACCTAACCCTTTCTAAAGCTGGCTTTGTATTGTGCTGCTCATTCCTTCAGTCTCCCTCTTTCAGTCTGTCTCTTTACCCTCTCTGTTCTGTCACAAGCACCTGGCTTGCGAGATACATTGTTGCCCTGGCAACGGGGAGAATATCTCAACCTGCCGAGACACTAAAAGGGAGACAGAAAAAAAGGCAGTGTTTGTAACGAAAAACTTGCTTACAAGGTGACATTTACTGCGCGGCTGGTGAATTGATTATAGTTTAGCCCGGGGTTTTTGGTTGAACTGTTAACACGTATATTACTGTCAGATCAAAGACTTGCTACTGTCTGCAGAGGGAGGGGGGTTCTTCCATGATTATTTGTTCACCTGCCAAATTAACACAAAGACTGAATGAATTAAGAATACTCAAAATAGACACAACTCTTGATCGTCTGAGCCGTCCGTTTTTTGAATAAAAACTTGCTAACAAGCCAAGATTTATGGGGTGATGGTGAATTGACTTGAATTTAGCCTGTGGATTTAGGTTGAAGTGTTACATCTTTGTTAACTGTCAGATCAGAGGCTTGCTAATGACTGCAAAAAGAAGGGGCTTTCAGGATTAATCACACAGCCATCAACTAAACACGACATCTGAACAGTGAATGGTAATGAGCTTTTAAGTTTATTTTATGCCTCTACAATAGCGACAGTACATTTGTACATGTGTCCCATTTTTGTGAACGTGATATCTTAAGAATCCCTTGAGGGAATTTCTTCAAATTTGGCACAAACTTCCACTTAGTCTCAAGGATGAACTAATTAGATTTTGGTGGTGGCTTGCAAAACATGTTTTTGGCCAGAACTCAAGACTGTATATGCCAGGCGCGACAAAATTTCACACAAATGTTAATAGGATAAAATGATGAAGTGATGACATTTTATAGCCAAAAGGTCAACTTAAATGTGACCATGATGGTCTGCAAAAACACTTTCCTGCCCATTTTTTAATGCTACAACTCGGGAACAGAAGGGGAGACGTGGTCGAATGCTGAACTGGTGACACTCGTCTTGGCTGCCCACCTTGAAACTGTGTATACATCAGGCTTGGGCAGGATCTAAGTTTTTTATACCTTCTTACCTTCCTGATATTTCACTGGGGTATATGACGCCATTTGAGCGAAGTGCCACCTGACTGGCAAGTTCACTACATTCTGCAAGCTCTCTTAGTTTTTGTAAGCTTACAAATTGTCAAGAAAGGAAATACTCTTACATCTATTTTCCTTATTAAACAGAGAAATACAACGGTACACCTTAAGTGCTATATCGTAGGCAACTGGGATCCCTTCCCAGACAACTTAACACCCATTCTCACCTGGACCCATCTAACCCTAATGACACACAAGCTGGCCAAGTGGTTCAACAACTCACAGGTGACCCTAACGACTCTGCAACTCAGAGCTTAGATGTGACTTCAGCGACTCTGTAAGGGTTCACACCCACACAGAGTTTAAAGCCTGAGACACCGCACCAGTCCGTTATAACTGAGGAAGCCTCTTGGATGAGAGGTGAAACGTCTTAAAGAAACTCAAGCAAGTCCAGTTGCCTATGGTATAGCACTTAAGATTACCATGACCTGGATAACTGAGAATCTTCACTGACAAGGGTACACCCTCTGAATTCAGGTTTCTATCTTTCACCGAACTAAGACACGCTTAACTTAACACGCTTCATTCAAACTCCACAGAAGCTAAATAAACTCACCAAAACTATCTCATATAGTGTTGTTAGTCATCTAGTTAGTCAGTCTACTGTATCAACGCCGGTTGCTGGCTGGCTGTTCAAAGTCCTGTAACGTTATCCCCATCACTCGCAGTCTCCATGTATCTCAGCATAGCTGCGTGTTCCCACAGTAGAGACTGACCTCTGGTGGCACGTGATGTGCACTACATACATTACCTTTTTACATTTCATCCTTGATACAGCATCTCTGTATGAATTTAATAGACAGAGGATTGTCTGCATCTTTTGAGGTATTGAAAATCACACCATCAGGATTTCTACATACTCTGGTATGCTATAATACCATGATGCTGCCCAAGCCTACTATATGTCTGTGCTGTCAGGTTGAAGATGTGTGTGAACAATCCATGTTTTAGAATTTGTAGCTTCTTTGCAGCAGCATCCATATTTGAAGCATTGTGTAATCTCATGGTTATATGAGTTTGGACAGACATGGATGTAAGCTGCAACTAGACTGGTTGCTGGAGGCATGTAATTGCGAGGCGGTTATTATAGGGTTTCTTTTTTACGTAATAGTCTTCTCATTGTATTGTATTCTTCTTTCTAGCTCCAGAGCTTCCCATTGTGGAGAGGAGAAACTGGCTAATCCACCAGCACTATATCCACAAAGACTATGATACCTGTAAGGTAAAGTACCTCCATTCCTTCCTTTTCCCTGTGGTTTATCCTGTCGTTGACCCGTGTCTTTGTTCTGTGTTGTTCTGATGAAAGTAATGAAGACGATGAATGCCTGGCATGTTCAGGGCACTGTCTAACGCTGTACTTTATTACGGCCTAATTCACTGCATTGACCTGTGTATTCCCACATGAAACCAAAAGGTACTTAGTGAAGTCTCTGGATAGATGCCTGTACTTGTAAGATATATTACTGGAATCCTCCTTCTCACTTTCTCTTAGTGAGAGATACACTCCTCACTCCCAGGGCCCTATTTTAATTGCTCCAGAGCAGCAACAAGCACAGAACAGTAGGTCTTGGGTACACGGACTGTGTGGGCGTCCCTGAGCACACCTGCTATTTCGGTTCATGTATGTGCAGCTGTACAAAGTGGAGAAAGAGCTGGATGAGGAGGGCTATAGATTAAATGGAGTGGTGATTAGGAAATTCGCTCTCAGCAAGTCACATCACTGGCCTCATTGCTCTGAAGCAGCTGAGCCAATCACAGTGATGCTCAGTCACATTAACAGCTCAACAAATGAAGAATCGGCTTCTTCAGGAAATCATATTGTTTTCTGGATGGTGCTGAGCGGCAGCCAGAGGCAGATGGTGAGGGACTGTTTTTTTAGCAAGACAATTAGTACAATGATGATAGAAACTAATAACAAAAATAGTTTGGTGAAGCAGTTTATATGATCGCACCAAATTTGACACTGTGTCAGTTTTAATTCTATTGTATTACAAGTTGCAAATGGTTACATCATGTCTGAAAATGTGGGCAGCTTTGTACCACAATTTTTACTTTTTAAGTTTGGAAAGAGGCTGTGACACACAGGATTAATGAGCTCCGGTCCTCTGTCATCCAGCGGTAAAGGACCCCTTGGATGTGTGTGGAGGTGTATGGGGTCACTTTGTAGCTGCCTGGTGTCATTTGGATGTGATTTAATGAAGGTAAAGATGGCGGACGGGCGTGTGTAATGGCACTGAGCTCTGGTGAGGCACTTTTCTGATATGAGGCTGCAATTTTATTATCATATCCATCCTGCTGCCTTCAGATGGCTGCAGAGATTTGATGAACTGAAGGTTAAGGGTTACATACTGAATAAAGCAACTCTGCTTGTAACATCAGAGACTGTAAGAATGACTCATATTAATTAGATAAATGCAGACTGATTTACTGCCGTTCCTGCTTTCATCCCATTGATACAAATTTAAATGGCTGAAGAATGTTTAATTAGAATATACTATTCACAGTTGAAGCATTAGTCTATATCATTTCCAAATATTCTCTTTGCTTTTTCTCAACAAAATCATCAGATTCACATCAGATTTACCAGAAACAGACATGGTTCTGAGTTCATAGTAGACCTGGGCAATATATCAGTAGATGTGCACTAGATGTTGTCTTTGAGTTTGAATATCGTACTATCGTCAGTGTTGTCTTCTCCTAGTTTTAAAAGCTGCATTACAGGAGTAACTAATGAACTAAGTGAACTAATTTTCTGAACTTACCCGACTGTTCTATTATTTGCATTTACTGTCTTTGTCATTATATCCACATTACTGATAAATATTTATCAAAAATCTCATTGTGTCACCAATAATCATTCATTTATTCATTATCCATAACCGCTTACCATGGCACAGGATCATAGAGGGGCTGGAGCCTATCCTAGCTGACACTGGGTGAGAGGCAGGGTTCACCCTGGACAGGTCGCCAGACTATCACAGGGCTGACACATAGAAACAGACAACCATTGACACTCACACTCACACCTCTGGGCTTTTAAAGGTCACCAATTAACCTGACCTGCATGTCTTTGGACTGTGGGAGGAAGCCGGAAAACCTGGAGAAAACCCACAACGACACGGAGAGAACATGAAAACTCCACTGCACCACATGCCATCCAGCAGCCAATAGTCAACCCTACAATATCTTTACAAAATTGATATCAAGGTTATTGCAGCTTCCAAATAAGTTTAAAAAATAGCCACCCACAGACGCCATAATGGGAAATATGATGAACTTACTGTCTTTGGTTTAGTTTTACTCACTGTTGGATGATCCAGGAGCTTTGGTTGGTTTTAGAGTTGACTGATTTGCAGGATGTGTGGAGAGTTGCAAGATGACACTTTGAACTGATTGTCTTGACTGTTGTGTTCAAAAAAATGAAAACAAACATTCCCCAAATAAACAGGCCTTTCCAAAACAAAGTTAAAATCAATGGAGTATTAAACGACTTCATCAACAATAAAAACTAAGATTAACCAAAAACACGGCAGTTAAAGACTGGAGCCCTGTGGCGTCTTCTACGTTCCACACTCACTTGAGCACACCTGCCTTTTTTTAATTTTTTTTTTTTTCCCGAGGGTTTGATAGATAGGACAGACAAGTGTGAAAGGGGGAGAGAGAGAGAGAGGGAGTGACATGCAGCAAAGGGCCACAGGCTGGAGTCGAACCCGGGCCACTGCGGCAACAGCCCTGTACATGGGACGCCTGCTCTACCGCTAAGCCACCGACGCCCCGAGCACACCTGCCTTTAATTAAAGGTTCCCGAGATGCCGGGTCAGGTGGCACATTTAAGTGACTCAAAAAATGATAGGAAACTAAGACTTGCAAGAAATTTCTCTGACACAACAAGTCGCCATACTCTCACAGGGCTGACACATAGAGACAGACAGCCATTCACTCTCACACTCACACCTCTGGACATTTAAAGGTCACCAGTTAACCTGCATATCTTTGGACTGTGTAAGGAAGCCAGAGTACCTGGAGACAACCCAAAACTCCACACAGAGAGGCCCCCTGTCGGCCGGGAGATTTGATCCCGCAACCCTCTTGCTGTGACTGTGCTAACTACTGCATCCTATGCAACCCAGCACCAATAGTCAACCTTACTTTGCAATATCGATATTGAGGTATTTGGTCAAAAATATCATGATATATGATTTCATCCGCATCACCCAGCCCTAGTTCTCAGATGTCTATTTTCAGCACCAGGTCACTGGTGACACTAAGCCACATTTTTAACTAAAATGCGCTGCTTTATTTTAATGAACCTCCCACCAGTCTGCGTCTCTTCTACCACCTGTGCACCGTGCACTGTGTGCTGGGCACCAAAATACCACACAGTCTGGCTAAAGGGTTTTCAGTGTCAGGCAAATACCAAACTGTCAGAGTGAAAATAGAGCCTTCAGTGTGATGCGATGCAGATTTACAGAACAGGGTCTAATACTGTTGTTTATGTATTAAGTTAGTTAAGTTATTTAGTATTCAGCAGGGACTGAAATTTTGGCTCAAGCACAGCAGCCATTAATGTAAGATGTGTTCCTCCTCACTCATCTTGAAAATGGCATCCATGTCAGTAGTAGAAATGTCTCTGGTTCTGTCTCCATGTAGGGGATCATCAAAGAACAACTGCAGGAGACTAATGGAATGTGTGAATACGCCATTTATGTTCAAGGTAAGCCTTAGTTTTTATAGTGAACTTTCCTCTCACACATGGAACATGTATGATGTTAATTAAGAGCTACATCAAATGGAGGCTCTGCAGTAGTCCAGCGCCCAAGATCCCCAATGCATCATTTAGTTCCCCAAAATCTGTTCTTTGGGCCCCACGCTGTGCCTTTGATTTTTTATGTGCTGTATTACTTTCTCATGTAGATGAAGATCCTCTCCTTTTGTGTTTTAATTCCTTGCCACAGCACTAATCATGCGTCTTGAGGGCAAGATCCAACAGTCCCTGGAGCTGTTTCAGAGCTGTGCCATCCTTAATCCCAGCAGCGCTGACAATCTCAAGCAAGTGGCGAGATCACTGTGAGTCTTCTGCCCTCACACCGAGAGTGTATGAACCCTTCTCCGTTTGCTAACAAAGACAGATAGGAGAGAAACATACACTGATTGCAGCCGAACTGCGGCCAGTTGTGGCCAGAACTTTTTGAGACTGTTGGGAAAATCTAATCCATCCCCAGTGACTATTTTACACTGTTGCAGGATTGTAATAATGGCTATTCAGCACGCAGTGATTAAGATTGATTAATTTCTCTTACGGATTATTGTTGTTTATTCTTTCCATAGATTTCTCCTGGGAAAGCACAAAGCAGCTATTGAATTCTATCATGAAGCTGCGCAGCTCAACGAGAAAGACTGGGTAAAAACAGAAACACTCGAGTACTGAGTTTCAGCTTTGTCTAAAAGTTTGTGTGATTAGTGGGCCTGACATCGTTCAGTGTAAATAAACAGTATGAAGTTCTCAAAACAAAATCTTCCCACATTTAGAATGGGAAATGCCCAAACTGAACATCTTTTAATGCAACAATTACCAAAAAAAACTTCTATATAGTCTATAAATATTGTATTAAACCGGCCCGGCAGGATCATTAATCATTCACACAAGTGTGTTTTGGAAACTGTCCCCTCTAATACGACTGTCAGTAATACTGTATAATTTGTATTCCACAGAGCTGTTATCTTAAATAACTTTTATATTTGGAAATTGAATTTGGCTCAGCCTTTATTATCACTTAACCATGCACCAATGCTTCATGTATATTTTGACTTTTTCTCACCCCAGGAGATCAGCCATAATCTGGGCTTGTGCTACTTCTTCATCAAAGACTTCAAAAACGTGAGTATGCTGATTTTTACCGACACTAACACAGTACTGATTGTACTCATTCTCAGGTGATGTGATCAATTTGATATCCTGTGTCTGTCAGGCTGAAGAGCAACTAAACATAGCTCTCCAGATAAACAAACATGACAAGACTTTCATGATGCTGGGGAAGGTTCATCTGCTGGCTGGAGAAACTGAAAAGGCCATCGACGTGTATAAGAGAGCAGTGGAGTAAGTAGAGTTCAAATGTGGATGATGAGAAAAAGCACTGAGAAGACATTTAAAGGGACAGTTTGCTCCAAATTAAAAAAAATCTCTTTATGTTTTGTTTTACCTGGTATTTATCACTCTAGATTATTTTGGTGTGAGTTGCCAAGTGTTGGAGATATCAGCTGCAGAGATGTCTGCCTTCTCTCCAATATAATCAAACTAGACAACTTGTGCCAAAAAAAAAATACATTTGTAAAACTCAACTGGAGCATCTCTTTCCTGAAATCTTGACCCGTTTACTCAAGATAGTCCACAGACCTTTTTGTGAGCAGTTTCATGTAAGTAAGTAAGTAAGTAAGTAAACTTTATTTATATAGCACCTTTCACAGGTAAAAACCACAAAGTGCTTCACAAAAGTTAGAACAATAACAAAGAAAACAAAACACAAAGTATTAACATAAATGCAAAGATGCATAGCTCTTTCTTATTAAAACAAGTAAAAAAGACTGTTACGATAATCTAAACGAGATGAAATAAAGGCATGAATAATCATTTCCAGTTCAGCCTTTGACACCAGTGTTCTTATTTTGGAAATGTTCCTCAGATGGAAGGAGTAATTTTTTTGTTACTACTTGAGTGATGCTCCAAGGACATCGTTGAATCAAAAATAACACCTAAGTTCCTCATCTTTGGCAGGACAGACGAGCCTAGAGCACCAATATGCTGCTTAATCTGAGGGATAATGCTATCAGGGGCGATAATTAATGTTTCCGTCCGAGTTCAGCTGTAGGTAGCTGTCACTTAACCACTGTTGGATGCTAGTCAAGCAGTTAATTAAGACAGTTTATGGAGCTCAGTGGCCTTGAATGAGCAGTACAGCTGGATATCATCAGCATAGAGATGATATGAAACATTGTTAAATTGTCTAATTAACTGTCCAAGAGGAAGTAAGTATAAAAGGAACAGAATAGGTCCAAGGACAGAGACCTGAGGTACCCCACATGACAGCCCTGTTGTTTCAGACATGATATGATTTGCAGAAACACTAAAACTTCTGTCAGAAAGGTAAGAGGAAAACCACTTTAAAACCGAACCAGAGATCCCAACCAGATCCTGGAGTCTATTAATAAAAATATTATGGTTGACCGTGTCGAAAGCTGATGAAAGGTCTAACAGAACCAAAAGTGTGTGTTTACCAGAATCAGAAGGCAGCCCTAGTTCCTGCATGAAGCTGCTCATAACAAGGTCTGTGGATCATCTTGAATAACTGGGTCATGATTTTTGGAAAGAGACATTGCTGTTGAGTTTTGAGTGCCAACTAGTTTTATTATATTCAAGAGAAGGCAGAAATCTCTACGGCCAATATCTCCAACACTCAGCAACTCACACTAAAACAATTTAGACTGATAAATAGTACTTCAGGTAAGAGGGAAAAATCAGTAATTATTTATTCGGGGGTGAAGTGTCCCTTTAAAGAGGAATCTGTGAAATTCAATTTTTCAAAAAGTTTTTCCATCTGACCCAAATGATTAAAAAAACTTTTTTTTATTAATAACTTAATATTTACATAGCCTCAGCATGACAGTTCTTCATGATAATATTTTCTCAAGAGATTAAAAGAGATAAAAGTCATAAAACATGCTGTTTTCGTAGGAGGTTGGTTACTTTCACTATGTTCCCTCTTGATTTATCTGATGATTTCAGTCTTTGGAGCTCATTTCAAAAAGTCATTCTCCTTTAGTCTTTCACAAAGCTCCTCTTCAGTTCAGTATAAATTCAGTTCATTTCCACTTCTACTCACATGTTGAATATTTAAACATTAGGCTGTGGCGTAAATAAGGAAATGACATCAGTATCTATAATAGAGCTAATTATGGCTACCTCCTGTTGGGGTTAAATTAATTAATCAAGCGCCCCAATACTGGTGTTGCTTTTAATGAGACGTACCACTGTGAACCTTATTTTAATGCCGATCTGCCTCTTCTCGGCTATTCTTTTTTCTTAGAGTCACATCATCTCCCCACAGGTCATAATTAATACTTCACCATTGTGCTGAATCAAACCCTGATTGAATCAGCAAATTCCCTGAATATCAATGATGTTTGCTTAAGAATAAGTGCAGGCATTAAATGTAATTACAGGCATAGATAAAGTGACATTTTCATTCAACTCGTCTCCTTTTCTATTCAGGTTCTCTCCAGAGAACACTGAAGTCCTGACTACTCTCGGCCTGCTGTTTTTACAGGTAGGTTGTGCTTTTTATGTATTTATTTATTTATCTATTTTAATAACCTTTTTAGTGAAATTATGTGTATGCAAGCGACGAGCGCTACAAGATAAGAGTGACATTTACTGTAGGTGACACATCTAAAAAAGAGTAGATGTATAATTTTCTGTGTTCATGTTTTCTCCAGCTTGGGAAATACCAAAAAGCATTTGAGCACCTTGGAAATGCCCTTACTTTTGACCCCAACAATTATAAGGTATGTGGGTATTTGAACACACATTATGCTTCAGTTTAAACTCAGTTTGCTACAGTACCTGAGGACAGTACATTACAGTTCTTCTAAAGCAGTTCAGTTAAACTAAAAGGTCACTCTCCGTCAGGTGGTACAGTCCATCTCTCATCATGTGCAGTTTCAAAGGGTACGTCTTCCTCTAATATCTCTCTAATCATTGTTTTTATTCTCAGGCCATCCTGGCTGCAGGCAGCATGATGCAGACCCACGGTGACTTTGATGTGGCCATGAACAAGTACCGAGTGGCAGCATGTGCTGTGCCTGAGAGCCCCCCTCTCTGGAACAACATCGGCATGTGCTTCTTCGGAAAAAAGAAATATGTAGCCGTGAGTAACACTGTTTTTTTTAATGGTATGACTTGCCTTTCTCAGTGTAGGACTCAGTAAAGGCAGTGCTTAAAACAAAAGACGCAAGATAAAGTCTAATATTTGATTTTCAGTCATTATTGTTCCTTAAAATAGGACATTCACCTTTTTCCCATTTTAAATGTAAATATCAGCTGTGATGGTAAGTAACAGTACATTCAGGCCTAGTCCACATGTAGACAGGAAAAAATAGCCTTCTCTATGTATTTTGGCCTTATTTCTCACGTAAACAGTTTTTATATTGTAAAGTCAGAGTGCACACTGTTATCTCCTTTATGAGGCGTAACAAATGAGCCAACATTTCGCGAAATGGCCAACAATTTGCTGGTCCTAACCCTAGAATTGATATAAAGATAAGACAACGTGTCTCCACTTACCCCCACAACCTCTGCCATCGTGCACTGGTAATGTCATTTGTAGCCAGAGTTTGTGTAGTAGTGATCTCCACTGGTATCCAGTTCCCGACCTTACACCCGTCCAACCAATCACAAGCAGCACTTTTGATTGTAAGCAAACTGATTGACATCAAATTACGAGTTATAACCAGACTTGTCAGAAAAATGAAGACTTGAACAAACATAACTGTAATAAAAACTATCTAAAACGACAGAAACCATCTTTTGGAAAATTGTGTTTGATGTGCACTTTGAGTGTTTAGTTTGGCCCATGTCCCATCCACTAACATGGAGGGGGCGGGGTTTATGACCTGTACCAGCCACCAGGGGGTGATCAAGATATTCTGGCTTCACTTTTGTCGTCCATCCTTATATAGAGTCTGCAGTTCTCACCTTGCTTGTGGGACTTTTTTACATGTTTACACACATATACTCTTCCACTATACTGAGCAACAGAGATGGCAGGATGAGTTATGGACGTCAGAGTTTCAGATGATATCCTTTATTCAGGCTTCTGATCGGCCAAAATGGTCTTCTTCTTATTCTTTGTGTGGCTTTAGGGTTATATTGTCATCTGTTGGGTCGGCATGCTCATGAAAACGCTTCAGTTGATTATTGCTTTTTCATTTGGACAGAGATATTTTCTAACAGGATGTTTTGTGCGAAGGATAAGGGAAGAACCTTGTTTTACCTTAACTGTTGCAGTTTTAGGTACTTGTATTTTACTTAACTGTTTCCATTTTTGCTACTGAAGTTACTTACCAGATAAAGTTTTATGTAAAACATATTTTAAGTTGTGATTTACAACCTTTTGGGTTTGTGACTTTAAAAAAAAGTTGGTAGTTGAGGCTCTTTTTGATGATTCATATGTCTATGAGTTGTTGGTTGTTCCATTAAAGAGACGTTTACCCTCTAAACATCGAACATGGTTTTATTTCAAAAACATTTGAAACCCAGTGAGGTAAAATTATCCAATTTTTCTCAAAAAAAAAGCAAAGGTTTAAGAAACGTGCAAAAAAGGCATACAGATTTGTGTCGCAGAACATTGTGTTCTCTTCTTTCCTCTCCCATTAATCATCTATACCCCTCTCATATTTATCTTGTGACCTTTTGTGGAAGTCGCCAGCAGGTCCCTGGCTGCCGCTTAAATGGGTCACACCCACAGGTGTTTCTGTAACATTGACAAAAGCCCACAGCTGAAACACATCCATTGTTTTCTTCTACCATGCATCATTACAAGTATCATAAACTCATTTGTGAGAACTGACGACTTAATTTGCTACTTTACCCATTGTCCAGTGCTTAGATGGGGAACCACTGGTCTGAACTACCTATTGTAGCATGTATCGCTTAGCTCATGTCCATGTGCATCTTCATGCAAGTGCAATCAAAACAGGGACCCACATAAAAACATTAACCATGACATTAAAAGTGGTCTCCATAAGGAACCTTTAAGTAGGATTTTGAATGCAGGATTTTCACTTGTAATTAAGTATTAACAAACCAGTTCCCCTGAAATTACTGTATTTTTTTTTATCAATTTGTGAGCCAGACAGATGAGATCATATTAATAAATATACTTTGCTGCTTAATTTGGTCCAAATGTACCTGAAGTATTCCATCATTGCACCGACTGCCTTGTTTCTCAGGTTCTTCTTGGGATCATATATTATTGAGAGACTTGCCTAACGGTCCTGTCAGCTGTTTGACTTTAACTTCATCTCTCCCACAGGCCATCAGCTGCCTGAAGCGGGCCCACTACTTGTCTCCTTTTGACTGGAAGGTGTTGTACAACCTGGGTCTGGTACACCTGACCATGCAGCAGTATGCCTCTGCCTTCCACTTCCTTAGTGCAGCTATCAACCTGAACCCACGAATGGGGGAGCTCTACATGTTGCTGGCAGGTACTGAGTCAGAGCAGAGAAGTAATGCATGACTGGATTGTGTCTTTAATAAGTAACTTGATGATTAGTGGCAACAAATGCTGGATACAGACCGTACTGTTTGTGAAGTAAACAATCCGTACAGCAAACTGAACGAGTTGAATGTGCCTTGCTGAACAGTTGTTTTAACAGTGTTTCGGTTTAAGTTTAAACCTCATACTTATTCTTAACAGTGGCTCTGACCAACTTGGACGATGTAGAGAACGCCACCCGAGCATATGAACAAGCTGTAACAATGGACGAGTGAGTCTGTCCTACACCTTCGACCTTCAGTCTACTGTGTTTCTGAATTTGAGTCTGCAGTTTGATCATTTAATATTTTCTTTTCTTCCTTGGTGATGAATTATCTTTAGATCAAACCCTCTGGTCAACCTGAACTTTGCCATCTTCCTCTACAATCACGGTGATAAGAAGGGAACTCTGGATCAGTATCAGGAGATGGAGAGGAAAGTCAATCTACTTCGAGACAGCAGTAGCAGCTTTGAATTTGATCCTGAGGTACTTTAGATCCGGTTGATGTTGATGTCTTAATTGCTAAAGCCATTTATTGCAATATTTTCAAGTCTTTGCCTACCTGTCGTTAACAGCTAGTAGACATGGCTCAGAAGATGGGAGCTGCCCTGCAGGTGACAGAGAGTCTGGTGTGGACCAAACCAGGCAAGGACTCCAAATCAAAACCAAACTCTGCAGCAGCCACCAAAGCCCCCGGTGCTCCCCTCGGTACTAACCAAGCTCTGGGCCAAGCCATGTCTTCTGCTGCGAGCTACAACAAAAAACTCCAGCTGCCAACAGGTACGAATTACCAGTAAGGGTTGTAGAAATTCATTAATTCATTTTCTGTGGCCACGTATCCTGTTAGGGGTCGCGGGGGTCTGGAGCCTATCCCAGCTGACACTGGGTGAGCAGTGGGGTGCACCTTGGACAGGTCACCAGACTATCACAGGGTTGACACATAGAGACAGAACACCATTCACACTCACATTCACACCTATGGCCAATTTCGAGTCACCAAGTAACCTATGTAGTGATACAGTTGGCAGGTGTAGTTAGGTAGAAAGAAAATAGTTCCTACATGAAACTGCTCACAACAAGGTCTGTGGATTATCTTGAGTAACCAGGTCATGATTTCTGGAAAGAGACATTGCTGTTGAGTTTTTCAAATGTATCTCACAAGCCAAATGCCTTCGAGTTCCATTATATTTGAGAGAAGGCAGACGTCTCTGCAGCTGATTCCTCCAACACTCGGCAACTCACACCAAAACAATCTAAAGTGATAAATAGCACTACAGGCAAGAGGAAAAATATGTAGTTTTGATACAACTGTCGAGCTGTCCCTTTAAATTTGTTCCGAGCACAAACCCAACCTGAGTCGAGCTCATTTAAAAAACAAAATCATCAAAAAAGTCCAGCGTTACTCCCTCAGTGCAGGTGATGGCAAATTTCACAGCCTCCACCTCTCTCCATTAAACCAAAGCCCAATTTTTCATTTTAAGTGGAAACTTGAAAAAAAATCTCTCTCCTTTGTATTCACAGCCTCCTGCGTGCACTACTGTAGCAGATTGAATATATGGGCTAAGGCAAAATGGAATATGTAAAAGACAGAAGCTAACCTCTAGCCAGTATATATTCCTGGCAACAAAAGAAAATCAGCAGTGTGGAAAAATGACACACAGTTAAGCCAATAAATTCAAGGCTTCTCTGAAATGGCTGTCGAGGCTCACAGCTCTGAAGTGTAAGTGGACTGGAGTGCTTTTCCTCAACAGAGCCTGTGGGCTGTGTTTTCTACCACTTTTGTTTAGCTGTTAACAAGTAACACCAGAACAGTGCGTCCATGTTTAGTGACAGATGTTTTACATAATTACACAGCTCTGACAGTCTGCTTTCTAACACTCAACCACCAGCGTTTGATGACCAACTTGTTGTAAATATACAAATAAAGCCTGTCAATGCACTTTAAGACTAGTTAAAGTTTAATCTCTAAAAACAGATATCTGCACATGAGCAGAGAATCTGTAGGCAATGGGACAAGATTTCAGTATCTGATTATCAGTATCTCTGATTTAAGTTTGTTGTCAGAGTAGTATTGACCAATCATGATCAAACAGGATTTGGTTGCAGGCATTCATACAGAGTGCCCAAAGGATGATGTTTTTCTGTAGGCCAATGCGAAAGTTAGCATCGCCCTGGTTCCCTCATTGAAAAGCCTATGGGATTTTTGCATTGGGTTTTGGATTGTTGCAGAAACGCCAAAATGCAATCGTCAGAAGAAGAAGCTAACGTTAGGCTATGGATGATCTACACTACGATAGCATGACCCTAATGTCACCACCATAACAAGACTGTAAAGTTGCGTTCAGCTCAGCTTGGTGTGATGACGTTCAGTAGTCTCATTTAGCCACTTGTTAGCAAGTGCATAAAAGCTTCAAAGTTCACGAGTGGGGCATTTGCAGACATATTTTATGTCATAGAACAGAACGTGAAGTCTCTTAAGCTTGTGTTAAACTTAAGAGACTTTGCATCTACCCAAAAACCCATTGACTTTGAGACGAGGGAACCGTGAGTGGTACAATGCTGATTCATTTTTGGGCTTTAGGACTCATTCCTGCACCACTCTAGATATATTGCCCATTTTTAACAATCCCAATTTCCAGGATGATGAAAAATGCATATTTAACTTAATTAGTATTTTGGGAAAAATATTATATCTGTAAAGTATTCTCCTTTTATTTTTTTAAAGATGCCGAATTTAAAATGTACAGTCGAAAATTTAAACTCAAAAATTATAAATTGGCAAAAACTATTAGATTATTTATACATTTCAGTCTCTTTTATTTCATTTATTTGTTGTGCAATTGAAATTATTTTTAATTTTTTTATTATGAAATACATTTTTTATGACTAGAAATGTGGATGCTTGCCACGTTATCACAGATCCCACTGCACTTCTTGGCAAGTCCCACCCTACTCTGCTGTGATATGCTAGTACTGCCCATAACCATAACTGCCTCTTTTTGGGGGGCTTTTTTGCCTTTAATGGACAGGACAGAGTGAAATGGGGAGAGGGAGGGGGGGAATGACCTGACATGCAGTACATGGTTGCAAACCGAGCCCGCGACCACTGCAGCGAGGCTTCACCTCTGTATATGGGGCGCCGGCACTATCCACTACACTACTGACGCCCCAACTGCCTCTGACCTTGACGTATCAACTTGATGAGTACTAGCCAATCACAGCACAGTCCCACTGCTTTTACGATAACATACTGTAATCCCAGAGGCGTATCGCCATCAGACCAATAGCGGATGGATTCCAAGATTGGTTCATGTTAAGCAGGGTACCATCGAGTCATCATAAATACTGGCTATTTAAAGCAGAGGTTGTATCCATTTGCTGATGTCTGCATCTTTATTGCTAGTCTGTAAATTAGTGTTGCAGGAGGTCAGGATGAATCTCTTACACCGAGGCTCCCACTGTATCACACTGGTTATGAATATTAACAACTCACTCCTGAAACTAGGTTTGGGTTTGTAAATAAACATCGCAGTCTGTCACAGAGTGCATTGTGGGTTGAAGTTATTTGTACAAATGAAAACAATGTAAATCTTTCAGAAGGTTTGTTCTAGTGTGTTTGTTTTACAGGCAGTGAGAAGCCCTGTAGGTCGCCCCCCCATGTGTGTTACAGAGGGAGGTATTAGGTCACTGTTTAGTCATGGGGCAGATTTGGTTGTTAAAGTTATAAATGTCTTGTTAAAGCATCAAACTGGTATTCTTTAATGATTCAGCACATTTTTATTGTGAGGGCACCATTTAAACAAGACAAAAAGTCAATCTAAATTGCCCGTCTGGGATGTCACAATGGAAAATCTAATTACATGCAGTGTCTAACTTTCAAAAAGTACGATCACCTAAGGCCTCTGTTCAACAACACTGCCCTGTGTCCAACCTCAAAACATGACGTGGTGTCATGGTTTCAATGAAAACAAATATTTTGCAGAGCCATTATGATGCTATAGTTTGTAGTTTGGTAGTGAGATGTTGTACGAAACAGTTTGTTCTTGCTAGGATAATGAAATCTCTATTTCCCACTGCAGCCTCTCAATGTTTCTGTTGACCTCTATTGTGATCTATTGGTACACAGTAAGTGCCACTTAAAGGAACAGCTCACCCCTGAATCAAAAATACCGGTACATATTTTTTCCTGTTACCTGTAGTGCTATTTATCAATCTAGATTGTTTTGGTGTGAGTTGCTGAATGTTGGAGATATTGGCCATAAAGGTGTCTGCCTTCTCTCCAGTATAATGGAGCTAGATGGCACAGATGTAAATGTTAACGAACCCCACACAGACTGATTGGTTTGTGTAAATTATTGGGAACTAAAAGACCTTTTTTAAGCAAGCTTTGATGAAGGAAATGGCATTAACTCTTAACGCTTTTGTTATTTTTCCAAAGGTTCCAAAGGCCCGTCGATGCCCCTTGAGCCAGAACCTGATGTGGACAAAGCCCCCAGCCCGCCCTCTGATCCTCCTGGCTCCCCAGAACCTGTAGAGACAGAAAACCCCAAACCCAGAACCTCCAAAAAGAAATCTAAGGTGGAGGAATGAGTTAGTTTGGTAGCTACAGTCTCATGTAACATCTTTGTCATACGCTCACTCACATGTTATGGAGCCAAATTAAGCTTCTTAAACAGCAGCCGAGCTATTTGTGAATTCTAGCCAACTGTAGTTAGACATGAAGCCTTGAGTTAAAGGCTTCTGGTTTAGGTACATGCTGCTCATTTCATGTCCTACACAATAATTTACTTTACATTGACAAGGGCAACAGCAATGCACACTTTTGTCACACCATTTATTTCAGGAATATTGAATGTCAGTGCATTACTTATCACTTTTTAAACCAAAATTCAGAGATAATCAAGTGTGTCTTGTAAATCTGTGTCGATGTGGCAGGTGTGGAGCACAGGTCAAAACCCATTCCAGTGGATGTTGCAGTGTAAGAACGTCTCTGTTCCACAAAACTGAATACACACATTTGTGTTGTTAAGTGTGAGAAAGTGGAGGAGCTCAGCAATAAGGTTTAACGATGAATTTTCCCTGTACTGACATTTCCAGTGAAGGTGTCAGTCCTAAAACATGAATGTGAAGGAAATGCTGTGACAATCACCGCTGAAATCTGAGGACAGAAAGGGATGTTTTTGAATAGTCACAGGATATTTGCTTGTGTGTATGATAGGACTCTTTTTGTGAGGGTTGAGTGTAAATAGTGACACATGCTTTTATATGTGGATAAATGTCATGTTTATAGAGAGTAATGTATTTAATATTAAATAAGAGACTTTAAAGAAAGTAGCTGTGTCACTTCCTTTATAAAGTCCAGTTTGTGTTGTACAGTTTTCTAATGTTAAAGATCCCCTGTACTCAAAAATATGGTTTTATTGTTTTATGTCACCTAAAATCTCTTGACTGTACTGACTGGTATGTGTGCAAAGTTTGTTACTAATGAGGTGTTATCACATTCCCCTACTGAAAGGGGCGATGTCTGAGCACTTCCCTAAAATTAAAGATTCAAACGTATAAAGCAGGATAGATGTCACTAATGGAGGGCTCCTGGGATGATGTTTTTCTGTAGACTGACATGGAAGTTAGCATCGCACTGGTTTCCTAGTCAGAAGGCCTATGGGATTTTTCCATTGGATTTTGGATTATAGACAAAAAATAAGATCTGTGGAAACATTTTTGACACTTACATGTATTGTTCAGCAAGATTAACAACAAGTTAACACCATTTTCATGATTATTGAAGTCGAAATGCCGTCACCAGAAGTAACAAGCTAATGTAAGGCTATAAACAAACTACACTACGGTCACATGATGTAACGTCACCACCATAACAAAACTGTAATTTTAGCATGGCTCAGTTTGATGACGTTCTGTAGTCTCATTAGCCACTTGTCAGCAGCCGCCTTTTAAAATACACAAAGAAGCTTCAAAGTTCATGAGTGGGGCATTTACGGATATATTTTATGACATAGAACAAAATGTTATAGTCTGTTAAGCTTGTGTTAATCACAAACCTTATTTCAGGTATATTACCAAAAACTATTGTCTTTGAGACAAGGGATCCAGGAGTGGTAGAATTCTAACTCATTTCTGGGTTTTAGGACGCATTCTTGGCGGGCTCTAAAAATAGCCAATTACTGTCTAATAAAACCCTCATTGACGGGGAAATAGACTTCAACACAACACCAGCAAAAAAACCTAAATCCTTCAGCTCAGCAAAAGTGTCAATACGGAGAGCAGAGTTGAGGCCTGAACATACTCGGGCGGAACAGACTCCGCGGAGGTCCGCGTGGACTCGAAGCGGACGTCTGCAAGTCCTGTGTGCGCAAAGCTTAGATTTTACGACCGCGCGGACTCCGCTCCGCGCACCAGTGACTGCTCGGCGTGTCTTTTTCACATCGCGGGGATTTTTCACGGACATTTTTACAGGAAACTACAACGCAGAAGTGCGCTCGACTATGAAAGCCCGAATGACTGTGGACATTCCTCGCTGAGTCCGCTCCGCTAATAGTAGCTATGTCCGAGTATGTTCGGGCCTTTAGCATTAGACTAATGCTAAACTTGATCTAATTTCGTGAAAGTTTGACAGCAACCATGGTTGCTTTTTTGGATGTAAACTGGACCCTGGTGCTTCCTTCCACTATTGACCAAAACCCCATTGTAGCAGATGTTACTGTATGTTTCACAACTCTTAACGCAGTTTCAGCCACTGCCAGTTAGCCTACAAGCTAACAAGCTATGCTAACGACACTGGGAACTGCCCATTGGTTCGACAGCCCATTGTTCCGACCATATTAAACTCGTTGTTCCGAAGTCCGTTCCAAAATCATCATGATGCCCTGTGGTTAAGGTCTGGTTAGGTTTAGGCACAAAAACCACTTGGTTAGGGTTAGGAAAAGATCATGGTGTGGGTTAAAATGAAAGAGAAAGTGACAAACACATAAGCCGTGAGCCTGCTCCGCCTCATACATCTAGTAGTTGCCTAATTTGGTGAAGGCTCAAACATGTATGGATGAATCTCTTGGATTGTTTCCTCTAACACAAAGTCTGGCCAATTCGACGTGCACTGATCTTTCACTGGTCAGCAATAGTGCTAGTAAGGCTGTGCCAGTGCTGGAGAAAGAGAAAACCTAGGATCGATCCAGAATTTCTTAATGAGGGAGGAGTAGATCTATTTCCGGACCATTTTCAGTTTTTATTTTTACTATTTATGTGTAAAAACCTTGTTAAAGGCGGGAAAACAAAGTCTACACACTAAACTACACTCCCATAAATATTCAGTTGAATTGCCACCAAGGTGACATTTCGAGCTTTATGTGCTTTATCAGACAAAATACAATAGTAGTGGACCAAGCAGTCAAATTAATTTTACAAAGCAAATGACAAACGATAACAGAATTGGACTATAGGGCCCATAAAAGAGATCAACAAAACATAACTACTGAAAAATAAGTCAACCAAAACATAGACAATAACTAAGACTAACACAAAGAAACCCCTAATCCCCCTATGATGTCTCGGCTCTTGGTTTCCGCCATGGGATGGCCTTCTGCATAAAACCAGGCTCCCCATTTTTAGTCCAACTCCAACCAGGAAGTGATTTCAGGTGAGAAAAGCATTAATAACTTAGAATAGCAAATACCAAAATGACAAAACAGTGTGAATTAAGTGTTGGCGCTTCATCTAGAAAACAGCACTTTGACAACCACAGTGCTCATACATTTAAAACTAAACAAACTGGGAGTGTATGTATTTTAAGTGACTGCAAATTAAAGGTAAGTGAACATGTGGTGATGGTGTGGGTGAGTACTGGAATCACTCAGCCTTTTGTGTGGCTGTGGGCACGGCTGTCACAACAATGCAGAGGCATACCTTTAAATACCTACAAGGAGGAAGGTGTGTCTCTGCATTGTATTTTGTCTGATGAATACCGTGAAGCTTGAAACGTCACCTCTGAAGTGATTCAGTTTAATGTTTACGGGAGTGTAGCCAAGTGTGTAGACTCTGTTTTTCTGTCTTTAATGTGATGTTCATCATCTGGATGTGCATGCCTCTGTAAACTTATGGAAAACCATGTAAAACAAAATATTAGTCATAGCAGAGAACTTTAAAACATGTCTGGAGGGGGATTTTAAAGTCATTTAGTTCAGCAGATACCAGGGACAGTTTTGTACAGGGCCTTCAAAGTCAATCCATTATCTAAAATGCAATACATGTTGTGAAGAAGAAAAATAGCTTACAGATTAATACATTTTCCATCCTCCATACTGATGTTGAAACTGTCAGTATCTTTGGTGAAGGCTTACAGTGGAGTATCTGTTTCTATAATGTCCTGTTATAATGTTGTATGTAGCTGTGCCTCAATTCAGGGGCATTTGAAGACCGATTGTGTCACATCGGCGCAACCAAGGCTGTCCCATTCCGAAGGCTCCTTCAATGCAGCCTTTTTTCCCAAAATTTTTAGGATGCAACGGATGAATTCTTCATGACCCAGCCTATCCCAAGATACATTGTGTGTCGGTGATGATTATATAGTAAGTTAAGTTAACTAGCTAACGGTTAATTGTTGCTAACATTACTATTAGCTAAAAGCACACAGCTTAAACAATCTTAATTCAATAAGTTTACCTGAAAACGGTCCATCAGCCTGAAATATATCAAACAGCAGTGTCTCTGGGGGTGAATCACCTCCTCAAGTATTATATTAGAAATATATAATAACAATCTCTGGGTCCATGATTTAGGGCTAACTAACCTACTAGCTTACGCTGTCTTTCGTCAGAGTGAGAACAATTGGTAATGCAAACAGGAAATTCTTCGCAGACTAGACCATCCCATTTCAGAGACCGTTCAGTTTGGCTGATGTGGTCTTCAAAGGATGTGGCCGACACTGCCCACTAAGGCCGCGTCCTTCAAAGGCTGCAGCCCCTGAATTGAGACACAGTATGTGTGTGGTTCACCGTAGATGTGTGAGGTACTCATCAAGCTAAATATTTTTTCAGTCATGGTGAACATCCCCCTCCCTATGAAGAAGGAATAAACTGTTCTTGTTGAGGATAAGATCTCATAAATAATCTGCACTAAAGGTCACACACAAACTGAAATTATTTATGTGTATGAATTACAATATGGATGAGGCAATTTGTTCATATTAACCAAATATATGTATGAAAGATAACCCACTGACAAAGTCTTGATACACAGCAATATGTTTATTTCTGTGTGCTTAATGTCTGGGGACCTTTAAATATCAAACCACTGGTGTTTTAGGTTAGTAGTTTAGAGACTAATGAGCTACTAAAATACAAAGAAAGATTTAAAACAAAGATTTATGAGCAAATTATTTTGTTAGAGTTACTAATAGAGCCTCCAAATCTCCCCCTGGCTCACATTTGATGTTAAAACTCTATTGTCAACTGGGGATGTAACGATCCACTGATCTGGATCAATATATGGATTTAATGATCAATGATCCAGTATCATCAAGTAAAAACATCGATTCATGTCGTCATCTGTAGGATAGGCTTTTACTTTGAAAGTCTGTATCATAGTCAAACCACAGCAGGCAGATGGGAAACAGCCAGAAACAGACAGGATGAGGGTAACGTTATTTATGCAGGGGAAAAATCAGCAGTGTGGAAATATTTGGGATTTTGGTGAAAATATAGGTCAACATACAAAACATGTGCCGCATATAAACAATGCCGTTAGAAGATAAAAATAAAACAGGTAATGTTACCCACCTGGATGGCCATGTCACTCCGCTAACTTCTCACGGGAGCGTATCTATGTTTCCCGGGTTCTATGTTCCCCACTTACACAAAGAAGGTTCTATGTTCCCCGCTCAACCAAGCGGGAAACATAGAACCCTTTTTGGTTGAGCAGGGAACATAGAACCCAGGAAACGTAGAACCTTTTTGTGTGGTAAGCGGGGAACATAGAACCTGGGAAACATAGGGATGACCCCCTTCTCACTACAGCAACATTAGTCGCTCTGTTTCGACAATATTTTGCTGAAAAAAATGTTCATACAGGCTGAAATTCAACCTTACTGTTCTGTCTGGAGACACAGTGACTTACCAATGGTAAGTACGAAAACAAAAACATTACATGTAATTTATTTTGTAATGAGTAAAGGGGGGAAAGTCTGCTAGCTGCTAAGCTAATTTATGCAATGTAAACATGCTAAAGCTAATAATGTGTGACTAGCTAAAAACTGTTGTTTTGTCCATGAACCTTGACAGTTACTACTGAGCTGAATTTGATACCTTGTCAGAATATGTTGTTGTTAATTCATGTTTTATGGCTGTATGGAGAAGTTTGCCTTCAGGGCTTTAAGCCAGATAGTACTAAAGTTTTATGAAAAAGATGAAGGTTTGGGTTAAAATGAAAAGCTCTCTGACAGAAAGTCCTGAAGGTTAACTTTTCCCATGGGCTGTTTCATGTGTGTTAGTGGAGTCAGTTTAAAGTAAACTTTACTGCACTTATTATTTATGTGTTGTTTTTATCTTTCATGGCTAAAAGCAAAAAAGAAAAGGGTGGCAGAGTCTTTTGCAACATAATGTGTTAGATGGGCATTTAATATTGTAGCATATCAATCACAGGCCCCTGAATCTCATCGAATCAAAATCATATGATAGGAGACTTTATAATATCGGCAAGTATCTAATTGTTGTCCAAAGAATCGATATAGTATCGTATCATGATGAAAACTGGTGATTTACACCCCTATTGTCAACTGTATTAAGACCATTTCCTGTAAGTTGGGAAGGACTTTGGGAATTTGGGGGGAAAAACAAAAAATTGTAGTATTAGTAGGATTTTTTAGTATATTTTAAATGATGATTACAACTCAAGGTGGTTTAAGAAATATTATTTATTTTCAGCACAAAAATGTGAAATTGTTTTTTGGCAGTTTTGTTTCAAAACCTGCGATAATAAAAATGTCAGGTGCTCGACTGAGTAGCTAAGTCTTGTCATCGTTGTCAGGTCACTCACATGTTATGGAGCCAAATTAAGCTTCTTAAACAGCAGCCGAGCTATTTGTGAATTCTAGCTAACTGTAGTTAGACATGAAGCCTTGAGTTAAAGGCTTCTGGTTTAGGTACATGCTGCTCATTTCATGTCCTATACAATTATTTACTTTACATTGACAAGGGCAACAGCAATGCACACTTTTGTCACACCATTATTTTCAGGAATATTGAATATCAGTGTATTACTTATCACTTTTTAAACCAAAATTCAGAGATAATCAAGTGTGTCTTGTAAATCTGTGTCGATGTGGCAGGTGTGGAGCTCACAACGGCGTAGGCCATGTACATAGGCTATGGCGTTGGGTCAACCGCACAAGTAAAAATTGCGCTTAATGCTACAATAATGTCTCAAGGTTAGCATTACTCCTCCTATATGTAATATTAGCCAAATGTGGGCATGTATGCAATTAACCAAAGTTACTAAGATTACTGAAATAGTTATCTCTAAAGTTTACCTCGAATTATGGAAGATAACTTTGTTGGTGCCATAGCATTGTTCCAACCTCTCATTAGTCCAACGTCCCGTTGTTCCGATATATGATTATTACTGTATTTGTGTACCATAGAGGATCAGCAAACGCAACAAAAGTAGGCTACTGGTCGAGATACAAATGTCATAGAGAGGAGAGAGTGAAATACCATAACCTCCTGTTATTAACTCTGGGGTCGGGGTTGTGTGGTGAGCTTTCTGCGGTGCTGAACGGCTCCCGGCGGGCATATTTCGACCTTGACGGTGCGCTGCGACCGGCTCTGGGTCAGCTGCGAAAGGCTTGAGGCGAAGCAGGCTCACAGCTTATGTGTTTGCCACTTTCTTTGTCATTTTAACCCACACCATGATCTTTTCCTGACCCTAACCAAGTGGTTTTTGTGCCTAAACCTAACCAGACCTTAACCACAGGGGATCATAATGATTTCGGAACAACAGGACTTCGGAACAATGGGTTTAATATGGTCGGAACAATGGGATGTCGGACCAATGGGCTGTTGGAAAAATGGGCAGACCCCAACTTTGTTGGCAGCAATTTAGCACAGCAAGCCGGATGTAGCGTTCAGTTGGGTTGCCTGTGTAGGTGGTTGTGCGTATTGTCTTCTGGATCCCTCAGTAAAATCCACAGCCTAACCCTTTTATCCAAATATTTGCATGTCTGATTGCAGAAATCCAAGATGGCGACGGCCAAAATGACAAACTCGTGGCAGTCCACAAACCAATGGCTGACGTCACGGTGACTATGTCCACTATTTTTACAGTCTATGCTGAGGACCAGTGGTTGGAGAAGTATACATATCTTTTACTCAAGTAAAACTACCAATACACCAGTAACCTAAAGAAATTCTTCATTACAAATAAAAGACCTGCATTCAATTAAAATGGCTCATTTCAAAATATTATATAGGCTATTGTATTGAATAATAATTACTATGTATTGAATAATAATTACTATATAATTAAATGAGTTTATGTGAACGTCACTAATTTTGCAGCTGATAAAGGTGGGGCCAATTTTTTTCTATATACTATACTCGTGGGTAGCTTATGCATTTCACCATAGGATGAATGAAGTTTTATTTATCACTAACCATTAGCCTTAATATAACTGAAACAATTGAGTTGTATAAAAGTTTACCCCTGTACAGTCGTCCTGAACAGTGGCATAAAACTGTTGTTGTACCAGGCTGTCTGCTGTAAAGTTGGGCATTTAACATGGGGGTCTGTGGGGACTGACTCGCTCTTGGAGTCAGCCTCAAGTGGCCTTTCAAGGAACTGCAGTTTTTTGGCACTTCCTGTTGGCTTCAGTTTTCAGCCCCGGAGGCTGCCGCTTGGGTTTTAGTTGTATTTGTTGTTGGAGCTTCTCTGAGATTTGTAGAAAGTGCCGCAGGACTGAGAGGATTTCCATGTTGGATAAGATGATAGAAAAGCTGAGTTGTTGTTGTGCTGTTCATTTTCAGCATTTTTTTCAAACAAAGTTTTTCCACTCCCAGTGGTGAGTGTAAATATTTATGTGTTATCTGGCTCAGGACAGAGTGAATAAGGCCAAGGGAACAAGTGCCAGGTCAGCAAGGTTACTGCTTGTCAGTCTCTATCCCTTATACTGTAATGTGCTGTGGATGTTTGTGACTGTAATGCAGTCATGGCTGGAGGTGGAGAGTGTAAAGAAATGCTTGTGCTGGAAGCAAGTGCTCTGGTTTGGAAACACCTGGTTATTGTGTATTATTTGATTTCAAATCCTTGAGTCTAATGTCAAGTGTGGTCAGACGTACCCAGTACACCTGGAAACTCTGGGCCAACTTCTGTAAAACAGAGGAACTGATTTGACACTGTATCCTGCTGCAGTAACACTCACATCATCAGTGACTGTTCAGGAATTTTTCACAGTAAAAGAAACACTCTGTCTAGCCTTCATACTTATTATGTATTTATTTTTGCAAGTGGCATATTTTCCCTCAAGAATCCATCCTACACACAGGCCAATACTGACTTTTATATCAATAACATGTCAGCATATATCCACTGAGATTCCCTATAAAAAGATCCTTGGTTAAACTAATTTACGAGTACATGTGGTCCCATTTGGTTATAAAATATTAACAAAAATTGATTCCGTTGTATGAACTTGGTTTTACTTCTGCAGTTCTGTGGCTATCCTGGTGTGCATGCATCACCTCCTAACCTCCAAACCTTTTACATGCTCAGACTGAACTTAGATGTTAACTGCTGATTACTGCATTTCAGTTAACGTTTTCCCCACAGCATTAGTTTCTTCAAAATACCAATATATTACACACACTCTCCTGGGTTCAGACAGCTTTGGCAAATTGCTAACAGGAAATGGGTTCAGTTTCGCACTCGGTTATGAAATAGAGCTGTAAAACCTGTCAGAATACGAGGTGAACAGTCATCCCTCCCCATTTGCCTTCAGAACTGTCTTAATTCTTGGTGTCATAGATTCAACATGGTGCTGGAAACATTCCTCAGAGATTTTGGTCCATATTGACATGATGACATCACACAGTTGCTGCAGATTTGTCGGCTGCACATCCATGATGTGAATCTCCCGTTCCACCAAATCCCAAAGCTGCTCTACTGGATTGAGATCTGGTGACTGTGGAGGCCATTGGAGTACAGTGAACTCATTGTCATGTTCAAGAAACCAGTTTGAGATGATTTGAGCTTTGTGACATGGTGCGTTATCCTGCTGGAAGTAGCCATCAGAAGATGGGTACACTGTGGTCATAAAGGGATGGACTTCTGCAGACCTTGGTTGTAACCAGTGGTTATCTGAGTGACTGTTGCCTCTCTATCATCTTGAACCAGTCTGGCCATTCTCCTCTGACCTCTGGCATCAACAAGACATTTTCATCCAGAGAACTGCTGCTCACTGGATGTTTCCTCTTTTTGGAACCATCCTCTGTAAACCCTAGAGATGGTTGTGTGTGAAAATCCCAGTAAATGCTCAGTCTGGCCAGTCTGGCACCAACAACCATGCCACATTCAAAGTCACTTAAATCACCTTTCTTCCCCAGTCTGACGCTCAGTTTGAACTTCAGCAGGTCGTCTTAACCATGTCTACATGCCTAAATGCATTGAGTTGCTGCCATGTGATTGGCTGATTAGCTATTTGTGTTAAGGAGCAGTTGAACAGGTGTACCAGAAATAAATTTCCCATGTGGGACAGTAGAGTCTGAACTAAAATAATTTTATTGCCACCACTGATCTCCTCAGACTGAACCGCACAATATCAGACTCCCTTCCCTTCCAGATTCCCTTCTACCAAGGAGGAATAGTTTATGGAGTCAAATTAAGCTCAGTGGAACAATGTGGGGAGAAAAAAAAAAATATTGTAAAAAAAGTTTCATGTTCATGGTTTTGACATCACTTTTGCAAAATGTAGTTTTTCATTTCTGATATGATATGATTTACATGTTAGATTCCACTGAGCTTAATTTGATGTCATACACTCTTTAAACATACAGATTAATATATAAAGCTAAATGTATTGCCCGAATCTTATAACCCCAGATAGAAATAATTCTGACATGTTAAATAATCAACTTAGCTGATATTCTTAAGAAAAACTACTCTATTCTTGGAGAAGGTCAGACACTGATAAAATCTTCCTCACATGGCGCAGCTACATACATGATTAAAACCAACCAGACGGTCATTTGACCCTGAAGGTGGTCACAGCATCTCTCAGTGTTACTTTTCTTTTTGTGCTCTTATGATGGAGAATTACATTTGTCTGTGTTGCTATTAAGACTGTAGTTTTTTTCATTAGGTCCTTTTAAGCTGTGCATGCCTGCATTGCCTGTGGTCGTAACTTTTACAGGCCAGCTGATGGCTCGAGATTTACTGCTCCTGCTGTAGTTATTTTTCAGTGCAGCTGTGGAAGATTGGTTTTCCATTTCTCGTCTTTCTACAATTCAAATTGCCTGTGGAAGCGTCTCAGTACCTTGTGGAAGTTTCATTTAAAGTTCTCTGGCTCCAGGGAACGGTAAGTCGTGCTACTTTTTTCATTGGGTTTTTTTAATTCAGATTTTGTGAACTGTTGAAGGTGTAACTTTTATTGATAGGCCTAAATAAATACAGTATTTTCTATTGTTGAAGTTCCTCTCCAGGGATTGATTAAATCCCTAAAACCTCATCTCTGTTCATCGTAATTATATATTTAGATTTTTTTCATGATAATGTCACTTTATGCCTTGAAATGGTTTAGATGTGTTGCGAATGTAAGACAATCCTTGGTCTGATCAACAGCTCCTCTTTCAGCATGTTGAAATGAAGGTGAAACTTCACTTGCAAAATGCCAATATGCAGCTACACCCTCACCAGTGTGTTATGCGAATGACATGGAAAGCCCCACCCCACAAGTTGACAAGATTGGTTAAAATACACCAGTGGCGAATCCCACATGTCGAGAAATAAGCCTCTAATATTTTCAAGGTACAACCCCACACCGGTGGCGGCTAACTCCATCGGCGCTCCCTGACACGCTGCCCCGTGTCACTTTACACCACTGTCCTATTTCCAGCCTTGTCGCCCCTGTAATTAAATGCATTTTCCCCCACTCACTCTCTGCTTGTACATACCAGTTCCCGTAGCAGCTTTTTTCTCTGCTCCCATGGCAGCTTGGCCCCCCTCCTCACCATGGATGAATAAAGAGAACACTGTTGCTGTCACCTGGGGGACAAAGACTGGATGATGAGAGACTCATTCTTAAGGTCGAAAAATATCCCAAACAAAACAACCCACGAGATAAAGACAGTGGCCAAAAAGATATTGCCTGGTGAGTCATAGCTTTGGAGATTTGCTCTTCAGATGAGAAATCAAGCTTAATTAGGGGCTCTCAATACATGATTTTATACTAACGCAGAGGTGGATGAGGTACAAATCTTTCAGTAAAAGCATTAATAACTTTGCGTGGTCGTCCATTAACGAGCTGAAAATATCCATCTAGAGTTTCTTTTCATAAGTTTGAAAATGTTTGGCTTGTTTTATGCAATTAAGTCAGCACATATGACCTTATAGGTCGTATGTTACCCTCTATAATGGCCCTCAGAAGCTTTTTCGAAACTAGCACCCTGTCGGATGAACACCAGAAAGAACGGTTGTGGTTTTAAACATGGTTGATTAACCTTGTGAAATGGTTGCACCAAAACTACATGGTTAGATTAAGGCAACAAAACCCCTTGGTTAGATTTACAAAAAGATGATGGTTTGTCTTAACATAAGTATATTTGTTATTACTGTAACATTGTGACAGACAGCAAATGCGACGTGATGTACGTTACAACCTTCATAGGACATACTTTGACTTTTGGTTTCAGAAGGGACATGAACACCTGTCTCCTGGATTAAGTCCTGTGTTTGTTGGACCCATTCACCTGAGCAGACTTTGCCTTACTTTCTCCAGTGCCCCTGTAGTAATAAATACTTTGGTCACCAGAGGTCGTCGTACTTATTGGTTGCAATTTTGGCATTTAGAAGTCACCTATAGGCCCGTTTCCACTGAAGAAGTTCCTGGTACTATTTGGGGGGCAGGAACTTTACAGGAACATCCTCTCGCTTGGCCCTCTTAATCGCCGTGTCTCTGAGAGGGGAGTAGAAGGAAGGTTCTTGTAAAGTTACCGGGCTCTGTATGTGACGTAATCGTTGTGCGACCATTTTGACCAGGGCGACGCGGCAAAGAAACAACCAAAGAAGAAGAAGAAGAAGAAATACGAAGCAGAAGTAAGAAGAAGAAAGCAGACATAAGAAAGACGATAATCAAAATGGAAGGAGCTGAGGTGGTTGCTGGGTTTCTGGCGTGTCTCTTCATTTACATGGCGGTGGAAGCTATGAACGAGAGTCTGCTGAGTTTTAAAAATGCCGGCTATTTTGTCGCTTTCTGTTGACGTCACATCCCGCCTTGAATATATCCAATCAGCACCAAGTAATCCCCAAGCCCCAGCCAGGAGTTTTTCGGGGCCGTTCTGAGTACCTACTCTGAGGCAGGGACTTGTTTAGCCCCTGTACAAGTTCCAGAACTCTGTCCTTCGGGGGTGGTTTCTGCAGTGGAGACACGCACCAACGGTCCCAGCCCCGTAATATTGCAGCACAGGGCAGACGGAGGCCTTACTTGGACAAAAACTGAGACATTTTTATTTCCTTTGTCCACCTGGTCTTTCTCACTTAAACTATGGTGACGTGGGGGTTTGATATTTGAGGATTCTGGCTGTCTGGATCTCAGATAAGTTGTGCTGTTGCCCTTTACCCCGTTTTCCTACTTTGCAGTTCTACTGTATAACCTTACAGCTTTTACCTTGTACATCACATAAAACTACTGTAATTCTGTCTGCACCTCTTCATGCAGTGTCTGCTCCTTGTCTGGCTCTTTTAAATAGTTCCCCAGACAATCATAATGTCTCGAGTATCAAGCTCAGCACTGGCCACTTGGCAAGGCTGAAAGTAATCCTCCACACACTCCCCGTCCTCCCGTCTTTCCTTTTTCTCTCCGGTTACCTCAGTTACACATCATTTGTGTCCAGTTTCTCCTGGACTCAGCACAGCTTCTCCTGCGTGAGACACAAGCTGTGTCCCAGTTCCATCCTGCATACCAATTGTATACAGTAATCTTAAACTGTTTTTTCTTCAGTTATACAAGAAATGCACACACTTTACTGTTTTATGCTACCAGGGGACGATTCAATACACGCACTGTGCAAATACAATCCCATTTCAACAGTAGATTGCCACTGTCAGTTAACTTGACATCGAGACAGTTTTTCCAAAATGGTTATTTTTGTGTTTTCTGAGGTGCTATTTGAGCTGTTTCACAATCATCCACAATTAGATTTTTTCCAGCTGTGAGCCGTTCTTTCATTTCCTTTGTGCATCTCTTTGTGGGAGAATCAACAATAACCTCCAAAATCTGGTGCTTTTTAGGAGCCTATGAATACTGTCTTTTTGGGCATGCTCGCAGCATTGTGTGTTGGTCCAGACCTCTCTCTCTGGTGATGCTCTGAATTTTCCTTTTCATGAGGTTCACTTTTGTGTTTTTTGGTGAAATGTCTCAACAGTTATTGGATGGAGATTTGTCCCTCTCAGGGTGAATTGAAATAACTGTGGACTTCCTCTGTCTCAAAATTGTAGTGTGCCCAATACTTTAAGGTCCAGTGTGTAGGATTTAGGGGGACATACTGGCTGAAATGAAATATAATATTCATAACTATGTTTTCATTAGTGTATAATCACCTGAAACTAAGAATGATTATGTTTTTGTGACATTAAAAAGAGCTGTTTATGAACATAGAGAGCAGGTCCTTTTCCATGGAGTCTGCCATGACAAACCAAACACTGGCTCTGGATAGGACCATTCATATTTTCACATCAGGCACCGTAGTTCTCCTGCACACTGGGCACACGAGAAATGTTTCAGTTGGTTGCAATTTGCAACTTCACCACTAGATGCCACTAAATCCTGCACACTAGACGAGACCTTGAAGTGTATGTGCAAATTCCTGCAAAGCTCAAAATTAATGACATTCTCGTCAGCCTCAGTTGCACTTTGTGTTAATTGCTAATTAACTCATGTTATCCGAACACATTAAACTAAGATGGCAAACAAGGAACATGAATGAGTGCAGTATGTGTGACGGCCGGGCAAACAATACACAGAACTATAGCCGCAAAAGAAAGGTAAGAGATGAAGCCACTTATGTAGGCTGAGGCCCAAATTCCTCAGCTTGTGTTGGCAGTTTCCTGATGTCCTTACCTTCTCTGCCTACTGGATCCTGTAAAGTCAGGAAGTTGACTTTAAGCAGGGATGACTTTATAAAATATGCAAACTTGTGTTTGATATACAAAACAATGGATGATTAATACGTACAAATGTAAGCACTAAACTCTGTTCTGCTGCAGCTAACAATACGTCCTGCTGGTATTCAGCTGGTGTTCTATATGGAAATATGTCACTACTGTCTCTAGTGCTTTTAAAAATTGTATGTCCTTTTGTATTGCATCAACTTTCCCTCAGGTTTTTACCACTGAATCAAACATTTGATGATCATTGTCTTCTTGTGAAATCATATCAAAATAATTTCTTGCTGACATGTTCAAAGAAGTCTTTTCAACTGTATGCCCTGTTTTCTTTGTCTTTTTTGTGCTGTTTTGTTTATTGTGCTTTGTTGTATTTTAGGTAGCCTTGTGTAACATCTTGCCCAAGGGACTACAGACGAAAAATAGCCTTTTGGCTAATTCTGGCATGTTTATACTTGTAGGTGTATTTATTGATTTGCACTGTCCCTTCTTAAATAAATTAACTAAAATAAACCATGTAAGCAATGGTTTTAATGGTTAACATCATATAATTGTGCATGGTAAACATTAGCACTGACAATGAGTACATTTATATGCACAAAATTGTCAGGTTTTTGCCCTTATATATTCAATAATATTCCTACTAATCTGTTTAAATAGTTAATGAAAGTGAATATTCCACTATTATTCCTGTTTACATGCAGTCGTGCATACTCTTAACACGCGCTAACATGTTTATCACATTGAAATAAAGAAAAGTAGAACAGCTAAAGCTGCTTGTCATTTTGCTTCTTTGCATCAAAATAAGATTTTTTTTTTACAGTTTCCTTCCAGCATCAGACTTGTTGGACCGTGTGAACACAGCCTCCCTCTGTCATTCCTTCAGCCGCTTTCTTGAAAAGGTTGGCGTCGCGATATTTGCTCACACCAAAAAACCTATTGATAGCCAAGTCAGGTTATAATGTTTAAAAGTAGATGTGTTTCTTCTTCAGACCAGAAACATGAGCTTTTCTTTTGGGCAGTCATCTCTATCCCAGCCCTGCAAACTGTGTCATGTATCCATGACCATCCACAGAGTTGACTGTAACTGTGTCGCAAACTGTGGTAAAAACTTATCTCAGAGGCCTATTCCAAATTGGCTGCATACATGTCCCAATAATGCTGTTAAAACCTGAATAATACCAGCATACTCCAGATATCTTAATCAGAAAATGCTAAATTCAGAATCCTTAAATAGAAAATGCTGTTTACATGACCTGTTTCAAATTCAGAACATTGTTATATTTGGAATAAAAGTGGAATATTAGTTTTCATGTTACCATAGCCATTGCAAGCTCTTGCCTCAGAGTACAGCCTCACAGAGCCCGTTCCTGTGCCAAGTCTTGTTTGAGTATACTTTTTGTCATTTATCCAATGTGAACACACTCCAAAACCTGTTTATAATTTACGTGCGGAATCCCGACGGGACGCAGCTATGCTGTGCAAGTCTTTGTATGTAGCTCTTAAAAAAGCAAATCACAGTGCACACCGATCATATATCTCTCCCAGTCTCTCTCACTCTCATTCACCTGCTCACCTGTTTCCACTTTACCTCATCAGCCCTGCAGTATATTACCAGCTTCCACTCACTCCCTGCCAGATTGTCAGTATTGCTTTGTGCCTTGCTTTCCAGTCAACTGAACCTGAACCTGAACCTGGACCCTAAAATCTGAAAGTCGTACCTGCCTGTGAGCTTCTGTATCTCTACTTCTTCATTAATTCACTGAACTTTTCCTGTCTGGCTGAACTGACTGCAGTTGGGTCAATGCCTTGCACCCACTGGCTTGACACCATAACCATAACATTATTGGATATCAAATCAGATCTAAAGCAGCTAAATTAAACAGACTGCCTTTTCTGAAGGAGAGAAAAGATGTTTGAGATAAAGCCCTGCCAAATAAAGGTACATCAGGCAGCAGCACGCTAATGTTGTTGATGTTACCATCCACAGATCATCAGGGTCAGATGATGAACCAAGAAGTTTGACGACGCTGAGAAGAATAAAAGGAAGTCGCAGTGCTAGGTGAACAAGGTGACAGCAGGGTGACGGTCCATGATCACCTGATGATCCTGCTTCTCCATCAAAGTAAGCATCTCTTCTATCTCTGAAGTTACTCTTTAAGTGATTCTATCAACCTGCTAGACTGAACACAAAATAATTTATCAATAGGAGCATTCAACTTTTAATTTCATAAACTGATTTCATGCTCTGAGAGCTGATATGATGCGCAGGAATTACCTGGACCCTCATTTATAAAACCTGGACACTCTAATGAATCTTTAATGGCATCTTAAGATTATTTTTCAGTTTGTACATGAGTTTGATTTATGAAATTATCTGAATGAAGCTGAGTCTGCCCATTTAGAAAACATGTTTTGCACCTGTCTAATATAAACCACCTTGGGGATTGTAATAAATCAAGCATTCCTCGCAGATCAATTTACAAATTTCTATGCGGCACCGTTGGCATCTTAATGCAACCATCGTAGGAAGCAAGGGTCCAATCATGAGTACATCAATTCTATTTAAAGATTAAACTTGTTTTGAAGAGCAATACTTGCATCATTAAAATTTTAGGGCACTTTGTATCAAAATATTTATGCAGCCTGCACGCAGCTCACCATGGGGGTTCACATGTGGTTCTGAAACCTCGGCACAGCAAGCCGGCAAAGTGCTATGTCAGATATAAACCTGGTTTAGAATTGATGCAAGTCAATTGATGTTTCACAGAGAGTCTTTATTTCCTGCACACACGGTGAAATCCAATATAATATTGAGGCTTTTCTCTGAATGGAAACCATGAATTGAAACATTTCAGCTCTCATAGCAGAGCTGTAGTCAAGACCACCTAAACTAGGATCATGTCATGACCAAGACCAGAGTGTATTGAGACTGAGACAAGACGAAGACTTTGAGGGGGTGAGACCAGGTCAAGACAAAGACCAAGACCTGTGCCAGTCTCACACTGCAGGACACACTTATGATTAAATATAAAACATGCAAACCAGACACTCCTCAAATTAACCTAAAGGATCCACATTCCCACAAAACACCCACAGAAAACAAAAGATTCTTAATTAACTGCTTTTACCACCACATATGTACTACACGTGTGTATGTGTAAGTGTGCCATGAGAAATGTCTTGATAAAATGTGTGAAGTTAAAATGTGTGGGAATGTTCCTTTGTTTTCTCTGAGCAAACAAATCCAAACACTTAACCATTCTAGTCAATCCTCCCTTTTCGAACAGGCAGTATAGTTGGCGTAGTTGTAATTCAGTTGTGGTTATGACCAATCTTGAAAGAGAAATCCTGAGTTGTTTTGGCTGATGCAGAAACAAGACCAAGTAAAAGTGCAGTTGAGTCCGAGAGACCTTCAAAATGTGATTTTGAGACCTAGACTGATCTTAAGCATTACAACCCTGTCTCTTAGGTTGAAAGGCATTATTTATTTCAATGGACTGTTAGAGCATAAAAGTTGTTCGAGTGATTGGCCTTGTCAAAAATCAAATGTTTTTTCAGTTGTTCTGAGTGCAAAGTGAAAAATGATGGACATAGGTATACAGATATCTTAAAGATGGGGATGACGCACACGTTTTCAGGCAGTCTCTCCTGAAAGGTAAGAATAAAGAAAAAGAGCTATGTACATAGAGAAGTTAATATCCTGACATTTTTCATACCTCTGCACACATGAGGACAGTCATGTTGCATATAGTGGATCTGAATGTCAGGGGCCGTATTCACAAAGCGTCCTAGTATGAAGAGTCATTCCTCATGATGAAATTCTAAAATAAAATCTTAGAATTGCGACATTTTCTTAGAATTTCTCCTTGAAGTTGAGGCTAGGTCTTCGTAAAGATAAGTCATTCACAGAGCATCTTAGACCTTAAAAGAGCTCCTAAGGTCAAAAGTGTTAGTAGCAGGGAGGAGGGGAGAGTTTCTGAAGCAGAGGAGAAAATGGTGGAAACACAAAGAGGTCAGAGAAATATTCCCCAAGTGCCGGATGACAGTGAGTAAATGAAATGCTACAGATTAGATCATGCAGGGATAATATGTGCGGTTGATCTCATTAGGGGTACGCACACATTTCCCAATAACACTAGAGCACCAGAAATAAAATGATCACAACAACAACATATTTGGACAACTGGAAAAATGCAACACTGCAGCAGTGATGACTTTGGTCTGTCTCAACAGTCAGCAGTGCATTTCATTTTCACTGGGTGTCCACACCTTGCAGGCTCTCTGACAACCAATCACATCTGCTAAAAGATTGTGTCACACCTAGAAACAGGGTCAACAGGACGTCGTCCGTCCAGACAAACGTTTGTGCGGTTGCCATTTTGTTTGTTTATACATTGCCGCCATGTAGAAGGAAGTGTAAGCGTCACACCGCCAACTACTGGCCTGATGTGTATACTGCAGCCTTTTTGGTCATTTTTGCAGATAGGTGTGTACAGCGATTGTTATCAAAACGTTGTCGTCTAAACGCGGAACTTTTTTCAAAACGAAAATGAGAAACGATGCTGTTTTCAGTGGATCGTTTTCGTGTAAACATCGCCTTATAATAGTTGGCAGATGCAGCCCCCCTCTTCTTCCTCAACCCAGTGTTGAAGAGGTGTGGAGGGAGGGTGTTTCCATAGCCACTTGAACATCCGATAACTCAGTGACACTCAGCTTGGGTTGCCTGTGAGCCATAAGCTGAGTATTACTGTATTAGGAAGTTGTGATGAAGCGTGCTTCAGTCTGGTGATGTTTTATGTTTCTTATTGCAAACAGATCCCATGAGAAGCAGATCCTACAAACAAGTATTGTCTCTGCAGCCAAAGCCTGATATTATCTTCTTCCTCTGCACCATAGAGCTCCATTGTTGTCCAAAAACTATTGAAAACACATCAGTGAACCACACTGTAAAACTGGGAGGATTAATCTTTCATTACCATAAACATGTCACTGTTGTTTCCAGTCATAAACACTCCCTAACACACAAAATGGGTATAAATCCATTAACAAGTAGCCACCAGTAAATGCAGAATTTACTCCTGTTGTGTCGCTATATGTGATGCTTCCTGTAAAGAAAACGAAACAATTAAATGCCAAATCAACTGTGCTGCTGGTTTCATCAGGTAGTACTATAGTTTGGCATATGAGATAGTGAAAGTGAAAAGCTACAGATCAGATGATAGGAGAAACATTCAGCCCTCTGCGGAGTGTAGGCAGTAACCAGAGGTGAGATGTTATTATCTATAGATATTTTGCAGACCTGTAGCTGAGGTGTCCTTGAGCAGGAATTTAACCTCCGATCGACACAGGGCCCTGACCAGGGGCTGAGAATAACATTTTTCCTGTGAAGGATTAATAAGTTATGGCTTTTAACTGAAGGCGTTTCCTGCTGTCATTACTTACAGATGATGGATTGGTGCCGAAGGATGAAGGACAGCTTTGTTTCTGTATTTACGACTGAATATTTTTTAGATTTTTTTTGGTATGGCACTTGTTTGTTAGTCTGTCCTATAAACCCAAGATTATGGATGAAAGAAAAGTAACAACTTCTCCTTTTGGCTTTTTATGGCTGCACTAATCAATATGTCTTCATGAACAGAGGCTCAAATGACGATGTGTTTTGTTAGAGGGGGTTGCTTGTAGTGTTGAAGCTGCAGAGATATGTTATCCAACACAGATCCACTCGGCTCTGTGCATGGGTGGATTATGTGACAGGAGGCTCCTGGGCACAGATATTCAAAAGGCCCCACCACCTTCCCTACATAGGAGTAACAACCGAACTCAAACCCTTAGTCAGTCGACAAAGACTGTATGCATGTGACGAGCAGAAACTGTACATTTGCTGTGATAGCAGAAGTGTATTTTGAAAAAAATACTGTTTGGGAACATCCAAAACTGATGCAGGATGTTTCCAAGTGTGTCATATTTTGATGTGTAAGTCCACTAACAAAGTGGAGGTATTTGATGAGTTAGGATGAGAACATGTTGAGCAAGAAGCTGTTTTCAGTAAAAACTAGTAATACCGCCCTGCAGTTTAATGCCGCCGCGCACCAGTCAAGTTTCTCTTACAGTTTACATCCATGTCTTCAAAGGGGAACTGCCCATTGGTTCGACAGCCCATTGGTTCGACCATATTAAACTCATTGTTCCGAAGTCTGTTCCGAAATCATCATGATGCCCTGTGGTTAAGGTCTGGTTAGGTTTAGGCACAAAAAACACTTGGTTAGGGTCAGGAAAAGATCATGTGTGGGTTAAAATGAAAAAGAAAGTGGCAAACACATAAGCCGTAAGCAAAGAGATGACACGGACGATCATAAAGCGATATTACTCACTCGACTGAAAGCTGTCCATCAGCTCCTGCAGGCCTGGGGCGTTTTTTCCAGTTTATCTTAGGAACATGAAAAAGATGGTAGCACTGAATCCCATTCTGTGCAGCAAAATGATTCCACCTCCGTAGGCACAGGTTGGCAAGCCCCGCAGCTACACCACCAATCCTCCCCTGACCTCTGGTTCCACTGCCTCGGAGGATTCAGCCTCTCTTCTCGCCCGCCCAGCATCCAGCACCTGGAGTTCCTCATCTGTATGCTCCGGCTCAAAGAGGTATGGCTTTGGATCTGTGTCTGCTACGAGAAACTCCTCAAAATCGCGTTCAAAGTTGTCCATTGCAGCTACTATAGTCCGGAAATATCGTTAGGGTAAATAAACAGCTGAGTTTTGTTCACAGGCTACTTCTGTGCCTGGGCCTGCTCACCGGTGTATCCCTCCGTGGATCACAGCGCAGGACGTAAGCACACTATAGTTCCCTGTATCAAGCTCCTTCTAAAACGACTAAAAAGGACTCTCGTTTTTCAAATTAATGTTTAAACATGTTTATTTTAAATGCACGTGCAGAAATGCCAGCTTCAGGGTTTCTGTAACTATTTTTTTCCTCACTTTTACGTGTAGGCTATTGACCCCCCTTTAGACTTCAATTGTATTCGCAAAGCTAAGCTAACCGCTGAGACCCAGCCACTGGACGTACAGACACAAAAAAGATATCAATCATGTTGTCTCAATATGAAAATGATAGAGGAAGGGCATAACTCCCAAATCGTCGGCGTATTCCTTTAACATGCATCTTCCTCCTGGCAGCACAAAAGATTATACGATGGGCAAAGTTTCAAGATGGGCTCCCAAGATTAGTGTCACCAATGCAGCATCTGTTTCTGAGATATGACGTTGAGTAATGGCCAGAAAATTGTTCAATGCATAATTCTATGATGTCACAGTGAAGTTGACCTTTGACCTTCTGAATATAAAATATCATCACTTAATCACTATATCCTTTTAGGCATTTGTGTGAAGTTTTGTCATATTTGTGCAAGAATTCTTGGGGTTGGCTGAAAACATGTTTAGTGAGGTCACACTGACCATGACCCTTGACCTTCGACCACCAAATTCTGATCAGTTTATTCTTCAGTCTAAGTGAACGTTTGTGCCAAGTTTGAAGCAATTCCCTCAAGGAGTGCTTGAGATATTGTGTTCACAAGAACAAGAATTGTGTTCACCAAGTCATATTGACTGTGACCTTTGACTTATAACCACCAAAATTGAATTAGTTCATCAATTAGTCAATGGGGACGTTTGTGCCAAATTTGAAGAAATTCCCTTGGGGTGTTCTTGAGATATCATGTTCACAATGGGATTGACGGATAGACAACCCAAAAACATAATACCTCAGGCTACAGTTATCGCCGACAAGGAGGCATAACAACCTCTGTTAAATCCACCAAATGACACCTACCAAACACCAGACAGCAGAAAGACTTCTCTCAGGAGATGGTGGAGACCAAAGCAGAGCTATAAGAAGAATGAAAATTGGACTAACATTTGGTAGGTGGCCAGAAACATGACTCAAAATGATTGTAATGTTGCACTATGTCTGTTAGATGTGAAAACAAGCAATAGAGAAGACGCCTTCAGCTTAGGAAGACCAGAAAATGTCAAATGTGTGATCATTTCCTGGTTGTTATGGATTTCTGTAAACAAGTGACAAAAGAAATGACTGCAGTGGCTTATGTAACTACAGATGTAGCAGCAGGGGATGACAGATATATACAGTACACTTTGCTTCACTAGGCAGCACATTACTAAGAGAAGTACCTCGACTGAGAAAAGCTATGGCCTGTCTTTCTGTCTGTCTGCTTCCCTGCCCGCTGACCATGTCAAAGTCCAGAAACTTAACTTTTCAGTATCTCTGAGGCAGTTTTATTAATTCATGACTGCTCGCTGTAACCTTCAGTTCTGTTTCACAGTAACTGGGGTGCGTGCCCGAGTGGAGACTTCAAAGCAGCAGGGGACATAAATCTGTTTTATCAAAGAGACATATAAAGGCTTGTAATCAAAACCTATTAGCACAACACAGCAAATCAAGACTTTATTTGTAACGCCCCACTTCAGCTCTGCAAATTCATGATCAATACAAGATTAAACCCACTGAATCGAGCATGTTTGGGTTTTTGGACTGTTTTCAATTCATGAAAAGCACTTCCTGATTGGTGTCCAAATTTAGGTGCTAGTTATTCCTTCCAGTGAGACATGTTTATGGTGTCGGCTGAATCGCTTCGCCTCCTATAGATGCATGCATCATGTCTGTGATCAGGGACAACAAACACTGTAAGAAAAAAATTTCCCAGTGGAGTGCTTCTCCGTCTCTCAGCGGTGCTGGTGGAGATCTGGCAGGCTGTAAAGAACCGGGACGAGTCTGAGCCAGCGAGTGAAATAAGACCTCGATGCTGAGACTTTAGAAACCATATATTGTTTACAGTCATGCTGTATAGCAGATGTGGCAGAATATTTCTTTCTCGGGGAAAGACTGTGTTGATGTTGTACTTCCACTTGTGTGAGCGGAGCCTGGAGATCTGACCTGATTTTACTGTTATATCAGCTTCAAAGGAAAATATCAGCCCAAATAGTAAATAGGTCTGATACTGCATGTATATTGGCATTCAGTTAAAAGCAGTGTAGACAGAGTGCACAGACTCTACACCAACAGCATTTAACTGGATGTGGCATTTTATTTCTGATTTTTTTTTTTTTTTGTGGTTTTTGGGTTGTATTAGTTGTTCACAGTACACTTTATTGTTTGTAAAACTTCTACATGCCTATTCTGTGGACGTCATCAGTTTGAGAGGTAGTTTAAAATTTTCTATTATTACATATATATGAGCTGACTTTGACATGTGAAGGAGGAGGGGATGCTGGATGCCATGACACTTAGGCAAGACGCCTACCAAGCTGCAGACCACTGGTTATGATAAACAAACAACAAAACCAGTTGTTTTGTTGGCAAACTGATGCTGTTTTTCCACCAGGGATAGAGCCACAGACAGCGGCTGTTTTTAACTGAGATATTACTGCGTCTCCATCCTGGATCGTGCCACTAAAACAGGGTATTTTAAGCCAAAATCGGATCTTTCCCTAACCCTAACCAAATTGTTTTTGTTCCTAAACCTAACCACATATTAACTTCAAAATTATTGAAACATAAAGTTTCAACGTGGCTGCTATATAATAATGTACAAATGTAACATTCATAGTTTCCAGAAGTGGACATTGTCAGCATATATCTGGCGACTGGGTTGCTTAATAGCTTTTTTGATGAGTTATTTGAGAAGATTGATGCCACTCTCATGTTTGTAAGCCATGGTTAATATGGGGCTACAGCAGCTTGTGAACTTAGCTTAGCATAAAGCCATTTACTGTACACTTCACCAAACTTTCATTCATCTACTGAAGGGACATTTTGGGAAATTCACTTCCCGGCTTTCGTGCTGAGAGCTAGACAAAACGATTAACACCACTGTCATGTCTGTATGGTGAGCAAATTTTTGAAACCTAGGATGGCAAAGGACTTACCCACCCTATGCTCCCTATGACTGGCTAGCACTCATTGCCTTTGTTGGTTGGGTTAGGTTTCGGCAAGAGGAGTGGGATTAATTTGGCTTACCCTGAAACTTTTACCCAACCCTATCGGAGGCAGAGTAAGACAGGCCGGTCCTTGGCTATCCTAGGATTTGCAAATTTACATATAGTAAATACTAGTCTCTATATACAGACTCTACATTCAGTGAATGTAGGGTCTGTAGGCAAACCCCAGAGATCTTGCCTCCAGAAGAATAGCAGAAGAACCCTGGTTTCTGGTTGTAGGCTGTTTGTAGTCCGCGTGATACTGACCAATCCCGTTTGAGCTGGCTGCAGTTGTTGCCAGGTTAAACGGTCCGTGCGGTGAACTAACGAGGCGGAACATAATTGGCGTCACTGCAAACTCTGAATCCATCACAATGGTTCAGCATATTTACTTATATATATACATAAATAAAAGGAAGTTGGAAACGGAAATTCGCCTCCTCCGCCCAAATTAAACCGGGGGGTCTGCCCCCAGAGGCTGTATTCGCCGCCTGCCAGAAGTCAGACACCGAATACAGCCGATGGGTTCTGAGAATGCATTTTTACACACATAAAAAAAAAGGGAAGGGATGACCCACTCTATGCCCCCTATGATTGGTCACGACTCGTTGCCTTTGTTGGTTGTATTGGTTCGGGAAAGGGTAAGACTGTTCGGGTAAGCCAATCAAAGGCAGGCTATTCCTTTGCTATCCTAGGACTTGCAAATTTGTATACTGGACTATTTCCTTGCCAGAAGCAGTAACTTCCTGGAGTCGTGTTGCCACCATTAGGTTGCTAGGCAACAGCTGTAGACACCACATACATGATAATGGAGGTGTCCAAACCTTTTTCTTGCAATTATGTGAATACACTTTAAAAAGACAGATCTCTCTCGGATGTGTCATGGTGAAGGCAGTATGCGGCAGAGAGTGATGATAGTTAGCAGATTAAATGTCTAGATGAGTTTAGGGCTACTTTTTAACCTCATGAGAGGGCCGTGTTTCTTGTTTGTGGTGAAGACTGCAATAAAGCTATTGTTGGTGAACGGCACCCGAATGCCTCGCTATCCTTCCTTCAGCAGAGTGATCCACACCACTGAAGCTAAGCTAAGAACGAGCCAAGCTAAGTTAATGCTAATAAGCCAACGTGTTCCCAAATACGGTTCGGAGCTGGTAGATCAGAGCCAGGCTAGCTGTTTCCCTCTGTTTCCAGTTTTGATGCTAAGCTAATCTCCCAGGCTGTTGGCTGTTGTCTTAAATTTACCATACAGACATGACAGTGGTGTTTTATCCTCTCATCTAGCTCCCTGCAAGAAAGCAGAAAAGTGTATTCCCCAAAGGTTCCTTAAGGAAATTAATGAGAGTGTGGTTAATTGTACAATAAATGGCAGCCTATCAAACGCAATTGCATGTTTCTTCTGTTTTTTGTGTGTCACCAGTGCTGTATTTAATTTAAGGTTGATCGTGTCCCTGAAATTGTTAATTATCATGTGTGAATGCTCTACCTTACGTACTGTTTAAGGTTTAAAAATGCCTCTTAGGATCATTTCACTTGACATTGTCTCGCTACTTTCTCTCCAGTGGTTGCCCTTTTATAATTCCACTTGGCTTGACACAAACCAGTGTTTGGGATTTAGAGCAGCAATAGATGGATTAGAACGGAGAGGGAGAGAAGCCTCAAATCCAGTGTGTCTTTGAGGTGCTGTTTCATGTAATTAATCTGCCTAGCTTCAGTAGACTCATGCCATATTTCACGATGACACTAATAATGCCTAATTATATGATGTTGTAAAATCTTAGTTGGTGTTTAAACATGTAATTTAGGTAGAGTAATGGTGCATATAATGTATTTTACTTTTAATCACTGGGTTTTTCGTGAGGAATTGAAGGAGTGAGACTTTGCATTTCAATAAAGCCACTTGATTAGGGAGTATGGTTGTTGCTGTTGTTGTTTTTCAGCAGATACTGTTTACTCTGAGCTCTGCCTCCCAAAATTCCCCCCTCCGCCCCTCTCCTGGAGACAACTCAAAGACCCCCTGCTGGCAGCTCAGCGGAGCAGCTTTATCTGGGTTCTCCGCTTCTCCCGTCTTTCCACAAGCCTCGTCTCATTGTGTCACCCCAATGTGTCAGCCACAGGCTGCAAGTCACAGTCACAAACTGCATCTCAGGGATGAGAGAGCCATTCATTAGAGCATCACCACCAGCTCTCTCAACAAAGGTTCACTGTTTCATTTCCCATCGCTCCATATGCATGTAAATTAATACAAATAAAGAAGCAGGAAAGTGGATGTTCTGTTGACAGCGGTTAAGGGAATTTATGTGCAGAGCAACAGAGATAATTTTCAAAGTTATCTCTTCAAAGGAGTACTTTGAAAAATGCACAGCGAGGAGTAACAATCTCCCCATAGCTGTGTAAAATATGTACAATATATACACTAAGAAATGCATGAAGCTAAAGCCAGTGAATCACATCGGCTTGTGCTTTCAATGTCACCTTAGCTTTAAATTTTTTAGATTAATGCCTGTTTGGATCTTTGTTTCCAGCATGAATACAGAATCCTGCAGCTCGAAGAAGTTTGTCCCCTTTGGTTGTTTTAGAGGGTGCACCGAAGTTTGTCTTTGATGAGAGTTTAGGGATAACTAAGATTACAATGCAATAACAACAAAGGCTGCTGAGTCCAGGGAACCTGATCACAAGCATAGTTGAGGGTAACCAAATGAAAAGGGAACTTTATTTGAACCCTTACGAACTGTTAATTAGGCTTTAGGTTTGACTTTGCTGGCGTCAAACCTTGTTGTTAAGACAACACTTTGTACCATAGAAGTCATGACAATA
Source organism: Epinephelus fuscoguttatus (assembly GCF_011397635.1). Taxonomy (NCBI): domain Eukaryota; kingdom Metazoa; phylum Chordata; class Actinopteri; order Perciformes; family Serranidae; genus Epinephelus; species Epinephelus fuscoguttatus. The sequence continues at coordinate 40,336,738 of NC_064753.1, forward strand.
GTCATAAAGGCAGACAGTGTTTGCACCAAAGCCCAGTCCCAGTACACCCCTTGCCTCTATCACTTAGTCCTTTACCCTCCATTTTGTGAGTTCATGTATAAGCATAGGGTGTCCTCATTCCTATTGGGGCAGAGGGGTAGGGCGAAGTGTTCGGGCTACATGATCCTCCAAATAAAGGTTTTTCAGAGACACACTTTAAACTCAGTGGCATGAGAAATCATCATAAAGATGGCTGAACAGGATTTAGAAATTACGATAACCATTGTATTATCTTAGATTGTATTATCTTAGTTTAACATCACTTTAATGTATTACAGTCCTTTGTGTCATAACAAGCATAACAAAAGGAATTGCTAGTGTGCTGATGTCTCGGTAGCTAACTTGCTAGCAAGCTAACATTACATTGTTGGTGCTGATTTGTGTATGACAGTCCCATTTTTGACGTGTTTCCACGTCACATTCCTCCCCTTTTATGACATATGGCACCTGAAATTTAACTTAGGTCCAGCACCAAAGTTGCTGCACTTATTAGCACTCCTATAATATCAGTGAAGACTGGCAGGTAGGAGCATAGGTTGCTAATGTTAGCCTACAGGGCACCACTAGTTGCTTGGTAATGAAGCAGTGTTATTTTTTTATTTGGTAAGTTTTTTGATTGATTGCTTGATAGCCTGAAACTTTAGTTGAAAATGAATCGTAAGCGTCGTGACAACTGTAAAAGGCTGCCTATAGTCCACGCAAGAGAAATCACTACTGCATTGCAAAATCACAATGTCAGGCAACACTTGTCACCACCAGTCACTGGGGTTCCTACAGCTTAAGGCAAGTTAGATTTAAGACTGTTTGAGACTTTTAATGCCACTCAAAATTAAATTCAAGACAAATTTTACAATGACCTAAATAAACAAAACAAAACAAAACATGAACCGACATCACTGACTTAGAGTTAGGGACAATTTTACCAAATTGTTTATTGCAACATAAAACATGACTTTTTTTGTTTCAGTGAAAAGTTAGATTAGATTAGTTAGAGACTTTAAATGCTGAAGAAAAAAAACACTGTCTAGGCATGGAAGAGATGAGGGTAAAACGATACTGGGAAATACCAGGCTTGTTGCCGGCTCTAGATAAAACATTCTTACTCTGACCTCGTCACATATTGACATTTGGTCATGGACTTTCCACGTCCAGAGACGACGTAAAAGGTACCCTTGGCACGTTGGTTGTTGAACATGTAAACATGATATTTAATACGGAATATGAGTGTACAGATTAACAGATCATTTGTGCTGATTAAAGATTTAGCAGACGTCTTTGGCGCTTGGACACCAGAAGGAGATATTTTGTGATCGAGGGACATCTGAGTGGCAGCAGGATAAATCCCCCCATGGAGTCCAGACATGGGTGGTGATGGAGAGGTGGAAGGCGCGCATGACTGCAGCAAGAAATAACTATGGCATAGAAAGAATCATATTTAAAATGAGGAGCAGTGAGATGATAGGCTGACAAAGAAGGTGTGTCGCTTTGCTGTTGGTTGATTGTGGATCAGCTGATGACTCAAATGACCTATCCAGATAATGTCACCTAGAGACAGTGAGTGAGCATACATGCAAGGAGTGAATGGCAGGGTGAGAAAGAAACTTACAGCCTGAGCATGAAAATTGTCTTCCTGACTAAACTTTTGCTGGAGCTTCATTTCATAGGGGAGGTTTTCAACCACTACCCCTTTGAATTTGCCTCCGAGGGGCAAGGTGGCTCCCGAAAACGGGGTAAAAATATGAAACTAATCCTCTGTTGCTCCCATGGAAACAACTTCTTCAGGGGCTCCACGCAGTAATTACAAATGCATGAATGCTTGCTTTTTTCGATTTCGTGCACATTCAACATTTAAACAGAGACTTCTTTTCTGATGAGCAACCACAAACTACAATTAAAACTTATCTTGTGTTTGACAACTTGGAGAGAACTCCAAACGATGCATATCTTTAGATCTCTACTTGTCTTAAAATAAACTGGCACTGCATTTACTCAAAGTGGCATTTCACAGTTTTTCTGAGACTTTGTGAGGCAGCAAGTTTTGCCTCAACCGTCGATTTTCTTTTTGCTGGAGCACTGAGCCAAAACAAACCCACATGACTATTAAAAAGAAACAATGAGGAAGCATTTTTTAAATAGGGGAGAGAAATCATGGGGGATTTATCATATTTCAGTTATTTATTTATTTACCGGTGTGCCTTTTTTATGGTGTGTTCCTCATTAGAAATATGTGAAATGTGAGTAAAGTCCCCGGTCAGTTTTTCCGCATTATAATAGACTCTAATGTGATTTTCCACTTGAACAAGCTGAACCAGACTCCCACTGCAAAAGTCGACATTTAAGCTTTGCGTTGAATTACGAGCACCCTGTATGAACTCGACCACCTGAATGATGCTTTACTGCCTGAGAAAGAAACAGCTTCCTCTCATAAGCTGGTTCTAGAATAAAATACTGTCCTTTTACTGAATGAAGCCGGTTTGCTGAGTCATATAAAAGCAGTTGAACATATATCACCAGCTCACCCCTTCCCTCCTCAGACTCCATCCCATTCCTGTCTGTGCATTCCCCCAGATTTTTATGAGATATGATATCGCCTGACAAGAGCCCACTCACACTCTCCCACTTTGTTGTTTTCACGTCTGTCTCACCAGCAGCCTGCGAGAATTAATTTTACTCATGTAAGCAAAATACTGTCACTGCAGTAATCCGGTAAGAAAGACTATTTATTTCACTCCTCTCCGGCAGTATTGATCTGTGGAGCTATCCGAGCCCTGCGGTGAGATTGTATTCCACGCAGAGTCCATGCAGGCAGGTAGGCAGGACTACTGCAGCGTAAACCCACATGTCAGCCATCCTGTCATCCAATAAACCCCACTCCTCCTGCGTGAGCACATTTAAAATAGATTTAAACACAATACTTCCTGTCACGGATATTTTACTGCTGTATGTGATAATTGGGTTAAAGATTTTAAATACTGAAGTCTTGTTTTCTCATCATGGCGGACTGTCAGAGAGAGACTGTCATATCACCAAATAGTCAAACTCACACGTGCTCCTAGATCAGGCACCAGGTGAAAGAGGCAATGGCATTGGAACAACATGCCAATTAACAAGTGTCTACAGCCATGCTAACGGCTCTGTGAGGCTACAGCCTACTTAGTGGGGATTCACACAGAAAACAACCCTGTCTTAAAGGCATACTCTGCAGCAAGGGTGCCAAATATACGGCCCGGGGCCCAGAACTGGCCTGCCAAAGGGTCTGTTCCGGCCCACTGGATGACTTTTCACACCTAATATTGATGCACGTGTGAAGGCCGAGAGGTGTCAGGAGCAATTTAGACAGTGAGCAGATACTTCTTGTTAAATGTTGCCTCAGGTGCTTTCCCACCCTGACCTGAATGCAGCTCTCTGAAATAACAATGAACACCTACAGTGGTCACATTTAAAGATATTGAACATTGTGCAAAATATTGTCAACCAGCAGCTTCAGTACAAAAGAATCTGTATTAGACTTCCATTGTGAAACAATATCGGTGGAACCCTGTTCAGTGCCTCATGTTGTGTTCACACCGGGCGCAAATGAAACAATTCCTTCAAGTGAATTACATGTAAATGCAACCAGTGGACTCTAGTGATGTCTGTGTGGTGTAGATATAAAGAGGCCCAGACTGTGGATATCTTCGGAGGCAAACTCCGTTTATTCCTCTCCTGACAACAAGTGGCAAAAACAAAAATCCTCCGTCATACACAACCAAACTCCAGCCCTTACACAAATCAAGCGACACAAGATTATGTTAGCATAAATTTAACAGTGCTAAAAACACAGAAGGTGCCACATAGTTTGAGTACTGATGTGCATGTGTTATGGGAACTATAAAGATAGCAGGGCTGGAGGACATCTAGGCACTAACTCACTGACTGTCTGTTCATGCGGTTGTTATTAAAACTCAAGAGAAGACAGCCAACGTGTGAAGACTTTTTCTTTAAACTGGTTATTAAATAGTTGTTTTGCCACCACAATACCAAAAGAGCAATGTCGCTTACCTCTCCCACAGAGCACAACAGCAAAGGGGGAGAGGTAAGGCGAGAGACACCTCTTATAGGTGGGGTACCCCCAAAGTTGAATGAAGGGGTACAAAAAGTGTTTTTCAAATGTTGTGTACGGATGCCTAAGCATGTCAGGCAATAACAGCTGAACCTAATTTTGTGGAATTATAATACTCAACATTACAAATGCACATTTGACTTGTCACACGTATTACTGCAGTATAATTGACCCTGTTACATAAAGTCAATATAAAGATGCTATAAGACGCGAATTCCCACCAAGCGGCGTGATGGACACGAAATATGTGAATTAAGCAGTAGACGCATGATTTTGCATCATGCGCTTATTCACAAGAGTTGAGAAATCTGAACTTCAGTGACTGATTTGTGCCACGATAGCCAATCAGCATTGAGATCCTTCGGTGACGTATGACTCTGCCGACGTACCGGTGGAAGTTTATTCATTGATTCAGTGATTTCATGGGTGTATGACGCAAGTCAACACAAAATATTCCAGCGTTCAAGCTCGTGTGAGTAAGGTAATGTAAATTTAGGTGTGTACACAGCATCACACTGACATAACTTCAGATTGTAAACGGTTTATAAGTCAGAGATGACTTCACCTGCTTCAACAGCTTCCAGTTTAGTGGAAAACTATGAAAAAGAAGTCACATGTAAGGAAAGTGAGTATAGACTGACTGAATGTGGAAAAACTGAGACATACTGGTGAATTTGCACATAGCTTTTCTTCAGCTATCGCGGGCTGTGCATTTGTTTTGTGAATGGATGAACGTTTTCCAAGTGTACTTGTAGAAAAGGGAAAACATTTGAGGGGGTAGTTATTTATAGGTTATTATGTGATGGTTTCACTGGTCCGGCCCACTTGAGATCAAATTGGGCTGCGTGTGGCCCATGAACTCAAATGAGTTTGACACCCCTGGTCTACAGGAGTGTTTGTTGCTGTTTGTGAACACACTCGCCAGCGAAAGAGACTCCAGAGAACTCCAGATTCACTCTCGTTTGGCGTTTTGCCTTGCTATATCGGCATTTTTTTCGACTGTGTCTGTTGGATGCCTCCCGCTGCTTATGGTGTGTCACACTGTTTGTAAAAGCCCTGACCTCACCTGAGCGCTGCAGAGGTACACACTCATAAATGCCCCGAAAACAGAAAATGAGAAGAGAATATGAAAATACAGACAGAGGGCAGAGTCTCTGCAGAAAGTTAGACCACCACACACTTCTAGTGGGTCATAAATGATCATTGAGAGGGATTTGTAAGTCTGTAGCCTACATTGTTTTTTTTTTTAGGAAAATCCTTCATAGTGTATCTAGTAAGATGCCGGTAAGACAATAAAATTAGGTTCAAGAAGTCAAGTTTGAGCAGTGTCCACATGCATGTGATACATCAGTGTGCCCCGCTATGTGCAAAAATATATTATCTATACATTGTAATTCATACAGACAGTATCTAGCAGGGAAGAAACAACGAATGGTGTGTAATAAGCGTAATGTGTGCCCCATGCATGGATTGCCACAGCAGGAATAGAAATTATTATGTTTATTAGACACAAATGATCAGAAATGTTTATGCTTGGATAAACATGCATGTGCTTTACTACTAGTCTATTTATCCTAGAAACCTAAATATATATAGACATATACATTTATACAGAGAAAAAAACTGGCACCATGCTGAAAGTAAGACATTTTTTAACTCCCCCTAAATTTCTCAGATGAGGCTTTCTGGTGAGTTCATGTCTTTTTCAGGGGAGCTGAGCTCCATGTAGCTCTCCCACATTTCAAACCCTGATTAATGCATTAAAAGACTTATCAGACACCAAAACACAGCAGAATGGTTTGTAATACACACAGACATGATTTTATAACTCTGTTTTCTCTATGACGGCGCCAACTGTTTTATCTTTTGATGCAATCATGGACTGATTATGAGACAATGGGCCCCTAGGCACAAGCTGCTTTTACACTGCCTCTTCAGGGTGGGAATTTCACATCGTTAAATTGTCTTGCTGTTCTGTTTAAAAGGTACAACTGTGGAATGGGGGGACAGAGTTATTTTGCCTTTAAGGCGGCATCGGCTGTAGTAGATGCACCAAAACGACATCTGTATAAAAGGGACAGCATGGGCGGGAGATTTTAAAAGTAGCTGTTAGCAGTTAGCAGCTAACTCAAAGAAGACCAGTCGCCAAAAATGGGAAAACAATGAGGTCCTGAAGCTCTTTACTTCTGAGTGGAAGACGAAATCAGCCGCCATACAGCAAGCATGGTAAATGATTGGTATTGCCAAATGCTAGTGTTATTGTTAAGAAAGTGCTGATGTTTATGTTATATGTCACACCAGAGGCTGACGCTGTTGTGTTATGCCTCTATTGCTTCTGTGATGCTGGCACACTTTGTAAAATCACACAGTGGAGTGGCATGATGCTGCCGTTGTTTGGTTCTGTGATAAAATGTGGTGGTGTGAAGAAGAGACTTTGTAGCAGCCCTATAGTGTGATATCTGTGCAAAACAGGCTATAGATATGGAAAAGGCCCCCCCACCTCTTCACTGTAGGAGTAAGATGCACAGACTTTGTGGTAGTGATTCCTCTTTTTGGTTGTTTTGCTTCTTTGCCATCGCTTTGCAGTTCCTTTGCATCTCTATGTGGTCTTTTTGAATTTCTGCTTGCATTGCAGCAGAACTAGTTGCTGACAATTTCAATGCTAACATGCTGAAGTTTACCATGTTCACCAGAATGGTTTGAAACAATTGCCTCTGTATTACAAAAACAAAATGCATCATATTTCGCATGTTAATTACAGTTATTCTGTAAATATTGTGAATCCTGTGTGAAGTTAGTTATATAAAGTTAGTTAACTGATGTTGGAGTGTTGGATCAAAGAAGCAGCTCTTCAAAGGCTGACAACATGCCATCTTAGATGTCAGAAATGTGATCAGAGACAAAATGTCCTCGGCCTCAGGAGCAGACTTGAACGTACAGTAAAGTGGAAGTAAAATCAAAGGCTCAAGTGGCTCTGCTGAGACTCCTGATTTTCCAAATTAAGACACACAGACCTGTCCAGAGTTGTGTTAAAGTGACCCATGATAACAGCTTTGTTGCAGCTCAGCACAACAGGAGATAACATCTCAAAGAGTAAAGCAGCATTTGGTGTGGAGAGAGGCAGATAGCACATCAAAACAACCTTCTCTGACTTATAGATTGCATAGATGATTTTCAACGTGAGCACATCAAAGTTAGAAAATTCACTTACAGCAGCAGGGTTACATTTAAAATGTTTTTTGAACACAAGAGGAATGCCTCCTACATGGCCACCAGTCTTGGGAAAGCTGATAAATAGAGCTTGTAATCAGGACGCTCAGTTGGATGTGTTCGCCGCTCCACAGCCTCGCTTCAGTCGAGAGGAAAACTCCAGGAAAAAAGAAGGACGTTAAGTCATAAAGACAGAAACCTTTGAAACAGCAAGATACGGAGCGTCAGGGGGAAACATGTTTTCCTTGGTGATATTATGGGTGCAGCAAAGCGATGTCTGCACAGTCAAATGATTATTTTACAGTTTGCAAAAAGCAATTAAAACAACTGAATCATGATCAGTAACAAACTGCTGCAGTCGCTGCTCTGCAGCAGTGATAGGACTCGTTATTTCACCACTCAAACACTCGCTGTGGGTTTGATTTAATATCATCTGTGTTTTTATTGCATAAGTCTTGCATGCGGTGCCACTTATGATGTACTGAGATGTACACTACAAGGCCAAAAGTATGTGGACACCTGAGCATTCTGCCTATATTTGACTTTGGAGCATCTCATTACTACTGCGGGTGCTACAGCCTGCACTCCACTGGTTTTAGGCTTTCCTCGAGGTTTTGGAGGCTGGCTGCAGAGATTTGCTCTCGCTCATCCACAAGGGTGTTAGCGAGGCCAAGCACTGATGTTTGGGGATAAAACCTGGCTTGCCGTCAGCGATCCAGTTCATCCCAAAGCTGCTGGATGTGGTTTAGTTCAGAGCTCTGTGCAGGTCAGTCAAGTTCCTCCACACTGAACTCTGAAAAACATTATTAAACTTTATGGACCTGAGTTTGTGCGGAAACATTTGGCCTCATTCACGAGTAAGTGTGCAGCAATATTCCTACTTTGCACACAAAATTACCATCAGATTCATGAGACATGCTCCAGCCAGGTTTGTTCTCACCACCATGCACATGTTAATGAATCAGAATCATTCTGCATCAGAACCATGAATGACTGAGGCCACTTCATATCTAAGAGAAGAGAGAGATGAAATGGTCCTGAAAAGTGTCTGGGACTGTCAGACAGTAAAATGGCTATCCAAGAATATACTATCTACTAAATGTACTATCCAAAAATTCATTGTCGGCCGAGACTGAGCTAAAGGCCTATGTGACATTAGTATAGAGTATTTTTTGCTGTTTAGTTTGAAGGCCGGAGTGTTTCTGGAGCCCAGAGTCGCGCTTGGGTAGTGACTTGTGGTGTCAGAAAACAACGAAAAAAGGTGTCCTTTAACGTCGGCACGATACGCGGCCGGTTGCTGTTATAGTTTAACAGCACCCGACAGGACAAGGACAAAAAGTTAAGGTGCCGAAAGTCTGACTAAGGCGGGCAGGAGGGGTGGTCGATGGGTCCAACAAACACAGACTTTCACCTGAGAGAGCGGTGTTTTATCCTGGTAAAAAGAGAACTAGCTTTGTCGTACTGAAAACCCAGAGTTAACCCTGAAGTTACCTTGGTAACTTAAAAACCTGCTTCATCGTTTGTGCGTACACGTGGTCTGAGACGAATATGTTTGCAGAGTACTAACAAATTCAGGTAAGAAAATATTAATGACTCCCAGATTTGTGCATAAAATGTTCGTATGCATGGTTTAAGCACAGATTTGTGTGTGCGCTCTGTTTGCAAATGAGGCCCATTGTCATGTTCCTCAATGCAATCTTTGCTGTAACATTAAGATGAATATACAAAGAATATAAATACAAATCTGATGGTATAAATAATTTCTATAGTAAATGTTTAACACTCTGTACAATATGATCACAAAATGTGTTTGTGCAAGCTTGGACCAGAAGCAGTGCATAATTTACCTTGATCAGAACTCTGCTGCTCAGGAAAGAGGCACCAGGAAGGTTTTACACTCCGTGAAGTGAATCCTGATACTGTGGAGGTGGATCATGCTGAGCCTTCCCCCGTGTTTTTTTTATTCATAAATACAGCGAGTGATGAGGTATTTAGGGAGCAACAGTAAAAAGAGTTGAACAGCCTCGGGCCAAGGGCGATGGCCGGTGAATAATTGAAAAAGTCCTTCCAGCCTGAGTCAGACTGTTTCCTGCGCCGGGATCAATCGCTGGCTGACGTCATTGTCAAAGTGACGTGACACAGGAGGTGATGCAGGTGTGTTAACAGTCTGTGTGAGAGTTTCAAGGAGAGGTTCAAAAATTTTAAAGTCAGCCTTCAAATTGTGTTCACTGTTACAATTTAATGTATTCACTCTGGGTCAGACACTGACAAATCTCACCAAACTGAGTGCTGGCTATCAAAAATGTAAGCATTACAACCTCCCTCAAGTTCTGTGTGACAAAGTTTTGTTTGCTTTTAGAGGTCCAGGCGGTGACTGACGGCCAGATGTTTCCCCCCCTGGGCTCACTGCTGAGACTGTTGAGTACAAACCAGTATACTCAAATCGACTCGACTGCTGCTGATACCAGCTCTTACACACACTCCCTGCCCTTGACAATTCCCGGCTTCCTTGGCTTGCCAGATTCGTTCATGTACCGGAGTCAGACAGTAGACTGTGTGCTTGTTAGCTTGTTAGCCTGTGGATACTATTCCTGGCTGCCTGCAGAGTTTGACAAGATGCATTGCTGCAGTTTGGTTGATAGTTAGACAGTGTTTACTACCTGTTAGGGTTTAAGATTGATCTGCATGTTTATCTAAATATGAACCTCCAACTCATGACTCGTTACTGCTGCTGTCATTTTAAAACGCACATTTGACTTGATGTATTTGATTGTTCACTGCAAAAATGATACACACACACAGCATCAACACAATTATAACTTAATGATTTTATAAGTTATCAGCTTTATAGCTCACAACTTAATGTACTGAAGGGATAATACCCAAACATCCTGTCAACATATTCTGCACTGTTGTACTCTGAAAGGTGTGTAATACCTGAAATATCTGAAAAACTAAACTTGATATATTTAGAGGTCCGAATCCAGGCAACACAACACTCGAACTTCCTAGTTTTAGGCTTTAGTAAAGCCCCTTTCACACTGCACAAAATGCCCATTAACACCCGTTAACATCTGGCCTTTGTATTTAAGGGGTCTGCCCATTGGTCCGACAGCCCATTGGTCCGACAGCCCATTGTTCCGACCATATTAAACCCATTGTTCCGAAGTCCCGTTGTTCCGAAATCATCATGATGCCCTGTGGTTGAGGTCTGGTTAGGTTTAGGCACAAAAACCACTTGGTTAGGGTCAGGAAAAGATCATGGTGTGGGTTAAAATGAAAAAGAAAGTGGCAAACACATAAGCCGTGAGCCTGCTTCGCCTCAAGCCTTTCCCAGCTGACCCAGAGCCGGTTGCGGAGCCGCCGGGAGCCGTTCAGCACTGAGAAGAGCTCCCCACACAACCTGGACCCCAGAGTTAATAACAGGAGGTTATGGTGTTTCACTCTCTCCTCTCTATGACACTTGTATCTCGACCAGTAGCCTACTTTTGTTGCGTTTGCTGATCCTCTATGGTACACAAATACAGTATAGCCTAGTATAATCACATATCGGAACAATGGGACGTCGGACTAATGGGATGTCGGGCCAATGGGCTGTCGGACCAATGACATGGAGCCGTCTTTAATGGAAAAGGTTACAGTCAGTGTTCATTCCACCGACCTGTTGGAAATATGACACCAATATGGACATGCTGATTTTTGCCCTTTACTGACATGATACCATAACGTGCTCCCACAAAATACTGTCCATCTGTGTCCAAGCAGCGCTCAAACATTGTTCCAAATTGTTTGGCACTGAGTTTGAAAGAGCCTAAATATGTAACCGATATAAAGAATAAGTACCACTGTAACATTTTAACTGGCCTCAGTGCTGCTTTCTACTCTTTACTAACCTATTTTCTGGTGTGTGGTGAATGTGACACACCAGAAAAAAATCAAAATAAAAAAATAACAAAGGTACACTTGTCTGCTCTGTTGTACTGGCAATGTAAAATAAGTCCACTGGCTATTATTAGTGGATTTTCCTGTGTTTAAAAAAACTTGCATTTACGTGCTAATTTTGGTCAAAAAAGGGCTTAAGTTAACCAAATTAAGTAAGTGTTGGAACCACAATAACATGCTTTGTATTTGTTTTGAGACGTAAATAGATGCAGGTTTGCTGTTTGTCCACAGGGTGGTGCAGTAGAACAGGAATCGCAGGTAATATAGGTAAGGTGCAGGTGATGAGCAGCAGTTGTGTGACGGGGGAGGCAAAAAGGTTTTTGACCATGTTAGTTGTGGCAGCATGAAGAGATTGTCGTGTGTTGAAACTGAAATTGATGAATGGAAACTTACCTTTGACGAACACTGAACTATTAGATGGACACTCACCTGTGATGGACTCTGAAACTGTTGGTGGAAACTTACCTGATATGAATTATGGACAGACAATATTTTACCTGTGTGAAGGTGAGCATGTGCTAAAATTAATGGGTCGCTGCGCTCTGCTGTAGTTACGGGCATTTATCAGCTCCGGCACTGATGGGCTTCGATCAGCAGTGATGGAAATATGACACCTGGGTGGACACACTAGTTTTCACCCCTTCTCCAGCGTAACCATCATTAACTTCTGCAACCCTTCTCAGACAGAGATTTTGTCCGTCTCTGTCCAAGCAGCGCTCAAACATCGTTCCAAATTACTATAGTTTCACCGAGTCTGAAAGAGAAGCTGAATACGTAACAGATAGCAGCCTCTATGCTGCTTTCTGTGTTTACTAAGCCTTTTTTCAGGCACGTTCATGATGTCAAACACCTGGGGAAACAAAACACAGACAGGCATTCTCATCTCCTGCCAACAGGAAAGGAATCTATTTTTATCAGGTTTCGCACATTAAAAAAAAAAAAAAAAACACACAAGCACTAACTTTGGTATAAGGTCTCTCCTTTTCTTATTGTTCTCCACTGCAGCTCAACACGGACACTATCAAAGGGAACCACAAAGAGGGAAATATGTAATAAAAAACTTTCAATTCAATTCAATTCATACTTTATTAAAGACTCATCTCAAGGAGAGGTCCGTAGCACTAGTCATCTTGAATTAGTCTATTCAGCTCACTCTAATTTACAGTGCTGAGCCTCATTATAGCTCCAGCTGAACTTCAGCATTCACGAACAAGGACTGTGGACTGTGGCCCCCATCTCTTACAGTGAAGCAGCTTTAAGAGAGGATCTACTACAGACAGCAGGAACAATTACAGCAACCATAAAGTCTTTCAATGTTCATATCGGCATGTTAGTGTTGTATTAAGAGAGACTTGGAAAAATATGAACCCATCCTTTAACAGTGAATGCCTGGAGCAGCCAGTGTTTACGAGCAGCTCTCCTGTAGGATTAAATGGCCTTGGTAAACACAACGTAAGTGTGAAAATGTCAATGATAATCTCTCTGTATTGGTGCGTGCATGTGCTTGCAGACATACAAATATGCACCAGCGACTGAGTTTGTCATGTCATTCAAATGGGTCATAAATCAGCCCTGACCTGGGTTTAATTGCCCCCCGAGCTGCCGTTTCATTGTTTTAAATGCCTCTCCACCACGGCATGGCAGCACAATAACTTCTTATAGTGGTTTTTTTTAAGACAACCCAGTAACAAATGCCGCCGGTGGTGCTGGAATTGCTTTCTTGAGACAAGCTGAACAACCAAGCATAGCATTATGCTTCTTCACGGAATCGATCCCTCCGAAAGGATGTTACTTGAATTAGGCCCCTTGCTCAGAGACTGTTTCTAAGCACTAAAATGGTCCAATGTTTATTCATCGGCCCGGGCTGTTTATCTGGGGGATAGGAATCAATGGATGAAAGAGAATGGCTCCATTTGAAAGAATACTCTTAATTTTCTTAATTTGCTTATCTAGTCGAGCAAATTCAGAGAATTCAAAAAATCCTTTAAACAATTATTTCATCCCCACACCTCATTTACTCCACATTAGAGCTCAGTAAATATTGGCTAGTCTCTAAACGTTTACACATTACTGAAATTAAACTGGACCAGGATCATTTATTTTTAATTATTATTATATTTGACTTAAAATACTATTTAACATTTTAACAGGCCTAGTTTTCCTTCTCCAACCTCCAGCCACCTTTTTAATTAAATTATAACTTTTAATGTAAATATATTTGAAGATACATTAAGTGACACAGATAATAAATAAGATAATAGATAAGAATTAAAAACAGAATAACATTATATTACTTAAAATAAAGATAATACAAATGTTAAAACTGAGGAGGGGGCATCAAAAAGTGTCTCATTACAAATTACAAATACTTGCTCATAAAATGTATCAAAATAAAATACAAAATACTGGTATGAGGATGTATTAACTTAATACAGGTCATTTGTAATTTGAAAATAGAAAAATATGTTCTATACAAACGAATATTCTCACAGTTTTTACATTTAGTTGCCTCAAAGTGGCACCACCAACCACTAACACTGCAGTCCAGGTGAGCACGTGTGAAATATTTCCTCCTGAGACTTCAGCTTCTGTTTGGTCTGCATTTGTAATGTCTTCTACCTGTTTGGGATCAATAGGGAATGGGCACAGTGACGTCACCATGGACGTCGCCGCCATTTTGATGGCTACAGGCAGCAGTAAACAAACGCAGTAGTTGAGTCGCATTGAGTGGAGAAAGCGAGGGAAAAGATGTTAAGATGCCAGAAAGGAAAGGGAATTTACCGGGATACATTGAACCACAAAGCCAGGGACCGGTATATGGAGAAAATGAGCGCTATAAATGGTTTGGACTTAGCCTTGGACCAAAACGTCTTGAAAACGAACCCCATTTTTTATTTGGGGGTTCCCGGTCTAGACTGATTCACGTCTCCATAAACTTTCAAATCAAACATGTAATGCACTCACCTCATAGGCACAGATGTGAGAAAGGTGTACGGGGGGTTGCTGTGTGTTTGTATATCTGTTATTGTTCAATAAACATGCATTTTTATCTCGGATGTCTGAAATTTTCTTCACCCCTTCTTCGTCCTGCAATGAATGAGTGCACCGGCTTTCTACTGCGCCACAGCACCACTGTAGCGGTTGGGAGGTGTATTGCACATTGGTAGTAAGAGGCTTACATCCGAGATAAATGGTGACGTCATTGTGCCCATTCCCTATAGGACCTGATAAGTATAAAAAAAAAAAACTAAACGTTTTTAAACAAATCTTAACATAACTCACCGCACACTGAACTGAGTTACTGTGATTTTATTAAGATCGAGCTACGCACTGGCTTCTTCAAGTTCGCTCAACAGTTGCTCAGTTGTCTTTAAACAAGTTTATGTGGTGAAAGTCTGACTGGGGCGGCAGGAGGGGTCGTGGATGGGTCCAACAAACACTGACTTTCACCTAGGAGACCAGTGTTTGCCTCTGGTAAGATTCTAAAGCCAAACCCTGTTTTTTTTTTTCTAAACCTAACCACATGTTTTTGTTGCCTGAACCCAATCACGTGCATTAGTTGCTGGAGGAGAAAAAAAAGGTCAATTTGTGTTGTTTTACTGACATAGTGTGTTTATTTTGAAAGAGACTGTATGTAAACGGTAGAGAAGACAATGCATGTAACAGGCAGAACTGGACAAACAGATCAGGTGATTAAAACCAGTAAAAACACTGAATAAAGTAGTTTCCTGTTACAAATGAATGTTTCTCCTACCCTGTTTGGCATGTCTGCAGCACCTGCTGATCTGCGTTCACCTATTTTCTCAGATAACTTGATGTGTACTCAATTTTTGTGTTCCAGACGTTCAGGAGGTTTTCACCAAGAGCTGAATTATCTGCAGAGGTCTCCTCCTCCCCAAAACAAATGCACTGTGTGATTTAAACCGGTAAAAACACTGAATAAAGCAGCTACAGAGGAACATTCTTATTATAATTTATTTAATTTCTGCCAATAAATCTCCCTAAAATCCTACACACTGGATCTTTAAAATGTGACTGGCAAAATGAATAAGTAGTACATATGCGCACTGAGACAAGGTTGCTGAAAAGGTGATAATGTGAGGGCTGTTTTTTATGGCTTGTTTCGTCCACAAGTGCCCAAATAATGTTACATTTCTTCAAAGCGCCTCACAGTGACGGTCTAAATAACGCCAACATCATCAGAGTTCAGTAATTAATGGAAAAACCATTACATTTTCTTTACTGATGTTGGAGTGTAGAGAACAAGCAAGTGTGAGAAGCCGAAAATGAACTCAGTACTGAGGTCAGATATTTCAGTAGAAGTGCTGCAGCAACTTTCCAAAGCCAGACCCCCCGGTGAGTATTTTCTCTCTGCCAGCCTCCAGCAGCTCGCAGAGATGAGCTGTCTGAGAAGAGAGGCCAATGCAACGCTGCTCGTCTCATCTCCTCCTAATCCAGCATCCCCCGCACCCCACCCTCTTCCTCCACCACCACCAACACCACCACCACCTCTCCACCCTGCTCAGTGACACTTAGCACTGGACTGTCCTTCTAATATATTCCACATCCCTTTTCACCTCCGACTAATTGGAAACCTGGAGTCTTTCTGTTTTTGTTTTTTTTTTTACTATTTTGATTTTTTTTTTTTTTTAACGTCTCCTTTGTTCTTCCTCCTCCCTCGGTGTCTGCCGCCTCCTTCTCCTCTATCATCTCAATATGAGAGACAGACCGTAAACTAACCCCTCAGCTGTCTGTAGCAGAGAAATGAGAGCGTGAACCTGTGAAACCAAGCGAGCCCTTTTATATTGGTTCATCTGCATGCAAGAGCAGGGCTGAGAGACTGGAGGCTTCATTGGAACAGATGACCTCGGGTTTATGTTTCATACATCATTATCACAAAGCCACTCTGCCTTTTTAAACGCACGGGTCTGTGAGTGCACACACACACACACACACACACACACACACACACACACACACACACACACACAAACGCACTTTATCTCAATCTTCATTTCTCTTTTTCCCCTCGTCTTTCTCACATACACACACACACACGGAGTGGAAGAAGGACAATGTGCCATGAGGGTTTTAGTCCGGGGACTGGTGGTAGTGCACTTAGACTAACAGCAATTACCTGATGTGCAGCAGAGACCATGTGGAGAGTCCTGGGGAAATCCATCAAAATGCAGTAAACCCAGTGGGCCTGTAATGAACTGGTGCTCTCCGAGCTCCTGTGCTGCACATCACATCAGTGTCTGGAACCATGTATTAGTCATGACAAATGAAGGCCGAAGCCCGGCTCCTCTGTATATTTAAGGATAGGTGGTGCAGAGAGTCCATTCAGATCTGCTGAAGGTTCGTCTTTTTACAACGACTTCAGTCTCAGTTCGTTGCTTCCTTAAATTTAAGCTAAAGAACCACCTACAGTTTGTAAAGATCTGTTCAGTTAAGGTTTTAGTTCATGTATAAAACATACTAACAGAGAATTGATACAAATTTTTGAATGCTTTCAGTTAATAATTTACACTCAGTGTAATGAAACAAGCTTTATAGTATTTTCATAACAGCAGTTATTTTTAATACCCTCAAAATTACTGTCTTTTGTGTTTCATGAAAAATCTACTCTATATGAAATTATTTCTAAAAAAAAGGTTAACAGTAGTGCCAATTGATTAGTGAAATCAGTTTGAATCACCACTGCAGTTATTTGACTTCAAGCGTGTGTAAAAATACCCAGTTTTGTCGCCACTGACACGGCTTGAAATATCCTGATGTGCTGTTAAAAAATAATTTTCTTTCACCACAAACTAGGCTGGAAAATCTGTAATTATAGTGTTTTCATAACAGCACAGATATTTATTAATACATCAGAGTTATTTTAAGGTTATTAAGTTATTATTACATTGAGTCTTCATGAAAAATCTGCCTTATGTTAAAGTAGTGACAGTTGGATTAGTGGAGGCAGTTTGATTCACCATTGTGATTATCTGACTTTGTGTGTACTGTTTAATTTATCCATATATCCACATATATATCTGTTTTAAAGGCAATTAAGGTGCTTGAGAATGACAACTAATTGAGGTAGTTACGAGCCATCCGCCCTGAACTTTAGGGAATTAAATTACAGTATTAACCATGTAAATTATAATGTTAATACTGTTTTTTTATGTATAAGTATCTGTGTGTGATCTGTCAACTTCCAGATCTAGTCATCAGAATAAATACTGTCTTTGTAAGTTCCTGCAGCCACAGATGTGGTAAAATTGTACGTTTTATATGCAGCAAAAGTTTATATTTTTTACGTTTCCACTTTTTGTGTTGTGACAACACTGTGGTCAAGTTATAGTTCGGTTTACGCACAATATACAATCAGTCAGGGTTAGGAAAAGATCATGTTTTGGATTAAAATTTCGGGTTAGGTCGCCACAAACAGAGCAGGAAAGGTTCTGATGTGTTGTTAAAAATACCCTGTTTTGTCAACACAAATACAGCTGGAATTGTCCCAACTCATCGATAAAAAATGCAGAGTTTTGCTGCCATAAACACAGCTGTTAATGTCTCGACATGTCGTTAAAAATATCCAGTTTTGTCACCACTAACACGGCTCGAAATATCCCGATGTGGTGTTAAAAATACTTTTTTTTTTGCCACAAACATAGTTGGTAATGTGCTGACATGTATTTAAAACTACCCATTTTTGTCGGCACAAATAACACTTGAAAATGTCCCAGCATGTTGTTAAAAAAAAAAATCCCCAGTTTTGTCACCACAAACATGGTTTGAAATCCTGATATGATGTTAAAAAAAATACTGGGTTTTGTTGTTTGTTGACTTGAACAGTTGTCTGCTGCTGTCTGGTGCTTGTCAGCCATCTTGCCTTGGTCTCACACCATCCACCACCATCTCCTCCTCCACATGACAAATTTAGCTCATTAACTATTAAAGGGCCAGTGTGTAGTATTTGGTATGGTTTATTGTCAATCTGAATCTGAATCTGAATATTCTACCCCTTAATATGTTTATACAAGTGTATAATCGCTATAAAATAAAATTTGTGTGGTTTTCGTAGCCTTATAATTATGCTTTATATATATATATATATATATATATATATATATATAGCAAGGGCCTTGCTTTAGAGAGGTCGCCATCTTGCGCCACCATGTATGTACGTCACACCGAGCGGACAATCCAGCCAGCCAGAAAACGCGTTTCGCGTGTATAAATGAACCAACGAAGACAGCGGAAGGAAGGAAGAAGGAGGAGGAAACAGCAGAGAGTGTTAGTAGCTCCTCGATAGAGAGTAGTGAAAAGTTTTTTTAGTTATGAAGTTTGCGATTGGACCACACTTACCACGCAACAGGAGAGAATGAACCCGAACCGTCCTCTGCGAGGAAAAGAAGATGCAACTTCACTCCTTGTGATGCACTCTCTGCGGCATTTTTCCTCCTGATGATATATCTCTCCAACGATGGTAGCAGTAGCATCGAATCCCATTCTGTGCATTCAGCCTCTCTTCTCGCCCGCTCAGCATCAAACACATGGAGTTCCTCATCTGTATGCTCCGGCTCAAACAGGTATGGCTCTGGGTCTGTGTCCGCTACAAGAAACTCTTCAAAATCCCGTTCAAAGTCATCCATTGCAGCTACTATAGTCCGGAGATATCGCTAGGCTAAATAAACAGCTGAGCTCTGTTTACCGGCTACGCTGTCAGTCAGTGTGCGGGCTGGAGATTGAGCAGAGAGGGGAGGGGGTCCCCACTCGGTATGGTAAACGAGTATGTGTGTAAAGTTATGAAGTGTGTCTGTTACGCTAGAAGAGTCAGAGTTTGGGACGGAGTCTTTTACCCCCTGGAGTGTTACCAGAGTTTTTGGAGTGCTCAAATAAACAGGCCTTTTTCCTGAACGCTCCTCTGGTCTCCTGCTCGTGAGGAATTCATTACAATATCGTAACATGGTTTAGATTTCTAAATAAACATACAACTCGTCGCTAGATAGACCTACTCCTGAAAAACTCGTGCGCAAGGCTTTTTGTCCCTACAAGGCCACTGTCATTTACCCGACGGGAAGGGTGAGCGAGTGAGCCCTGCAATCTAGAATTTGACCACTGATGTCACTGTTTTCAACCCATTTTACACACTGGCCCTTTAATCTGAACTGTGTCACTTTAGAAATGTTGATATGATATGTATGAAATATACAAATGTGACATATCGGTGGTTTGCAGTAATGTGCAATGCCAACATTTTATTCTGGCAACTGGACTCTCAACTGGATATTTTACTGGGACTTTATATAATTTGTATTCATCTTACTGCTGTGTTTTTTGTTATTATTAAATACAGAGGTCAGACTCTGTGGAACTGCTCGAAACCAACTATAAAACCATCAGCTTGGTTTTGTATCCTGAAGTGAAAAACATTTAATTAATCCTCATACCTTAACTACAAGACTGAATATATCCATTAAGTGTCATTATTATATGCCTCATGCTTTAATTGCATAAACATACATCAGCTGACAGTATCTCCTTTGAGGTAGGTCAATTTTATTTGACTGTCAGTTGTAATTTCAGTGGGCCAAACTGGCGAGAACAGAAATCGACGAGCAGCTTTCTCTACAAACATGATTTGAATACGACTGAGCTCCGGCTTCATGTGAAACCTCTCAGCTGTGTTTGTTCACGGGTGTTAGTGTTGTGCATTGTGTTGCGGGTCACCTCTAAATCACAGTCGCCCTTTTGACAGTCAGTATTGGTCCAGCAGGAAGTTTTGCGGATTCATTTTCTCTTCATGACATCCCATTTTAGGATTACCTGGGGGCGGTATTGTGCTGCCATGGACAAGTAACCTCCTTTACTAATCTGTCACCAGCCTTTAATGGATTTCTATTTGGGATATAATTATCTGTTTAAGCTGTCAGTCAAAATCTTGTCAGACATTGGGATGCCCTCAAGGAAAGAAAACTCAATATATCTCTTAGCGAAACAGCGAAGAACCACAAATGGAATTGAGCTTGTAGGAAGCTCATTGATGTGACATTTCACATGCTGCTGAGAGGAAAACAATGGAAAAGCTGGGTTGTATCTAAAACATATTTCTTCTACATAACTTCTACATATTGTCATATAATTGGAGCCAGATGTTGAAATGTTCTGTGCATGTTTACTGCCAAAAATGACAATAAGAAGGGAAAAAGAAGCCTGTCATGAGATGCTGCTTCCTTTTAAACATCATCAACACACTGGAAGTTTAAAATAATCACTTTGTGTTGGATATGAGCTAATGATAATTCATCAGAGTGGAACAAGCTAAGTGTAAACACAGGAAGAAAAAAAAAGACTCCAGCCATTAAAACATTAATAAAGCTCTATCTTCACATTATCGCCGCTGTGTGTTTCCATATGTGTTGCTTTAAAAGTGTTTTTTTAATCGCCCAGGATCATTAAAACATTTTAATGGCTGCTTTGCATATCCCATTTTTTCCTATTGTTTGATATGGTTTCTTTAATATTTATATTTATTCCTCATTTAATATGGCTGAACATGCACCCACATTAAACTGGATTAAAGGCAATGCATCCTTTTACAGTGGTTTTCAAAGTCAAAGACACTGGGGGCTCCTCTCTGACAAAACCTGCACCCCTCCCTAACACTACCCTACCCCACTAGAACTACGGTTCCCATAATAAAGTGTAAACAGGAAGTACAGTGTTGCCATGGGTTAAGTGAGTAAAGGCTAGTTCACATTATATGATTTTCACCCTGATTTTGCATCGCAGAGACTATCGTAATCTTTTGAGTGTTCATACCTGGCGACGTGTGTTTCTGTCAGCGGGAGTGTCGCCAGCTGCGTTACGACCTGTGCGTGCACACCACAAGACTTCTCCACCGAGCCCTCGCCAAGTTGCCAACAGAGCCCCAGATAACGCAGTGATGTCACCAAACTTGGAGACGACACATCGTAAAGGCGTGGCTATTCTTCCCAGTGTTGAATCAGATCTGCCTCCAGGGCCTGGGTCCAAACACAACATGCTCCCCGTGATCCTGTGGACGCCGCCATTGTTGTTGTTGCTTGCCGGCTTGTCAGTGTTGCCAGATCTTGGGAGAGAAACAAGCAACCAGGGCTATGGAAACAAGCCCAAAAGAAGTGACTATCATGCGTTTAAATAACTTATCAGACGGATATATATATAGATAAAGGTGACGTTTAGAGAGCAAACCCAAATAAGCAACTTTAGAAACAAGCCCAAAGTTGCGGCTAATAAGCATGGCAACCCCGCGACTTGTCCTCCTCACAGTTCTTCCATCTTCCTGTGTGCTGACGTGGGACGTATCCCACCTCTTATTGGCTGATGCTCTTTGTCAGTCATGTCAGACTTCTCCAGTTTTTTAGCATGCCAGATATCCAGTCCCAGTCACAACTTGCTCGTAGGCTTGTTCACACATGAGGACTCATCGTGGCAGACTATCTGCCGACTCACCTCTGACCCAAGGCGGCTCTCAAGATCCTCTGCAACGCCAAAATCGCGCTGAAAATCGTGGAATGCAAAGTAGGCTTTAGGCTGAATCCAAATGTCCACCCTCTGGACCTGCAGACTTCAGTTATACATAGTGTGACATGTTTATCGCCATCACGAAAAGTCTGCGAGGGCAGAGACTGCAAGCGGCTGGTAGACAGCCTTCGAGACTGTTTTACTTGTTGCCATGTCAACTATTGCTGCAGTCATATTCATATATATGTCGTATAGGTTGATGAATAGTTCCTGCTCACCTGTCCCTGCAGATAACAAGATATAAATCCCTTGTAGGCCTATACTGTCACTGAACAAATATATATCCATACATCTCAGGCAACACGTGTTCAAAAACAAAAATGTTTGTAAACAAGGACAGGACTATAACTCAATAAATTGGGTATTACTAATGTTGGAAGACCTTCTTTTATTGTTTTTTGGACATTTTTAGCCTATTTCACTGCTCAGCTTGTTCGGCTGCAATGATAAAATGCATTTTCAGTCCCTCTACAGCCTATACTTATACATATCTCTGTTTCATGATGTGGTTGAATATTATTTCTGGCCGACACAATTCAAGAAGCATTTTGATAGGCTTAACTATCAATAACTATTTAACACATTCATAGGGGTTTTTTTTTTTGCAAACAAATCCCACAGCATCACGTCCGTATGGCTATAAATTTTGGGTTATTAAATCAGTGAAGTCTGCTTAAGTCTGCACCCCCAGCGGACTCTCTGGAAGTCTGCAAACTTCCGCTTGAGGCCCCTTGTGGACTTGTTGAAATGTGATTTTGGACAGCCCTCAGCACTCCCAGACTTCCCAGGAACGTGCCCGCAAATCCGCCAGTCTGCAAGTGCAGTGAAATCCGGACATTTGGATTCAGCCTTACACTTTGGGCTTCAATTTGAGCCTGTTTTTTAATCCTATATTTGTTTACATTTTGGCACGTTGGCAGCATTGAAGTTATGCCAACTTAGCTATTAGCAGTTCCTGTCTGCAGTGCACCTATAAATGTACTGACTACTGCCACCATGTTGTTTTCATACTAAAGAAAACTTAAAAATGTGATGATTTTGAGTCAAGTTCAAGCGTTTATTCACAACGGACACTAGAAATAAAGCTAACCTCAGAAAGTGTAAGTTGCATTGGACCTAAAAATATCTGTATCATGTCTTTGTGTTCTAATTTGACTGAGATATGACACTCAGAGGGTAGAGGGTCTATGGGCTTTGACAGAAGTTGCAGTATCTTTACCTCACATCTCTCCCTCTGAGTTTAAAACTCTTCTAACATAAGGCCACATACACACGTCCTGTAAACATTAGCTCATCACTGCTTCTTTGCTCTCTTCCTGTGTCACAGATTGGCTTCATCGGCACTTCCGGTACATGCTGACAGAAGCTGGGTAGGTACAAAAAGTTCATGTATATGTGCCTTATTAGCACACGGTATTTGAATTTGCTTTGGTTTGATTCTTCAGCTGTGTTGCTGCCTCTTGCAGACAGTACCCTTGTTTGTTGCTTGTTGCTCTCTGTTTACCGCTGTGCCATATGTTTGAGGTTGATGCTCTCTAATTAGGTGTCAGAGAGCGTCATGGACATGTGGCCTGCAAACTTACCCAGAATAAAAAATGTATGGCATCCACTTATTGAACGAGACTAGTCTACAGGCATGCTTGCTAACGCGCTCACAATACCAGTGTTAACATGCTGATGTTGAGTTGGTTTACTCTTTACCAGGTTCAGTATCTTAGTGTTTGAGTTTCAGCATCCAAAGATTTGTGACTATTCAGGACTATACGCAAAGTACAACTGAGGTTGATGGGAATGTCTTTAGTTTTAGCAGGTATTTATAGACCTGGTGTTAACATTTTCAAGCATAATGTGGAGCATCGTGACACTATGTTCCAACAGCAACATGTATCTGACGATCACGCTGCATCGCTCCACATCAGAGCTCTCTGCCCACGCTGTATTCCTTACATATGCACTTCTATTGCGTCATGTAAACAAACCACCAGCTGTGCACTCGAGATCAGACTGGAGACATAACCACTGACTTATTTTTCTAAGTTTGTACTTTTTAAACAGACAACACACATTTTATGTTGTGATATTTACTGGAAATGACATAGAATACAGCCAACAGCACACAGCCGTGCTTGTTATTAGTGATGGTCATTTACCTTACTTGAAACTTTCAGCTCCCAGTTGAACTCCCTTCAGCCACCTGCCACTTTTTCCAAGGTTTCTTCAGTAAAATAAGAAGGAATCATAGAGATAATCACTCATTTAAACTGTATGAATCAGCCATTCCTTGTCCGTTGCATTGCTTTTAAAGCCAGCGACAAGAATCAATAGAAACATGGCGTCCAACAAAAGTTTAGCTCAAAACAGCACGCTGCATCGCTCACAGCCAGTTAGGACGCCTCTTTCGTGTGCTTCAGATCTAAAATGTTGCCATTTTGGTGCAATTTGTCTTTTTGAGAGACTAACTGTGTCATAACTTCTCATGTCACCACAGAAAACACACTTAACTTTCAAGTAAACAACATGCACGACTCATCTCCTACTAAAATTTGATCTCCTTCATGTTGCTGGTGCTCGGCTTAACAGTAAATGGCGCACGGCCTCTCAGACACTAGTGGCTATGACAGTCCATTTATATTACATCAATCATGTTGTCATGTAGCTTATTACTGAGGCAGGACAAGTGGATTTAGTGCAGTGATGCTGTCAGCACAGATTACTGATTTAGGCTACAATAAAACTTTAGTTAAATGCCCAGTCCCTTTTACTAGCTAGTGTGGCTACACACTTTGACAAATAAAGGCCTGTCTCAATTAGAGGCCTGGTCTGGTTGCCAAGCGGTTCATTTTTATAGAAGTTCTTTGGATGTATAAAACCAGATTATTGACTCCCCACTGGAGCTTATGTTAGTTAGCTGCTTTGATCGCACGTACAAACATAAATGTTTATTCTTTGTCAATATAGAGATGCTGCACATAAGCCCCTTTTACACTGCCAGATTTTCGGCGAATGTTGGGCCATTTTGCCGGCAAGCTGCGAGCGTTTAGACACACAGAGCCGGATTGGCGAGTTGATCCGAGGTGCCCAATTTTCCGCCTCGTAGGGTAAACATATTGGCGGAATCTTTTTGGTTTAAAAAGAACAAGGCACCCTTCTGCCACTGGAGGGGCTGTTGAAGACTTGTGGGAGGGGAGGCTGGGAGGCTGTTGATGACGCTGCACGTGTGACCCACTGGCGGTGGATAAACAGGAAACAGCTGATAGCAGGAATTAGCGAGCAACTAGTAGCAAGAGGGAAACACAAACCTGACAGACACTGTAAAGATGAGCAACTGGGGAGACAAGAAATTGGACGCCCTCCTTGTCCTCGCAAACAAAGAGGCCATTAACCGTCAAATGACGGGGACGGTGAAGGACGGGCCGACTTATGAGAGAATCGCCGAAGGACTGACCAGCCGCGGCTTCCCTCCCACGTCACTGTTTACGTCACATGCTGAGCTACATGTTTTGTTACTTGCTCACGCCCCCCATTGCCCCAAAAAAGGCGCATTCTGTATGAACAAAAGTAGGCAGGCGGCATTTTGCTGCACTCCCCGATTTTGTTTTTATACTGCCAATGCTGAAAAAAGACTGATTGGGCTTTCCTGCAAATTTGCACAATTCCTGTTAAAAAAGGGCTAGTGTTAGCTTGGTTAGGTTCTCCACAATTCAATCGTTCAGTTAATTTTACTAAAACTACAGTATGAGCGCCAAAGAAGACAGTAATTTATTCAGATTTACCAGCCTGGTATTGATATGGTATTCAAAGCCTAATTTTTATAAGTAAAACTCATACTGCTTTAAATAAACAGTTTATTTGATTGTATTTCTTGAACTTTGCTGAGCAACAGTTTTGTGTGAAAGGAATTAAAGGCCTGTCCCATATAGACGCCTGTCCCAAATATAAGCACATAATGGCCTGGTGTTTTACGGCACCTTTTAATTTGCCAGAACTTGTCATAATGACAAATGTCTGTTCAGCCAGTTTGCAAAACACTCAAGCTGTTAAAGCTTGTACACCAGACCGGCAAAACAGGAATTTGACCCAACTCTAACCATGAACCAACGTATTGGACAAATTTAAGATGTTGACCTGGTGATGGTGCTAAAGGAACAGTCAGAACATCACCCAAATCCACATGATTCATCCACTGGGGACCATGAATGTCTGCGCTAAATGTCATGGTAGTCCATTCAGTGGTGGTTGACATAATTCAGTCTCAACCGAAGTGTTGATCGACAAACATTGTTATTTACAGAACCAAAGCTTTTCTGGCTCAAAATATGTGGCCTCCATTTACTAAAAAACCTTTTGCCAGTCTAATAACGCTCCTATTACATGTGAATCTGACAGAATTTTAGATAATAAACTTAGTCCCACGTTTCTGCGGCAGGCAAAGAAAATTAATAAGCATTCATGAAAGTCAAGCACATCAAACATAAAGAGGAGCCAAATGTAACAGCATTCCTTTAATTTCATCATTTCTCCCTGCGAGTGATTTTAATTCACACTCTGAAACTAGCATTCGATTTCAGAAGCATAATTTAAATTTCACCCAGGCATAATGATCAGCAGCATGAAGGTTGGATTGCTGCTGGCCGAAGCGAAACACGAAGCGTGATAATTCATTGTTAAATGGACACATGGCCGAAACCACATGTGTCCAGGATCCTTGGGTACCTGCAGGGTATTAGTGCTTAACGGGAGGGTCGGGCTGCGGGAGGCTGGATAGAAAGGTGATGACACTTGGCTGCGGTAAGCAGGGATCCAACGGCTGCTGCTGCACACACACATACATAAATATACATACACACACACACACTTGAGCCAGGCTTTTAGGGGCTTGATGGGCCGTGGGAGGGGGAAGGCAGATGGGGGAGGACGTGACCGGTGTCTGCAGGGACAGCTGCAGACGTCTCCCCTCCTCACCGCCTCACACCTGTTACACATCATGTCCGCTACAACACACACAGCATCGTGGGTGAACCCCAGCACGCCACCACACACTCTGAGAATTAGCAAACACAACACACATGCGTGTTCAAATAAAATTAACATTATTAAACAGGGGTGACATGCCATGATCTGTCATCATCTCATTTGTTACTCTTGAAGTGAAAACACATTGTTGCAGCTTTAAATACATTTCTTGCGTGACATTTATTTGACATTGAGTACAAATAATAATTACTGGAACATTATTGAGACGTTAATTAAAAGCACAGAATTACTACGAATGCCCTAAATTGAGAAATTCAATTCACTGACCGAGCTACATCCAGAAAGCCTTTATCTCTGTGTGAATTCACCACTGACTTATTCAGTTTTTTCTTTTAGCTCTGTTCAATATTCCATATCTTCCAGTGTCTTCAAATTAATTCATGAAAGAGAAATGGAAATGACAGTCATGTTAGAGATATATAGTATCGTGCGCAACTAAGAAGTCTCAGTGGATTATTCTCTTTACGTATAACTGGAATTAAACTGCATTATTTTTTGCCACAGCATCAATATCTGCTCTGTAAGAAGAGGAAAAGAAAACAGAAACTAAAAGAGAGCAATTAATCTTTGCATTATGTTCAAGCAGTGAGGCAACAAGGAAGTAGGAGTTATTGACAAAATATTGGATCTTTATTTACCCTGAAAAATGCATGAAAAATTACAAACCAAGAAATGAACAACTTGGCCTATGAAAGAGGTCAACATGACATAACTATACTCAATATAATAACTAAACTAAGTGTTAACTGAACAAACTGACCTGTCCAAATGACACATGAGGGAGCTTGTTAAACTAAATAAACTAAACTAAACTAAACTAAACACAAAGCAAAGCTAACTAAACCAAAATCATGCCCATGACATGGCAGCACATGATTTGATCCAATGAGTTGGCTCCAGGATTTAAGAGTCCTCAGCCCTCAGCTGCACCTTTGGCCAGGAAGTGACCACCCTAAACAACCACGATAACTCAAAGACAAAGAAACAGATGATTAATATCAAACAGTTTGCCTGTGTGACTCTACAATGCCAGAATGTGTACACTTAAACAATATAAGGTTAAAAGCAAATAAACAGATTCTAAATCAAACCAACCGTGTGATGCGAATTGTTCAGATATGGTTGACCATAAATAAAAGTAAACAAGGTAGGTAACAAACTAATGAGTTTTAAGAGTGTGGACTGGGAAAACATTATCATGTGTGGCTGTGACCATCACGTTAATTTAGCAGAATAACATAAGTTATCCGTCTGCGTAGCATCAGGATCAGGTTTATTGCAAAGACAGAGTCTGCCATAGAGTGTGCCAGGGCTGATGTCAAAACCCGGAAGTTTAGCATCGCGCTGGTTCCTGGAAGAGAAAGTGAATGTGATTTTTGCATTGCATTTTGGATTATGTCTGAAAATAAGCTCTGTGGCTAACACAAGTTTATGATACTTACAGGTTTTATTCAGCGAGATAATCTTCACATATGAACCCCTTTCATACCGCATTTGAAGCTTAAATGCGATCGCCAGAAGTAAAAAGCTAACGTTAGGCTTTAACGGACTACATGACTACTCCACGGTCGCATGACTCTTGACGTCACCGCCACTAAGCTTTCAACTGATTTCGGCCGCTTTATTTTAAAAACATTGTATAATGGGGAAATCGGACTGTTTAAGCTAAATAAGAAGCTGTAATGGCGGACTGCCAGCACTCTCGCCTGTTCGGGGGTGATGACGTTTAATGTCCCCGACAGGGTTTGTAGTCGTATTGAGCAACTTGTTAGCAACCGCCTTTTTTACGACACGGAAAAGCTTCAAAATTCACAAGTAGGATATTTACTGACGTGTTTCATGTCGTAGAACAAAACCTGAAACTCGCTTAAGCTTTTGTTAACCACAGACCTTATCTGAGGCATTTTACCAAAATCCCATTCAAAAAACGTTTTGACTTTTAGACGAGAGAACCGGAAGTGCTAAAAGTGCTAACGGAGTTCCGGGTTTACTGGCACACACTATACTGTTTGGTGTATAACAATAAATATAACAAATGTACTGCAAAAGTCAAGAAACATAAAAGACAATAAGTGAATGAATAAAAGAAGCCATGATTATCATAAAGCTTGCAGGCCAATTTTGTTATCACTGAACGGCGCCATTCTAGCTGTGTCCCCCTCATTTCCACTTTTTATGCAGGCTAAGCTAACAGGCTGCTAGCTCCAGCTACTGCCGACCATACACCAAACAACTTTTCAAGCAACTCCACTATCAAATTTCTAATGTTGAAATAAAATCACAGGAGTTTCCATTTCATTTCATTTTATTTATTAGAGAGAGTACGAACATTACATACAATAACAAAACGGCACACTGTGTGGCTAAAGTACAACCAATGTTACTTAAACAAAGGATGGACATTCTTCAAAAAAGCACCTAGTTTATAGATTGTTTTTGGCGTATCTGATTGTAATTACATAATTAATTAAAACATAGATGAACAGTTTAGATAATACTTTGGCAAATACCTTTCTCTGTAAGTCAATAAGCTTACATCCGGACATTAAACAAAATATGACACTCATCTCCCACATGATTATCATCACAGAGGTTGTAGATCCTCTGGTTTCTTTCCAGCCCTTCAGTGACTTCAGTGACTTCAGGAATTCTGGTGCTGTTTACTCAAATCACAAATAGCCTTTACCTCAGTTATTGGGCGCCCCTAATCTCGATCACGATCGTTTGGTGTAAGGTGGTCATAAAACTCAGTCCAAGCTGTCTCAAGTCAGTTTTTTGACATTCTGACAAAATCAAACATGTTCAATATCATTGTAGGTTTTATTCTTGGCTCATGCAAATACTGAAGTTCAGTAATATGAACATGGTCGACATCCAATAGCTGCGCTCTCTCCAGCACCAAACAGGAAGCAGCAAACTAGGTAGATGTTAAACATGGAGGGGACTCCGGGGAGGAACAAGTCTCGGTTCTGTTGTACTGTGGAAAAGGAGGAGGAACTGGTGGAGATGTGACGTGAACAAGAATCAGTGTTTAATTTAGAGTGTATCTGATCCCCCACCCAGCACTTATTTTAGTGAGAAATCTTAATTCTTGAAACAGTACCCCCTCATTCCCACTGTCTCCTCCCACTAAAGGAGAGCAACTATGTCATGTAAATGTAAAGTTTGTACACAAATACAGTTTGTCTTTATTTTATTGATGCCGAACTAACAAGAATACTTGAAACATTAGATGCCTTTTATCTTGTGTTTCTAGAGTCATGTGTGTCTGCAGACATGTAAGGAATTGTCAATATGTTGTGTTGCTTAAAGGGAGTTTGGTGAAATATTTTCCACCAGGGGCAGGATGGGAAATAATCTCAAAATGAATCTAGCTGTAGCCTTGCAAATAGTGACCCTGCAAGATCCTCAGTCTATGCAAAATCATGTCTGTGACTAAGAACTCAATCTTTAGATGTGAGAGTTGTCAGATTTAAGTCTTTTAAAATATTTTTAATGTCCTTTCAAAGTCATCTCATGTATGGTAGGTGTACATATTTACCATACAAATATGAGAGCGGTGTCAATCTTCTTTTCTACTCCTCAGCAAGAAAGCAAATAATCATATTTACGAAAGCATCCAATGTTCCTTAAAAAAGCCAAATCCTATATTTGGCTTTTCTCAACATATTATTTGTTTTGCACATTTATGCTGTTGCTCAAGGCAACCAATCCCTTGACATGTGACTTGACACTTTAATAAACAAGGGAGGAATTTCTCAGAGGGACAAACTGTCAGCGGGGGTCATGGCGTTCCCA
Organism: Epinephelus fuscoguttatus; assembly: GCF_011397635.1. Classification (NCBI taxonomy): domain Eukaryota; kingdom Metazoa; phylum Chordata; class Actinopteri; order Perciformes; family Serranidae; genus Epinephelus; species Epinephelus fuscoguttatus. The sequence continues at coordinate 40,367,420 of NC_064753.1, forward strand.
GATCTCAACTGCTCTCAGAGCGAATCTCAGTTTCTTCTGTATCGATGGAGGAAAAGCAGTTTGCTCTTGAAAAGCTGCCTTTCATTACAGTCTGGGGGAGTGGTGTAAACACGAGTCAGGAAGCTAAACAAGAGGCCAACGAGAGGTCGGGTTGGAGAGAAGAGAGAGGTCAAGTGAGGGAAGGAGCCAAGGCTTCCTCTAAAATCCTTTGTTCCATGTATTGCACTCTATGAACGCCTTTACCGTCATTTGAGGTTGAGAAGCCGAAAAGAGATTAAAAAAAGCTCAGTGCATCTTCAAACGCAGAAAAACAAACATAAAAATGATACAAAGAAAAATCGATAGCTTGGCTGTCTTTGTAAAGCTCACATCTTTGCTTCTGTTTTTCACTTTAACTGGTGTAGACACTAACAAAGGATTTCTCTTCCACAGTCCATGACTCGGAGCTCCAGGGCCCAAACAGATGACCGCGCAGAGGCCCTGTTTGCTGTAATGATGTCAGTATAACTGTGTTTCCATTACCTTACATAGTGCTGCAGAGGAAGTCCGATTTTTCCTCTGCCGTCCAGGGCAAAGCTGGAGCACAGGTAAGACCAAAGCAGCCTGTAGAGAGTTGTAAATTATAGAGAGGTTTGAGAAGTTATTTTCATAAAACATAACGCCTATGGCTACTCATTTGGAATTTGGTCCTGGCTGCTTGAAATATTTACAGGCTTTGTGAAGAGGTGGATATGTTCTTTTTTACGTTAAGGAAAAAGTTTCTGTATTTATACATAAAAGAGTAGGTGTTATGTTCAGAATGTTAAAAATATTAGCAGCACATACAGAGGACACAGATGTTTGCCACGGCGAGGTGTAAATAATAAAATCAGTGACTTCAGGTTCATGGTCTTAATGTTGTGTGTGCTGTCTCGCTGCCATGACTCATAGGAACACTTGAATGATGTAATGGTAGTAATAACACCTTTGCGTTTCCCCATGACAAGTCAACAGTCTGCTGTGAAAAAGGCCTGCTGTTATTTGTGTGTTAAATAAGTCTGTCGTCCATATTTTTCTAATTGTCAACAAAACTAATGAAAAGGACCAAAACCAACAATGACTTGATCAAGTTTCTCTGTCTGTATCGAAAGCCTGATGTATGTTAATCTCTACTAGGGCTGCCCCAGACTAAGAATATTCCTAGTTGACCTTTGAGGTTGAACATGCTGCGCTTTAGCCAATCACAATGGAGGGGGCGGGGTCGAGACGTGCAGGTGTCCCCAGGAAATGTGTACCTACAGAAACGGCAAGCTCCGTGTCCATGGCGACCGCTCCACCCAAAACGCTGTCTTGTCACCGGGAAAAACATAGACAACAGCACAACTTACAAGCGTTGTATATCCACCAGCACACCTTCCACTTCTCACGACAGCAACAAAAGGGCATTAGCGGCAATGTTTTTACCGCCATTTGGTTTGAGTTGCAGATAGGAGTGTAACACTGGGGGCACCGCTGGAAGTGAGGGGGTGAGTGATCCCCGAGGCCCCTGCACTTCCGTTAGTCGAGAAACTACAGGCAGTGCGTCCAGAGGTAAAGGAAGAAATTTTTTATTACGATGGATTTCGAGATTGATGATTTTTTGCAAACGTGACACGTTTATGAGTTACTTGCAGTTCATTCAGAATGAATCCACAACCCACTTTTGGGCCGCGACCCACCCACTGGCAACTATTGCTGTAGTACCTTAGAGCTTCTCTGTTAAAGTATTAAAAACCATAGACACCCCTTGGTTTCTGGACGATGGTTTTGAAACCATTAGTTTGGCATTTTGGACGTCAGCATCTTGGCTTTTTGGATCCAGACATGACCATATTTGGACAAGAGGGTGGAGCTGTGGAGGAGCGAGGGGTGGATCTGACTGAAAACCTGAGGACAAGGTAGCCACGCCCTAAAAGGAGCCCTCCTTTATCGTCTATTTTACTATAATTGGGACCCTCAGTTACAAAATGAACATTATGTTGTATGGAAGAAGACCAGGAACTAGCGATTGAGACCATAAATTTCTTAGGAAACTGTTTGCTGAGGTAATAAATGAAGTGAGAAGTAGGGTCATTTTTCTCATTGACTTCTATACAGTCGGATCTTTTAACAGTCAGCGGAGTTGCCCCCTGCTGGCCATTAAAAACAACGCAGGTTTAAGGCACTTGTACATTGGGTTCACTTTTTATTCCTGGAGACAATCAGCTATCATCTGATGACAATAAGCCTCTTGGAGTGAGGGCCAATTATTCTAGAGATGTGGTGAAGCCAGTGAATATCTGGGCCAAGACGTCCTTGTGTGATGCTCATTGTTTACAGTTGGATTAGCAACGAGAGAAAGGTCCATACAACATTTTGGCTAATTTCTATAAACAGAAAATTCATAAGTTAAAAGCTACCTTTTTCATGAGACAACAGTGGTACCATAGATTGCATTTCCACCTCCTTTGCTCTCCTCTCCAGCTGTTTACCTGCAGATAACCAATCCCACTGAAACATAATTGATTGTTACTTCAGGGACTACAAACATAAACCAGAATGCTCCTAATACCAACATCTTGTCCTGTTGCCCACGGATTCATCATACATATGCAGATATCTGTTGTTAGAGATTAACCTGGCGATAACCCCTGGAGATAACTTGTTGAAAACACATCAATATTACTTCATTACCATGAACATAAGCTGCACTTTGAGTTAATTTAACATACAGTACATCCTCCTGGTGCCACAAATTCTCATTAGACCACCAAATCTGTATTGATCCACATCTGAAAACAGTCCCCAATGCCCCCCTTTTGAATAATATTTGCCAATAAATGACAGTGTCCAGCTGTTTTGGATTATTATTTAGCCTTCTTGAAAATAAAAGTACATATTCCTAAGCATTTTTTAAAGATTTTCATTAAGTAGGATCTTAAGTAGGATCAAATTGTCTTTGGGCTGAGAGCCACAGAGAAACTGGAGATGTGGGAACATATTGAGAGACGGGGTAACCAGTGTTGACTTTGGGATTTACACAGGATTTGTTGACAGTTACAAAAATATGAAATATCACCAGTCTTATCTTTTAAATGGTGAAGCTGGAGAGGCTTTTTGTGAACATATTGTATCATCAGCCAATATTTATGTTGCGATCACCAGTGACCTTAAGTTTTAAGCAAATAATTTTTTCTTCATGACGGTGGTGTCTGTCATCAACAGCAGGGATGTTCAGTGCATAGATGAACCATAGGCTCCCACCTGATCAGTGGTGCCCCCAGAAATTTTTCATTGGGGTGGCCAGATGGGGGCCACTAGAAATGGGGTGGCAAACTGGTAACAAACCTCTCAGAGTTTAGGGGAGACTTGTGGATACCCATAGAACTCATGTTTTGTTTTTTTGTTCAGATATCTTGAGGTGAGAGTTGAAGGGACCCTTTTCAAAATTACCATTCGCCAAAATTTAACCAAAATTTGGAGCGTTATTTAGCCCCCTTCTTGGAAAGGTATGCTGACATGGTTAGTATCCAGTGCCAGCCGGTGGCATAGGCAGTATAGGTGAATGCTAAGGGTGCCGTCATCCAAAGAGGGCGCTACAAATTGGGAAAGAAAAAATAAATCACAATGTTTATCTTTTACTTTTTTCACGAATACTATTACTACTATTTTTTTGAAATATTACATACGGCCACAACAACATAGCGACATAGCAAAGCTTACTAAATAATAGAGACCGTAAGTACTATATCGTAGGCAACTGGATTGCTTGCGTTTCTTGAAGACGTTTCGCCTCTCATCCAAGAAGCTTCTTCAGTTCCTCTTCTTCAGACATCTTCTTCAGATGAGAGGCGGAACGTCTTCAAGAAACACAAGCAAGTCCAGTTGCCTACGATATAGCACTTACGATTACCATGACCTGGATGACTGAGAATCTTCACCGACAAAATAACAGAGACCTTTTTTTCTGGGTTCTTGCCGCCCCTGGTCCACCTCAACTACTAGTACCCATTCAACTACCACTACACTACTGCGAGGAGTGGATGTGGAGAGACAGAAAAAACAACAACAAATTGGTGTTGAATTGGGCAGGTGGAGGGCTAGTTATCGTTACGTCTAAGCAGCCGGTGGCCACAACGAACTGCTCAGGGAGGGTGCATTGACTTAAACTGAGATGTGTTCAAGCTCTATTCAGTAAAGATGAGTACTGGGCGAAGTTATGTTAGAACAGTCTCATGATGTGTTCAGTGTAATCTTGTAAATGTAGCTTTTGGTGAGAAATTTGAATAATTACAGTCGTTTGAAGGAGAAACCAAATGTGATAGGGCTGCCACTGTTGGTACCAATGGATGCCTCATGCTGTCTAGTTTCACATGATACCAGCACCTTTGCTGTAGCTTAATAAATAAGCGCACCACAGCCTCTTAAAGACAGTAATGTCAGCCTTCAGTTATATTTCCTCCTGGTCCCTTCTTTGTGGTGACACTGCATTCAAGATGTAATATTGTTCATTTTTGTTTCCTTGTAGCTTCTTGGTTGTGTTTTTAAGATTGCAGCCATCAACCAGTAAGAGAACATTGATGCAGCTTAAATGGCTAAATGTGTGAAAATGTAAAGTGTCACTTTTGCCTGTGTTTTGAGTGCTGTCTGCCCTCTGGCTACCTGACACCAAAACAAGGAACGTCTACTCTGATGCACATTTTCACACTTTTATTTCTTTAGTTGTTCACGGTGTGAAAGTGTGAGCAACAACACAAACAGAATGTGTCCTTTGTAGATCATCTGATGTCACAACATTGTAAAGTAGCTGCAGATGACACGAGATTAGTCCCTCAGTGTTTGGAATATTGCAGGATTTGTTTTGTACATTTTGGGTTTTGTTGAGAGTATGAAACAAGTACAAAACTTCTGTGTCAAGATCAGTAAATAATTATTCTATTTTCTTGAGAAAAAGGAAATATAATTACACCCATGGCCGGTCCAGCCTTTGACTCTTTAGGAGTGTGAACAACATGCTGCTTAATAATCTGGAGAATCTTAACTTTAACTGGATTAAATCCAAGGTTACAAGTCTTGGTGTGATCCTAGATTCAGACCCCACATTAACAAGGTGGCAAAAACATAATTTTTCCACCTCAGAAACATAGCTAAGGTATGACCATTTCTAAATGAAAAAGATGCCGAGAAATTGATTCATGCCTTTATTTCAAGCCAACTCAACTATTGTAACGCACTTTTTACCAGCCTCCCAAAAAACACCACTGAGAGACTTGAATGAGCTGAAGTCTCTGCAGCTTGGCTATTAACCACAACCAAGTCTGAGCTGCTCTGCACTGACTTCCTGTTACATTTAGAATTGATTTTAAGCTCCTCCTCCTTGTATTCAAAGCCCTAAATTGGCTCAGGCCAAGCGACATTGCTAACTCCCTTGTTAACTATTTGCCTCCAAGAACACTGCGATCATCTGCTGCTGGTTTACAGGAGGTTCCCAGCAACAGCCGGAAGAAGATCAGGGATGCAGCCTTTGTCAATTACACCTCAAAGCTATGGAACACACTACCTATAGATATCAGGGAAGCTAGCTTGCTAAATATTTTTAAAAGAAAGCTAAAGAGGTATCTGTTTAATGGGATAGTGCACCCAAAATTGAAAATTCAGCCATTATCTACTCACCCATATGCCGAGGGAGGCTCTGGTGAAGTTTTAGAGTCCTCACATCACTTGCGGAGACCCAAGGGGAGAGGGGGGGCAACACAACTCCACCTAATGCTGGCTGATGGCGCCCCAGATTCAGCCATTATCAAGTAGATAATGGCTGAATTTTCAATTTTGGGTGCACTATCGCTTTAATTTAGCCTTTAACTAGCCCTGATTTTCCCAATACAGATCTGAAACGCTTTCTTTTTACACTACACACTGCTGTAACTCTTTTGAAATCTTACTTGATTTTATGATTTTTAGTTTTCCAATTCTATGATTTTTATGGCTCAGTTAATCCATGTTTTAACTGTTTTTAAATGCCCTTTCATATGAATTGCCCTGTCTGTTTTATGTCCATTTTGTCTATTTTCATGTGAAGCACTTGGTGCTTACACTGCCCTTATTGTTAATCACTTTGTGCTGCATTTCTTGTAGGAAAGGTGTTACATTAATAAAGTTTATTATTATTATTATAACATTACCATGCAATTCAAATTTGTAGAAATACATAATCATCAGTGTAATTAGGCCAAAATAGAGACAGAAGTAAAGATTTAATTGCTGAATGTTTTACAGCACAGAGAACAAAGGTGTTGGTGTGGTAATAATCATAAGCTCACAGAGCAGAGATCTTTGTATCTAGTGTGTCTCTATATATGAATGTTTCTTCGCACCTCTCCTAAGTGATAGCCTTTCCTCTGCCACAGTGTCAAACTGATTCCCCAGCAGACTCCAGCCGGCTGAAGCTCCTCCAGTTAACGTTGCCAGCTGCCCTGAGGCGAGTTTAACCTGAGAGGAGAGATGCACCTGTACAACATTAAGCTGGGATTGCGGCGCTCAAGCTCACTAAATCTCTGTCCACTCAACAGGTATTAAACCCCAAGCAGCGAAGCGCCACACAGGGGGCTGCAAACGTCTCCTCTTCCCTGCTGATGAGCCTTTGCTTCTCCGTCCTGCCTGCCAGTGTTGTCAGTAGTCATGCAAAGAAAACTGGTGGTGCTGTTAGTCAGCCTGTGAATTATAGCCAAGGCAGCCGGTATCAGTGTTAAGGGAACGAGTCGTCAACTCGGCACGTCTCTCAACACCTCGGTTTCTTCAGCATAAATCAAGTGAACATGTTTTCAAATCTCCTTCCTGCTCACCCGTAAACATCACTTTGTTTGTATGAAGGGAGCAGCGTATTTAGGTGAACCAGGCATGGCGTGATTGTGAATGACTGAGCTCAATCTATCCACCAGAGAATAATGTATACCTCGCGCGCCGAATGGTTTTGATGATGAAACAATCTGTTGCTCACGTTGCATGGTTCACGGCAAAAAGCCTGCAAACATCCTGCCATATATATCAAACAACCCCCCCCAATGTGCACGGTCAGTCACAGATGTCCAAATCGCTCTTTGGTCCTGTTTATCTGGAAATGTATCTCTGATTTACTCTGGTGGCTAAATTATGGCCACATATGTTTATGTGCACAGGCTGTGATTGATTAGTTTGTTAAGCGTTTTGTCCCTGAGGCACTTTTAGGAATATGGCGATGTGCTGCAACAAAATGAAACACGTTTTTCTTGTGACGTTTTTCTGAAACCTTTGGGTTTAAATATCTTCGAGCAAGCTTGACTTCAAATTACACTGCACAGCATCGAAACACATATATGGTATTCTGAAACTATCGTGATATTTGTGTCCCTGCACTTTCTTGATACCAAAAGAACATTCAAAAAATGGATGATGGATCAGTCTTTTTTTAGATGGCCTATTATGTGTAGCTTTTGCCATATTTCTAGATCTTTCAAGATTATGCAGATTTCCAGAGCCAGATTTTACATGAATAGAGGGTCACCTCTAAAGCTCGGTCTCATTCTCAACATCCCCTCCATGCTGAGTTTCAGATGCTTCCATCAGGGCGGAGGTTTTGCCTCTCTCAATGCAGCACTAAGCGTTACAGATCATCCTTTGTCCTGTCTGCTATCGCTTATCACCATCAGTGACCACTAATGTCCATGATTCACCCCTGACAGTGTGTGATACTGGAGTCTGTGTTTTGTTGTACTCATGACTACTGTCTGTATCTCGAATTGCCCCTCGGGGACAGTAAAGTTTTACCTGACTTTACCTTACCTTAGATTTTGGACATTCAACCTGCCTAATTTTGAATTCAGTCGTGATCTCATATTAATTTTTGGTACAAATGGCACATGAATACCCATTTTAATGAATTATGTCATGTGTTGTAAGATATTAGTATTTTATGTCTTTTTATGTCTCCACACCAGCATAATTTTTTCAGATGGTCAATCCGTCCATATGTTCATCTGTCCCATTTTTAAAAAGGCGATAACTCAAGGAAGCCTTGAGGGATTTTCTTCAAATTTGGCACAAATGTCCACTTGGACTCAAGGATGCACTAATTAGAATTTGATGGTCAAAGGTCTCTCACAAAACATGTTTTTGGCCATAACTCAAGAATCCATACACTAATTATGACAACATTTCACACAGATGTCTAATAGGAAGTGATGAAGTGATGACATTTTATATCCAAAAGGTCAAAGGTCCGTTCCCTGTAGCGTCATAATGTCCTATAAAAACACTTTTCTGGTTGTTATTCAACATCATATCTCAGGAGCAGAAGCTGAGACTGGTCAGATGGGTTGAAGATGTGTGTGAAGCATCAACATCCATAGTGATAACATCCAGTTTGGAAGCCTTGTCAACTGTCATGGCTGCATATGAGTCTGGACAGACATGGATGTAAACTGCGACTACAACATGACTGGTTCATGAAAGGCTCATAACCATGAAGCAGTGATTGTAGTTTCACTTGTACCTTGGGTTTACTGTCATTTCCACCACACTGTGCAAAATATAAATTCAGTGACTCTTTTCATGTTTGTTTGTTTGTTTGTTTGTTTGTTTGTTTGTTTGTTTGTAGGGTTGTATTCTTGGTGACTACGGCAGTCATGTGACAGGAGAGCACATGGCTGAAGAACAGTAAGCTCCATGGAGAGAACTAAAGAAAGAAGAACTGAAGGTACATATTTGTTAAATCAGGAGTATGCTAATTGTCTTGTCATTTCCAGACAGCTCATATTTCCTTTGAGCGTACAAATAATAAGCAAACAACATTTTATGTTACACTTAAACGGACATTGTCAAGCTATCATGACATTTTATTTTTTAAAAAGTGACAATTTAATTTCCACAGCAGTCATTTCCCCCGCTTTGTTTATTGTGGTAAAAGACATATGGTCATAGAAATGACAGTGCTATTGTCTTATTACTGAAGATAGTGAATCAATATAGTCTCATAGTGTAAAAGCGCTTTGAGTGGTCGGATGACTAGAAAGGCGCTATACAAATGCAGGTCCATTTACCAATATATTTTAGATGTGTATTTCTCAGTGTTTCCTGACCACATTGGACCATAGTTAAAGAGCGACCCATTTCTCCTCTGTACTCCTTGTGTCACTGCTGTTGTTGCTGTGCACCTTTCATCAGTATAGAAACAGTGTTTAGTCATCAGGATGTTGGTTCGTAGAGAGTGATTGATGGTGTGTTTTGCTCTTGATGAAAGGAGGTCAAAACCACAAGGGTCACATTCTTCTCTCTTTGTCTGCGGCTCTTTATCTCTGACCACCTTTCCGCCCATACACACTCCTACACACACACATATATGCCTACGCTTCTTTACTTCTCATGGCCAGTTACTCATGCATCAACAAGGTAAGAAATGGAAGCCGTATCTGTTTCGATGAAGTCATCTATTGACAGTAAATACAGTTTGTAGATGCTGCAGCAGTACCCAAAATAATGATGGGTGGGGACGTTTTCTAGGTTAGGAAGGAGATGGCATGGCTTGTTAGATGATGACTTAAAAGATAAAAGAAAGATGAAGATAAAACGGAGATTCATCTGAGAACATAGTGTGTTCAGCGCTGCCAGAGCGAGCCGTACACGCTAGAAGCCAGCTTTGTTTTATTTAAGAGTCCAGAAATCTCTACAAACATATCTTTCCCCACATGTTTGAGCTCACAAAACCTCACAGAGATGAAATGGGAACCGAGCAAAATGCCCATTCCCATGCGCTTCACAATTGTATTTACTGTTGCTGCCCTCACTGCAGCTCATTACAGCCCATATAGTGGAGTGAAAAGGTTTGGAGAGGCAGCCAGCAACACTGCCTCCCATACTGCTTTCCTGAGGGGCATTTCCCTTACCATGGCAAAGGCTTTGTAATCTGAGCTCAGCAGGTACGTTGATGGAGCTGACGTTAGTGTGTGTGTGTGTGTGTGTGTGTGTGTGTGCGCGCGCTGCATAGCAACACTGGGGAAAAGGAATGGGAGGTCAAAACAAAGAAACAAGCATACCTGGATTTTAAGAATGCTGGTGCATTTGCATTAAAGCAAGTAAGTCAGATTTTCACGATGCTGACATGTTGAGCCGCTGACAGTATGCTCACGCACAGCAACATCTGGCGCGTGAAGAAATCTCAAAACACACACCAAATTTTCACCTCGGAAACTGAAGTTGGAACAGATAAGAGAAGGCAGGAATACTTCAACCATGTTTGTATGAAGTATACAAACACTTAATTGTAGTTGTGAGCTGATATAAGAACATTTTTATTGTGTATAATTTATACTATAAAGTATCCGTAACTGGTTTTTAAGCAAATAATGGATTATGTGTAGCACAGCATAACACAACTGTATACAGCTGTATTACATGTAATTATATAGACCCTCTTAGGGCCGACGTTAGTTTGTTGGCTGGAGGCAAAACACAACTCTCCACCACAGGGCTGTAGGCTACATAGGAGTCTTAAAATGTAGTCTTGTTGTGTTATTGGGAGCCAGAATAGAAGTAGTCATGGCTTAAAACTTAAATTCTATCACATACCAGCCGCCACTGCCCATCAACAAAAATACAAAGACAGCTATGATTAAATGTGATAAGACGAAAGGACTGGACGGAGGCGATCATCAAATATCAGGTTAGGGAAAAAGTATTTACTGTCATAGGGATGAATAACGTTATGTGTATTAAGGGTTATCATGTCTACATCATCAGAAATTCTGGAGGTGTTAAGAGGAATATTGGATTTCTCCGTAACGCTAACTTTTCAGCGCATAGCTAAAGTTAGCTTTGATAGCAAAACAAACTGGAGGAAACCATTCAAGTGTCGTCCTCCTTTGTAAGATTGGCATAGTAATCAACCACAAAGCTTCCTGTGACATCATCCATCCACTGAGTGAGAGCATACGGGTCGGCAAGTCTGGTCCTGCTGGTCAGTGTTTCCATTTTCAAGTAACACTCATGGTCCTGTAGAGTGAGTGACCTTACATGGTGCGTTCATAAATTCAGTCTGACGCTGTATACTATAATGAGAGCCCTGTGGATCGAAGAAACGTAGAGTTATATTTCTGCATGAATGAATGAATGAAGTTAATCACACATTCACTGCACTCGCACAAGCGTCAGTATTTGACGACTTGGGAGTGAGAATGTGTTATTATCTGTTTATTCATCAGCAGCCGGAGTTATGTAGTAGTTGCTGTCCAAAATTAATTCGATATAGAGTGTTATGAACCATGTAATATGGTTTTTATACTGCTTGTAAATGTTGAATGCTTGGATTAAAATATAGAGTTAGACAGATCTGTACTGATCTATAGGAGGAAAAGAGACAAGAGTTACAAACAAGACACGAATAAATGACAAAACAAATAAATAAAAGCGCATAATATGTACAGTTTCAGTATGTTCTGATAGGTAACATAGTAGAGTATATTTAGAATATAAATGTATATGTAAGAATGAGGCGTGATGGGAAACAGAATAATATATAAAATATAAATGTGATATAATGTATGTAAATAGAAACATCTGTTCAACATATTGTATGTCCTTATTAATCATATGGAGATAAATATTAAAAGAAATCATCTCTGATCTGACACCATCATCAGCAGGCGATCTTTTAATAAACATTGCCAGAGATAACAGCATGAATAAAAACAGTGAAGATGTATAGCTGCACTAATTAGCTGATGAGTGATGACAGAGCTAATAGAGTCACAGAGGGGTGTTGATACAGTGTAGTGCTCACCGCTGTTAACAGGAGAGGGCCAAATGCCTGATATCTTACATTAGTGTTTAGTAGTGTCGGAACACATCCATCTATTGGAAGCAGCCACCTGTTTACCGTCAAACAGAGCGGCAGGCAGCAGTGGGGAGTCCCTCAGGGCTCCACTCTTGGACCTCTTCATTTCTGTCTGCTCCTTGAAATATTGCAGACTGGAAAACTGGACATTTTTTGTTCGGAGACTGCTGCACTTAGACTGCTCATTAATCACTCTCCGCCTATCACACAGAAGCCTCCGCCAGCGCCAGCGAGCAAGTCTTAGGAAACATATCTGCAGCTTGCACAGCTCCACAGGTTGCTGTCACGGAGGCAGCAGGGAGGTGTAAGGGCAGGGAAGAAGTGGAAGATAGAGGGGAATGGGATCCAAAAATAACCTGCAAGAAATTAGGTGATATGAAGCTGCTCACATGAATGATGGATGGAGTTATAATGCGCCCCTAATAACCGGCTTTTATGAGCCAGTTGAAGTTTTGTTCTCTCAAACTTGACATACAGAGAAGTGGCATTCAGAACGGAGCAGATCCTCATTTTATCTTTGACTCTTTGACATGAGTAAGCAAAAGAAAGACGCACTTAAATGTGCTTGACTGTGAAACTCCTTTTATCAGTTTAAAGCAGACGCCCGGTGTCGCTTATAGGAGCTGTATTTCTGATGTGGATGTGTCAATCGTATCATTGATTAAGAGCCAGGTAATCCATCTGACGTGGAGATTATTGGATCAGTGCAGCACCTGCTCCAGGCTGATTCCCACAAATAAAATAGCTGTGTTAATCCGTATAGGTGGAGGCAGTCCTTCAGGCTGAAGCAAGGACAGGGAGTGCTGCAGCCGGGAGGAAGGCTGCCTGAGATATTGAGAGGCTGTCGAAGCTGGAGCTGCTTCCTCTTCGCTCATTTTAGTGTTTTCTGCAGAATGGGGGTTTGGAAGAAGGGGGTGTTGTGGCTTTCACTCAGTCATACAGGGTAATTTAAGCCAGATTTAGGTGAGCTGTCGTCAAGGTCATGGCAAATAGAGGTGCCGGGAGAAGTACAGGTCAGTAATGTAGGTCTGGGAAAGGAAGTCATTGTGACAAATTCACCATAGATGCCGTGGTGAGTTTTGAAATATAACGGCTTTCCCAGCCCCTCAGTATGTTGCTTTTACCATTTTGAGCAACATAATGAAAACTGCATGCTGCTATGACGAGCTCAAGATATAAAGTAACCTTAAGGGACAGTGGTTAACTGTTTGTTTTACCACTTTAAACAGCTAGAATAAACACCAGTGTTCATTAGTGCACAGCCATTACTTCCAGCTATGTCATTCACGAGATCCAGAGTCAAATCTCTCAGGTTACGCTGCTACTGTCAAATGTCATGTTTTACAACCGCTGGGTTTTATTATGGGCCCTGTGGCTTCTATACAATGGGCCTCACTGTGGAATGCACCATAGCACCCTCCCCGCTTCATGTATGCGTGCACTCACATACAGCCGTAGTGACACGTTGTGTAATGGAGACAGTTATATCAGGGGCAATGCTCTTTGGCAGCGCGGACATGCCACTATGAGTGTATGTTGTTATTGGAAAAAGCAGAGAGCTGAGCGGGGTCATGGCTGCTGCGTAGCACCTCATCAGTCAGCCCAACAGCCCGGAGGAGGGATTGTTTAAATTTGGCTCTGCGCCTCGTCTTGAGTTACGTCCAGATGGTCGATGGGAAGTTGAAAGACGGGTTCTTGCTTGGTCGAGCGTTTGGCCAGTTGCGGCTTCAATTTTGAAACGGCCAGTCATTTCGTATGACATCCTATACGCTTGTCCTCCAGAACAAGTAAAAGAAAAAAATACCGCTGCTGATGCTCGTAAATTCACTGTGTTTTTTCAAGTTCACTTCACAAGGTCACAAAAATGTGCTCTGGCTTATTTCATCAGAGCTGTGTTGTGTCTTGCTGCAGATGGCCTTCTACCCCACAAGGGAAGTGCTTTCACCTGCTCGGCAATCAGACATTGAAAACAACTTGACATGTTGCTGAGCATGGGTTGTATCACTAAACATCCACTGAATGTTTCCGTATGCTTTTTGGTTGGAGTCCCACTGGTGTTTCTGTTTGGTGCTCACAGATGATGGGCTCATCTGTTGAGTTTAGTCAAGCCAAGGCAAGTTTATTTATATGGCCCAATATTACAAATCACAAAGTTGCCTGAAGGGGCTTCACAATCTGTACAGCATTCAACACCGTCTGTCCTTAGATCCTCAATGCGGATAAGGAACTTTAACAGAAGGAACACTGAAGAAACTTTGAGAAGCTCAACAGAGAAGGGATCCTTCTTCCAGAATGGACAGACGTGCAATAGCTGTTGTGTGTTCAGTCAACCCAATCACCAGAATGAGTTGGTCCTGTGCGTTTCTGTAAAACACAAATACCTTACATTTGTACATTATTTTGTAGCAGATATGTTGAAGCGTTACATTTTAACAATGCTGTGGTTAACGTGTGATTATAGTTAATGATGGTGAGGAAAAGATCATGTCTGGGCTTAAAATAGCTGCATTTGGTGGCACAATAGCTGCTGGACATGCCATGAACGTCTCGCTAAAAATTACCTGCTTGTGGTGGCACAAGTGCTGCTCAAAATGTTGCCGATGTCTTGCTAAAACACACCTGGTGGTGTTGTTGCTGTCTACTAGTGCTTTGCGGTGGTCTGTAGCTTGGTAGCCATCTTGTATAGGTGTCATCAACCAAAGTGGGTGTCAGCATTTTCTTCTGATACCAGAGACCTGTACTATGAAGCCAGTTCAACCTAGTCAAGATATATTTTCCGTTATCTGGCTTGACTAACCCTAACACTGGCTGTCTGGATAACCGGTACTACAAAGCTGGTTATCAACTAGTTCAGTCAACTCTGGGTTTTCCTATCCAGCCACAAGTGTGTTCATGTGAAAGAGGTGGAGGTATTAATTACGAGTGACATCATCAGCTGCTTCACGTGAGATGAAATGGTACCAAAAGTGTCTGGCACTGTGAGACAGTAGCTATGTTTCCATCCAAAAGTGATTCGAATCATTGGGAAATGCGCATTAAAAGAAATACGAATCCTGTGTGTTTCCATTAAATGTACGGACTTTGGTGAAAACTATGAACTCACATGAGTTTTCCGCAGAACCGGAAACAAAACAAGTCTCGCGTTCTTCTTCTTATACATTTTCTGGTGGTTGGCAACCAGCTTGTAAATGCATTACCGCCTTCCCGACCCAGAGTGTGGATATCACCATGGAGAGAGGTGCGCTACGTCAGACTTAATTCGAACATAACTGTTTCCATCCCCCGTTTTGCGAATCAGCATTTTTTCGAATCAACCAAAACCCGGCTAAAGCGAGTGTAGTTTAGTTTGTGCAAATAAGGGGATTTTAATTCGAATTTTGGCGTTTCCATCATAATTTTCCGATGCGATACTTCTAGATGCGCATCTAAACAGGCTGATGGAAACATGGCTAGCGAAAATGTCAGTGGAGTGGGATGTAAATGATACTCTGTAATCTGATAACGTAAAATGTAGAAACATTGAAAACACTATCCAAAATATCACCGTCATCCGAGACTGAAATTACGTGTATCACTGAGCTATGGGCCTATGTGACATTGGTATAGTAGTATTTTTTGCTGTTTAGTTGGATGATGACGAAACTACTGTGAATATGTCACAAGAAACACTTTAAGGATGCCAGATTGTTTCTGCTGCTGAAGTAAAGGGTGGAAAAGTAGTTAATGACTGATGAGGTCTATCTGACCAGCATGTGGATAATAACTGGAGTCAATTAACAGTGTGTGGAATATTTTACTAATAGAATATTACCTTTTTTTTGAGACATCTCATCACGTAGGTATCTCATATTATTTTAAGCTGCAGTGATGGAATCGGAGTCACTGCGGACTAAATTAAACATTGCATAAGTTAAAACAGTGCTTAAATCATGTGTTTGGTGTGTAAACAATCTCTCCATTTGTTAGAGGCTCTGTTTTAAAACCAGTGGAAAATAGAGCCCTGGAACAATGAAATGGTTCCACTGACCTATAACAATATATAGGCTCCTCTTTTTTACCTGAGACTCGGGACTTTTATCCATGGATACTTTTTTCTTCAGCGATCTGACTGGTCAGAGGTTGGGGTGTTGACAGGCTGGCATCCAATACTCTGATCATAACCTGCTGCGGAGCAGGTTAACTGTTCAGCAACAGTTACCACGGTGATTCATAACGGTAAAACGAGAACCAGCTTTGTAGTACTGAAAACCCTGAGTTTACCCTGAAGCTACCTCACTTACTCCAAATCCTGCCTCGTAGTACAGGCCTCTGGGCTCCTGCAGAATAGACCAGTGCAATAAAATTACAGCACAGACAATCAGGATGGAATAATTCTTGTTATATTGTACACAGATATGATAAATATGGATCTGGTAGGATGTTGAGCAACCTCCAGGTGCCGCCACACAAATAGGACTCGAGCCACATGACCTCCTCTCCATCACAGAGACCTGGAAAGAAGACCAAAACACAAAGAAACAAAGACACAGAGGGAGAGAGACACAAGGACAACACAGACACAAGGGAGAGAGACAGGAGGCTGAATCTCCAGAAGGACACAGATCTGGATCCAAACATCTGGAATGAGGCAACAACAATCAGAGGAGAGACAGAGAGAGGTCCCAGGGTGGCTGATGGTCCAGTACAGAGAGAAGAGAGGATGAGGAGGAGAAAAAAGGCAGAGAGAGAGAGAGGAAGGTAGGCACACTGCTTGGATGGTCATGTGCTTGTGTGACACAACCAGAGGGTTAGAGAGATGCCTGTAGGATGATAGCAACTGTACAAGGCCTGAAGCAATCGAAGAACAAGAAGTACCTGACAGTCCAGGTGAAAGTTTTACATTTGGACTTAAAAACCTCAATAAAGTCAGTCTGCTGGAGGTTACTACTGTAGATGTTATGTGAAAGGCGTCATTCATAGTGTAAGACCTATGATAGTACAATCACCCAATTTTGAAGCTCTTGAACCGTCATTCTCCTTATTGTTTTGTTTTTATAGCTCACATATTTTTCTTCAGAACAGAAGCAGCGGCTGGGTGTTCGTAGAAAACAAACCTGCCCTGCACCACACAGCAGACAACAGTAATAAATATCTGATGAAGAAAGTTTAGCAGTTAAAGATTTGGCTGTTTTTCTCATTTGTGAGAAGGGATCAAGCCAGAGTTTTTTTGTTTTTTTTTTGGATGTGTTTTTTTTAATCCTTCATCCAACAAAAATACATTTCGTACAGAAACCTTGCACACTGACTCCAGTGCTTTTTATTGTTCTTCTTCTTGTGACAATTTGCAATACAAGACAAAATGTAAAGAAACTTTTGCTCCCTTGCTTCTCCCCAACCACCCTGGCTGTCGCTACTTTCTGTGTTTTGCATTTGGCACCACAGCTGAAGGCTGAGCTGTCTTCCCTCTGTCACCACACTGTTGCTCTGTCTGTCTGTCTGTGTGTGGTCCTCCTCCTCCTCCTCCTCATCATTGTCATCCACCTGTATATTAATATCTGACCCGTTGAAAGTGAGCTTTCTGAGTTACAGTGCACGACTACATGTGACCAGAAATTCGCTCCCATTCATTGTGTACTGGAAGCGACTGATTCGCTGCAAAGACAGCCAATCAAGCTGCAGCCATGAGCAACTGGTGGAGCCCGGCAGATGTAAGTTTGTCGCCTATAGTGGACATGCACCATGCCCGAGTATTCAATCTTGTTGCAGATGTAGGTATCTCACAAGTTACACCACATTTTTTTAACTGCTTCTTGGTCAAATGTCTCTAAAGTGTTTTGACAGATGCGAAAAAGACAGAAAATCAAACCAATGCTGAAAATTTTAATGATGGATGTGTCAGAGTTGGTGCGTAAACGTGATTGACACAATGTGAGGGCATATTTATTTCTGAAGGTGCAACAATTTCAGATGAAAACAGGATCAGTGTCAAAGGCCTTTACACTTAAAGAGTATATAGGCAATCATTTGCTAATATGTTTGTATGTGCATATATCAAATAGCCGTAGTGGAGAGATGACAAGGAGTGAGGGAGGCAGAAATGCAGCAAAGGTCCCTCGCCAGATTCAAACTGAGGACATTGCGGTTTATGACCAGCATCTTAACCCCCAGTGCACCGCGGCGACCTCCTGAACGACTTAATAAAGCATTAATGTGAGGAATGTGTGTTCACTCTTCAAGAGAAGTAATGTAGCTGTGAGAAATAAGTCCAAGTCAGGAGCTTCTTTCAGTGTCTGTGCTACATTTACATAACATGGTAATTTACCAGGACGATTACTGAGGTGATGTTGCTGTGCTGGTGTAACTTAAGCTGTGTATTTATAGCTTGTTCTTCTTTTATGAATTGAAAGCAAGTCTTTCCATAATTTGATGTGAGTCTCAGCATTTATCTTCAGTGTCGTTATTGTAGGTGTTTTCTTTGCACTCTTTGTTGAATTAATAAGCATGAGAGAGCAGATGAGCTGCAGCTGTGCTCAAGTTAAAGGCCTTTCTCTTCCCTGGCAGTGATCGGTTAGTACCTGCTGTAAGCACAGAGGAAGGCGGACAAAGAGTCGCACAGAGGGACAGACAGAGCTGTCCACTCATGAGATATGAGGTCAAGGAGCCTCCCGGAAGCAGCAGGTGCAGAAAGGGAGTCTGGGGAACCAGATGACAGTGATGATGATGTTGATGATGATAATGGTGCAGATGATGATGAGAGGGAAGAGTGTGACCTGTGAGAGGAGGCAGGAGAGTCAAAACGAGAGAGACAGTCAAGGGGAGAGAAGGATTCAAAGACCTCTCCCACCTTTCACAGAACGACAGGGAAGTGGGGACAGCAGACCTCAAAGGAAAGGGGAGAAAACCACATGAGACCAGCGGCCCCAGGACGAGAGAAACCAGATGATAGTGAAAGTGAAACGTGGGGTGCGTCTAGGAAGAAGAGTGAGACAGATTGAAAACAGGGCTGGTGGATGAGGAGAAATGGAGCCAGACAAGGGCTGTGGTCGAAGAGTCAAAAAATTGCATCCTGTGTCTTTTCCTAAACCCTTTTCCTTGACCTCGATGGAAAACACCATGAGGAATTCCTACGGACTTAGGAAAGTACAACCACAGTGCTAAGATAATCTGACGGCATACACCAGGCTCTGTAATCATCTAACAGCAGATTTTATTGACGTGGCTTTGCTGCGATGACCATACAATGTTCCAGTGATGGACTTTCAATATATATATATATATATATATATATATATATATATATACAGTATATATACATACATACACACATACATACATACATACATACATACATACATACATAACTGTGGACGACCCGGTGAAACACATTACTTCACTACCAAGGTTGGAAATTAAATAAAAAAGGAACATTGGCTATCAGTTACAAAAGTGAAACAAAAGCACTTGTCACATTGAGAATGGCTGCTCACGCTCACCCTCCTGTCCGCTCAGATTCATCAACATGAATCCCAGTTAGTTTGACTGGCTAACCAGGAGAGGGAACACCCATAGTCAGCTGATTGGTGGGGATGGGAATGAGAGAGTTGTGAATAGATATAGCATAAAGAAAGTCTTCCCTGACTGAACTTACACTGAGCTTCATTAGACCGCAGAACAGCAGAGAAGTGTGATGGACCTGGAGATGACTGTGTTCGACTGTGTTAGATTGATTTTGATATTACATAAGTAATACTGCAGCTCACCCTCATACGTTTCATATGATATCAAACAGATTAGCACCCCATGAATGGCATCGTCATGCTACGTATATAACATAAAGCTGCATATTTTACATAAGTTAATTTTAGGCAAATAAAGTTACGTAGGTTAGATTTAGGAAGAAACATGGTTTGGGGTTGTAACATTACATATGCAACGAAGCATTCTATACTTACAAATTGCAGGCTTTGTCCTTATTTTCTGTGTTAGGGACGTTTATAGATGTGTTCCCCCGCAGCACTTAGGTGAAGTTGGGGCTTTTTATAAAGGTACGACCAGTTGTCAGGCTGTGGGCAGTATCCAAGGACACAGTGCAGAAAAAATGCAGATATAGTGAGGCACAACCATCTGGGGTTGGCTATTCCTTTTCCCTTTGCTGGTGAGTGTAGCAGACATAGTACACTTTCAGAGTAACATTATGTCGGTTAGGTTTAGGAAAGTAAAGTTACGAAGGTTAGGTTTAGGAAAGTAAAGTTACGAAGATTAAGTTAAGGAAAGTAAAGTTATGAAGAGTAGGTTTAGGAAAGTAGTGTTAAGAAGGTTAGGTTTGGGAAAATAAAGTTACGAAGGTTAGGTTTAGGAAAGTAAAGTTACGAAGGTTAGGTTTCGGAAAGTAAAGTTACAAAGGATAGGTTAAGGAAAGTAAAGTTACGAAGGTTAGGTTTATGAAAGTAAAGTTACGAAGGTAAGGTTTAGGAAAGTAAAGTTACTAAGGGTAGGTTTAGGAAAGTAGTGTTAAGAAGGTTAGGTTTAGGAAAGTAAAGTTACGAAGATTAGATTAAGGAAAGTAAAGTTACGAAAATTAGGTTTAGGAAAGTAAAGTTACGAAGGTAAGGTTTAGGAAAGTAAAGTTACTAAGGGTAGGTTTAGGAAAGTAGTGTTAAGAAGGTTAGGTTTAGGAAAGTAAAGTTACGAAGATTAGGTTAAGGAAAGTAAAGTTACGAAGGTTAGGTTTAGGAAAGTAAAGTTACGAAGGTAAGGTTTAGGAAAGTAAAGTTACTAAGGGTAGGTTTAGGAAAGTAGTGTTAAGAAGGTTAGGTTTAGGAAAGTAAAGTTACGAAGATTAGGTTTAGGAAAGTAAAGTTACGAAGGTTAGGTTAAGGAAAGTAAAGTTACGAAAATTAGGTTTAGGAAAGTAAAGTTACGAAGGTAAGGTTTAGGAAAGTAAAGTTACTAAGGGTAGGTTTAGGAAAGTAGTGTTAAGAAGGTTAGGTTTAGGAAAGTAAAGTTACGAAGATTAGGTTAAGGAAAGTAAAGTTACGAAGGTTAGGTTAAGGAAAGTAAAGTTACTAAGGTTAAGTTTGGGAAAGTAAAGTTACGAAGATTAGGTTTAGGAAAGTAAAGTTACGAAGGTTAAGTTTGGGAAAGTAAAGTTACGAAGGTTAGGTTAAGGAAAGTAAAGTTACGAAGGTTAAGTTTGGGAAAGTAAAGTTACGAAGGTTAGGTTAAGGAAAGTAAAGTTACGAGGGGTTATATAAGAATTCACGTGCATTACTTTTCATATGTATATGGACCAACAGTGCATGAGAACAGCCTGAATATTGTGTTTGTCATCAGGGAGTTTCTGTCATTTTAAGAGGATTTTGCTTTGATATTCATGAATTGCTTAAAAAAATCACATGGAGGTGCGTGAAACTGGCATTTTTAGAAAGTTAAATGGCTTTTCAGTCTCCTTTTGATGGACTTGTGACTGTATAGGAAGGTCTTCTCCTCCCCTACAACTAACAAACTACATTGTAAGGTATAGCATTACTATACTGGAGCTGTAATGTACTGTAATTTCAAAGCCCATAGTAGTTCTGGGTAGGTTTTAAGTATCATCGTGCAAGTATCATGTGGTCATGGTTGAAACAAGCCTAATTCAGAAATAAAGTTACTAAAATAAAATAAATGTCAAAAAACCTTGAAATTGGAGTGTGCTGTCCCACATAGCAGTGCACAAAGATAAAGAAGGAGCTGCTTACGGCTCGTAAACAAACAACCAAAAACAAAGCATTAAATCTTTGGAAAATATTTTGTATTCTCCTCATGAGATTTTGTATTTTGATTAATGTCCATCAGTGCACATATTTCAGATTTTTCTCTTAATACAAAACATCAAAGTGCATAATTTCTGTATGCATTAGGGACACAGCATGCTAACGTCTCCACATGATGTGATTCTGGGCAGATAGGAGTGCTTAAAAACTGTGACTGAACAAAGAAAACTTTAAGATTATATATTTTCATCCAGTTATTAAAACACATTTCTTGAACAGCCAAAACCCAGAAAGAGGCGGACTTGTTCAGACACTGACTTTACAACTTCCCAAGTGGAGCTGTGATATTGTAATACCATATCATTCATAAACCCTGGCCCATAATCATTAACTCATCTGCAGACTACTATCATATGAAAATAGCACACTAGCTCCACATCCTCCGTTCGCACAGTGACAAGATATTTAACTGGTCTCACTAAGTCCCATTCATCATCATGGCTGTCTGTAGAGGAGAGGAGAACATTTCCCCTTCCACTTCTGTCTGTAAGATGAACAGCTCCACTGGCTCGGCTCCGGCTCCCTCTCATTTTCTCTCTCTGTGTTCTCTCAGGGCTGTTGGAAGACACCACTGATGGCTCTACAGCTTCAAGCTGCCGGGCTTCAGCTCGTATTGTTGTAGTGGGATTAATGCTGATGGCCAGCGAGATGTTCGTACATAGATTAAAGACACATCGCCACGCTTCTATTTTTATAAGTAACCCTTTTTAATCCACCAAAGTGAACAACACGCTTTGAAATATGTAAATCATGTCAACTTCCCTCCACCCATATGATCATCACACCCCATATTTCATGCTAATGAAGGCGGCATGCAGACGTCCTAAATGCTTTTTTTTTTTCTTTTTTGTTCCTGAACAGTGTGCATCTTAAAAGCTTTTGTAGTAATCCGTGTGTTAATTGCTTCTCCACAATAACGTAATCTGGCCTCAGTGGAAGAAAACAGTGGTAAACAGTAAATGCCGATAAGCCAGTGTTGTCCTGTGTGGTTGAAAACTGCTCCCATTGTTGTGGCTGAGTCAGAAAGACGGTGCTCAAGGTTAAGCTGTATCTTATATAAAAAATAATAATAATAATAAAAAGTGAATCTAGATTCAATCCCATATGTTGTATTGTGTACCCAACAATACACTTTGTATAGAAAAAAAATGATTCTATACATGTTAGTATAGCAGTTTACAATTCTATAATAAATATTTTATATATTTATCAGCTGCTACATGTTTCACATACACTCACCAGCCACTTTATTAGGTACACCTTGCTAGTACCAGGTTGGACCCCTTTTGCCTTCAGAACTGCCTTAATTTATGGTGTCATAGATTCAACAAGGTGCTGGAAACATTCCTCAGAGATTTTGGTCCATATCGACATGATGACATCACACAGTTGCTGCAGATTTGTCGGCTGCACATCCATGATGTGAATCTCACGTTCCACCACATCCCAAAGGTGCTCTATTGGACTGAGATCTGGTGACTATGGAGGCCATTGGAGTACAGTGAACTCATTGTCATGTTCAAGAAACCAGTTTGAGATGATGTGAGCTTTGTGACATGGTGCATTATCCTGCTGGAAGTAGCCATCAGAAGATGGGTACACTGTGGTCATAAAGGGATGGACACGGTCAGCAACAATACTCAGGTAGGCTGTGGTGTTTAAACCATGCTCAGTTGGTACTAAGGGGCCCAAAGTGTGCCAAGAAAATATCCCCCACACCATTACACCACCAGCAGCAGCCTGAACCGTTGATACAAGGCAGGATGGATCCATGCTTTCATGTTGTTCACACCAAATTCTGACCCTACCATCTGAATGTGGCAGCAGAAATCCAGACTCATCAGACCAGGCAACGTTTTTCCAATCTTCTATTGTCCAGTTTTGGTGAGCCTGTGTGAACTGTAGCCTCAGTTTCCTGTTGTTAGCTGACAGGAGTGGCACCTGGTGTGGTCTTCTGCTGCTGTAGCCCATCTGCTTCAAGGTTGGACGTGTTGTTGGTTCAGAGATGGTCTTCTGCAGACCTTGGTTGGAACCAGTGCTTATTTGAGTTACTGTTGCCTTTTTATCATCTTGAACCAGTCTGGCCATTCTCCTCTGACCTCTGGCACCAACAAGGCATTTTCATCCAGAGAACTGCTGCTCACTGGATGTTTCCTCTTTTTGGGACCATCCTCTGTAAACCCTAGAGATAGTTGTGTGTGAAAATCCCAGTAGATCAGCAGTTTCTGACAGACTGGCCCGTCTGGCACCAACAACCATGCCACAGTCAAAGTCACTTAAATCACCTTTCTTCCCCATTCTGATGCTCAGTTTGAACTTCAGCAGGTCATCTTAACCATGTCTACATGCCTAAATGCTGCCACGTGATTGGCTGATTAGCTATTTGCGTTAACAAGCAGCTGAACAGGTGTACCTAATAAAGTGGCCAGTGAGTGTACATCTCATGTACATGCCATCATTTCAGTGACTCCAAATTGGGAATCATTATGATCACACCTCCTGGTCTCACCAGTCTGTCATCTAGTCTGGGTGCCTTCTCTAATAATGTCAAACAAGAAGCTTATAATCGAGCATTCATTTTTCTCAGTTAAATGAGACATTTAACTAAAATAATTTAATTCCTTTCATTCACTGATGTAGAGATCTACACTTTTTATATCACCTCCAAACTTGATTATTATAATGCACTTTATTCTGGTCATGGCAGGTGAAAAAGCCAAAGACTATAACTTATACAAAATGCTGCTGTCAGGCTTTTAAATTGTTCTAAGGGAAGAAACCGCATCCCATCAATTCTCGCTGCCCTTTACTGATTGTTTGACCATACAAGGTCTTGCTTACTCCCTATGAGTCTGATTGCTGCTTGAAATCTTCTGGCAGGGCTTACTAGTGATTCCAACAGCTCACCTCACCACTAACAAATTAAGCCAACTGTCACTGTAAATAGGTACCCCATTCAATATGTAATAATTTTTGGGGTGTCTCATTCAGGGCCAGCTAGCTGAACTCCAAAGCAAGGTCAGTATCCTTTTAAATCCCTCTTAAACCCTCATTTAGGTTTAATGGCTTTCTCTTAAAGAGACCTGCAGGATTGTCAGCAACCTTAGCTGACATTACTGACTCTCAGAGGCTGTGACAGGCTGAGATTTAAAGTAAGAGTGAAGACACTGGTTTCCTATGAAACTAGAAGACCTCCACTGGAATTTGAATCCTTGGTACCACCCATGTGACACTAGCTTGCCAGGAAGAGGGCTAATAACACTGCAAAGCCAGGATGAAATTTGGCGAGAGGCAAAACTGGGATTGCTATTTTCACAGGGGTATCTTGACCTCTCATCTCAAGATATCTGAATGACAATGGGTTCTGTGGGTACCCATGAGTCTCCCCTTTACAGACAGGCACACCTTATACTAGTCCCATGCACTTTGATGCATCCAGCATATTGTTTCTATATGTGTTTCGCCTATTGTTTTTGAATATTTCTGCATACTGGGGTCCCTAAACAGTCTTAAAATTACACAAATTGGGTATGACTGGAAAGCTGAGACTCTTGTGGATTCAATAAGCCCAGTTTTATTCATGTGGAATGATGCAAGCTCCCATAGTAGCCATTTCGTTGTAATGAGACCATTATTTGAAATGAACATCACTGTTTAAAATGACCCATTGTGACCTCTAGGATAATCAGAGCCTTGTGTAGCTTTACAGCCACAAACTAGAGACCTCAGGCATTTAGAAGATGGATGGCTTTCATAGGTATTGATAATTAGGAGTTTCTCAGTGGTTTTGAGAGCAGAGGTGCTCACTATCCAATCCAAGCCAACAAATGCAATTCTTACAGAAATCTACAAATGTGAAATTTTTTAAATCCCAAACTACAACATGGATTTTTCTATAGTGTTCCTCAAGGTCTTGATGTCTTAATGTGGTATTTTGGAGGGATATTTGACCATTTTTACCAATTCTCAAGTGGATAAAAATGCAAATCTATGTGACAAATGGTGAATCTATCCATCTTTTTTTTAGCAGCTTATCCAGGGCTGGGTCACGGTGGCTGCGGGCCAAGCACAGCACCCCAGACGTCCCTCTACCTAGCAACGCTTTGCAGCTCCTCCTGGGGGACCCCAAGGCGTTCCCAGGCCTTATGAGATATATAATCCCTCCAGCGTGTTCTGGGTCTGCCCCGGGGCCTCCTACCAGTGGGACATGCCCAGAACACCTCTGACAGGAGGCATCCAGGAGGCATCCTGATCAGATGCCCGAACCACTTCAACTGACCCCTTTTGACACAAAGGAGCAGCGGCTTTACTCCGAACTCCTTACCCTATCTCTAAGGCTGAGCCTAGCCACCCCACAGAGGAAACTCATTGCGGCCGCTTGTATCTGCGATCTCATTCTTTAGGCCACTACCCAGAGCTCATGATCATAGGTGAGGGTTGGGACATAGATGGACCAGTAATTCAAAAGCTTCGCCTTTCGGTTTAGCTCCCTCTACATCACAACGGTCCGGCGCAGTACCCGCATCACCGCAGAAGCCGCACAAGGCAAGGCAAGGCAAGGCAAGTTTATTTGTATAGCACAATTCAACACAAGGTAATTCAAATTGCTTTACAGAAACATTAAAAGCAACAAGACACAATTTAAAACAATAAAAACTGTCGATTAAAAAGGAAAATAGAAATTGAGAATGATAGTGATAATAATAAAATACAGTAACATAAAATAAAAACAGGCTCAATACATTGAACAGTCAGGATAAGAAAAGAAGTAGAATAATAAAAGGCATAAATCAGCAGTGTGTAGTTAAAAAGTACGGGCAGTAGAATACAGCAGGTAAGTATTTAATCTAAGAGTACGCTTCAGTAAACAATAGTGTTTTTAGCCCTGATTTAAAGGAGCTGACAGTTTGAGCACAACCCAAACTTACTGTATGAGACATAACTGAGCATGGGGCCATCATATACTCCCATCATAATGTTCTAGGCCATTATACACTCTAATGTTATACACTATTTATCACAGATTTATGACTGGGAAAAACTTGACACAGTGCCGAGCTGCAAATAAATCTACAGATTTACAAAAATCTACAAAAATGGGTCCATGGTGGGTCTCAGATGGTTCTCTTAACTAATGGAAATTTGTTATAATTATTTAAATTACTATTTTATCTCATTTATCTTTTGCCCTTTGGACATTTAAATGTTTATTCTGTATTAAATCTGTGCGCCATTAATAAAGTTATTTTCCATTATTATCATCATTATATCCAAAACACAGTGACTGTGCCACTTAGCATAACAATCACAGCAAAGTGAGGCAGGGTCAAATATATTTAATATATATATTTAAACTAAATAAATCACTATGGCAACAAAGCCACTGGTGCAGAGACGATGTGTCAACAGGAGGCACCATACCACTGTCATGCACTGGACTTTTGACAGTAGCTTTAATTAACATATGATTGGATCAGTGGGTATGAATCCTTCTTAAATAAACCAATTTGCAGTCGTACTTAGAAAATGATTGAGGTCGACAAAGGCGGCAGATTTGTGATCACTAAATGGCTCGGGCTCTTGATTGATGGCTGCTGAGGATGTCAGAACAGGGTGAGGCTTCTGTGACTTCATTCCGCTCTGAGCTTGACCTTTCTTTTTCCTCTCAATACTCGTAATGATTCATCGTCCTGGAGCATGCTGATGAGTGCTGAGCCCACAGTAATGCTGATTGATTGATGAATGGGAGACGTGGCGGGATGCTTTGTCTGTGTCATATAATATTTTGAGCCTGATGATGCTGCATCTTTAAGTTAGGAGGTGATTAATTATGATGACTGAGTGTTTATTAACACAAAACTGAGCAGATGAAAAAATAGTTTAGTATTCGGCCTGATGAGATGATGACTCTACCATCTCTTTCCCTCAAGTTGCCTGTTTTCACATAAACCTTTGTGTGTGTATGTGTGTGTGTGTGTCATGGGAACCAGCTGTCTGTACTGTGAGCACCATTTTCACAGAGGGCTTCCTTCCAGTGATCACCGCCGCTTTGTGTGTTGGAGTTGCCTGTGCGTCTGTTGTGTGATTGTTTTTTAGACAATTGTGTCCTGTAATAGGACAGACACACACCGCTGCCTCTCTGAGGGCCCGGGGCCTCTCTCCCGTCCCCCTCCTGTTCCCCATCCCACCTGGCATCGCTGTCAGAGGCATGGCTCTGTGCCTTGGCGTGCAACATGCCATCTCCCTGGCACGTCGTCTGGTTGCGGGACTAAGGGACAGGGCCGTGCCAACTGGGGCTCCTGCAGTCATTGTGGTTGTCCACTCTTCGGATGCCCAGAGGGGGGCTTTTCCACCTGTTCGGTGGGAACCTGAAGTGCACCTCCAGTGGCCTCCATATGCCACCAAGATTCACACCATCCATTCGCTGCACTGTGACAGGTGAATCTTTATTAGCAACATTTTAAAATCGTACTAAAATCTTGGGGCTAAAACAAATAACAAAAGTAAAATATTATATTAATCTGAATATTGAGCCATTTTTAACCCAATAAATTAACTGTTGCCATTTTTTATAAATACGCAATAAGGTGACAATTAATAATACATTTCAGTCCCCAGATTAAGCTGCAGAGTGAGCGCTCCTTGCTTTCACGCTGCTCTCGGGTACAGGCAGCTGCAGACCCAGACCCAGGGTCAGTGTGAGTGAGACGGAGGCAGCTACCTGGAGAAAGAGAAGCTTTGCCTTCTGCTTAGAAGTGGTGAATTTACAGCTCACAGCTACTTAATATGATACAGTCTCTGGCTTTTGTTTGTGTTAATTTCAGGATCCAGCACAAGATTCTAACCATCACTTACAGAGCCCTCCATGGTCAAGCACCTGCATACATGACGGATCTGGTGTCCTTTCACTGTCCTGTCAGGTCACTGCGGTCCGCTGAAGGCCACCTACTTACTGTCCCTCACACAAGATTAAAGACGAAAGGTGATAGAGCCTTTAAGGCTGTTGCACCGAAATGGTGGAATGCACTACCTCATGAGCTGAGAGCAGCCTCTTCCGTGTACATTTTTAAAAAGCAGTTAAAAACACATCTGTTTAGGCATGCGTTCCATTAATTGTCCATTTTATCATCTCTGTATTTTGCTGCACTTTACTTTTTATTTGTTTTTGTGTATTTTGCATTGTTTCTGTTATGCACTTTGTGAGGGCGGCACGGTGGTGTGGTGGTTAGCATTCTCACCTCACAGCAAGAGGGTTGCCGGTTCGATCCCGGGCGTGGGAGCCCTTCTGTGCGGAGTTTGCATGTTCTCCCCGTGTCAGCGTGGGTTCTCTCCGGGCACTCTGGCTTCCTCCCACAGTCCAAAGACATGCAGACTGGGGACTAGGTTAATTGGTGACTCTAAATTGTCCGTAGGTGTGAATGTGAGTGTGAATGGTTGTCTGTCTCTATGTGTCAGCCCTGTGATAGTCTGGTGACCTGTCCAGGGTGTACCCTGCCTCTCGCCCGACGTCAGCTGGGATAGGCTCCAGCCCCCCCGCGACCCTCAAGAGGATGAAGCACTTTGTGAGTCCTCTCTGTGAGAAGTGCTATATAAATAAAATTTACTTACTAACATTGGACAACATCAACATCCATATTACCCAGCAATCATCAGCTTAAATCTGTATAGGACAAAAATACCAAATAAAGTAATAAAGTATTCATTCAATTAAAGTTTATTTGTGGTTTTATAGTTTATGTAAAGTAAACATAGAATTTTAATGTAGAATAGATTGCTGCTGACTCTTTCACAAAAAAGAAAAACTTAAACTGGCCAGGTAGCATGAATCCAAATACTCAGAGTCCAGTGTGTAAGAATTAGAGGGGTATATTGGCAGCACTGGAATATAATATTCACACTAGTGTATAATCAACTGAAACTCAATATGTTTTTGTTACCTTTTGGCTCTAGACAGGTTTTTCCCATTTTTGTGTCAATCATTGTAGTTCTCATATGGGCTTGGCACACGGGAGAAGTTTCTTTATTTTTTAGGATATTTTTGGTGGCTTTTTTGCTTTTGTTAGATAAGACAGATTTAGTTTGAAAGGGGGAGAGAAAGTGGAGATGGCACACAGTAAAGGGCCGTATGTTGGATCAAACTCGCAGCTGCTGTGGCAAGGACACAGCCTTTGGACATGGGGCATGTGCTCTACCAGGTGAGCTAGTGGGTGCCACAAGAGGAAGTTTCAGTTAGTTGCAATCTGCAACCTCACCACTAGATGTCACTTAATCCCACAAACTAGTTTTTTATGTATAGTTAGTCAGCAGTTGCATTATCAACAGGGCAGGATCATTGTGACAAACCTTATAAAATCAATATTCCAGTAGCATCATATTTTATTTAAACACACTCTACCATACAAATGGAACTAGTAACTAAATCATTTAATCCTTTAATGATGAAGAAATGCTGGTGATGATTTGCTTTTGTTAAACTGGCACCGTGACACAATATTCAGCATGGTTTGATGGGATTTTATTGTCAAATAGCATGTAATGAAACAAAAGCTGTGCAGTCCTGACCTTTGTTTCTCTCCAGAGAGAAAGTGACTAATATTTACTTACAACCTCTGTCATGAAAAAAACATTTTAAAATCACAAAATTACAATATTAAATATACACAAAGCAGCAACACTTCACAAAAGAGGGAATTTAACTTTTAAATGTAACTTCTGATTGGGTGTTGGGTACAAATTGCAGCACTGTTCCCTTTTTGTCAATTCAGTTTGTATTTGGCTCAAATGGTAATGATTTTCCAGTTTCCCCCTGACATATTAAATAATTTGCAGCTTTCAAGCGGTGCACCAGCAGTTTTGGCTCAGAAGATTCAAGCTCTTCAGAGCTCTCTCATGTTGCTTTGAAAGCTCCAATAGCCAAATGCTGATAGCTGGCCTCCTTTATAGCTGACAAATCCAGAAAACATTGAATTGAAATAGGAATGATGAAACGTTCTTTGCATCCAAACTGACACTTTGACTGCAAAATTAGGGTTAAGTAATAATAATCACATTATAATTTGCCATTTAGTTGGTTTTGAAGTGTTGTATATTTACAGTAATATAATCTTTTATACTGTATATTAAAAAATTAATGACAGATTTCAAATGTAGGAACTAAATTATCACTTTCCCTCCATCCATCTGAGCTTTAATGATACTGTGTAGTAGTGGTTGTCAGTGCTTTGACACCACTGACAGATTCAACACCATCATACATTTTGAAATAGTCCCCGACATTTTAAAAGATCAGACTGACACGCTGAAATATTCTCTTTGTGCTTCACATTAATGTCTGAACTGAACTGCTATCTTCTGCTCTCATGGTGTTTATGACTCTCATTGAAAGTCACTTCAATAATTGAACGTTTCCAGGGCATGAATTAGCCAAACTGATGTTAAAAATACATTTGCTTTTGATAACGGCTCTCCTTAAGGGGGAGGAGTGAATTTTTCAGTCAAAAGAAGGATCTTCTGTTCTGATCACACTAATACGGAACAGAAGGAATAGTAATGTTCCTAAAAGACCTCAATACATCAGAGAAATGCCTTTTCCAACAAGTGAGTACAGCATCCAGCTTTATAAAGCCAAGTGCACTGTCTTGGGGTTATGAATGGCTTAATTGGCAGCAGCGCCACAAGTGTCACACCAAATGTCAGCAGTGAAAGAGAGGCTACTGGAACAAACTCTCCAGTGTAGTCACAGTGTCAGGAGAGAGTTTCTGTAAGGCGCTCTGTGAGTTCAGAGAACAGTCTGGGTTGATTTCCTGTCATCACAGGCACATAATTACTTCCAAGTCATGTCATTGTTCAAAAAGAACAAAGAGTAGTTCAATGATGGAAGAAGTATTTAGATCTTTTACTTAAGTAAAAGCAGCTCTAATACAATGGAGAATACTTCAAAGCAAATGAAAGGCTTTGCAGAAAGTACTTATCATACAAATACTGGGTTCTGTTGACAAAATAATTTCACCACAAGGTCTGTTTAGTAGCTGTTGAACTACTCAGTCTGCTGAGAGTGATCATGTGATATAATAGAAGGCCTCAGAACAGCTACTAAATGGACCTTGAGATAATTTTGTCAGCTTTTAAATTTATGCATGGATTGATCCATCTATTATCTACACCCACCCTGAGTTTCAGGGGCCTGTTCCAACACGTTGGGCAAGGACAGCATACACCTTGGACAGATGATGGAAAAGCTGCTGTTCAAAGCTGCTGAGCTATACCGCTCAAAAAAACATGAAGGGATCACTTAATGGTCACAGTATAACACAAGTCAGTTAAACGTCAGTGATATCGATCTGTCTATTTACGAAGTACAAGTGATTGTGAATCAGTTTCAGCTGCTTTGATGCAAATTAAAGTGACAACAGGTGCAACGGAGAGGCAAAAGCAAGACAACCCCCAAAAAGGGAATGGTTTTACATGTGGTGTCCACAGACAGTTGCTCTCTCCTTATTCTTCCTCACTGATTCTTCTCTAGTTTTGTGTTCTGCTAGTGTCCTTGTCACTACTGGTAGCATGAGGCAGTACTTGCAGCCCAGTCAGGTTGCACAGGTAGTCCAGCTCCTCCAGGATGGCACATCCATACGTGCGGTCGCAAGAAGGTTTGCTGTGTCTCCCAGCACAGTCTCAAGAGCATGGAGGAGATACCAGGAGACCGGCAGTTACACATGGAAAGCTGGACAGGGCTATGAAAGGGCATCAACCCAGCAGCAGGACCAGTATCTGCTCCTTTGTGTGAGGAGGAACAGGAGGAGCACTGCCAGAGCCCTAAATGACCTCCAGCAGGCTACTGGTGTGCATGTTTCTGACCAAACTGTCAGAAACAGACTCCATGAGGGTGGAATGAGCACCTGACATTCTCTCCACGCAGCTCAATTGGCATTCACCAGAGAACACTAGAATTGGCAGGGCCACCATTGGCACCCCGTTCTCCTCACAGATGAGAGCAGGTTCACACTGAGCACACGTGACAGGCGTGAAAGAGTCTGGAGACGACATTATGCTGCCTGCAACATCATCCAGCATGACCAGTTTAGCGGTGGGCGCTGGGGAGGCATATCTTTGGAGGGTCGCACAGACCTCCATGTCTTAGCCAACGGTACCCTAACTATGGTACCAGGATGAAATCCTCAGAGCGACTGTGAGACCTACACTGGTGCAGTGGGCCCTGGGTCCCTCCTGGTGCAGTGGGCCCTGGGTTCCTCCTGGTGCAGGACAATGCCCGGCCTCATGTGGTCAGAGTGTGTAGGCAGTTCTTGGATGACGAAGGCTTGTTCCCCTGACCTAAATCCAATTGAGCACCTATGGGACTTTATATATTGGTGCATCTGCCACCAAGTACCGCCGCAGACTGTCCAGGAGCTCACTGATGCCCTGATGCCGGTTTGTGAGGAGATCCCCCAGGACACCATCCGCTGACTCATCAGGAGCATGCCCAGACGTTCAAGCCCTCAGTGGGTTGAGGATTTTGGTTTCCACTGACCGTTGTTACATCACTTTGTTCTCAACAAATTATACAATGTACATCAGTAAAGATTTTCAGCTTAAATAACTCATTCATCAAGATCTGATGTGTGATTCAAGTGTTCCCTCAATTTTTTTGAGCAGTGTATTTTATAAGATTATATGTTACCAAAGAAAATGTAGTGTGGTAAAAGTATAAAATAGAAAGAGGCCTACTCAAGTTAAGTACTAGTACCTCCAAACTGTACCTGAGTGCACATATTCCAATTTGTTTTTTCCACCACTGTCAGCTTTTTACTGCTGTTAAGTTTGAGAGCCAACTAATTCAATTACTCTAGTTTTACAAAGGAAAGAAACAGAATCACACAATCACATGCAAGAAATTCCTGCATCAAAGTATTCACAAATCAGGACAGCAAGTTACCCACAGCCACACAGCTCAGTGTTGCAGGTGCCATTCAACAACTACAGTCTCCTTTCTGTGGAGGAATCTCCCCACCTGGTTCTGTTCCTTTAAACATAACACACAACCAATTGAGACGTGTTTTACTAATTTAATCTTCATTTATCCGAGTAAAGCCGACCAACCTTGTTTTCTTGTCTGATCCTGTCCTCCTTTGCTCACGCAGCTACCCACTGCTTAGTTTACAGTAGCACCTCTCCGCCTTTTCCAAGCACCTCAGCAGTAGACAAAGCAGAAAAAAGTTTACTTAATCAGTTTCTACGCCCACATTTTTCTTTTGAAATCCACCCCAAGATTTCCTGCTTCCTTTTGAGTTAATTCTGCCTCTATATTGTGTACATGCATATATTTACTGGTGTTGTTTTGAGGGGTTTCATGTTATCCTCCTGAATTTACAAGGCTGACATGATTTCATTTAGTATTCCTGTACCGTCCAATTGTACCAGTGACTTAATATTCTCTTAACACAACTTCAAGTGTGAGTATATTCCTGCTATATTTCACCTTCAAAGCCAGCAACCGCTCCATCTCCTGGGAGCGTTTGTCACACCACACTGCACAAACTCCACGATTTATACAGCAGCTGGTGCAGTAAATGTGCTGTAATTGCACAGTCACACATGGATTCGGGTGTGTTCATAGTATCACACCAAATCTATTCATCTGCAGTCCATGTGATAATGATGCTCGCTTTAGCGCCACACCGCCGCCGCCTCCTATTTCCCTCTCAGCCCTTCTGCACGTTATTTAAGGGTATTGTTATTATGCCTGCATATAAGCATCTGTCCCCCCGGTGCTTTGCTCGCTGATTGGAGGAAATGCTTTTGTATTATGATCTGATTGGGCATCAGCGGTGATCTCCGCAGTAATGACCCATGCTGGGAGGTGTTACAGGAGCAGATTTGGAGGCGCTATCCTGTTAACAAGGAGCCTGCTGAGACAAGCTGCGAGCAACACCGCTCGGAGATGTGTGATTTCAAGCAAGGCCTGCCCGTGCCAGACAGTTGGTGATCTTCACTTCCTCTTTTTATTTTTATTGAATATGACAGTAAAGGCAACCTAGAGTGCTTTAGCTGAGAGGAGATATCAGGAAAAAAGGAAAAGAGGATGTTCATTGTTTAAGTTTCTGAGGCTGTGGGTTGACTCTGTAGAGATTTGGTCCTTATGTGCAGATATTTTTTCTTATGACTGTCATAGAAAGCTGTCAGAGTGAGAAAATAAGCGTGAATTGTTAGCTTTAATAAAGGCTACCTGCAGTATATTTAGACTTATGTGATATCTTCTATCTTTCTTTTGCCGTGGCAGAAAGAAGCTTAGCACAGACTGACTCATCCATGATCCTTATTGATTTCTCTACATATGGTTTGACCCTTTTATCCCCCATCATAATCTACAGGAGTACAGTCAGAATAATAGTTGCGTTATTAAGTCCTAACCCCAGATGTAGGCTCCCTGATTTTGTTTACAGACATATCATGACCTCAGGCTAACAACCATGCTCTATGTTGAATAGTTTTGAAGGCGAAAACCTTAGTAATCAAGGACCAACAATGGCCAACACAGTCTCACAACGACCTTGTCACATATTGACGTTTTGGTCATGGACTTTCCATGTCTACATACTACATGCAAGGTACCCTGGGTGCTTTGGTTGTTGGCGTTTTGGGACACCATGTCAAGTTCTCTTCTTTCACGATGCAAGTTCTGTTTTCACAGGAAAAATAACATTTACCTATAGTCTCTTTCAAAAACCACAAATTGACATGGTTGGGTTTAGGCAACAAAAGCATGTGGTTTGGTTTGGGAAAAAAGAACAGGGTTTGGCTTTAGAATCTTACGGGATGCGAACACCGCTTTCTTTGGAAAAAGTCAGTGTTTACTGGACCCATCCACCACCCTTCCGACCAGCCCCACTTGGACATTTGCCCCCTTAACATTTGTCCTTGTCCCCTTCCCCTAACGCCACTGGTGCCGTGTATCCTGCTGACGTTAAAGGACGCCTTTTTTTGTTGGTTTCTGACGCTGCAATTCACTGCTCAAGCACCGGTTTTCGACGACTTCGGAGTGAGACAAGGCTCTCTAGGAAGGTAAAGCAAATGTTCAAAGGTAATGACTTCTCATCAAGCCCCCAGGAACAGCGCTGGGCTTTGAAGCCAATTTTACATAGTGGCCAGACATGGAATTGCACTGTCCAGGTCCATCACCTGATGCCATGGAGCCCAAAAAGATTTTTCCCGTAGCATTACACTGTGAAAGAGACGTCCATAAATTAGTGGATAATATTTTTAAAACCAGAATTTAGCCACTTGGCTGGTGGAAGTCTCCAATCAACTTATGGGCCCCACGATTCTCAAGAACTGCATGATTTTATAGGGTGGAAATCAAGCTTTTTTGACATCATGTGCCACGGAGCCACTTTCATAGAAAAGAACAGGGCTCCCCCTTAAACACTGTCTCCAGTTTTCTTTATACATCCATGGTTCTCATGAGGCAGAAGAGAGGACCAGCAACAGGGTTGGCCACACCAGCCTACAGTAGCTGTCTGCTTGCCCCTGCAGTAGCTGTTCCTTTTCAGCCTGCAGTTGTAGCACCAGCTCCATCAGCTCTTACACCTCAGCTGACATGGTGAATTTGTACAGCTCCTGGCATTAGTGGCTCTTTCCATCTGCTGATGTGCCACCTGCTGTTTTGCTTCTGCTGCCCTAACGAACACCAACCAACCACTGAAAATACAAGTCTCTATTATAAATAGTGAAAGGCTGGATTCTGCCAACAATGCCAAGTTTGTAACCGAGGCAAAGTAATGAGGCTAGTGGCCTCAAGGTTGGATAACACCACCCAGGGGGGGATAGCATCTCCATGAAAACTAAATAAAAGTTGACATGCATTCACATATAGTGGTAACTAAATAATACAGAGATGTGGATTTTGACTCTGGATGGGCAATTTTTGAGGTTATAAAAACCAGGGCAATTTATTTTATTGCTTTTTTAGGCACAGTTACTGCATTTATAATGTTTAATGAATAAATTACTGATTTTTATAACTAGTGCTCAATAAATTGCCGATCCAGAGTCAAAATACACATCTGTGTTTTATTTAGTTACCGCTATCCTTGGGGGATTCATGTCAACCTTTATTTAGTCTTTCCTGTGGATTCTGACCCTGCAGGTGGCGTTGTTCAACCTTGAGGCCACCAGCCTCATTACTTTGCCTTGGTTACACTGACTTTCCTTCCAGTGCATGAGGTTGACATGTTTGGTTTTAAGTGAAATACCTCAACAACTATTTGTTTTTGCCATGAATTCAGTACAAATTAATGAGGATGAATTTCTATAACTTTAGTGATATGTTAACCTTTAATTGAGCACCATCATCAAACTAATGATACTTCCAATCAGCCTTAGCATAGTGCTAATTGGCACAACATAAAACTTAATTTAATAGCCCTGGCTATTATCTGCATATATCACTGAAATCAACAGGTCTGTAATTGGGTTCAAGCATCTACATGGTACAGGCCTTTAATTCCTTTCACACAAAACTGTTCCTCAGCAAAGATCAAGAAATACAAATGTTTATTTAAACCAGTATGAATATTACTTGTTTAAATTAGGCTTCAGATAACATATAAATCATGAATGCTTCATTTGATCTAGCTCCGACAGACAGAGCATCAGAGGAAGAGTGAGTTACAGCACTCAAGGATTATGGCACCCGACATACTGACACAACACCAACTTATTCTGTTAAAACAAACCCTTTTGATTCTTTTGATCTGAGGACCCTTACAGACTAAAGCAATATGAATAACTTACTGGGTAATACAGGAATGGACACATAATTTGTGGTAGCTAACAACCCGCTTTTATACATCTGAAGAACTTCTATAAAAAAATGAACTGCTTGGCAACCAAGACAGGAATTAATTTGACAAAATGTGTACACTCTACAAACCTACTGATTCGCTTTTAAAAAAATATGTAAAAAAAAAAATTGCTTGTATCTTTTCAAGTAGTTCCAACTCTGGCATTATTAATTAAATTCTTTGAGTCTTTTATAATCTTACAAACTAGTTCAGTACAACCAACATGATTTACTTTGACCTAGAAAAAAAACTTTATTTGGTAGAACCAACTTAAAGCAACTCCTTTCTTGCATTTCACACAGCACTTAGAAAAAATTTGAACATCCACAACTCCCGCCTCCCTCCAAAGTCCCATCCTCCTCCTCCTGCAACTCCACCTCCCTCCATTATGTCCTCATTATAGACGTAGCCGTTGGCAAGGTAACGTTAGATACACGGAAGAGGAGAGCGAGTGTAATGTTACAACAAAGACAGTCAAACGCAACCCCGGAGTTTTAAAACTCAACCGGAGTCAGTGATGACTGATGAGTTTTAGAATAAGGTTACAGTGCTAACATTAGATAGTAGCGTTAACATTACTAGTAAGTGGAAACGCACAAGGAAGATAACGTTTATGTTTCAGAGACTACGCTACAGTAGGCTAACGTTAGCCATTAGCAACTGGATGCTGTGTTGTCATAATGTTATGAACTGAACTGAAACAGCACAAAAACGAAATGACATTTTGCATACCCCAAGCAAACAGAAACAAAACATATTTGTGCAACATATAAGAAAGAACATATAGTGCAATAGTAAGATGAAAAAGGTCGAAATTTCACAGTCAAAAACTCCACATCCTGAGAGCAGAACTGGGACCTCCTCTTCACATCACAGCACCATGAATTGTTTGTGTATACACCACGCAGCTTACCAGATGAAGCTGCCGTCCTGTCTGCTCTGTGTAGTGTTAGCCCCGTTAGCGCAACACCGGAGTCTGATATGTTACCATTCATCCATGTCTCAGTGAACACAAGGACGCAGCAGTCCCTCACTCCTTGGTGAGTGGATCTCCATAGTCGGATGTAATCCATTTTTGTGTCCAGTGAGCGGACATTCACCAGAAGGACACTGGGAACAGCTGGTTTGATGGGGTTAGCTCTTAGCCTCGCTAACCCCTCCGTGCTTCCCCTGCTCCCGCGTCCTGTCGCAGCGCTGCCCGCGTCTCCCCGTCAGGACAGCTCCAGGCGAAACCACGTTCATCTCAGGGCTAGCTCGACGTAGCAGGCCAAGCTTGCTACACATCCTGAGCTCTCTTGGTTGTAGCGTTAGATCTCTGCAGCAGTTTCTACTGTCTGTTCAAAACTTGCAACTGTATTGCACTGATGAATTTACTTCTTGTTGCATCGTTTCTTTCTTTTGCCAACTGATTTCCCTGTAGGAGCGGCTGGAGGTGGAAGCGGTGGTCCGCATTTGTTTGCTTTTGTTACGGAGAAAAGTTTATATCCACAAGGGTCCCTGTCACTAGTTTATATCCACAAGCGTCCCTGTTACTAACCTGTTTGTTGTCTCAGACTGGAGGGTGGAAGGTAGAGGGTGTGGGGGGTGGTTACACGAGCGGTTACGTCAGTCGGAGGCCTCCACGTGGGGAAGACGGACAGGACAGGAGAAAACTCTGACCAATCATTGCATTCGGTCCGAATGCAGTGATTGGTCAGAGTTTTCTTAGAACCATATGAGAATGGTATAATGATGAGTTTTCATCTCTGGTGGAATTCACTTACATTTTAGTGTGCCATCAGCGTATTAATAGCATTTCAACCTAAACAAAGAAAAGTGTAAAATTTCCAGAAAGGTAAGGGTTGCATTAATATTTATCCAAAAGATGTGCTGATGTTTAGAGGTCAAATTATCTTATTAAAGATGTTCTCACCTATTTCTTTTAATTCCATCCTACTCAAAAATGTCATGTTTTTCATGCTGTAAAGCTTCTTTATTTTGAGTATTATCCCCAAACCCCATGTATTATGTAGCCACACAAGGCCAATAAAAGGGGCTAGGCGTTTAATTGAAGTTTTACGGTACGCTAACATGCCAAATCAAGTAGGGAAAAAACTTTGCTAATGTTAGTATGTTAGCATTCTGATTTGAGAATGAAGCTCAAAACGCAGCTGTGCCAAAGTACAAGCTCACGGAGTTGATAGTGTGGCTGGGGAATCGAATACTTGTCGATAAAACACAAGTTTTTTTTAAGTTAAATGACCTTTTTAAACATTATTAGAAATCTATTTATCGTTCCACTCTTTTAAACAGCATTAGGTGCTGTACTTTCTGTTTGTGTTATCTAGTTTTAAGTACAGTATTAATGTAGCATCCATTCCACCATGTGCAAATATGGAGTACAATGCAAAACACATGATCACTATTCATATGACAGACATCACATGCTCTCAGTCACGGAAGTCTCACCAGCAGTGCACAGACTGAGTCAGGGCAATAGTGTAGCTATTCCATGAGAAATTTGACTGCAATTTGCAAAGTCCAAAAGTAAATTACATCTGCTATGTAAACCCAACCATCATCTACTGTTCAGCACATGCAAATGACCGTGCCTTAGTTCCATGACTGATACCTAAACGAAAAAAACAAACGCTGTTTCCTTTGGAGAACAAAGGAAGAACTATCCATCATTGCTGAAAACAACTCTGGCTACCCCTGTGCTCCGTAGACTACGTGCAGAGTAATTCTCGGGGGGATGTATTCCAGACATAATGAGAAAGAAACATCGGGGTAAACAAATCGACTTTTTTTTTGCAGGCTGGCCTAATTACAGGGCAGGAATAAATAACTATTGGAGAGGAGACAGGCACGCTAGTGTAATGCATTGTAATGGGCCATGGGGAGTTAATGCGTCATTTTTCTGCCTGACATGTTGCTGTGGCATGTTGGGCTCACTCTGGTCATACAGATGTTTGGCTGCTCTGGCATGCTGCTCTGACATGGGCAGATTGTTTTGCAGTGATTAGTGTTTTGTTTTTACATTTTTTCTGTGCACACTAAATGTGCTGAAGATATACTGCCACGGTCATTTTGGTCTCCTATTACCTCGCAGTGAATTGAAATATTCATTTAAGCTCTAACCATAAGGGCAGAAAATAGAGAGGGTAATCAGGTTTGAATTAGTTTTGTTGTTTAAATGGAATATATGCCTGAATATTAGGAAGGGTCATCTTAACTTTTAGAAAAATATGCCCTTAGAAACCCTTAGGTGAGATCACAGAGTGATGCCTCGCTACAGATGGATCTGCTTGCGAAAAATGCCATGGCAGAGCAAAATGGCTGGGTGTGCCTGGGGCTGTCTGGCCCAAGTGTCACATTGATAAGCACTGGAAAATATTTTTGCTTTTATGCAATTCTGGAAAAAAGCCAGAAAAGCATGTCATAAGAGAGATTGGTGCATAACAGACGCATCGTATTATCTTTGGTTTTCAGGTCCAGTGTATTTTAGGAGTTTCTTTTTTTAGATTTCCGAGCTAACCTCAAACCACTTCTTCAACTTCTGCTTTAACTGT
The DNA here is from genome assembly GCF_011397635.1 of Epinephelus fuscoguttatus. Lineage (NCBI taxonomy): Eukaryota > Metazoa > Chordata > Actinopteri > Perciformes > Serranidae > Epinephelus > Epinephelus fuscoguttatus. The sequence continues at coordinate 40,408,464 of NC_064753.1, forward strand.
GTTTCCCAGAATGCCTTTCATCATCCAGTGTGGGGACCCACACTTGTTGCTTTCACTGAAAAGTCAAGATATGTACATGCAGTATCTTGTTGCAGCCACGCTCATGACTCAAAACACAACATGTCATGTGATCATTATTTTCTTCATCATGTCCGACCTTCATGTGATCAAAAGTTCTTGGCTTCAGAAACAGCAGTTTTGAAAGAAATACAATTTTGTTTTTTAAGTACATCTCTTGGATGGAGCTGCTCAGTTGTCATGGAAATATCTTTTTTGTCATGTGACTGAAATTCCATTCTCAGGTCACATGATAACATAACCAGTTTTATTATATTAGAAAAACTCAATAACAGACACAAAAAGTGTTCACTAAAAGCTGTTTCCTGTCTCAAAGTGTCTTTAAATTATTTTTTTCAAAGTGCTTATCAATCATCAGTCTTTACTGTCTTCACACTTGTAATTCATAAAACCAAGAATGATCACCCATTTACAAACATCAAGGCATGATTTGGCAGAGACTCTGTCTCTCCCTCTCTTTCTCTGGTCAGAGCATTCATGCACTTCATGATAGATGAGGTGGAGTAGAGGGGAAAAAAATCCCAAAACTGAATATTCCCCTCACTGTAATCGTTTCAATCTGTTCTGCCAGAACAGATTGCGGTATTTTGCTTCCCTGTTGGAGTGCTGTATATATCTCCTCCCTCCCTCTCTTATTTCCCCTCTCCCTCTCCCCTGTTCCCATTATTGCAATATGGCACTCTCCATTTCATTGTCAGTCTGGGCAGCGCAGCTGTAGCATAGACTCGTTACATTGTGCCTAAAGCCCACCGGCCACCTCCCTGGTGAAGGCGCATCATCATCCATCATGGATAAAACATTACACTACACCTATGTGGCCACCAGTTCCTGCTTAGCCTGGAATTGGTGGGGATAAGCACAGACAATATGCAGTAAAATTGGCCACCTACTATCAAAATGAAACACTTAAGGAAACCTCCACCCTATTTGTCAGGTCAAATTGAATGCATTTTTCTGGACTGAGAGAGCGTGGAGCATGTAAGATTAGGTGCTGCTTCTTGTTTTGTATTTTCCGGTGATCCCCGAGCCCCGTTTAAGGAGTTGCAGTCCGTGTTGATTGAGAGAGCCCCTTTAAGTGGCCGTGGCAATTCCAACAACAACAGTCGACCTCCTCTGGCAGGAAGAAGGCCCTTAACCACAAGAGCTGGGTCTGGTGGGGGGGAGGTGGGAGGTGAGCCAGGAGGAAGGCAGCTTGCGGTCGTACATCTTGGGAAGGCTGCATGTGTTGCCCAGACAGCCCCTTAAGTGACTTCACCTCATCTCAATGGTGCTCATTACGAGCGATAGAAAGCCATCCATTCAGGGCAGCAGTATAAAACAAACCAACTCCATCTGGAGAGAGGACAAGAGGGTGTCAACATGGGCTCGGGAAATTGATTGGGTTCTGTACAATACTGTGAATAGCAGAGGGTCCTACATCTCATCATTTTCACACACTTGACTCCTTGCTGTCACGATTACTGCAGCACATTTAGAATTTGAATGCATCAACAGGGTTCCCACAAACTCTAAATATTTACTCATAAAACAGAAAAAAATATTCAAGAGCCTCCACAGTTGCCCTCTTTAAACATATTTCAATAGCTAAAACTCAAAGCGGGGCACCGTGGCAAAACCCACACAGCATCCAGTATTCATTTTGAAGCCCATGTTTACGCCGCTCGGTTTGGTAGCCTAGCGTCTCCAAGCAGCAGGCTCCTGCTGGGATGTTAAGGAAGGCTCTGCCTTCACAAGATGGAGTCTAACAGAGAGGAGGGGAAGACGGGCAGAGAGCTCTTGAGACTGCATTATCTTCCACTGTCAAACTTGCTTGAAATGCCAGTTTTGACAAATAACACCTTCCTTCAAACTAATATCTCCCTGTAAATGCCTTTTCTCTCTCACGTAATACACTTGGATGTACAGGTTTGGCTTTGGAGTGCAGGAACTGTACATATTCAGCAAATGAACCGGAGATAAAATCACTCACGCCTGCCTGTGAAATAAGCACCAAGACAGGATTGTGCCTGGGAACTGTAGCGGGGTGAACAGATTTAGCCAACCAAGAGCTGTTGAGCGTAATGGCTTTGATTTGAATTTCTACTCCTTTCATTAGAAACCATTGACATTTCAAGCACACCTGTTCGCTATTGTCACTGACTAACCTTTAAAAAAAGAAGAGTGATGTGTCTTTCCTGAAGAGACAAAAGCCCAGAAACAAACACTGTCACACTGACACACACTCTCTTCACAATTACAACAAATAATGAGAAAAAAAAAACATCATAAAAGAAAGCGGGAAAGAATCATGTGTAGTAATGCACCATAATTGAAGGGTTTATTCAAGTGTTTGATGTGCCTGCAGAAAAACATACATTCAGGTATGTTCAGTGCTTCAAAGCAACATTATTCCATCAAATGTACATATAGTACAACATTTTATACTACATTATAGATGTAGCTCTGATGGTCCCAAAAGACCTGCAGGAGATGGATATAAATGTACGCTCCTCATGCAATAGAAATTTCACTTTGATGTAACAAATCCACATTGCAAACAGGGTGGGCCGTATTTGTTGATGCCATTTAGTAGTGTAATGCTAGCATGTTTAACTTCCCTGTGTGTTTGACTTATGTTGTCAAGATTTTCCTTACTGTTCCTCTTATCTCTGTTGGAATTTATGGTCTAAATTCTGTGGTAAAAAAGACCCTCCTTGTCACAGCTGACTGTTCCCGTCGACATATGGAATACTTTTGCAGTTTTGCAGGGATGCACCTGCAGCTCGACCACAGAGAATGTGGCCTCTTTGGAGCTCATGTTGCTTTGAAAACTCATATATCAAGTGACGATTGCCAGACCTCAAACATAGCTGCAATTCGCTTAATATGACCCAGCGTTGTTTAACTCTTTCTTCTTGTGATTAAGTTACTGACGTGTTCCCTTAATTGTGTCTCTCCCATATGGTGAACACATTTCAAATAGCAAATAATTTTTAACAGTGAACCTATGATATCTGATAAAATGGTATGAGCCCTGTCAGTTATCATTAAGGTTTAAGGCACTGTAGGCGAAGTAACTTTTTACAAGTACCAATAGTTTTTTTATTGCCAGTGGGTAAACAGATTGTAAAGTAGGCTAACTTAAAAACTTAGACCTTCCCCACCCGACTCTCTTGGTTGCCTGTAACAGCCTGTGGACTGATTCTATGTAGAGGACTCAGGCAAACCTCTCTGGTCAGGGTATCACTAGCTATGTTTCCATCCAAAAGTGATTCGAATCATTCGGGAAATGCACATTAAAAGAAATACGTATCCTGTGTATCTGGCTTGACTAACCCTAACACTGGCCGTCTGAATAACCGGTACTACAAAGCTGGTTACCAACTATTCAGTCAACTCTGGGTTTTCCTATCCAGCCACAAGCATGTTCATGTGAAAGAGGTGGAGGTATTAATTACGAGTGACATCATCAGCTGCTTCACGTGAGATGAAACAGTACCAAAAGTGTATGGCACTGTGAGACAGTAGCTATGTTTCCATCCAAAAGTGATTCGAATCATTGGGAAATGCGCATTTAAAGAAATACAAATCCTGTGTGTTTCCATTAAATGTACGGACTTTGGTGAAAACTATGAACTCGCCCGAGTTTTCCGCAGAACCAGAAACAAAACAAGTCTTGCATTCTTCTTCTACATTTTCTGACAATTGGCAACAAGCTTGTAAATGCATTACCGCCTTCCCGACCCAGAGTGTGGATGTCACCATTGAGAGAGGTGCGCTACGTCAGACTTAATTCGAACATAACTGTTTCCATTAATTCAAAAAACGTTGATTTTGCGAATCAACATTTTTTTAATCAACCAAAACCCGGCTAAAGTGAGCATATTTTAGTTTGTGCGAATCAGGGGATTTTAATTCGAATTTTGGCGTTTCCATCATAATTTTCCGATGCGATACTTCTAGATGCACATCTAAACAGGCTGATGGAAACATGGCTACTGGATACTTAGTAATTCATTTGTAATTTAAAAATAAACCAAGCCAAAATTCAGCAGTTTTCTCGTTTTTAGTTTTAAACCAAAAACAAAGAGAGAAAACAGAGCCGTTTTCCCCTTTGTGTTACAGAATTAAAAACTAAAAACACTTATTTTAAATTTATTACACTTCACTTCCACTTCCTGTCTGTCAACCATGTTTGTTCCAAATGGGAAATGGTTGGTTAGCAAAAACCAAAACGGGCATTTTTTTTTTTTTATTTGGCAACAAAAAACGTGATTTCATTTTATGTTTTTGGTTTTAAAGGGGGAAAAAAAAGCGTGACTTCGGTTTTTCATCTTAAAACAAAAAGTTTTTGTTTTTTTTTTGGCCACAAACCAAAAACGGGCAGCTTTGAAATGATTTCTAGTTTTTTGATTTTGCAACAAAAAAAGGGAAAAAATGCTCAATTCTCTAATTTTTTGTTTTTGGTTTAAAACAAAAAACGACAAATCTTTTGGTTTGGAATTTGGTTTGGTTTGGTTTTAAATAAATGAATTATGAAGTATCCAATGATGCCCTCTGACCCTTTCCCCACAGCATGCTGCATCTCTCTTTAGCTCCTCTACACTGTGTATCAGTAGCTAACGTTAGCTAAGAAACGGGGTCCACTAACATCAACAAATGAACGGCACCCACCACAACACAAAGTCCACACATGCTGTGTTTCTGCTTCATACATTTTGCGGTGGCAACTCTGAAACAGACCTATATTTACGACTAAGGTTTGCACTGGCTGAATTCAGGCTTTCTCAGCTGCTAACTGAGTGTCTGTCTGTGGGCAAAGTAATCTCTGAGTGGTGGGGATTGAAGCAGAAGGACGGCGGGGTGTGCTGGCTAATTCTTGACGCATTTCTGGTCTGGCAGAGTAAACTCACCAAATTCAGTGCACTGTGTCATAATTCAGTCTTCCATGGTGCTGAAAAAATCCCAGAGGAAACACTGCTGTGAAATTTGTGATATTGTGGTTTTAGCTGGCTAATGTTAGCTAACATTGGCTCTCTTTGTAATGCAGCCAAATTGCCAGCAGGGAAACGTAGCACAATACAGTCACTTTTTGAAGTAACTTGTTACATTCATGTACTCCACTACATAACCAGCTACAATTAAGTTTGTTAATTTCTCTTGGGGTGACAATATTGGCTGAGCTAAAAGCTAGCTATTTCATCGGAGCTGGGCCTCGCCACCAGGGAGCAGTGCTTAGCTTGGAGGTGCATCTTCAAATTTTAAGTTGAATTCTTAAGCTGACAGACACTTATTATCACCCAGACATAGTTTGTATTTCACTGTGATGTTCTTGTCTTTTTTGCCCACAAATTCAAAATAATGCAAATACTTCCACGATGAAAAAGCTGCCTTCTCCAACATCTCGCTTGCTGAGTTACTCCGGTGACACACAAATGCATCACAATCGCACCGCCACTGACACTTACGCAGGTGGCTGCATAATGCCTGACAAGAAGTAGGGGATAAACACAGATGTTGCGGATGTGCTGGGGATTTTCTTTTCTTTGTTACGGATTTAAAAATGCAACAAAGTAATGGATAACTTGACTTGCAGCACAAACGTGTTACGTGATTAAGTAATCTGAGTACTCTGACGCGTTATTTTGTAACGCATTATCCCTAACACTGATTTAGTGGAAAACGTCAGCTAATTCATCGAAGCTCCTGGCAGTGGTTTGTAAATTTCTTTATCAGTTATGAAGCAACCAACACCAGATCTATGCTGCATAGCTAACTTAACACTAGCTGGGTGGCCAGTAAACTAACTGTAACCTAAGCTACAGTTAGCCAGCTAGCTGTAAAGCTATGCTGCATGGATCTGCCGTTGGTTGCTTTAGCATCAGCTAATAAAATTTGCAAATGGCAAGCAAGCTGGTATCATGGAGCCAATGGACCAAATTAAATATAGAAACACTGCAGATACCAATGCTATTTTAAATATGATTGTCATTCATTTTCCAGTATTTTATCAACATGATGCGGATCAATGACGATCAGTCTCTCGTTAGTGACTGATGTGGCTGATGCAAGCGCTCGCTCATGGCTATGGAGGATTCTGACTGAAGTTCAGTTCACGGCCTCAGAGAGAGGATTTTCTGAAAATTACATACAGAATCTTAAAGTTAATTTAAGCAGAAAAAGGACATGAACCCTCCACACACACACACACACACACACACACACACACTGTAGGCACACTGCCGTCTTGTTTCCAGTTATTTTATTTTGTGTAGATTGACAACATTTTGATCACACATAATAATTTTCCATGTTTGCACACTTGCTGGCCAGCGCCTGCAAAATATTTGTGAATGTATATAGGCATTGCTGGTCTGAAATATACAACTGCATCAGTAGGTATAAGCTCTATTCCTCATATTTCATCATTTACAATATCCATATTCACATCCTGCCCTACATTTCCATTTCCCGTTTTGATCAATATTTCATATCTTCATGTTCCATATTCACTTTTTTTTTTTACTAACTTAGATTTTTTTTTTTTTACTTAGGACCTACCGCCCTGCACATACATTAGCTTTTTGCTCTTTGTTTTATTTTTATCTTATTCATCTTCTGTTTTATTCCATTTTTTGTTTTATTTGTGTGTTTAGTTTTCCTTTTTTTTTATTTCTACTATACAGTCTATGAAAATGTCAGCTAAGCACTGCACACATTGTGTATGTGATGTATAACGATTTTAATACTGAAAAATTTAGTTTTAGGTCAAGAGATGTTTGATATGCAAACCACACACACTTAGCGGACCTGGTTTGATCAAATTATTTCTATCTCCTGCTTCACTCATCACAGCCAGTAATTCAGAATTAGAATCCAATACTTCTCAAAAGAATCTGACTTTAGATTTGGCTCCTTGGAGAGCAAACCCTCCAGACAGTGGTCAGTCCTGTGGATTTTTAAGTAATCTAACACAATCCCCACCATTACCCAAACTAATTAGAGCTCAGACTGTCATATATCCCGCTTTATGTGGTCACAAATCTGCTCCTCTGCCCTCTCCATCCTCGTCCTCTCCGTGACTTCTGACGTCAATCAAGCCATTGGTTTCAGCGGGCTGTGCACTGCGATATTTCAGCCGCACACTGAGAGGTAATTAGAACAATGATTACCAGCGTCCAGAAAAAGAGTGAAGACAGGGAAAGAAAGTGCTGACATGTGTGAGGTGAGCTGTGCCAGGCTCTGAAAATGTGCCCAGGCAAGCACATGTATGACGGGGGTGTCTGGGTGCACACCGGCTGCTTCCTGCTGAAGCAAGTTATGTGCTGTGCAGTGGCAGGTGGGAATGCTCCATGAAGCCATGTGCTGCTGCCATCTTTAGCCCGGGGTCTGGGCCAGGTACACAGCAGCTGTTTGTCTCCGTGGGCAAATAACCATCACACACACACAATCTACACACCCATGCATATTGGTCAAATGTGTCGGATAAGAAGATATATCACCGCTGGCTCAGGATTGAAATGTCAACTTTTTTCTTGGGTTTTAAAACTTAGTTTTAAGGGTCCAGTGTGTATATTTACTGAGATATTTTTGTAGAAATTGAATCTAATGTAATAAGTCTGTTTCCTGTGGTATATAATCACCCAAAAATAAGAATTGTTGTATTTTCCTTACCTTAGAGTGAGCTGTTTATATCCACATAGGGAGCAGGTCCTTGTCTATGGAGTGTTCCATGTTGCACCACCATGTTTCTGCATTACCCGAAAATAGACAAACGAAACACTGGCTGTAGACAGGACCATTCACATTTTTGCATTTACACATGGGCCACCATAGTTAGCAGCCCCTCTGCAACAAAAGCATTGTCATAACAATGATATTTTAATGTGAAATTGCCTTATTCATTTACTGGCTTAAATAACCAGGTCCATTTGTTTTGGTGAAGAAGAGACTTGGTGCATCTCAAGTCATCCGAGAAAAAAGGTGAGCACAGATTAGCAGGTGGTTGGACTAGTAGCCCAACTCCAACATGCCAAACAGCATTGGAGAAACGCTGATTTGTAATGTGAAAACTGCTTCATTCAGTGTTTTTACCAGTTTAAATCGACACGCTCTCACTCCAACCTCGTCACATATCAAAAGTTGGTCATGGACCTTCCACGTTCACATACAACGTGAAAGGTACCCTGGGTGCATTGGTTGTTGACGTTCTGGGACGCCGTGTCAAGTTCTGCCTGTTACATGCATTGTCTTCTTTCAAATTACACTTACGTTTCCACAGGAGGTTTACTGTTTACATACAGTCTACGCACTATGTCAGTACAACAGCGTGAATTGACGTTTTTTTCCCTCCAACGACAAACGTGGTTACATTTAGCCAACAGATGCACACGGTTGGGTTTAGACAAAAGGAAGTGGTTAGGTTCAGGAAAAAACAACAGAGTTTGGCTTTATAATGTTACGGAACATGAACACGGCTCTCCCGGGTGAAAGTCGATGTTTGTTGGACCCATTCACCATCCCTACTGCCCACCCCACTCGGACTTTCGCCACCTTAACTTTTATCATTGTTCTGCTGTGTTTCCCCTTGACGCTGCCAGGTGCTGTTAAACTATAACGGCGACTGGCAGGACACCTTTTTCGTTGGTTTCTGATGCCACAAGTCACTGCTCAAGCAGCGGATTTCGACGTCTTTAGAGTGAGACTGTGCTCCCAATTTCCAACTTGCCAAACAGCATCAGAGAAATTTGTAATGTGAAACTGCTTCTTTCAGTGTTTTTACATGTTTAATTCACCAGGTCCATTGTATAGGAAAAGAGGAGACCTCTTCGGATGATTTGGCTCCTGGTAAAAACTTCCATAACAATGAGCACTGAAGGGATACTAACTGGGAATAGTTTCAGATAGTTGCAATCTGTAGTCCTCACCACTAGATGCCACTAAATCCCCCTAAATCTTACACACTGCTCCTTTAATCGAACCTGCGTGATAATTTAGCATTGGAGCTGCACTTCTGTGTCCAGTGGATGAGGCTAGAATTCATTCAGACTGTAAATAATCCTGCACCAAATGCCACACTAAAGACTGTTCATCCGGCTTTCTTGTGAGCTGAGCCTCGTGCCCTTTAATCTGGTTTAAATAAGATCAGGATCATGCTGGGATCACATTCAAGTCAATGACAATATTGGTAATCCACACCAATCATTTGAGCAGAATAGCTGATTTGGTGATATTATTGGATATTAGCAAAGTGGTAATACTCAAGCGAGGGATGTTTATGATTAAATAATATTACATCTAATTTGTAATTTGATGCAAAAATGATAAAAACGTATTTATATGTGTGCAGATTTCCTTTTAATCTGTCCTGGCTGCTCTTTTTTTTCCCTCTATACACTAAACTAATGTCAACACCAGTCTTCCTTGCAGTCCTCTTAAAACACACACATCCATGCAACTTCATGATGCCAGAATATATTAAACTGTACATATGGCTGCTGCTTTTAAAAGAGTTCAAAATATTTAGAAACGTTTGAAATATTACGCTCAACAGCTGCTTCAAGTGCAAGTTAATCCACCGTCCTTTTCCGTGCAGTAATCTAATGGCCATTTCCTCGACTGCGTGGCTGCCATTACTTGATTCATGATGTGAATATCTCTTTAATGTTGGAGATTTGAGATTTGGTCTGACCTTGTTCTTTAATCTGGAAGAAATATGTTCCCAGAATGCAGAGCAACAGGCTGTGGGGAAAAAAATACACATACTGTTGAAGAATTAGAATCGAGTTTGAACGCAGCTGTGTGCATGTACATAATATAATTGGCCTGTGGTAGTGAACTGACTAACAGGCAGGTCTGCTGTTGAATATATTGCTTCATTATAAAGAGCAGAGCATATTGTAAAAATCAGGTGTGGGGTTTTGTGTAGTGTTGGAATAAATGTTATGGTTTCATATCAGTGGACTGGGGATATGTCTTGGAGAAGAACAAATGTTGGCCATTATATTATAATGGAGGGTCATGTAAACCTAGCTGGGAGCCAAAACCATGATCATCTGTCAGACTGTACTGTATGTTGTCTTTACTGTGTGTTTTTAATGTGCCATTATCTTAATATTATACATTTATGCAACATAGAATCCAGTGACTTCTTGCTGTGCAGTTCTGCTGTACAAAATTGTCAACATTTGTAGCACAAACAAGTATATTACTTGCTTTTAGTTTGACAACACAAACATAATTTTCAGATATTTGCTGGTACAAAAGTAGTGTTAACATTACCTAACGACCTTTGCAACAAAATACCAATATATTCATGATGAATTTCAGGAAGCAAGACTTTTCTGAGAAGCCTTAAATCCCTGATACGTAATCTAAAGCACACATATGTAAAATGCTTGTTACCTTAGCCTAGATCTTTAAATCATTGGCAACTGCTGTGGAAAAACAAAAACAGATTTGATATGATAATATGATGATATCAGAGAAGATTTATTGATTTACTGCTCATTGATAAAACATTTAGCACAATCTGACCTGACAACCTAAATGGCAGAAAAAATGTTAGCATTGTACTTTTATGTAAACCACACATACATTTGCACGTTATTATGGGGTGGATATGTTGAAAATGTATGTTTCAACAATTCTGTGGTTAACATGTGGTTAAGTTTAGGCAAGAAAACCAGGTAACCACCTGGTTATGGTTATAAAAAGTTCATGTTTGGTTTGAAATACTCAGTTTTGGGGGTACAATCCTGACAGGAAAGGCAGCGATGTCTAGGTAAAATAACAACTGCTTTTTGGGGCACTGTCCCCAATGGAGCCGCAGGAAACACAGCGACAGGTCCCTAATAAACAGCCATGTTCGGGGGCTAAAAAGCAGCTGAAGAAACATCCACAGGCCATTATAAAACACCAAGATTTGGGGGCGTCGGTGGCCCTTTTCTGCATGTCATCCCCCCTTCTCTCTCTCCCTAGCCTGAGTGTCAGACTGAAGCTCCCAGAACCTTCAGTCTGACATTGCCTCCATTGAAGGCGATTTACAAGGGGGAGGGAATTTGATTTTTCCCTAACCAATCAGTAGAGATCAACGACTCACCCAGAATCTGACGTCATTAGTATCCATGCCTCGGGGGTGCCGAAAACAAGCGAGCATTGCCCGTTTAAAATGTCTCCATCATCGTGCACGCCCAGCTGCATCGCCGTTATATCCAGTTTAGCAGCTTCCTTAATTTGATCTTCCATTAACGCGAGTAGTGGCGAAATACCTCAATAGCATCGTTAATGTGGTCTGTAGGATCTGTAGCGGTCGCCATTGTTGCTATCCTCACCAGTTACCCACCAGCGTACAGCTTGACATCAGCGTGGCGCTGATTGGCTAATCGCTAGACCTGCCCCCACCCCCGGCGTTCATTGGTCCGTCCATCGTTTGGACGAGATAAATTGCAAATTCATTGCAGTATGCCAGACCAGAGATGCAAGCCTACTCAGTTGAGTGGGTGGGGTCTATGGTCTGGAACCAGGCTACTCTCTCCCCCTTTCACGCTTACCTGTCCTGTCCATTAAAGGCAAAATGCTCCAGAAAATATCTTTAAAAAAAAATAAAATAAAATAAAAAACACCAAGATTTGGGGTCTAAAAAGCCACTTGAAAGAGAATCATGGGTCGCTAAAGAAAAACCCACATTTGGGGACTAAAAGCCACAGGAAAGAGAGCCACGGGTTGCCAAAAAATACCCATGTTAAGGGGCTAAAAAGCTGCTGGAAGGAGAACCATGGCTGTTAAAAAACATCCAATCCATGTTTGGTAGCTAAAAAGCTGCTGGAAACACAGCAATGACTCACTAAAAAACAACTGGTTAGGTTGGTTGTTGTTCTTGAACAGTGGTCTGCAGCTTGGCCGGCTGAATTCACATTCAGATCTGAGGTTGAAGAAAGACTATTTAAAGTGGGGGTTCTAAAAGTTTTGATGACTGAGTGCCAATTTAGGGAGCCAGCTTATGACAGAGGACCGCAGAGGAAAAGTGCAGTTTCTATATAACTAACCTTAGCGGTTAATAGGCTGACCCCAGATGTCTTCAGGGTCCTAGCAGGTTTTTAGTCGTCATTTCTAACCTGACAGACACTTGTTAGCAGGGGCAGTGTGACACAGTGGTCCTGTAATGTATTAAATGTAAGTTGCAGATGATTAAAGGTATACTACGTAGGACTGTTTTTTTTTTTATTATTTTTTTTAAATTTTATTTAATAAGGGACAGTGCACATTAATTAACATGATCACTTAAGTCACGTAAATGTGCCAGATTTAGCCATACAGGCTAATTTTCATCTGCAGTCCCTGGCAGGTTGAGGGTATATACATATATATATGAAGAGGCATTAAAATAACTGTTGGTTACTGTTTGTAAATAAATTAACTTTCACTTAAGCAAAAGCCAACCCCAGATTCCCTCTCATTTGGCGTTTTACCTTATATATATATATATATATATATATATATATATATATATAAAATATATATTTCAGGGTTGTGTCTCATGGATGCTGCTTCTTACGGTTTGGCGCCTGGTCACTACATTTTAATAAAGCCCTGACCTCACCTGAGTGCTGTGGAGGTACACGTCCATAAACATCCTGAGCACAGGAAATAAGAAGAAAATAAGAAAATGCAGGCAGAGGGCTGAGACTCTGCAATAAATACACTGCCACACACTTCTAATGGATCAGAAGTGATGATTGAGAGGGATTACTCCTGTATGAATCTATACACTGTTTTATAAGGTTCCTGCTTTGTACATCTTTAAAATATTATGCATGTATTTCATGTCATGTTCAGGGGCCACACAAAATGTTTCAGAGGACAGCCATTGGCTCACAGGCCCCACTTTGAGCAACAATGATTTGAAGGTACATTAGTGTACCATCATGGGTAAATGACTGCTGAATATAAGCCCATGCCTGCTCCAGTTATGTAGTAGCCTTATGTTGCTCAGTGTCTGTCTCATGGAGCCCAAATGTTGCTCATTTACATGAAGTAAATACTAATTTGTTAATAAGTGCTTTGATCTATTGTTGTCTCTATTCATTCACTCAGTCATAATTAGCCTGTCTGCCCCCTTCTGCCCACCAGGAAATATGGCAGTATTTACAGATGACACATTGAATCATTCATGCCTTCCCCTCTGCAGTCCTGCTGAACTGTGTAGTGCTGTGTGTCCTAGTTTCCTTGAAATGTGTTCAGGGCCAATAACAAGGATACCAAGTTTGTATTAAATGAGTGGAAAAGATTTCTCAGATATTTAGTCCTTGACAGCAGCTACAGAGTTATAATAATCACAATTCACTGGAAGAATTTGTGACTTCATTTGTAACGGAATGAAAATAACTGAGAAATAAAATGGTAAAGATATACAGAGAAAGAAGTGTGGCCCAAGAGGTGAGCCTTGAGGCACGCCATGCAATCAGAGAAAGAATCATTAATTACAAGTAAAAACATTATGTTTGACAGTTTAAATGAGAACAGGTCCAGAGGAGCCACAGATATCAAACATAAAGAAGCTCTGGCGTGCTCATGGGGGGAAATATTGTGATGATTAATGTCATGGATTACTCAAACCAGTGGGGGGAGCTGTTCCATATGTCTGACTGTGTTGTACTGGGTGATTCAGCAGTGTAGGGATATCACTTGTTTCCAAACACTCACCAGTCACCCTTCCCTTTCCCCTTCTCCCTAAAGCCTAGTCACAAGCTGAGGGAGAATACAGCACTTGTTTTCTCTGCTTTCATAATTCTGCTCCACTTCACTGCAAACAAACGCTTTTTATCCTAACAAACATAGAGCCTTCTTCAAAAATAGGAGTGACGTAAATGTCAGATTTTTCACCTTGGTTGATACCCTTTCAATCCCCTATCCTAAATAAACAAGGATCTTTACTTTATCCCCTCCTCCACCCTGGTCCTATGACAATACCCACCACCCTCCGGATTATTTTAAGCAACCTGATTTAAAATTTAAGGGACTTAATCCTATCTTCTGATTTCCAGCCACCATGTGACATCATCTTTTGGAGTCAAGTTACAGATGTTGGCCTCTGTGTCTGTTTGGATTTCTTCTAAACAGGAACAAATTTTCTCATTATTTGGGCTATGTATAAACTACTTATGAAGACAGCTGCAATGGGCACGGATGTATCGCTGCATCACTACTTGCTCTACTGTATGAGAGCTGTTTAATCACAGGATTAGGCTTTAAGAGACTGTGGCTCACTAGATTCACTGCTATTGAACTCACCGCTGCTGGATATAGAGGACTCTGGTGGCGTGAATTAAGATCATGTTTTACTGCCTTTCAGCTGAATCTCAGTCTATGTCCCCCGGAGGACTGTTACTCGATTGCAGCGGAGGGTAAACCTGACTAAATTCAGTTTATCCACATTTTTATTTGCTGAACATAGTCTGACTTTTATGGAGCAGATTTACAACATACGCTATACAGTACTAAACAATGTCAAAAAGATGCCAGTGAGTAAATGATGATGCAACAGTTTAGGAGAAGAGAAGGGAGACAGTTTAGAGTAAGGTGAATTTGTGGTTAAAAGGCAACCATGTCAAAAATAAAGTTGAATTAAGCAATATTTGATCATACCTTGTCAAGTTGTGTCACTAACCTTTTGGCAAACAGCTGTCCTCCTAGAGATCCAATAGAAACAACCACACTGGTTAACGCCTCTCCGTCCTCTTTCTCATTCCAAGTTGACTGTAGGGAAGATAATTATTTTACGTTTATATATGAAAATTGGTTTTAAGGTTTGAATTGATGATTAACAACATTTGAGTCACAGACCGCACCTTTTCCCGAAGCACCTTTTTCTCCCCAGAGATAAACAGAGGAGGAAGAAGAAGAAGAAGACATACTTCATTGTTCCCTGAAAGGAAATTCAATTTTGTCACTCTGTTGTCATATACACACAGGCCCAGAATACACACACATGCACAAATATTGAATTTTATTATATTTATATTTATATGACAGCTTAAGTTAGCACATACTTGGCAAATTTAGATTAATAATATGAGCTTTGAAATGGTGTTTTGATGTATTTTGCTTCTTATTTATGGTGTCCATTTACTTTGATTCATGATGAATGTTTGCATTTTTGGATTCTCCATTTATTGTTAAGGCATGTGAGAAAAACTAATTTTTTTTTCTAGTTTCCCTTGAGTTTGTAACATTTTGATGATTTTTAAGCGATCAGGCACCAATTATACATTCAAAAAAATAAAATAAAATAAAATATTTTTTAAAATCCCAGTGTAAATCAGTCTATTTTTATTGTGAGTTAGAGAATGGTCGGCGAGCCACCTGGCACCCTGTTTGGCCCCCTGACCGTAACTTGAGTGTTACTGGTAAAGGTGAAAAGCTGAAAACAGCTCTGACTTTATGTTCCTATTCTGTTGGGTGCCAATAATTAGTGACAAACTTGTTCCAAACAAGTTATTTAGCTCAACGTTGTTGTTGTTGTTGTTGTTGTTTTTAAATTTCATTTGAAGGCTTTTCTTGAAAACAATGAGACAAATCAAGTCAAGTAACAGGTAAACTCAGACATTTACAGAAGAAATAAAAATATATATAAAAAGTAAAGTAAAATAATAATAATGATAAAAGGCTACCAGTTGTACAGAGTGCTTCTTAAGAGTGCTATGACCTCAGGCAAGGGCCATGAAAAATTAGCTGGGTGTGTATCTTATCCTCCCCTGACCTCATTTAGACAAACAAGAAATGGGTCCCAGATAGCTGAGAATATTTAGATTGCGTTAGTTTCCAAGAATCACAGTCTCTCCATCTGAATGACTGAAATCATGTCAGCCATTTAACCCAATGTTAATATCAAATATATCATGAAAATGAGTGTCTGACAGTGGCGTTAGGTACAATGGGCTCCAGTGCACGCTATTATGATTGGCCCTAAGGCATGCTAGTTAGTAGTTATGTGCCTAAACTAGCTTCCAAATAATCGTGTTGTCACATGATCAGATAGAGACTTGACATCGGATAACACCAACATACACATTACCCAGAAATCATCATCATCGTATATATATATATATATATATATATATATATATATGACAAAAATACCAATGGAAATTAGGGATTATTCATTTAATTGTAGTTTTTTATAGTTTATTTCTACTTTGTGGAGAGTCATATATTTTATAACATTTTATAACATTTTTTATCAGTTGCTACTGGCTACTTTACGAAAGAAGAAAAGAAAAACATGATGGAGATGGGTTTGCCCAACATACAGTTGGAGGGGCCCCAGTGCAACCGCCCTGCCTGCACTGTCTATATTTACGCCCCTGGCCTCTTAATATGACACGACTATTGTGGAAATATACTATGTGTGTGTTTTGGATCATAAGTTACTGTTAACTTCTTAATGTTGTAAAATAAGTCAAATTTTCGCATAGTTTCAGCCCACCTGTGGTGAAAAGCTGCGGTGTTGTGTAAGGATTGAAATCCCAGCCCATATTTTAGCTTCAGCCTGCGCACACAGGATCCAAACTTCCGTGTGACTCCACACCCTGTTTTCCGGGGAGCCGCCGGAGATCCAGCCCTTCAACACGCTGCTCTCTTACGTCCCGTCCGTGAGCAGTGAGCTGGCCGCGGCGGAGATTTCTCCTTCTGCCCGGATCTTATCTTTTCCTCCAACTGTGAGCTCTTTCTCCTCTTTTTTTCCGCGCCTGACACAAACCACAGTGTTAAAGTCTGCGCGTCGGTGCTCAGCCGCCCGCAAATCTTTGTGTCCTTGCGCTGCGCCTCGGTGGCAATGGATTGATTTCAGTGTTTTTTCTCCGACCTCTGCCTCGACCAAGTTGAGAAAACAGTGTGTAACCTGCGGCTCTCTTCTTTTCACAGCTACATGGTTCATCCGGCCAGTTTTCAAACTACCTGGCTCCGGATGTTTCTGCACATTTTGGGACTTTGAACTTTTTTTTCCCCGCTTGTGCATTTTTCCAGGAGGTGGCCGGGGGGATTTTAAGGATTTGTTTTTTTACTAAAAGCTTCTCCGGGGTTCCTGAAGCCTGCAAAGATTTATTTGTGAAAAGTGATGGCCGAGCGGGGAGCTCTGTCGCTCCTCTCTCTTCTCTGTCTCACCTTTCTCTACACGGAGACCACCGCCGCAAAGCATGTCGACAAAGGTAAGTGATTTTAATACACTGCTCTTATTCTGCTCTGTGTGTGTGTGTGTGTGTGTGTGTGTGTGTGTGCGTCGACCGGGGAAACTTGGGAGTTGTAAAAAGGAGGCACACGGAATGCAAACTGTTGGCTGTGGAAATCACACACACAGCTAAGTAGCTATGGTGTGTTCAGGTCAGCTCCTCTTTCACCATTTACACAACTTTAAAAGTGGACTACTTTCCCCCAGCAGGCACCAGCCCCTGTTTGAAGCAGCAAAGCAACACGCTTCCACCACTCCGTCCTTTTGTCTGCACACACTGTTGATACGTTTCTCTGTTTGTGTTTCAGATGATACACACACACACACACACGCAGCGTGGTTGCCTGCTCCACAAATATATCTTTGTGTCATGTGCATTTGGATTCACCAGGCTGAATAAGTCATTTTATTTGGGTTGCATCATGCACCTACCTGTGTTTGCAGAAATAAAAACAGCATAGCAGGAACTCGCATGAGAGAAAATACAAAGAGTCATTAGGGCTCACTGTCCGGTAATAAGCTCGCATCATCAGTCCAGCAGACATCTCATTACCTGGGCGTCAATACATGTTTAGCTGATGGATAAACAGACCCTTATTCATTTGCTCCCCCGTTAATTGTTTTGAAGTGAGGGGCCACTGCACTGCAGCCTGGGTCTTCCTCCAACTGGTGGTGCTCTGCACTGAGAGATCTCACTCATATTACAGGTGATTTCTTGATATTAAAGCTATTGATTGTGCCTCAGCACACCAAGCCGTGAGTGCGTGAGATAAAGATGCCTCTCCAGCAGTCATTGGCAGCGTAGGAGCTCCAGCATATATCACACAGAGTCACATCTTTATCATTTAAGCCCTTCAGACGCTGCTATCAAACACAGCAGCAGCATGTGGTCTGGAAAATTGTGAATATAACTGACTGTTGTGCAACATGGCCCAGTTTTTTTTCTCCAGTCATTCTCGTGATATGCAAAATACTTGTGTGTATGTGTGTAAAAAAATAAAAGGAAAAGCAGTCCAGCCTTTGAAAGGTTGTTGTTTATTTTAAAAGGAGAATGAATGTGGATAGAAGACAGGGCCTTGGAGTGACAGGCCTGTGCTAGCTGTTGGGCTCTCTTGCGTGTGGAGCCTGATGAAAGACCCTCTCCTGCATGAAAAGCGCTCTGCAGTGGTGGAAGGGGAGATAGAGAGACAGAGAGAGGGAGAGAGAGGAGGAAAAAAAAGCCCCTCCTTGGCTTTGCTGGAGATCAGTACAAAAGAGAGAGATGGGGGTAGGGTGAAACAGGCCGACTGTCTGGAAAGTAATAAAACCAGGAGATTAAGGGGACCAGGGAGTTCCTTTGGGAGCTTTGATTGATTCCAGAGAATTGGACTGGGACCCACACGCAGAGCGAGTCTCAAATTACAAATTGTGGGGTCCCCTTCTCTGAAAATATCTGTTTATTCAAAACACATTTCTTTGAGGTCCCGACTGTGGCCAGAACTTATCTTACTTAAAGCTGGCAGCCTTAAAGAGTCTCATTTGGTTTGGGGGCACATTTTTGTTTGGTACAACCTGTAAAAGTTCGGCCAAACTTCTTTCTCCGTAGCTCTTACAAGTTGTTGGAACTTTACAAAAATGCTTTAAAAAGTTCAGCTTTTGTAAATAAGTCGCAGTGAGGAGAGTGTAAAATCCATTTAGGCTCTATCTTATCTCTGTAATCCTGCTGGGAGGAGGGAATAGTGCGCTGATTGTCTCCCTGCGGACAATGCAAATAACTTGCTGAAATGTGTAAACATTTGGCAACCCTCTGCGCTCCTACAGGCCCGCTCACAAGGGGCTTGTACTCGCAGACCACCTCAGATGCAACTCTGCCCAGACTTTTATAAACAGCTGTCGTTTTCTTTGGCGCTTTTAAGGTCTTCTCTGCGGACTCTGCAGCTAAGAGCATAATTTACCACCTTTGTGTTGCTGTGTTTGGGAATTCCTGGTGGTCCTACATCCCGGTTCGAGGTGAAAAGAAGAGGGAAGGCTTAAAGCTGGATCTTCTTCATCCTGAACTTCAGAATAATTCACTTACCACCCTCATTTCACTGTGTAATCTGACAGCAAAGTGTAGCTAAGGGTTTTTGTTTTAGCTGTTCACACAAATTAATTTGACAACTTCATCGCAAGCTCAAAACAGCTGCATCTTTCCCACATGTCCGCATCGTCTTGTTGAGTTGAGAGGGGGCGTCATGCGGAGTCACCTGCTGTCTCTGCCATATAGAATATGCTGTTTACTGATCATTTATTTATGGGCTCCAATCGCTCATAAAGTCCTAATGACCTCCATCCACCGAGAGACAGATAATTGCATACTTGGCCAAGTGTTTGATTCATCTGTTTCACTAATGAAACCACCCCCATTAGGAAGCGCTAGTGATCTGCTGGGGACGCCGGTGTTTTGCTGCTGCTCCGTGTCCTTGTGTAAGATGTGGTGTGGCGAGGTCAGCGGTATGAGATCACAGCTGAAAATAACAAACTTGTTTCTGTTTTCAGCAGCTTAATATCCTTGTCCAGGGTTTGCAAGGGTGAAAATGACGGCAATTATTGAAATAATACGCCCTAAGTGTGACAGCAGTTTATCACGTGTAATTGGCAGGGGGAGGGTGGATCAATATCCTTTGAATAGATGGCACGACATCTGCTGTGGCAACTTTTTTGGTGGTTGGGGATCACTGTAATCACCTGCTTTCTGCTTTTAAGCTCTCAGCTCTAACTGTTGTGGCAAAATAATAGGACTGTTGACTGTAATTCCATCTAACAAGCCTCTCCACTTTGTTGATATGCTCATATATTGCTGTTATTTAAATCAGCGCACACAGTGTAGGCTGAGCTGCAGGATAAATGTACACGCAGTGCAGTTAAACTATAGCAAGGCGCCATCATTTGCACCATATAATAATGCACGCCTTGAAAAGCACGTAGTTTGATCCCATTTCTCAACATATCAAAGTTTCATGCCTCAGCTGTTAGCGTGCAGGTTTAAAGCTTGTACACCAGATTGAATCTACATGAATTCTTTCTCCACACTCCATAAATTTTAATCCTGTATTTTTCCGTGTGTTTATTGATCGCTGTTCAGCATGCTGTTTGAAACGGTTTCTCTAATTGGCATTGTTAGCCCCCTGTGTATTTGAGACGTAGACCTGGCTGGCTGTTCGTGATGGTGAAGTGAGGGCTGCTTCGAGTGGAGAGAAGCCAGGGGGTCATGATCTTAAACCCAGAACGGATCACGGACAAGTCCACGGCTTCTGCTGCCTCCCAGATGAACTTGCTCTAACGGAGCAGCTTCTTGTGTGGTACAGAGAAACTACACTGAAGTCTGCTTTTCCTGTCTCTCCACTGGAGCTTGTATACCAGCCTCTGATTCTGGTACACAGTCAGCAGCTTTGAAAGACTTTCTCGGGGCTGTATGAAGTTTCGCCCACATTCAGAGAAATGTATTGTTTTCTTTCTTGGCGGTTGTTGTTTTCCTGAATATATATTTTCTAGTATTTATCATTCTTTGTCTTGTAAACTACCTGTAAAACAGTCACAGTTTCACCCTGAAAAACAGTTTATCTTATGTGTGTGTGCATATTTTAACCATGTTTTCATACATACAGATATTTGGGAAATGTCAGTATTGTGAAATTAATTTCAACCTTATTGCCCAACCTTACAGAGATGTTCTCAAACCTTCCCTCTGTGTATTTATGTCCTCTGGGGTTATCACCTAGATTTTAATAATACCAAATGGTGCCTATTCATTCCATTGGAGTTGCTCACCTGGTGCATATGCCAAAAAAGTTTTCCAGCTCCTGGGTTTACTTCCATTATACGTGACCCAACAAGTATGTGCAGTAGTGCTTCTACCGCTGGCCCAGCCTACGAGTTCCTTCTCAGCTCACTGACTTGTGATGAATATTGTGATGACGTCACCGATGAAATATTAAACCACTATGGCTCAAAAATTCAGAATAGAAAGAGTCATAATTGGCCTTGTTTGCAGTTCGAGTCGCCTGTCAACAGTTGTACAGATGTTTCTTTTATAATTGTGGTCTATAAGGAAAATGCTTTTTGGGCTGCAGGTGATTTTTCGCTGCAATACTGCAAATGGCCACTTGGAAAAAACTGCTGCTAGGCAATGTGTCTACACTGGTTTGAAAGGCACAAAAACCCCGTTTTATTCCTATTTGGGAATGTTGGAAATATGAATATCAACAGTTAAATGTTATCGGTTAACTACCGAAAATATTTATGAATGGTTAAACATCAGTCTGTTGGTTAATTTAGCTACTCCTTAAGTCTTAGGTTACTGCACTGTGCAGCACCTGGGCCTGGTGGTATAGTGTACGTGACCTGACATAAACTTATTATCCTGATATGACTTGAGCTAAATGATCTGGCCTAATTTGGTTATGTGAGCAGAAGCAATTGTTCTCGGAGCTGGCTGTCTGAATAACAGGAACGCAGTAGCTTAAGTGACAGGAAACACCTTTTGATGTGTACTGGAAAGCTGTAGGTGTGTCAACTGGTATTGCTTGTTTGTCAGACACTTTAAATTGCTTTTTTGAGTCTCTTTATTCTACACTAACAGTAGAAGCTAGCTAGCAGCACCGCTCATTCCGCTACTAACACAGTCCTTCTGCTCCAGTCTCCCCCCATGTTGCCCTGGTGAGTAAGCGGCTTAATTTTGAGATCCCAAACCACTTTAGCATTGTTAACTACAGTCATCCTAGTTAGCATTGTCAGCACTGCAAGTGGTGCTAACATAGATAACGAAGCTAAAGGGGTTTTGCAGCTCAAAATGAATGGCTTACACACTGGGGTGATCTGGAAGGAGACCTGAGGGTGGTCCCTATGTTTCCACAGCAATAGGTACCACCACCAGGATGGCATTACTAATGGTAATCGCTGAATAAGTGGTGCCCCTAGCTAGCTACCTTCCAACCAACTCAGGTGGTTCACAGTGCAGAGCAGCCAAAGCTAACATTAGCTAACCAGTGGAGACAGGAGGTTGGGCAGTGGGCACCATGTTCTCACATGTAAATGCAGCTAGCCTGCCATGTTTCAGCAAAGCCAAAAGTGTATACATAATGTATATCACAATACATCAGCATTTAACCACCTCAAAATGGATAGTACTTTAAAATGTGGTGCTAAGTTTACTGAGTCAGTGGAGCGCCAAAGTAAAAGAAAAGGCCTCTTGTGCTTAATGGCATCTTAATTTTTTGACTGGTTAGTTCCTGGTTAATGGGTGTCAGGTTATCGAAAGCAGAATTAACTGAAAATGACATCAACAAACTTCTTTCCCGTTCAAACACTTGGATGAAGTTAACTTCAAATTGCACCAGCTTTGCTATTTAAATGTTAAAAAGGTCCACACTTATAGCAACAGTTCCTGGTCCACCAATTCCATCAATTCCACCTGGACATTTTGTACGTGCTGGCAGAGAATAAAGGCTTTTTTTCCCCCCAACACTTACCTCTTCTGCTAATCAATTTCCTGAGGGTAACCCTGCTCCCTGGACACAGGAAACCCTTTGATTGAATGTGGTGTGAAAGCGGTATACTGTAGGTGTTGTCCTGAACCATCAGTTTTCTCTGTACTTTGAAAGCCAGCCTATTTGGTGTTATGATTGGTCGGTTCACAAAAAAGCGGCTCACATCAAGTGCGCTTCTCTTAAAAGCTGAACTTCTCTCAGCCTCGGAGGTGCTCCTGCTGTGACTAAAACGATGTCAGACGCAGCACCTTTCCAATCCGGCTGCTGTGTCTTCTTTGTGTCTGATGGCCCTTTCATGTCAAAACAAAAAAAGAAGAGCTGAAAAACACTTGCTGGGAGTTTGAAATAAGTTGAAAAGTGTCAAGAGGCCATAAAGCTGTCCATACTGCGCTATGTGATGAGTCCTTTGAGACTTTGTGGTAACCCGAGAGACGTTACTTCAACAGCATTGTTATCTTTTACTGGAGACATAGCTGGAGACATGTGTGCCTCACTGATTTCCACACTTCCTTTAGTTGTCTTTCTAAAATTAGAACAAAATGCAAAATTTCTATTTCGTCGTGGTGCTGTCGTGCTCTCCAGGCTTCCCTGTTCTGCTGTGATTGAATGATGCTCAGGCTTAATGACCTCTGGGAGAATCTTTTCAGTTTCCATGGAGCTGGCGCGCATAGCAGCAGCGTGAGCAAAGCATACAAAGAAGACACTGAAATTATGGCTACACCTCACTAACAGTTGAGTTAGTCAAGTTTAACTGACCAGGTCTCACCACAATCTTGCAGTTATACGAATGTAACATTTTGTGTGTTGTATTGGGGCATGTTACTGGAGTTAAAGGGATACTTTGCTGATTTTCAACCAGCTTTGTATCATAACAGTGTGGGTAGTGTGTGTAAATGAACTGTGGTGAATCTCCCTCCATCTTACCAGCGCCTGGAGCTCCTGCTCATCTCCCAGATCTAGGGTTGTTGCTCAAACCACAGATTGTACTTCTGAATGTTCGTGTGCCGCCACCACTGGTGCAAAGACCATAGAAGCGGCTCAAGAGAGACGTCTCCTTCTCTCTTAAACGGTAAAATAATGCAGTCCTGATTAAATATAAACCAATAATTTGTCACTGCAATGCCTATTTATTGCCTAAAATGTTTGCAGAAACATGTTTTAGTGCACTGTTTGGCTGTAATATGAGAATGTGTGAACAGGAAGCAGGCACCATACTGCAATGTGTTATCGGAGGATGAAAAACCTGAGCTCAAACCTTAAAACCAAGTAGTGCTAATTGAATATGAACCAATATTCTGTTACTGCATTGCCTCAGCCATTTTTTGGCATCAGCAAAATGTATCTAGTGGACTGAAAATATGTATTCAAGTAGGCTACCTGAAGTTTAATTTGTATTTGTAATATAATTAAAAATCGATACTTGGCACAATGTGACGATACGATATTACCACACAAAAATATTGCGATACTCTGCTGTATCAATTGAGTGGAGCCAAACCAAATGGCAAAGCCCTTTTTCTCTATTTTCTCTGGCCATGTAACACCAATTTCAAAAGTATTTACATCTTTGTACTGCATAGATTGACCTAGTTTTATGAAAAGATCATCTTTCCAGCAGTGAAATTCTTCTCTAAGGTCAGATCAACTAAGTAATAAATTAGTTTGGATTTAAAAATGTATGTATTATACTTAATAAATAACACATTTTTGGATTTGTAGCAGAATTTCTATGAATGCAGTCACAGAATGTTTTTGACATCTTTGAAAATATTTAATATCTGTAAAAGAAATCAGCATAATAATCTCAAAAGCATCTGATCTGCACTGATAAATCTTTTCAGTTCCTCATCCTGTTACAAGGCCTCACCCTTTGACTACAACATTTCCTGACACGTCTTCAGATCTGTGTCGCAGTATGCTGCTCATTGTACATGAAAAGTTCATGTTAAACCAAAACAAATAATTGACCATTGTGACATGCGGATACTGACACCACTGTTTGCTGAAGCTTTCACCAGAGCAGCACTCAAACTGTACAAAAAGCTTTCTCAGTGAGGGTTGTATGAGCAGCAAGTAGTCGTCTTGCAGGATGACACGTTCTCTAATATTTATGTTCTGCTAGACTGCAGTCACAGTTGGTCATGTTCTTCAGGACGGCGTGGCATTGTCCAGTCTTTTTACTGCATTCAGAAAAGCTGCAGTAGTAAAGCTACCGTGTTTCAGAGCACGTCCTTTATAACTGCAGCATGACGGCAGTAAATGGCACTGAGTGTATTGACGTTAGATTTAAGTAGTGTACTGCAAGCAAAGAAGTATTTCCCCCCGGCCTGGCACTCAAGCAAAACCTTGAAGGAATGGGCTTTGTGGCCCTTGCAAAGGAATCATTATACCAGCACAGCAGGACAGTGAGGACTTTTTTCCCTGAAAATTTTCCTCAAACTTTTGCTATTTTGGTTCTGCCGAGCTCCTGTCGTGGTGTCTCCTGTCGGTAGTGGCAGCTGCATAGGATTATGACACATGCAAGCTGTGCTTGTCAGATGAGCCTGGACTAATGAGTGCAAGGCTCTGTTATACACTCCACTGTTTTTGCAGCCATGGGGGGCATATTACAGACATTTCCTATTAAAATAAGATCAAGCCTTTTTTAAATGTTTGAATTCTCAACGTTTAATCCTCCAAGTGTTTCATTTTAACATTTCTAAATCAAGGTCTCGCTGACATTTCAGGGATTAATAAGCAGCTGAAAAACAAGGCTGGCTTTGTTTTGTAATTTTGTTTCCATCAACCGATCTTATTAAATGAAGAGTTGAATTGTTGGAGTTGGCGGGTTGGTTGAAATCTGTGAAATCTGATCTTGATATTCCAAAAGTGGATAGAGCATGTTTTTGTTGATGGTGTGAAAAATGATGTGGGTATATGTTTCAGTATTGACAAAGAGGCATTATCTTACAAAATCATCTCGTAACAGTTGCATAAACCTGGGGGATGACAATTATGATGTAATTATAAAACTTCAGAAGAGGAACCAAGAAAGACGAAAATCATTAAACTTTAAGGAAGCAGGAGCAGTTTCAGAGTGACAGATATACAGCTCAGGCTTTATTCCATGAGTTTAATCCACACAATGAACAGATTAGAAAGCTAGTTGACATTATTCCTTTAGATTTTGGCAACTCCTCGCCCAATCTCCAGTATCTAAATATAATTATCGTAATGTATATTTGATGTAATTGTGAGGGGGCTGGTTTCATTGCTGGCAGCAGAACTTGGCGTAAATAAAGAGCGACTTATATTCTTCTTGAAAGACTGATTAATAACCTTCATTTGGTTGCACTGTAGCTGCTGGAGTTCCAACACCCTGCAGCTCTCAGACATGAATTTATTCTCTGCCGCCTTCTTGGAGGACGTCCAGGGTGTGATGAATTAACCTGAGAGTCTTCTCCATGGTTTAGTTCATGGTGTAATGCAGTCGTTAAAGCTACATTAGGTAACTTTTTTAGCAAATATGATACAAAAGTTATTGTTTCTTTTACAACTATCCCAACAGTAGTTCATGAGGCAGATAATCTGTGAAAAAATCATGCTCCTCTGCCTCCTTAAAGTGCTCATGATGGCATTCACCAGAATCCAGAAACAACCAGTTAGAGCTGAGTCGATCTCTAATGGGCTGTCAGTCACTGCTCATTATTATTATATGCTCAACATATTTTAGCACTGATTAGTTGTGAAATGAGATTGTTTGGTGGGCGGTGCTTAATTTTGGCATGGCTGTTTTCAACATGGCAGCCAGGTCACAAACTTTCTCATTTTACAGCTAAACAGTACACTAAGGGTGCTTTCACACCTGACCTGTTTGGTTCAGTTCAATCAAACTCAAGTTCGTTTGCCCCCCATTTGGGCAGGTGTGAACACAGCAGTCCCACTTGGGTGCACACCATAACAACCTGACCAAGACCTTCTTGAAGAGGTGGTCTCAGTCCGATTACAGAGGAACTCTGGTGGAGTTCGTTTGTAGTGAGAAGGTGTTCTGACCTGGATCTGAACCAACTGCAGTCACATGACACATTGTTTGGGTTAAACATGAGCATGTTACAGTCCTGGAGGATTATTAATGTGCACCTCCTCCTGTACTGCCTTAATATGCACATTCAGCACATCCAATGCATCAAAACATTGTTTTCTAGTTGGAGCCGCGCCTCGTTTTCAAACTGTATGGTTTGACTAAAATGAACAATGACAGCAATATAGTCCACGATGAGCAGCGCTAAAATCAACCTGCGTAGTTGTCCCTCCATTGTGACATTAGAATGTGTCACATTTATCTTACAGGTGTACTCTTCTTCAACGTTTTGTTTACTTCCTGGATTTTTCCCGCATGGAGATTCTGACCAATCAAGAGCAGCTTTCTCACACAAGGCATTTGATCTGGTCCGCTTGTAAATGCTGCCGTGAGAACACGAACCAACTCTAGGCAAATATACAACTTTGTAACAAAACTAGTCCCTGATTCAGACCAAAGCAAGACACCTCTAGGTCCGAAACATTGAAAACATTTGAAACGATAAATAGGCAGTACAGTAAGATATTTTAGTGAACTGTTAAGTTGTAAAATTAGATTGTTTGGTGGGAGGTGCTTCATTTTGGCTTGACTGTTTTCAACATGGCGGCCAGGTTACAAACATTCTCATTTTACAGCTAAACAGTACACTTTGCTTTCACACATGCCCTGTTTGGAGAAATAGGCAATACAGTAACAGAGTCTTGATTCACATTTGATCAACAGTGCCTAGTTTGAAAGTTTGACTGCAGTGATTGACAGCTGCCTCTCTGTAAAAAAAAAAAGCCTGTGATTAGACAAAGTCTCCCATCACAGGCTAGATTTCCTAAAGCCAGAAAACAGAGCCAAATGGAGGTGCAGCGGTCTCGTGTTCTCTCAGACCACTTGAATTACAATATGCTTGAAGTTCATTATGGATTTGGCCCAATGACACCAAATTTAACTGCCTACCTGAGGTTTAATTGGCTGCAGCTTGCATATAGGTAAACAAGAATCAATGCAACTTTTCCAATATAATGATTTTCTTTCATCGTAGTTGTCCAGTATGGATTGTGCAATCTTGTTATTCCCAACCAAGGATTGTTTCTATGGATCCTGTGGCCTTCTGTGCCCCCGCAGTACAAGTTCAGACCAGGCTTGACCTCTTTCATTCACCAAATTAACTTGTGTAACTGCTTTCTAACCACAAACATCCCCATCTTCACTTTACTCATCATATTATTGGTGCTAGGTTTACCAGTGTGTGTATGTGGGGGAGATGTTACACTCACTCATAAAGTATCAATCACCCATGTACACATAGAGCCTCTCAGCCCTCATTCAGTCAAAGGAACGTTTCATGTGCTGAAAGGGTGTGGGGCAGTCAGTCACAGAGAGAGGATTGTGAGCGGCGCTCAATCGAGCTGGCTGCCATCGTCTTGCGCCGGCCTGTGGCTCTTGGCAGCTTTAGACATGGTGGGTTGTGTGTGTGTGTATGTTTGGGTGGGTATTTGTATAGGCGTATGCCACCCATCTGGGGTTGCACAGCTGTTTTTTTATCAACAAGGTTCAGAGAGTTGAAAAACGAACTTGAAAAAGAAAAGTGTTTACCTACTTTTACTGAGAGGATGGAGAGAAATTAGACCGTTTTGATTCCGCTTTGAGTTTATTCTGCACAGCAGCCAGCAGCCTTGGTTTCATTGATTCAGCATTATGCGGTGAGCACATAACAGTATTTTGAGAAACAAAAAGGGGCAGTAGGCATGCGCTGATTGCTGCATTGCTTTTATTATTACAGGCAATTTTTTTATTGTCAAGGTCTTTATTTAGTTAAAGGCAAAATTACAACTTTGCTCACAGCTGCGAGCTGCTAAGAAGTCAGTAGTTGTGTCGTGTGGCTTTGACAGGGAACTTTGATTTCTAAAAATGTGCTGAGGAAAAGATTTTATAAGATTCACATAAATCAAAACCTGATGTTTCCCATTGGAAAATATTGACATCTGCGCTGGCAAGCCCTGTTGAGATTTTTTACATGACTTTCTAAGATGGCACACATAACCCAATTCAATACCAGCGCTCAACTCCAACCAAGATTTCTAATTATGGTATGTTTTTTAATAGATAATGAGCTGCTGCAGCTTTGGTGAGTCGTGCCAGAGCAATTCTGTTTTAAGTTTCTGTATTTTCTCCATCATTTTTTTGGTCTGTCTCGCAAGGCATGAACTGGTTTGTCCAGTTTCTGAGTGGAAATCTGTAGAAACCACTTAACTTTTAAGCGTAGTAGGCGTAGTGTGTTTAGGCTTCAGCAGGAATAGAAGAAGGTGTCATTTTTTTGTCCTACACAGTACTTTTCCATGGCACTGTCTCAGCATGAGAAGCACAGCGGTGTTCTGGATTGTTGAGTCTCAGACATTAAGTTTAAACAGTTTAGGGTTTAGAGTTAAGACCGGTGGAGGCTCTGAGCTCGTCGTGTGTATATCAACCCGTGTCCCAGTTCCTCCTGGAGCCTCTCCAGTCAACCTCCCAGGTTTTATTTTGACTTCACCTGCTGCTATGGTGACCCCCTGGAAAAAAAAAATCTCCCGGTATTAACTGATGTTTCTGTTGCTAAATCCAAGCTGAAACGAGTCTTTGAAAAGTTCAGCATTAGATAGAGGCTCCTTTGTGCTGCTGGGAGCTCCCCTTTGGCATGGGGCTCCTCTGACTGCAGCGACTTCTCACCATGTTATTGGAGCCAGTTCCTCCTCAACTCTGAGCTCATCTGGAGCTAACAGAGGTCAAAAGAGGCAGCTGAAATGGTGAAATTACTGCTTGAAGCCTTTTTAATACATCGCCATGATGTAATGGAATCAGCCGTCTCTTTTGATTCTGCTTTCTTGGCCCTTCACAGTTGAATAAATGCGTCCCTCAGCAGCACTTACTTGAAAGATGATGGCTTTCCTCCTTCTTTATATAAATATTACGCAGCTCTTACACAAAATAGGCCTCAGCTTGGCTATTGAAAATGCTAATTACACCTTGAAATTTGATTTACTGTACATCCGTGGTGAATAAATTTTTACTGTTGATGAAAATGCCAAGCCTTAAATGAGGTACTGGGGCTTCTTTTTTACATTATTAGAAAACTTGAGGTAGTCCAAATTTTTGATGTGAGGACTGTACTTCCTATGTGGTCACACACCTGGACAGCAGTGATTATAGTAATATAATGAGACCTCACTACCTCTCCTCAGTTATGAGTGTCCTTTTCCTGGTGTAGATTTAAGTCCTTGACCTTTAGGGAAGATGATAATCTCTGCCAGTGTCTGTTTTATGGAGTCTGATAAGACTTTGAAAGGGGTTTGGCTGTGATATGAAACTTAAAGGTATAGTCCGGAGTTTTTGAAGTGGGATTGTATGGGATACTTATCCATAGAGTGTATTATATGAACCTTAAAAAAAAAATCAATATCAGTTGAAGTGTATGCTATATTGAGAGTATTTTCACTGCTTTACCTTTTCACCAGACAGCCTGGTCTGATGGGAAAGTTGTTAGTGGCTTCCATCGACGCTCTCATCAAAGCCACCAGACTCCATTAAGAAAAACAATAATTTTAGCATGCTGAACATGGGAGCTGCTGGTCTACAGCTGCTTTGATCAGTAAGTAAGTTTGTGTTATTGTGTGACTCTGGTGAATCCAAACTAATCCTTTTGAATGCCGAAGTCACACAATAACACAAACTAACTAACTGATCAAAGCAGCGGTAGAGCAGCAGTTCCTGTGTTCAGCAATGTTAAATTATAGTTTTTCTCAATGGAGTCTGGCTCTAAAGAGGACTATATTGTGGCTTTATTTTTCCGTTGGAAATCACTATCTGACATTAAGATAGAGCAGTAAAAATACTCTCAATATAGCACACAGTTAAACTGACATTGATTTTTTTAGGTGGGTAAAATACATTTTGTCACTGACCCTTCCACAGCAGTACATTGCTCAGCTTCAACTTCAGACTCCAGCCTGCTCCTCCAAACTGTGGGCATTTTGACTGACATCTACCTTGACGTCTACCCCACACACTCCCACATAAAAAAGGAAACATGTTACTGACAGACTCACACAAGGCATCAGAAGATTGCACAATATTCAGATTATGACTCGGGGCATTTCTCTGCGCACAGTTGATGACATTATTGGGATAACTTACAAGGTGGAGAATAATTTTGCTCACTTTCGTTGGCGCCTTGCCAAAATTACACCTACAGTACAGCTGGGTTTCAGTTGCTGTTGGATGAAGCTGTACAGAACCTGAGAGCAGCATCTGGGACATCACAGTCTCTTGAGCTGTGTCTAAATACAGACACGACCTTCCTCTGTCTGACATGGAGGAGGAAGAGGAGGATGAGCTCGATGAGGAGGATAAGCAGGTGGAGGCAGGGCCAGAGAGCTCAGAGAGGTGAGGATTTTAGTCCGGCTTGAAGTGTACACAACAGGCAGTGATGGAAAACAGCTGCATCAATTCCCTCTGATTCCTTAACCACTGTCCCTTGAACCTTGACTCCAGCGGCTCCCCCACTACTCCTCAGCCTGTGACAGGTCACTCAGCCACAGCACCAGCACGGCTGCAAAATGGATGGCGGCCAGCAGGGAGCACCTGCGGAGGAATAGCAGGCGAGCAGCATTCCATCACAGGACCTCGAGACACAGATGTCATATGAGACACGAGGGACGTGTTTGGAGTGGGGGATGGGGTGGGAGGGCCAATGGCAGAGGTTTTGGCATGGTGGGGCAGTAATGGGGTGGGATAGCAAGCCAGCTGCTACCAACAGATTCTTAATGAGGTGTCCCATCAAGAACACAGGGAGATGAACATTAATGACTACAGCTAAACTTGTCTGTTCATTTATTCCCTCCTTTTCAATCACGCTAGCATGAGGCACATGACATGTTTGGGAACATGCTAATAGGGTTTTTTCCTCTCCCAGGCCTGATTTGAATATAGTTTGGCTCGCCTTTTCACTAATAGGGTGGCAGCCATTACAGTTATATTCACTATTGATTTATTTGTCCCCTATTTTTATTTTTGTTGCTTGATTAATGTTTAGTCCATGAGGTCAGAATTTCCCAGAGCTAAATGAAAGCCTCTTTCATTTGCTTGTTTTGTCTGACGACCAGCACAGAGCCTCATGATATTCAATTCAGTGTAATTATAAAGCAGAGAAAAGCAGCGAGTCTTCACATTTTAGAAGCTAGAACCAATGGATTTCCTTTTTTTGTCTAATAATGGACCGAAATGATCATTATTACTATTATTATCATTATCTAAATTGTTGTCAGTAAGCTGTCCAGCCAGATGGGAAATGCGAAGGCCTTGAGAGAGTGGATTCACGGGAGATGAAGGCCTGTCACCATAACCATATCATCAACTTATCGCGATATATGGACATGACTTGGATCACTTTGCTAACTTTGATATTGCCCGTTGTGTTTACTTGTTTAATAGGAATGTCGCCAACACCAAAACAGAATAAACAGCAGGGTTATCCCAACAGTTACTTGGGTGCAGCAGTTCTTGGCTTTTGTCTCTTCACCTCTGCCTACCTGCACAAGTTCAAAGAAAAATAAAAGACACTTGAAAGACGACGCAGTGTAGCTCACCGGTAGCCTGCAGCTGCACTTTCTGAATGGAAGAGGCACAGTGCTGGTAGTCGTGAGCTCACCAACCCCTGGCAATCGGCCAAAATTTGTAATTTTACCCTCCAACAACTTACTCTTGCACTCCCTAAATCCACCAGCGTATTACCTGGCTCAGAGGTCGTCCATCCCTGATAGCCGACTGTAGCACACCAACCATCGTCTGTCCCTTGTACTCGCCTTAAGACACATGGTGATTGAGCTTTTGTGGCTGTAGCACCTAAATTTTGGAATGCTCTGCTTTCTTTCGGCTTTAACTACAGTGTGTGCTTTTAGCTACGTGGGTCACATCGTCAATTTGTCTCTGTGTTTTCTTTCTTGTTGTATAATGCCCTTGTGAAGCACTTTGTGACCTATGTCTATAAAAAGTGCCATATAAATAGATTTGACTTACTTTTACATACTTTACTGGCCACGTTATGGAGGTTACTGCAGTCTTCCTGGTGCTTTGCTAGTAGGGATGCACCGATCTGATATCTGGATCGAATATCGGCCCCGATATCATCAAAATAGATGGATCGGGTATCGGAAAATGCAACCTATACCTGAGGCGATCTTTCCCTTTTAAATCTGTTGTGACACGAGCTATGTCATGGAGCAAAGGAGAGAATCTGCTGTGTGGAGGTATTTATTGGGTATCAACTGATACTCAAAGCCACAGCATCGGGTTTAGTACCGAAACTGAAAAAGCTGGATCGGTGCATCTCTATTTGCTAGGCGTGTCTGTGATTCGCAAGAGGCGTCACATGTTTTTTTCAGCCAAATTTTGTATTAAGTCTCAAACTGAGTCATTTTTGGCTACTCCTACAAATGTACTAAAAGTTTACATGTTGTTTATCAGTGTTTCCTACGGAGTTAGAATCTACGTGTGGCAGTAGTTTACTATGGGGAGGATCAAAACCGTGTGCATGCGAACTCAGCACAGGTGGAACCCTTCGTGACTTCTTTTTTCCTCAGCAGCAGTTTGCAGAGTTTAAATTGTGGGTTGGATGTTCTGCTGCTCCGTCTGCACCCGGAGTACACTCTGCGCTCTGAGAGTGTAGTGCAATAAATAACCGAACAGTTTATATATAATAAAGGTCCGTCTATGAAAATAAAAAATCATAAAAAATCAAGACATTGCGGCAGATGTTCTTATCATGGCAGGCTGCCACGATTAAATGAATGTGTGGATTACCCTGCATAAATTAGCGGTATATGTATAAATGGTGTCAGAATGACAATATTATTGTTTAATGCAATTATTTCTGGGTCCAACAAAGAAATCATCATGACCTATATGAATAAATAAATACATACATTGATGAGTGAAATGACAGCCATTGAAATAATTGTGTTTTGCAGCAGAAATATTATTTTCCTGAATAAAATGTGAAATTCTTTTTGTCAATCATCTTTGCAACATTAACGACAGGCAGTGGAGCTACGTAATAACCATTGAGTTGAACCATAACTGACAATGTGGATATGCACGTTTCTCTGGTGAAGGACAGTGAGTTTTCGTATAACCTTTTCTCTGCAACCAACAATCCAAGTGCTTAAATTACTGGCTGGGGAAATAAGCAAAATGCTCTTTCTGCTTTCATACTTCATTTACCTGGAGTGGTCTAAATTAGTCCTGAGTGCATAAGCATGTCATTCAAGCTTTCAGGACACCTGCTGAACAAATTCACTCAAAGAGCGCGCACACACACACACACACACACACACACACACACACACAGAGCAAGATCCCCAAATATGTCCTGCAGTCTGTTTGTGCCATATGTCGTATAATATTGTAGTGAAGTGTAGCAAGTCTAAATGAAAATTCACCCAACATTATCTAATTAAGCAGGTGTGAAAGCAGCTTAATTCAAGTCGGTTTTGGCACCTCTTACCGGTCCACGTTCAGCGTGAAGCAACAGTTCATTCAGCTGAGAGATGTGAATACTTTCATTAAGCCAGGGACCAAGTTGCACACTTTCATTTCTCCTCAAAAGAAGATGTCAGAAGTGGTCTTGAGTTATAAAGGGTGGTGGTTTTATTAGCCACTGCTAGCCTGTGGGGTGCTTTTTGTTGCGGAGTGACAGGAGACTTAATAATGAAGCTCTCTAACCCAATGAGCCCTGAATCAGTGGAGCCCCTCTTCCCCTTCTTTGTCCCTCTCCCAATCCCCCCACAGTGCCACTGCATTCCCAGCCTGGCGGGGCAGTGTCTCTGGGCCAGGGCCATGTCACGCACCCCTTTTGGCCCCAAACGACTGCGGTGGGGGGGTCAGGGGTTCAAGTGCTCCCCGTGGGGCGATGCACGGGATGCCTAGCGACGCCGTGGCTCGGCCCCCGCACTGGCTACGTCGGTAATTAATTTCTAATGAGAACGAAATTGGCTGACCTCGCAATAGCTAGCCTCTTGGCTCTAGCTCACTATTACTGCCCCTTTCCCATTTTGCCTTTCTCCCACACAGACTTCAAAGCAGAGGCGAGGATAGCCCCTCCTGGCTCGACGCTGATAGTGAAGCGCTCAGAGAACATTCCTCGCGTGCTAGGCAGAGGTTGAGTGTGGATTTTATGGGCTGTGTTTCTGCTAGTCCCACACATACCTGTGGTTCATGTGCATGCTGTAGTAGGAGGTTAACTGTGTTAACCCCTTCTCATGTGTATCAGAAATACAACTGGCAGTGCTGAGGATGTGAAGGCTTCTGTGCCTTCAGAAAGATGTTATATTACACCGTGTTTAGGAAATCTTTTACAAATCTGCTGCTGGGCTTTGTTCCATTAACATCCTGTGCTCATAGGTCTCATCTAATTTACCAGGCCATTCAAATGCTCTAAAAGGAATACGCTGAATAGGCCTGTCATGATAACTACTTTAAGTGGACCATATAGTGTCCCAGAAATAACTGCAAAAAGTGATATCATTGTCATTTTAAGACCATTTCATGGCACTGATATAGTGCTAATATGGTAGCATTATATGCAAATGCACCCCTCAATTAACTCTTCATTCTTAGCAGACACTTGAATTGGAATATGACGAAATAGATTAAGATAGCTGAAATAAATGAAACACACGACCAAACCAACAAAGAAAATAGACTCTTTGGCTGTGTTAACACAAACTGAACATAAATAATTGTTAAACATTTGGCACAGAGGTATAGAGCAGGGTTGCCAAACATATTTTAGTTCATGGGCCACATACAACCTAATTTAATCTTAAATGGGCCGAACCAGTAAAACCATTGCATTATCAAATTTTCCCTCACTTTTAGTGTAAAAAATGAATGTTACAAGTAGCTTACAATCTGAAAATATTCACGATTAATGAACAGTCCATCTACAAAACAAACTATGAACAACCGGAGTATGGCTTTGTTGCTGACGCTATTTTGTTAGCAGTAAGGTGGGCTAGCTTTCTCAGCTGCATTGCTGATCTCTCGGCTAAAACTAAAACCAGACCTGTGTTCTTCAAACCTGCCAACAGTTAATTCATCTTCTCTGTTCTTAGTTGTCATTGCAAGTTGTTGTATTTTTCGACCTAATGCATTTGATAGTGGTGCTCAATATGATATTCATTGAGCAGTGAGAGGTGCTTTGAGCGTACCAAGCTCACTGCCGTCATATTTAATTCTGTGAAGAAATAGGAACTGGTTCATTTGGACAAATAGGAATAGCAGTATATTTAATAGAAAAAATGGAATTAATGACTTCTCTGCAATTGGATTTGACCGATTGGCGGGCTGGTTCTGACCCACGGGCTGTATGTTTGACAACCCTGGTATAGAGAGTCATTCCTGAACAGACAAATTTACTGTCCGGCCAGTCTCTCAATGGTTAGAACTTTTGTTGGAGTGCAAAGTAACAACATAATAGCTATCAGCATCTTTTTTTCCATTTGGCTTTGGTGCTATGAAAAAAAAAAAACGGTTACACACTGGGGCCATGTCTTGTAATGGTCGGGAAAACCCTGCCCTTTATTCTGGCATCATGTTGGCTAAAATGTTGGTGGCATTCTTATGTAAACAAACATGAATATAAACACAAGGGCAAAGGACATGACCTTGATGATTTTTCTTGACCTCCATAAGTCAGTAACAGAATTATCATTATGGTAGGCTAACTCTGTCATTTTGGGAACTTATAGATCAATAACACTTCCATTTTTTTTTTTAAAGTTTATTTTAATGTGGAGACAGTGCTTTGTAGCATTTAGCGTAGCTTATCACGGAGGCCAGAAGCTGGGAAAATGGCTAGTGTTTTTCAAAGCTAAAAGGATTAGCTACCCTGCAACTCTGTCTTACTGCTCTGTCTAATTTACTAGTGCATTACTTTTGGCAAGAAATCTACCATATGAAAGAGTCAGCTTGATTTTATTCAGTGGTATCAAAAATTTGCAAAAGTTGGCAACATCACAATTGGGACAAGATTTCTCAGATGCTGTGTGCAGCCTCTGGGCCCAGTTGTTGTTGGGTGAAAAGTAGCTCCAGCATGTAAGCTTAAGATGTCATGCTTTCTTTCTGTACATATGTTAAATACACACATAACAGCTATGGAGTTGTGTCTTTGACGGAGCTTGGCTAGCTGATTTCACGTCAGTGTGACGTTAGGTTACACAACTCACAGACCTCTTTGACCATCTTCAAAAACATTTGAGTCAAAAGAGAATGGAAAAGTAATCTTCCTATTCAAAGATACTTAATTAAAGCACAGTATCTGTGTGTTGTGGGTTTTTTGGTCAGCGCGGCAGCAGTGTGTATCGATAAGACTTCCTGAGGGGAAACAATTGTGTGAAATGCAGGAAGCCATTAGGAAGCCAGGGACTCATGTCTCTCCCTGCTGAGTAAATAGTGTCTGGGCCTCCCCCCCATTTCATCCACTTTTGAATGAGCCCAGCACTTGTAACAATAAAGGCAGGAAATGAACTGTACTCACACAGGAGCGTGCAGGATGCTCATTGTGTTCCTAATTGACCAAACTAGGTTGGGTGATAAAAGCAGACTTTTCTCTTGGTTAGTTGAAAATAGCTCAAAGGTAGCGTACAGTAGGTGTGGTCCAGAAAAGCAGCTAATGAGGTGATGTTTCATTGCATAATTTTAGATTTTATTTGGGCTGTTTTGGTCATGTCTAACTGACCCAGTTTGAAATTGGAGCTCACAGTTTGAAACTAGTGTTGCCTAATGCAGACCTGTATTGCTAACATGTAGCATGTGTATGAGACTACAGGAGAAAACACACCTCCCCCATTGTGGTGGTACTGTATGTATGTCCTCAGTGTCAGCCTGTTTACTATTGTCTAACCTCACCTGGCTGCAGCCTCCTCATTTTTCTCAGTGGAATGCAGGTGTGAGACAGAGCCAGACAGCCTTACTTGAGTTGTCACCTGAGAAGCCCTGCAGGGGAAAGTTGTTTTGCCCTTGAGTGTGGAGCATAAGCGTATTTGGGCTGACCTGCATTCAGAGAAGATTGGTGATGTAGTTGGGATTTGGGTTACTAGTGCCAATCCCTCTACTCATTAGACAAAATTCAGTTGTGTGTTTGCGTGTTGCAATCATGCCCAATCTCTCCCCTGAGCCATTAGCTTTTTCTTCCTTCAGCATCTGTTGTGCTCAAAAGTAGGGGTGGGAATAATCAGAGGCTCCATGATATGACACTATCACGATACTTAACTCACAATACAATATTATTGTGATGCAAACCTTTTTGGATACGTTTTATCGAATAAGATGTTAGAAGTTTTCAGTCTGTTCATCCCACTTGAATCATCTTTTGTCGCAGCAAAATGCATCTTATAGACTGGAAAAGCAATTGATTTATTATTCTAGTAGGCTATCAACAGTTTAATATGTATCCGCAATATTAATGATTTATATAAGAAAGAAAATCAATACGTAGTGTCCATGTATCGATACAATATTGACACGCAAAATATTGCAATACTTCGATGTATCGATTCCCTCCCCTACTTTACTTCTACATTGTTTATACTTGCTGTATTGTGGCTTTTTTAGGCCACTGGCACAAACGTGATGGGTCACACACATTCCTGCACCTGTCCCAGCCACTCTCCTTTGGGCGCTCGTGGTTGAGCAGGCAAGGTGTGTGTTTTTGTAGTTGCAGGGCTCCAGACTGCGACCACTTAATCGCATTTTGCTACCATGGAGCACCAGTGTAACTTGCAGATCTTATTAATATACGAGCTGGAGAGCTGTTAATTTGTTTCCCGCTCACAGTGAATAAGTCCTCACATTTTAAGGTGCCGTTGTAACAGTTTAGCTTTTCACTAACGGCTTACTGTTGATTGGACGCTTTAGGTCAACAGTTCAGCCCGAGACGAGTCGGGTGCTTTGAAATAAAAGCACCAGTGGTTCCACTTTGATTTACACTTATTAAGATTTTTTTTTTGGGCTTTTTGCCTTTAATGTACAGGATGAAGTGAAACGGGGTGAGACAGAGAGAGCGGGGGGTGACATGCAGCAAATGGTTGCAAGCCGGAGTCAAACCTGCGACCGCTGCAGCGAGGCATTGCCATTGTACATGGGGCGCTGGCACTATCCACTGTGCTACAGACGCCCCTTGGTTTACACTAATGATCATAAGTTTACGTACACTGGCAGAATGTGTAATATGTGTTCCATTCTTTAAATAAAATGTATTTCTTATATATTTAATGGGATTCAAATTAAACTATAAGACACCAGCTTATTACACAAACCTAAATATTGAGATGGTCTCTGTGTACAAAGGTTTGCATACCCTTAGTTTTTAGTAGTGTGTATTACCTCCAGTAGCATTAATGATGCCTTGCAGTCTTTT
The DNA here is from genome assembly GCF_011397635.1 of Epinephelus fuscoguttatus. NCBI lineage: Eukaryota > Metazoa > Chordata > Actinopteri > Perciformes > Serranidae > Epinephelus > Epinephelus fuscoguttatus. The sequence continues at coordinate 40,447,757 of NC_064753.1, forward strand.
GTTATAGTTGTGGACAAGACCTTTTATTTTCCCAGGTGGCAAAGCTCCCCATTCTTCTTGGCAAAAAGCCTCCAGGTCCTTTAAACTCTTGAGTGTTCTTTCATGGGTGATCTTTGAGCTCTCCCCAAAGTGACTCAGTGGTATTGAGGTCAGGACACTGTTATGGCCGCTCCAGAACCTTCACTTTTTGCTGCTTTAGCCACTCAAGGGTGGACTTGGCCTTGTGTTTCGGATCACTGTCATGTTATTGTCCAAGTAAATCCCATGCGCAGCTTCCAGTTACCCCCCTCCAAAAGACATCAGAGATTCGCCTCCATGGTTCACAGTAGGGATGGTGGACTTTTCATCATGGGCATTGTTGACTCCTCTTCAAACATAGCCTTTGTGGTCATGATCAGAAAGTTCAGATTTGGTCTCATCGCTCCAAATGACTTTGTTCCAGGTGCTTTGAAGCTTGTCTAGGTGCTGTTTGCATGCTGTAAGTGGGTTATGAGTTTAGTATTTTCGTTGTGTTCAATAATTTAGAGTAAATTTCTAAATATTGACATCTATATTGTTTATCTTGATATGGCCCAAAATTATCAAGATATTATTTTTAGGCTGTATCGCCCAGCCCCACTCTAAGGTAATGTGGGCCAATTATATTCCAAGAATCAGATTAACCATTTTCCAGATTGCCATTCTGGTTTAATTGTTGGGAAAGGGATCAGTGGTTATCTGGCCCACATTTTGTGCTTAGTGTAATTGATATTTGGTTTACCCCTAGATTAAGTGACAACTAAGAAGGTTAGCATTGAGGATTTTCCCAGATTAATTCCAGGAGTCCAATCCGAGCGGGCTGACCACTCTCCCTGTGTCATCCCAAACGTCTGCTTTACCTGGGATTTACTAGCATATGAAAAGGAAATGAGATCAGAGGTGGCGATAAATCCTGCAGCAAAGCCTCCCTCAGAGAAAATGAGATGCACACATGGCATCGGTGGTAACCAGCCGCTCATGTCTTCTTTTCCAATAAATTGATTTTGGGTGCTCAGGTGATGAGAGGTGGGGCAGTCCGTTAGAGCGGAGCTTTTGTCAATTGAACGTTCACTTTCTTGGCTCTAATTTTGTGTAATGCAGCTTTGCACTGACTTTTTGCATTGTGAAAAATGAAATGTAAAGAACTCTGCTCCGGCGAGGCCTTCATCTCTTTGTTGTCGTTCATTTAGCCCCAAGAGATATGTTATATTTCAGACGAGATGCTACACATTCACGCTGTGTTCACAGACCGGCGAGGTCCATGTGTCCCAGCAGATTCACCAGCAACTAATTTAGGGGTTGTTAAGTGATTTAGCATCTGCTTTTTATGGGACCCTAGTGAGCCACAACTGCCACCCCCCTTCTGCCCATCAGTGTCTGTGCCTGTGGCGTCAAGGCTCGCTTTTGAATTTCAATCAGCCCTGGATGCATTGTTGTGTTTATTTGAGGGGGATGGGTCGGTTAGGGTGTTAGTAGTAGTAACTGGTTGTGTGTGTCAATCAGATATTCACTGTGACCAATGGGCAACTCATCGGAGGCTAGTTTGGCATGTTCTCAGGGGGCACGAGGCTTTAACTGCTGCCCGCGGGGCGAACCCTGCCCTCCATTCTTCACACATTGTCCTCCCTCCCCTCGTCATCCTTCTCACAACGAGAACACAGGCAGCGCAATCAATAACAGCCTCACCCTCCGTCTCCTTCCACCTCCCTCCCCCCTCCGACGCCTCCTCTGGTCAGCCGCTCCCTGCTTTCCATTTATCAACACTGCGTTTGATGTTGGCTTCATCATTCTCTGTCAACCCCCCAACACCTCGATGTGTGTAATTGTATTAGATTCGTCATGGTGGCGCAGTTATTTGGCCCGCCCCAGCTGGTATTGGGCCAAAGGGGCTTCTTTCCATGTACCTGCAACCCCAGACATTAGTTTTAAGTATCTGTAGAATTTAATTTATTTCCATATGGTGTTGCGCTGTTGTGGTTCAGTGGTTTTCATAATACCCTAAGGTACATTACGTCTTTTATTAAAGACCGTTTTCCTTTTCCTGATTACCATTGTTCCCTACTTCCCACAATCCCGCTCTTCGTGCCAGGCAGTGAGGCAGAAGTGTTGAGCCTACATTAAAAATCAAACCCCTCAGAGGGCCTGTTGTAGAGGACGAGTGAAAAAAGACGGAAAAACTAATCTCACACATAAACATGCACTTGGACAATGGAGATGCCTGCATCAGTTTCACACTGTGAAATATTCCTTCAAAAATTTATTGGGCATTTTTGTCACTTGTGCTCATTAGCAGTTTATTTCTTGAAGAATGTGCTCAGTGTGAAAATATTTGACAATAACAGTTTTTATTGCCCCCACAAGGAAAACTGGCATCAGTGACTCAATATCTGTTTTTAACTGTGTGTTTGTGTTTGTTTGTGCGAATCTGGACAAGTTGAAATGTTCAATTTCAGACCTAGTTAAAAATGCAGTGTTTCTTCTCAGTGCTGAATTTAAAGATCAGTCTGATATGCTGCAGGGTTTGTACGGTCATGAAAAACCTGGGAAAGTCATGGAATTTGCACATAGAAATTTCCAGTCCTGGAGAAGCTTTGCAAAAATAATTAAACCCAGATTGTTTAATAATAATAATTGAAATTTGCCTCACAGGTGTAATAGAGAGTATGTGGTTTAGTGAAGATTGACTGAGATAAGATCTTTATTTGAGATCTTTATTGGTTAACAATGTACATGTTAGGACAGATCAGTCCATTGACGTTGGATTGTTCTCTTTGTTGGCAATGTCAGACTCCAACCTGAGTTGCAGCTTGTTCCTTCACAAGATGTGAATTCATGTAATGTCAGGTAAATGCTGGTGTAACCCTTTTAAAAAACATGGGAAGAAGACAGTGAGCAACGAAAGAGGAAATTACCCAAAAAATTAGCAAGAAAATAAATATTTTTTTGCAATTTGTGGAACATTTCTTACCAAGTTTCCTCATTGCCTTTTACCCCATATTTTTGAAAGAAACTTGACCAGTTAGCTCAGAGTGCAAAGAGTTGAATACTGATGTCGCTCTGGGCTTCCAAGGGATATTTATAATAAGTGACTTCACTTGGACAAGTAAGGCATGGCTGGAGAAAGACCAGGCGTTCAAAATGTGGACTGTGTAGTTAAACGTGCGACATTTCTAACGTGTTAGAGGCAGTGCTAGCTAGGGGTGTAAGGATACATCGATCCACATCGATACATCGATTCATTGATTAACGATCCGATTATATTGATGCAAAATGAAAACATCGATCCATATCGTCATCTTAAAGATACACATTTATTTTGAAATTCACATAGCACGTCTGTGTCACCATTTCTGGGCAAGCGCGCCTCCGCTCACACAACAAACAGAGCTCAGAAATAAAATGGTCAAATCATATTCTAGCTGTTTTTGTGTGTTGACGTAAATGATTGTGTTAGATGGCCATATGATATCGCGTCATATCGATCGCAGGCTCCTGAATCGAATCAAATCAAAATCATATCATGACAGACTTTGTGATCTCGGCAAACATCATATTGTCATCCAAACAAATCAATATAATATCGTATCGTGATGAAGCTGGTGACTTACACCCCTAGTGCTAGCTAGTAATGCTAAAGGAGCTAACGTTTATCAGCTCCCATCACCAGCTTCCACCAGAGGCCAGGATGACACCCGCCGCCAGTTGCAGTGTGTTCCTCGTGTCCACCATCAGACAAGGGACCATTTCGGGTGCTGTGTCCAGAAACCAAGCCATTTTGGGGGGGTGGGGGGGGTTGGGGGGGGGTGTAAAGTTGGCGCTAAAGGAGGCCAATTTTCACTATTTCTATGAGACACGAGCCAGCTTTTTCAGGTCATGTTCCCCAAGGCAGGATAGCTGCCTATGTTGCATGCGATGTATAGAGGCTCTTATCGGACTGACTTTATTGTAAGAAACTAATCGGTAAATTTTGACATGGGTTTCAGAGACGGTATGGTCATGAAAATTTGCCTCAAAGGCGTGAAAAAGTCTTGGAAATTTATTGGTAAAAATTGTGTATTAAGCCTGAAATTGAAGACATGTTCACACACTGGAATCAGAGCGTTATTGGCAACATTAGCAGTGATGCTGTAATTCCATTTTATTGTTTTCACCTTTGTCTCATTAATTCCTCTTATCAACTAATGAGCCCTAATTTCCTTTTGTGAGACTCTTTTGTGCAACCTGTTGTGTGAGGATAATCTCTGGCCAGTGCATTTCTTGTTTTTGAGAAACAGTGAGCGGATGTACAGGGAGAATAGAGAAAAGGATGGCGCGCAGAGGAGAATGAGGAATGGGACAGACTTAAGAGGCACAGTGAGAGAATCTGTCTTTGTCGATTACACACGCAGTACAACCTTGGCGGCCACATTAGATCTCTTTCTCCATACACCAAACTACCATTAATAATGGATACAGCTCTCTGGCTCTTTTGCTTTTCTTCCCCTCCCCCCCAGCGTTGCCCCTCAAGGCGTCTACCCCTCTCTCCCTGTCCCCCCTCTTCCCTACCTCCATCCTGTCCTGGCCTTCCCGTCCCTTTTCCCCCTCCCCCCCAACTGTTTCAGTTGTGAGACTGCTAGCCAGGAGCCATGGCAGGTGTGCATACATCATCATGGTGCTGGCCACACAGCCACACAGCCTGCAGCGCCCAGCAGTCATCATCAGACGCACGCATACACCTGCCTGGAAAAAAAAGAACATTGTTGAATAGTTGAGCGTGTTTGGTTTACCCGTTTTGTAGCAGTTGGTGTTATCTGGGTCTCGATGAGGACATTAGCTTGTTTTGTTTCTCTTGACAGAAACGTACAGACAATGACAAATGAATGACAAACACACTCTGCGGAGATACTGGGAATAAAATGGAGTGCATACAAGCCATTGTTGACACTCATCTGCATGCACAGTGGGAAAACGCGTGTTTTATTAATATTATCTTGATTGTCACTTCAGCATTGCGTCTGTCATTTGATCCCAGATAACATTCCCTAAACAGAAGCTTCTCAAGCTTAACCCTTTAAAGTCCTTCTCAAGATACATATCAAAGTAGTCAATACCAATATTAATATTTTCTTCACATAATTTTCCCACATAACAGTTAAAAAAGCCCACCTCTAAACGGGCTGGTAGCAGATGTACTCTTTCTCTCTCATTGAAAAATTTGCTTGTTTTAAGTTTCGCATTCCACTTTCTCGGATGCTGCTCGTGTTAGGTTGACCAGTTAGGGCCGAGTCACATGATGCAACTTTATCTGCTTGGAAAATGCGAGGTAGGGTGCTGGGTGCTGCTCTTGCGCTTATTGAGTGCCAACATTTTAGATCATGGAGACAGGTTGCATCTGAGGTAACCATACCCACCATCGTATCATAGCCGAAGCCGAACCTGAAATCCTGACTGTAGAGCTGATCTTCCTCCAGGCGTTGTTTTGTAAGCGTGTATTAGGCCTAAAATATTGTCTGTAGAACAGATGCAAAGCTCTGGGTAGCCCTGCACTAAAACCTATTTTCCCATAGACTGATATTTGCTGGCTGTGATGGGTTGTTCCCTCTCATGTGACATACAGTTCATGTTGCTGTTTTCCAAAAGTTTATTTATCTCAGGGCACAGCTGGCGCACCCTGAAAAATAAGTATCTAGGAATATATGCGCATAGTGAAGGCATGGCTCTCGCTTTTAAGCATCTACATTGGAAACAATGGATTGAAGGGCGCAACAAATGTGTACGGTCGCTTAAAGAGCAGTGCACATTTAAGAGATTCAGCCATACATGTTTGAGCCTTAGTCAGACCCAGACTCAGATAGGAGTCTGTTGTGCACCAGATTTGGCAAGCAGATGTCGCAGAATGGTAGGAGTAGTTAGCATCTTAAATTTATGTTGTTTGTTAGCTTGTAGGCCAACTAGCAGTTGCTAACTCTGCATTGTTGGTTGTGAAACATACAATATCTGCTACAATGGGGACTTTAGTAGATAGTTGAAGAAACTCCAGCATCCAGTTTACATCCAGAAATTGCAAATTATCACTGGTTGTATAGACATCTGTGGGCCCAGCCATCCGCTCAATGGAAAACACCCTGCACACTATAATTCACAATCATTAGAGGCACAAGTTTGTGTCAGTCAACTCCTGTTCACTGTTTCAACTTTTGCAAGGCCACATTGATTTACAAAATACCACCTGAAGTACTTCTTCATTATATTTCCTCCTGCACTGGGGAATGCAGAGAGTTTCTAAAAGTGCAGAGACGTTATCATCCATCAGTCTGCTCCATCTATTACATCTTATCTTGGTGTAGAATCAGAGTGATGTTTAGACAGGAGGCTGGAGAGCAAATAATATGGAGGAAAGGAGATTTACAAAGCAACGCTGAACAAAGTAACCCGGTTTAAGTTTCCATTTTTAGCATGAGGTGGAAGACTCGTCATTAGAGTTAATGCATTACATAGCACTATAGCTGCCAAGTTGCATAGCCGTTTCAAAAGCACACATACATGTGACACCGCTAATCACGTGCATGGGCTGATGATGGATGATATCATAAATATAGTGCATGTGGCATTTGAAAGACACTAATGCTCTTCTAATCCTCTCACCATGATAAACGAAATATATATGTAAGAAAATGGGACCTAAATGTGTAACGCAGGAGCTGTGCTGTTAATCCCTCTGGAGTCACTGCTTACTTCCAGAAATCCTCTTGTCTGGAGATTGACACGGCCTCATTGTCTCAATTTATGGAGGAAAGTAAAACACTGCAGTTCGAAGCAGAAAGGTGTGAGCAGACAGGTCTGCTATGCAAGGAAGATAAATCATTCTTAGTTTAATATTATTTTGTCATAGCCCAACAATAGATGGCTGACCTGTTGTGGGTGTTTCCTTATTTTATGCATGCTCCAGTGAGCTCTGATGAGTTATCTGCCACTTAGCAGACTAAAGGTGGTCGTGCTGTTGCTCTGACGGCAGCATCCTCATAGTTGGTGGCTGCAGACATGGCTGTCTGAAACTGTGGTTGTTTCCTGAAGTAAACCCTGTGTCTAATGTCACTCAGTCACGTTGTGAACTCAGTGTTTCTGTGGCGGGTAGTATATTTCCTTTCAAAGACCAAATGTGTCAGGGTCATAACACTAGAAACAGGTCCTGGTTGGATCCCCCTATCATGGATTGTCACGGTGAAACCAGAGTACAATAAAAAAAAAAAAAAAAAAATCAATGGAAAAAGGCGCGGTGGAGGGTGGTAAGACTCCCACTTGACAGATTAAGGACAGGTTCACAACACTCACAGAGGAGAAATCATATTTCCTGTCCACTTCTGTGGGATTATCCTTATCTGCTATAACTGTGTGTGTCCTCTGCTGTATAGTTTAAAGCACTATATGTTGTAGTGCTGCGCCGTTCCCACTGAAGTGATGACTTGCATAGAGAAAAAAATATAATCGTGGTCTTAATGGTTTGAAGGTTCAGTCAGAGGTCTCACACACTGCTAACTAGAGCTGTTCTGATACTGATACCAGAATCAGAAATGCCTCTTTACTGCGTAAAGTGCTGGATCAGGTATTGGCGAGTACACAACCTCTATGCAGCGATTGGATACCATGTAATTTACTTTAAAGTAAATCAGCTTTAAAGTAGTTTCACAATGGTCCAGTGCCGGTTGTTTAATTTGGATTAGAGTGATCCAGATTTGGAAATCCCATGTTTTGCTATCCAGGATCAGTGAATCCATTTTACTTTGCCGCTGGTTTTGTCAAAGCAACCTTGGACTGGATCACCCTGGTCCAGAAGCAGACTTTTGAAGATCATCAAATCTGTAGAACCAGTGCTCTGAAAGGACTACATATCACAATTACTACTCAACGCCAAAGGGGCTGCCAAAGAGACTGAAAAGGAGATCTTTGGGATCGTAACTTTAGATAATTTTTGAATGATATAGACAGCTATTTAGGGGATTACTGAAAAGCTTAATAGGTAGCCTATTGTCTACTTTATCAAAGTAACTTTTAAAGTCAGGTGCAAAACATAAATAAATGTCTAGATGTATTTGAACAATTTGAAAATTTTATTACGTTTTGTCACCGAAATCCACCCAGAATCCTCCCATCTGCTGGGATCAGGGTAGTCCTGATGGATTAGGTGATCTAATCCAATTTCAGAATCCTTTTTTCTCTCTTTTGAACAACCCATTTTTAAGATTGGAGCCAATCAGATGGCAGAAATCTGATCAGATTACTTCTGAAAAACTGGGCCCGGGAAATCAGTTCTTCTTCACTGCTCTAAAACAGTAGCCTACATGGGAAGTTGCACTGTGCAGCCACTGCCAGCTACCTTTTTAGAGCGGCAAAGAAAATTTGATTTCTGGTAAATAGCGTAAACATTTGCAAAATGTTAAATTAGCTAAGAAATGAAAGTTCTATGGTGTTAATACAATGGGTTTAACAGGAATCATGTCACATGCCTACAGTCTTAGCAATATACAGCTGTTTAAACATTTTTTAATGCAATGGTATGTGATCGGTACTCTGTATAGGCTGATATGCAACTTCAGGAATTGGAATTGGTATCAGGAAGGAACAATGTTATCTGAACATCTCTACTGCTCACCAAATGAAAAAACCTTTTATATGGAGCACTATCAGACAAACAACTGCTATAGAATAACTGAGGTTCACAGTAAGAAACCAAACCTCTGTTTATCTATCAGATTAACAGATGTGTATGTGCATGTAAAGAATGCTAAAGTGAGTTAACACGGCGCAGACGGTGCTGTGAGGATAGGACACGGTGGTTGGGGGTTTCAGGCTTTTGAAATTGGGAGCATTGCCCATCGGAATTTGTTTTCCTTTTCCTCACGGGAGCGTCCTCCCCTCCTCACCCGAGGCAATCTGTCTTCCTGTCATCCTATTGATCCCCTACAGCGCTCATTAATATGGGGAAAAGGCCATTGAGCCTGAGATGGGAGGCTAGTGAGTGGCTGGTGTTTGCTGTTGAGAAGGTGTGTAAGCGGAATAAGGGGAATGATTCATCGAGCCCAAAATTATATCCTCAGAGCTGGGATACCTTCCATTTCCACTTAGAAAATGTCTGGCTCAGCGGGAAGAGCAGGCTTTTATGAAAGCCCCAAACTCTGGCAGCCGTTGCCATATGAGTGTAAATAAAACTGCAATATCATCTGCACAGCTCGCCACCGAGGTGTGCTGGAGATGTTTGACCTTGTGCTCATGGATGACAAAACCCTCCCAAGAGGAGAGTACATAGAAACAAGGGATTTTAATCTCCTAGCATCAAGTGGCCTCGCTGAGCTCAAACCAGCTTAGAGTCACTCTGGTGAATGTCAGCGTCCTATCTAGCAGCAGACACCTTCCATCTGCAGTTTGCGTACATAATAGGAGTGGGTGGTGGCTTCAGAAGCAGTTTGAATTGTTAAGATGGCTGAAAATGAAACATAATCTCAAATCCACTCAGAAAGCTACATGTGTTTTTCCTTTTTTCTTTATTTCTCCCATCTGATGCTGTATTTTGATTCGAGCTTCATTTACATTCATATTGAATTTGTTGAGGACCATATGCTCCCCGACGTTGTCATGGGATACGGCCAGACTCATCATTTCCCTTTAGGAGGCAGCTGAGCACATTCATTTGTATTTGTTTTAAGTGATGAGATAAGGAGAGGAAAAGTCCCTCCTCAGACAGTTGGTAAATGTTGGATAAAACCAAGATGTTAACACTGTCCGCTGTTTCATATCAGTTTGTCACATGCGAGCAGAGAACAGGTTCTCCTTGAATGTCATGTTGCACCAATACAAGTGGTGTTTAATCACAGAAACCTCTTCCACACACGCACTGCAAACCTGAAATTATCTAGACGTCACTTGCAAATGTTTGGATCAGTTGGATCGGACATTAAATGGACTTTATCCTGCCAGCTCCCCGGTACAAAGTCTGACTGAGCTTGTGTGTAAACAGAGCAGGTAACTGTCTGGAGGATTCACAGCAAGCAAGTGGGCGTGTCGATGACGTTTCTGTCATGAGGCTCGCACCAAATCGGAAGAAAACAAACACAAGGGTGAAGAAGAACGGTCATTCACACGAAGACGGTAAAGAGAATGTCAAACTGGAGAGAGGACGAGATTCTGGAACTTTTGTCAGTGAGAGCAGACGCCGCAATCATCAGACAAATTAAAGGGATGGCAAGAGACTGTTATTTATGATCAGGCTACGTGACCACGGTGTAATCCATGTCATGTCCTGTCTTCTGCACACTCTGCACCCCTTGCCATAATCAAACAGAGTATTTCCAGTAAGTGAGAACGCTTCTGACATGGACAGTCTCTTGATGTGTGCTCCACGTGTGACAGAGAAACTACAGACAGACATTGTTCTTAGTTCATGCATTCATTCATTTTCCGTAACCGCTCCTCTTGTAAGGGGTCGCGGTGGGGCTGGAGCCTATCCTAGCTGACATTGGGTGAGAGGCAGGGTTCACCCTGGACAGGTCACCAGACTATTACAGGGCTGACACATAGAGACAGAACCATTCACACTCACATTCACACCTACGGACAATTTAGAGTTATCAATTAACTTGCGTGTCTTTGGACTGTGGGAGGAAGCTGGAGCACCTGGAGAAAACCCACACTGACACAGGGAGAACATGTAAACTCCACACACAAGAGCTCCCCCACCCTGGGTCCAAATTAGGAACCCTCTTGCTATGAGTTGACAATGCTAACTGCTGCACCACTGTGCAGAATCAGGTGGGGCAGATTCCATGAAGAATCAGCCAGCACACCAAAATGCAAATGCAGAATGAGCAATGAGCTAGTTAAATCTTGTGAATAACTGTAAATAAGAAGTGTAAATGACTAGGACAACAAAATGTCCTTGGAGACGCCATCTGCTGCACTTGCCACGCAGGACTGGCACAATCAAGGGACTCCTGCGCAGTAATTTACAGTAAAGGTTACTCCCCGAAAAATACTCTCAAGCTCTTCTTTAACCTGGGATGGTGGGGCCAGATCTCTCCATTCAGCTCCCCCTAAACTTGTTAGTAAATCAAGGCCATTGTGAGGTGCCAGAGAAATTGTCCATTAATAAGCACTATGCTTAGTCAAGTGGCACGGGAAGCATGGGGGTCAGGCCCGCCTTCCAATCATTACACCTCATCCACTTCCTCGTAAAAGGCCCCTAGCCACTCAGCTACAGGTCGCCATGGAGACCTAGGACAGGGAGCGGAGTGTGGGGTGGGGGTCGGGGGTTGGAGAGCGGCGCAGACATCCATTAGCATCCCATTCCATGGTAATTAATGATCATCCCACTGGCTCAAAATCAGGGCCCAGAGAAAAACAGACACGGAGCTCGCTCTTTGAGAGCAAATGTCAGTGGTAAGAAATACGTCTGAGCACCGGAGAGGGGAGCCGAGGTGGTTTTTGTTATGGTTGGAAAATGGTGGCAGGATGTCGAGGAAAGCTGTAATGTTGCACAGGGGATAAAAGTGATGGATGTGAAAGTGATTTATGGTCGGGATGGATTGTGCGCGAGGAAATAATAAATAATAGCTTTTCATTTGCATAAGCACCCATCTATACTCAAGTCTGTCGTCTGTTATTCAAGGACAGGAGAACTTACAAAGCCCTCGTCTTTCCGCCTTTGGCTCATTCCGCACCTTTGACTGGTGTCTATCTGGCTGCGCTCAGATAATCACTTGTCTAATCGAGTTATGAGCGCTGTTCACATTGCAAATATGAAGCTCACATTATTGGGTTTGTAATCAAATCTTAGGTCTGCTTGCCCTTAGGGGATTTTCAGTCAGCCGGCGAGCCAGGCAGCCAATCAGCCAGCCACAGCGGCTTTGAAGTGCCGGCAGACCAAACTACCCATCTTCCCCCTCTCTCCTCAAGCAGAGAGCTCCTCTCCTGCACAACCAAATGTGCATACACTCAGACACAAAAGCAATTCTGTGGGTAAATAAAAATGCAAACAAATGCCACACAGATGCCCATGTTTGAACATGCTGATGGGCATAGACAATAACATGGCACACACACTCACACTCTCACACTCACACACACACAGCAGAACAATTGGTGGCACACAGACAAAGACTGTTGCCACGCCATTCAGTAAGGGCCAGTGCTGCTCTTCCTGACAAGCATGCTGCGTGTGTGTGTGTGTGCTCCCTCAGTCTGGGCTCACAACCCACAGCCACAGCGCTGACACCACACCTTTATCTCACAGACACACCGGACAGATTAAGAGGAATTTCGCCAGTTTGATAGGATGCAGGCGAAGGTAGGGATGTTTACAGCAGTGTTTAATTGCCTCCTGTTTACACTGATTTCTTTGAGATGTGATATTTGAAGGCAACAATTTTATCCTCACTTGACAAATTGTATCGATAAGCACATAAAGTCTTAAAAGCTCTGCAGTGCATTTATTCAACTTATTTTCGGTATTTCGTGCTCTCATTTGGAGCGCTTTGTGATGAGTTATGGCTTGGCCGTGGCTGTAGTTTTGACAGGATGGATGACAATTATGTTGACAGGTATGCTGGTTGTTGCCAGATGGCACTTGTGAACTTTGGGTTCTCTCCAAGGTCAGTTTTGTTGTCCAATATCTGCAACCCAGTATGTTACTGTTGTAAATAGCTTCGATTTTTAAGCTCCTGTTTTATTCACTGCGTTATTACCAGAGAAGGTTGTGATATTGCAACATTCATTGTGGCTAAAGGCGCTGTCCAAAAGCAAATTAAAGGTTGACCCAACAACAAGCAGATCAAAACACCAGATTATAATGTGCTCTCACTGTTTTGGATCTACTGACTGGTGTTTTTTAGAGAAAAACTGAACTGAATTAACAACTGAATTTACATGAATGCTTTGAAATGCCAGAAAAGATTTGATTATAGCAGTAATGCCTGAAGAAATGAGAACAAAACACGTCAATATTATCAAGTATGCTCATTTGTGAAACACACAAATGCTAGTTTTTAATATATAATGGGCAAAATGATGTTTAATACGTTTAAAATTTACTGACAAGGCCTTTAAATTTAACTTTACACAATTATTTTGTTGAAATCATCAATACCAGTGTGTCTGGAGTAACCCTGTCAGTCATTTAGAGCTGCAATGATTAGCCGGTCCAAAAGAAAATGAATCGTTTCAGTAATTTCTCAAGCAAAAATGTTAAACGTTTGCTGTTTCCAGCGTCTTCAATATGAGAATCTGCAGCTTTTCTTTGTCATGTATGATAATAAATGATGAACCTTTGGGTTTTGGACTGGTGGTTGGACAAAAGAACTGAACTGAAGAAGCTGTTTTGGGTTTTGGAAAACTGTGATGAGCATTTTTCAGATTTTTTTGACATTTTATAGATAAAATGATTAATCAGTTAATCATGAAAATAAGATTAGTTGATAATGAAAATAATCATTACAGTTATTTGTTCATTTCAAACATATACAAAGCTGATGGTAAAGCTGCAGCAGAAGCAGGGCTGTCCCTGACTAAGACCAATAGTCGTCATTTAGGGCCATTAGTCGACTAGTCACCCGCATGTTTACGATATTAATGTAATTATTAAATGATATATTTTGGGCGGGGCAACACAATGGTTTGAGTTGAAGGTGTGAGAAAGAATAGTATCAGTAACATTGTTAACACTGTGCTACATTACAGAGAAATACAAAACCGTACTAATGAACCTTCATTAATATAGGCCTATATTTTATCTCCAAGTGCACGTCACACACTGAGCGAGCCGCCTGTTAGTGACGCTGTGGGCTAATGGGCATGTAGCTACTTCCATGTTTCAGATGATACGTCATGTTTGTAGTCGACCAATGAAGATGAGTTTACATATCACCTTGGGTTCGTCCTTCACCTTCTCAAAATGATCCCACACTTTGGATTTCCTGCCCGACATGTTATTAACTAGCCTGTGGAATAACCGCAGGTACCAGCCCTGGAAATTAACCTGACTCCTGTCTGACTGCTGAGCGTGGACACTTCCTGTGTCTGTCCTTTCAAATTAAAGTCCCACATGGTGCAGTCATATATTTGATTTATTTTTTACACATATTTTTTTCTGTGACTAAGTGACCAATGAAATCTTGCAGACTAATGACCTTTCTGGTCAGCCAACGTTTGGTTGACTATTCGGGGGCCGCCTTAAGCAGAACTAAAACTAAATAGATCAGACCTTTTATTTGCTGTTTGGAGTGGATGTGGGATGAATACAGATGTGAGAGAGCAGCCTTTGCATTCAGGAAGACTGAAGACTTAACACATTCATGGGTCGAGCTAGAATGCAGCACACACTTGAAATATATTAGACTAATACATACAAGCGCTGAATGTGATGTCGGCCTCACTCCTGTGCCATTGTTACCTCTCAGACTGCTGCAGCTCACTGCCTACATACAGTAGGTCCAGTTAGTGATACAGGCAGCGGTTGTTGTTATTCTAGACATTCCTGCTGAGGGTTGCATTATCCTCTGTGGCATGGCGGCGAATTCTAGCATGTCTGTCACCCACCGACTCATCCCACAGGCGCTATCAGTGCTCAGCCTCTCACAGGCATGCATGTACACAGTGTGTCCCACTCTCCTAATCCCTCCCCCCATCCCTCACCCCTCTCCCTCTTTCTCTCTCTTCTGGCAGCACCTCTTGTTTATCTCTCTTGCTCTCCCTTTGCTTTACCTTTCCTGTTTCCTCCCCTCCCTCCTCTCTCCTCTCTGCCTTCCGAGCTATCAAAGGCAGTGGAGAGTATTATCACCTAGGAACCATCCTCTCCTCGGCTAGGCTAATGCAGCCCGACCACACACACACACACACACACACACACAGGCAAACACACGAAAACGCACATACAGTATATACACAGAGAGCGGCCTTATCAGCACCCGCTGGTGTCAGACCCTCAATTAATTTTGTCATTAACTGAATCCCATTACTCCCACTGCCATTGCAATGCCATGACGCCTCACCCTCATGGATGGAAGACACCGCCGACACACATATATTGCTCTCACCAACACACACACCCAGCATAGCACACAGATGCCAATTCTGTCCTCTGTCACTGACATCCATTTACATCCTAATGATGGAGGTAAATCCCCAGCGCGATCTTGTGACCTTTCACCCCTCCTCACGAGTCACTGTGAGCTCTTTCAGGTCTGTGCGGCCAATGTGTGACCAGATAGTGAGGGGTGAGAGGGGGCGGGGCTGAGGGATCGGGATGCAGACACACCTGGTGAGGAAGAACAGGGGAGGAATAAGAAGAGAGAAGCAAAAGGGTTATTAAGTGATAAGAAAGTGCACGCCACTGAGAGACGAGTGAGAGAAATGGAGCTGGAGTCTTCACACATCTCCATTTGTTGTATTTATTTTTTTTACCTCCTCACCACCTGATGTGTTGCTGCGGACCCTGGGCTACAAGGGGACCAGTGGTGAAGCAGTTTACTAGACTCACCAGCTCATTTCCTTTCGAGGGAACCGCTTGTGGCCCAGCCCCGCTCAAGCCTGATACCGATTTCCCTCCCGCTGCTCACCCTTGTCTGTCTCTGCAGCTCTCTCCCCCTCTCGCCACAATGATCTCTGCCACAGCGGGCTGCGGTGCAGAGTAACCCGACTCCATTTTGAAACCCAATTGGTCTTGTTATGACTTTCTGACTCGTGGAGAAAGTGATCTTGGCTCGGGGGCAGAGGGGGACAGACTCCCTTTCTGGGGGATTGCACACTTCCAGAGTTTGACTTCCACATTGTGCTAATTTTATTTTTGTTTTGGAGGAACTCATTGATGTTCCGCTGCCATTCTGCTTATCTTTTTTTTTCCCGGAGCCTTAGCGAGTTGGTTCCCCCCTTGTCTAGCATAATATTTCTGTTTTTCTTTCCTCCTCACCGTCCCCTTGCAAATAAAAAAATTCTGCTTGCGGTGCATTCTGTGGTTTTGAGTGAGCAGTGTGGGTTGGGTATTGTATGCGCATGGCTTATGGGTTCGAGTCTGGTTCACAGCTTACAATGCTGTTTAGATTATCCCCGCGTCATACTGGAAGTGATACAATACCGAGGTGTCCTGCTGGTGCTTTTGGCTCAGGCTTGTACATATTCCCTGAGACCCCTGGTGTTTGAATCAAACCCAGGACGTCTGTCGCTTGTCTTCCCCCACCGTCTTCCACCCATCTAATGTGTTAAACTAATTCATTTGAGGAATGTGTGGTTTGGTTGAAATTAGTATCACAATAATTGGGTGAGAGCAAAATGAAACAAAGGAAGAATATAGAGCTAATAAGCAAGATAAATAAGGCCCGAAAAGTCTCAAATAAACTGTACAATGCTTTTAAGGGAAGTAGGGATATCAGTTTTGATAAATTTGCTTTTGATAGCTGCACACCCATTAACCAGTAGCTAGCAGGTAAATTTTTAAGACAAAAAACACTTAATGATGTGAAATACAAGAGGCCTTTCCTGATTTTCTGGTGCTCCACTGACTCATGAGCTTTAACACTGCATTTATTTTAGGCTGCAAAAACCTTTTAAGCATTGGTCACTATGTGAGCATCACAAGCCAAGCTTATGTTGCTAACTGCGCTAACAGTGAAAACAATGCTAAAGGGGGTGTGAGACTTAATATTGAGACACTTAAGCCTGATTTATGCTTGCTAAGGCTAGTTGATACAATGTAAAATGCCATAGGCTTGTGCTAATAACGTTAGCATGTTAAAATTGTTTGGAAAAGGTGTAAGACAGGTATTTTGTCAGTGAACCTTGTGAGTTGTAATGGAACAAATTTTTGTAACGTTACCTTTGTTAAATGTTGCTGTTGTCCCTGGCTTCACATGAGTAGAGAAAAAGGCAGCTAGCTGCTAGGCTAATTTATACAATGTAAAATGCCATAGGCTTGTGCTAAAAACATCAGCATGTTGTATTTGTGGAGAAAATGTGTCCAGATAAAGACAAGTGTTTGTCTGTGAATGCTGTGAGTTATAGTGAAGCTGATTTGTACACTTGTGTTTGAAATTGTGTCTATTATGCCATGTTTAATGTGTGTTTAATGTGTGTTTTGAATCAGCTAAACTTTACAGCACTTCACAGAAACCCACAGGGACAGGAACGCTGTTGGGTCCAGATGGTGTTACTAGTGGTAGTTGCCGACTGAGTGGTGCAGCTAGTCACCTCCCACCAGACTTGGTTTGTCCGCTTTACAGTAAACTGAAGAATAGCAAAATTAACTCAGCTAACTCTCAGCGGTCAAGTGATCCACAATTTTCTGTTGACATCCCTAGTGGGCACTAAACAGCATTCTCTAATCCATGCTAACTCATGTCTGTCTAACATGAATAATATCCCAGGGTGCAGGCCTGTACCGTCTGTTTGTACACCCCCATCCCTCTGTCCCCTGATCATGACACTTCCCAGCAAACATTTGCCTCTGACTGTTATCACTGCTGCTTCTTTTTTTTCCTCTCATATGTCCAGCTGAATCATTCTCCTTCACAATCAGTCACCTTTTATGTGCTACATACTGTATACATATATAAACTGTATATATACATGTGTGTTTTAGTACCTTCACCCCTTCTTCCCCCATCCCCACCCCTAATTCGGTCTCTCCCTCTGTCCTCCCCACCCTTGCCCAGGGGGCTCCATAAATATCATTTCATCCCGTGGAGCCGCTGACACGCTGCAAAGGGCCTATGATAAATAATTCACTCCCTCGGTGCAGGGCAGGCAGACTCCCCTGCTTAGGAATTCAGCATGAGTGTGTGTATGTTAGGGTGGAGGGGCTTGTGGTGTTGGCGGGGGGTTGTGTGGTGGTGATAATGCACACAGATGCACAGAGTCAACTTAAGCTGCATACTAACACACAATTCATTTTATATACACAATTGATATAGTGGAGCAGAGGGTGTAGACTCCATCAGTGAGCTTCCCACACTCGCTCGTGGTCAAGCAAACTAAATTTTTGTTTCTCGCCCATGCCTTTATCTTGTGCTCTCGTATACACACAGTACCTCTGTCTTAGCTAGTGATAACCCAACATCCTGACACCGCAACCATTCTCAGCTCCAAAGACCTGCTCTGTCTCCGTCCTTCCCCCTCTTCTTCCCCTCCATCTTCCTGCATCGTTCACAGCATGCTGAATTAGGTTGATCTGGGGGACTGTGCACGGACCATCACCTGCCCTCTTAAAGCTCTGGCTCCTTGATTTATTGATGATGCTTGGGATTATTAATGCCAATCGCCTCCACTCGGCTTACTGAGGCGTCGGCGTGAGTGCCAACCCTCCCAGTTATCTGAGGGCCGAGAGACGGAAAGAGGCAGACAGTGGAGGAGACAGTAAGTGGGCTTTTGTGGAAGCTTTGACTGCAGAGTGGGTAATCAACACCAGTCGGCGTCAGACAAATTCTGGCGCAAGTTGGCAAACACTGACAGACACTTTTCATTTTGGTAGTTAGATTTTTTTTTTTACTTTAGGGAGATGTGAGATGGTGTAAGGGAAAATGATTGGCAGATGAAGAAGGAATGTAGGCACTGAGGCTGTGTTTTCTGTCGTCCTGTGTGTGTGTGTGTGTGTGTGTGTGTGTGTGTGTGCCTATAGCAGTATTCGTTCTTGGTGTTTCTCTACCGCTGTCTTGTCTGGAGCTTATTATCCACGTTTTCTAGGGCTGCCACATTATGGCCAAAATAATGCTCAAGATTATTTTGATCAATATTGAGATCATGATTATTTATTGGGACAGAACATTTTCCGCATTTAAATAAACAGAGCACCTTTTTCACTTCCATGTGCCACATTTCACATTTCAAAGTAAGACTTACAGATAAGGTTCTTCTTCGCCTAAATTCAGTGCATCTCCTGCAAGCACTGGACGTACATCCTTGACCAAATGGATTGCGATTTAATTGATTATTACAGTCCATCTTTGGGAGCTAGATGGATACGGTGACGGGCTGTATAGTGTCGCTGTATGGATATCTGAGTTAACGTTGGACAAGAATGGGGATTCAGTGAGGTGATGTTAGCAATGTTTTTCTTTTTGGTCGTCTGTGCATTCAGTGTACTGCAGTTTGTGGTGTTTTTTCAGGTGGTTGAATAAGGTAGCTGTGTTGCTCTTGCGGCATAGACACAAGTCTAATGCACTCGAGTGGGTCGTCCACCAATCGAAAGATTGGCGGTTCGATCCCCGGCTCCTCCAGCCCGCATGTTGAAGCATCCTTGGGCAAGATACTGAACCCCAAATTGCTCCTGATGGCTGTTCCATCGGTTTGTGAGTGCAAGTGAATATTACTGAGCAGAAGGTGGTACCTTGTAGGGTAGCCTCAGCCAACAGTGTATGAATGGCTGAATGTGACCTGTAGTGTAAAAGCACTTTGAGTGGTTGGAAGACTAGAAAGGCGCTCTACAAGTGCAGTTCATTCACCATTTACTATTAGCTGTAAATCTGAAATTCTTCCAAATAACAAATGATGATCTGTATAGAGGGATGAGCTCTTTACCTTCTGCTCCAGACGTTTGACTTTTTAGTTTTGCCGGTCTGCTCTGTTGTATATTACTTTGCTATGAGCGCAGCACTCATTTTAAATGTCAGTATCGCAAGTTAATCATGTTCATTTAATTGTTGGAAGCCAAAATCATGATCAAGATGAACATTTGATTAATTGTGCAGCCCTAACGTGTTCACTCACTTACATACATGGTGGATAACAGTTAGCAGACTTTAGCAGATTTTTTCCCCAGGTAAAACAACTTCCTCCTCTGTGTATGAAGCCCATTGTTTGCCAGGTTATATGATACAGTCTAGAGTTTTTGCATATCTTTTCAATAAACGTATTTCCTTGCCATACTGCTTTTTGTTCAGTGGAAGTGTGTTCCTTCATACTCTTTCACTTTCAGCTTCGTTTTGGTTGTAGTTCAGTTTGTGTCTTGCTCAGGAAACATCATGACAGCTGCACAACTTCATCAACTGGGCCATAGTAAACTCTGGTGACCAGTGTGCCCACCTAAAGGGATGACTTGGAGTGATTTCTGTACACATGTCAGGTTTTGATTGTGTTGCAGCAACCTTTGTTTGCTCAAGATCTTTGCCACTCTCTGTCCCAGCTCTTTGTGCCAACAGTGGTGTTTTCTTGTTTGAGTGCTGCTCCAATAACACACACACACACACTGCAGGCCCACTCACACCACAGAGCTGCTGTAAACAAATGTGGCAGTAGGAAGAACTGACTTGCACTGTGGCTGCAGGAAGGCAGAGGCCACTAATGTTTAGCGTCTCGTCTTCACCCTCAGCCCCTCCACCCATTCTAATGGATGCCAAGGAAGGAGAGGGAGTCTTGGATTTGATTAGCCTCAAGCTGCAGCGTCTAATTGCCCCTTCCACCAAAGCCATATTGAAATGATTTATTCATCATCAAGCTCCAAACAGTCCCTTGTAATAGGCTGCCAGAAAATAGGATGCTCGATCCCTGCTCCCCTCCCGTGCACCATTGTCTCTGTCATAGGAGAGGATAATGGGCGTGATGTTTCCATGGCTAGCAGGATGTAGGTTGATGTTTACAGCAATAATAATGGAGGGCATTACTGTTGTTAAGCATTCAGTGTGTGTAAGAGGCAAGGCTATCTTGGCACAGTGGAGGGATACTGCCTCTTATGCTACTGCTGTGCCTGCTCCATGCTATTGTTGCATCTGCAGGGATTGTGAAAAGCCTCAGACCATATTAGATATACCGTTTCACACCTGATTACTTCATGAACAACTGTTGTCCAAGTGTGTGTGCGTGTTCCCCATTTTAATTTGCATGGGAAATGCGCTTATCCTCGCCAACCCCCAAGGGTTGATTTAAAGGCATATTACAGACAGACGCCATATATCTTCAGCTTTAGTAGACCTCTTGAGCCAATCCCCTTTTGATCTGTAAGCGAAGCAAGTTTGTGAAAAGGCTTTCGTCTGAAAATGTTCTAGAAACTTTTAATCTCTTAGTTCTCAGCATCTCCGCATCAGTCTGCTCTTATCCCTTATCCAAGAACACACCAGTGGGGCCACAATCGCTGTCAGTCCCGAGCAGAAGAGCCTCTTACGTAGTTAAATATGCCCTTTAAAGAACCCTTTCAGCTTAGCTTTTGATATTTAAGTACGAGCAGGCAATGACGTTGATTATGGGTTAGAAGTGGTGGACAGTGGAAGGTCTGACTGCACAGCAGGAAACATATGCACCAAGTTTCTTATAGAGCAGTGCCTATATCTGGACTATTTCCACTCTTAGGCTCATTGCAAGACATCCCTTGCCCCTGCCACTTAGCCCTTACCCCTCCATTTTGTGCATTCACGTCAGTGGGTAGGGTGTCGTGATTTTTCTTGGGATAGAAGAGTAGGGTGAAGTGTTAGGGCTGCATGGCCCTCCAAATGGAGGCTTTTCAGATGTACACATTAAACCGAGTGTTATGAGAAATCATCGGCAAAATGGCAGCAAAAGAAGCCCACAAATTTATGTTCTTTGTTAATAAAGATTTAAAAATTACAATAACCATCCAATAATCATAGTTTAATAACCTTTCAATGTGTTGTGGTTCTTTTCTGTGTAACTAGCATAACAAAATAAATTGCAAATATGCTGTTGTCTCGGTAGCTAACTACCTAGCTAGCTAACATTACATTGTTATTACTGGTTTGTGCACGGTAGTCCCGGATTTTAACAAATTTCCATGTCACAGTTCCCCCGTTTGATGGCATATGTTGCCCGAAATTTAACTTACGTCCAACAGCGTATTTTCGGCACTTGTTTTTGCTCCTCTGATTTCAGGCAAGGTAGGAGCACAGGTTGCTAACGTTAGCCTACAACGCACTGCTAGTTACCTGGTAATGAGGCAGTGTTCTTTTTTATTTGATGACTTGTTTGATCGATTGATAGCATGAAACGTAAGTTGCGAATTAATTGCAAATGTCTTGACAACCCCAAAAGGCTGCCTGTAGCAGACCCAAGAGAAATCAGAACAGCAAAAGACGCTATATTCGCAATGTCCGGCAACACTTGTCGTGTCTTTTGACATAAACGCCTGCATACCGATGATGTATCAGGGTCTTGCGGGTTGCTCCATTTCATACAGCTACCCCTTGTAACTCAGTTTCGAGGAGCAAGGTAGCACTCAGAACCAAGGGGTATGGGTAAAAATATGTAATGGGACCTAATCTTTGCCTAAATCCCCCCTGGACAACAGTAAGTCACCTTGATGTCCCACGAAAACAGAACAGCCCCTCAGAGGATCACTTTAACACCTAAGCAAATCGGCTTTCAACAGAGTTATATTAATATGTTATTGGCCACCAGCTAGCAGCAGGTTAAATATAGGATGCTGGTGGTGTGGGGCTATCGAGGTGACCCTGTTACTATTCACAGGGAAACAAGAACCCGAGCACGTTGGCTCAGTTGACTCGCTCAGTACTGGCTCGCATGTAGGCCAGTTGTGTGTCCTGTTGTGCACAAAGACTGGCCATATGTAGTGTCACAGGGGTTGGCTGGCCCGGCGGCTTCTCTATTCTGATGGCAGCATAACCCAAGCAGTCTGCCTTGGCCCCGCAGGCCAGTGTGGAAATGGAGTTCAGAGAAATGGCATGGGTTTGCCCTTCTTTTATTATCATCTGCTGCTGTTTCTCTCTGACCCCTCTCTATCCGCTCCGCTCCTGTAGGCCAGATTAATGCTATTCCACAGGCCTCGACTTAATCCTCAAAAAGGATTGTTCTAAGCCTTGACAAGGTAATATCGGCTAAACAGATTGCAATGGTGCACAATCAGAGTTACTGTAATGTGACGCTACAAATCTGGGTGTTACTGCATTAGCACATTATCCTTGTAACCTTCACAGGTCTGCTCATTGTGCTTATGTTTTAGTGTCTTTTTATAGTATGAAAATATTTATTCACAACACTGTTTAAAAAATGCTTTTAATATATTTTAAAGGTAATTTTAGCCATGCGTACTCTCCCATTCAGAGTATCTAGTGAGTGTGCTGAGAGGGGGCACCGGATCCGTGGGGTGATAAATGCTTATCAAATTGGAAGTGTCTCCCGCCATCACATTACTGCCTGGAGAGGCTCCATCATCACAGTCTTAGCTGCCAAGTTTAAAAATGCATACAGAGGACGGAGTGAAGACTAGAGGGGGGCAGAAGGAGACAGTGTCCTTTACCTTGAAATAATGAATTGCTTTATTGATGAGGTTCTGTCGTCATGAACATAGTATGGAATTTAAGCGAGTTAATGTGTGACCGACCTGCAGGTTAGGAAAGACGACATGTACCCACATATCCAACATCACTTTGACATTCCAAGCTTGTGTTGAAACTGTAGTCTTGATGCTGGTTTGGAAGAGAAATAAATGTCTCTCTTGGTGATCAGGTTGCTCTCTCAGACTCCGGACACACCAAGTCGAAGGACAGATGTCGGCCAGTGTTGGGCTGTTGGTAAGTTACTGTTGTCCTAGTTTTTGCAGAGTGTCTTGCACTGTTGGCACTAGTTGTTTGCTTTTTGGGCCAATTTAACGTGTTGAAATGTCGTCAGGGACAGCAAAGTCCGTCAGTGAGTAAAATCCCTCTGATTGGCAGTTCAGCCTAGCGCACAAGATTTGAAAGACAAATATAGATGACCTCCACCTGCTGGTATGGAGTTTTTTCCTCTCACACACGCACAGAACATACGTGCCATAGACTGTATATAAATACGGACGAGATGTCTCTACTTCCTCCAACTGTACAGAAGTGAAGCTAAAATATCCCACATACGGCCGTTGCCATCTTGCTCTGGTGATGTCATTCAGAGCCAAAGTCTGCGTAGTAGCGATCTCCATGGTATCAAGGTTTCCGCCCATACACCTGTCCGACGAATTGTGAACAGCGCCACTGAATGCAAGGCCATCGACTTAAAAACTAATCAGAAATGAACATACAGCAGCGTGATAAAACTGCCTTAATTGATATTGACCATATTTAGGAAAGATCAATTTGATGTGCACTTTAAGTTTTGAGTTAGGCCCATGTCCCATCATCTAACATGGAGACGGTGGACTTTATGACCTGAACTGCATGACGTCCATCTTTATATACAGTCTGTGATACATGCTAGTTGGTCATTGGCTGTAGTCTTTGCAGTATGATCAAGTGTAACTTTTTGGCTGAGACATACAAGTCATGAGGCATTGCAACAGCTGGCGTTTGCCGCCACTAGTTCTTTGATGTTGGTTTGGTGTGTCTGGGCCTTTAAATGTAATGATGGAAAAATCCCCAAAATCATGTAATCAAGGAAAATGACCACTGCGACCTTCAGGCTTTACATGGGCTCTGCAGTTATTGTGTGTTTTTTCCACCTGTAGACTTAATTGCACTGAAAAAAGCAACTGATAACAGCCTGGGAAATGAGAAAATGAACGGTTTGACATAGACCATGAAATGTCCGTTTAATGCATGCCATTTATTTATGTGTGATTAGTGTCAGCTTTTTTTTACGTGCTGGTTTTATTTGGCTTGAAACAGGCACAGGGAGATGAGGGCCAAATTGATTCTGAACGAGACATATCGGATGGTTAATGAATCTGGTTAATTGACTGTGTAAGAGGGTGCCATAACAGTCAGACAGTTAAGAGCAGCAGCAGCAGCAGCAGCAGCAGCCTGCTGAGTCCAGCCAGCTCATCTGTGATTACGTCACTCTGCTCTTATTGATTCTTGTCTTCTCTTGATGGCATGACACCATCAAAATTATTGTAAGCAGAAAAGGATTATGACCATGATCATGGCCATCATTACAGCTCTATCATGGGCATTTGGATGTCTTGACACTCTTGTAAAGTGATTAGCCTCTTCGCTGTGAGTGTAAAAGGGCCCCGTTGGGCTTTGCACCCCCCTCGTTCCCTCTGGGAGTTGAACTGACAGCTGTGTGTGACGGCTGGAGACAAAGAAACTTCACCAAAACAGAGTGCGGACTGCTCTGCCGGAGAGACTCCTCTCTTGTGCAGTTCCTTCCCTCTTTACAGGTGAGGGTGGATGAGTATTTGAAGAGATTGTGGTTTTCACATCACAGGAAATGAAACGTAGAGCAACCGACCGCGCAGTGACAAAGAAAT
The DNA here is from genome assembly GCF_011397635.1 of Epinephelus fuscoguttatus. Taxonomy (NCBI): domain Eukaryota; kingdom Metazoa; phylum Chordata; class Actinopteri; order Perciformes; family Serranidae; genus Epinephelus; species Epinephelus fuscoguttatus. The sequence goes on from NC_064753.1 coordinate 40,472,916, forward strand.
CCGCGGTCCCTTTTCTTAAGCACGTATACGCCCACTTGCACACAGACAGCTTGTACAAACTGTGTCGGAGGCATCTCCCTGGGTATTGGCAGGGCTCTCCAGGAGCTGCTGCCTCCTCGCAGCTCCTCTTCAGATCACCGCCACCTCACGGTAGAGAATTTATTACCCTCGTGATTCTTTGGATCTCAAACTATCCACTGAGTTAGAGAAAACCCCTCCCTACACTGTCCCTAATCCTCTTTGTTCTTTGTTTGTTTGTTTGTCTTGTACTAGATTTATTACGGTTCTATGTATCTACTAACCCATTCTGTTCTACTGTACCTCCCCATCAGCTCCCTCTCTCATTCCCTTTCACACACTCCCTCCCACCTTGCTTGCTCCAGCTCAATAAGCAAACAAACTCACTTCCTCTTGACACTCGGCTCCGTTGCGGTGATTTGCTGTGCTTGTCAGGTCGAATATTGAGCGACATTGTGGCCCCTGTCAACAAAAGGAAGGCCCCGGAAGCCAGAGGGGCGGCGTTATTTGTGCGTAGGGTGGATTATCTCCCCCACACGCCATTCTGGCTTTTCTCATTGTCTGGCGGGTAACCGGCATGCAGCATGCCGATGCCAGGATGGCTCCCTTGTGGTATCCACAATGCATAATGCCTGCCATGCTTTACCCAACTCACTTTGGTAAAACTGGGTATTACACACATGGCATTCTCATACAGATTGGCTGTTCTACCCTGTTTCTCCGGTATCCTTGTCTCACTGGTCTTCTGGACGATGTCCAACAGCATTTTCTTGATTGAACATCGGGTGAGGAGGGAGAAGGCAGGAGGGGGTTCCTGCAAATGTCTCATGAGGTGACCTTGTTGGGAGTTCTGTCAAGGATGTAAAGCCACTGAACATATGTTCCTGTGTTTCAGAGCTCTCATCTCTTCATGCTTTCATTATTGCATGGTGTGTTGGTGGCTATGTCTGCCTGTGCTCTGAATTCAGCCCACGTAGTTTTTATGTCTGAATGCCTGCATGTCTGTGTTTGTATGCATAATGCTGCCTCTCAGTCGGACAGACAGTTTTCAAAGGGAGCATTCAAGCTTTGGAAAGACAAAGAACGCACCCAGGTAAAAGACAGATTTTGAAATGGAGATGGGGTCTTGGCTGACGCGTGGAAAGACCACCAGCACACCCATCCTCCGTCACCCTGATTACACCCCGCTGAGCCCCAGTTGGACATTGTAATCAATGGCGCAGCAGGTGCTTTAACCCTCATTGACACAGGTGGAGTCGCCTCCACACACAACGCCATATGCAATTTGCTCTCAGACGTGACGCTTTTGGACACAGAAATTAGACTTGTACACCATCCACCCTGCCACCGTAGACAGTGTTTGTTTTACAGCGGGTAATGAGATGCAAATGATCATGCATAGGGAACTGGGGACCCCGAGCCACAAGAGAGGGAGAGTAGGGGGAAGGGATGTGACACATGTGTTTGCACGGTGGGACATTCTTAGCCTGTAATGCCAGGCGACAAACAGATTTCACGGCAGGGAACAGGACGGTGTGTCAAAGGTGTCATGCCAAAATGGGATATCAAACCAGTCCATTGGTGGAAAAGTGGGGAGGCAGGGTGACACTGGGTGCTTTCCACACCTTACAACATTAGACGTGGATAGCTGGCCCCTGCCTCCCTGGTGGTATTGAGGATGTGGCTGGGGGTACAAAGAACCAGGGAAAGCTATGGAAGCCTTGGTAGTCGATGTGCTGGGGAAGTAGAAGGCTTGTCACCTTCTTTACTTGTAACACAGTAGCTGCAGGCTAACAGGTTGTTCTAAGTAGGATATTGGCTTTTTATGTGCTGGTTTCTCCATATGAGGAAGTGGGTGATGGAGGAGAGAGGGAAAAGGGCTGCGGGTAAGGAAACAGAGACCATACAAACCATTTAAGTGCTGCTTTTTGCACATGGAGTTTGAATGCAGGCACCTTGCATTTGCATGGTTAGCATAGCATGTACATGCAGAGTCAGGCAACAGTCCAGTTGAGGCCTGATTATAGCCACATGAATGTGTGAAAATCAGCCATCTTCATTGGATGTTTTTTTTTTTTTTTTTAAATTCGGATAACTACATTGCTTTTGTACCAGCACATCATCACGCTCAACTCAATCTTTTCTGAAATGCCTGCACAGCCATTTCATCATCCACACTGACTAGGAGTTGACATGTTGAAAAACCTCTTTGTTTGCCCAAGTTTATACAAACTGACTTTCAAGCGTCGGCAGTGCGGGCTCGCAAGTTAACTTCGTCTAATCTCCCAGACAATGGCTGTAATGGTGCGACAGGGCCTTTGGCTTTCAGTGTCACCCATCATCATGCATGCGTAGAAACAGGCTGGCAGCTTGGTGGTTTGGGACCCACTGCTGTGGCAGACGGTGCATTGAGGGGATGAACTGTGGCACACGCTGTTTCCACCATAATCTTGTGATGGACTCCAAAATGCCCCCCACCAGTCAAGCAGATATTTGCCATAATTTTGCATATAAACCATCGAACAGTTTGACATTTTGACATTTTGACAGCAGTATCAGAAGATCTTTGATAAGGTTGAAAGTGCTGCTGATTTTCTTCTATGGTCACCAGCAGTTTACAGTTAGACCTGCAGAAAGAACTGTTCAGCCCTGCTCGTGTGATTATTGGAAGAATAAATAATCATAGAATATTTTTTGTGATTAGAATTTTTAGTGGATGTTTTTTTTTTTTTTTTTTTTTAAATATCAGGTGCTTTCAGACCAAAGGAACTTTTTTTATAGCTCTTTGAACCCCCATTTTGTCTTTCTGCACTGCAAAAGTGGGATTTATACTTGTGTGCCAGCTCTTTGCAGAGTCTATGCCGCAGCCTAGGCTGTTGTGAGCATTTATACTTGTGCGGTAGTGTGTCTGTGTCACCCTGCAGTTACACCTCCAAAAAGCTAGTCAGCGGTGGAGTTTCTGTTAATTGCTGTAAAGTTTAGTTGATTCAAAACACACATTAAACACACATTAAACATGGCGTAACAATGACAATTTCAAACAAAAGTACACAAATCAGCTTCACTACAACTCGCAGCATTCACAGACAAAGCACTTGTCTTTATCTGGACACATTTTCCCCACAAATACAACATACTAATGTTTTTAGCACAAGTCTATGGCATTTTACATTGCATATATTAGCCTAGTGGCTAGCAGACTTTTCCTCAACTCATTTGAAGCCAGGTACAACAGCAACATTTAAAAAGGTAATGTTACAAAATTTGGCTCCATTACAGCTCACAAGGTTCACTGACAAACAACTGCCTTATACTAAACACTTTATCCAAACAAGTATAACATGCTAATGTTATTAGCACAAGTCTCTGGCATTTTACATCATACAAATTAGCCTAGCAGCTATCAGACTTTTTCCTCTACTCATATGAAGCCAGGATAAATCACACAAGACTTAAAATGCTATTTTTGTGGAGGCTTTATTGTCTTCGCAATTTATTGTTTCTTATCTTTGAAATAAAAGCTTTGTTTCCACTGAGGGAAATGGTTTCAGCTTATAAAAAAAGACGGGAGGTCTGCGTCGCCACAATGTATAGACCGTTTCAAACCGGACAACATAAACATTCTAAATGGGTCCCTTTGTATTTCCTGTTTGAATGTATGTTAATGCAGAAGCTGACAGGAAGTAAACAGGGACCAAAGTTGTTGCCCTAGCAATAGAATAGCAATGAAATGGTCCATAGTTACATTTATGGGGAGGTGCACGTCAGGCCATGGCGTAGGGTACGGCGTAAGCTCTCCGTCAATGCAGACACAGAAGTATAAGTCCTGCTTTGGTACTACAAGTTATCGTAGTTCTTCAGATGGTGTTTTGAGTGACTTTTTTTAGCTCCTGTTTCAGGGTAGGTACTCTTCCAGGACAGGAAGAACCATGAGTCACTTAAGTGTACGGTGACAGGTCAAACATAGCCATTGCAGCACATGTGACCGCCATTTTTCAACACAAAATGAAACACTAACCGCTCGTAAGGTAAAAAATGAAAGAAAAGACGGACAAATGGACTGACGATAAAGGCTTTACCGAACATATTTTGGATGATGGAAGCACAACATGATTTTGACTTGTCAAAGAGAAAGTGATGTTGGTTTACCAACCACTGGACGGCTTATTGTGCCTCACTTCAGCGTTCCTGTCGGTGCAAATCTGAACAAGAAAAGCTCTTAAAAGATATGTAGTTCTCAGGGGAGCTCCCCAGAAGGCAGTCCTCTCAGGAAGTCCCCCAAACTGAAACACCTATTGTGCACCTTCATTTTTTAAAAATTTGTCAATTGCAATATTTCTCAAAGCAACAGCAGTTTGACAGTCATCACTTCACTGTCTTACTGTTGTTCTGCTCTCCTTGTAAAATTCAAGTTATGACAAATTACTAATTAATCTGAGGTATAAGCAGCGCTCAAGGCAGACATTACAAATCACACAGCAATCCTCCCAACAGTGTGTCAATCTCTTCCTTCCTTCCACTCACTGCTTGTCTCAAAAACAGCTTATATTAGATTTATGTTATTATAGCTGCCTCTCTGTATTGACCTTAATATCAGTCACATTTATACACAGAAGATGTCACTGGACACATGTAACAGATGAAATCATTAAACCACACTGGGGTGTCTGGGGTAATTGAAAATGTAACAGACACACACTGTCACTCTGTTGTTCGACCATAAATTGTGGAAACATAAAATCGCAGCGTGCATGAAGCTGCTTGTTATTCATTTCACAGCCTTATTTAAAGGGAGAGAAGAGGACAAAGGGTCTCTTGGGGCAAGTGGCACACAGGAGTCTGGACATTTGTCTTGATCACAGCCGTGTCAGACTGATGACAACAGTGTTTGTTTGGCTCCATAGAGGGAATCTAAATGAGATCTATCCTGTTTAATGCTTTTTTACTTTTGTGTTTTCTGTAGAGTGGTGTGTGTTTGTGTTTATGGGCACAGCTACTAACAGGTATAATGTGTTTTAATTAATGTTGATTATTAGAGAATCTACATGTGTGGGTGAGTGGATGAGATGAAGCACCATTTCTGTAAACTGAGCTAGCTGCTGATCCAATATTAACCCTTTGAGTGTGTAACAGTAGCTCCCATGTTTTGATTATGTCACATCTGTTATGTCGATTCTGTGCCTCGCACGTGAGAAATGTTTGGAGCCGCAGCGCATATGTACGGCTTCCTGCGTGCTTTGGCTTGTTGCGTGTTTGTGAGGTGAAAAGTGAAAGAGACTTGGAGACTGGGAAAGAGTTGCTCAGTCTCTATTCCAACCACCTCCCTCCAATTTATAGCTCTTGGAGAGAGATCTGTCTGACAGCAGGCCTGTAATTAAAGTTGAGAAAAAAAAACCCTCTCCAAATGCCCTCCAGAGTTTTTTTTCCTTCCTTCTCTTATTTTGGAAGAGTTGAGGGAAGAAAAAGCTTTTCCATCTCCTCGTCGCACTCCTACGCCCCCACCCAGCGTCACTGCTGTAACTCCTACAACTTCAAAACTTTACCTCCAGGGACCATTTTCAGCACATCATACACACAATGAACTAAAAGTTATGTGCTTTTAAGTGGGGTGTTGTTTATCTAAAGGAAAGCACCGTTAAATGTCATCAAAGTGATTTTTTTTCCTTTTCCTGTCACTATTTTACGGCGTTACTGACTTTAGCCTGAAGCGTCCTGAACACTCATGTAGCAGGTTGTGTCATCAGCATGTCGGCCACATGCCACTACATATTATAGACTGACACTGAACCTTGTTGATTGAGCTGAAATTATGGTCTGACTGCCTTTCACGTTTAAATTTGACAACTAATCAATTCCTCCATCAATAACATCTCTGTACAGAGGCCCTGAGGCTCCTGAGCTACAGCTCTCAGGTCTGTGGCTTCACCAGTAAATCAGTGGGAAGGTCCTTCGACACCCGTTTATGCTTCCCTGAATTGTTTGAGTTTATTTCCTGATATCTGAGTGATGCTTTGAAGCATTTTATACATTTTAAAACCCCATATTTACCTCTTGTAAATATTCTGTTATGCTTCAAGCCAAAAATTAATGTAGCAGAATTCATTTAAAAAATGATAGAATTTTTCTGTATAATTTTAAAGACTGATATGTAATATATCTTTCAGTGCTGAAAATATTTCCCAAGACTTTATCTTCATTAGTAAAGCAATAACAGACTTTTATCTCAGCAGTGACTGTCAGATGAATATATACACACTCACACAAACATCACACCAACATCTTTCAACACGTCCTTAAAATGACAAGGGAAGTGTGCAATTAGATAGATTGTGCTGTAGCAGACAGCAGCACTTTTATTTTCATATTGCTTGTTAGCAGAGTCACACATGTATCTGTGTGGACTCCTCACTGACACTCTGAAACCACATGAAGGTCTGCACCATGGTTTACTGCACCTCTGACATGTTTATTTAATTAACTTGTGGAGGTCTTTGACACGGACCGCAATACTCCCACATGCATTGTGTTGCTTCGTCCATATTGCAGCGTTTCAGAAATACTTGCGCTGGGTGTTGATACTAGAAACCTTTTAAGGATTGACTGAAATAACCCAGGACCAAGTAGTGTTGAAACTTTTTTGTCAAAAGATACTTGCATTCAATCTTTTTTTGTGCCCAGATCTAGAAAAAAAATGACCATTTATAGGGTTTTGCTCACATCCGATCACTGCAAGTATTATTCGATTTAATGCAACATGTGATGGATGCACTATCGCAGCAGCTACAGCCCGTACAGTCTGTGCTGTGCTGAAGTCAAGTGTGGTGTATTTGATTGAATTGGAAGCTCAGTGTGCTAAAATGCCACCAAAACATTCAAAAATATGGCTATACGACATGTCAAGTGACATTTTACGCAAATAAATGATTACGTTCATGTGATGGTCATCGAATAAAGTAGGAAAAAAATGCATCAAATGTTTTGTTGGTGTCTGTATCACTTTAAGTGTACTGGTATTATGATTTTTAAAACAATACCAAGCCCTAAAAATATATTATTATATTTGAATATGTGCTGTTTCCACAAGGTAGAAAAGCCGGGTTATATCAGTGAGCTGGCTTCTTTTTGTGTCACCATCCCTATATTCTCCTTTGCTGAGCATTGGTCCCCCTCTTTTTTCCTGACCCTGACATTGCCACAAGGGAACAAAAGGGCATTGAAGAGTTCTTTCTGCAGGCTGGTGAATCAAAGGATTCAGCAGGACTCCTCGGGGAGCATGAGGGTCTGCCCAGGTAACCAGCCTGAGCACAAGTATGAAAGAAAATAGTTCTGTATGTACAGTTGTAGAAATTCCACTGTGAGGCCATTTTCAAAATTTAATTGTGCATTGAGATATGCGATTATTTTGATTGACAAGTGGGCTCTAGGCTGTGTTAACACTTTTGCATTTAAACATGTTATGTTTAAACGTGTTATTGCATCAACATCACTGTGGGACTTCCTGTCTAATTTTGCCCTGACATATTGAAGTCAAGCCTGAGCGTCTTCACAATCAGGTCCCGATGGAAAGGAAACAGTTAAAAGCTGCTTATGGAGCGAGCGTTTAGTCTGCCATGGTGGACCTGCGCAGCCAGTCGACTGAAGCAGGACTAGCCCAGTGACTGAGCGGAGCTGGCCGGCTGCCAGGAGCGCCCCACGCTGCAGACAATACCCACCTGTGTTAGGCAGAGGAGGGGGTTGGTGTGAGAGTGATTGTGTGTGTGTGTATGTGTGGCGCTAGTTACTCAAACAGTCAGTGTGTGGCTCCTCCTCCCTCCGTCCTCTAGCTCTTCCAAATGTCTATCAACAGGCTCCAGCTCTTGTTTTGGCTTATTGTGCTGGACGCTAACGTTTGAAAGCAAAGTCGCAGATGAAAATTGAAACTCGTTTCTGAAATGACGAGGGGCTTACAAACGGACAGAGGGTCTATTGGTTTGCTTGTGCATGTCTCTTCAAAAGAACACCCCCTTCGCTGATGCCAGACACCCCCAGCTGGATCCCTGCGACCCCTCCACAAACGTGCCGGAGGCTAGAGGGGTGAGGGGGTCCCTAGGGGTCTTTACTCTCTGGTTACTGCAAAGAGGCTGCTACTGCCAGAGGGTCGCCATGGCAACGCTATTTGATTCCTACAACAATGCCAGAGCACCGCTCCCCCCTCCATCCTCCTCCTCTCCTGAGCTACACACACTTGCACACACACATTTCAAACAGGGCCTGTGTGATTGGAAGATTACATTGGGGATCACGACAAACTGGGCGCCGTAGTTGATTTAAAAGAGACCGGCAATGCCCATGTGAATTACAAGCTAATCTATGTATAATTAAAATGTTGTTCGTAAATTAATTAAAATCTCATAATTAATACCATTATAATATAAATCCTTATTATCATAATAAATTTAATGTATCTGCCATCATTAAATTAAAAACCAAACACACTCAAAACTGAGACCACGCAAGAATTCCAATGTCGTATGTCGGCCAAGCAGGGATGTACTGTGATTGGAAGACAAACATCTTTTTACAGAATGTAATATAAATAGATCTGACAGAAGTCGCCTCTTAGTCGTCCTTAGGGCTGTCCCAAATAGCATTTTAGGGGCTTTGAAGCTTCAGTGATGATCAGCTGCAAATATTCAAAGCTTTAATGGGATGCAACGCTAATCAACCACCTGCACTCAAGCCGACTTCAGCAGGACTTAGCGCTGCTGTGTGTGTGCTTGAAAGAGAGCGATAGAGAGGGGAAGGTGGAAGGTGGACTATTGCAAGCAATATTTTTGTGAGTTATTACTAACTCAGAACGAGGGTTTACACTGCCTCTTCTATAGATGCAAAGCAAGTGCTTCACTATAGCTGGCAGCTGTGAATAACCATTGTGTCACATGTTCCTTTTCCTTGTTTGACGGCCAATTAAATGCCCAAGGCAATGACTGGATCATTCTTGTCTGACACTTGCCGTCTCCTTTCAGTTTCCTCCACCATTTTAGTGGTGATATAAAAAAAAAATAAAGCATTCGAATACTGATTTGGACGTTGATTACCATGACAGTGATTGATGCTTTGAAACACTTGGATCAAACCTAGTAGTCTACAGTACATCTTAGAGAAACGGTTTCAGTGCTTGTTTTCCCCAGTATCGATAAACTGGTACCAGCTGTGCTTTCCAGCTCTGTCTTATTGTTGATGTTCACTATGGTCTAGTTCTGCTGTTCTCAAAGCCGAGCCTCGATTAAATGCCAAGTGCTTTTACAAGCTGGGTGTGGCTGCATGTTAAGACAAATAAAGGTAAGTCTCAATTTGAGGCCGGCTCTGGTTGTTTCTGGTTCTTTGGATACATAAAACCTCTTAAAGACCACCAGGATGTTGGCTACCTGCTTCAGCTAGTGCTAAGCTGCTTAGATTGCGCATACGGGTATAAAGGATTAAACCTTTGTCAATGTGGACATGCTACACAATGTTATCTGCGTTAGATTCTCCACAGTGTAATCATTCAGTGCATTTTACTAAAACCATGAGCACCGAACAAGAGTGATAAAGTGGTGACTCTCTACCTCTCAAGGGATCCTGACGTCTGAATATGTGTCCGTTCCTCGATTATTTGTATTCCTTAAGTTCGTAGGGGTCCAACGATTATGAAAATCTGTTATTCTTAAAAATTTATCCAAGCTGAGAACAGGTTTTAAGAGACTAAAGAGAGGTGTTGTGTGGATACACTGGGTGCCGTAAAATGAGCCTCTTAACGCTTGCCTTCTCACTTTAAAAGGAATTAAAGGCCCATTTCATATAGAAGCCTTTTCCAAATGTACACCAGAGTTGGAAATGAGCATCAGCCACCAGCCAAATGCTGGTAAAATATGCAAGTGGCTGCTAGATTTGCTTTATTCACCATCCAAAAAAACCCAGTGGTAATCTATTGAGTGACTGGTAGATTTTGGATCCAGCAGTCACAGTGGCAGGTGGACAAAAAAGGTCATTTCCAACCCTGATATATGCCAGTTGAGTTCAGTGATGGAAACAGACAAAAGCCTGGGATATTAATTGAAGTTTAAGATTTAAATTGTTTACCCTGAATGTCAGTTTTTTCTCTGCGGCGCTGAAAAAAAATAAATATGTCAGTGTATTGTATGCAAGGTAGAAATTCCACTATTGTGACAGCAATGCCACAGTTGATACATTACATCCTTTTGTACATGTCAGATCAACAACATGATGAAGACGTGTTGTACAGCAGTGAGGCCGTTGCCATGGCACACTCTGGCTGAATTAAAGCTATACAGTAAACAGCACAGTGTATTTATGGACATCCAACTCTATAGAAATTGTAAACATCAAATTTGCTGTTAAATTGTCGCAGATAATTACTCCTTAGAGATCCACAATGAACGTCTCCTTGTAGATTTTTCCCCTTCAGATTAAGCAAAAGAAGTATTTTTAGCCGCTCTGCTGTGATGCTGATTGGAGTACGAAGCCAGGTGCTGTATCACACACCAAACCCTTGAACAGTAACAGCACACTGCTAGTAACATGTTAGCCCGGATAGGATCAGAGGAAGAGAGCATCTCTTTGCGCCTGTTACACCAGACTCTAACAGACAGTCATTCCACTGACAGCGTAAATGCTTGTTGGTGCAGCCAGAAGAAAAAAGATGTCAAGACATGAAGTCTGTATTTTATGAAGGCTGCGTCCACGTCGGCTTGTGCCTGTCTCAGAATAAAGAACATAGAGGAAAAGCACACTTTGCTGGCTGATTGTCTGAGACTGCGTATGTACAGAACGTGGTCGAGAGCAATCATTCCTCACTGGAAGAATGCATTGTCTGCCAGTGCCTGTGTGTGTGTTTGTCTGCTGCGATTTGCATGCTTCTCTGTTAAGGGACATGCTCGGGCTGCTGAGGGATTAGCACCACTGTGCCTGAGCTGTGTGCAGTAGTATTCCTCATAGACGCACAGACACTCAACTTCTGTAAATGTGGATGTAATTTACGGCTGTATTTTGAAAGACAAGCATTTCATAGTTGCACCTCAGTTTTCAAACAGCTGATGAAGCAGTGTTTGTGATGTCCAAATCCCTTCCAGGTGTCCAAATTCATTTACATGACATGTCTGCTAACTACTTGTATCTAGCCAGTTAGATGTGTCTCCCTCTTGTGAGCTGATGAAACATAATTGCAAGTGGTAATTTGCTCTCAGAAAACGGGACGAACGTCTAATTTGAAAGATTTGACCGCTGTGAAAATCAATAGGAAAATCCCGAGCATGCTGAAGAGAAAACACTCCTGCCATATGCCCACAACACATCCCATGGTGTGCCCAGTGCCTCGCTCCAGGGTGCCAGCAGGAAATGCCATATTGGCCTCCCAGGACAGTGAGATCATTGGCTGGGCCCCCAGGGTGTGGACACATGGTCCCAGACTGCCTCATTCTCCTGTCTCAGCCTTTTGTCCTCCTGCTGACATGACAAGCTGTACGCTTCCAAGAACTCTTTTGAACCTTTTCATCAAGCCTTTCACCTTTTAGGATTGATGTCTTCCCTTTGATTGGCTTTTCTTGCCTGAATTCAAAGAATAAATGCTGGAAGGTTAATGCCGAGATGTCAGACATGAATACAATACACCTGTGGGTGACATTAAAACTAACCACGAGCTAGAATAGAGGGCAATTTTCGTAATCACAGCCAATTAGAGAGACAGCTTGTTGCTTTTTACTCGGTGTTCAGATTGAAGCCAAGGAGTATTGCCTATATCTTGGCTATAGCTGGATGGCCCTTGCCGGCCAAGCAGGGTCCCTTTTAATATGATTAGGACGGATTATGGCGTTGTCTGCACATCAAAAGAGCCAGGACCAATTATCACCCCTGCCTTTCAACACGACAGCCGCTCCTCCTCCCTCCCCGCGAACGTAGAGAGAAAAGGAGAAAACAGAGCCCAGGCGTCTTGTAACACTCCAGAAGCCCTGTGCTAATGGACGGATTCATCATTCATTCAGGCCTTTCATGTACAGTATTAAGCAGTGATGGTGCACAGTTGCCAGTGCTTTGGCTAGTCCCTAAAATAGATTGAGCGTCAGAGCTAATTATCCCGGTCCCAGCGGCATGTACAAACAGGTTCATGTGACAGAAAACGTGCTCTAAGGCACTTGAAAAGAGTAGGAAACTGAAAACAAGAACTTCATGCCCGCGGGTGATGTTTGTGAATATTTGTGTTTTTATTTTTTGCAGATTTTCAATTTTTCTGCTTGCTGCTGTAATCGAGTTTGTGTGCAGGGTAACAGCGACGACTGTTAGCTTTTCTCCGTTTTGCTTAGGTGCCCATTACCATAATCCCCAGTCAGAGCGGTTCTTCTATTAGCCCTTTGTGCTGTCTGTGCTCATGACAGGAAACCAAATGGATGTGGATAAAAGTAGTCCCCGTGCCCCCGCCCTCGCCATCTTACAACACTTACACACAACCCTCACATACACACTGCTTTGCCAAATTACTCTCATAGTTTCACTTTTCTCTAAAGTGCCAGAGCGTAAGCGCTTGAACAAAGGTGCCCCCTGGATCCCTACCACCCATCAAAGGCAGAGTTGGAGTCAACCCAGAGTCCTGTCAGGAGTCAAATGAAGCCATTAAAATCCCTTTTTCCACTGCCCTGACATTCAGTTTTTTTGTGTGTGTGTGTTTGTGCAGCATGGTGCTCTCGCCTGCACAGAGACGGCGACACAACTCAATGAACTGTTTCCGTATATCAGTGTACCCTGGTTTTCTTTTTGATAATTGTGTGGCCTTTATCGTAAGTTGGGTTTCAATCCAAATGTAGCGCAAATTTTGAGCAAATTTCCAGAAAATTGGCAAAAGAAAATGTGAATTTATGTGCTCTTCCATCCACTGCTGTTGTGCAAATATTGAGAGATGATTCATTCAGACCTAGGGTCTAGGTACCATGTCTGAAGGGTTACTTTTGGTTCCAAAGATACCACACCGAAAGTGTTGCACCAATTCTCCAGTCAGGTGCCACCAAGACCCATGAACATTGCCGCGCTGTGAAACCAATTTTACATAGTGGCCAAATGTGGAATTACAACTTCTGTGTTTGTCACGTGATGTCACTAGACCCAAGAACACTTTTTCTGTGATACTTACAATGTGAAAAAGATGCTTGTAAATCAGTGGGTACTGTTTTTTTGAGTGCCAAAACTCCAGGGAAATGACTTATTTCACTATCAGAATTTGATCCATTCAGTCCAATAACACTTCAAAAGTCTAGAAGAGCTGCATGCTTAAATAATTTTTATCCTAATTTTAGTTGGCAGAGGGTTAAACCAGAAGTTTGCTGCCTGACTACTGTAAGTCTCATGCTCTTGCTCTATGGGCCTTGGGTAATTTCATACAACAGTCAATCAAAGATCAAGCTTTTTTGGCTTCATGTGCTGCTTAGCAACTTTTGCCTCCAATGCTGAATCCAGTTCTCATCACACATCCGTGAGTGCCACAGCAGAGGAGGGCACAGAGAGATGACGTAATTAAGAGCGCCAGTCAAACCTCAAACGAAGGATAATGATGGATGTATAATAATGGAGAGCATGATGGACAATGGAAATAGAGTTTTGAGCAACTAGTATTACAGCAGTGTGCTCTTGGAAGAGTTCTGGTGAGTTCTGATGGCGGCCCTGTGTGCAGACATAAGATAAAATTCACCTTGAGACAATGAAGACAGCTTGCGGTGGACTGTGCAGTGACAATACGTCGTTATGATCCGCCAAAATGATTGGCGCTTTGCACCGTGCATCATGAACATTGTACATTACTCTACAAAACATGACAATAACTCAATAAATAGAAGTTAATAAATAACCTTAATTAAAGTGCACCTGCACTTGTATAGTGCCTTTTTAGTCATCTTACCACTCAAAGTGCTTTTCACTCTTCGAGTCACATTCACCTGTTCACACACATTCATAATTAATTAATTAATTAATTCATACACTGGTGGTTGCCATACAAGGTGCCACCTGCTACTCAGTTGAACACACTCACACACTGATGGAGCAGCCATCAGGAGCAATTTTGGGTTCAGTACCTTGCTCAAGAATACTTCGACCGTGGACTAGAGGACTGTTCTGATTAGTGGTCGACCCGCTCTACCTCTGAGCCACAGCTGCCTAAATAAAAGCAATATTCTGTAGGAAATCTGCCAGATTATTACAATGGCATTTTCACTAGGTGAACACAGTCACATAAAATAATAATCATTTTAATATTGAGTTGAACGAAATAGTATTTTCAGTGCCAGGTAGCCAGGGCAGCAACATTTATTTGACTAATTGACTGATGGCGAGCATCCCTACAGTATAATGCATATATCTTAAAATGTCTGCTCAGTGAAATCATCAGTGAAGGTGAGCTGTCAGCCGAAAGGGGATTCATTTTAAAGTAAAGGTTTGACTAAGTGAGGCCACCTAAATGTTAATAGAGGTGTACTGGGAGGCATCAGTGGACAGCTCCTTTGTGTGACTTAATTTCCTCCTTAACCATTGTCCTCTACATTTTCTTCTGGTTTACTTGTGTCTGAGCCGCCCAAACCAGCAGCGCAGAGTAGAGCTGTTACCTGCCTGTAAAGATAATTATGCTCTATGTTCTGAGCTAATTCCAGTGGGCAGACTGCTCCTTGTATCACTGCACTGCAGCTGGTCTCAGCGTGTGCACATCCAGCTTTCCTGCAGCGCCTGGTTTAATCGCAGAACCTCTGCAAGCCACGGCCATGAATTTCCAATCCACTGGGGTACACGCCGCATGTGGGATTTCCGCCTGTATTGTGTTTATATACAGGACACGTATGTATATTAAATGCTTTGGGTGTACAAGTAAATCCATAGCAACCATGTCAGCACCACTGACATCACTGTGGGCGATTAGCAGGTGAACACTCAATCACAATCCCCACAAGCATGTAAACAAGTGCTGAAGTGGCCTCTGCACACTACATACTACCGCCCCTGCCTTTTGGCTAACCTGCAGCTGGCGAGGGCAACATTAATAATTTAACCAAACACTCAGACGTGATGGAGCGGACAAGGAAACCCAGTGAGAAGCACTCCGGTTTAGAGAGGCTATTAAATATGAAAACTATTTGTGGTGACTAATAGTATTTTTGTTTTCCTAGAGCTTAAAATCTCACATACTGTAGCATCACGTCTCTCTGCCAGCGAAGACGGTAAACTGTTTGATCAGGGAAGATTAGGCTGGAAGTGACTGCAGCCTGGATGTAAACTGACTCTCTGTGTTTGCTGTTGCTGTGTAGTCTGGCTCCATCAGCTGCAGATGAACTTCACCCTAAATTTACCATGATTATATTAACAATTATTATCTTTAGTTTACAGTTTATCTGCGCTGGTCACTGTTGCTAACAAATAAGCCTCAGCAGATGTGTTTTCTACTTAACCTCTGTCAGCCTAACATATATTCATATGCACACACACATGCACACAACAGACTGGGGACAGCAGCTACTTGTGTATTTATACATTCATGGGGTGCTGCTGCATGCTCCATGAAAAACACACACACGTACACACTTGCAGGGGCCTTATTTTTGTGTCGAGGATTAGATGGGTTCAGGGCCGGAGTGCCCCTCTGGTTGCAGCTCTCGCCTTGGTGTGGTGTTTAGGTGGGTTGGTGGGGTGTGCATGAAACCCTCGGGGGGAAAGACTGCACTGCACACAAATCATTACTGCTCATCAGTCGCTGCCACTCAGCCAATTATTTACTCAACAGCTTGGCTTGGCTGAGACGCGAATACACGAGACAGACACACACCTCCTCGCAGAAACACGCCTCATTATACATGGGGATTGTGGGGAAGAAGTCTTCAAGGAACGCCGTTATTTGGGGAGGGATGTGTTGTAGTTTGTGAGTGGGTCAATACCTCCAGCTGAATACACACAATTCGTCATATTTTCAAAGTCTCAATGAAGTTTTCACAACTGATCTCAGTGTGCAATTTGGGCGAGGGCTGTCAAGCAAGCCTCGACATGATAGGAAAGTGTCGCCTCAGCAATACACTGGCCCCGATCTAATACCTTTCCAGTGAATAATTTATGGCCGCTATACCACGTAAGCTATATGTAGCATATTAAATACATAATCCTCTCATCTTTTATTGATGCTCCTTTGATACGAGCCTCACTGATAAGTTTAATAAGAGAGCTTAATATGTAGGCCAGTAAGCAGATTTGACTGCCACATTTGAGCCAATAGTGATGAAACTTCACCCAAGCCTGATTGGTATTGCCGTTTGGTTCACAAGTGCAGGCTGGGAGAGGGGAACACGGGCCAGATTGCTGTGGAGGAGATTACGTCTGTTTATGATATACTGTAAACACTTGCACACAAGCCGGTCATGCTCAGCGGCTGACTGTTTACACACCTTGGCTGACGCGTAAGAGGGAATTTCAGCTGCACTCTGATCAAATCTGCCACAGGACAAGTCTGTGTCAAGCGCTCATGCTCCCTGCTTCCTGTGTTTTTATTGCGAGAGGGACAGATACATGCAGACGGAGAGGTGGGAGGGCGAGGGGGGGGGGACTCCCTTTGATGGGCTAAACCTCTCGCTTTGTGGGCGGTTATACACACACACACGCACACAGTCTCGTGCACGTAATCACATCGCACAATGGAGCTAAGATACAATCCGTCAGTGCACAGGAAATGGGATTCATCTATCCAACTTGATGACGCTGAGACGCACCAGCAATTGCACAGATAGCACTGTTTTGTCGGCAAATTGATTCTGATAATATGGTATAATTGCCGCAGACAAATGAGCCACCACAGAGGAAACAAGTGATGCCTCTCTGTTGCTTTCATTCAAAAATTGTCAGATACAAAATCATGGCTGCAAACAGTATGTTAAATCTATAAATGCATCCAAAGCAGTCACAGCTAGTCAATGAAACTAGGGTCTAAAATCAGGATGTCAGGTTTGGTTAATTTTGCCTCCTAAAGCCATGAACTGGTAACTGACTGGTTAATCTTTAAGGAAAAAAAATGCAAAATGAAGTGAAATACAAGAAGCCTCTCCTTTTAGTCCAATGCTCCATTGATTCAGTGAGCTTTAGCGCAGCATTTCAAAGCGCCGTCCATTTAGAGGTGGTGAAATTTTAATGTTTTGTGTGTAAATGTCTCACTTTTTATTTTGTTTTCTGTTGGCTTTGCTGACAGCAGTTAGCAAGCTGCTTTCAAATGGGGAAAAATAGTGCCAGAACCAGTGGATAAATGGAGACGGCCCACTTTAGATTCATTTCCTGTATCTGTGTCACATGGGTTTTGCCACTGCTCTGCCCCTTTAGGAGACGAGCAGTGGTCCTGACTCCATTCATTCCAATGGGAAATAGTGAACGAGAGTACAGATTAAGATGGTTCCCTTTGTCCCATAGTCACTGAAATAAATTTTGGACCCATATTCACAAGCCCCAACCCTGCTAGAAATTCCAACACTGCAATGGCCTTTTTTCAGACCCACAGATCAGGAGAAAATTAACGTTGTTCGAGGCATCTCTGTTTCAGCAACATACTCTCGCGAGATCTGGCGACAGCTGACGTGGTCTTACACTCTGTTGATATCAGACATCAAGCTAGCAGAAGAAAATGAGCTGCAAAATAAGGAACACGACAAACGCCACACTTCCGAAGGATGCTGTGGAGAGACGACCATGCCCGCTTAGAAGACCAGATGTATACCATTTTGTTCCACTGGTGCAGCTTGTAGGATCTCTGACAGTGCCCAGTGCCCATCCTCCTGTCTCCACTGGTTGGCTAACATTAGCCATGGCTGCTCTCTACTGGGCACCACCCAGGTCAGGCTGGAGCTAACTAGCTGCCACTCATGCGGCAATTATTGCTTGCCGTTGCTGCGGAAACATCCTCCAGTCACCCCTCAGGTTGCCTTGGTACGCAGCTTTATTTTGAGCTACAAAACTCCTTTAGCATTGCTAACTATGTTAGCAGCAATAGCCATGCTTACAATGCTTAAGGGGGTTTGCTCAATCACTGGTGCAACCTGAAGGGAGACCAGAGGGTGTGAACAATGTATCCACAGCAACACTGTTGGGTCGGTTCAGCGTTACCAGTGGTAATCATTGGATGAGTGGTGCTGCTAGCTATGTCAGCTTTCCCCAGACCCAGTTGGCGCACAGTGCATTTAACTGAAGAATAGCAAAGTCAACCTAGGTCAAGACCAGTGGTTTCCAACTGGTCTAACCATGGGGTCCAGATTACTCCTTAGTCATTAGTTCAAGGTCCACACGGTTGAATATACTTAGCGTCTTACTTGTGTTTGGCCATGTCTTTGAGCTAGTTTCCTGTCTCTGTAGCTGTCTGTAAGTCACTCACTCTACAGCAGGAAACAGCACTTCATTATAAAAGCTCTGTGCCAGAAATTCACTGCACTTAGAAATATAGTGTGTTTCTTTTAGACTGTGAGTCCCTTGTGGTCCATTCAGAGTGGACCCATTACCCATTTTTGGACCTTGACACACCAGTTGGGAACCACTGGTCTACACCAACATGAGTAACCCTTCAAAATATTCTGAGCGATAACTGATTAATGTTTGTCAACAATTAACTGACATCCCTAAAATATGCTAATGAGTATTTATAAAGTTACTCCTCTGTCTTTAATATGACCTTAAGAGCTGGACAAAGGCGTGCAGTCAGTGTCTGTTAGCTGAAAGGACAAGGTGACATTTTCAGCCGAAATTCAATTACTGGTTTCATCTTTGTAATATCATGTCATCAAAAGCATTTTGTCTGTAAATTCAGATAGTCTAGGCTTAAGAATGAACGCACACCTTATATTGTGTACCATGTTATTGTTGTATAAATGATTGGACAGTGAGAAATGATATCCATTGTGATTGAGTCACTCCGTCCTTTTGTGGCTTCCGGGACACAAAGCTCTTTTTTCATCCTGCTCTTATCTAAGCCAGACTGATTGAGGCCACATAGCCATAATTCTCTCTGTAAACAAATGAGAAGACTTTTTCTTTTTTCTCACCCCTCTCTCTTTCTCTTTGAGATGCACACACAAACACACAGTGAGTGACATTCACCTTGTTGTGTCCTGTTGGATTTTTTTTATCCTCATGTCTTGACTGCACAACAACAAAAAAAAACCCATCACTCTGTCTTGTTGCCACATCACTGCACCTCTTCCTCACTGGCAATATGATCCACATTAGCATCCACAACAGCCTGGGTAGCTCCTGCTGTCCGAGCCGACAGGACTGAGAGCAGAGATAAGCTCACTCCGTAATGAATGTTCAGTCTCTGTTGGGCAGGGAAAAGAAAGCACGCCCCTCTCGTGCTGCAGTGTAAAATGGGTATCATTACAGGTCACATGCATGTATTTATGTCAAAATCAGTCTCTGTGACCAAGAATGCAGTTTTTGTGAGGATGTGTGGTGATGCGATGCTTTGTTAATGGGCGATATTTATGCCATACTTCACCTCCCATTCATGCCATCAGCGCCACGTCCTCCAAGCTCTTTTGTCGTATTTACACCCTCGGAGACTGGCACAGGCCTCACACTCGGTACTGGAGCGCGAAGAAGAGAAAAGCCGGTTGCAGCGGAACAAAGGTGCAAACAAAGAAGTGTAATGGTTGAACAGGAGTGGATGAGCTGTATGAAAACGAATGTACGGAAAGCGATACTCGCTGAATGAAACAGCAGAAGGTCCCAAAGGAAGGGAGAGGATCAACAGATAGAATCAGCACAAACAACTCCCTGCAAATCATTCTGCTTTTAAGGCTGGAGATATACTTGCTTTTAACTACGTGTTTGTGTATGCATGGTGGCTGCCTCCCGTGTTCTGTATCCATCTGGAGTGGTAGTTGTGCACGTTCTCAGACATTTACGTGCCAAGTCAGCAGAATGGAATATACACATGAACAGTAGGAACAATGCTGGGAAAATGAGAAAAACAGAATCCCCTTTCCGACTGGATTAAAAACCTGCTTACACACATCTGGTTTTTGTATTTAATAGAAAAGGATACAACCAGCACTCATTCCTAGAAGATAATGACTCTGCAGTAGTCATGGGGATGTATCAGCTCCATCTCTGATTGGCTCTGATCAGCAGTGATGGAACTATGACACTCAGGTGGATATGCTAATTTTTGCCCTTTTCCTGGAGTGTCTTTTTCAGCACTGCCACAAAATACCTTCTGTTTCCGTCCAAGCAGTGTTTGAACATCAGTTCAAGTTAGTCAGCAGAAAGTTTGAAAGAGAGACTGAAAAAGTAACATAAAATCAAGGTAACCATTTGAATATTTTTACTGGGCTCCATGCTGATTTCGAATGTTTGCTAACCTGTTCTTTGGCGTGTTCATGATGTTGAACATGACGCACATGGAAAAAAAAAAACAAGAAAAAAATAAGCCTACTTGTCTACTGTAGGGTCATGTACACAGCTCTCTAGTACTTGCAATACAAAAGGAGTCTATAGCCATTTTTAGCGGGTTTTCCTGCTTTTGAAAAACTCCCATATACACGTTCATTTTGCAATTGTCACGATGTGCTTCATACATAACATCCACGATGGCGCCCTGTTGCTTTTTCTACTGTAGTCCACAGTGAACTGCGGAAGTTCTACACAGCCTGAGTTCTCTGGTGTACCCTCTAGTCCAAAAGTGGGTTGCGAGTTTATTCTCACCATCGTGTCAAGTTCGTAAAAAACAGTTATTTTGAAGACCAAATTCTGGTACAGAGCTTTTATTTTGAAGTACTGTTTCTTGCTGTAAAGTGAGTGACTAACAGACAGGCTTCTTCACAGAGACAGCAAACTAGCTGGACGACAACATGGCCAAAAGCAAGTATGACATTGGATATATTAAACAGTTTGGACCTTGAACTTATAACCAAGGAGAAATCTGGACCCAATGGCTGAACCAATTGGGAACCACTGCTCTAGTGGACTCCTCCAATAACGTGTACTACATAAGCAAGTATTTGAACAATTTGTTTGAGATGCAGCCTGTTATCTATGCAAATGCGTGGTGGAAAAGCAGGTATATCTACGGGCTAACTGATTTATGCGAGCTTAACACCTCTTCCTAACTTAAGTGAGCAAGCCAACTCTGGTGGATGAAGCGCAAAAGGCTCCAGATATACTGCGAGCGGCTTCAAGACTTGCTGTTGCTCTGAAAATTGGTTGGAGGTGCATGAAGCTTCGCCACAATAACACGACTGTTAGTACTTTTTCAAACAAGCAACACATCGCTAACCATGTTTGTAGATGCATGGATCATGTTAGGACATCTTTATTCAGAAACACCAAAACAATCTGATGTTTGCATCGTGCGCGGTTGCGAAGTGGTGTTACTCTGCAGGTCATCTTTGTTTTATTCATCTTAACACCAGCACTTACCATCTGCCAAATGACACCTCAGCAGCCCTTCAGTTTCAAAAGATCATTTCCAAACGCATTACAAATATTGATACATCTGGTCAAACTGTGGTTGGATGGAGACCAAGTAGGTCCCTCGTCCCTGCACTTAATGCAGTGAGTAAAATATTTCCACCTCCTGAGCTAAATTGATTTTTAATAGCCTTTTCTGCTTTGCAATGTTTTGGAAAGTGACAGAAAACCTGAACCTGAGGATCCAAACTCTAAATTGGAAACAAAGTTGGCAAACACAGGGTTTGTCTTTTGGTCTACTTTGCTATCTGGTGAATTCAGGTTTTGCTCAGTAATTTTGTTTGTTGTGGGTTTAAAGGTATTTTTGCTTAGCAATTGAAATGTCTGCGGACTGACCAGGGAACTGGTCTGTGTTTGCAGGCTGGAAGTGGGAGGTGATACAAGTGCACTCTTGTTACAAATAAAAAAAAGCTCCTCTACAGAAAAAAAAGATGCTTTCATGACTTCAAAGGGAGCTTGACAGTCTTGTACACTACAGTAATAATATCTAAGAGACCTCCCTTTATGCCTTGCACAGCCTCTTCATTTTGTAATCTAACTATGCCCCTGGTGCAAACACTTCACCCCTGTAACCACACTTAACTCCGCCATTGTTACTCTACTGTCTTCAGATAGCATTCCCTCCTGTGCCCATGCTTCTCCAAGTTGCCCTGGATACTTTGTCCAGAGTTAATTTTTTTTTTTTTTTTTTTTTTTTTTTTTTTTGAAGGGGCAACATCCAGTTTCAAGTAAAATAGTAATTGAGTCTCCCTCCCAGTGTTGGCTTGAAGGCTTTGATCTCTCCCGTGCTCCAGTGTTAAATGGTTTCCTCCAAATCTCTGCGAACATGCAGCGACTGGCTGCTCTTTTATCAGCAGCCCGCTAACACCACCTCCTCGCCAACCACTTTGAAGCCACAAACAACTCACTCTGAAGAGAACAAAAAAAGAGCAAAGGATGAGAAGTCCTGCATATATATACTGCTCATATAAAGTGTGTTTTTAAAAGGTGTTCCCGGTTAAAGGCAGAATGGTGGGATTATCATACGAAAGAAACTCAGTAGTTGTGTGTGAGGGTACAAATTGGACACCATGTCAAGACTTTGGGGATTTTTTCTTTTTCAGAGGAATATAATTCTATCATTTATGTTCATATGATAAGAAAAGGCCAGTGTATTAGTCAGTTAATGTTCATTGGGAATTTGAAAGTGGGTGACTCAGCTTTCTTGTTGTAATTAGCAGAATTTGCATGCAGATGCTTATCTTAACAAGGGGAGAAATTGAGATAGTTTGAAATGTTTTTGTGTCTGGGGCTGGTAATTGGCAGCGAGCTTATCAGAGGCAGATTGGCCACACTTGAGTGCTCAAAGGAGCCTGAGCCAGAGACTGTGATCAAGTGAGCGGCTGGATGTGACCTCTAGTAGACTTGTCCGATGTGCACTGCACTTTCATCCCCAGCTCCTTGCACCAGATGCTGTACTTAACTGTTACCACCCTGCGAGGGAAATCGTACTATAGGCAACCCTTTCAATTCTTTTCTCTTGTGATTAAAAAAAAAAATGACAGCAGTCAAGGACAAAACAGGCCAAAGATCCAGACTTTGAAATCCAATGCTGATAAATTGCTGGGTGTTTGACTTTGCAAGGCATACTGGATTATATTGATTTTCTTTCCTCTCTGTGTGTATGTGTTGGTGTGAGTGAGTGTGATAGCAGAAAAACCAGGGGCAAGAGAATGCAATATTGTGTTTCATTAAAAAATCTATAGGATATCTCATTACAGCCGCATGATTTTCTTTAGTATCAGGGTTCGTGGGGACGGGGTGGAGCTGGTGGGTGGCAAGATGAATGTGCTTTCCTGTCTCAGATGACTATCTCATCTGTTTTTGTTCATGGAGAAAGAAGGAACTGGGCTCAATCTGCCCAGTATGTTGACGACTTCCTGGCCATGTTTGCCCACTGCTCGGTGATTTCACAACCGTATCAGGTAACTCATGCATGGCAGAGCGAGTTAAAAACGTTTAAAATCACAGTCTACAGTGAATTTGGGGCATTTTTCCGATATAGTCATCCCTGTTTACTCCCTACTATCCCTGCCTTTCTTTAGACTGGCACTCCATTGATTCAGTGTCAGACATTTTAATGTTTTGTAATGCAAAAGTTTTGCCTTTTATTTTATTTTCTGTTGGCTTTGCTAACAGACGGCCAACTAGCTGTGTTAACGGGTTGAAATATAGTGCCCACTGCCCACCCTCTGGTCTCCACTTGTTAGCTAACGCAAGCCTTGGCTGCTTAGCACTGTGCACCACCTTGGTCAGATGGGAGCTAACTGTTGGTGCTGGTCATTTGCTAACACCATCCTGGTGGCTAGGTGGCATTAAGTAAGTGGTTTCATTTTGAGCCGCAAAACCCCTTTAGCATTGGTAACTGTTAGCACCACTAGCTGTGCTGAGATTGCTAACATTGCTAACTGAAAACATAGTGTCCACTGCCCACCCTCTGGTCTCCACTGGTTAGCTAAAGGTTAACTTTCATTCACCACCTGTGGGAGCTTATTAGTGGTGGTGCTATGTGACGGCCACCCTCCAGTCTCCCACCATGTATCCCGGGGGAGTAAGCGGCTTCATTTTGAGCTGCAAAACCCCTTTAGCATTAACTGTTAGTACCACTAGCTGTGTTGACATTGCTAACTGAAAACATACTTGCCTACTGCCCACCCTGGGCTCTCTAATGGCTAGCTAAAGGCCGCTTTTCACTCACCACCTGGGTCGGGTGTTAGCCCATTAGCAGCGACTCTACATGATAACCAACCTCCAGTCTCCTCCCATGTTGCCCAGGTGGGTAAGCAGCGTCATTTTGATCCTCCTTTAGCATTGTTAACTGTTAGCACCACTTACCATGCTTTCACTACTAATGGCAATAGCAGATCTAACAGTAGCTAACAATGCTATAATGGGCTTTGCTGCAAACAGAAGAGCAGCAAAATAAACCTATAGACCGACGTGTGATCAGTCAAAAATATTGTTGGTGGTTAGCCAATTAACGGTTTCATGTTTACATCCCTACCACCTATATTTTACATACCTCTCTCTTTGTTGAATACATGAAGCAGTTAGACAGAAAATTATTTTGCTGGCATACTCTATTTGAATGATGCAGTAATGTCTTGTGGGTCAAAGGAAATGTGTATTTCCTCTCTGCTTAATCAAGTGTCAGAAGTATTTTGAGTGCATAATTTGTCTCAGCACCTGATAGTTTGCTTGTGAGTTCGATTTAAAGGGCATCTTACTCAAAAACAGCAGATAATGGCATCTGCCGCCACTGTGAAATTTTTTTTTGAAGGCTTTCTCCGATAACCAGAAAAGGTTAGCCCAATTCTTAAATCCTGACATTAAGTGATGGTTTTAACCTTTAGTCTGACTGCTCCGTGGGTACCCATTTAGCCTAAGAAACATGCTGTTTCTCCTTATTTTGCTTTCCAATTATTCACCATGAGGCAGAGTTTTTGACGGTCTCGCACACTGTACCCGCACGCACCATCCCTACAGAAGCTCTCACAGTATGATCGCATGTGCCGCTGTCGTCTCAGTGGGCCAATCTTTCAACGAAGGCCCGTGGGGAGCCTGATAAGAGGGGGAATTCGAGCCTCAATCAGTGCTGGTTAATTATCACAACCAGGGGAGGTGAGAGAGGTTTCCCCGTCAACCCAATCCCTCCTGGATCTCTGTCTCCTTCTCAAACACACTTATTTGTTAGAAGCTTTGTCTTACATTTCATTCTTCAGGTGTTAATGTGCATGTTTTTATCTTCAGGCGTACTCAAAATAATAGAATACAGCTAGTGTCATCTTTCCTTCTGTGATGAGTGTTATCATTTTGTTTGCCTTCACTTGGTTTATTGTATTAGATTATTCTGTTGTATTCATTTATTACATCAGTGTTTAACTCTCCTATGATAAGAGGGCTAATTTGGTATAATTTTTATTTGCACACATCGTGTAAGTGATAGTTTGCTTTGGGGGTAGTAGCAGCATTTTTCTATTTACCAAGTAGGAAAAACACACTGATACCCTTTCGTCTTTGCAGTTTTAATGGCATGTTGAATAGTGACAGTAGTCAAGCTTAGCCCAATTACTATGTCAGTGAATCAAGTTTAATTAAGAATTATGTTTTTGTAAACTCTCTAATTTCATAATTAAGAACACATTTTGATTACATGTGTATCCTGCTTAAATGCACCGCCATGGCAGAGGAATACAAATATGCATGTTTCAGAAACACGGGTTCCAAATGTAATTGTTGTAAACGTTGATGAAAAATTAATGCCACGCTAATGAGTGCAAAGCATGAATCATTCAGCATTGAGGGGCTATTTCCATACTTTTCAGAGGAGCCAATTTTCAGCTCGCCATTCTGAATTCTCTTCGAACTGAGTGCAGAGACACACATAAAAGGAATCTATGAGTGTGACTGACTGAAGTAAGAAAATTGATATGTCCAGTCATGTCTTTTGGCCCTTTAAAATACACGAAAGCTTCATTTTGTTGAGCTGGGTATCCATCAATACTTCAAGAGAATCATGATGTGCCTACACATAAGACTCCGCGACTACCCTTTACACTGCACTGTGGCGTTCCTCACACATAAAAAACTCTAGGCACCGCGGGGATACTACCTTGTTTTAGGTAGCCGGTCTTGCTGAAGCAGCCTTCACTGGGAAGAATAGAGTAATGGGTACAAGTACCCTGCTCAGTGCGTCCCCCTTCTAGACCCAAGGACAGTTGGGACCATTACCACGCTTGACACACCCACGTACATGCCAGTCCCAGTCCGCAACCACAATACTCAATACTTTGAAGGTATTCACCGAAATATCCAGTACTAAGTAGTAGTGAAACTTCTCCAGTCAAGTGACACCTGCATTTGATCCTTTTTGTACCTAGATCTAAGAAAAGAAAGACTATTTGTATAATTTTGCTCACAACCAATCACTGCAATCGTTCATTTATTTCAATGTGTGATTGACCCATTACTGCAGCAGCTACAATCCATTTAGTCTGTGGTATGGTTAATTCGAGCACAGTGTATTTGTTTGCAGGTCAGCGTACCCAGATGCCACAAAAAAATTCAAAAGTATGCCCATGCTACACGCCTGTTTGGTCTGTTGGCATTTTACATAACTGAATGCTTCCATTCAAAACATGGGTATCAAATGAAGAACTCTATTGGTATGTGTATCACTTTAAGGGTACTGGTATCACAATTTTTTAATCGATATCCAGTCCTAGCACAGTGGGTCCCTCTGAAGCTCAGCTTTGTGATGTTGGAGCTTTGGTCTCATTTATCCTAGTGCTTCAACTAACAGTTTTTCACATCATTGTTTAGTCCATGAAATGCATCAAAGACAAATACAGATCACAAACTTTTAAAATTAATTAAAAACACTACCTTCGGATTGCACATTTTGTATCAACAACAATTTAAAAAGCGGAGCGTTAGATGTTTTGGAACTGATTTTTAAATGTCACCCTGGTATAGGAGCTGCAGCAAGAGTCCTGTCTCTAAGGTGGCCTTGGATTGAGGTTGAGCCTCTCACTGCAGAACAGGAAATAGGGGTCAGTGTGTGTGGTTACTGGGAAAGAGGGATTAGGTACTCATTAATTAATGTTACACTGCTGCATGACACAATCACTAAATAGTAAGGGTACCATGCCCTAACATAAAGCCAGAATGAAAATCCCTGCAGTTTACAAATCGTGCACATTGGACATGGTTGTTTAAATTTGATATTTTGCCGGACTCTTGCGCTCAAAGCATTCTCTAATCCTATTAACCAGCAAATCATTTGAGTAGGATCTGTTTCTTCATCTGATTAAAGAGAGACTGACATTTGTATTAGAGTGACATTTTCTGGCAGTATTCAGCAAAACCAAAGCTGATGGCGTTGCAGTGACCCAGCCCCGCCTGTGACCCTGTCATGTTTTCTGCGGGCCTCCAGAGTTTTACAATGGCAGCGAGCAGACAGGATGACAGAGAACTGCGAGCTGAAAAAATTGGATCCTTTCCTCTTTTTAATCTGCCAGTTGAGTGGGTGCCAGCGCAGGACAGCCAGTGTGCGCTAGGCGCCCCAATCATTTTGTCCATCCCTTTATGGCTTGGCCTCAACCCCTCATTTCATCAACTGCTGTGGGGAACGCTGAGAATACCAGAGTCGGTGGGTTGTGGTGTCCCTGATCATGGCTACCTCCCTCAGGCATGTCAGACATTGTTCCTGGCGTTAACTCTTAAAAGAAATATGTGACTGGCCACACAAAGTCCGACAAAGTTCAGTTACAAATCTGAAAAAGAGATGCACTCTTGAGTCATTCAACCTCTCCTTTACTTAAGTTTGTCATTGACTCCTTTGCCTTTAGTCTGCCTCTAATGTTTATCCTTCCAGCTGGGATTTTGTCATCTCTCAGATTTCTCAAGACTCATTTTAAGAGATAAACGTCTTTCACAGCATTGAAAACACTAATCTTTCTTAATGAATGTGCCCCCTTCTCCTTTCTTTTCTATTACCTGGTAATGAAATAGGTGTTTCCACTCAAATCTTCACTTCTTTGATTCATTTCAAGTCAAGTGCCCAAATGTCAATTTTAACAAAATGAAAGGAAGTAAGCTAGCCGCCTCAACTTGCAGCCACTCTATAATAGAATCCTTGAAGGGACCTCTGTACTCGTCCTTTGATTAGAAAAGGACACCTTTTCCTTTTTTTCCCCAAATAGATACATACCTCGAATAAAGAAAGTTAGCTGCAGCTCCTTCTCCTGCTCTATTAAAGACACCTTGTCCCTCCACACTTGGTCTCAGGATCATTGTTATTTCCCTGAGGTGTTTCTTGGTGACAGATGGGCTTTAGACGGGGAGTTTGGAGAGATGGGAAGATGAAGGATTCTGCTGAGAGAACGAGACACAGATTCAAGGTATAAAGATGAAGGAGAAGTAGTGGGGGGGTAGTGTGGGAGTGAAGCAGAGACAACCATTTCCATTACTGTCATGAAAGCGACCCTGACGCTGAGGGTGGAAGGACAAACAATGGAGGGATGGAAATAATAGAGGCAGGAGCTCGGTGAATGAAGTGCTCAGGTTCATTACAAAGGGCCATCCCCCCACCTCTGTCTTTACCTGAGTGGAAGGTTTCCATCATCCTTGATGTGCTGTACTCTCGACTTGTTGTTTCCTTTTAAAGGTCTGAAAGATCACAGATCCAGTGACACATTATTGCCTACAACAGGAATACAGAGCAGAGTGAAAATTGTATTCCCACTAGGGATGCCAACGGTTAACTGTTAATCGGTAAATCTGAAGTAATATTTGTGACCATTCCACGTGTCGGCCTACACGTTCATTTTGCTGCTCATCAGTTTACTGCACTGCACACAAGCTGGGTCTGGTGGGAGCTAGCTAGCACCGCTGCTCACCTGGCAGTTACCACTAGTAACGCCATCCTGACCCAACAGCGATGCTGTGGAAACATGTTGGCAACCCTTCAGTTTCCCCCAGGGTCGCTCCAGTGAGTTAGCAGCTCAGTCCTGAGCAGCAAACAACCCTTAGCATCACTGTCTGTTAGCAGTGTTAGCAGTGCCAGCACGGCTAGTAGAGCTAGCTACTGATGCTAGTTAGAAAGCAAAGTTATATACCAATTTTAAAGGGGCTGTGTGGCTCAAAAAGCTGCTTACTTAACGCCACCCAGCCACCAAGATGGTGTTAGCAAATGAGTAGCGCTGCTAGCTAGCTCCCAACTGACCAAGGTGGTGTGCAGTGCAGAGTGGCCAAGGCTAACGTTAGCTAACCATTGGAGACTGGAAAGTGGGCAGTGGGTGTTTTGTTTCCACATGCTAACATGGCTAGCTGGCTATTTGTCAGTAAAGCCAACAGAAAAATAGAATTAAAGGCAAGACATTTACAGCACAAAACATTAAAATGTCACCATTTCTAAATGGATAACACTAACGAAATAACGAAACGCAGCGCTAAAGCTCACTGAATCAATGGAGCGCCAGTCTAAAGAAAAAGGCCTCTTGTATTTCACTATATTTTCCTTCTTGTTTTTTTTTCTTAAAAACTAACCTGTTAGTCACAGGTTATTGGTTGTCAGACTCAAAATGAAGCCACTTACTTAACGCCACCCTGCCACTGGGACGGTGTTAGCAAATGAGCAGCACCGCTAGCTAGTTAGCTCCCATCTGACTTAAGTGATGCACAGGACAAAGCAGCCAAGGCTAACGTTAGCTAACCAGAGGAGACTGGAGGGTGGGCAGTTGGCACTATGTAACACAGCTAGCCGGCTGTCTGTTAGCAAAGCCAACAGAAAAATAAAATAAAAGGGGAAATATTTATGTCACAAAACATTAAAATTTCACCACTTCTAAATGGATAACACTTTGAAATGTGTCATTAAAGCTCACTGAGTCAGTGGCGCGCCAGACTGAAAGGAAAGGCCTCAATTTTCTTAAAGATTAACTGGTTAATTACCAAAACCAACATCCTATTTCCAATATATTAATAACATTTATCATCTACACTGCTGTTTAGCCTTTTAAAGTAGCCTATAATAACCATTTCCCAATGGCTTTATACGCCCCTTTACGTCTCAGGATTTCCCTGTCCCCAGTCCAAGCCACAGAAGGGCCTCTGTTGTTGAAAATGTGACTGGTTTTGAGAGTGGTCTGCTCTGTCTCAAGAGCGGCTCAATAAGGAGGGCAGTCAATATGGCTGCTCTCAGACAGTGGGTCAATGAGGGAGGAGGCTTCCTGCTGAGCCAAGCGTAGAATAGAGGAGAACAGGGGGTCTTTGTGTGGAGAGCAGACCCTAACCCACTCCTCTTTACCGCCTCTTCGGAGATATTACACCTAACATTTTGAAACTGTGCATTCTTCGGCGGAGATTGTAAACCGTTTACAGGATGGTAGAGAAAAATACATTCACCCATGTCACAGAACACATGTTGCACAAGTAAGTTATTCACCGTTTTTTCAGATTACTTGTGACATGACAGAGTTGTTGCAAACCCTCAAGCAAAAATGTCTTGACATACATTCTGTGAACACATTACCTGGGCTCACACACACCTCACCTTGACAGTAAGCCCTGTAACATCCAGAAATATGCTTTCAACACTGGCTCATGGTGGGAAATGCAGCACAAGCTCCATGTCTCCATTCTGTCTCTCTCATCTGAGAGCAAGGGAGAAACTGTGAGGGAGAGAGCAAGGCAGCATATCAGGGCACCACCTTAAGCTGGGCTCCCAAACCTTTTATGACTGCTGAGCAAAGTGGATTTGGGACAGAGGTAACAGCCCATACTTATCAAGCAGACAACCTCATTTTCTAGCCCCTTGCTCTCCTTGCCTGGTGCGGTGGTTCCTATTTCTCAAAGACAAGCAGGGGCTCCCACACTGCTGGGCCTGAATAGATTAGACTTCCCACACCGTAATGTGGTTTCTAACACCCCTTCCTTTTTTAAGTCTGCAGCTGTGTTGTTAAAAGCCTGCAGTGATTCACTACTAATAAATTCTGGGGTAAAGATGTGTGTGCTCTCCGTTGCAACAGGTGTACTTTGAGTTACAGTCATCTGGATTATTGATGACTGCATTATAAGTTTCTGTACAGGAGACAGTATTCCTCACTGTTGTACATTTCAATTCATCTCCTTCTTTCATTACATTCTGTTTCAGCAAGGTTTGGGATATTTTCCCTGCGCTTTAATGATGTATGGGAACATACGCTCTGTTGAGTTTGCTTTCAATGAACTCTTCAGAATACATCAAGAGAGCGCCGCATGTTCTGTAGGTGTTCATTTGAAATTTTTCCCAGTCACTCACGACCTTGTTAGTTGCCAAAAGTAAACTTTTCCTTTGACCTAAAAGTTGAAGCGTGTTGAAGTCTGAGATGGTGATGTTTTTTGCCTTTTGTAATGAGTTTGTTTTCAATCTGACGCTGCAGATAGAGATGCTTGTTTCCCGCTGAGATGTTGGCCTTATCCGGCTCATTTAGCTTGCCTGCTTGTCTTCCCCACAATCTTACAGGAAAGACAGTTTGGGCTTGTTAACCTTTAAATATTAACCACAGACACGGTTTTCCAGCTTCTGTCTTTGGTGGAATTGTTTATGGTTGAAGTTCAGAGGCTTGTTCTGATATTTGGGCTTTGTTTTTATTCCTACAGGACCCAATAAACAGGGGAAGTTAGATTTTTTTTGTATGTGCTTTCAAATATAACACCTCATTCTCTTAAAATAATGTGAGACAGTTTCAGAAAAATTAAATGAGGCTTTCAGTTGCCTTAAAAAAGAGGATTTTGCACACTGTGTTGACCTTGCAACCAGGGTTAGGATAACTGGTAAACTTTACTTTTGATTTCCAGTTGCTCTATGTGCTATAAATAATGGAAATACAAAACCTTTGTTAAAAAACTGGAATTAAATGAAAGCTTTTTGGCAGCTAGTGTTCCTTTTCATCAAAATATTTGTTTAGTCTGCACTCAGTGGGTCCAGCATTGATTAAACTGTCCCACCTGTCCGTGTTATTATAGTTTGGACTTTGGCCACTACCAGGGGCATTGTTGTTTTGCTTTCTTGTCAGTTGGCATGTGTGTTTGTTTGTCTGCAGTTTGACTGGTACTCATGGTATTTAAATAGTTTTAGAGGGAAGTTATTCCATGTGGAAATAATTGAGGTTTATAGTTGATAGGTGAGGACAAACCAGCACCTATAGCTTGCCATCAGCCCCTCTAACACACCCCCAGTTTATCTCCATCTCCAGCCCCATCTTCTTCTCCTTCCCCTGCCCTGCTCTGCTGATGGTGGACGTTGTGTCTGCAACTGAAAGCAGATGGTTCTCCATTTTGTTTGACGGTGCAGCTGAAGCTAAGCCCTCCCCTACTGATCCTACGACGGGGATAAAAAGCTGCTAAAGGCGGCTGTTTTGGCTCTGATAGGATGCCGCAGGACCCTCAAGCCCATTCAGTTTTCTCCTCAGATAGAGAGCGGCTGAAGATGGTCTTTTGACTGGAAAGGAGCCAGGCTAGAGCCTGGAAGCTCTGCCCAACCCACACACCCACTGTTCCAGCAGCGTAAAGCAGAGATGATTAAGCATGCCATGGTGCCTCTGGTCTGCAGGAGTGACAAATTCCCCCCACTGCTACTCCACTCTGGTCTCTCTCCATCTGTCATACACACCATCAGTAAAATATATTTTCCAGTGTTGTCACATTGGGCCCAATATGTGCATTCGGCCGCTCGGAATTTATCGATTTTCCTGAAATCATCTGCTTACTTCAGTCTAATTTAAAACCACTCGCTTACTGCGAAGAGTTAAAGTTGAAAATGTGTTGTGCTGGCCTCGGACGGGTATCTTATTTTTTACTGCTGTTTATTCACTTGAATCTCACATCTACGTGTGCCTGGAGGGATTTTTAAAATAAAATATTGTATGTATGAGCACTTGTGCCATTTTTTTGCATCAGCAGATCTAATAAAGTTTGATATCCTGGAATTTTGCTTCACTTGCATCCAGTCTGTTGCTGTATATTACTTGCAGTAAAATCAGATTTGAAGCTTGCTGGTTTAACAGTTTGAGTTCTAAAAAGTGGCACAGTAGCAGCCATAAGAATATGTAAGTAAGATGGAGACAAACAAAAGGAAGAGATATGTTTCTTTTCCATGCTAATCAATCTGACCTTGGCGCTTCAGTCAGAGCAGAGAAGGTCCCGCACTGAGCGTTCTTTCCTCTCTCTGTTTTCTATTCTTCTCCATCAGTGAATTAGTGTGGAGACAATGGCTCAGTGTAGTTGGAATGCTATGCTGTCTTTCCTCTATTCCCAATTGAGAAAGTGGAAATATCTATTCAAGTCAGTCATTTTTTGCGGCGTTTTGCTGTAATTGTTTGTGCTTCAAGAGAACTAAGTGCTCAGAGGACAACTTGCCATATTGCCACCATAATGGACCGCGCATTACATTGCCTCTCTCTTTGGATCTCACACTGGGGACTTGGTGCCGTAAGGTAGAGAAATTACCTCCTAGTAGTTAAATAGCTGAACCATTGACATAGCATCTCTCTTCTCTGTCTCCTTCCCTTTCCTTCTCTTTCTGGTCTCGCTCTCCCCTGGAGACGTGCCATTTCCTTGGAAGAGAGCAGGCATATTTTAAACTGCATTTAACATTCAGCCACTTATTTCACTCCATTCGCTGCATTATTAAAATACCTTCATACCCTCTTAATTATTTTTCTAGCTTTCCTCCATCCCTGCAGAACTGATAATTGGTGTTATTTATCTAAACAATACCACTGTGTGACTCTTAGGGTGGGAGCACTTGAATAATGGATGAGGACAAATGCAAAGCAATTGCACTTACTCCGACTTTGGCACTATCCATGTCAGTGAGATGTTCCCATTTATGCTGGAGGAAGGAAATGGCAACCGCGTTCCAAAGTGTTTACTCCTTCAATGCACTCTCTACTTATAATAAAGCAAGACGTGATATTAACTTGCCAGGGAGGCTAGACTGGGTTAAATTTGTCAGTTCCTCTCGTCCAATTCCAGTGAGGCTTGTGGTTTCATAATGAAAAGCCTCTCGGAGTCTCTGGGATAGACCGAGGCACAGTGGCTGAAAAGATGGGATTGAACAAAAAGATGTTTTGCTTTGGAAACATTTCATTGAGTGTTTGGGGCACTTGGGGTCCTCTAGTGTCCTTTCATTTCAGCCACCGGCACATTTTGTGTGAGTGGGGTTTAAAATGTTCCATTGAAGTCGATGACGTCCTTTGAGATGTGATTTTGCAGTCACTTGTTATGTGGTTGAACTCAAAGTGCAGCTTCAGTGGTAGTTCCATGTTTCAGAATGATAGTCAGCATTTTACAGCTCTCTCTATGGAATAAATGTAAAAAAAAAAAAAAAAAAAGTTAAAACTACAAACTCATCTGTTACAGCAGTTACATATGAAATGCTATGTTTAGTAATCCATCACATCACGTCATGATGAAGCTTTTCAGATGACAGCATCTGCAGCGTGCATCAAATATACACTTTCACCACTTGTGGAAACTAGACACATGCTGGTATTAAAATAAAATCAATAAATCAACATTGCCATCAGCTGCGGTGACCACGGAACAGACCAGTTGTTCGACTTGAATAAGAATTGCTTTTGACTTACTGCTCGTTGCTGCTCAGACTGCCCAAGTGGCTCTGTTTTAAAACATTACACAGTGTAGAGTAGGGCTGCAGGGTATTGGGAGGAAAAAATTAACTTTGGGATTTATTTTCTGCAGTATATATTGTGATATGACTAAATGCAGGAATTTTCAGCAGGTGACTGGTTGATAGCTGTAATTACAAATAATTAATCATTCTAGTATTATTAGTGAGATTTTCTAGGGGAATATTTCTGCATAGTAAATAAAGAATGAAAAATAATGAAAGCTGAAAAATTACTTTTTATCCTAGAGACTTTTCAAAGTGGGGAAATTAGGTTGTTTAATACACAAGCTGACTCATCGTGACACCATTGTTGTCATATACTAGCCTTCTATCAATCCAGGCTACAGTCAGTGATCTAACATGTCATATTCATAATGCTTGTTGGTTACCCAAAAATAAGGGGGCTTCCTTACGGTGCTCCCCTCCTGCTGCTTGCTCATTTTCAGCTTGTGGTCGACTCCTACCCAGGCGTTCTTTGGTTGTTTATCTGACGGACTTCTCTCATAGATTAACGTTAGCGTTAACGTAAGCTTTTCAGCCTCGTGGCTCCAAACTGTTGTTGATTCAGTCACCATTGCCTGACTCGCAGCTTTTACAGTCCGGCAACTCTGCTGCGAAACAAATGCTTTTTTTCTTCTGAGCAGCAAAAACAAAACACAGCCCTTGTTGGTGTCGCCATACTGCAACCTTAGTTTATCCAGATACTTCCTGCTGACTACTGTCGCTGTGGAAGAGCATGTATTTCACTGTGTCTGCAGCATCTTCAGGCCCGGTTTTGATACACACCGGAGAGACTCACTTCCCATAACAAATGCCACCAAACAACGTCACATACACACTTAACCTGTCTGAAAGGCTTGGCTGCTATCATTAGTCATGGAAAATGAGAACCCTACTAGTTTTCCTTTTGTAGCAAGGAGCAAAAAAGGTTGTCGGACCAGTGCCAGAAAAAGAAACAGCAGTACACCAGTGCTAGCATCCCTGCTCTGTCTACCTGTCAAATACAGGATTGATTTTAAGGTTCTTTTGTTTGTTTTTAAAGCCATACATGGACTTGCACCCCAGTATATTGCTGAACTTTTATGCCCCTGCTCCAGCTCTTGACCTCTTAGATCTTCAGAACAGTGTCTTATTACTGTCCCACCATCGAGGGTGGTGGGTAAGGGAGATTGTGTCTTTGCGGAATAGCCTTTTACTCTCAATCAAGTGCTCCCCCTCTGTTTATTTAAGGACAGAAAAAGGTTGTAGCATGAAGTGTTTGAGTTAATTCGCCTTACTTGACATCACAGGTCCTGGATGTGACTTTGCAGTGTTGATGCTGAAATGATACATATCACCAGCCCCAGTGTCGAGCGTCCAGCTAACATCTCTGTTCTCTCCTGTTGCCCTCCAACTTCAGCAGCGCAGCCCTTCAGCCCCTTCTGGTTCACAGTGGAGCCCCAGGACACACTGGCCATTCGGGGCAACTCGGCACTGCTCAACTGCTCGGCCCACAGCGACGCAGCTACGCCAGCACGCATAGAGTGGAAGAAAGACGGCACCTTCATGAGCCTGGTTTCAGACGAGAGACGAAACATACTTCCCGATGGCTCGCTGTTCTTCACCCACGTGGTCCACTCCAAGCACAATAAGCCCGACGAGGGTGTCTATCAGTGCGTCGCCACTATCGACAACCTGGGATCCATTTCCAGCCAGACGGCCCGTCTCTCCGTAGCAGGTAAGAGCTGCCAGATTTATTCTGAACACCTTGAACACCATGGGTAAAGCTGTAGCTTGTGATGAATTGTCTTGACAGTTCAACATCACATCACGACTTTGTAACGTCTTCTTCCATTGATGTCATTTGTTGATAAACATTACACAAAGTACATTATGTAATACGAAAGATTGCATGATAGAATCTTTCTTTGAAATGTTTGCTTCTCCACGGCCGCGCTGCACACACTCACCTCCGTAGGTGTGAAGAGGTTCTTTAGTTGCTTTCCCTTGTTGATTGTTTTTTTGTCCTTGAGTTGCTCAGCCATTTGTACTTTCTCCTCCATGAAGTCCTTCACCTTGCTGGAGTCTGAATGCAGTGCCCTACTGGATAAATGCTCGTAAAAGGGCCTGTTTTTTTTTCATTACTAGTCCTACAATGTGACCTTGTTCAGTTTGGGAACAGCAAGTGACGTGGGATTATTAGGTGTTTTGAGTCAAGTCGTGCCCCGAAATTCAATTTGCAGCTGGAGGAGCCGCAGAATGCATCTACTGTGTGCTTTCTGCTCAGCGGTGCTCTGCCAGATTTTAAGTCGCTCAAGAGAGGCCTCTTGTTGACAATGGGATAGTACAGTATAAGCCTCTCGGATACTGAGTGCCTGTGTGAAATTACTGTCTGACTGTGATTCTGTTTCTTCTCACAGGCTTTTGAATTACAACTTAATGAGGCAGTATATTACCGCTGGAGATTGAGCAGATTTTTTCCTTTTCACTCAAAGAGTTCAGTTGTCTAACCACATGTGCAACGTGATCTCTCCGACAAAACTCAGCAGACAGTATTGTCACAGTGCCTCAGTGTTTAAATACAGTGAATAACCAAATAAGTATTTAACTATGATATCTTATACACCAGTGGTCCAACTTGGAGAGATGATACATTTTAAGATTGCAGTCTAGCATTTAAAGACCTAACGAGGATCTCGGGGCCTTGACACATGAAGCTGACAGTCGGCTGTCAGTTGTCAGTGAGAGTCTGTGTTGCCTAAGTTTTTACAGTGTGTCTCACAGCGTTGGCACTAGTCGGCCCTGGTTGGTTGTTTTTCGGCTGATTCAGCATGTTGAATTGGGGTCAGACCTGGCGTTGCCTGTCACACACTGTGATTTGGACTTTAGCTCAGTGCACGAGAGGAGAACTGGAAGTGAGGAAAGCAAACAAACAGCTAAATTTAAAATGTTGTGACATCAAAACAAAGTTGTAATATTGGTAAGACTTTCTTTATTTAGCCATTAAGCTCTTGAGCAGAAATGGTTTGTATTGCGACTTTCAAACAGACACCACAACAGGAGATGTGATGAACTCACTGTGTTTGGTTTAGTTTTACTCACTGTTTGATGATCCAGCTGCTTAGATTGGTTTTGTGTGGAGAGTTTCAAGATGACGCTATGAATTGATTGTCTTGACTGTCGTATTCAAAAGAATGCCAACAAAATCCCCAAACAAACATCCCCCCAATTATCAGGCCTTTCCAAAAACAAAGTTCAAATCAATGGGGCATTAAAAGACTTCATCAAACAATAAAAACTAAGATGAACCAAAAAAACACGGTGGTTAAAGACTGTAACCCTGTTGCGTTCTCCATGCACCACACTCACTTCAGCACACCTG
Source organism: Epinephelus fuscoguttatus (assembly GCF_011397635.1). Lineage (NCBI taxonomy): Eukaryota > Metazoa > Chordata > Actinopteri > Perciformes > Serranidae > Epinephelus > Epinephelus fuscoguttatus. The sequence continues at coordinate 40,511,006 of NC_064753.1, forward strand.
CCTTTAATTAAAGGTTCCTGAGATGCTGGGTATGATGGTGTGTTAGAGTGACTCAAAAATAATAGGAAACTAGGACTTGCTAGAATATTTGTTCTTTTAACATCAGCATGTGCAAACTAGCCTCTTGAATCCTAGGAGTGGGGGGAAAGATTGATGCATAGTATCACGATATTTTTGTGTGGCAATATCGTATCGTCACGTATTGATTGATTTTTAAGTATTGATTTTTTTCCCCCCATTATTTAAATTATTAATGCTACTAATACAAATCAAACTTTAGGTTGCCTACCAGAATAATATAATCAATTGATTTTTCGGTCCACTGGATACATTTTGTTGTTTCCAAAAAAATGGCTGAAGTGAGATGAACGGACTGAAAACTTTTATCGTATTGATAAAACTTTTGCTGTTGACAAAGTTTTCCTTTAGTGACTTAATTTACAGTCGAAAAATAAATAACAATATATTTTATCACAATACTCAGCAAATCGCAATATTGCGATAATATCGTATCGTGGATCCTCTGGTGATTCCATCCCCTATTGAATCCGTCCTGTCAGTCTTCTGGTTTCCCTATTTAATGACGTGTACAGATGACTGCTGGCTGCTGCTATGGAGAGTTACTTCCTCTCACACTGGCGCAGAACGTACGTGCTAGTTGGCCGTTGGCTGTGGTCTTTGCAGAGTGTTCAAGGGCAGTTTTTTGGCTGAGACAGAGGTGATGTGAGGCAACACAACAGTCTTCTTTTATCACCTTTTTTAGAATTTATTGTAGAGATTTTAACATTCGTAAGACCCCAGAATTGGATTTTGGACATGATATATTTCCGTGTTTCCCTGCTACAGCTGCCTCTTGTATCGCTGATCCAGCAGCAGCAGAGAGGGCAGCATGTGCTTAGTGTAATGTACAAACAATGCACTTTGTATTCACACATGCTTAATCATTTTCAGCCTTGACACAAATTATCTTAATGTTGATGTGATAGTAGATAATTAGTGTCTGGCTTTGTTTGTGTGGCTGTCAGAGCTGCTTCTTAGACCGCCTGACCCGGCGGTCACCATGGCAATTCTCCTGACTTGAAACAAAAAGAGACTGTCTGCGCACGCCTAAGAAAATAGAACACTTATTATAAACAGTAGTGTAAGTGTAGGGCTGGGCAGGATATTAATAACTAGATATGAAAGTAGGTATGGTTTTGGATATTATGATATCACAAGTTGTCTTCCCATAGTTTTAAAGGCTGCATTACAGTGAAGTGATGTAATTTTCTGAACGTGCCAGACTATTATTTATCTTTACCCCCACATCTCATTGTGTACATATTTTGACAAAGTACTGATAGTCAACCCTACGATAGGTGTTTGGTCAAAAATCTTGTGATATTTGATTTTCTCCTTGTCACCCAGCTGATGTGTGAAATGAGTAAATACCAGTGTGCTTTTTTTAACATAAGCTGGACATTAGACGATCCATCCCAGCACTTCATCAATACCTGTCACTGAAGCCACGTGGACGTATGATGCAGAGGGGATTTGTTTAGTTCCTGTGCTGAGATGAGTTGTGCTATCAGACAACCTCACAGCCTGTGGGATCTGCCTGGGTCAACCATGATGGGATGTTAGATTCAATCAATTTTTACTTGAAGAGTGGAGCAGGTGTCAGCAATCACCAGCACACACACACACACACACACACACACACACACACACACACACACACACTTTTCACATGGAAATTCATTGACACGAAAGCTCCAACCATTGTGCACATTCAGACACACACACAAGTGCCGAGCACATTAAGCCATTGCATTTATGGTTCTACTTACACACATATACACACACACACACATACGGCCGCTGATGTATCTCCAGCTGGCTGGCAGGTGGCCAATAAAAAGGTTAATTGCAGTGTAGAGAGAGCAGGCCATTAGGCCGCCATCAGACCCGGGAACGATGGCGCAGACAGGGGCGGAGTGGGCGTGACCTCTCCGATGTAATGACGGAATGAGTCACGGATGGCTGGCGTGGCAGGGAGCATATCTGACAAATACCGGGGTAATATCTGAGATTGATTGCTGGGAGACGTGCGGCTCATTCTTCTGAAGGAAACACCTCCACTTCCACACATCGTCACCGTCACCATCAGCGCCACTCAGCTTCACCTCTGTGCCTCACCAGGCTCCTGCTGTCTGCAAGTTTCTTTTGGCGATGTTACAGTCGCATAATGTGTTTGAAATCGGTTTAAGTAGGACAGGACACATGTAAACATGATGTCACGTTGTTGTGATTATGCTGCAGCTCTTAGTAGGTGTATTCACAGTAAAGCCTCGTTCACACTAACTCAGGTTTTCCTTCCTTTGTTCTCAAAAGAATTCCTGTCTGTAAAAGCACTGTTATAAAAAATATCCCCTTCCAAATACTGCTTAAACACAAGCGATGTTGAGAGCATGCCAGACTAACAGGCAGTGATGTAACTGTAACCCTAAGGCCATTCAGAGACGAAGAAGAGGGAGAAGTGTTGACCAATCAAAAGGCTGAAAAACAGCTATTACTAGAAGGCTACCTGGAGCAGTGACCTCTGCGTTGTTATTCTAATGCCTCTATTCCTCTATATAGTGGAAGAGTAACTGTACATATATATGTAAACCTGTAGCAAATCCTGTTAGCAAAGTTAGAGCCAACACTATTTCGATCACATCTGCCATTGCACAAAATTTGACCTTATTTGTGGTGATCAGTGATCTAAAATGCAGTTCGTGTGGACAGAGGGCCATGCACAAAGAAGAAGCTGCATTCTCAAGTATACCTGTGTACCTGTGGACAAGGCCGAAGATGAACATGTAAGAAATGTCCCACATAACTACGTCACATTTAAACCATCTTAAAGAAATCACTTGATGTAAACATCTTTATCTCTCTTTCTTACTGAAACACTGAATAAAATAAGCCACTCAAAGTGCTAATTTGCAGCACTTGCTCATGTATGGCTTTGATAATACTTCCTAAAGAGCTGCACAATATACTGATTATTTTTTGCATGTCACTGTAATCATAACCATTGTCTAATGGATGTGACATAATGGCTGTTATTTGAATGATTTTTTTCAGTAAGTTGATCTTTTGTCAGCTTTCTCTCACTGTAGACTCAATATCTGGAGTTTTTTTTCCTGTTGGACAAACAAAATAAGTAATTTTCTGATCATAATAGATGCATAAAAGCAGTACTTCTCTAGTCTTAGGCACCCCTCAGAACGCTTTACAACACAAGCACCGTTCACACACTGGTGGCCGAGGCTACCAGACAAGGTGCCACGTGCTCATCACATCACATGTACTCGCACACTGATGTTCAGAGCCAAGGACATGTGGACCTCAAGGGCCAGCGATTGAACCACTGACCTTCAACGTGGTAGATGGCCGCTCTACCTCCTGAGCCACAGCTGGCCTGAGCTTTACCTATTAATTGATTAAAGGCAACTACTACTATAGTTTGATAACTGATGAACTGTTTTGGCAAAAATGTTAAATATTTGATGCTTCCAGGTTGTCAGGTGTGCTTTTTTTTTTTTTTTTTTTGCTGCGTTTTGTGACTTTACACTATTAATATCTTTGGATTTGGCCTGTTAGTTAAATTAAACAAGACTTTCGAAGATGTCGTATTGGAGACTGGGAAACTGGAACTGACCTTTTTTACTAGGGCTGCACGCTACGAAAAAAAGAATCATATCACAACTATTTCGACAGGTATTGCAATTGTGATATGAGTCATAGTTTTGGTGGGATTGGTAATTTTTGCATTTAATGCTCACTGAAAAATTATAAAAATGATAATGATGTGAGTTTTCCTGGAGTCTGTACCAAACAAGCATGTTCCCTTACATCTGGAATGCATTTTCATTCACCTTTACATTTAAAAGAATGGCGGCGTCTGCAATTTGGATACTGCACTTGGCTCTGTGGGGATTTTGAAAATGCTTTTATTAATTTTGCAGCCCTGTTTTTACTGTTTTTTGATGTTTCGACGACCAAATGTTTAATGGATTAATCGAGAAAATGATCAGCAGATACTTATGCTGTGTCTCAAATCGCGTACTTCTGTCCTTACACTTAATATTTTGAGTGCATAAGTGCGTTCACACTGAGGAGTATGGAAAAATGCAGTGCACTGTGAGTACCTGGATGGTGCACTCAAAACAGTCAAGAAGTTGAGTGTGGAACTATGGACACTTCTCGCCCTCAATGGTCGCCATCTTGGCTACGTAGCGGCAGGAGAGGGACCACTTTTCAAAATGGAAATGGCGGCGGAGGACTGTGCGACCGTGAACATCGCTGCGTTGTACAAATACACGTGTTTTTTGCACTAAGCACCACTATACTGTTGTTGGATATAAGCCAGCAGTATGTTTATTGGGTTAATTTAGCAGTCTGTAATGATTTGGTATCGCAACCGGTAAGTGCACAATGGCCGTGTTTGGTTTGAGACAACACTACCCTGTTGAGTATGTGATTTGAAACACAGCAATCGATAATTATAAAAAGCCCTAGACTCCACTATGATTGTAACTCATTGATGTATGTAAGTGATTAGTTGGAGAAAATGTTGATAAAATATCAGTGATAGAACAATTAATTATGCAAACAAAATCCTCAGTGCAGTTTTACTCCAAAATGTCACATTTCTTAATATAGCGGGTTTTTTTAATAACTAATTGTCTTTCCATTATTATGCAGTATGAGATGAACATTTCTTTAGTGTGCTCTGTGATCACACACACACACACACACACACGCACTATATATTGTAAACCATTTCATAAAGTAAGGCATTCTGCTTGTTAGGACATCTATTATTCTCCATATGGGCCGTCTTTGAAGTCTCTCCCCGCCTTGTGTTTCCTCTTTGCTCTTGCTTTGTCATCCCGTCAGCCTGTGTGTGTTTTATCCTGTGTGTGCACAGTCAGATACTGTGGAAACACCAGCAGACTCAGTAGAAAGAGAGGGGGAGCGTGGCCTAGTGGGGCCCAATCTTATGTATTCAGTTTGAGTCTCTTCAAGAGGAAAGGAGGGGGGGAGAAAAATTATAGGGCAGAGAGCGAGATAGCGGTATACAGCAGTGATGGCCGGGACACGGAGCGAGACGCGAGTAATGAGAAATCCCATCTTAACTGTCTGCTGTTCTCCCACACAGCCGTCCCTCCTCCCACAGGCACGCTTTGAACTCCTCCTCCTTAGGAATCGCTGGAGGTGAGGCCCACCTCACCCCCACTTAACAGGGAAACCCCCAAATGAGAAAATGGAGAATTAATTTCACCCTTTCTCTCCGTCTCTCCCACTGTTTTACAGTCTCTTTGTTTTCCTTTCTGACCTCTCAGTATGTAGATGAGACTGTTCTCTATTCAAATGTATCAGCGTTTTGTTTTAGTTTTTCTCTGTTTCTGCCCTATCTGCTCCGCTCGGGTTTTTTCAAATGTTTTTCTGTCTCATCCACTCTCACCTATTGGCGACTGTGGTATACAGAGATAACCAAAGCCACTTATTACTTCGCTTTGATATCGAGTTTCACTGAAATCTAATTTTTCCCTCCTCACAGAAGTAGAAATTATAAACTGAACACCAACACCCTTCATGTGTCATGTGTGTCGCCTCATATTTAAGCATGCTCATCCTTTGATAGAGTCGGACGGCCTTTGAAGGATTTAGGGGTGTCGGCAGAATCTTTAATCCCTTTTTTGATGTATTTTAATCTGTTTTTTTTTTTTTTTTTTTTTAAATATTTGTGTGTGGGGGGGTCGGACCCCCAAGGACATGACAGCTTGAAAATGTGAAAAGGGATAATTGCGTCACTATTGCATGGATCGCCCTTTGTGGTATTGTTGCAGGCACTTTGCGGGACGTACAGTCGATTAATTAAGTTGGCATCTCAACATATTTTGAATAATCAAATGTCAGCTATGTTGTCAGAACAAAGAAATGAATGTCAAGCAAACATGGATAAGGACAGTTAGTGGCAATGAAACACCATGTTGGTTGACATGCACTGAGGTGACTCAGACGAACACAGTGGAAATGCTGCAAGTGAAACTCAACATGAATGCACACTATGTGTTATGGTATGTCGTGTGCAGTTATCATCAAGTGTTTAGTTTGATGTTTTCTGACTACAACAACTTTTGAATAGTTGCGTAACTGATTTTGTCAAAGCACAGTCGCTCTTTAGTCCTGCAGGGCAGACTGATGAGACTTGGCACTGCTTCTCTGTGCTTTGACAAACATATACACTCTATGGGAACCGTATAATATGTTTTGCAAGCTAAATTGAATCCATGTGATAAATTCTGCCATCATGGGCCTTAAAATATTCATCATTATCATTTGTTTATCTTCACCAGCACACTGTAAATAGGCCATCATTTGTCTTTCATCGTTGGGCTGTGTTGTTAATGTGCTAACTAGCTAACTAGCATCTTGAATCTGTCCTGTCAGTCTTCCAGTTTTTCCTTTTTGAATGACGAATGCAGAAAACTGGCACCTACTGGTATGGAGTTAATTCCTCTCATGCAGGCACAGAACGCACATAGTGGTTGGCTGTTGGTTTTAGTCTTTGCAGTGCGTTCAAGTGAGGTGTGGGGCTGCTATGGCTCAGAAGGTAGATCGGGTTGTCCTCCAACTGGAAGATCAGTGGTTCAATCCCTGATTCCTTAAATCTGCATGTCAAAGTATCCTTGAACAAGATACTGAACCCCAAATTGCTCCTGATTCTCAACGAGATGAGTTGAAACAGGCAACTAACCTGCCAGTTCACATCAATGCAAATACATGAGACAGTGTATCATCTCTGTGCAAACACACTCTGTACTCTGTACTTTGCAGCTTTTCAGACTTATTTTGTGGCTGAATGTAATTTGTAGCTTCTTAAAATATGAATGAGCATAGTGAAAGTGAGATACTGGCTACAGCTGCATTTGTAGTGATGAAATGGCGAAAAACAGAAACAAAAGGAGCATCAGATGGACTGTAATCATAATAAATACGCCACAATAATATGAATAACCAGCACTAATTAATCAGTCAGTCAGAATATGTGTGTGAGCAGCAGCAGTGACCCACCGTCAGACACCGGCACGCAGTGAGGATGGAAACAATGCTCAGAGTGCTCAGCGTGGACAGAGCACCTGCCGCAGCAAGCGAACACACCGTCTGTGGTCATTTGATTTCACAAGCCGACTGGCTGTTGAAAAAAGTGACATGCTTTACGTTCTAAAACCAGCCGCGAGCAATTTGACCAGCGGAGTTGCAGGTGACACCATCAGCCGGCTTGAGTCAAGCTCAGCAGACCGGCTCACTCCGCTGCAACTTTTCTCTCTAACGTTCTTAAACGGTTTTGTCTTGTTGCAAATATTTGGTCTGATCTGCACTCTACAGTGTGTTACATTAACTTTATTAAATTGATGTAGCAGGGAGAAATGGCATTTGGCATTCACAACTGCATGTGAATCTTAATTGTTGTGTAGATAGATTATTGGAGTGCATATTTTATGAATCTGTGCGCAGGTGTTCTGTCTTAATGTCCGTCAATAACCAGTTTTCCTGTGCGTGCTCACTCCATGTCACCTTGTATCAGTGAACGAAACTCCCCCTGATTAAAACAAACACACAGTGGAAAGGGCAAACAACAAAACAGTTATCTCAAAGGCCGATCTGGTTCCAGCAGAGATAGAGCCCAATCAGATGATGTCTGACCACTCACTGACTACTTATCTGTTCACACGTCGCCCAAAGAATACTCCGACTACTCCTTCATTTCTCACTCTTTCTCCGATGTCGTACACTCTTTATCCTTTCTCCCAGTGAATCAACCTCCTGTCCTTTCTTTTTTACCTTCTTTACTACCTCTCTCAGCCCTCTATTTTCTCTTTATTATCCTCTCAGCCCTCCACCTCTCCACTGCTCTAACACACCCACTGGCGCACACACACACATCGACACACACACTTACTCGCACTCACCCATTTTGCAGTTCCACAGTGGCTGCACCCAAGTCATAAAGCGCCAAAATGGCAAACAAACAGTAATAAATCTCAAGAACAACAAAAAACCATCTCCCTCATTCTCAGAGGAACCCCCAGAAAGAAATACATCAACCGTGTCATTGTTTTCCTCTTAAAAAATTTAATCTTTTGTTTGTGAGTGTGTGCACGTGAATCTCGACAGTGTCCACGCCAAAGCTGGCTAAATTTCAAAAACAAATCTTTTCCTGTCGTGTTTTCACTCGTCATCGACAATAAGTCGACGTTTTACACCCCCAAACGCTGCGCTATAATAAAACACTGTCCTCCCTTTAATCTGAAAAGTCCAGTCGTTCGTTTTAGTTTGTAAATATGATTTTAAAAGGATAGTTATGAATTAATGTTCGACTTGGATAACAGCGCCCACTTATTAGCTGTGATCAGATCATTAGGGTCAAACATATTTAAATCTCTCTGGTCATAATGTCCAGAGCAAAAATAATTCTCTCTGAGAATATGTAGGTCTGACATTGCATACTTTCAGTAAACAAGCGCAGGTCATCGTCCCCACTGAATCTCGCAATATTTACTGGAAATGACATAAAATATAGCCAACAGCAAGTAGGTTGTTATCTCCCTCCAGCCAGCTGCCACCATATTTAGGTTTTTGTAGTGAAATAAGGAGGTGTTGTGAAGATAACTCCTCATTTCAACCTCATGAATCAGCCGTTCCTCATCCATTGCGAGTTTTCAAAATGACCAGCAGTACTAAATAGAAACAGTTGGTGTTTCTCAAAGTCAAGGATCCTTCCTTAATAGGACAGGTCATTCCAAGGAAGGATCCTACAGAGGCAAGGCAAGAGTCCTTCCTGGCATTTGGTGAGCAGACATTCAATTCAATTCAATTCAATCAATTTTATTTATAAAGCCCAATATCACAAATATTGCCTCAGAGGGTTTTACAACATACGACATCCCTCTGTCCTTTGGAACCACACAGCGGATAAGGAAAAACTCCCCAAAAATAACCCTTTAACATTTAGAACATTGGAACAGGCTAGCGAGTGCCCCCAGGTCTGCCTCATTAAAGAAATGATGACTTTAGAATGAAAATACAGACAGTACTTAGTCACCCTCATGCCGACAAGAAGTCCAGTGTAGTTTTTTAATCCACAAAACTTGTTCGGGGTATCGGAGGATAACAACTAGCCGGATTTTTCCATATACTTGAAGTGCATGGAACCCACGTCCAAAATCATTTTGAAAATGTAATTCGTCTTTTCAAGTCAATATTGCATGCCACGGCTTCAGGGCACTTGGATTACGACGGACGAGCCATTCTGACGTTTCTGAAGTGCATTAGCGGAGTTTTATTACATTTTCAAAATGATTTTGGACGTGGGTTCCATGCACTTCAAGTGTACGGAAAAATCCGGCTAGCTGTTATCCTCCGATACCCTGAACGAGTTTTGTGGATTAAAAAACTACACTGGACTTCTTGTCGGCATGCGGGTGAGTAAGTACTGTCTGTATTTTCATTCTAGAGTGGTCATTTCCTTTAATCCTCGGGGGACTGAGAGGGTTAGTGTGATACTGGTACTGTGACAATTTTGGCACTAAGCAGTATTTTCAGTGTCACGCAACTTTTAGGGTGAGTATATTTCTGCATTGTACTTAAAGACAAGGTAGGCTAAATGAAACGTTGGTAAAAAAGTAGTTTTAGAATTCTGACACAATGTGTTGAAAAAAAAATAAATAAAAAAAACTGACGTTACCCATTGTGATGAAATTTTAAGGTCAGTTGAGGTGATTCAGTCTTAGGGATGTATAAAGCAGTAACACTTTCATCTGCTGCATTGAGTTGGACAATTAAATCCTATCTAAAAATGTGTCCTACTGTTTTGGGATCAAGAGTTGGCAGTGGGAGTGGTAATCCTTCTTTTCACTGAATATGCAAAGGTACTGTTCGCAGGTGAGGCCAGGTAAAGCATCCTTGAAAACTCTCTGAAAGAAGGACTCTTTCCTTGGAAGAAATTGAAGGATCCTTGACATTAAAACTGTCCTTAGGTGGGATTTGATGATGTAGCATCCTTGAAATTCAGCCATTTAATGATCCATCCTTGACTTTGGGAAACATCCAAGGTGTCTGACAAAAGTTCACCTCAAAATGGCGGACTGTGCAGTGCTACATTACCCGTGGCCAGCTGGGACATACCAAGAGAAAACCATGAAGTCAAACTGATTTTGTTGGTGACACTTGGTAATGTCCCATTCAGTTTGGATACAGTAAGCTTACATATTGCCCTAACAAATGTTGGCTAGTGTCATTTTAAAGGTAGCATTATTGGGTAAGTGAGTCATTCAATAAACACAGGTAATAGTTGACTGGATTTCCTCCTGTTTGTCTGGGACATTGAAATCTTTCAGGACACGTAGAAGAGAATGGAAGGTGGAGTGACCAAGTTGTCTAGCCCACTTACTTTAGAATGATTGCATTAATACAGGAAAAGTGTTTCTTGTGGACGGAGAACTACAAAAATGATCCCAAAATGCCAGCATACATTCCAGTAATTTCCAAACATAACCAGTGTTCTTAGATTTACAGTACAGACCAGTGCAGACATTCCTTTAGCCAAGCCCGTGCCAGTGTGCACATTTCCAGGTGCAGGTGCCTCCCCCCTTATGACCAATTATGTGCTGCTTTGCTGATGAGTGCCGGGGTCGTTGCCATGACGAATGGGTCTGACCCGGAAGCAGGGTCAGGGTCACAGTGGTGTTCCATTACCCTGATTTCCATCTGTCTCTGGCACACGTGAGGAGATGGGAGAGGCTGTTGATAAAGCGCAGAGGAGAGACTGTTGCAAACCTGCACTTACGCTGAGGTGCATTAATCATATGTTGAGCTGAAAAATGAAAACATTCAGCTACCCTTGGAGCACAAGTAATGAAAAAGGAAAATAAGTAAAAGGCTGTTGAAAAGGAAGAAAAAAATAATTTGAGCTGTTGTATCCAGCTGCAGACACGAGGCTGTGAAGGAGACAGAGAAACAAGACTCAGCTGAGAAAATATGATGCAGGGAATGTTGGTTGAGGATGGAGCTGTAGGGAAAGATCCATCTTTTTTTTTCCCTCCTCTGGAGGACGGCAGCAGGAGAAAAGTGTCAGCAGGGAGTCTGTTGGGCAGGAGGTAGATGACAGCCTCCATTTTACGTGTATTCACTGACTGATTAGGTCCTCTGGGTAGGTGGAGAGGCTGATGGAGACAGCCCTATCTCTTCTCTCCAGACACCTCAGCGCCTGCTGTGTGTTTGTGTGTGTGCGTGGGAATGTACACCGATGCGTTTAATTGTCTTTGTATGTTTCTGGAATTCTTCTACTGTAGGTGACATGTCATCTTTCAACACGAGCTTTATTCTGATTGTAAATTCAGAGTTGGGCACCAATACAAGGTTGTTTATACACACGGTACCAGCCTCAACGCAAGCAGCAAGTTTTTCAGTTTTTGTGTTTGTTGCAGGCTTATATATCCCCATAACACTAAAACCCAGGGAGGTACTGAATATGAAACAGGGTTACAGGCCACGTTTGATTATTAATACCAGCCTGCATGTAAATGTGGAATTGTCTTTTTGTACCGTTTCTTTCAAAATGGGCTCTGCCATGTTGTTTTAACACAGGAGGTTCACCATGGTGGACAGTGTGTGGCAACATTATAGGGTTTCATGTCTTTATTTGGTCACCATATGAAAAGTTAATGTGCACGCTGCACTCTACAATCCTGTGCAATTACCTTTAGTTTTTAGAACAGTTTAATTTCTGGCAGAGAGGGCCAGCAAGAGCTTGATGTTCACATTTTAACACCAAAGCCAAGCAGTATTGGAACTTTGTAAAACTCAGGTTGTGATCTGGGCTCCAGACCCAGGTCAGATTTCCCATGTTGACCCATTCACACCAGCTACAAACACAGGTTGTTACTGAGATTATGTCTACGGCTACAGCCACACTAATAAATTTTAGTTTCAAAATGCCAAAGTATTGCTATGTTTACACCTAGTGTTCACACTACTCCTGTGTTTCGGAACCCCTAATATAAACTTTTGAAAATGCTCCTGACCCCGTTTTATTTTGAAAATTCCATTGCGCTTTAGTCTGGACGGGTGTAAATGGAGACTTTTGAAAACAGTGATGCAGACACCCACATTTATTTTTTAATTTTTCTAACCTTTATTTAACCAGAAAAACCCCTTGATAGTAAAAATCTCACTTTGAAGAGAGACAGGCAGCAATATAAGTTACAGACAGACAACATAGAACAAAAATAAAGAATAAACTGATATATAAAACACAAAAAAAATCTCAATGCACCATGATACACAGAGTATCACAGTCACATTTGCTTCCCAGTTGGGTCTCCCAAGACACATTAAAGCTAGGCCCACATACCTTTTGTGATGTCATCCTTCCTGTGTGGGTACTCGTTTCCCACAGCCATGGATTCCTCTGGATTCTGGTATGGTTTTGATATGTCACAGACAATTACATATCACAATATTTTTGACCAAATACCTTGACTTCCGATATTATGAAGATATCATAGTAGGGCTGGACGATTAATCGAATTTTAATCATGATTTTGATTTTGGCTTCTCACGATCATAAAAACATTACAATCGAAGAAAAACGATTAATGCGCCGCGTGGTGTGTATGTAAGTGAATGCACCTGTGTTATGTGCAGCAGCAGCAAGCGTGTGATGTGTGTGGATCAGTCATATGTGGAGTGAGCGATTGAGAACATGGCAGAAAGGCAGCCTTTGGTTGAGAAGAAAGGTAGGACAACTTCAGTCATCTGTCATTGTCACGCTGTTGTGTCTGCCCCCCAAGGCAACACGAGCAAAAAAAAAGTCCAAAAAAGTTAATAACGTAAAAATTATGGCGAAAAGGTAGTTTCTTGCAACCCTAGAATTAAGATAAAAATATTCACAAACGAAAAAACACTTCTGGTTGCTGATAAGTAGTGTTTAACTTTTGATTTAACACTAAAAATTAAGACCCTCGCTGCACACTGCAGCGCAACCAGACAGATGGGCGACTCAGAGCAGCATGTGTCACTGACACCAGACCGGTGGAAAATGTCACCATCAGCATATTATTTTACATCAATAAAATCTATTTTATCATTATTTTGAGTCACATTGTTGAAAGAATTTAGCTGTCTGTGTTCAAGCAGGATAATAGGTCTCCATTCATTGCACGTCAGGCTTTCTATTTCCTTGTCGGAGATGGTGTTGCGTTCAAGTTCCCAAAAAAAAAAAACTAGGAGAAAAAAAAGGCCCAATATTCGATTTTTTTTTTCCCCCACAATCGAATCCCGTGCTATCGAACTTGGGTCAGCCCGAGTATTTATTTTTATTTATTGTTTTTATTGCTATTATTGTTTTAATTTACTTTTATTATTTTTAATTTTTTTTACTTGTTACTAATTTATTTCTGGCTGTTCTTTTAAGTTATAATTAAAGTTGAGTTTTGGTGGAGTTTTGAAATCAATGAATAATTGTGTTTATTAATCGTGATTTCAATGTCAATCAGTATAATCGTGATTATTATTTTTGCCATAATCGTCCAGCCCTATATCGTAGGGTTGACGGTTGGTGCTTTCACAGAATATTTACGCAGAGATTTTTGATAAATAATCATCAGTAACAGGACATAATGACTAAGTGGGTAAAAGCAAATATAGAACATTTCGATAAGTTCATAAAATTACATCACTTTACTGTAATTCAGCCTTTAAATCTAGGAAAAGGCAACACTTATGATATTGCAATATCCAAAATCTAAGACAAAGTCTAGTCTCATATAACCATATCCACATAATGATGCAACAAACTACTTTTAGTGACAGTTCCACCTCGTCATTGGTCCATACAAAGAAAACTGCTGGTTGTACCTTTCGTCATCTCCATAGTATTTTCTGTAGCTGATTAACCAGCTGCAGAGTAGATAATCTGCTTCCTGTTTTCATCAGTACGCGCATGCCCAGTGTATTGGACTGGTCATGTAATATGTGTTTCCAGGTGTGTTAGTATGGACAAAGATTATTTCTGAAATAGTGCTAAAAACAGTTGTGTATTTGGAGAATGTTTTTAAAACACTGTTTTAAAGTGAAAAGGTACTCTTTGTGCCACGCCGCTGTGTCATTAATGTACCTGTTAGTGGGTACACACAGGAAATAGACTAATCCCTCATTAAATGAATTCTCTATCACTGTTCAGTGTAGTGCAAACATGTCTTCAGAGCTTTTTAGATGCAGATGGAGTTTTCTACTGTGCCACATTATGTGTCTCAGAAAGGGTTTGACAAAAAGCTCCAACTACCTTGGGACATTTTCTTCACTACAATGAAGCTGCATTTACAATTTCAAATTAAAGTGTACTGTCCGATTGACCGTTTTCAGCTGCTTTCTGCACTGTGCTTTAGCTGGTGCAATTACTGTGTTCTAATGAGAGTGATAATTGACTGTTGCAGTCAGCAGATGAAGAAAAACTCGGGCATAATGACTTCCCCAACTCACTCTACTCCTCTGTGTTTTTGAGCCCACTGCTCCCCATCCTGCACCTCAACTCCCCCCTACTACCTGAACTTCTATTCCCAGTGGTACACAGTGCATCTCCCTGTGTGTGTAAGGCATCTACACTTCAGTGAGGATTCTTCAGTGCTCAAGGCGTTCACAACCTCAGAGATTTCCCTTGAATGCTCTCATTTCCACTCTGGACCCGAAGGATAGTTTCATGGCGTCAGTGAAAATTTGGCTGCTAGCGTGACATGTTAATCAGCTTGAGTGTTTTGTCTTTTATAGATGCCTTGCTACCATCTGCTCTAAAATATCTCCTTGTGCGTGAGTAGCATAATTTGGGGGTCTCATACAATTTTGAATTGCCCTTCAACGGCTCTACTGTGTGTGGGATTTACTTCAAATATATGTCAAAGCCTCCTGAGACTGAACTTGGCACATCCCCAAGACTTCACTAAAGCGATGCAGTAAATTAAGCAATTTTTCAAACGTGGTGTTTGTCATGTTAAATAGCACATCAGAAGATATCCTTCACACCGATCAAGTGGAATAAACAATGAGGACATAACATTAAGCTTGCATGATGTTGGAAAAACACACGGATAAATCATCATCTGCGACTTGCAATACTTTAAAAATCAAGCCGTGAATTCCTCCACCAGCTTTCCTATCTGCAGGGTCTGGATTCTTGTTGTTCACAGTGCTGAGCACAATTGCATGGTAGAAATGCTGCGTGTGTTCTTGTGTTTTGGCAGGGAGCTGGAATGTAATGTTCACTAAATGAGTAGCTCTGTTTAAAAAGAACATAAGGCAAGAACAGATGACCTGAAGGAGAGTAGTTTCCACTGCAGCATGCAAATCTTACCAAACAAATTACTTCTACCATTCTGACTTAATTCTGAACTTTTGGTTTATTTAATTTTGGGGTTGGTGGAATGGTTGGGTTTATGTGTCAGCAGTGTAACGTTCTTGAATACTAATAATTAGAGGAAAACAGACTTTATTTTTCCAGCAGCGTTTGCCAAAAGAGTTTTGTCCCCTCGTTGCATTGTTTGGCTATGGTGGTGGAGGCAAGTAAACCAGATCTTGTTGGTATTATCAGACATGCAAGCCTCCATCGCCAACGTCAGAGTGCAGAGGGAACTAACGTCACACTACTTTTGTTGGACGTAATATTGTCCTAGCAATAACTGCAATCAACGATATTTGTATCAGTTTTAGACCATTTCATGCAACTCATGTAATGATTATAGCATATGGATGCAAGTACAATCTGTCAAAGAGCAACAAACTTTTGACTCTAAAGAGAGACATTGGAAATGGAATGAAAATACATTTTCTAAAAAGTAAACAACACCTGTTACTATACATAGTAAGGGGTTGTACACATGAGGTTGAGAGCTGGGCGCTACTTTTGTGCCTTTTTTGTGCCAACTTTCAAGAGTGAGGTGGTACATTGCATCTGAGGTTGCTAAGCAACCCTAACAAGCACCGTATCGAGTCTATAAACCTGAAATCCTGAATGCAGAGCTGATCTTCTTCCAGGTGCTGTTTCTGTCCGTGGGACAGTTGTAAAGCTCTGGCAGCCCTGCACCAAAATGATCAACTTTTCCGCATTTACCACAGACTGATATTTACTGAATAAGGGAAAGATATCTGTCGGCTGTGATTGGTTTTTGGTTGTCACAGAGCGCAGCTACAGCATCACTCTTGCATTTGAGTGCGTCTGCCATGCTTCCTTATTGAGAAAAATGAATTTGAGCACGCAAAAAATGCGGCATGTGTACGGCCCCTTAAGCAGTGGTCCCCAACTGGTTGGTCGCAGTCCAAAAGTGGGTCACAGGTCTACTGAATGGATCGCAAGTGACGTAAAAGTTTGTAAGGAAAAGAAAAGAAAAAAAAAACAACCTCCACCTCCAAATACATTGTTTGTAAAACCAGTGTATTTTGGAGTACACTGAATTTCTGGTGCGTAGCTCTTACTTTGAAATGCCATTTCCTGCTGTACGTGAATGATTAATGGACTTTTACTTGACAGAGAAAACAAATTTGCTTAACGACATATATTAAAATATTAAACTGAGTGGACCTTGAACTAATGACTAAGGAGAAATCTGGACCCAGTGGCTGGTCACGTTGGAAACTACTACTTTTACAGGAGTAGCCCAAAATTGCTTAGTTTGAGACTTGTTACTAAGTTTGACCAACAAAAACAAAACCTCTTGCGACTAAAATACAGGCTTCATGAATCGCCAGGATCATCGCAGTTACCTCCTTAATCCTGCCGCTGTGCTGCAGTCAGCTCCTGGGGGTAGGCGGCCTGGAAGCCGAACGGTTTGCTGGTGGATTTATAGAGTAGAGGATGAAGTTGTTGAAGGGTAAAATTACAAACGACAGACTTTTTGGCTTGTTGCCAGGTGTTGGCAAGCTAAACACTGTGAGGACTGTGTGCCTTCCACTCTAAAAGTGCAGCTGCAGGCTACTGGTGAGCTACACTGTGTTGTCTTTGAAGTGTTGTTTTATCTTTCTTTGGAGTTGTGCAAGTCGGTGTGGGTGGAGAGGAAAAAAATGGAGAATCGCTGCACCCAAGTCTTTTAAAGGTCAGGAAAACCCTGCTGTTTATTCTGGCATCATGTTGGCTAAAATGTTGGTGACACATAATTATCATGACCAAACAAGATAACAAAAGACTTCACAAAATGGTTGCTCTCTATGGATTCTTCCTCCACATGACTGCAAGCAGCAGCTACCTCAGGTCAGCAATAAGAAAGATGCCATTCAAGGAATCCTGTGACTCTGGGAAAGAGTCAAATATTCCTGGGAAGTATTCCATGGGAAAACGTTCAACCTTAGCACATGTCAATTACAAAAGAAGAAGCTTTCTAATTCCTCAAGCCAAGGTGTATTACTCAGCCCTACCCTGGGGATATGAGGTGTATGTTCTCCTAATGTTAAGCTCCCAGAGTGGACATGCATGGTAAAGTTCACACATAAGTCAGAAAAGAGCTGCTTTGTGCAGGGAGCTCCACTACCTGGGGAGTGCCTCATTCAAGCAGTGAAAAGTTTTCCCGAGCGGACAATCCATCACACTCTTGCAGTTTCTCTGAATCTGCATAAAAAAGAGTCCTAGACGGCACTTGAGAGCATTTTGTTTATCCTCCTCTCCCTCATTGACATTCACAGTCCATGTCTCCTTCCTCGCAGTTCTACAGATAGAGACACCTACGCAGTTACGGGCCGGTGTGCTCATTCGCATCGCCCTTTCACGTCCCAGTGCCCGTCCGAGTGAGCATGCATGAGGCAGTTTTAGGGTTTTCATATTAAAACGTCCCCATGTTTCAAAGCTAAATTGGGCTTCATAGAGCTTTTGAACCCTGAAAGGGAGTTGACTCACGTTTTTTTTTTTTTGTGATGGCTCCCCATGCCGCGGGGAAATCTTTTCAAACGCACCTCTGTATTTATCAGACACTCGGGGTGGGCAGAAAAGTGGAGCTGAAAGTTTTTATTCCAGATTGAATTGGTCTCGCTAGCCTTGGCTTTTGATATTCACGGCCACTTGTCTTGACAACTGTTCTTTGAAAATGTTTTTACAGAGAAAAGCCTCAGCTAAATTCATTCCTATATCGATGATCTCCTGAGTCTCTTTACCGTTAAGCCCTGTTTTCGTCACCAAGCAGCATATCATATCTTTATGGGATGTCCTTTGAAATATGGTCTGTTTGTGAGTAAAATGTGTGATTTCAGGGTGACAGAAAAGGGATCTCATTTTGCTACTCAAGGTGTAAATAAAATATGTTTGAAATGCATATTTTACTCTACTTGGCTTGTGCTGAGGATGCAGAAATATGGTGCAACTGAGAGTGTTTCATTGCATATTCTGCACTGAAAGAACGCCTCGCCTTGGGCACAGATGGAGTGTACCGAAGAAACCAAAGTGCGAAGTGCTCAGTTGGTGAGCATCTTGGTTTCTTATGCTTCAGAGACCAACGTTATTTATGGATTGACTTCTTTGCACCATCTGAGCAGGTTTTCCATACGCATTGATGGTATTATGATGGCAGCGAAGAGGTGGAGCTCTAGCTGAAAGGGGCACGCTCGCGGTGTGAGAGGTGACACCTCGGAAAGCATTTCTCTGCGCTTCCTCTCAGTTCATATCCCACGCTCTGTCTTCCAGCTGACTGGAGCTCACTTTTTTCAAGAATGCTTCTTTTTGCTGGTGGAAAAATAGGAAGAAGAACCGCAGTGTTTTCCCCCAGATCCTCATTTCCCTTAATTATGGCAGATTCATTGATGTTCTTTCTTTCGTGACAAACTAAAGGGTTTTATCCTGGGAACTTCTCTTCACATTTTGCTTGACAGTCCTTAATGGAAAGTTCATTTGCATTTATTTTGTTGCTTTTAACCAAAGACAGACAGTCTGCATTCCTCACTGAGTGTCACTCAGAGCTATCGTGAGGGTGGGAAAGGAGGAGGGTTTGAGGGTGTAGGATGGATGGGTGGTGTTTGCCAAGTATTCCTATGCATTCTGCAGAGCAAGTGGGATGAAAATAAAGGTCGGAAATGAATGGGGCACCGTACGTGTTTTTCATCTGGAATAAAGAGTGTTTTGGGAGCTGCTGGAGCCTGTTCAGACCTGCTTGAACACAGACTCTGTCTTAATGTGCAGGGGCATAACATGTGTGATGCAGGCAAGACTTGTGTGAGCAGGAGCGAAGTGTGAAGAAGGAGAGAGTGTGATAAACAAGGAAGACGGAGAGCAGGAAAGTGATCTGTCACTTCAATGAGCAATTCGGCTATGCAGGGAACATAAAGCAACCATGAAAGTGTGTGTGTGTTGGGGGGGGGGGATCTTGCTTTGTGCCGAGCTGTCCTGAACTCTGTGTGTATGTGCCCTGGTGAGGGTGTTCAGACTTCTCATCTGTACACCATGCAGCGCCTTCACACTTGGTGGTTGCATGCTGTGGAGGTGTCATTCAGGGTTGTGCGTGTGTGTGTGTGTGTGTGTGTGTGTATGAGCACACACACTCGCATCCATGATTCCAGGGTGGTGTAGAGGCGTTTGACTCACTGAGTTGAGTCTGATGAGACTTGATTGATGATTTAAAAATAAGAAATAAATACAGGCTTGCGGTGTGCAAGTAGAGGCTCCCTGCTGTTTGTGTTGATGTGTGGTGTTATGGAATTGGCGTTTGTGTGACTGACTGCATCCGGCTGTATCATAAAGTAAAGCTTTAATGTCTCCGAGGGGCAATTTTGCTCACATACAACACTTAATAACATTAAATAAAAACAGCGATCAATACAATACATAGACGCTGCATGCAATACATGCACAAATAAACACAAACACACAGATTAACTCTAACATCACTCTTCTGTTCACTCTCAGAACCACCAGAGAAAGCAGCAAAGACAAGAAGCCATAAACCAGAGGACGATGTATCACATCCACAGCTAGTGACAGACCAGATCACATTTTGATTTGAAACAAATAAAACCCATAGTGTAGCAGGTGCTGGGAGTCCAGTAAGATGACCTGCTGAGATTTCTGTGTGGCTCTGACTTGATTCAAGTGGCAAAGATCATTTAAATTCACACTCATGACTTCATGGCATACATTCACAATTATTCCATTTGGTTTTCACACTAAGATTACCAAACCAACACATCATCACGAATGTCAAGCGACGTTCACATTACAGGGCTCAAAGCTCAGTCATGATTTTTTTGTTTTTTCTTTCTCAGAGCCGGTCTTTCTGCTCTGATGTTTACTGACCCATCAGTGTGAATGGAAACGCCTCACATGCAACCACTAATGTCACACCCATGCGCATTGTAATAGCGAACACTGTCACGTTGGTAAGACAAACATTTGGAGAAAAAATGAGTGACATATCGTTGCAAGCGTTTATCTTCCAAATGATTTGCTGTGGAGATCAGGTGACAATTTGTCATGTGTTGAGGATGAGGATGAGAAGACGAAGGAACACATTTGCTTTTCTTCTTTCCTGTTTTTATTGCTGTTATAATTCTTGATAGTGAAAAGCTTTTTGAGTGAGAAGTTTTTATGGACTTCTTCATCACTTAATTGTGATTGCTAGTATATATTTGTTTCCTTCCAGCTCACTGAATGTGAAATCAGGGCATTTCTGTAAACGAGCTTAATGCTCAGTCAATTTTCCCTGAATAAACAATGGTTTGATGATGATGATGATGATGATGATGAGGTTGTAGCTGCAGCTCTATGAGCAGCTGAAGCTGGTAGTTATGTAGAGGGCGAGGTTTGAGACGAGTGGGTTTCAGTGAGGAACAGTTCCTCCAAAACTTATGAATGTCTGGGGCTACATTCCAATATCTCCGTCCATGACTGTCAACAATGTAGGGCTCGGTGATATGGAGAATATTTTGAAAGGACAGTCCAAGTGTGAAAGAAGGAGAAAGAGAAGGGATGACATGCAGTAAAGGCTGGAATCAAACTTGCAGCCACTGCAGCAATGACGTATCGTTGTAAATGGGATGCCTGCTTTATCCACTAAGCCACCAGATTCCCGTAACACAGCCTTTAAAACCAGGAAAAGACTATTACGATATCAAAAATGTGAGGCAATATCTAGTTTCATATCACAATATCGAAATGATATCGATATACTGCCCAGCCTCATGACAAGGCTGTCACAATGGGACCCAAAACGTAGGCAAGCTATCCACGTCAGAAAACATCTGGCAGTCAAGCTGGTGACTGGTACAACCTACTGCCGCAGCAATACGACTTCAGCAGCCTGCTGTAGTTTCAACGGACCACTCCAATATGTATGATCATTGATCTGTGCCTGTGTGGTGAAGTATGACATGGAAGAACCATGGCTGTAAGGGAAAAATGCACAAAATTTTGTTATGACCGTTGTCACAGCAGTCACATGGCCAACAATCAGATATGTATCGCATCCTGACCCAAATTTGAATCCACCCAGATCTGAAAACATCCGATCGGTGTCACATGAGAGTGAAGAAAATTGAATTTGTGCAACGTTTGCTTGTGACGCGAATCTAGCCTCAAGTACATGTGACATGAAGCCGTGAGTCTGAGCCTCATTGACTGTTACTGAGTGCTCCACAAACTTGAGAACATACCTGTCTCTATGATCCGTCTGACAGGTGTTTGTGTACAAGGCAAAAGCAGGAAAAGATTGCTGCCCTGAGGAGACCCACGCTCATCTTCCTCAATATCAGAGTGGGGTGCTGTGTGTGTGTGTGTGTGTGTGTGTGTGTGTGTGTGTGTGTGTGTATTCATCCAAGCTGTAGAATAACTGGTGCTCCAAGGTCAGTAATAAGTATCTCCCCTATTGTTTATTCACACTCACACACACATGCATACACACAGAGCCAGATGAGGCAAAACAGCGCTATAACAGCATGTTTCTTATTCTACACACTGCCAACACTTTTATCCTCCCTCCACCTCACCTTTCAGCTTCCTTGCACCTCAGTGCTGCATTTTAACACTCAGGTCTCAGTTCCTGCTACATGTACAGCCAGGGAACACAAAGCAAGCTTGGATACAGCTATTGCATCAAAGCATTTGTCTTTGATGTCGGGGATGTATGTGTTAAATCTTTCTTCAGGCAGAGCGGGTTGTGCAACCTTGTGCTTAAAGGACAGAAATATGCTTCGCAATTTGTTTCAGTGAAATATGGATTACACAACCACATGTATTATCTTATTTTTGGGCTTTTTGGTGGTTTGTTTCGATGTTGGGTGTCACAGTGTGCAGGCGCACACATTCTCACACACACAATTAAGACTCATCACAGGTTGATTTCGTTCAGAGGCATTCTGCATAGCATCTGCTCAGTTTGAAGGCGATGCACTGCAGATGGACTGGAGTAATTGCTAATGCCACACTGTCAGACCGTCCAGGTGTTCTGGAGATCTGTTGCATCCTTTTCCATTAGAGCTGAGTGATTGATTCGACTGCTTTTGTCTACCTCACTATCCCTGATATGATAATTCCAACACCTATGCTTCTGTTTTCCCTGCAGAAAAGCCACCGCTGCACATTTGCCCCTTTTAAATACATCCACTTCATATCTGCAAATTTAATTAACCACAATAAATAAACAGTGTACCTATTAGCGATGTGTAAAGAGTTGGCCGCCGAGGGTTTAAATGCTGCTGTATGATCCTCAATCAAATACGAATCTTGCCCTCCTGCAGCCTTGTTTAATATGTGCGGTATGTTTTCTCGGTATTTGATGTCTGTGTTGGCTGCCGTTTGTTTAATCTGTATTATACATGGCATCTGCATCTTACCAGACAGGGCTAATGAACTTTGAAACTGTGTTGTGTTTTATGTCTACATGGACAGATTGGTCTCGTCATGTCAGATCCCTCGCTGAAATATGAGCGGCTCAGCTTGTCCTGTTATTGATGCTCACTGAAGCATCACAGAAAGATGTTTACATGAATTTGGAAAAGAGGGAGAGAAAAAAATCAGAAGTGATTTCTGATCCTTTGGCTCCTGACAGGCTCAAGCGTCAGCCTGATGATATAAATTGAAATGATATAAACCTGGATTTATAACGATCCAGCTAAAACAATTTTCAATCTTTTGATTCTTTCCGTAATGTTTTCTCCTAAATTTCATCTTTCAGCTGCTCAGATTTGATGAAACTCGACAATCTGTCACTCAGCTGTCGAACTCTATTCTCCATTTTTTTCATTTAACTTGAACCTGTCATCATTATGTTGATCCTAAATTTAAACTCTCATTATTTGCACTCAAAATAAACATTAATATTCTGGTCTGGAATCTAAAATTAGCGCGTGAGGTGTCGTGTTTGTACAGTGTGGAGGAGGAAATGGGGAGCTGCTAACTGACGTTAATTTGCCACCCCATCACACCTCTCGGCGAAGTAAACGATGATGAATGCCCCTGGCCGTGTTGAGTGACATCATCACCTCGCACTACATCTGTGTCTTCAGAAACATCTGCTGCTCCCAAGCTGCCAGTCGCGTACACATGTATACATACTCCAATTTGCGTAGTCGTAGTGGTTCGTAGAGGAACCCATCCATCTCACGATGGATTGTCAGCAGCCATTCTGCCTGCCTCTACACTTTGAAAGACAATTCCCTTCAAGTTCAGGAGTCAAGCTGATGCTTTGTGTAGCATGGTTGACTGCCTGAGCTCGCCTCATTGTGTCTGCAGCGCATTTCATTATCAACACCACCACAAAGCCCATGCTGATATTCTCCAAATAGCAGCTGCAGATACTTCACAGTGATATGTGTTACAAACTGTCCACATAATGCGACTGTTTGTGCAAATGTGTGTGTATGTGTGCAATGATCCTCTTTAAACGCAGCTCACTTCTAATCTCACTGATGCAGGAAATGTTTTTTGTTCCACCTTCACTGGGGTATAATTTGAAGCATACACCCACACACTGTTTTAAAGATAAGTATTAAATTATGCTGAAGAATACTGTACTGTAAGTCTGCTCTGCGCTTGTGTGTAGTGTTCGGCACATTTGCATTTAGCTCCTGTAGATCAGTGCAAAGGAGGAGAGTTCTGTGGAGAGCACTGTGCTCTTTCATCATTGTGCTGTGATGATAAACCACAGGTCAGCCTTTTTTTTTTTTAATAAATAGATATCCTTAAAACATGTTAGTGTTTTAAGAGAAGGTGGTTTCCTGTGGAATATTAAGGGTGGACTTTAAACTAGGGACGGGCTGTTTAAGTAATTTCCATATTCAAGTACTTGAATTAAATTATAATCAAGTACTCGATTACCTGCAAAAAGAGAATCTGGCATAAGGATAGAGTCTGAAATGAACATCCAAGCAACATGCAGGTAATGGTTGAATCCAAGTCTTCAGGAACAGCGGCAATTATATATAGTGGCCAAACATGGAATTACAGCTGTCAGGTTTGTCTTGATGCCATGGGGCCCATAGACTTACATTGTGAAAGAGATGTCTGTATTTTAGTGGATACATTTTTTTGAGTCCCACAACCCCTGATAAATGACTTGTTTGACTGTCAAGACTTAAACCACTGGGTCTGGTATCATTTCGAAAGTCTAGAGGAGCATCACGATTAAATCATTTTCAAGTTAGTGGAGGGCTAAACTGGAAGTTAGCCTCTTGGCCAGGGGAAATCGGCCACACTTGGCCCCCATAAGTCTCCAGTGTGCTTGCTCTATGGGCCGCACAATGTGGCGGATCCAGGCAATTTCATACCATGGAAATTGAGCTTTTTGGGGCTTCATGTGCCACTGAGCAACTTTCACAGGAATAAACGGAACCTTGTTCCAAATGCTGTATCCAGATCAAGTTCTCTTTATACATCCATGGTTACACCTCTTCCTAACTGGACCCATGCAAACAGGCAAACATCAGATTGTAGTTTTTCCAAAGAAGATGTCCTAACCTGCTCCATGCACTAGGGAACTTGGTGACGTGTTACGTGTCGGTGAAGATTGTCAGTTGTCCAGGTCATGTGCTATGGCACACCTGGACCCATCTAACCCTAATGACACACATAATGGCTGGGTGGGTCAACGACTCACATGTGACCTCAGCGACTCTGTAAAGGTTCACACCCACACAGAGTATAAAGCCTGTGACTCTGCACCAGTCCGTTAGAACTGAAGAAGCCTCTTGGATGATAGATGAAACATCTTCAAGAAACTCAAGCAAGTTCATAAATGACATGTGTAAGGTATCAGAGACATTAAAGTTTGTTTTATTTGGGGATGATACAAATATCTTTTGTTGTGGGGAAAATCTGCAGCAACTTTTGGAGGTGATCACGATAGAAATAAAAAAATTAAAACAGTGGTTTGACATAAACAAATTATCATAAAATCTGAACAAAACTAAATTCATGTTATTTGGAAATCGTACAATACCTGTTGACACACAAGTGCAAATAATGATAGATAATGTACATATTGAAAGAGTTAAATGAAAATAAATTTCTGGGTGTGATTCTGGACCACAAAATCTGCTGGAAACCCCAAATAAGTCATGTAAAACAAAACTGGCAAAGAGCATAGCAATACTGGGGAAGACAAGATACATACTGGATCATAAATCGCTGCACATTCTGTATTCTTCACTTATATTACCATATCTGAATTATTGTGTGGAAGTTTGGGGTAACACGTACAAAAGCAACTTACAACCAATATTCATACTGCAAAAAAGAGCAATCAGGATAGTACACACTGTGGGATATAGGGAGCACACAAACACACTGTTTTTAAAATCACATGCATTGAAATTCTGGGATCTAGTCAAATTTAAAACTGCACAAATTATGTTTAAAGCAAGAACAAATTCACTTCTGGGCAATATTCAGAAAAAACACTGGGTGGATATTAGGGTTGTAAATAATTTGAGGAATGTGTATATATTTATTTTGGGTTGTAAATAAATTGGGGATAGTTGTTTGTATGTTTATATTTGGTTGTAAATTGATTTATGAAGCTGTTTAATTTATTAATAGATAAGTAAGAAAGGGGTAGGGTCATAGAAGTTTTACTTCTACCTGCTCCTTTTCGGACACTGTTCTTTTTTGTTTGTATTCTGTTTTCTGTCTTTAAATTTTATTTTTTTTAAGTTCGAAATAAAATAAATTCATTCATTCATTCAAGTCCAGTTGCCTACGATATAACATTCATGTCTGCGACGTGTTGTTGACGACCATGCAAATAAGCTCGCCTTGGCTCTATTTTTTGTGGGGCCTTGTAAACCTGCAACCTATTTTCAGAGCACCAGCAGGATGGTCAGGGCTCTACAGACTCTCTGAATGTTGTTGTTGCTCATAGTATATCTTGACAATTTTCAGTGCTCTATCCTCCACAGTTTGCTTACTTGCTGTATGTTAGGGAGAGGTTTTAAGGTTGCCATTCTGCCTGTAACATTAGATCGAGTGATGTCTGACTGAAAAGGTTTAAGCATTATTTTCAGCTGCACAGATCTGTCAGTATCAGTTTTGCTGTGTGGATCTGTGCAGGTGTTTATAGATAGCAGTGACATCACACCATCCTGTTCAAAAATGTACACCTTTAATATCAAATGGGGTCAATTCATGCTTCTATTGATTATATATATGTTTCCCTTTTACAAAGCAAAAAGAGAAAAAAAAGCATTTACTGTATGTGCTGAATGAAAACTGACGTCCTGCTCAGGCTCTTGACCCCCTGTGCCCCTCCCTGCTTCAAACTGTGAATGCTGAGGTTCTAGTTTTTCATAGGACAGGTCTTGGGTTTTACTCGTCTAGATCACCTTCCAGAGGCTCTCCCCTCTCTGCCCCTTACTTCATCATTTCTGCTGAGGAAGATACTCCATTTTCTGCCGACCCCCTCCTCCATCCATCTCATTTCCCCGCTAGCTGCTCTTGCAGGGCTGGAGCATAAACAGAGCAACAGGGCCGCAGATAGCATCTACAGATGTGCCGCCAACATCCCCAGATAAGAACCAGCAGCAGCATGCCCCTCTCTAGCAAACAATAGAGCTCCCACTGAAATGTGTGGTGGGAAGATGGAGGGGAAGAGGGGAGGGGTGGAAACTGAATGAATGCGACTCGGAGAGTAGTGCAGGGAACGGGGAAGAGACGGCACAGTGGCGGAGAGGAGGCTGAAATTGGATGGATGGCGGTGTGAGGAGGGAGTGAAGGGGAGAGAGGTGAATATGGAGAGGTTATCCCGTAAGCTCGTATCTATGTGTCCATCAACAGCAGGACAGGGGTCTGTTTGGCTCCTTTATCTGGATGGCCTGTTGAGCTACTGGAAGGTGGAGGGGCCCTTCATTCCAGAGGAGGAGGGCGTAGCTCGGGGCCTTAAGGAAACAAGCACTTGATGAAAGATGTGAGGACGGGCCAGTGATAGCTGCTCTTTACGGCACCTGTGTTAGCTCTGATTGACATCTCCCTCGTAACACCACACGTGACTCCTCTGACATTGGAGGCGCGGCTCTGTTGAGCTTCTCTCCGCATCCTCTCTTACCTCTCACCTCCTCCTCCCCTCTTCTGTCTGATAAGGGAGCGAGGGAAAGGGGGGAGGTGAGACAGAAAGAGCAAAAGGGATGTACCGCCGTAGTGCCAACACATTTATCTGCGCTCGGTAATGGGAGCAGCCGCTGCCACGGTCTCCAATGGCAACGACCTCTGCAGAAGGTTAGCCTCAAAATGGGCCACGAATGAGCTAAATTCCTGTTGATAAAATAAGACACCTTAACATGATTAAGGGCCCTGATGCAATCAGTATTGTTTCAGATAAGACTCAATTACCTGTAATGAAAAAGGGCTCGTTTCTTCTTGATTCTGCGGGGAGTTCACTTGGCTGCAGGTCTCACTGTGAACAGGTGAAACACACATGGGAAGCAGAAGAGACATGTGATACCCTGGAAGGCAAGATGAAACGATTACATGCTGACTCACAAGATTAGTCCAAGTGGACACACGGTCACATCAGCTTCCTCACAGGTGCCACAGAGACGTGCATACAACTCATCCTAACGTACAGACATTCCACTAGAGCTGATTAGTGCTGATTGTAGCGGAACAATTAGTAAGTTAATTGATTAGATGATAGGCAGAAATTTAATCAGTGATTGTTTTGATAACGGAGCAAAACAAAAAACACAACACTTTCTGGTTCCAGCTTTTCAGATGTGATGATTTGCTGCTTTTCATCGACTTACGTAATAGTGAAATGAATATCTTTGGGTTTTTCAATTCAAGGTTCTCACCTTGAGCGCTTGAAAACTGGAATGGGAATTTTTCACAATTTTATAACTTTACACCAAAAAGATTATTGATGATTTAAGAAAGTATTTTGCAGTTTAATTCACAATTAAATAACCATTATTTGCAGCCTTACATTACAGTTACTTTAATAAATTGAAAAATCTCTTTTTTTAAAAGGAAAAATCTGCAAGGCCGTTCACAGTGACATCTCAAAAGCTGACAATAACCTTTGCTGTGCGGGTGCGGTTTCTGGACAGGTGGCTCGTAATGAGTATTGACAGTTTTTGTCAGAAAATCAAACATCTTGCATTTCATTGTGAGCTTGTTGAAGCAGGCACATATATGCGTGATGGTTGTGGTTTGACTGAAGTTAGTTTTCATAGTGGGCAAACAGTGGAATTACAATTTCGGGGTCTGTTGTGATGCCATTTGGCCAAAGAAAGACTCCCATAGAGTAACATTATGAAAGAGAGGTCTGTAAATTAGTGGACAATCACAACCCTTGCAGAATGACTTGTTTCACTATCTGCTTTTGATCCATTTGTTCCGATAACATTTCGAAAATCTAGAAGAGCTGCACAATTAAATCTTTTCACCCCCCTGTTCAAGTAAGTGCTCCACTAACCTGAACGGGGGTGAAAAGACTTTAATATTTTGAGCGCTAACTTGAACGGGGCTAAGGTAAAGCCTAACCAGAAGTTAGCCACTCGGCTCACCAAAGCCTGTAATGTACTTGCGATCCAGAAGATCCAGATCCTTGAAAACACTTCTATCTTGTATATTTGGCCAGATATTTAATACTATTGTTCTAAAACTGGGCCCAGTGAGTGGCCCTTACCCAGGAACCCACTGGTTGTCTTTTTGTTACTGGTTGTGAATCATTTAACTTGTGGTTAATGTAGTTAGTGTTACTGTTATTTGAAGCACTCTCTGACACAAGACTTTTCTATGGGATAAATAAAGTTCTATTGAATTGAATTGAATTAAATAATTTTATACCTGGGAAGTCAAACTTTTTGGCATCATGCGTCACTGACCGACTTTCATAGGATTGAATGTGGCCCCACCTCGAACGCTGTACCCAGTTCTCTTTATACATCCATACAGTAACTATCCACATCAATGCACATGACTATATAAAGCAAGACTGGACTTTGTGTCATGGACTTGATGAAGCACTGTATTGTATCGTTATTTGTCAAGTATTGCATTTGCTGAATCAGATAAACTCCACATTGAGTACAGACATTCCTCTCTGGGTATTTCATCCACAAGCAGTTTCTCAATTGATATTGTACAGTATCTGTGTGTCTCAATGAAGACTTGTGACTTGACTTGTCAGCTGTGTGCCTCGATTTGAACTGAGACTTGAATGCAAAAACCTGAGGAGACTTCAGTTTGTGTGACCCATAAATATTACAAAAATGTGATATTGTGTGTAGTTGTGGAGCTCTGTCAAACTGTCTTGAATAATTAATAATATAACCAGGATGTGCACAATGTCTCCATAACCTCGTGCACACTTTGAGTTACAGCTGCTGGCACATTGATAAAATGGAGAAACTGTAAATGCAGATGACAGAAATGTA
The DNA here is from genome assembly GCF_011397635.1 of Epinephelus fuscoguttatus. Lineage (NCBI taxonomy): Eukaryota > Metazoa > Chordata > Actinopteri > Perciformes > Serranidae > Epinephelus > Epinephelus fuscoguttatus. The sequence goes on from NC_064753.1 coordinate 40,540,931, forward strand.
CCGTTCATGATGAAATGAGTCTACAGACAAGTAGCTCAACAGTTTCCCATCCTCTCAAGCGTATCATCTGATTTCCTGCCTGCAGCCGTGAAATTAATTAACAGATATAACCTGTTTTAAACACGATGTTGAAGGTGACGACAGCCAAGTGAGGAACTTGTGAGTAAAATCATTTTCATTTTGGTTTCACAGGAGAAGCGAACAACAGTCTCATGGGTGAAAGTCCAGAGTTTGTTTGACCCATCCACCTCCACTCTTGCTCAAACACTGTGGACATTATCACATTTAATACCACGGCTGCCGCCCTGTGCATCTCATACTACTGCTAAAGAGTGCTTCTGCGTGGCGGTGTCTGACACCAAGGGCCACTGACCAAGTGTCGATATTTGATGAGTTGGGAATGTGACTGGTTTTGATTTAGTCGCCTGATATTACTTCCTGTCCTATAAATCTGTGCTCTGATGACATTTGAAATTAAAGCCATGTGTTTGGGTCATTGGATTAGTTGTGTGGATTCGGCATCACTGTGCTCCATTTTACACTATAAAAATACTCATTCACTGTAAAAACATTTGCAGGATGTCTCAACATAAAAACTCAAAGATGTGAAACTTGACCTGGATTTAATTTAAAGCTGTAACAAAGGATGTTTTCCATATCGCCCAGTGCTGATAATTGCAGATTAACTGTCTCGTTGTATTTGAATCAACCACAGTGAAAATGCTTTAATACATCACTACTACACATACAGTGGATGGTTGACATATTTAAAACATACATATAGTTTTATTTGCCACAGGAACAGGTTTGAAACAAACGTTTCAGAGAACGAGATCCGGATTTCCTTCTCATTGATGTTCCCATGGCAACAACTGACCCAGCCCTGTCATGTGTCCTTCTCCATCCTTCACCATCCATGAGCCTCTCCTCTGTCTGTTCCCACAACAGGCAATCAGGATCTGTCAGGGTGCCAACTGTGCTCCATCCTGACGTGTCGTTTCCCATCAAGACACGATTGATTGTGTCTGATTTCATCATAGGCTTTTCACTAACATATGCAAGTAGGATAGAAATTCAGCAATCAAATAAGCAACTTATCACGCCTGTGACACGCACAATGGAGAGGCAGGTTACCGCCATGTGTTCGGAGCAGATCTTTTACAGTGACTGTCTTATAAAGTGCATGTTATATCGCCTGTCTTCCCGAGTGCTGTTGTAAAAACAAAGCAAGAAATCGCTTCTGTGAAGACTGAGAGATGTAGTAATCAGGCGGAGGTGACTTCTCCTCGCCTCAGTTGTACTCTAAACAGCAGCTGCGCCCCGGGGCCCATCCGCTGATAGTCATAAATGTTTAGAAGGGCGTTCTTTGCTCAACATCTGGTCTGAACCCAGAGTGGCTTAGCAGTTAAAAATATCCCTCCCCTGGCTAAGAGCTGTCAGAGATGTTAAGCCCCGCAGAGTTAGCTTAACATATTTAAAGGTGTCTGTCAGCTGTGGGTCACTGCCCTGAATACACTACTACTACTACTACTACTACTACTACTACTACTACAGTAGGCTTCTGTCTGCATCTTTCTTACATCAATGAAATGATTTTGTTATTCTGACTGCCTTCTGCCACCAGTGTCTTGAGAAGTGAAGAACATCTGTCTGAAAGATGGAGAGTCAGTCGTGGAGATGGGCAACCTTTTATCCACCACATATCTAACCAAAAGCTTCATTAGCTCTTTGTCCCTTGTTGCCTGCTGTCCATGATTACAACAGCCATCCTCATGGCCCAGGAGGGCTCACCTTCAGTGGGGTGTATTTCCAAGAGCTTCACATTGTTTTGCTGTTGCAGTTGGGCTTTCAGGTTTCTGGTTGTGTTTTTCCACAGTGGAAAGAGTCTTTGTAGAATCTTCCGTGAAGTGTAATCTAAACAAAAGACAAAGATCCTTGTGTGCACAGTTGCACTCAGGAATGTTACCGTTAGCCCTAGAGGCTTGAAGGTTTAACGCCACCTCAGAAGAGGACAGAGTTTGTTTGTTGTGTTATTTAGGTAAAGCTGAGAATGAGGTTCATTTCTCTTTTAAATGTCCTGTATGAGAAGACATAAGCAATGTACTTTTCAGTAAGATGACGAAAATAGATCAGAGGATGTGATTCAATGTAGAATTTCAAATCAGTCTGAGTTGTAACGTAACGTTTTAACGTAATACTGAACTTTTATTAGGAATTTGTTACTGGAAAGAGTTACTGGAAAAAGTAGTATTGTTACTGTAACACATTACTGGTAACATTGCTGCCCAGCACTGGTCTTAAGGTTGTCATGTTGAAGTTTTTACGCTGGACAATAAGCTGTTGTGTCATTCTGCGACACCAGTTGTCTTCTAAGGGTTTTACTGCAGACACATGCTGGTTACAAGGTCAGGATGCGCTCTTTCTGTCATCTCCTGCGCCCGAGAGCCATTTTTACAGCCCAGTAGATAAAATAAGAACCCCTGTCTGAGGCTGACTCCTATGGAACGCCACCCATCCATCTTCCGCCTGTCCTTCTGATGTGTGCACACAGCACGAGCATTTATGTGTCAGGGAGTGTGTGTATGCTTTTGTGGTCACCATTGTTCTGCACACATATCATAGGGTTCAAAAGCACTGATTCATTCTCACGTCACGTCCCTCCGCTGATTGTTCATTACATGTTTCAGTGTGCCAAAGGGTTATTGGAGTAGGCAGCTCTATTTTTAGCTGAGTCGTAAACTGATGTCATTGTTACCCGTTTATGTTAACAGACAGCTGTTTGGATCAGATGGAAACTGAACATATTTGATGCATGAAGATTTATACAAGTTTTATGGTCCGACATCATTTCTGTTATGGCAGTCAGTCACTCCCAGTCTCCCCTCCCTGTTGTTGAAAAAGACAAATATGTTGTGATGACACAGCCAGACTGTGCATTTCATCATTTCCTCAGTATGTCAGGCTTGTCAGGCTTCATGCATGATGAAGTGCCTCAGTGACTTCTTTATTAGATTCCAACACAGAGTCATTAATTAATCCTGTTTTCATTCTTGTCAATCTTGCGAGACCTCCCACCTGTCAGCCCGCGACAGGATGAAGGTTGCTGTTGCTTTTTACTGCGCAGAACATCAGCAAACATGTTTTCCCAAACTGACAAGACCTTCAAAGTTCCTGTTTCCTTCATTTCTCTCGACTTTGTTTAGTATGAAAGCAGTAAACTCTTGTTTTCTTTTCCTCCCAGTTGATTGTACAGATTTAAACTTGCAAGTTTCTATGTATTTTTGGATGAACACCCACAGTCTTTCTCATAAACTGGTGGCTGTGGATCTATTATATCTTTCCCCATTATGCCGTATATTTTTAAACATTGAGGTTTCCTTTGTGAAATGCTTCAATCAGCCCCATTTTTGACCACATCCCATATTTGTATTAAACTACAAAAAAGGCAAAAGCAAACTCCCTTTTGGCGTCGGATTTGAAGAATTCATGCTGTGGTTTTCATGCAACATGCAAAGCCACTTAAGAACATAACTTAAGCACCACCCCTCAAAGCTAAATTTCACAAGGATCTAGGCTGCGTTATAGAGATAGAGTAATCTTTTTTTGGTTGTGCCATAACTCCTGAAGGGCCTTTATTAAGAGCGATATCAGGGGTTGAACAATGTTGTCTGCATGTTGTTTGGAGGGAATGCGTCTGAGTGGGTTTTGCATTACGACACAATTAAAGTTTCATAACAATAGAACAGAGGAGAAAAATGAGCATTCGTCTCAGAGAGCAGACGTCTTATGCAACTGATTGTTTACTGCCCATCCGTGTCCGTGGTGATGCCTTCGCTCATACATACCAACTTGAGTGTGTTAAAGTATTAATAATCACACATAACCAATGCCTCACCAATGGGAGATTTATTTTCTGGCGCTAAACCCTCTGAACATTTTGGCCCGGCAGTGCTTTCTCAGAAACCCAGAAGGATTCACCCCGCTGACTTTTTAATCCAATCTTAAAAGTAAAATGTAAACCCTGAAATTGGATGCATTAAACTCAAATTGGATGCGTAACACTCAAATAAGTGCTATGTCTAGTTTTTATTTAAAGCTTTAATCTGGCATTAGAAAAAAAACAGGAGAAAATAACACATTAAATCCCTACAAGTTTTACAGAAGTCTAAATCTAAACATTTTTCTGTATTTTAAAATTACACATTCTCTGTCGCTTGATATCAGACAGAGTTGTCAACTCATTACACTCCGTTTCCATCTTCAGTCTGACACTGCGTCCACCATAAAGGGGGATTTATACTTGTGTGGGTAGCGTACGCACATGGCCTACGCCATTTTGAGCATTTATACTTGTGTGGTGGTGTGTCTGTGTCACTCTGCAGTTACACCTCCAAAACACTAGTTGGCAGCCGAGGTTTCTGTGAAGTGCTGTTAAGTTTAGTTGATTTAAAACACACCAAAAATACACTTTAAACATTGCGAAATAGTGCCAAAAACAAAACACAAGCACACAAATCAGCTTCACTATAACTTGCAGCATTCATAGACAAACACTTGTCTTTATCTGGACACATTTTCCCCACAAATACAACATGCTAAAGTTTTTAGCACAAGCCTATGGCATTTTACATTGAATTAATTAGCCTAGTGGCTAGCGGACTTTTCCTCTACTCATATGAAGCCAGGGACAACAGCAACATTTAACAAAGGTAATGTTACAAAAGTTGTCTCCATTACAGCTCACGAGGTTCATTGACAAAACAACTTCTTATACTGAACGTGTTTTCCAAACAAATACAACATGCTTCAGAAAACAGAAAGAATAAGAGAAAGCAAGAAAACGCAGCTGATAGTGGTTTATCAAACCTGCAGAAAATAAGTCAAGAAACCATTACAAGTAGTCAGAATTAATATGTATCGATAAATTAATATTTTTTACTTTAATACCTTGTAAGAGTTTCCCTGCGTGTTTGACTGACTGGAGTTTTGTTGAATTTTTACATTTGAAATCCTCTCAAAGTGCCAAATATCAAAAAGATGTTAACACTTTTTTGTTTTACTGTAAGACTGTAACCTTACTGTAAGCACGCCAGCTGAATAGATGATTTGCTGTAATGAAGGAAGCCCTTAGAAATATTCTCCCCTGAAGCTCTGAAGCCTTCAATTAGGGAATTAATTATCACTTACACTGCAGCTGGCCTTAAAGCGAGCACGAACAGAAAGAGGCACTGAACTGAATAAAGCGCATATTGTACATATTGTGCAGGAGGATTTTCTCAAAGCCAATACATCTAATAGACATCATTGTCTTTTTTTGTGTAGTCTGCTTGATTACCCTGCCACTCCCAGATTCACCCTCAGTCTCACTGCCATTGATTGGATGTCTTCACACTCTGTCTAATTTGCTCTTCATCCAGGGTTGGATCTAACACCTCACTGTCTGAGATTGGTCTTTTTTGGCTCAGTAGACGTGATTTGGCTCTGCCTGGTGCTGTGAAATTCATAAAACAATAGGATTGTGGTTGTTCTGTCTTTGTGTGCGCAGCATGCAAAACTGTAATGGATGTGTTGATAGGGGAGGGTAGTGTTGACGGGGAAGGCGGGGCGAGTGAAGGTGTCGTTATTGTGCTTTAAAGGAAAACTCTCCTCCCTGTGGACGGTCATACACTAGTAAATATCAATTTGTAACAGTCAGTGCATTCTATGAATTATTCTGTCATGAAGGGCTTTAATTTACTTTTTTAGTGTACCCACTTTCCTTCAATCTGACTTGTGTACTTCAATTCCAGGTATTGATTTCCCCACATTTTCCAGAATGACTTTCAGCATCCCCCAGAGGATGGGCGTGAACTTGTTGAATTGAGAGAGGGAGAAAGAGAAAGAAGTGATGGAAATAATAGCGTGATAAGAATGAGTGTCCCAGTTGTGGCTGTGTTGCATTCTGGTCCACTGATTCTGTTATCAGTGTAGAAATTGGGATCTCTGCTTCTTTTGTGATGTATTTCTTCCCTCTGATTGTTCACGATTGCGAAATGTCAGATCTGGAGAGAATACGCTGCTCTCTGACTCGAAGGGACTGACACCAAAGCCAAACATTTACTTCTGATCTCCTAATCTTGTGCTACCGAGCTCCACTGTAGATGTGCAAGATAAAGCTACAATACATCTCCTTTACTGGCCTTCATGTGTTGCATTTAAGTTCAACTGTATTTCAAATTATTGATCGTTGTGCCAGCAGGGGGCATTAGTTGCCACAGCTGGAAAACAGCTGGTGAGTTCAGTTGAGAACAAGGGAACCACTTTGTTTAACACTGAGTGAGTTGCAACGTACATTGTGTAGCAAGTATCCCATAATGCCTCTAGGCAGGACTCATCACCATGTGTTTCTGTCTCTGTTACTGAAATTGATTTTGACAACATTAACATTAAGTTTGGTGTATTTTGCAATTCGTGTTTTTGAATGCCGATTTGATCGTTCCAATAAAACTGCTGTTGTGCTATACAGTTTTTAAGTGGTTATCTCGTTAAGCATTAGGGATTGTAGAGATTGTGTTTTACGGTGTAAAGATTTGTGCATTTGAAGAATTACCATATAGACTTGTTCCTTGTCCTCAGGCATTACATTTTCTGTTGTTGTTGTTTCAGAGATAAATGTGAACTGATTTGGACTGTTACAATATGCATGGATTTTATTATCATGCCTCTGAATCGTAATCTAGTCAGAGTTGGTCAAAGTGCATATATCAGTACAAGTTTACAGGGTGTCTGCAGGTCCTTTAAAAGTTTTAAAATGTTTTAAATTTATTTATTTTTTTAAAATATTAGGCTGTAAAAAACTTTTAATAGTCTGACATTTGAAATTGTGAGGTCTTGAGCCCTGATAACAAGCGCTTTAGCAGCTGGAGGCGTCTTTTTATAATTGTTTTCATGAGAATGAAGGTCTTTGCCCGTAGATTTTTGCGTTGTGATGCCCCTCACATTCCTGCACTCTAGGCTCCTGCCGTTTTTGCAGGAGCGCTCTGAACTCCTTGGAGGATCCGAGAGGCAGGTCTTCTGTGGTGGTCAGGACAATAAGTTTACAGTTGGTAAACAATGGAGGAGAAACTGGTGGTAGCGCTTGCTGGATACCCAGAGCTATACGGCCCGACAATAGACAGCAGGTTGTCAAACTGGCCCCGAATCATCCTAAAATATGCCTGGAAACGTCCATCATGGAGGAGAAGCTCCTGGACCAACTGGTGGTACTCCCCATGATCCACCCTCTTTTTTAGGGTCTCATGTACCCACACAGATCTCTGTTTCCCTGTGCCCAACAAACTATTTGCTGACAGCCTCTCACCCTCAACCAGAGCTACAGCAAGTACCCTCTGCCTGTTCATTTTGCGTGTTAAGCTAGCTAACAGTGGTAGCATGCTAGCTGTGTAACGTGCACATGCATAGTTGCTAAAAGGTTTTTTAACAAAAGCATTTCACAAAACTGGCGACACACCTGACAGGCCAACCACCTTATTTATTCTTCACCATGGATTATTGGTCCTGTTATTGTCTCTGTGCTGCTCCATGTGCAGATTCCCCAAGACCGGATGGTGCAGAAACACCCAAACTACCTTTTCTGCCATTTCTGTATTGTCATTCTTATCCAGCCGTAAAGAGATGCATTTCCTAGTATTGAACACTAGGGGCATGCTTCATACACTGTATGTAAATTCTAACACAAAACAAAACTGCTGAAATGAGACGTTAAGTTTGGGTAAAAATTATCTTGAAAAGGTCTTAAAAAGCATTCAGTTTAAGTGTTGCTAAATAAATGAATAAATAAAGCTTGATTAAGTATTAATAGTAGTACATATGTTGTATTAATAAATTTATTCTATGCTGAGAAAACAGTTTATGCAAAATATACCAGTGTTATTGGCCCTGACTGGTCGATTAGAGTAATTTCCATCTATTAGGAAGTAGAGTATTAAAGCTTAAAATAAAAAGCAGCTGCCTCAAGTTAGATCTTATCTGTTGGTATAAACTGTTACAGTCTAAATAGAAAATATGAGCATGCTTGGATACATAACCTGTCTCCACGTTTTTGATTACTGGATTTTTTATTTTTTTTTGTACATTCCCAATTTTCACAGTGGAAAATGAGTTATTTCATGTTGCCAGTCCAAACACAGCTCTTTGTCAGGCTGGAACCATATATGGAGGCATGGCCCTGTGGGCAGCTCCAAAATATGAGCCAGTTTCCAGTTTTTTTTCCCCTTTAATTACTTTAACTGACTGCTTGAAAATATGTAACATAGAGCACAGTTGTATTTTCGATCCAAGGTGAAAGGCAGCCACTCTCCAGCCAGTTACTAATTCAATTGAATCTAGAGGGAGATCCTTAAAGCCCTCTGCATATTCCATTAAGCTGCTCATTGTTATTCTATACCTGGTTTTAATTAAGAATAGTAGAAACCCAACTGTGTGATTTAAGTGTATGTGCATGTGATGTTGCTCTGAGGCGGGGCAGACACGCCTGCTCGTACAGTAGCTCTCTGCGGCGCAGTTCTTTTCTGCTAATCTCCATCTGATGATGGACACATTCATTCATTCATTCATTCATTAGCATTCATATGATTATGAGCTCTGCTGGCAGAGCCGAGCAGATATTGTAGGTTTTGGTGTATCTAAGGGACCACTCTGCACAGAGGAGGCATTTGGTGCCACCACTGGGTTAACTGCTTCATTTTCTAGGGAAATATTGTTTGGAGGCACAATAAGATCAGCAGTCACATTTTGCTCTCATTTATGCGGCTTGAAATGAACAAAGAAACAGCTTTTCGATTAGCATAAAACTCCTGTGTTTTGACCACTGAGACATTATTTCTCCCTTGCAATCATTTGGCCTCATCACACTCTTGTAATAAGTGTTGAGATTGGCAGTACAGCACTTCTGTTCAATAGATGGTGCTGAGCAAGGGTGTGGAAAATGAAGCTCCCATCCAGTCGATTTAAATGGAGAATTGTGATTAATTGGAATCGATAGTGTTAGCATCGACACTCGCCGCTTCCCATCTCTGCAACGCCCTGCCTTGACCCATACTTAATGTGCTTATGTACACTTTAGCTTGTCCACACATGCATGAACTCACACATACATACCCGAGTCATCATATGGTGAATGCACTTCATTAACGCTGGCTACATCTTAAGTCACGCCTGTGTGAGTTAGGATCCCCACATACACTCACTGGCACCACAAACACACACACAGCAGACTGATGAAGTCAGCCTGGAGAGATGTGATGAGGCTGGAGGAACAAAGGATTAGTCGATTGAGAGTTGGAAGCACAGCAGAGTCACTGCGGACTGAGTGCTCACAACTGTCTGAACTCAAGTTGTGAGATGGGCGATGTTTTCTCTCCTCTTTGAAAATGTTGAGTCTTTGTGGAACCATAAATTTTTGTCATGTCTGTGGATGACTTTTCAGGACTCTCTCCTGTGTCCTCTTTGGGCCAAATGTCAAGTCTCAAGCTCTTACACAGTCATGGTTATATCTGTAACTATTAGATGTGCATTAACTCAGGGCATGGTCTTCAACCTCGACTTTTGAAATGTCATTCCTCTGTGGGCCAATGCACTGCCTAAAGTTAAAGATTTCAGTTGAAGAAATACTGCCTCCACAGTGAACGAAGAATCCAAAAAAGGGAAATTCTCTTTGCGTATCGAAGTAAACGGGGGCTGCGTTTAACAACAGCAAAACTGTATCAAAACATCCATTTACAATCTCATTCTCATGCAGGCCGAGTCGCATGCCTGGACACACGTGTACATTGGAGTCCCACTTAAACAGAGTTCATACGCACGCACATGGTCTGGCTTGCTTTGGGCTTAGGCGGAAGCGTTTTATATTGTAATGTTTTAGCAAAATGGATGTGTTTGGGAAGTACTGAGCAAACAACTGGATAAACGAGACTTTGATTACACTGCAAAAGTTGTGTGAGAGTTTGTAAAAGCATGTTTTGATAAAGTTTTGCTTTTGTTAAACGTGGACACCGTTTACCGAAATTCATTATGAATTTTTCCTCTTTTTTGGATTCTCCTTCACAGTTAGGGCATACGAGAAAAACAATGTTTTCTTCATGAACTCAATGTAACACGTAGCGAGTAACTGATATACAGATGTAGCCTGGAAATCTAGACTCAAATCTAGAAAGATTTTGAGTTTGGCCCTCACTGATACACCCTTCCTACCCAAGGGGTGGCACTAACTGAGTCATATTAAATGCTGCCGCATGCAATTGGATAGCACAATAGCCAGTCAGAGCAAAAAACAAGGTGACATATTCATTGTACTAAGCCCCATTGGTTTGACGACCAGTGGGGCTAACTGATATATTATGCTTTTGCTGTATCCCGTCGGCAAAACAGCAAAAACATCCTTCCTGGAAACGAAGGCTTCTAGGGCAGTCTTCTGTTCATCTCTCAAGAAAAAAGATAAGTGTAGTTGGCTTAGCGGTCCTTCAGCAGCTGCCATCTTGGATGTTTACTTTTCGACTCCTACGGCGCAGCGCTGTCGTCATCATGTTACGCCCGCCCAGAGCCCGCCTCTGTCAGATAGACTGATCTGATTGGCCCGATGGCAATTCAGCGGGCTCTGCTCGTCGGGGCCAGATCCCCGTGCAGAGCAAATGCGAATTTGCTAGGGGTGGGGCATCTTGATTTCCAGGTTAATACAGATGGTCATTTTGCAGGTAAAATATTCCTCGTAAACCAGTCGATGCATTTAGTTTGCTCATAGTTCCTAAAAGTGTTTATTGTGCTTTGACGATATGTGAGGAGTGCAGTGTAAGCTACTTGTGTTCATGTTTGTGAAGTATGATTAAACAAACAAATCAGGTCGTCTGTATGTTAAGAAATATAGGCCTATTAATAAATATAAGCTACCAGCCATCACATATTGTTCACTTTGGGAATTTTGTAAAGTTCATTAATGTCACTCAGTAGCACAAATACATACTATCATGACAAGCAAAATAAAAAGGGTGCCAAGAAACCTCTCTATTGAAGCTGAGGAAAACAAACACAGTTCTGTACTCACTGTAGTAACTTGGAACACTCTAAAAAAAGCCCCTCAAAATGACCATATTTATATCAGTGAGTCATGCTGTGTTACCTTGATTTTGTGAAGAAAGTTTTGTTTTTCTTGCATGCCTCCACTGTGAGCGTAGAATCCAAAAAGGCCAACATTCTTCATGAACTGAAGTCATTGGGGATCGCGTTTAACAGCAGCAAAACTATATCAAAACATGCTATAACAAACTCTCACACAACTTGTGCAGTATAATCCAAGTCTCATTTATCCAGTTGTATACTCAGTACCTCCCAAACACATGCATTTTACATGTTACATTGAGTTCATGAAGAAAATGTTGTTCTCGTATGCCTCCACTGCGAACGGAGAATCCAAAAAAAACGACAACTCTTAATGAATTTCGGTAAATGGGGTCCACGTTTGACAACAGCAAAACTATATCAAAATATGATTTATAAATTCGCACACAACTCTTGCAGTATAATCCAAGTCTCATTTATCCAGTTGTATGCTCAGTACTTCCCAAACACATTCGTTTTTTTTTTTGCTAAAAAACCTTAGAATTGCAGTCTGGCTTTGAAATGAGCAAACCTAAGCGCATCTTTCAGTTCATTTTTAAATAGTAAGGTTTTAGCCAAAATGCATGTCAATCAGGAGAGACTCGTTCTAAGAGAAAAGAATATTTCTTTACATGTGCATGTAAGTATGAGAAATGTGAGAAGTCTTTGGTGATTCGACCCCAGCTGAGGATCTGGATGTAAAGAGGAATGGGCCTTTGATGAGCTGGTCCTGGCCTCTGGATAAGGTGACTGGAGGTGAATGGGGTGGAGGAGGGCGCTATGATTCAGCCTAAAATGACAGCTGACAGGAGCAGAGAGGAGAACAGATTTAAAGTTTGGCAGCAGCAACATGAATGGCTGAAGGATCGGCTAACGGAGAGGGAACACCCACAGTCAGCTGATGGGTGTGAGTGGTGGGAAGTGTCCCTGATTGAGCTTAGGCTCATGTGTTTTGAAAATACAGAGCATGCGACAGGATGACAGACTTGGTTTATACTGCAGGACTTGTGCAAGAGTTAGTAAATGGATGTTTTGACATAGTTCTGCTATTGTTAGATGTGGTTCCCAGTCAATCAATAAATCAACATGTTGCTGTTTTCTGTGGAGGCATGCGAGAAAAACAAAGGTTTCTCAACAAATTCAAGGGAACACGGCATGACTAAATACCAGAAATGGTCAATTTATGGTGCATTATTCCTTCATTACAGAGCAAATACAAAACCTAACCGATAAATTCATGGTCATGTTGTTGACATCATCAGGATAATGAAATTGATGAGCATAACTGGAAAGATAAAAGACCATCTGTGAGCATTTATTAGCTCACAATTGAAAGTGCAAAAGAACATGACATTCAGATTCAGTGAATTCATTATTACAGTAATCACTATCATCATGTAATCACCATTTTATCCTCTTGACTGCGGCGACACAACCTGCAATGATCTCATCTTTTTTTCTTAATAAATCTTCATTGAAAGCCTGATATATACTGCATCCAAGAATTCACCCTAACGCTTGCTAGACTGATTACTAGCGCTGCACTACAGCTGCTAATCATAAAAAGTATTTGATTCAGTGGGGAGCTTCAGTAGCTCTAATCTGAATGATTCAGCTGAGGCACTTTTTCGCACTCTGGCGTGATTATACAGTAGGTGATTGGCAGCTTTGATACAAAACTATCAGTGCTGGGATCAGCTAAGCCCATATTAGCTGAACTATTGTGCGGAGATATATTCTGAGACGCTGTGCGCGTCGGCCCCGGCCAGACGAGAATGTGTAGCTGTTGGGGCCTTATCTTGGAGTGTGATTTACCCTGGAGCCACTCTTGGCAGGGGATTTGAAGAGCTGTCTGTAGGTGAGAGAGGGCAGAGACGACAAATCATCACTCAGCAAGGCGTCAGCATCACTTCCTGCGTGAGAGCACAGTCAGAGCGGGCGAGCATGCATTCATAAATAGATAAACACTGAAACCAGCCTCTTTGTTTCATCCTCTGTCACACATTTTTTTATCCACTCATTTCTCTCTCTCTCTCTCACACACACACACACACACACACACACATTACCAAGGAAACATTCACAGTTAGCCCAAAAACTCAAGAGGCCCTCGGTGGTGAGAACACAACATGATATTCTTTTTGTTGCAGACGGAGTGGCCTTCCGACTGTTTTTTTTTTTAAACCAACTCTTCCCTCCTCACTAATAAACCCAAGAATACCATTTGCAGTTCACACATTGTAAGTTGTTTTTAATTGAAGCCATTGTTTGCAATTGTTTCGAACGCGGCCCGCGAGTGTTGGTTTCAGATCAATGGTTTCAAACGCAGGAAATAATTATTTTGCGTTGAGATGAAAGTCGGGGTACAGCAGCACAAACAGCCTGTGGATCCAGCCTTTTTTAATTAGTGCTGTGTGTCTTCTGCTCTGCGTGGCAAATTAACATCCACCATTGAGGATAAGTGATTGTGCTACACAACTGTGTGTGGGTGGCTGTGTGTGTGTGTGCATTAGGAGTTGTGTGTGCAAGAGGTCGGGGCTGGGTGGGGGCGGGGGTTGTATGTTTTGGCCTTTTCCGCTCAGAATCTGTCCTGAATATGGATTGCAAGATGTCACATCCAATATTCTGTTATGTTTTCCAGCTCCAAAGATTAGACCAAATATACATCTTGTCATAGTTTAAAACAGATAGGGGGAGTTTTTACGACTTCCCGAGCTGCTGTGTCAAAGGTCCGAGATCAGTCTGTTTGTTTTTCCAGCCTGCCTCGGAAAAATTATGGCTTTATTTTGGATGTTTTGAGAATAAATATAGTTGAAAGTTTAACTGCATAAATTTTTAAACAGGCGTACCAGCATTTTTTCTCAAAGTCAAATGCCAGACTCTCACCGCTCACAAAACGAGGATGAGAAAACACATTTTTGGGGTCTTTTAAATGTTTTAATGTACATCTGTGGAAGAATGTTTCACCTCTATTTCTTCCACATCTGAAATGTCACAAATATTTTGTTATTCTGAGTGAGTACTTATTTTACATCCTTGTCTCATCTTCATCTTTCAGGGATGCCCAGGTTCGCCAGCCAGCCATCGGCGGCCAATGTGCATCTAGGTAGCACCCAGGTGATGGCATGTGAGGTCAACTCGGATCTGGTGCCCTTCACCCGGTGGGAGAAAGATCGCCTCCCGCTGGAGCTGAGCACCAGGCTGGTGCAGCTGCCCAGCGGAGCCCTGGTGATCAGCAACGCCTCGGAGGCAGACGCAGGCCTTTACCGCTGTCTGGTGGACAGTGTTGGGTCGTCCAAGTCCAGTGACGAGGCGCAGCTCCAAGTACTGCCAGGTAATCTGAGGAAATTAAGTTTTGACAGACAGCGAAATGAAATGAAATGTTGTTATTAAAAATACAGATCAGTGAGCTTTTCTCACTAGATGTATGACTTTGATTCCAAAAAAGTAGGACTGCTGTGTACAACATAAATAAACACAGAATGCAATGAGTTGCAAATCCTTCTCGACATACAGTGGTAAAATAAATATTCAATATATGCCATAACACATTTTTCCAATGCAGCTATTCACATGAAATTTAGACCAGTTATTAGTTTTAACCCAATAACACTGACAGAGAACATGTTACATTTGAATACATCAAAATTATGCACAAAAAAAGGTGGAAGGAAACATGAAAGGCATGTTGAACATGCTAAGTGAAGTTTATTTAATACTTGGAGAAGCCTTTGTTTTCAGTGCCATCTTCAAAACACTTCCTGTATAAAGAAACTGATGTCTCACAGTGGTCGGGTGGGATTTTGGGGCCATTCTTCCACAGTCTTTAAACCTTGAAGATTTTGGAAGGTCTGCTTGTAAATCTTAAGGAAGAAATTTCACTGTTAAAACTTCAACAGTTGGAGTCCTCAGATCCCAAACACTTACTCAAGGCCTTTCTTAAACCACCTCCTACACCTTCTTCCTACACTCTTTCATTCTGTTTCCGCATTTACATCATAGACTGCAAAAATAATAGGTGTTGCCAGCGTGACAGCACCCATTGGTATGTGGATTCGCGTTTTGAAGCTTCAAGTTAAGCATTCGAGTTGTTGCCATCTAACTTTTTGGAGCCAGAAGTGACCATATTTGGACGAGAGGCTAGCGCTGTGAAGGAGCGAGGTGTGGATCTGACTGAGAGGACAGAGGACACTATCTGCGGACAGCCTGTTACTCAAAGCAGCCCGTCCTTAGTTAACTTTAAGCCTTAATAAAACGTAAACAGGTTAGTTGTATAAAAATTAACCCCCATACAGTTTCATAAAGGGTGAAATTAGCTATAGAGAACAAAGCTATTTTTGTACCAGGCTGTAAAGTTGGGCATTTTAACATGGGGGTCTATGGGGATTGACTGGAGTCTGGAGCCAGCCTCAAGTGGACGTTCAAGGAACTGCAGCTTTTGGCACTTCCTTGCTGGCTTCATTTTTCAGCCCCTAACATCGCAGCTTGGTTCACACAGAGGGTCAGCCACATTTAGTGCCATCCCAAACCACCCAGTGGGAAAGTGGGTTATAATATCCCCCAACAACAAGCCTGTATCGATGCAGACTTACTGACCAAGTGCAATGGCGTATTGTGTTTGTCATGGAAGACGATCTGTTCACCCTGACAAACATTAACTGCTCAACTGAGACAGACGTTAATATTATCGTTTAGATGTTAACATTTTAAATGTTACATGGTGTTTAGGATCAAATATACCGTTCTCTAGTCTCTAGAAAACAGTACACATGTTCATTTTATTGTAAAGTGTTGTATTTTTACAGGAGCTGTTACAAAAATAAGCAGCTTAGAAACATCAAGGGGAAAAACAAGATGATATTTGCATAAAAAAGAAAGTGAATGCCACCAAAGAAACTTGGGACTAAGTTTTACTTCTGTTTAATTTATTCAGTTATTTCTTTCTCGTAATGACAAAAAGATAATATGCAGAAATTCTGGTAAACAATAGGATCACATACAGATGAAATATAGGTTCTACAAATACATATGAAAAATGTAAAATGGGATTAAGCTTTATTTTCTTCCGTGGTTACAAAGAGTTACAACAGAGTGAAGTTTGTCCCAAAGCTTGCTGCTGTATTTATCCTCTACACTTTGACGAAGGGTGCTTCATTCAGCTGTGAAGGTGACTACAAACAGAGTTACGTTCAGCAACAAAATGTGAGAGGGTAGAGTCCGGTTTGGAACGTGTTGTTAAAAGAAAAGGTGATGCAACACAGTGGTAAACAGGCCCTTGCTGCAGGCATCACATTTAGAATGGGTGTATATTTACAGAAAACAATGAAGTTTATTGGTGTGAATATTAAACATCTTGTCTTTGTCCTGTATTCAGTTGAACAAAGTCGAAAAAGATTTTTAAGTCATTGCAATCTGTTTTTATTTACAGTTTACACAGCGCCTTGATTTTTTTTGGAATCGTCATTGTTGGATTTTACAGCCACAAACATCCATGCATCATCTGATTGACACTTTACTTCCATTGTTATTTAATATTGAAAGCATCGTCCCTGCGTGTCCTCAGTAGTACCTCTTAATCGAAACATTTTCACATGCTTGATTACGGTGCAATTATGTTAGAGCCTCTATTGTAGAACCACTTGTGCAGTAAATTGAAATTAAAATATAGTTCAGTGCATCATTTGATTAAAGTGGTACATGGTGTCCTCTCTGCGTCGCTCGTACCTTTAGCATGAAGAAATTGAATGCCGAAGAGAGAACTCCCAGTGGGGTTATCAGTAATGCTGCAGTAACTCAGCAGCAGCTCAAAAGGAGGCTGGATTCCATTGTGGCAGTGTCTCGTCTCACCCCTGCAGAAGTTTTATTTACTGAGTTGTTAAGCACCAGGCTCCTGGCAGCACGGAAAAGATATTAGAGGTCGTAAATCAGACTTCAACAAGACCCCAGTGGGGGTCTTTATCTTTGTATGTCTCCTCCAAGGATGTGTGGTGGAGTGGCACAAGGCTGGATGCGTACACAAGGAAAACTCATAAAACCGGGTGAGGAAATTGAAAGAAATTTTTGTTTGGATGCTACCAGATGTTGAAGAGACAGAAATACATTCATAGTTATTGGGTTTCTTTGAAGTTGCTGCAAATCAGCTTGAGAATATTGGGTGTTTGCTGTGAGACGCTGAGAGTTGGAGGAGGGCCCGGTGGAAATGATTTCACACAGTTTTGTTTTTTAATTAAAATCCTGGTTTGAGCTTCATAGAATTATGATCTAAGATAAACTGATAGTACTGAAGTCTTGTGTGTGAGCTGTGGTCACACAGGACCTGGATGTTGCAGGATCCTACTCAGGCAGTTAGTTAAGCTGGAATTATACAGGATCACTTTGAACTCCTAAAGAGCTGAGACTTCAGCTGTCTCAGACGTCAACATGAACATTATTCATCTGACCATAGTTGGTTTGGGTGTCAGGAAAGACGGCCCCTCTTTTGAAGTTTCTAAGACAGATGACACTTGTTATGTTGAAGGTTCTCCCTCCAACTTTAACCTCAGTTTTAACCCTGACCCCCGTTTTTTTCTTCTCGTCTAAGAAACCGGAGAAGAGCGGAAGCTGGAGTTCCTGGTGCAGCCTGCGTCTGTGACCAAGGTGTTGGGTGCCAACGTACTACTGCCCTGCGTCGCCACAGGTTTCCCTGTGCCGCACGTCCGCTGGATGTTTAAAGACAAGCTGCTAGAAGAAAGGTAAGAGCATGAACTGTGGCTGTAAGTGTGATTCACCCATACCTACTCAGAAATGAGAGACGCCTTAAAATGCTGCAGGTTTTCTCGGGGCATGTTTCTGCTCTTTCTTGTGTAGAAGCTTCTCTGCTATAACTTATTCAAACCAACCTTTCAAAATCACCCTTACCCATCAAAGTCCACACACTGCTGTGTTCAGCGCTCCCTCGCGCTCACAGATTCCCAGCAACGCAAGCGGAGCAAAGCAACACAGACCATAATGTGCTGCATTTTTGTATCCAGTGCCTCTGGTCTCCAGGAGCTAACCTGTAAGGCTGCATCCACACTAATGTGTTTCTGTTTTTAAAGGGAATTTTAAAACATAACGATCTTACAGACAATCGTTGTAGCAATGTTACAGAAATGACTTACCATCCATACTAACACTTGAAAAGGCATATCACATGACCAGTAGCGTACACTGGGCAGATTGTCTGCTCTGTGGATGGTAGCATAGTTTGAGAAACTACTACGGAGGTGCCAAAATGCAAGATCGGATATTTCTTTGATTGGAACAATGATGAATATAAGGCTGTCAAGGTGGCCGAAACAGATTGGGAATTGTTACAAAGAAAATATGGCAACATACAAGACCAGTATCCATGGCCGGAGGAAGCCTTAGCAAGGGACAGAAAAATAAAATGACAGAAGTGCTTAGACCTAGCTTTAATGCTATGACTTGACGATCTGTAACTGATAGTACCTTAAAGTCAACCCTGGAGTTTTTAAACTAAAACGGGGTTTTCAAAGTGTTTTCAAAGGTCGTCCTGACACAACAAGCTGATGGTCGAATGTTGGTGGGCATCTGTTTCCCTAGTTTTGTTGGTGTGCCCCATGCTGCTGGTACTAATGAACCTTTGCCGGCTTTTTTCCAATCGATTCAGAATGGTATAAAGCCGTCAGAGATGTCAGAGTCTGTCAGCGAATGAAATTACTCTGATTGGCAGATTAACTCAGTGTATGAGAAGAGAAACTGAAGTAAGGAGAGGAGACAGACGGCTAAAGTCAAGAGGGTGTGAGATCAAAACCAACTTGTTCTATTTGATGTTTTAAGATTCAAGATCATGTTTTTAGCCATTGCACTTTTTGGCAGAAATAGTTTGTTTGCTAGCACACAGCACATATCCTTTGTTCTGTGAACATCAGGTTGTGTTGTAAATGTGCTAACTAGTGTTTAAATCTACTGTCAGTCTTCCAGTTTTCCTTTTTGAATCAGGAATACAGTCTACTGCTGCCTGCTGGTGTTTAGAGTCGTTTCCGTCTCACAGAGGTAAAACGTACGGGCTGTAGTCTTTGCGTTGTGTTCAAGTGTGATTTTTTTTTTGGCTGAGACACAGCAACAATTGGTCTTCGTCACCACTATGATGTTGGTATAGAAGTTCCCAAACATGTGAGCAGTGCGGACGCCAGATGTAAACGTAGTTTTGCGTTTTAAAACAAAAACGTATGAGTGTGGATGTAGCCTCAGTCCTGGCGCCTGCTCCCCAAGGTGTTAATGCTTTCCTGCCACTGCTACTCAGAGAGCCCCAGGAGGGAGGGGGGCCTTGACGTGCCAACAGAGCCACTTCAGCTGGGAGATGAGGCTGCGGGGTTGCCAGCTGAGGGGAAGTTCACAAATTAAGAGCCAAGAGAGAGTGTCACAGCGGCTGTGCTCTCACTCCTCTGGCTCTCATTAGCTCAGGCGGAGCAACTCAAATCCCTGAGAGAGAATTGCAGTGGACACAGGAAGTTTGATTCTCACCAATTAAGAAAGCGCTTTGTTGACCTAAACCCTGTGTACCGGCCCTGTAGAATAATAACTTTGCAACTTGTGGGGTCAACAGAAAATAGCGAGAATCGGGCTCATTCATCTAAATCCAGCCCGGGAATGGGATTTCTACCTTCAGTGAAATTAAATGTAAGGTCATCACGTCGGTGGCTCCGGAGCGGTGTGAGCCAGAATATCATTAGACTTTCCTCCAACCTTTAGATCCATGCACAGCACCACATCTCAAGTTAAATGTCTCTAACACCTATGGAATCATCTGTGAGTACCTCTGACCTCCGCTGGGAGCTGGCTAAAAAGGGACTTATTAATCTACCTTGTATTAATTGCAAAACACTATCCAGCGTGCTTATCCGCCCCCCAAGGGTGTCTCCGTTGGTAATTAGCAAGCATACTCTGAACAGCCAGGGAAGTCTTTCCGATATTGAAGTGGACCTCCATGCTCCTGCCTTCAGAGCAGAAATGGATTGTGTGGCGAATACATTACCGAGACTGTTCTTTTGATTTTAATACGACATTGACAATTAAAAAGAATAGCAGTGAAACTTTCTTTCTTTTTTTTTTCTCCTTGAGAGTCTCCCGTCCCTCTCAGGCATTACATGAGAGATAGAAGAGCTGCTGTCAATTAAAAATCTGTGTGCCGTACAGTCTGAGCGAGAGAGAAAAGGGGAATCTGCAAAGAGCGTCTAATTGGTCTTTGGTGCGCGGCACAAACAGGGCCTTGAAAGTAACGACGCCGAAGCTGTAGACATGAGATGAAAGTTTATAAAGATGTGTCAAAGCCTCCAATTGAAGGCAGGGTGACTCACTGACAGCGGGGATTATCACATTGAGCTTCTGCCTCTGGTGCTTCAACTTGGTCATGTCTCTTGTTTTCTCTCCGTCTCTCTCCCGGTCTGTGTTCACAATAGCAGAAAGCCAGTTTTATCCTGAGCTGCAGATAATGTAGGTGATTCAAAAAGAAGTGCAGCATGAAACCATGTACGGCTGTTATAGACACATTCTGATTCTTGGGTGTCTCATTCTCCTCAGTAATTCTCTGCTAGTCGCTCCTCAAGCTGACTGACTCCTCAGAAGTACTTTCAGATACTTTTTAAAGACACAGTGGAATCCTTCAAAAGTCTTTTCAAAATGTGCCACAGAAAGGATTTTCTGCCATAAGTTGGATTTCTGTTATAAGTCTTTGAAGAGTCTCATTAGTATGTTTTTCATAACCTTCCGGAGACAGACATTGCTGTTTCTTTTGTATCACCTGTCCATATTGCCATGTAGGACTTAACGGCTGCAATAAAACTCTTTGATGTCTGTGATGACAGATGGGGACAGAGCAAAGACCTGAAATAAAAATTACGAACAGGTGGTTGCCTGGCTCTCAGTTGTAGAGAAGGTGATTTCTCCCTGTAGAGGAATTGTATATGTGTCTTTAAATTGAGATAATCACTGTGTCAGATGAGGCAATGACAGTCATAAATTCCTGCAGTGACTTTGTTAAAGACACGTTTGACATCTTTGCTGGGACTGAAGGGTCTGTCTGTCTTTGAGCATGTGGGTGAACAGTAGATACATATCTGGCAACACGATATCTATCACAATACAGGGGTTGCGACGCTGTATGCAAGGTGATCGATTGCAGTTTTTAGAAATGTAAATTTAGGAAAACAGTCTTACTGTTTCATGCAATCAGAACAGTGCAATCTGTTTTTATAGGGATGGGAATTCCTTCACAGTTTTTCACTTTTAATACTGTTTTATTATCTCCGAGTCTGGACACAATTTAAAAACAAACAAAACTTTACACTTTTACCACAAGTTTTATGACTGCATGGTGATACTCGTCGAGGCGGCTGTAGCCTGAGAGCTAGCCGTAGCAACAGTCTGGGAATGAAATGAGAGAACATTTGTACAGTATTTGTTTCTATTTAGGTTTTCTTAATCAAAGAGAAAACCTGCAAAGCCTGCCTGTGTGGCGCTGACGTTATTATAACATGGGAAATTTACCCTTGGTAATGGATGTGCTGCACAGTAAGGAGGCAGTGGCACCAGTGCACTGAGTGTCAAATACATGACATTCCTGCAATTTAAGCCCATGTTGCATAGAAAGATGTTTCAGCATATTGCTCATGTTTCCAGCCTTAATTTGAATTCTCATTTTACAGACACTACCAACAATGTTGTCCTATTTCTTTGTGAAATGAAGATAGATAGATAGATAGATAGATAGATAGATAGATAGATAGATAGATAGGTTTATTGTCCTTTTCAGGAGAATTATTTTCACATTCTGTACAGCCACAAGAATAGACATACATTACACAGGCAACTTCACAAGTTACAAAGACAACATCAATACCACAGACGTATACCTGCCACCATACACATATCCATTCCACACAGTTACAATCTTTTCATTCTTTTGTTTAGTTCAGTTATTGCATATGGAATGACGCTCTTGCTAAATTTTATTTTCTTCCAAGCTAGCCACCTGTATCATTGGCCAGATGGAAGGAGTGTGAAGTATGTGTTTAGGGGGTGACTGGGATCAAGTGCGATGGAGTGCACTTTGGTATGTTTCTTCCTCTCCACCATGACTCCTTCCTGTTGCAAGTTTCTGTTAGTGTAGATGAATGAGTTTGATGTCACTGTGCAGTGCACGTGTCAGAAGACATGGCGGCATTGATTAAAGGAATTGATGAGCTTGGAGGTGAACGATTCCGATGGATTGGACAGTTTGAAATTGGTTCTCGAGTCCCATCTTTTTATTTGTGTTTATCACAGTCATTCACACATCCAACATCATAGCACTACTTTTTGTGCAGCCTGAAGAAAGGAATTTAAATTTTCCTATATCAGCAAAAAATAACAAAGTGCTTGCATGATTCTTAAGGTAAACAAATTTAGATTTTTTTTCTTAAAGAATCAAAACCATGTCACAAAACATACTGTCACAATATCAAAGTGAATTAAACATTTTCTGACACCCCTTGTGCAGTGGTTCCCAGCTGGTCCAACCACAGGGTCCAGATTTCTCCTTAGTCATTAGTTCAAGGTCCACACAGTTGAATATATTCGTTGTCATACTTGCGTTTGGCCATGTCTTCGAGCTAGTTTGCTTTCTCTGTCAAGTAGCTGTCTGTTATCACTCACTCTGCAGCAGGAAACAGCACTTCAAAATAAAAGCTCTAGGTGGGAAATTCACTGTACGTCAAAATAAAGAGTGTTATTGCAAACTTTACACATTTGTGATTCACTTATGGTCCACTCAGAATGGACCTGCGACCCACTTTTGGGCTGCAACCCACTAGTTGGGAACCCCTGCCTAAGTGTTCATCATACATATAATGTGCAGAGTGTGATAGTCAAATGGTGACAAGCTCAGAGACATAAAGGAAAACAAATTTGTCTCTTGCTTCGTACAGTTGAGCACAGAAGCGTGTAAGACTATCCCCTTGGTGGGTCAGCATCATCGTTAAAGACAAGACTGTTAGTCTTTTAGTCTGGACATCATGAGGTGTCCCAGATTCTTGCTTTTCCACAGAGACACTTTACACATAAATAAAACAAGTGTTCCTGATGTCCCGTGTTTGTTCCGTCAGACTGTTATCAGGGTGATGTTGTGTAGTCTAATTAAATCTATCTGTTAAAAATCTGAACCATTGACATTTAATGACAGAAATTAACTTTTTTTGGTCCTTTTTTGTTATGCTGTCTGTTATTCTCTTGTGTGGAGTTACCCAGCTGAGGTATCTCCACACAGTATCTTGAATGAAAGATTGATATTGCTGGATCAATTACACTATGGCTTATTCTGCCGTAACATGCTGTTTATGCATTCCCCAGATCCCAGCCTCACATTCATTTAGGCTCCGAGCAAGTCTATTGCCAAGGACACCGAGCTCACCATTTATTCTGATTAAGCTCAGCAGCACCGTGACAGAGTATGTAACACTTGAAGCTGTTCAGTCAACACGTTGGAAAAGGCATTTTTAGCAAAATGCCCTGTGTGTCATCAATAGCATCCCCCAGGTGCTGGCGCACACAGAGAGACAGGCCTTTGGATTTCTCACACACACTGGTCCTGATGACGCTCATGAAAAGGGCAGTCATCTTTTGTTCTTGGGAGTATCACTCTATCACCTAATAGAATTCCCCAGCAGTCAATAAAATGGATGAATTATGCATGACCGCCAGCAACAGGGAATTGACAGAGCATGTAAATCAACCCCCTTCCAAAGCCTCCAAGCCGTCCGTCTCCTCTCCTCCTTGTCTTCTCGCCTTCATTTAAATATGATTGTGTATATTGTATTTACTTGTGTATAGAGAGAGAAGCATGGTGAGGGAAATTTGTTTGCAATTGGACTATTATTGGACTGCAGTGTAACCCTCTTTCACATATGTCTGGCATACAAAAACGCACACATCACCTTATTCATTTCGCCCTTTTTCCGGGTGAGAGAATAAAAGAGCACACACACACTCACGCGTACAGATGCATAGGCACACTTCTCTCCATGGGAAGTCTTTTTCAGTGAGCTACCATGGGAACTACACAAAGGGAAAATGGCTTTTAACCCCATTCTCCATGCCACAGTATGTTACTGTTTTAGAGTAAGAGCCCAACAGTTTGTAGTGTTGGGGTTTAAATCAAAATCCTGACAACTTTACCTGGTAGAAAACTGTGTCAATAAACCTCATTTACAAGTTAAATTATGATAAAAAAGAGCTATAATAAACAGATGTTTGATAGTCGCTCCTTGTGCCCCTCCTATCAAATTCAAAACAGTTTTTTTTTCCTCCACAACTAATGTTCATTACTCGATATTCTTAAGAGTCGGTCTTGGGAACACAGCCCCTGCAGGATGCTGCGATGCTGTGATTGCAACAATCAACTCAAATTCAACAAATCCCCTTCGTTGCAATTTTGTCCAATCACTGCAACTTTTCCGCCAATTTTACAAATCATTGTAGTTTCCACTGAGTCCATTTATAGCAGTCTCCTGCATAACCTCACCAAACTGACTCCCTTGTTTCTGGTTGTGCAGATGCAGACATGTGCGTCACGAACGTCTCACATTTACTAGCAAAGATTACTGCCAAAAAACGAGCAAGGCAATTTCCTGATGTTCAGCAGGAAACTGGGAGTAAAATGTCATGCACCGCATGTAGCATTGTGGTGGTAGACAAACGAAAGTCATCAATGCATCAAGTGCTTTTCTACAACACCTGGAGAATGGTGGAAACGCTTTGACAGCAGATGAGACACATCACCTTATGGGGCTGTACACATGCCACATCTTTAACCACCTGGAAAACACGGATTAGAGTTACTGTTAGGGTTAGTTTTGTGCCTTATTTGTGCCAGCTTTCAAGAATGCGGCGTCAGGTTGCCTCTGAGGTTGCGAAGCAGCGCAGAGCTGATCTTCTTCCAGGAGCTGTTAACAAGTGTGTAGGCTTATCGTCTGTGGGACAGATGCAAAGCTCTGGGTAGCCCTGCACTGACATGATCAACTTGTCCGTGTTTATCACAGATGGAATATATACGGAAGAAGAGAAAGATATCTGTCAGCTGTGATTGGTTGGTCCTGGTCACATGACATGTGGTGTGGGCTGCTGCATGCCAAAAGTTGAACTTGTTACCTCGGCCAAGGAGGTTATGTTTTCACCGGCTTTGGTCTGTTTGTCTGCAAAATAACTCAAAAAGTTTTGAACGGATTTTGATGAAATTTTCAGGAAAGGCGGATAATGGGACAAGGAAAAGATGCTAACATTTTGGTGGTGATCGGTTGATGCAAAGTGGATAAAATAATAAAAACGTCTATCGTCTGACAGCCTCAGCAGCAATTCCAATTTCTAAAGACGGTGAAAATAGCGCCATCTTGTTTGTCTTGTCGTACTTGCTAAATATTGTTGTAATTCTAAAGTTGAAATTAATGTTCTGTGTTGGAAAAAAAGAAAGTGAAAAATACAAAAAAACTTATTCTGTGTTGGTACCAAATAAAAACGAAATAAATACACCACAGTGTCTCCATGGTGAAGGCATATATAACCTAATAATGATAGTGATGCAAATAACCTAATTGTGATGCAGGCTACAAAATCTGATGCAGAGGGGGAGGGAATATCACCTACTTGGCGGAGGTCTGCGCTCTCTGAGTGTTTTTCTAGGTTTTATCTGGGGGCACCGCAAAAAAACACGGATGTGTACGGCCCCTAATGGCGGCTGTTGCATACACATCAAGCGCATAAAGCAAGTGTTGAGAGACTCATGGTGGGTTAAATTAAATTGGCATGGTTAGTAGTGACGTTAGTGTAGTATAAACCACAATCTCAGAACAGAGTGGTTTTATTGTCACAACAACTTTCCATTTTTAATGAATAATAAAAAAAAAAGTGCAACTGTTTTTGTAATTTTCACATGCTCCTACGATGTCATTACGAAAAAAGCCTTTAAAAAAAAGCGCCTGGTAATATGTCCTGATTTCCTTCTTCAAAAGAAAATTTGCAAGTACAGGAAGAGAGATGATGCCAAATTTCTATTTTGTTATTCACATGAAGATATAATCTTTATATTTACAGCCTGGTTGATTTGCAGTATCTGTGGCTGCTGGTGGGAACGTCAAGTGTATTTTAATAATGGTAATACAGGTCGCAAGGTTGAGTTCGAAATGATTCGCGTTACTGGCAGCAGTAATGCCACTTGTTAGCTGTATCAAACAAGGAGTTGGAATTGATGAAAGTCATAAGGATAACTGTAATGTCGCATATCAACATGTCTCATTGTGATATTGCCAGTTCCCAAACAAAATTTTGCAGTAGGAATTCCAGATGAGTGGTAATGATGTGGAATTCAAACCCACATCACTTTTATAATGGTTTGCAGATTCTGATAGCTCTGGCAAAGCTGCATTGCACACAGAAGAATCAGTTTAAACTACTGAAGAGACAGCACAGCTCAGTAAATGGCACTGCCATTTAAAATTCCATCCAAGCTAACAATCCTTCAGATGCAATCATCTGTAATTGTCTGTATTTTTGAGTGAAGTCACAAAGTGACACTCAGAACTTTAACCCGCTTTGTTCTCAACATCCTTTTAAGTGCAGTCACATTGTTAACACCCACACCATCAGCTGCTGTCATTGATTTTTTTTTTTTTAATTCTCAGTTTCGTTTTTTCAGACCAATTTTAAGACATTCTGCACTGTCTGCTCTTTACATGTTGTTTTCAAACTGACGGTGTAATAAAAAACATGGGTGGTGCGACTGCACCTTTCAGCCTGTCACAGATACAACCTATCAGTGTTAATGGCCTATGATTTTCATTTGCTCCTTCCCTCACAGTAACTGTTAGCGAGGTTAATGGCGAATGTCCGTCTCATGCTGAAGTCATCCTGCAGCAGCAGCAGTTCTTAGCGGTGCTTCAGAGTCAGAGTCTTTGGAAAGCAGCTGACTAACACAACAGTTACTCACTCCACTGAATACAAAGATTTCTGCCTGGCTTATTGTTGAGGAGGAAAAATAGAGAGACATAGCTTCTTGTCATCTGAATGCAGACTGTGCGTATGGAAGTAAACTCCCTGCCCATCTGTATAATACAATGCGACCCAGTACAACAGCTCTGCACATACTGTGCTGACTTCCTTCCAAATGAGATGTTCAGTTTTTGTAAAAACTTTCCAGAGGCTTTAATCCAGCTGTATGTATATTGCAGAGATTGTAGTTGTTGGTGGTGTTGTAACATTTAACCGCCCTGGGGTCTGTGAATGTGGTGGGTAAAAGATTAGAAACACCTCTTAATATAATGCAGTCCAACACAACATCACTGCTAACGACTGTACAACCTCAGAAATATTCATAAAGTTGAATTAATACCTCTCTGCCATTATTATCTGTGTAAAGCCTAGTTCAGAGCAAAGAATCACAATGAGACAAAGTGAAACTTGCAACTACTTTTAATGCACCAGCCTGCAACGTTCTTAAACCTACCCGTTTACACCAATATGACGACTAGATGAGATGGTGTATCGTCTCAATAGTGATAAGTAATAAGTACTAAGATTGCGACTAATTATTGTTTTCATTACTGGTGAAACTGCAGATTGTTTTTACAAATAATCCATTAATTAGCATTCTTAAAAAATGTGGAAAATGCTCATCACAATTTCCCAGAGTGACAATGTTGAATTACTTCTTCTATCCAGCCACAGTTCAAAACCGTAAGACTCTTCATTTAGAAAAGAAAAGCAGTAAATTTTCACGTTCAGGAAGCTGGAACCAGCAAATATTTGACACCTTTGCTTGAAAAGTAACTGAAACGGTTAATCGATGGTCCAAATAGTTTCAGATTAATTTTCTTCCAATTGATTTGTCGAGTAATTGTCCAAGAGTAGTTTTTTTATTTTGGGATTCTTTTCCGTTGTGAGTATGTGTGTATGACATGCGCACATGCAGCTAGCAGCAGCAGGTAGCCACCATCTGGCTAGTTAGAAACGGGTTCCTGTGAAGTTGATTCAAAACACACATTAAACACACATTAAACATGTCTTAATAGCGACAATTTCACAGTCAAGTACACAAATCAGCTTCACTGTAACTGGCAGCATTCACAGACAAACACTTGTCTTTATCTGGACACGTTTTCCCCACAAATACAACATGCTAATGTTATTAGCACAAGCCTATGGCATTTTACATTGTATAAATTAGCCTAGTGGCTAGTGGACTTTTCCTCTACTCATATGAAGCCAGGGACAACAGCAACATTAAACAAAGGTAACAAAGCAAAATTAGATTCTATCACAGCTCACAAGGTTCACTGACAAAGCAACTGGCTTATACTGAACACATTTTCCAAACAAATACAACATGCTAACATTATTAGCACAAGCCTATGGCATTTTACATTGTATTAGCCTAGCGACTCGCAGAAATTTCCACTGCTCATATGAAGCCAGGATAAATCACACAAAAGAATTAAAATGTTTTTTTGTGGAGGCTTTATTGTCTTCACAGTGTATTGTTTCTTTTCTGTGAAATTAAAGTAAATAAAAGCTTTGTCTCCACTGAGGGAAATGGTTTCAGCTTACAAGAATAGACAGGTCTGCGTTGCCATGACATTTCTGGGGAGGTGCACATCAGGCTACGGTGTAGGTTGCGGTACAGTGTTGATTCAGAGCAGAAGTATAAATCACACTTTAGTTTTTAAAACCAGCCACTGGTGACTTGACACCGATGAGTCGCAGGTGACATCATCAGCTGGCAGGCCCGTTTACACAGCTGCAACTTTTACCTGCAAAGTTTTTTAAAGAATCTTTGGTCTGAACTGGGCCTGAAATTTTATATTAGATTGCATCAGATTTTAGAGGTTCACCTAATAAAGTGTTTATAAGAAGAAGCATCCAAGAAAGAGTTCAGATCCATGTGAGCCTGAATAGCAACTCTCCTGCTCCACATGTTTCCCTCATCGACAGAGGCTGGCATGTACAGTACTGAAGGTGTCCAGTACATTCTTTCACACACTCAGGAGGCTCATATGGTCAGAGTTCTGCTCAGAAACCCAAAATTTCCTCAACACTGGAAAAATGATATATGGCAGCAGCAGCAGAGTGAGTTAAGGTAATGGAGTGGTTCTGCCTGCGTGTGGGGCTGAGAAAACAAGACAAGCAACATGGTTTTCTGGCAGTGGAGCATAAGAAGCCTCCTTTTTAGGATCTCTCTCTGTCTCCAGCACATCACAAACACACACAATCTCTCTGGCTCTCTCCAAAGCATGCTTCCTGTCACAGCATCTATTGTTCTTCTTTGCATTCTTGTCATAATGTTGCTTTTATTGTCATGTAGGAATTGAGGATAAGAGGATTACACTGGGTTCTGGCCATTGGCTGAATATACAGTGAGAAGAAAATCTGCTCACAGACATACTCTAATTACCTCTAAAAGCAAAAACCGTGCGGCATCATCAGTTAAAATAGAACTAACGATATGGGTTTATATTCACTGTCAGCCTGGATCTGCACATTGTCTCTAACAGCGTTTCAAACAGCTCAGCTGCAGTGCTTTACTGTGGCCCTTCACTACACATAATGTGGATATACGTCCCATTTAAAGACTCTATAATCCAGTGGAGTGCTGAAGTTCCGCAGACGTGACACAGCACGGGACACACAGGGTTCACGTGGCTTCGAGTGGCCCACCAGAGCCATCTAAAAGTATATTATGTGAGTTATGGGCTGCAGACTTCATTGTAATATGCACTAATCAAACGATCGGTTTACTCTAGGGGACCCTGGTAGGGTAAAAAAAAATATTAAAAAAAGCAAATAAAGTCAGGTATGCAAGAGCTGTTTTTGTCTCGAGGGCCCTGCGGCTTTCCATTACCAGCCAGAGGAAAACAAAAACGTTTTCATGGCTGAGTCACTTGAGAAGCCCCAGCCTGTGCTGCTGGCACTAGGTTGTTTCTCACATTAATTTTCTATTTGTTTATTCAGTCATTTATTTCCTTAGCTAGTCTGATTTATTTCTTCTCCACTCTGTCTCTCACATCCAGTTCCCTGTTTACTAAAAGCTCATATCTGAACAGGAATAGTTAAAGAACAAAATGTTTGTTTTTTGGAAGCGGGAGAATTCATTCCTGTCCGCCCTGCTTGGCTGCGAAATGAAATCCTACTGCTTTCTTCACACCTTGAACATGATTCAAATTCATGGAACTGTTGTGATTACGTTCTGGTCAAAAGGGGGAAGTTCAATTTGCGTACAAAGATGGTGGAGGGGTTTGTCGACATAGAGGAATGTAGGGAGTGAAAAAGGAACCTGATTTAAACGGAGGAAAAAAGAGGCCAAACAAATAAAAGTTTAGAGATTGTCACTCTATCCATTAATAATGAATCCTCCTTTTTTTGTTGTGACAGTTGTGATTCAACCTGCCTCCTCTTTGTGCTGCAGGTAGCGTGACCCATGCCCAACCACTGTCACAGCGCCACTGATTGCTCTGTGACAGCCTACTGCATGCCTTCATCAACACACACACACTCACATAGCCTTACTTCTTCAGTGATCTGCAGCTTCCCCTCGCCCAGGTGTACTGACCTTGCCACCACTCTGTTTTACGGAAGGCTGAGTCACCACTCACACATACCAAATGTGTTCTTCCCCCCTGAAGCCCTTCTCTGAATTCTCTGCGGCTGCCACCGCCTTCAAAGCTGAATGGCAGAACAGGGGACGAGATTGTGTTAGAGACCTCTACACGGTGACAGGACATCCTCAACACCTTTTCCGGACCAGTTACTCGCTAGAAAGGATCAGAAAGAAGAGGGTGTTGTTGTTCTTTCCACCGTTTTGAAACTTAGAGATGATTTTTAAGTGTTACAATAAGGGCTCGGTACCAAACTTAGAACTTCAAGAGTAGCAACTAAATTATGTAGGTACTGCCAAGTGCTGATTCATGTTCATTGGTGCCAAATTTTGGTACCTGGGAGTGCTTCTAAATGAGAACCCCAGGTTTAGACAAGAGATGGAAGTTCCACGAAGGGCCCCCAAGCCTGGAAGACAGCCACAGAGCTCCAAAGAGCCACTGAGTTCAACTTCAGATAGGAGGCAGAAGTGCCCTGAAGCAGTGAGCTGCACTGTTGGCCGCTCTGTTGGCCGCTCCATGGGTTGCTCCGTGGACCAGTCCGTCGGCTGCTCTGTCAGCCGCCCTGTTGGCTGCTCCGTCGGCTTCCCAGTGAGCCAAAACTATCCCTGCAGTGCCAATCTGTCGCAGTAGTTATGGCGTCTGGTCTATTTTTATTCTATTCTTTTTAACTAATAGAAGACACTCGTATACTCAGACAAGCAGACAGACAGAGTATTAGCTCTACGTGTCATAAGAGAAAAGAGCAGAAGATCAGAACTGCTTTTTTCTCTGCTTCTTAGGACCTGTTGACAGTGACGTCATACTGTTACCCATGGCAGCAACAAGCATGGCTGAAAGCGAAATTATTATCAACTCCTTGGTGGTTCCAAAAAGAGGAGCAGCTTCAGCAGTGTGGAATAAACTGTGGCGTCCTGAATGTTTTATGAACAGCCCCGGACTTCTCAGTCTCTTTTAGTGACTTACAGCTCAGAGGGAACTCATTCAGCGGCTCCTCTGGCAGCAGCACAGCGTCTCTCCCTCTCCTCTCTCGCCGTGCACACACGGGAGTCGGTGTCGTCAAGTGATTTTGTCATAAACCTTTGGTAATGTAAACCTACGTGATGCTCACATCTTGACAAAAAACTACATATTTGTGAGTGTGCAAAAATTGTGGTATCATAATAGCCTGCCACAGGTTACAGCGTGATGATTAGAGGAGAAATGGCAGAGCATAAAGGTCCAGGTGGAAAACAAAAGAACAACTCAGTCACTTAGGATTTTACTTAAAGAAGGAAATCACCTGTTGATTTATATAGTTAGTTGTACTACTACTACTACTACTAGCTACTGTTTTTGTTTAGTTTTTACTGAATATTTGAAGGCAAACTGTAAAACTATGTCACTTATTTTGTTGCAATTCTGCCACATCAAGAATATCGTTTTTGCAATAATACCCTGAAATATCATTATATTACTTTAGAGCCACATCGCTCACCCCTATTTTGTTATTATAAAGAAAACAAACTACCGGGGGGAGTTACCATTGGGTACCTGATACCGACATTGATTCAAATGTGAACAGTACCCTACCCTGTGTATAATAAGGCAAATACAAAATCTACAAAGTTTTTGACAGGTAAACGTTTTTTTTTAATTGCACCTTTGTGGCCAAATCAGCAATCTCAAATGTATGTGTATATCAGTTTATTGATACATATTGATTAAAAATATTTTAAACTATTTCAGTACTCAATGTGAAATTTCCCCGTGGTGTCGAAAATGGTACAGAGTATTGATATATGTCAAGATATTGTACTGAATTCCACCCTGGTGACACCACTAAGCTGGATATAACACCATTATATATCCTGTGTGCACATCACAATGGAGACAATGTGGAAAGTTGCTGCTGCTGGAAGTAGATTTAGTAAAACCGCAGACTCAAAACCTGCAGAGAGAGCAAGGCCAATTAGCATTGTGCGCCTCGTCTGCCTGACACATTTACCTGTAATCCTCACGTTGCTTGTACTGTATGAATCCACACATGGGCATCTGCTGTTTTGTAACAAGATAAAAAGTGACAGTGGCAACGCTGAGCTAATTTCACAGCCCTTTGTAGGTGAATTCGGATAATGCCGTTTTAATTACAGCCTCACTTAGTAGCATCTCACACCAAGGACCTACAGCTAATGCATGAGATATCCTTCATATCCATGCAGCAGACGCTTTATCTTTATTTAAATGACCACAAGTGCTACTTCACAACAGCACGAGGTGTCTACAGCCCATTCAGCTCACACCAGTTTACTTTGTCTCCGTCTCTCATGGTTTATTAACAGTAACACATTCTTTGTTCCGCAGAGCACTTTAGCTGCTGCAGTTAGACAGACTTGCTCTGGTTTGATATGTGCTGTGTGTTCTGCTTTCAAGTACAAGAGAAAGCTGTCAATGGCCTTTATGGTGCATGCGGCACTAAAGGCCAAGAGTGTGAATAGTTGTCCTGGTGAGGCTAACTGCAGGAATGCCTGGCACAACAAACTCAGGGACGTGTCTGAGAGGACTTTCTCATTCAGCGGGGATTTGACATGCAGAGCCTCTCAGCAGAGTCAGACGTAATCTATAATGTGCACAGGGAAGTGTTCAATGTACAGCAAGGCATTTGGCATTTCAATTCAGTGCAGTTTTATTTTTATATCCCAAGATCACAAATCACAGTTTGCCTTAAAAGGCTTTACAACGTACGGTGCCTTCTGTCTTTGGACCCTCACAGCGGAGAAGAAAAAATCTCTCCCGAAAAACCCTTTAACAGGGGAAACATGGAAAGGACTTAATTTCCAGTGGTTCTGTATTTTCTGAAGCCTAAAGGCCTTCACCAACAGTGAGGTGTTTTTACGCGAGCACTTTCACACACATTGTGAATGTTATGTACTGAAAAAAGGACGTAGATTTGATTCGAGAACATGTCCAAACCAAGAAGGCAAACTTTATAGCTCCGTTCTACCTTGTCAAAGACAGCCCATACCAGATATCTACTCTTTCTGTTGTTACCTTTCACAATAAAATCCATTAACATATACGTTGTGTAACTGTTTACCAGAGGAAACTCAGATTCACTCTGAGCACTTTGCCAGAAGGAAACTCAATAAAACAGAGTGAAGTAGCTCAAGCTTTACAACAACTTACCTCAGACAGACTGCCCAGTAGTTGTTACAAATTTGCATCGCTGCCGGTATGAATCTTTTTTTTTTTTTATGAAACCCACATTTAACCAGGTAAGTCCCGTTGAGATCGATCTTTTTTACAAGGGAGACCTGGCCAAGACAGCACACAAAAAGTTACAGTCAAACAACCACACAAGAAAACATGTAGAAATATTAGAACACCTACCCACAATGACAAGAACCAACTGACTCGGGCGTCTAAGGGTGCTTTCACACTTGCCCTGTTGAGTTCAGTTCAAGTGAACTCAAGTTCGTTTGCCTCCTAAGTGCGGTTCGTTTGGGCAGGTGTGAACACAGCAATCACACTCAGGTGTGCACCAAAACAACCAGACTGAGACCTTCTTGAAGAGGTGGTCTTGGTCTGGTTACAAACGAACTCTGGTGCGGTTCGTTTGTGGTGAGAACGTGTTCCGACCTGGATCTGAACCAACTGCAGTCACATGACACATTGTTTGGGTTAAACATGAGCATGTTACAGTCCTGGAGGATTATTAATGTGCACCTCCTCCTGTACTGCCTTAATATGCACATTCAGCACATCCAATGCATCAAAACATTGTTTTCTAGTTGGAGCCGCGCCTCGTTTTCAAACTGTATGGTTTGACTAAAATGAACAATGACAGCAATATAGTCCACGATGAGCAGCGCTAAAATCAACCTGCGTAGTTGTCCCTCCATTGTGACATTAGAAAGTGTCACATTTATCTTGCAAGTGTACTCTTCTTCAACGTTTGCTTTACTTCCTGGATTTTTTCCCACATAGAAATTCTGACCAATCAAGAGCAGCTTTCTCACACAAGGCATTTGATCTGGTCTGCTTGTAAATGCTGCCGTACACGAGTCCCTGATTCAGACCAAAGCAAATGAACTCTAGGTCTGAAGGCACCCTAAGCGTCATTGAGAGATACCCGAGATTACCAAGATTTTGGAACTATGCCGGGCGCTTGACTTTTTCAACATCTCGTTAGCGGATCTGTAAGCCATCACATGTGGTCAAAGTGTCGGAGTCACAAAACTAGGTCTGTCACCATGTTTAAGTGCTCTTGTGTGAGGACGACTAAAACATGATGTTGATTCATAATGAATTACGTTTGTTGTTATGTTACTGTTTCTTAGCTCATAGGCTTAGTGGTGTTTTTGGGGTAATGGTATAGAAAAACGGAGCATTTGAATACTGATTTGGACATTGATCGCCATGGCAGCGATCGAAGCTTTGAGGCATTTGGGTGAGCCCTATTAGGCACATTATTGCTGCTGCTAACATCAGTGAGAAAAATGTACAGAAACTCCACAAAGCAGCGATGTGTACTCACATTTGTCTGAGTTTCTTATATTTCAGGCACTTAAGTTTTACTCATATCAGACATTAAGTCTCGCTAACCTGAAGCTGAAGTGTGTGCTGACTATTATACTTTTATGTGACTGTGCTTCATGCTGGAATTAATAGTCTATTTTATCCCTTCAATACAAGTGAAACAGTGATGTCATTTTGGTGACAGCAGGTCGAGTGCCACTCGAATGCTCTCCAGCACAGACAGACAGGCAGATGGTCTCAATGCCAGTGCTGCCAGAGCTAGTCAGGGAGAGAGAAACAGGAGCGGCTGCAGAGGCTCTAGCAAGTCAGCAGATTGTTTAAAACTAAATCAACCTGATGCATAGAGTTGTTTGCCTCAGTGCACTCTCTCCCTCTGCATGTATCCTCACCTCCTCTGCGCAAAAACCATTATGCACTGATCTGGCTTTCCTCAGTTGCATCTCACTTGCCGGGGCCCTCTCTGAATTTTTATCTTCCTCGGCTGGCTCTGACTCTCCTCTCTGTTTTCTCACCCTCTGAATGCAAAGTTCTCTCTGTAAGCTATTGATTTCTGTTTTCTTTCCTCTCAGCCTCCTCCTACTCCCATGCTCCAGTGGTTGTTGAATCAAGCTAGCACTTGGCCACAGACTGCGTCCCCCCTGGGCCTATTGGGAAAATCAAAGATGGGTCTGTTTAAAATGGAGGAGGGTCACTAGTTCAATAAGAGACTATACAAATAGATATGCGGTTATATTTTTGGATTAGGCGTAAATAGTTTAGAATAATGAATATTTAAGATTGCCCAGCCTGTTGGAAAAGCATGACTGATCTTACACTCGAACAGTTGTTATTCAGTTTTCACTGAGCTTGTCTCCTGCTGCTGTGCGTTGCAGTATGTAAATGTATTTTACACATAAAAAGACTGTATTTCATAATGTTTCAATGGAGGGACATAATATATAATTGCATGTTTGAGGACAACACAGTGAACAGCACTTGGAGCCTGCATGAGAAAATAAGACACTCACATTGTGTTGAGGTTGTGAACCTTCAGTAATCATATGATAATTTTGCTGCAGATAAATATGACCTCTGTCAATACTGAGTGAAAAGAAACGGCAGTTCTTGAATCACTTCTCCTTGTTGGATTGCAGTATTGTTACTCTGTATATGCATGTCACCGCACTTAATTAAAAGCTGATGAAAGAGAACCTGAACATTTGTTAAGGCGATCTAACCACTGCAGCAGTGACACTTTACAAACTACAGTACAAGCCCCAGCTGTAGCTTCAGTATGACATGTATTTTTTAAACGTATTCGTTTATGCCACAAGGTTTTTATGAATTCTTGAGCGGCTCATAAATCATGATTGCAGTTGACTGTGCTTTTTGGATCTTTTATTTATTCAGAGGGTTGGTAAAAGGTGACAGAGCCAGGGAGGCGAGGAAGAGACGGGGAGTCAACCTCAGGCCAGTAGGTGAACACGGAGCTCTAGAGGCTGCGACTTTTACTACTCAGTGCAGTGATCTGAATGAGCAGGGAGGGAATATGCTTCATGGAAATGGACTGTTATGACTTGCTACATATTTTACAAGTCTGGCTATAAAAGAAGGTACGCTGACGTCCGAGGCATGTGCTGCTGACAGCGTTACATGTAGCAAAGCCCAAAAGGTCATGAATGCTATTTTTAGAAAGGAATCAAGGCCACAGACTTGTTCACAGTCACACCTAACTACTTTAATTTCTTTCTAACAACTTTATCTCTTTGTGTTTCCAGTGAGGGTCGTGTGGAGCTGCTGGGTGGAGGCAGTGTCCAGATCTTCAATCTCACAGAGGAGGATGCCGGCATCTACACCTGCATGGCGGACAATGCCAACGCAACCATAGAAGCCCAGGCCCAGCTCACTATACAAGGTACCTTCAACAACCCACATTGTCTGCTACATATGCTGTGTGGACCGAATATTACCACAGGATTTAAAGGGGCTCCATGTGTAATTCAGAGCGTATCTCAACAAGTTTCTTAATGTAGAGGTGGCTGAGCCGCCACGTAAGCAGGATTTATACTTCTGCTTCACATCAATACCATACTTACACCATACCTATGCTGTAGCCTGACGTGCACCTCTGAAGAAATGTAACTACACGTTGTGGCGACGCAGACCTAAGAACCTTGTTACTAGCCTGGAAGTCCAGACTCAAATCTAGAAAGATTTTGAGTCTGGCCCTCACTGATACACCCTTCCTACCCAAGGGGCGGCACTAACTGAGGCATTTCAAATGCCGCCGCATGCAGTTGGATAGCACGATGGCAAATCAGATTAAAAAACAAGGCATATTCATTGCACTAAGCCCCATTGGTTTGACGACCAGTGGGGCTAACTGATATGTTATGCTTTTGCCGTATCCTGTCGGCAAAACGGCAAAAACGTCCTTCCTGGAAGGGAAGGCTTGTAGGGCAGTCTACTGTTCATCTCTCAAGGAAAAAGGTAAGTGTAGTTGGCTTAGCGTTTCTTCCAAAGCTAAATCGGATGGACGTGGTCCTTCAGCAGCTGTCATCTTGGCTGTTTACTTTTCGAATCCTGCGGCGTAGCGCTGTCCTCATCATGTTACGCCTGCCCAGAGCCCAGCTCTGTCAGATAGATTGATCTGATTGGTCCGATGGCCGGGCTCTGCTCGTCGGGGCCAGGTTCCCGTGCAGAGCAAATTCGAATTTTCTAGGGGTGGGGCATCTTGATTTCCAGGTTACCTTGTTACTGTATTGAAGCTGAATTTTATTTCCTGGCTTCATATCAGTAGAGGATAGCTCCACTAGCCAGTGGGCTAATTTATACAATGTAAAATGCCATAGGCTTGTGCTAATGATGTTAGCATGTTGTATTTGTGGGGAAAATGTGTCCAGCAAAAGACAGGTGTTTTGTTTGTGAATCTTGTCAGTTTTAACGGAGTGAACTTGTTACCATTTAGCCATGTTTTATGTGTATTTTAATCAGTCAGATTTTACAGAACTTCACAGAAACTCCACCACTGGCCAGCAATTTGGAGGTGTAACTGCAGAGCGACACAGACACACCACTGCAAAAGTATGAATGCTTACAGCAGTGTAGGCCACATGCGTAGAGCAAGACAAGCCAAGGGGAATCAAAGCTGTCTAACTAGGGAGATAACGGAGGGTTGGTGCTATGCCTTCACGATGACACCATCCCAATATCAGCAGTAACTGCCAAATGTGCACAGCTCAAAGAGGCGGTGATGAGCTAGACAGCAGGACATACACATGCACAAACATGCATGCATGGCTGGACCGGCTACCACAACAAACCGCAAAGAAGCTCGGGTTAAAACACACACACACAGAGGTAGCAAGGTTTCATCCCTTGCTCAGGACACCATTACTTCTTGCTGCTATATTAATGTTCTGAATGACACTTACGGAGCCTTTAAATCAGGCCTTCATAGTTACAAGTCAGCCAATCTTTTAACGTACTCATGGCTTTATTTTTTATGAGTAAATTAGAATCAAAGTGACCGAGCAGGCTAAATTAAGGCAGAGATTGGAGTTTAGTGAGGATGCATTAGTTAGTAAGGAGAGTGCAGTGGTGGAGAGCTGAAAACAGTCTCATTTCTTCTGATTATGTTTTGGAATGAGCTTATTAAATGCCCTCAGGACTCATATCCCAGACCTGAAACAAAGCCACTGACAATTTAGTTTGAAATGAAATGAACGAGGTGTGTTTCTTGCATGCAAACTATGTCGCGGTGCACAGGTGGGTAACTCAGCCCTATTGAGATGAGCTGCACACCATGAAGACAGGATATGTTTCTGTAGGTATTTTTGTAAGCAGTGTTGACAGTGAGTGATGCATTCAGCATAAGTACGCATATGTAGCATATGGAGTATTTGTACCTGTTTATATCTGCCATTTTACATAACTCCACCCCACACAGGAATAACAGAAAGATTTGAGCTGCGCATACTGCTGGCAGGAGAAAGACATGTACTAGAATTAGAAGAGACTGAAAGAGTAGCTGGCAGTTTCCAGACAACATAGTGAGAAGACGCATATAAACACCTCTGCAACAGAAGCACCGTACAATGGGTTTCCCCAGTGTGTGTCCAAATAAATCTACTCACACTAATAATACTTAATATTAAATATTGCGTGAACAGTACAGAAAATCAGCATCGCTATTTAAACTGCGTTTGTATTTGCTCCCACGCGTATGTCTGTATATATACTGTAAGATTTCCCCTGTTTATGATTTAAATCAACAAATCACCAGCTGTTGATGGGCTTCAGGTGTAAATGATGTTTGTTCTGCGTCTAATTTTAGGTCAAATCTGTGAAGGAACTGGACTGCTGATGCTGTTGTATTTATCACTCAGGAATTCAGTGTTGATAAGCAAATTAGAATTCAAGACATACATTATGGCTTTTGAGACATTTTTTTTATGAGCATTAATTATCACACTTTCACCAGCAACAGCTGCTATTTCCCGAGTGAATGCTGACTAATCTTCGCTTTCAAACTCCTACTTTGAAAGTAAGAACCTAATTTGTGCAACACTGGTCTATAATTAACACATGATTAAGCTCAGCATGTCATGGTGCATAGTACAGAAAAAATGTATATAAAAACATATTTAACCCGTGTATGGTGGAATGTATGGTGTGACCAGTGATACCTTGACCAACAGTCTGCACTGTAAAGTCATCACAAATGACCAACACATGAAATCATCATAACAAGTTGTCAATAATCAGAACTTTTTATTAATATTATTTATTTATTTTTTTTATCACAGTCTCTCTCTGTCTTGATCTTCCCAACAACTCTCTTCATAATACTGGTCTTTGAAACATTTCTTTATTCCTAAAGCTCAAAAAAAGCACACTGCTATTAAGTATTTCCGACACCATATCTACCATAGATTTAAATAATAACTAGATACCTGACGCCAAGACGGCGCCTATTCATTCCCACGGAGCTGCTCGCTTGGCACATACGCCAGAAAAGATTTCTAGCTTCCAGGTTTAGCTCTGCAGTATGCGGCACACTGAATATGCCCAGTAGTGTTTCTCCCACTGGCTCTGCCTGCGAGTTCCTGCTGGGCTCGTAGACTTTACATTGTGATGAAGTTACAGATTTTCAATCCTGCTCTCGGCTCAAGGAAAGTTTTACAAATATAAAACCGCCATAGCTCAAAAATTCAGAATTGAAAGATTAATAATTGATGTTGTTTGCAGTTGGAAGTGTCCTGTCAGCAGTTTTACAGACAGCATGAAAGAATGCTTTTTGGGTTGCAGGTTTTTTTTTTGCTGCAATACCACAAGTGGCCACTGGGGAAAATTTGCTGCAATGCTAAGCGGTGTTCCTGGGGGCCTGATATCCACCTGTGTCTCATGTAGAGACAACATATGAACCATGTGAAAAGTCAGCACGGATGAAACAACATATCGAGCACACTATATCCCTACAAGGGTGACACAACAACCAAAAATGTTTAAAATTGTTTACAGGTTTCCTGCAGATCCTTAAAAAGTCTCAAAAGGCATTGAATTCAGTAGCCTAAAAATAAGGCCTTAACTGGTATTAAAAGGTCTTTCATGAGTCTTAAAAATGCAAAGGCATGGCAAGTAGGAGTTTATGAATCGTTTCCTCCTGTTATTGTATGGTAAAATCTCACAACAATGGCAACATCTATTTTTCTTAAATAATTTACCGCATGCCTCTTGTATTAGTCACTCTGATCAGGATAGTGGAACCAACAATACTCATATTTTTTCTGCTCGGTGCAGAGGGTCCGCTGTCTACTAGTTAGCTGTCAGTGTAGCCTGGATGATACGGGGAAGAGCAAATTGAACGGCTCTGCGTATTTTATGCAGAAAATTTTTCAAACTCATTTTGTGAATCAAGGCAGAGTAAGAAACACAAAACTGCCAGGAATACTCATCAATAAACACCAGGTATTTACCAAAAAAGTCATGTTTTATGTTACACTTTATGCACTTTATCCCCTAGTCATACATATTTTTTTAAAACATATTTTTTAGGGCGTTTTTGCCTTTAATTGATAGGATAGTTAAGTGTGTGAGAGAGAGAGAGAGAGAGAGAGAGAGAGAGAGGGAGAGACATGCAGCAAAGGGCCACAGGCTGGAGTCGAACCCAGGTTGCTGCAGCAACAGCCTTGTACATGGGGCGCCTGTTCTATCCACTAAGCCACTGACGCCCCGACTAGTCCTACATACTTAATGTAGGTTCAATTTTTTTTTTTTATTCAGTTCAGTTTTGCCTTAAATGTCATTGCAAGTGACATTAAAAAGTCTTTAATCTAACTTACCTTAAGCTGTAGGAACCTGTGTTTATTTCCAATATGCTGAGAAGGAAAATGACTTCACTAATTTTATGTCTTGTTGAGATATTGAAACTGTAAATTATCAAATTCAAGTGTAGCAACTGAGTAGGTCACTTTCGAGCTTCAGCTATGGTCATAACTTAGATTAGACTAAGATTTATTTCAACCCATGCAACAAATAAAGCAAAGTTTGTGATGTGGGTGGTTCAGTAATTAATGACAGTCACATCTCCTAACTGCAAAATAAGCAATTTTTGTCCAGTAGATTTACCATCTAACTAACCATAAATATATATATATATATGTATATATACAAAAATATTAACAGCAGTGCATTAGAAAATGAAAACATAAGTCCCCCTGATTCTTGTTAAATCATTGTTACTCATACAGTATCAGATTCAACCACAGTAATTGTATTCGGTGAGAAAAGTTCACACCAACACGTCATGTGAGCTTGTACGCTTTTCCCAGGTGAAGCAAGTCTCATACACGTCAACAGGATTTGGTGTGAAATAACTTTAGAATGGGGGAAACACCCCGAGGCTCATTCCCCGGGTTCATTGCATTTCACACGCAGCCACATCATGCTATGACTCCCATCTCTTTCTTCCCTCAAATCCCTTCATCTCTCCATCACCCCCTCCACCACCCTTTCATCATTTCCCGTCGCTCACTGTGATTAAAGGAGACAGTAATGGAAAATCGGATCAGGTCACAGGAGGACATCTGACTTCACTCGTTTTCAGTCTTCAAGTCCTGCCCACCAAATTCTCGCTGAAATCCCTGGTGTCTCTGACCCGACCCCTGCCAGCCTTCACCTCCAATGTGACAGGACTGTAGAGGGTTGATCAGCGCTCTTAGAATATTGTTGAAAGACATCAGTCATTGTAATACGATAAAACCGTTTGATTAGATCCCATGCTGTAGACTCACGGGCCTAATTGCATTTGCTTCTTCCAGATTCATGAAGAAACCAGATTGCACCATTGATTTGCTCCCTTGACAACAGAAGTGACACTTGAAAGGTCAATTGATTCCCTCAAGAAGTAGTTACGCTTGTAAAAGACCCCCATACAAATCAGTGTAGTATAAATCTATACCAACATCAAAACAATTTTTCCTATGATTGACTGCTTCTAAAAACACCTTAGGGCCTCTTTTGCTGCAGTAACAAGGAGAAATTGTGTGTTTACGGCTAGTGGCTTTTCATAAACACTGGACAGTTTGTGCTGAGGAAAAGATGCCGGGAGTCAGCCGGGGATTTGATATGGTAAAACATTGTTAGGTTTCGCCTGGAGATAGCTTGGGGGTTTGTGATGCAGCTGGTGCTCATCTGTAGAGGAAGAGATGGGGGCTGCAGCAGGTGTGCACACACACACTAACACACAAGTATGCACACATAATGATCTCACACAAGGTCAATTATGCACTTACACTATACACCTGTATGCATTCACTACACGTGCACAGTTTTCAGATTGAACCATTATTCAAATGTTGAGTCTGCCTCAGTGTCTCTTAACTTAACTTAAGTCTCCTCAGTTGCTACTTCCCACCTAGAATACACCAATCAGGAGCAACATTAAAACCACTGATGGGTGAAGTGAATAACATTGATCATCTTGTTACAATGCAGTGTTCTGCTGGGAAACCTTGGGTCTGTCTTCACATGCATCAACCACCCAAACTCCACTGCAGACCAAGCACACCCCCAGATACTAACAACACCCCAATAGCAGTGGCCTCCCCCACCAGGACAGTGCACCATGCCACACCGCAGAATCTGCTCAGAAAAGGCCTGAGGGATGTGACAAAGAGCTCAAGGCGTCGACCTGGCCTCCAAATTCCCCAAATTCCAATCCAATTGAGCATTTGTGTGACATACCCAGGCTACATCATGAGCCTACCCAAGAGACAGACAAAAGCTGGGTTAGTGTTAATGGTAGGCCAACACAGAGTTCTCAAACTAGTGAGTGTGACTCACTTTAAGGCCCCACGGACATGTGTGTTGTCACCATAACAACAACCTTTATTTTTGTACTCATAAATGACCACTGTAAACGGTTTAATGTCTCTTATTCTGTTTCTATGGTCTGGACAGAAAAGTGACGAGTCACACTGAGTCTCTTTCAAACAAGTAAGATTTCACCCAGGCAGAGCTCAACGTGTCCTCATACAATGGTTCGTAACATATCTTACGAATTAGCTCCCAACTAATTAGTACCCATACTATACTTGTTATGTTTAGGAAAAGAATCATAGTTGGGCTTTGTCACATTACACACAGGTTAGGTTTGAAAACAGAAATCATGATTGGGCGTCATCAGGTCACGTACCCAGCTGAAAGTGATGGTACACAAGGACTAGAAAAGTTATGTAGCTTGGTTTTGGGAAAAAAGAATCATGGTTGGGCGTGGTCATGTTACATACCCATCTTCAAATTATGTAGGTAAGGATTAGGAAAGTTATGTACTGTAGGTTAGGTTTGGTTAAAGGATCATGGTTGGGCATCGTCACATTACATAATTAATGTAATGTTACTTAGGCTAGGTTTAGTCCTGATAGGGGCGTCATCAGGTCACATACCCAGCTTAAAATTATGTTGCT
This sequence comes from Epinephelus fuscoguttatus, assembly GCF_011397635.1. Classification (NCBI taxonomy): domain Eukaryota; kingdom Metazoa; phylum Chordata; class Actinopteri; order Perciformes; family Serranidae; genus Epinephelus; species Epinephelus fuscoguttatus. The sequence continues at coordinate 40,585,182 of NC_064753.1, forward strand.
AAGGACTAGAAAAGTTAAGCAGGTTCGGTTTTGGGAAAAGAATCATGGTTGGGTGTGGACACGTTACATATTTAACGTAAAGTTATGTAGGTTAGGCTCAAAAAAGTATAGTTGTGTAGGTTAGGTTTAGGAAAAGAATCATTATTAGGCGTCATCAAGTTATGTACCCAACTTAAAATGATGTAGGTTAGAATTAGGATTGTAAAATTAAAGTTAAAAACATAGTCAGGCATTGTCACGTTACTTACTTATCGCAAAGTTACATAGGTTTAGGAAGAAAAACATAGTTTGGTGTTGTCCCATTATTTACTTTACGTAAAGTCACTGTGTGAGGATTAGGTAAAGAAACATAGTTTGCCGTTGTTATGTACCAACATTAATTTACGTAGATTAAGTTTAGGAAATATTGGTGGTGTCATCACATTTTGTACTTAACGTAAAGTTATGTAGGTTAGGATTAAGAAAATAAACACAATTGGGCTTTGTCACGTTGCATACTTCACGTAAAGTTGTTTACTTAACGTAACATGGCAGTGTGACAACGTACATTAAAATCATTCAAAGTTCACTTGGTTTCACACTGGATAAGAATACCAGTCTCCTGGGGGAAAGTCCTGTGTGTTTTTGACCTATCCACCACCCCAACCTGCCTCCTTATGCAGACTTTCAATCCACATACTACTTTGTTCTTTACTCCTGTCAGTGCATTGATCACATGATCACAGCCTTCACAGTTATCTGGGTTTAACACGAATTACTAGTTCATGATTAGGTGGGTTATATGCGACATCTGGTGCATTATTTGTCATAGGTATACATACAAATGCGTGAGAACAGCCTGCAGAGCTGAGTGATAAAGAGTGACAAACTTATTTCTTAACTGACTATTCTCCTTACTATCAAAACAATTAAAGTTTGGCTGCAAGCTGATATGACCAAAGCAACTGAATGAACAGGAAATACCTTTTCAGCATTGTGAAGTGATGCACAAACAGCTTCAGAAGCGATAATGTCAGCGGCTGTCAGAAATAAGCAATGGGTATCCCAGAGCAGTGTGTCCCGTATCTTTTTTATTAAATATTATCAAAGTGTCAGCAGAGAGATAAAGAGGATTAGAGCCTGTATTTGTGTAGACACAAACACAATCTGGCACTGTGGTGAAGCTAAACTTTTTCTTTCAGTACAACAGAACTGCAGGTAGTTTTGAAGGATGTCAGGCTCCGAATAAAAGTGTTACAGTAACATGTAACTCATCCTTCCTCTTACATCACATCTGGGACTGTGTGATTATTACTTTATGTTTGTGTGTGTGTTCTGTTCAGTATGACTTTGCTGTGACATCTCACCCTCTATTAGAGCTGGCAAGAGGATAAATGAGGCCAGAGGAGGGAGCAGCTTCTGATTATGGTCTTGCGTGACAGGGGCACCACCCAGACCTGGACTCTGCGTGTGTGTGTGTGCGTGTGCGTGTGTGTGTGTGTGTGTGTGTGTGTGTGTGTGTGTTTGCAGGACAGAAATAGTCTCTCCACAAACATGTATGTTTCCAGTTTTATGGGGTTCTGAGTGAAGGGCCCTCATCTATCATGGCCTCTTGCTATCATGTCATCAACTTAATTGTTCTTTCCATGTGCAGTGCTCACACGCAGGAAATCCCTGCCCCCTGTAAAAGTTTCATGTCTTTCCTATGGGCTGAGGATTTATAACCCCAGACAGACAGGAGGAGTGTTTTTGCCTTGTTATAGGAACGGGCAAAAATAGACAGAAACATAAAAACCCTTGATATGCTCCATTTCAGCTCACAGTTGTACCCTGTTCTTTAGTCTTTCGTAGCGAGAAAAAAGTACAACATGATTGTACATCATGTCTACATCCAAGAGAAAACATACAAAAGAAACACATGGCTGTATTTTACTAAACATCAGCATTTCGTAACATAGTTAAAAAAAAAAAAGACTGTAGAGGATTTTTTTTTCTGAACTACGCTCAGATTTTTCCCAGCTCGTGACAGGAATAGTTGTTTTAAATGACGCATGGAAGAATTAGAGATCTGATAAGATCTGCTGGATATTTTTGCTTTGGCACGCCGTCTTCCTGTCCTCCCCTGCAGCATCACAGAGCAGCTACATTCTGGCCGAAATAAAAAGAAACTTTCCATCTAGCTATTAAAAGAACACTAATCTGATAAGAAGCAACACCCACAGGCACACACACCTCTTCCCTTTTTCACAGGGGGTGTTATCTCAGACATCAGGGTGAGAGGTGTGTGGAGGTGTCTCTGTGTGATTCCCGTCAACGCCCTCTCTCGTGTCTGCAGTCATCTGCTATTTATTTCAGAGAGAGACAAATCTGCATGAAACATATAAGTACTGTGCGTCTGTGTCTGTGTTTTCATTGAGTCTTTGTTCTGCCAGAGACGTTGCGGTAGTCCGTCCCATGTTGCTACATCTGCTGCTGGGGGACCCGGTCCAACTCGGCCCACCTTACCAGGTGTTTGAGTGGGCAGCAGCGTCTGACAGACATTACTCAGCCATCCAACTGTAAAATGAACTCACTGAGTTACTCACCGCCACATTACTGGCTTGGAGGATCTCTGTGTGCTCAGCTGAGGGCTGGAATTTTACCTTTGCCTGCTGAAACTGGACGGTATGTTAATTAGGAAGGAGAAAAGTCGGTCTGCACAATGTGCTGTTTAAACTATACAGAAAATGAGTTTCATTTTGTTTTCTATGGTCTTTTTTATTGTGAGCTGCGCAGTGCTTGAACAAAGACTGACATGGCTGTCCACATATGAAACAAAGTAGTCATTTATCTGGAGGAAGCCTGGGATATTAGAAAACAAGCTTTTTACTGAGGTTATGTGTAGATACTTAGGTGAACGGTTCATTTGGGGTATTTTTTTGTTTTGATTTTAGGTTATATTTCTTTTCTTTTTCCACACGCTTTATCGGTGATATGGGCGTCGGACACCTATTTGAGATTTATAAATTTTAGGTCTGACTTCATTATGACATGAGCATGGCATGCTGCATTATGTTTTTTTTTGCCATGACAATACTAAAGTTTACAAGAAACATGACACCCAGTGATAGATGCACCAGATTCCCAGTGATACTGTTGTAATACCTGATAATTGATAACACATTTTAAAGTAAGATATACGGATATTGAGTCAATGGTCAAACCAGTTGTTTTTTTGTTTGCCATGTTTTCAATACTCTTCCAGTGGGAGGTTGAGTTGCCACAATAAGTGTTAGAGCTCCTCTCTGCTGAGAATTGATCTGAGATAAAGGCACCGTGCAGAGGAAGCTTCGCCTTGAACGCCTTTATGTGCCGTAACAAAACCATCAAGCGAGCTTTGTTTCAGCATTTCATGGACAATCTTCAGGCCTCTGCTTTCAATCAATTCCACTCATTTTAAAAGCATCAGAGTGAGTCAACCCAAAACATCCAGAGATTGAGCCCCCCCCCACGACTATGCCTCTAACGGCCTGTTGTGTCTTCTCGATGACTAGGAAAGCAAATTCCAAGCATCTTTCTTGCCTTAGTGCCAAAGCTGTTTGTTTTGGCCAGGATTAAGAGTAAAGCTGTTATCTTTGGAAGAGCAGGATGGGTAATTAGCGCAGTCCGAGTTCCACTTGCCCTCGGAGTAAACCCTGACTGCCCGAGAGCCATTGTTTAACTTTACGAAGCTTACTGGACTCCGGCCAAGCTTACAAAACAGAGAAATGTTTTTCATATTTGGATCCTGCAGCTTTAACAATCTTACACGAGGCCTTAATAGATGACTGTTGTCGGAGAATTTACGTCCAAAAAATTTGACTCATCCCAGCAAGTCAAAAGTACACCGGCTGCAACAGCTGCTTTCCTCAGCTTTTTAACTTTGATATGTCACGTTTTCATCAATAGATGGAGGCTGGGCTTTATTCCTCTCGGTATGTCTCTGTTGAGTGTGTTTCTGGCTAGCAGTGAGGCTTTAAGTAAAGTAATCTGCCCAGAATCCCTTTAGGAATCCTATGGGGTCTTGTTTTAACAAGCTCACAGTGAGACACACACATGACCTTTTTGTGGCCCTCTTTTAGTAGTTCACTGGAGTCAGTGTAAGTCTGCATTAAAGCTGCTTTTACTAAGCTACAGGCTAGAGAGATAATACCAGCCCCAAAGAACTGGCATCAGACTTCTTTAGGCTGTGCTCCCTCATTTATACTGCTCTTGATGTTTTTTTTGTTTTTTTTTCCTCCCTCTTTTGCGTATCTGCCTCTCCTTTGTTGTTTTTCTGTCTCTGTAGGATTTCTCTTTCATTAAAGAGTCGTATTTATGTTCCAATACGAGTCAGCCTGCTTGGACACACTCCAGCTCGTAGAGTTGAGCATCTGTGTGTCTGTGAACTGTCGAGTGAAATAAAGCATGGACTTGGCGTGTGTGATGTCATCCATATGTGTATGAAGAGACATATTTTTAGTCCTGGAGTTGGAGTAATCATTCATCACCATCTTTATATGTTACTAGATCGAGAATAACCAAATTTGGGTAAGGGCTGCAGCCACGGTAGATGTATTGAGAAATGCGTGAGCGGCCTAAAATTGCAGAGTGTGATAGGATGAGACGCCTGTCAATCAAGCAAATATGCGCCAAACATTTTATCTTTACCCCCTCTAAAGGCACCATGTGGAGTTTTCACTATATACAAACACAGTTAAATTGTATATATTGTTATAGTTGAACGTTTCTTACTCATTAATTACTTCTGAGCGCCTTTTTTACGGATGCACCGATCTATCAGCCGATATTTGCCTTATTGACTGCCGTCCGCTTATCGGCAAATAAGATGACATTCACTGATGGCAGTGGCTGTTCTTTTTCTGTTTGTCATCAATTTTGCGCAGGCTAAAAAGCAGGGCTCCAGACTAATGGTGTCTTGTCATCCTGGGGACAATAGGAAATGTGTTTAGGACGAACAGAGATCTTTCCGCGTACACTGTCAGGACAAAAGCATGTAGCACACTCAATATCGATGTGTTAGGATAATACTTCATTGTGAATAACTAATCTGTGTTGACATCAGCAGAAGGAGAGCTCGTTAACGTTAGCTGTTAGCAGCCTGAACTAACTGCTGATGGACGTTGCATTTGGTGACATTATGATACCTTAGAGCTCTATCCAGTAAAAATGAGTGTTAGGTGAAGGTAAATTTTCAAGTTATCATGATGTGTTAAATGTGTCAAATTATTAATAAATGGAATAAGTTACCTGCTCTGTGATTAGTTAATCTAGATTTATCGCATACATCAATATTTGCTGTGAAAGTATTTAAAAGAATTAAATTCCAGTGAACTTTGGCAGATGAATCATAGTAAAGCTGCACGATTTTGGACGCAACTGATCCCCTGTCCTTTACCTCCGTAACTGATCTGCAGTCCATTGTAATCCATTTAGAAACGGAGTTAGTCGGTCACAGGTAGACTTACTCAGTTTGTGTCTGAACATCTGGTCGAGTGTGGCATGACGAGCTGACTGATAGTGCTAGCATCAGAGGCTGTGCTACCTTGGATCTCTGAGTTCGTTGAGATGGTGCTCCTATCAACAGTTCTATCTGGGCATTTTTTAAAAGTGAATGTTCCATTCACGTGACCAGACGGCGTCGTCTCATCTGCCTCCATCATGTGACAAAGCCACCATGGCCTTCAGTGACACACCAGGTCAAAGGGCACCATTAATCAGCGGTCTTGTTTTTTTTTGTTTGTTTGTTTTTTTTGTTTTTAAAGATATTTTTTGGGCATTTTTAGCCTTCATGTGATAGGACAGACAAGTGTGAAAGGGGGAGAGAGAGAGGGAGTGACATGCAGCAAAGGACCACAGGCTGGAATCGAACCCGGGCCGCTGCGGCAACAGCCTTGTACATGGGGCACCTGCTCTTGCATTAAGCCACCGACGCCCCTGCGTTCATTTTTTTTAATGAGTTATTTTTTAATGTGATTAATTAATTGAAATTAATGTGTTATTTTGAAAGCCTTAGTAATGTTGTAAAATGTAGTCCTTGTTGAGAAACTTGAATAAATAGTTATTTGAAGGACAAATTTGTTCATGTTGTCACAGCAATAGATGTCAGAGAGGGAATTGTGATTTGTTGTTTACAGAAAAAAGGCTTTTGAAGCAGTTGTTTTTAAAAAATGTTTTCACGTTCAAGTGTTTTTGAAGGAAGGTTATTTTAAAGGTTGTTTCACAAATGTGTGATTGAATTTGTGCTCCTGAGAAGGCAGTGTCATGTAAGGCTCAATGACTTTAAAACAGTGTAGTTATTTTTTGTGTAGATTTCTGTGTTTCCCTGGCACAAAGGGAGGAACAACTAACAACAAAATAAAATTAACAATAACAACAAAATCACCATGCTCTTGGTAATCACGTGCGTCATACTGAATGTGTTTCTTCACCACAGAATGCATGAGAGCCTGCTGATTAAAACACTGGTGCTTGCGGTCAAAAACACCACCAGTTTCTGAAGTTGTGGTCGTGAATAACTTATTGTTGAAAAATAAGTCTGCTGTTTTCCAGTAACTTTGGTGCTGTGTGACTCCGCTAACATCTGGCACTGGCAGCACTGTGCTGCAACCCTTTTTCAAATGTGACTAACTTCACCTTTGCATATGCATGTTTCACGCTGTAAACAGCCAATTAAGGAAGGTCAGACATGTTGTATTGAGAGTCACACACACACACACACACACACACACACACACACACACACACGCAAACACACACGTCACCCTCTGTTGAGTCCTGAAAGCTTCCTCTTCCCCCACCGCCAACCATTTTGGTATATTTAGGCATTTCTACTCATTGCTCAGTCCAATAGGTTCCAAATGTCTGAACTCCATTTAGAGAAAATGGTGCATGTCTGCTCAGATGGAGAGGGAGGGGGAGGGGGAGGGGGAGAGGGAGGCTGAAGATGGAGAGATAAACAGGGAGTTATAGGAAGATTAAGAGTCAGGGGGGAAAAAAATGAGTGGCTGAAACGGAAAGAGAGTGAGCGATAAAGAGAGCCACAGGGTACCAGTCACCATCAGAACCTGTCACCAGCAAACCTCACTGGGGGGCTGTGCGCGCGCACGGACACACACACACACACACACACACACACACACACACACACACGCAGTATATGGATGTATACATAAGCATGGCAATGTAATGCAAAAAGCCATACGAATATATAAAACGTGCACAGATTGAGACAGTGGGGACATACAGAAACATATGTCTGCATACATAAGCAGGCATTGACACACACACACACACACACACACACACACACACACACACACACACACTTACTTGTATTACAGACAGCATACCATAAGAAAATCCACACATGCACACACTGCCAGCGGGAGGGAAGCAAACACAATTACGTGCAGCATATAGCACCAGTAATAACGGGACGAAACAAGTATCCTTTTAAAATTATTCATATTCATTCATAGCTCAACACACACACACACACACACACACACTTGCACACACAGTAACTCACTGGTATCTTAACGCCATGTCCCTGACACACCAAAGTAAACCAAGGATTCCACCTGCCCGTGTTGCACAGCTACTAGAGGCAAATATCCAGGGGACTCCACACTGTGAAGCACATTATTCACAGCTCACACATCCCCCTGCAGGGAACACCACCATGTGCACGCAGACACACGCGCGCGCGCACACACACACACACACACACACACAGCAGGGGCGATGGCTGTCTCGACAATCATACAGTGATCCAGTCCACAAGCATCACCGTCCTCATTTCCATCTTTGTCTCGGTCGTCAATATTCGCCACAGTGGCTCACAGAAAAGTCTAGACACTCATTAAGCGAGGCGAAGGAAGGGTTTCTGTATTCTGCCGAACTATCCAGTTGTTTCGTGTTTGACTTGTTCAGCTACACGGAGTGGTTGGAAAACTGGCATTTCAGAAGTCACAGAAAAGAAGGAACATGCTATACAGCGGCTTTACTGTAGTTCGAAACACGGCAACTCTTTTTTTTTTTTTTAATCTGTAGCGTCAAACCTGAAGAGAAACCCCACCTCCACCTTTGTGAAGAGAATGTATTCTGTACTGTGAGTCTTCAGTTGGAGATTTATTCCCTGAATACATTTTGACAGTGTGAGTGACAGGCATGAGTTTCTCTCTGTCATTAAGAAGGTGAACCTGTGGGGATATAAATATAGCTTGCATGGCCACTTGATGAGAACAGTGAACAGTGGGACATGTGTGTCACCTGGATGTATAAAGAGAACTGGTTACAGTGTTGGAGGTGGGGCAATGTTCATTCCTATGAAAGGTGCTCAGTGGTGCACAAAACAACAAAAGTTTGACTGCACTGTATGAACTTATCTGAATGACCGGTAGTGCTTCTGCACTCTGTGGCCCATAGAGCAACCACACTGGAGACTTCCACCGGCCAAGATGGCGACTCCCGGTTTAGCACTCTGGGGACAAAAGGATTCAAACGGGCAGCTCCTCTAGACTTTATAATATTTATCGACTGAGTGGATTAAATCCTGATAGTCATGATGAGTCATTTCACAGGGGTTGTTGCACTCAAAAAAATTATGGCTACTGATTTACAGACGTCTCTTTCAGCATGTAAATCAGTCAGAAAAATTATTTTTGGGCCACAGGGCTTCAGGTGATGGATGTAATTCCACTTTTTGGCAACTATGAAAATTGGCTTCAAAGCCTGGTGCACTTCCTGGCCTGCTTGTACCCTCCTGTTACAGTACAGGTTTCTGTTTTGACAGCGTGTGAGGCACACAGTGTTGAAATATTTTGATCTATTTTGTTTAAGTTTATTATGAACTAGCATTTTTAACTTTTTTGTTTTGATGGTTGACGTGATTACAGCTGCTGTAGGGCCTTACAGATGGAACGCTTTGGTAACATATTCAGAGTTTGCAAAACTTACAGTTGGATGAGATTATTTTATCATTGCTAGCAAAAAAGAATGAATGAATGACTTAATTTCAAACCAAAATAAAACACAAATAAACAAACTAGACAAAGATAACAGTGTCTGAAAAGGAGTAGGGAGAAGTAAAACTTATGTCCCTACCCCTTTCTTACATTTCTTCTTTTAGCACATATATTATAAATGATGCATTAGTCCCGTGCTTAGATAGTCTACACATGTTGCCTACATACAAGCTGCCTGTTACAACGCACCTGATATGCCTACTTGGTTGGAACCTTATTTTCAAGACAAGGCTTTCCTCCTGAAGTCTCGTTACAATATATGCAAACTTGTGTTGTAAAGTTCAGAGAATTCAGACACACACAGTAGTGTTCAAAGTGTGTGAGCTCGCTAAGTGTCGCGTCTGAAACGGTCTTATTGCTGCCAATACGTTTAGGGATGTCTGTTTGAGGTGATTCTTTTTAGTGAGTTTAAGCTGACATACACCAATAAATCCAAGGGAGTACGTTTTGTTTCATCGCTGGGAGGGACACATATTAAACAAAGGACTGGGGTTCTGAGCATCACTTAATTTCCTGCATTCTGGTGATTTTTTTAATGCACCAATTTGTAGCTTTTCTGTGTCAATTTAAGGTGTAAATGACTTTAATTTTGTTTAAATCAAAGTCCTCTACTACTTCCATGTTTTTATTGCAAATAATTTCAAATAAAACTAGATGCTAATGATTAAAATGGGCGGCACAGTGGTTAGCATTGTTGCCTCACAGCAAGAGGGTTCCCCTTCTGTGCGGAGTTTGCATGTTCTCCCTGTGTCAGCGTGGGTTTTCTCCAGGTGTTCCAGCTTCTTCCCACAGTCCAAAGACATGCAGGTTAATTGGTGACTCTAAATTGTCCGTAGGTGTGAATGTGAGTGTGAATGGTTGTCTGTCTCTGTGTGTCAGCCCTGTGATTGTCTGGTGACCTGTCCAGGGTGAACCCTGCCTCTCACCCAGTGTCAGCTGGGATAGGCTCCAGCAGACCAGCGACCGCTAACAGGATGAGTGGTTACAGAAAATGAACGATTAAAAACGAGGCTTTTTCAGGCAATTTTAGAAAAGTGAGGACACACAGCTGGATTTGTATAAATGGGATTGGCATTTTCTTTGTCTGCAGCTTCTATCAAGTTGCGCCTCTCCTCCCACGTTTGCCCTGTGCGCTCTGTGTTGGGTATAAAAATACCAAACAGATGGGCAAAGTGCATTTTAAGGTCGGGAAAATACAAACATGTCAAACTGCCCACTGTGTCCTGTAGCTGCACTGCTTCTTGGTGTGTTGAGGCTATTATTGGTGGATAAATGAGTATACAGGGGAATTGTTTCTTTAGCAGTTTAACTACAAATAACTATAATTTAGGAGTCTTAATCCTCTCGCTGTTCAGAGCGTGTCCCAACACAATGAAGCCTAATCTGTTAACTAGCACTTTCATGTTACTGTAAATTAGCTGCAGCTTCATGGAGCATATGCAGGGGACTTGACCTCACAACCTGCTGCTCTGCTGAATAAAGCCAGAAAGGGACCCTGTCCACCCACTGCTACTAATATCCAATCAACCCGTGTGAATAGCCGCAAAATAGATGCTAATAACTGGCTATCACTGAGCCCAGGAGGCTGATGGCGAAGCTTGACACACTGCGACACACTTACAATACAGTCATTTAAACTGTGGTCAGCGAGGTTGCTGCTTATCAGAGAATGCACAGAGGCAGCAAAGGCACTTGTGCATGGAAACACACACACACACGCAGAGTCTGTCTCACTCTGTCTCTCCTCACATACACATGCAGTCCAATTATAGAGAGAGGACGAGGCCTGGGCCCTGCGCTCCCAGTGACCTTGTTCCAGGACAGATTGATGAGGCGCTGTATCACCCCAGCAGATCAAATAACTCCTTTCTGGCCCTCATTACCAGGACTAGGAGAGATCTGCAAGTGCTCAGCTCAGCTAGTGTAGCATGCTAACACGTCATACTGGTACCAAAGGAAGTGTTGTTTTTGAATAGAATAAGAACAGAGGTTGTAGCGCCTTTTTTAATCAAATATTCCAAGTGCTGCTGAAAAAGGTCACAGTTGTGTGAAGGGTGCAGAAAATAATTGGATAAATTGTTGTTAGATTATGCTGTTTGTTGTTATTTCCACCCTCCCTTAACTGGCAATTTGGCAGTTGAAGGGGAGGCATGGCATCACTTAGTCTTGTTCATTTCCTGGCAGAGACTGGACTGCTGGACTTTGATGTGCCTGGTTAGTTTTGACAAACTGGTAACTGAATTTCATTAAGACAAGATGACTCAAACAAATCTTCTTCAGTCAGCTTTTTTGCTTAGTGTTTATTCAATTCCACAGGACTTTGACAATAAATCGAATGTTTATTTTCTAAACGTTTCTGACTCCTCTTTCTCATCTGGATTCCACAGTTCCTCCCCAGTTTGTGAAGCGGCCGGACAACATTTACGCCTACGAGTCCATGGACATCGTCTTCGAGTGCGAGGTCTCGGGGTCACCAGCTCCCACCGTCAAATGGGTCAAGAATGGAGATGCTGTCATCCCCAGTGACTACTTCAAAATAGTTGTAAGTTAATTGTGGCACTTGATGTGAGAGTTTGGATTTTTTTGAAGTGGGGCTGTATGAGGTACTTATCCATAGACGTTATGATACATACAGTAGATGTCAGTCAGCATGCCGCTGCCAGTTTGGGGAAGCTGGCTGTTGTCCGTCGTGGAAGCTAAGCAATATACTGTAATGGAGCGTCCCACCAATAAAATTCAATATCAGTTTAAGTGTATGCTATATTTAGAATATTTTCACTGCTTTACCTCGCTGTCTGTGATTTCCAGCGAGATGATGAAGCCGTCATATCACTTTCTTCAAAGCCAGACTCCACTGAGGAAAAACAATGTTTTGACACTGCTGAACACAGGAGGTTCACCGCTGCCTCACACAGTTATATTGTTTGTGTTATTGAGTGACTTTGGCGTTTATAAAGATTTCATTAAGATTCACCAAAGTCACACAATGACACAAACTCACTAACTGATCAAAGCAGCAGTAGACCAGCAGCTCTTGTGTTTAGCGAGCTAAAATGACTGTTTTTATCCGTGGAGTCTGGTGGCTTTGACGAGAGCATAGATGGGAAACTGAAGCTGTTACTGGCTTCCTCATCGGACCAGGCTGTCTGACGAAAAAGATAAAAATAGTCCAGATATAGCTTATACTAGTATTTTATATGGCTGTCCGCAACGAAGAATTTTCCTAGTCGACCAACAGTCATCATTTAGGGCCATTAGTCGACTAGTCGCCCGCATGTTTATCATATTAATGTAATTATTAAATTATATATTTTGGTGGTTTGAGTTGAAGGTGTGAGAAAGAATAGTATCAGTAACATTGTTAACACTGTGCTACATTACAGAGAAATACAAAACCGTACTAATGAACCTTCATTAATATAGGCCTATATTTTATCTCCAAGTGCACGTCACACACTGAGCGAGCTGCCTGTTAATGACGCTGTGGGCTAATGGGCATGTAGCTACTTCCATGTTTCAGATGATACGTCATGTTTGTAGTCGACCAATGAAGATGAGTTTACATATCACCTTGGGTTCGTCCTTCACCTTCTCAAAATGATCCCGCACTTTGGATTTCCTGCCCGACATGTTATTAACTAGCCTGTGGAATAACCGCAGGTACCAGCCCTGGAAATTAGGGGCTGTACACATGCCGCGTCTTTAAGTGCCTGGAAAACCTGGAGATAAATGTGTAAGTTTAGAAGTGTTTCCGTGGGCGAGATGTAAAGCTCTAAGTAGCCAACAAATGACCTTTCTGGTTGACTAACGTTTGGTCCACTATAAGGGGGCAGCCCTCGTATTTTTTTACACTTATTTCAGGTGGCTAAAATACGTTTTGTTGTTGCTCCCCTACACAGCAGTACATTGCTTAGTTCCCGTGTTTAACTTTGGCTGCTTCTCCAAACTGGGGGCATGCCGACTGACATCTGCTGTATGCAATACACTGACTGTAGATAAGTACCCCTCTTCAAAAACCACAAACTATCCCTTTTAAAATGCACCTTTTTCCCTTTTCTGCACTGAAGATGTTGGACTATCAGCAGTCTGTGCATAATTTAGCATCATCCCAGTGTGATAATAAAGAGTATGAGACTGGTTGAAATTGCTGAAGTTATTAACTGCTTGTCTTTTTCTCTGTTTCTCTTCCTTCCTGCTCTGCAGAAGGAGCACAACCTGCAGGTTCTGGGTTTGGTCAAGTCAGACGAGGGTTTCTATCAGTGCCTCGCCGAGAACGATGCAGGCAACATCCAGTCCAGCGCCCAGCTCATCATCTTAGATCACGGTACGCCACTCACCAGGACCACCCAGTAGTGTGCAAATCAGATGCGTTAGCTAACAAGATCAAATTGATTCCTACTCAGGAAGGCGATAAAAACACAACATTGATAAAAATGCTTCAGTTATGAAATCATTAATGCCAGGAGCGACTCAGAAATGAACCATGTCTGATCAGTTTTGTTCAGACAACCAAGTGCTTCAGCCTCTGTTCACAGCCGTCAACGACAGCCTCGTCACAAAGATCCTCGTGATTAGTTTTTAGCTTTTAACAGCCACACCTACTATGAATCCCAGTTACAGGAAATGGAGTTGTTAATGCTAACAAAGCAGTCATTGTTTTATGTTAGTTTAAATGCTTAAATACCAAGTACAGTTGCAGATATCTGTGGCTCATAAAATGTAAGTAGAGAAAGGATTAAAAGATACAATGCCCTCAACAAAGGCTTGTAAACAAGATCGAGCTTGGTAATAGGGTGGGTCCTCTGCTCTCTATACAGTTTGCCTTATTTATGAACACCTAGATGGATTCTGGAGGCTGTGCACATCTGTGAAGGTGTGAGGAGCGAGGGTGTGTAGTGAACAGTGAAATGAAACCACTGGGATCTTGTTAAACCAGAGGTGACTCAAAGGGAACAGAATTATATCTGGGCCAAACGATGCTCGGTTGGCACACAGTCCATTCCACGTCTAGTGTTGCAGAAATGTTGTGAGGACTTTGGGGAGAGCTGCTTCACACAATGCTGGCGCTTTAATGCAGCAGTCTTCGACATGTAAAGGCCGAGCTTCACCTAAACATGAACGCACATGCTGGTGAAGTGAGAGCCTCGATAGCTGCAGCAGAGTCTCTCTCTTGTTGTACTTCCTTTAAAGCCATAAGAGAGAGCTGAACAACAATTCCCAGAGAGGAGCTGCTGAGTGCAGAGTACAACAAACAAAGACAGCAAGGACAGTGGCTAGAGGCGCTGAAAAACTAAGTACCCGAAAATAGAAGCAAATGTAGAGGATGATTTTAGCATCCTACTTGAGGTAATTTTGTTTCATTACCTCTGATCATTGGAGAAAATGTAATACAAGTTAAATTTGAGATCATTTGCACTGTCATTATGATCAGAGTCTAACCCATGGGGCTCGTAAAAGGCTCTCTGCCAAACAAGAAAACAACAAGATATTTAAGATGATAACCAAGACACAATTTCACAGAAAAGCATCATTTAAACGAAACAAGGTGGGAAATGGAGGAACAATAAAACGGCGAGGGGAACGAGGGGATCCTAATACAGCACAAATCAGATGTTTTCTGTGTGTTCTTCATATGACAAACACCACTTTACTGTCGAGTCAGACTCTTTCATTTTGTTGAGGGAGGCGAAATTTAATCAAGCGTGAACTCCCCCTCACTCGAAGCAGGTGGCTAATGGATTAGCATGACGGTGTCCAACCGGTGGCCCCCCAGCTGTGTCACCCTCTCTGATTGGAGGACAGTAAGTCAGAAATAATGACAACCTGCAGCTCATTGTGTATTTGTGTTTGACACCATTGATAAGGGTTTTGCTACTTTACATGGCCCCAGGTCTTTTCTTTTTTTTTTGTTTGAGTTGAAGATAAATGGGATGAATTACTGCAGCAGCTGGCCTTGTGCATGGGGTCTGCCCTGAGCGGGGCTTTGAAGAAATTAATCTCTGTTTAATCCATATAGATCACAGAGAATCTTTTCTTCTCTTACTTTTCCATGTGTGTGTACCTCCATCTTTGTCGCAGTAATACTAATCCAAACACACTTACCAGCAGAAAGTTTTCTCAGTTTCCTGTTTATTCATCAGTTTATTATCCAGTCATCATCTGAGTCTCAGATGATAGATCTAGAAAATAACCGAAGTCGCACCGATGCTGTTTATTCTTCCTGTAAATTATTGATGTTTTGTGCTTGTACAGACACATTCACTGCAGCTCCCCACAAATGCTTGCTTCACTGTGTCAAAGTAATTTCCTCTCTCAGAGGTGCGATGGTGAATCAATGAGAACATGTTTGAAATCAGCTCATTTTCTACGGCTATTAGTGTTTTGTGGCTACGGCTCGGTGATGTGAGATTGAAATGAATCTCTTTAAGTTGTAGTGGAGTCGCATCTCTCTCCTCAGAGTCTCGCCTCTGTTGTGTTCTTCCTTCCTCCTGGACACATCCGATTCTGCAGCCATCTGCCACCTTTCTCCCCACTTCCTCTCACTTTCCCTCTCCTTGTCTTTCACAGCCACCTGCTCTCTGTGATAATCCAACACACTGGGCTTTATGCTAATTGTACTGGCTTGAAAATTCCCCTCTATGTGGCTACCCCCCTCACAGCTGGGCATCTTTGTCCACGTCCGCACACAACCACTCCTCCTGCTCTTTGCTGCCCCTGTGTGTTTCACCTTAGTCAGGTATCCCGCTCACACCTGCCAGGGCTTGAATCATCCTGAAACGGGGCCAGAAAACATCCCGTTTTTCTGTCGGCTGCCTTGCAGTCGGGGGAGATAAGCCAGGGACTTGCCACAGGGATAAAGTTGTCTTCACCCAACAGGGAAATCAATGGGGGTGAACTGCATCTAAACACCCAGCGGCTGCACGTTGGCTAATATTCATTAGTGCTCCTAATCTTTGCATCTTGACGCTGCCAGCTGCAGTTAAATGTGGCTCCACTGATGATTCCCACTTGTGGATGTTTGGAATGGAAAAAGGTCAGCTGTCAGCTGTTAGCATATGCACAACATCTCGACAGTTATTTATAGTGATATGTGCTTTGTATCAATACGTTTGGCTTTGATCTGCAGTACAGTACATCAGATGGCAGAGGGTTAGTACACAGAGAAACTGCTGCAGGAGAGAAAGAAACACTCTCCCTCAAAATCCTGCTTTGTTTTGCCTCAGTGATTTTAGAACCTTGAAAACACAGATTTTTTGGAGGGAGAATGGAGGTCAAAAATAGGACCATAGATTGCAGTCTCAAACAATTTTCCTGACATTCCACAGCCATGTGCAATATGGGTCAACTAGTTGCAAACAGATGTGGGCAAATAGGAGCACAAAAGCCAAAAGTGGACCTCAAGGGGAACTAATTATGCAGTGTGCTGCAGGCAAAGTAAGTGCCTCTTAATGTCCCTTGTAAAGCTGCCACATTCAGAAGTCGTCTTTTGGAAGAGCTGGAAGTTTGTGCAGTCGTGCTACAGTAGTTAGAGTTTCTGTTATAAGTCATTATATTTTCCAAAGAGAATGAAAATTATTGTTTAATTTGGTGTGACTTTGCACACTGAGAAAAGCTGAGTAATTTCTTGCTTTTCTTAAGTCTTAGGGCTGCTGTGGAACTGTGTCTACTTAAGGCAACAAAAAAGTTTGTCTTTGGTGCGTTGGTACAGTAGACAAACAAAGAAGGATGGCAGAGGAGATACTCACACACCAATGCAACTGGACTGGACACCACAAAAAGATAGCACTGATGATAGTATCGTCTGTATCGTCCCTTCTTGTTTTACATAAACATTGGATTTTAAAGGGACAGTTCACCCCAAAATTAAAAATACATATTTTCCCTCTTACCTGTAGTGCTGTTTATCAGTCTAGATTGTTCTGGTGTGAGTAGCTGTGTGCTGGAGATGTCAGCCATAAAGACGTCTGCCTTCTCTCTAATATAATGGAACTACATGGGACTCGGCTTGTGGTGCTCAAAGTGCCAAAAAAATACATTAAAAAAAACTCAACAGCAGTGTCTCTTTAAAGAAATCCTGACCTGGTTACTCAAGCTCATCCACAGACACTGTTGTTAGCAGTTTCATTCAGGAACTAGGCTTGCAGCGATTTCCCAGTTTTAAGGTGTACCGTGATATAAAAGTTGATGGTTATCGTGCCATGTGCATTTGCTTATCTATGATATTGAAAAGAAAAATTCAACTGGACTGATAATCTCCCCCTGTATTAGTTATTTTTAAAGGGGAGACTTATTACACATAAATCCATTACAAAATTGTTTCAAGTGTCATGTATAGTAATACGTTTGTTCAGCCCTTTTATCTTTATTCCTTTAAGGGTTATTCTGACTGATAATAACATGAATTCTGTAATACCGCAAAACAGCGATATTTTCTGTGAGGGTTATCGTACCATGAAGATCTAATACCATCGCAACCCTAAATGCCCTCATTATCAGACTGGAGCCAACAAAGAAAGGACTCAGACGCAGGACCCAAAAATGCAAGGTCTTTTTACTGGAAACAGGGGTCAGTACACACAGATAATCAGTCCAAAAAAAAAAAAAAAAAACACAAACAAAGGTATCCAAAGGCAGTAGGTTTAAGCAGTGTCAAAAATGCAAAAATGTGATCAAATCCAACAAGGACACTCAGGGAATGTGGCTAGAACGCACATGCAAACAACTGAGAACGAGCTGGCAAC
The DNA here is from genome assembly GCF_011397635.1 of Epinephelus fuscoguttatus. Lineage (NCBI taxonomy): Eukaryota > Metazoa > Chordata > Actinopteri > Perciformes > Serranidae > Epinephelus > Epinephelus fuscoguttatus. The sequence goes on from NC_064753.1 coordinate 40,602,949, forward strand.
AGAGGAGCAGTAATGAGGGACAGGTGAAACCAATCGGGGCAGGGCAGGTAATCACACATGGGCAGGAAGTTAAGGTCCCTGAAACGAGACAAGAGTGAGTATCAAAATAAAACAGGAAATACGGACAAGAACTGAAAACACGGAAAACATGACCTCAGTGGAGATGTCAGGGTGTCACACTCACAACACATTATAGATATGGTCTTCATAGAAAGGGTTACCTTTCTTTCTACTGAACTGAACTAAACCCACCAACTGTATCACAGTGCAGAAGGAAAAGTGCATCTACTGCTAGCTCACCTAGCACCACGGAGCTAGCTTACGTTACAGGATGCCATTAGTGTATATATCTCGCATTGTCACGAGTACAGGCCTCTTGTCCATGAGTATATGCATGCTTTCTTCTGTGCCATGACACGGCTGACAGTGAAGTGTGGTAGACAGAGGGCAGACACATCTACGGCCAATATCTAGGTTGATAAACAGCACTACAGGTAAGAGGAAAAATATGTATTTTTCATTTGGGGTGAGTTGTTCCTTTGAGCTTACCTAAATTTTTCCTATTAAATCCAGCCCACCTGTGCAGGAGTTGGCGTACCTTTTGATCAGGAAACGTTGTCATTAACACGTCTGACTCAACCTGTGCATTCTGTGTGCGAGGTTTTATCACATTCTCTGCAGATTGGCCCGTTCTTTCCGCACTGAACTATAAATACAACCACTAATGACCGTCATGATGACTCCCTGCTGGCAGTGTCAACGCTTGCTGTCGTCATGCAGACCTTATTGTCGAAATGATCATGGAGGTTAGTCAGCTGCAGAGGATATGCTATTTAAGGGATTATCGTCACGTGTCATCTATAGACAAGAGTGCAGCAACAATTTGCGGCCTTTTTCCAGGCACATGATTATGTGAAGCGTTTATGCATGATACTGTAGTAGGAGGCAATTACAGCTTGGAGAGGAAATGGGTCACGTTCTTCAACTTTGAAGTTGTACACGCCTAGACAAAGCACTTGTTTATATGATTGTCATCTTTCCATATGTGGTACAAAGAGCAAGGCTGTGTTTGAAGTTTGATAAGGCGGCAAAGTGAAATGTATGCCCAGTCTTTGCAGTGTGGCTGCTTTTTGTGTAGTTCTTGGAGATCAAGCGCACAGCTGAAACAAATATTCAGTTTCTAGGATGGCTGACGTTGTTGCCTTCTAGAAATGAAGCGGCATTTACATTTTCAAAACTGACATTCAGAGCATGATGTATTCTAATTTTAACAATCACAGATCCAAGGCCACGTACGAGACGGGGAACTCCTGCTAGATGCCCACTTGTCGGAAATGGCAAGTTTAAGATTCAAGCACCTGAAGTAAAAAGCTTGATATGCATTTAACAGTGGCTAACAAAAGAGAAGTGGATGCACTCACTTTTGCTGTTTGCCCTTAAGTGCATGGTTTTTGTTTTTTTATGTTTGCATAAATTCAAGAGATGCACTTCTATTTGCATCTCTATACTTATTTTTACTCCTTCCATACGCTGTGCTGACTTTAATATGGAAATACTCCTCTGTCTGAGTTTGTCTATCTCTCCATTCCCACAGCTCACATGAATAATGTTTTGACATTTTGCCTCCTAGTGCCCAAGCCAAGTACTTCACTAGAGAGGCTGAAAGCTTGTTTGGATGTTCAAGCTCTGAGCTCTCATGCTGCTGTAGCCACAACTGTTGTAAGGGAATTTCATAAGCCTTTTTTAAACAGAGATTCTGCAGTATTGCTGTGAAGAAGATTTGCCATTACACCGGCTTTGCTTTTTTACACTGAATAGCACATGCAAAAGTGGCGTGACATGTAACACAACCTCATCAGCATCGACTGTGCATAGACCCCTTTTCCACCAAGGCCCACCCTAGACGTCAGTTTGGCTCGTTGTCTACCTTCGCTGCTGGTTCAGCAGCTTAGCTAGTGTTGTGTCATAACCACGAGGAAAATAGGCAGAAATGTGTAATTTTACAAACAGTAGTTGAACAATTTTTTGCCACACAAACCACATTGTATTTTTTAAAGCAAGCTGACGTAGCTATGTTGCATAGAAGGGGGTTGAGTCCTTTAGTCCATCAGTCTGACAATTTCTGTGATGGCCTACTGTCAAAATCTTAAATTAGAAAGTACGACTGGGAGCCTGTTCATATTCTTGGGGTGACTGTGGCTCAGACGAAGAGCAGGTCGTCCACTAATCGGAGGATTAGCGGTTCGATCCCCGGCTCCTGTCAAAGTATCCTCGAGCAAGATACTGAACCCATGGGTGTATGAGTGTGTTAAAAAATTGATTAGCAGGCGCCTTGTACGATAGCCTCGGCCACCAGTGTATGAATGTGTGTGTGAATGGTGTGTAAAAAGCGCTTTGAGTGGTCAGATTAGAGATGCACTGATCCAGCTTTTTCAGTTTCGATACTGATCCCGATGGTGTGGCTCTGAGTATCAGCCGATACCTGATACCAATCCGATACCATGGTTGACCTAAAAAGCTATATACCTTTACATGTAGAACAGAAAAGACGAGAGGCATCAGGCATTGATGACTACACAGTTCTTTCCTCAGATAAAATGAAACAAGATGAAACAGATTAATGCAATGATGAACCATTTATTTTTAACAAAAATAAACAATTGTGCAACAGCAGTTGAGATAGTGTGAAATACCTCCACACAACAGATTCTCTCCTTTGCTCCATGACGTATGACGTAGCTCGCGTCGCAATAGATTTAAAGGGAAAGGATCGCCTCAGGTATAGGTTGCATTTTCTGATACCTGATCCATCTATTTTAATGATATCGGGGCCAATATTCGATCCAGTTATCGGATCCATGCATCCCTAGGTCAGATGACTAGAAAGGTGCTATACAAGTGCATAAAAACAGTTAGTAACTTTGAATAACTGGACTAACTGGTGCGTTCAGAACAACTTGGCTTGAACACAGCATTTCTTAGTGAAAAGTTCAAGCTCCAGAACGACCGCTGTGCTCGCAAGCCATGATCATTGTAGCCTATATCAAGCACGATTAGCTTGAAAGAGGTCACTTGAGAACAGATGCATAAACACAGACGTAGGATCTATATTTTGCTACCTGGATCATGTCGGGAAATAAATTAAAATCAACTACTTGTAAGCACAGAACGTACGTACTAGTTGACCGTTGGCTGTAGCCTCTGCGGTGTGTTCAAATTGGTTCAAATGCAGCATTTTGTGTCAGATGCAGGCGACGTGAGACAACACAACAGTTGGCCTTCGTTACCACAATTTTTTTGTCAGTTCGGTGTGTCTGGGCCTTAAAAGGGACTATTGAGATGAATGAAAGGAAGTATTTCACTTAATACTTAATACTTAAACAATTTCAGGTAGATGATGACACAGTTAAAACAAAACATCAGCCGATGCTTGGTGCTGTGCAAAGAGGCTACATGCATTTTACCTTATTTATGCTGTAGGCTGGTATTCCTGGTTATTATTCATGTCGTTTTATGACCAAAAAAAAAAAAAAGATGACACGCTATTTCTGATGCAAATGCTTTTATTCAAGCGTTTGATGAATCCAAAGCTTAAACAGCCAAGCAGTCCCTCTCGATCCCTCCCTCCCTTTCATCTCTTTCTTCTTCCCTTTCTCTCTGCTTCCCTCTTTCAACCTGTATCCCTCCTCTTCTCCCTTCATCTCCCTCTTTATACAGCGACATGCTGCCATTAGTTTTCCCTCCCCCTCTCTTAGACCTGTGGCAGCAAATAGAAGAGTCCTGTCCTCCCCTCCCATCAGAGGTACTAGACCCCCACTGAGAGATGGAGATGCCTCATCACTGCCTGAGTGCTCACCGTGTCTCCTCGTTCTCCTCTCCCTCCATCACTGCGTGTGTTTCTGAGTGCAGGCATCAGGAGCGCTGGCATGCTAACCTGACATGCGTGCTGTCCCCAAAGCTGCAGCTTGACAAAGTGACAGGCACAGGGAGATAATGCGAGGGTTATTTAGAGAGTTGCACATACCGTAACTTCATTAGTAAATCAATTAATTACAGCAGACTTGAGCACCAGACGTCCCTGTGAAATGACACAGAGACCAAGAGTCTTCTACAGATGACACGAAGCTGCCGTTAACAACCGCAAGTAGATGCAAGCGCTGAGTCTCATTTGCTTTGATCTGGGCCAAGACAGTTAACACCTAATAAAGATTATGCCTCAGAAGTCAAGAAAACCCACACAAGTTTTATTTAGATGTCACTAATTTACAACACATGAAACTAAATGAAGTGGAAGTTTAACCTTGGCTGTGAAGACAAACTGATTAGAGACAACGTGGAGCTTATGTACTTTGAGTATAGCTACTCAATTTGCATCAGTGGTTTTCAGTTAAGACAAAATGAATCTAAACATATTTCTGTAAAGGCACAGAGCTTAAAGGTCTTGTGTGTAGGATTTAATTGTATCTAGCAGTAAAGTTTGATGACTGTAACAAACTGAAACGTCTCCTGTGTGCCAAGTGTGGCAGCAGAACTATGGTAGCCAACACAAAAACGCATATGGCCCTGTCTAGAGTCAGTGTTTGACTTCAGGGGTTGGTAGTTTATGTAAAACAGGCTAGATTAGGAGGTGTTTTCCTTTCTTTCTTTTAAGCCAATCAGTATTTAGATAATTTAAAGGCTTAATGTGCAGGATTTGGTGACATCTAGTGGTGAGGTTGCTGACTGCAACAAACTGAAACTTCTGCTGTGTGCTAAGCTTGTAGTAGTAGCCCACTACAGTGACCAACACAAAAATACAAAGACATGAGTAGCTCTATCCAAAGCCAGTGTTTGATTTGTCCATACTGGGCTACTGTAGAAACAACATGGCGGACTCTGTGAAAGAGGATCAGCTGCATATGTAGATATCAGTGACTCATTCTAAAGCTGAAAACACACCGGCGTCACTGCTGCAGCTCGCCAACAGACGACCACACAAAGTTATTACTACTTTTACTGAAAGATCTGTCTTTCCTCCACCTCTGCGTCACCGTGCCGATCTCCAGAGCTATGACTCACGAGGCAATATCTTTTTGGCCTTTATCTTTGTAATGACGGGATTATGGGTTGTTTAGTTCGAGATATTTCTCAACCTCACCAGTCCCTCCTCATCCATTTTTTGTCACACACGAGACATAGCAACAGTGACAGAGTTCTTCTAATGCATTGGTGGTGAGGAGAGGAGTCGAGCTGCCATAGGAGCAGAAAAACAGAACTGCTACAGGAGCTGGAACGTCCAAGCGGAGAGTGAGTGGGGAAAAATGCATTTAATACCAGGGGCAGTGAGGCTGGAAATAGGACAGTGGCGTAAAATGTCGTGGAATGGCGCATCTTGCCGCCGGTGGTGTGGGGTTGTACATTGAAAATGATGCGGCTGTATTTTTTGACGCACGGCGTTCGCCACCAGTGTGTTCTGGTTTTAAGGGAAGAAACTGCAGCGGTTCTTAGCTTCAGGTAATTACGCACTAATGAAAATATAGTTATGAATATTATATTCCATTTCTGCCATTAGATGCTCCTATATCTGACACAATGGGCCTTTAAACAAACCAAAATAGTAGAGTAAGAACCTGGTCAGCAACTCCTTTTATTGAAAATGAATGAAGGCAGATACATCTTAGTTGTCTGGAGCCCCACAAAAAAAAAAAAACAGACTTTAATAAAATATTAACCCACAAGAAAACTATTGGCAAGAAACAACCACAACATAAAATATACAGATAAATAGACCACAGCCATTACAGCCGACTCGGCTGACTATAAACTGTACACAACCCGGCCAAAGAAAGATGTTATAGACCTGGTTGCCAGAAGCAATTCTGCTCGCAATGTGAGCAACAAAAAGCCGAGAAAGCTCCAAACGCTTCCACCTTCTGTTCAAAATGTACTTTTTTTTTTTTTTTTCCTCCAAACAGAACTGATATCTGCAGCAGATTTGTAACACAAACAGGCACTCAAATATTGAAAGTGTATCGTTTCAACATGAGCGGTAATTATTTCCACATGGACTACTGATACACATGAGAGACAGGAACACAGCAGCCGAGATCCATCGTTGTGGCTGTGTGCAGACATGCAAGCAGGAGGGGTTTTATGTGTGATATATTTTGATGTTGTCCTCTTCTAACACAAATCAAGATGTATTTGAGTTGATGTTGAGCAAAGTAAAGAAAGAGAGATAAAGAGAGATACTTAAAAGCAGGTCTCTGCTGTCAGTGTGGTATATCGTAGCAGCGCCTCTAGCTGCTGTTGAGGAAGGAAATTTATTATGAATCTATATGATATAAAATGGAACTGGATCATGATTAAACAACAAAGAAACAGTTTCAGTCAAGTAGGCAGAGCAGTAAAAAATTGCTATATGAAAATCCCCCTAATACATTTGCAGCAGACAAGCCACAGAGAGGGGATCCTAGCACTGCATCCGAGCGCCACCCTTATTCCCTGTTCAAATCAAGAAGTGAGAATAGGCTGCTAAAAGACCCTTCCCTCCAGCCAGACTCTACCCGCACTGAATAAAAGCTCAGGCCCACTTCAGGGAATACGGTGTGCTCCATCATCTGCTAGCAGGGTCATGGCCGGGCCAGCAGGAGCGAATGTGTAACGTTGTGAGCATGTGAATGTGTCAGCACAGTGCAGGGCCGCGCACCATGTTTGCTGTTGGCACGGTCGGCATCAGAAGTGTACCCTCAGCAGCAGGCACCAGTGTGAAAATGTGACAGTTAAACATGTCAGGTGCTGCTGGGACACAAATGCAAGCACAAATATGGTCACACTCCTTTTACTGTATGCCGATTGTCTTCATGAGAGCTTCATGACATCACAGAGACACAAGATAATTATGTTTACTGATTGATCCAACTGAATCATTTGTCACTGTTGGTTCAAGCCAGCAATCATCATGTCAAGGTCGCTCTCGCTTGGCTTGACTCTCTTTGTTCCCCGCTGCATTTCCATCTTATAGATGTACGCAAGTGGCTGCACACAACTTCAGTAGTGGTAATTAAGGCTGCAACTAACAATTATTTTTCATTGTTGATGAATCTGTCAATTATTTTCTTTTTTTCATTCAGTTTGTCATTTGGTCTGTAAAAGATGGTGGAAAATGTCGATCAGTGTTTCCTGAAGCCCGAGAGGACGTCTTTAAATGTCTTGCTTTGTTCACAACCCCAGTATATTCAGTTTACTGTCATAGACAAATAAAGAAACCAGAACATATCCGCACTTAAGAAGCTGAAATCATGGAATCTCTCGGTTTTTTTCTTTAACCTCTTCCACTCCACTGGAACACCATTGTCTTCTGCCAGCGTAACTGTCTTGCAGGGCTGTAGTGGGCAAAGTTTTAAAGCTAGAGTGAAGATCCTGGTATCATGTGAAACCAGAAGACAAGGAATCCATTGGTATCTGATTATGGCGATTTTTACATGGCTTTCTTGACCTCTAACCTCAAGATATATGATGAAAATGGGTTCTATGGGTACCCATGAGTCTTTTCACTGTTGTATTTGGATATGTCTGCATACTGGGGGCCCTAAACAGGGCTGGAATTGCATAAAATAGGTATGACTGGAAAGCTGAGACTCCTATGGATATGAGTGCATTTTTATTCGCATGCAGTTATGTTAGTAGCCATTTTGCTGTAGTGAGACTCTTTTTTTTTTTAAACAGACATCACTGTATAAAATGACCTATTTTAACCTCTGGGATAGTCTCAGCCTCATGAAACTTTGCAACCACAATCTAGAGACCTCAGGCATTCAGAAGTATCTGGCTTTTATAGGTATATTGAAAATAAAGGGGGTTCTCAGCAGTTTCCCGAACAGATGTGCTTACAATTCCAATCCCCAAAATGCAATTCTTATAGAAATCTCCAAATGTCAAAAGTTTTGGAGGGATTTTTGACTATTTTTTATTTTACTATGTTTAAAAAATGCTTCAATTTAGCACTAAATCTCTGTAACTTTTAGCATCGACCCAAAAATTGCTGCAACAGCTCATGAGGCATAACTGAGCATGACATTGTGACCATCCTATACATCCAACATGATGTTCTAAACCCTTATACACTCAATTTGATTAGGTGCTTTACCAAAACAAAATGTTTGTTTAATTTTTTTGACTAGAAAAACATGACGCAGTGCTGTGCTGCATCTCAAATAAATCTCCTGGTTCCCAGCTTTCAGATGATATAAATCACTTCTATGTGGCATATACTGTCAATCTGCTATCACCCCATTAAGATCTCCTGCGCCCTCCCTAAAAATGACAAAAATGGGTCTGTGGTAGGGAGGGGTGGAGTAGAAGAGGTTAAAATTACTCAAACCAATTAATCAGTTATGAAATTAGTTACCAGTTAATTTAATAGTTGATAACTAATCGATTAATCGTCAAGCTCTAGTAGAAGTACATTTCATTCCAGGCATCCTGCAACAATCACTACTTATCTGAACTTTGTGATGTTCAATCTCTGTTAGAAACATGTCGAGTCAACTCTGTGGTAATATTTGAGGCTGCAGTTGGTGGTGTTGTTTATTTTCAAAATTTCTAAAAGCCCCAAAAAGTCAACATGATAATGTAATGAACTTCCTCTTAGCATGATGCGGCAGAAACAGCGATAAGAATCCTGAAAGGGGAGAGGAGTCTGTTGTTGGTGCTAAGCATGAGCTAATAAAGTGCAACTGGGGTATCAAGTTGTGTTCATGTTCAGCACATGTAGCTGCAGGTTCTGTTACACACTGTGGGTGCTGTTATAATAATAAGAACCTTATCTGAACTTGGAGTCTTGGGCAGTGTTTGCTATTGATGGGATGTAGTTGATTAAACAAATATGATAATTTTGTTGTTTTATTAGGAGCATTATAGTCACATTTATAAGTGCTGGTGATAATGAAAAGGAAATGTAAAAACAAATCAGGGGCGTTTGATGGAGAATATTAATTATATGTAAATGTGAATATATTCCACTAAATTCTGCCTCATAGCAAAATATAATGAAATTCAAATTTGGGGAATAAAGCCCTAAAATGTGCACACAGTGTCTTAACTGGAACACACACACGAAATCTCTTTGCCGTGCACACACATCGTGTTAGTGATAGTGATTAGTGAACGTGTTCCCCCACTGGGGGCTGTAGGAAGCTGATCAGAGGGATTGTAGCCTAAATTGATTGTGAAGAGCTGAAATCAGCTTCCACCAAATTGCTGTTTATTCGGTCGCTGATGGCAAAGTAAGTGTTTGTGTTGTGGCTCTGTCTCTCAGGGATGGTGTCGAGCGTGTGTGTGTGTGTATGTGTGTGTTTACAAGCTGAGGCTCTTGCAGCACGGGCTGAACTTCACTATGGGTTGTATTTACTCAACCGTGGTGAAAGGCTTTGCCTCATTTATAAATGGTCTGTCGCCTAAGTGCTAACTGCAAAATGTTATGGGTGCCTATTTTGCTCTTGTTTTGCACAGGAAAGCGAAAAGGAGGTTAAAAAGTAGCCCTCAGTGAGAGCGTCAGTGCTGTGTTTTGAAGGTCAGTCTTGTTATCAACACCAGCTTTAAACCTGACTGCGTATGTATGTGTGAGAGATCTGCCTTTTCCTGACAGGCTGTTTTACACACCTCACTATCGCGTGGCCTTATTTACAATATACCCCCATCCACCTCCAACACTCACTCATCCAGGATGCCAATGTGATGTTTTTGGACGTGGACAGTCCTCTGGGTGCAGTAATTGGAAGCACCACATGGCACAGAAACATCACTTTCCCTTCACACCCTTCCCTTAGCTGCAGGCAGCTGACCCCTGCGAGCGGCGCCACCAAAGCTGGAACTTTTATTTTTCCCGTTAGCAGCCGCCCCCCCTCCTTCCTCTCCACTGAGCCTCCCAGTTTCCATAAGCTAAAAGTAGAATAGTGAGTAACGCCACAGTGGGTTGTGGGCACCCTGCTGCCTGGTAGTGCCGTGCAATAGGCTCTTCTCAGTGGGTCTAACCCAGGGAGGCCGCTTTATTGGTAGGAGTCTGATTAGCCGGCCTGTTTGTTAGCGAGTCTCCCAAGGGGGGTGCAGCTGCTTCCATTTCTGCAAACATCCTATTTGACCTTTTCAGCCCTTTTCGTTGGTTGTTCAGCTCGGCTCGCTTTCTTCTCGCTTACATAAAATGTTGCAAGTGCATGTATACACATACACACTGTTACACAGCGCTTTCTCTGAAATCAATTACTTCATCCCAGGCTGGCTCTGTTCCCCCGGAAAGGTTGAATTGTATTCGTGTACCTCCGAGGTAATAAGATACAAAGGCAGGCAGTGCAGAGAGAAAAGCTTGTTTCCAGTGCCGGTCATTGGCGGTGAAATGCTCTGGAGATGTGCAGCATCCTCGGCTGTTTTGATCCGCTTGAAAGGCGAGCCCGAGAGGCCTCGCTTTCCTCTCCCTGCTAGCATGTGGAGCACGTGATGCATATGATGCAGATTTGTCAAAGTGGGAAGGGAGTTGGATGGGAGGGAGATGGAGGTGGAGGGGGGGTTACATTGTATACCATAGTTGCACATCCTCATTTGCATACAGAGTCTGTGCAAGCAGCTGTTGGCCTTGTGATCATGCATGTTTCTGCATCTGTGTGTGTGTATGTGTGTGTGTTGAAGAAAGGCGTTAAGGGAAACAAAGCAATCACACCCAAATTAACTCACCAGTGGCTCACGGATCAAGGGGGTACATGTGTTTGATGGCAAAGGGACGCTGCATGTACACACAGAGGATGATTAATTATTGATGTACCCGACCCCATTCAATTACTGTCGTCATTTCCAAATAGGGCCGTTAGTTTTCCCCTATGTGTTCAGATCTGTGCATCCTCTGAGGTTTTTTTTTGGTCGTCTCAGTTGAATGTATGTGGCATTTTAAACGTCCCCACATATTAAACCCGTCTGTTTAATGTTTATTTTTAGAAGCCAGAGCAGGCAATGCCACTTTTTATGAAAAAATAAAAACCAAATTACCAGAAAGTAAACTGCTAGAGGGCCAAGTGTGGATGCAAACCCAGACATATCATCGTCTCATCCAAAACATACCCATACAAATGCCTTCTCTTTGTTTGTTTAGGCCCGCAGGGAATTTGAGAATGTTGATTTTGGATATGAAAAGCAAGATATATGTAAAACTGAACAAACTCTGCCATTTAAGAGGAAATTTGCTGCAGGGTTTCAGAGAGACGGCTTTTCTAGTTGATAAATAAGAACACAAACAGGCTTTGGGAGGTTTTATCCGCCTGATGAATAGGAAGGCTATCCCGCGTCACCACATGGCATCCAGGAGGCCCATGGATCTATCAGATGGGTCCTCTCACACCCCACTTTGTCTCCGAAAGCACAGGAGTGTTTAGGGAGTGTGGAGACATAAATACATCTGTGACCCACTCCAAACCCTTTATAACAGCATTTATGGGCTGTGTTTATTGAGGCAGAGAGGCTGTGTTTTGCTGCTTGTAAGTTTTTTTGTCAGAATGTTGACCTACGCACTTTCTGCATTGTGAAGCCTGAAGCATCGGGAGTATTAGCTGGCACATTTTTCAGTATTCTGTACCTGACCAGACGAGTGCTGATCTCTCAGAGTTATGTTATTTAAAGGAACAGTGTAAAATTTAAAAGGCATTTAGTGGCATCTAGCAGTGAGGGTTACAGATTGCAACCAGCTAAAACTTCTTGGATAGAATCTCTTCAGTGTTCATTGATCAGGAAGTTTTTTGCACAAGCTGATTGGTCCGCAGAGGTCTCTAAAGCCCTGTTTCCACTCAGCATTATGGTACAGTTTTGGTCAGTTCAGTGCGCTTTTTTCCTGTTTCCACAGTGAAAAGTTGTGGATGGTACCAATAGAACCGTTTCGTACTGTCCCCATTTTTGGTCCCCCCCTCTGTTGGGGTACCTAGCACACAGATCTGGTACTAAAAGGTGGAGGTGTGAACACTGCAGTCTGTTGATTGGTCAATGACGGACGGTCACTCTTGCTCGAGCCTTGAGAAAAAATAACTTAATTCACTGGGACGACTGCCGGCGAATTTTAAGGTGCAATGTGAACCTGTAATGTTACTCAATGCATGAGTTGAAGACGTGAATCCATCAACACACCTTAAATTTCACTGTGACAGCTTTGACCATTACTTTAGTTTTTAAATGACATACACTTTTAGTAATGAGTGGATCTTCAAGTGTTTATATATATTAATGCTATTGATGTATTTGCAGTGGAAACACTGGAGTCTAGGTACCATGTCTGAAGGGTTACTTTTGGTTCCAAAGGTGCCACACCGAAGTGTATGGTGGAAACGGGGCTTTACTGACAAGAGCCAGTAGTCAAGCACCTGCGAACATGTGTTCGACTTAATGTGTGCTCATCTTATTTATAATCCAGACGCTTGGGAGGTTTTTATGATGGACTAAAATCATCCAACTTTGCGATCTTTGAGGACTAGGATCTGCTCCCTGTAAAGATATAAATGGCTCATACATCGATTGTCATTTTCAGGTGATTATACGCTAAAGAAAAGATACTTATTATATTACATTCCATTTTTAATGATATATCCCCCTTAAGTTGACACACTGTTGCTTTCATTTGTCTGACTTTGATGAGTCCCCTCTAGCCCCACTGTCGGCATCTTCATCACCTAAACATTGTTCCAAAAAAAGTATTTCAACCACTCAAGACTTAATGAGGAGAACTTTCATTTTGGGGATTGAAATGTGTTTCTTTTAATTAATAAAAGCTCTTTCTCTTCTGGGGAACGTGCCAGATTTCAAACATTTTTCGATCACAGCATGCGTGACCTAGAAATTGATAGGGAAGTAATGTTTTTTTTTTTTTGTTTGTTTTTTTGAGAATCAGTTTGAGACACAAAGAGTTTTTATTCTTTTCGGATTATGTCAGCAAGTTGGAACACCTCGTCAGTTTAAGCCTTTGTGAGGTTTGAGCTGCACTTTAATCTAGGCTGTCTCTGATTGTCACAGCGAGAGGGAATGTGTGCAGTCACTGATATGCTCCACCAATCTGATACTGTATCTCTGTCAGCTTCCCCTCGGCCAGCGATAAGGTGCACATAATACAAGGTGCAAGAAAGGTCCAAAAGTCAAATCTCGTACTCCTAACAAGGGTGTTGCCCTGCGGTGAAATGAGCTGGGATTTAATTATTTCCCCTTGGTGCACAAAGCACTTTCATGCTTTGTTGATGAATGCCTCGCATTTTTATTGTTTATATAATTGCTTTTCATTTATTGTTGTATTGCTTGTAAAGCACTTTGTAAGTGTTGAAAATTGTGTTAAAAATTGAGTTTATTATTGTTCTCGACAGGTTAGTCGAGAGGAAACGAAGAGAACAAAAAAGCCCATGCTTGGTCAGCCTTTTTCCTCACACTTCCCCGTTTCTCTCTTCACCTCTCACTTTGTCTTCACTTGAAACATTTGTCTTCCCTTTCTGACTCATTTTCCTTTGTCGGCGCATTAAGGAGCCGCTCAAATGTCATGAGCTGTCACGCTCGCTCATCTTTCCAGTCTTATCTTGAAAGGGAGCGAGGGGTGCGAGATTGTAGGGGGATAAAGCGGCTGTAGTTGTCAGCAGTTGCTCTGAAGAACCAGCAGCTTTCCACCACATTTACTTGAGAAGCCACAAGAGCAGGTTTTTAAGATGTTCTGTTGTTGCTTACTTATCTGTACATTTCAATGGCTACGTTTACATGCACAAAATATTAAGTTTTATGGCCTTATTCCAAAAAAGACAATATTCCTACTAAGCTGTTTACATGACTTATTAAAATTTAATATTTGTTTTATTCATTTTGCTTCTTCACATCAAAATAAGATTTTTCAGTTTTCTACCAGCGGTTGGACCGCGTGAACACAGCCTTCCACTTTCATTCCTTCAACCACTTTCCTGAAAAGGTCAGCATGGTAATATTAACATACAAGTCTTTCATTATGTCTAAAAGTAGGTGTGTTTCTCCTTCCAACCAGAAAAGTGGGCTTTTCTTTTGGGCATGCATCTCTACCGCAGCCTTGCTGTAACTGTTGTTGTGTTGGTTATTGTACAGTGTAACCATGACAACACACAGGAAACAGGAAAGATGACGTGTCTCACAAACTGCGGCTTAAAGAGATAGTTTAATTAATAATAATTAATTAAAAAAAACTGTTAAGAAAATGAATAAATCAATAATGGATGCAGCTACCTTGACATCACCCATTGGTTTGTGGACTGCTGTTTTGAAGCCTGGATTTCGGCATTTCAGATGTCGCCATCTTGATTTTTTTTTTTTGGAGCCAGTAGTGACCACATTTGAGCGAGATATGATGCTATAGGATGGTAACAAGAAGCTGAGGAGAGTGTTAGCAGACAGCCTGTCACTCAAAGCGACCTGCCCTTAATTCCCTTAATTACAAGTAAATTTAATAGGAGTGGGAATCACCAGAGGATCCACAATATGTTATTTTCATGATACTTGAGTCACAATACAATTTTATTGCGACTTTAATATGTTGCGATATGCTTAGTATTGTGAGCAAATATATTGCAATATTTTGCGATTTATTATCTTATTTCAACTGTAAATAATGTCCCCAAAGGAAAAGTTGTCAACATCTGTTTGGTTTTCAGTCTCTTCATTTCACCTCAGCCATTTTTTGCAGCAGCAGCAAAATGTATCTACTGTACCAAAAAGCTATTGATTATATTATTCTCGTAGGCTACCTAAAGTTTTATTTGTCTTTTTATATGAATAATTTGTATAATTAAAAAAAAACAAAAAACAGTACTTGGAACTGTGTGACGATACGATATTGCCACACAAAACATTACAATAATATGCTGTATCGATTTTTTCCCCCATCCCTAAAATTTAAGCCTTAATAAGATGTATACAGGTTAGTTGTATAAAAAATCACCCACTGTACAGTTGTCTTGAAGGGAAAATTGGCTATAGAGACAAAAAACATTTTTGTACCAGGCTGTAAACATGTTTATTTGTGCTGTAAATTTGGGCATTTTAACATGGGGGTCTATAGGGATTGACTCGCTTCTGGAGTCAGCCTCAAGTGGCCATTAGGAGAACTGCAGTTTACGATACTTTGATGTTGGCTTCATTTTATAGCCCTGGAGGTTGCCACTTATAAAACACGAAAACGAAAAATAAAACTTATTTAAATGCATATTCCGAATGAGGTGTACACATGTTCAAAGAACCTAATTAAAACCTTTAAATCCAACGTCTTAATCAGAAAATGCCATATTTAGAAAAGGTTATATGTTGTTTACATGACCTGTGTCAAATTCATAATGTTGTCATATTTGGAATAAAAGTGGAATATTGGTGTGTGTGTGTGTGTAAACATAGTCAGTGTCTCTGTGTGTTTTTGTCTTTGCTCAGAAGGATTTACCTTCATCCACTTCAACCACAGGCCGAGATCCAGCAGATACAGCATGTGCTGCTCACGCACATTTTCTCATCATGCGACTATTACATGTTAATATGAAGCGTGACAAAGACTTCCAGTTCTAATCGACAGTGTGCTTTGTGTCTGTCCTTTGAAGGCTCTGGACCGGGCTCTTTGAGTACATTGTTCACACATGCTCTATTCATTCTATAGCAGATAAAAGTAGTGACTCAGTAATGGACCATTAGCATTGTGCAGGATCTGTCTCTTATGCACTCATCATTACCGAACCACATTAGACATGGAAACTAGTTCTGAGAAAATCCATTTTGCAAGAGCCTGGCATGGCCTGCTGAATTCCCTCTGAAAAGGCTATCTGTAGTTACAGCGCTGTGGGTGCTTCTGGCAGATATCTGCATTCAGTAGATTTATGCTCTCTTGGTGGAGGTGCGTTAGTCTGAGCCAGTGAGGTAGGCTCTCTTATCTGGGTACTCAGACCAGATGATGAAAAAACTACTTGGCGTAGCTTTACAGCTACACTCACGGGGGAACACAGCAAAGCATTATGGAGTTAGCAGCACAAGATAAAAGTTTAAGTTATGAGGCTTTAATCAGAACTTTAACACTACTTCAATTATTTTAATTTCAGAAAGGGCTTTCACTTCCATTGAATATTAAGATGAATGCGTTGCCATGCGTGTCTTTGTCTCCACTGTTTTGCGTATTGGTTTCTCAGATTTATTATGCAGATCTAGAGTAACCTTCCTCGTTAAGCCTTAATGCCAGCCATTCATTACCTCTGGCACAGAGACTAATGACACTATTAATCAGCTATGAATAGAGCTTGGCAGCGGCGGTGGGAGGCTGACACCTCCTTACAGTAACAATTTTAGGCATGCATGTACAAGACAGATTGTCAGAAGGACACCGAAAACTGCCCAGCATGTCAATTACATACAGCTGACAAGGTATTTGAAGATGGAAGCTACATCTAATGGTCCCTTCCCACAATGCATTTCTTGCCGGTCTTTACTGTAACTCTTTGTTTGACCTGACACTGATTTAAGGATTATTTTTACTTAAGTGTGGTATTCCTTATTGTATATGCTTCATCCAGCCTTTTTATCTATGTTCCTTTGTTCTGAGATCCACACTGGACAAATTTACTCAGAGAATTAAAGCAGTGTGACCTGTTTCCAGCGTCACCGTGCACTCTCTGACCTCTCACACACCTTTCTCTCCATAGCAGCCCTCAAGCTTTATGTGCTCTCTTTAAAATGAATGCTCTGTTACAGTTCGGTTCAGCATGCCTGTGGCAGCAAAGCCAGAGATAAGGCTTTCTTTCTAAATATGTCCACACATACATGTC
Source organism: Epinephelus fuscoguttatus (assembly GCF_011397635.1). Classification (NCBI taxonomy): domain Eukaryota; kingdom Metazoa; phylum Chordata; class Actinopteri; order Perciformes; family Serranidae; genus Epinephelus; species Epinephelus fuscoguttatus. The sequence goes on from NC_064753.1 coordinate 40,619,754, forward strand.
TTAAAGCTTGGCTCCATTTCTGTCATGCCTTATTTTTCTTTGTCAGTCAACAAGTGGTGGCCAGACTCCAGACGATGCAAAACTGACTAACATGAAACATATTTTGAACATATAGATTCTGTCCTGCTTTTATAGTCACATATTTCAAATTGTTTGCTCATTTAAGGGCTCTGAAGGTTCTGTGTGCAACACTCAGAACATTAATATAGCAGCAAACAACTATTTTCTGTGTGAAGATATAGTCCAGTAATGGCATCCTGAACAGAGAATAAAGTCAAACGTCCTCTGTGTGTGTTGTAACCTGAGCTTCTCTGTTCTTTGTTGTGGTTAGTGCCATGGATGTATAAAAAGAACTGGATACAGCGTTGAAGGCAGAGCCCCGTTCATTGCTGTGAAAGTTGGGCAGTGGCGCATGAAGCCAAAAAAGATCGAGTACTGCATATATAGAACCCGGATGATAAGCACTGCTTTTGCAATGTGTGGCCCTGTAGAGCAGGTGCATTAGAGACTTTAAGTTAAGCGCTCCGCTAACTTGAATTGGGCTAAAATGATTGAATCATTCAGCTTACGTTCTCAGACTGAATGGATCAAATTCTGATGATCTGATCTTATTTTGTGGAGGTTGTGACAGTTAAAAAAGATGATCCAATGATTTACAGATGTCTCTTTGGCCACTTAAGTCAATAGGAAAAAGTCTTTTTGGGCCCAATGGCATCATGTAGGATACGATACAATACAATACGATACGATACAGTATGTTACGATATAGTACGATGCGATACAGTACAATACGATACAGTACGAGACGATACAGTACGTTATGATATGGTGCGATACGATACAGTGCGATGCACTACAGTACGATACGATATTGTACGTTACGATACAGTACAATGCGATACAGTACGATACGATACAGTACGATACGATACAGTACGATACTGTATACTTTATTGTCCCCAAAATTTGTCTTGCACTCAGGAGCTGCGCAGGCGTTGCTGCCTTACAGCAGTTGTCCAGAAGAAATGAAGCATATACAATACAAACATTAAAACACAAAAACACACGTGACACGTTACGGATGTAATTACAGTGTTTGGCCACTACAAACATTGACTTTAAAGTTGGACACTCTTCCCAGGGTCCTGGTTTGTGCACAGCCCCTGTGTGTGTATCCCACAAGCTAGCTAATTTCTGCCGCCCTGCACTGCACTCATATGGCAGTTACTGCTTATAACATCTATGGCATCGATGCAAAAGTGCAACACCCACCTTCCAACTCTGAATCATAGATGTGCTCTGATTGTCACATACGGTGTCTTTAAAAGGAAAATCTGGGTGTTTGCTTATAACTGTCGAGCCATCTATGTGTTAGACTCAGTGATGTTTTATTTGTGAGCTGGAGCACAGTTTAAGATTGGCAGCTGACTGTGTGTCGGACACAGTTTGCACACTTAATTTATAGATTGGTAATTATCTTCATCTCAGTCATTTAAACTCATCTTCACAGACCTTCTTCCATTTGCTGAACTGGCTGTCACAATTTCACACAACCTCAATTTTACAGGGGCATTTGGGTTGACTGATACCATTCCACCCTAATGCATGTTGAAAAATATGATTTAGAAAATGTATTTAGAGTGATCCATTCTGTCAGCCTTTAAGTTTGTTTGGTTCTGTTACAGTCGCTGCTCTGCTGTAAGCAAGCTTCCATGCAAGTCTTTCTAGATTAGAGACTTTTCACATGAAGGTCGGAGGGCGGCCTCCTGTGGAGCGCCCCCTGCCTGGCTCTCTGCAGCCGCCACCACAGACTCAACCAGTCAGATGTCTTTGGTTTACATGTGAGGGTAAGTTACTGAAGTTAGTTTGGGGTCTGCCAATCCAAAGTAAAGCAGCAAGATGTCTTCAAATATTTTTGACCGCATTTATGAATCTCTCAATTTATTTTCTTGATCTCCCCCATGTTTCCTGTCTGTGAAACATTCCCAGTATTAGATTGAGTATTTCTCTTGTTTTAGGTTCGGTTTGATTGTTTGACGGTTTGTCAGCAGGATGATGGAAAATCTCTGGCCCTATTTTGATGAAACTTGAAGAAAGGATGTAGCATGGGCCAAGGAAGAACCCATTAGATTTTGGAGGGAATCCGAATTACAGGGCGGATACACAAACTATTATTTACATTTGTTGATGTTGCAAGATAAGGCATTTGGCCTTGGCGAAGGTCTGCGCTCTCTGATTGCCTTTCTAGTTTGTGTTGTTTTGTTTTTTGGCACAGTTTTCTGAGGGTTTTTCTGTATTTATTATGAAGGGAACTTTGTCTCCAGAACTGATTTGTGACAGTCTTTGTTGTGCGTTCTCACTGTGTATAATCCACTGTGTTCCTTGGATCGTGTTCCATCGTGCGTTCACATTTTAGTGATGCAGGAAGTGCTTCCTCGTCAACAAACACACTTCAAGCTTTTGTTTATCCTGTGAGCCTGCTTATGGTTGTGTAGTGATAGCCTCATGATGTGAGACACCAGTGTTGTTGTTTTCTCTGCTCTGTGTGTGTATGTGTGTGTGTGTCTCTCTTTATAAATGAGGATAATTGTTCAGCATCTGGTAATTTACACTGCAGTCAGAGGGTATTAGGAAGATGATATGTTTTCCTTTGTGTCTGGCTCCTTTCCAGCAAACTGGATTTGAAATGAAACGGTGGCTTTGAGGTTAAAGTGTCGACTTCCAGCTTTAACATTTGAGGTCGTTGACATCCATATCGGGTGAAGTGTTCTACATTAATCTCCCAATTTTATATACCCTAAACATACAGACAAGGCAACCGATGTTTTTTTAGGACCAGCCAGTGGAATGATCTTGACTGACCACATCAGTCACCTGACCTCGATCCATCTGAGTCTCACTCGCTGAAAACGAGACTGAAGGGAAAAATCCCCCGAAATAAGCAAGAAGAGAAGATATTGAGTGTCTGCTAATATGGCTGAGTTGTAGCTTCAGCCAGGCATCGACTTTTTCAAACCTCATATATGATGAATTGATTTTGTTTTAGGTTTGCGTCAGATGATCTGAAATGAAAGATTATAGTCAGCACTTTACCCTCATAAATCATTGTTTCATTTCAAATCCAAGGTGCTGAAGTACAGAGTCAACACAGCACTGAAGGTGTCACTTGCCAGAGGCTGCTGAGTGTACTCTGTGTGCACACACGCCCACACAGATGTAAACATACCTAGAAACGCTGTGACATTAATTTAAAGGTCCAGTGTGTAGGAATCAGGGGCATGTAGTGGTAGGAGTGGAATATAATATGAGTATGTCTTTTTTTTTTTTTTTTTAAGTGTATAATCCCCCAAAAATAAGAATTGTTGTGTTTTCGTTACCTCAGAATGAACCATTTATATCTACATAGGGAGCAGTTCCTCGTCTACAGAGATTGCCATGTTGCACTGCCATGTTTCTACAGGAGCCCAGAGTGGACAAACCAATAACTGGCTCTAGATGGGGTCATTCATATTGGGCATATCTACAGTAGTCTCTCCCTATCTAGAAAAACACTTTTTTTTTTTTTTTTTTTTCAATGTGAAACTGCTTCAGAGGTAAGGTAAAAGTTTAATGTCCCCAAGGGGCAATTTGAGATACAGACAGTAATCATGAGTACAACAAAACAGTACAATACAAACACACAGAATCCAGTATCACACACTGTCACGGGTAATTCATGGACAAGTAGTGGTCACTGCTGGTAAGATAAGTGAGACTAGATGGGATGAAGGATCTGTAACGCTTGGTGCTGCAGTTAGGGAGGCAAAATCTCCGCCCTGATGGAAGCATCTGAAACTCAACATGGAGGGGATGTTGAACCAGTGTTCTTACAGCTCAACTTGATCACTTTTTCCAACTTGTTCTTGTTTGTCAGACTCAGCTTACCAAACTGACAATGTTCAGAGAAAAACCGGACTCAACAAAAGCAGAACAGAACATTTTCATGATCGTCCTATCATCAAAACTCCTCAGCTTCATAAAAAAAAGAATAGGAGTTGGGTTGCCTTCTTAAAGATGCTGTCAGTGTTCACATCAAAATTCAACTTGTCATCTAAGACAGTGGCCAAATACTTGTACTGCTGCACTGCTGCCACCGGCTCCCCCTTGATCACACAAGGAGCAGGAAGGCAGGGCCTCCTCCAAAAATCAATAAACATCTCATTTTTCTTAGACACATTGATGTGGAGGAACAACAGGTCACACCAGTTAACAAATTCATTCAGTACTGGGCCATGATCATATTCTTATAATTCAGCATTGTCTGGTTTAAATCATTGGGTGCTTTTGTTTTGAAAAGGAGGAGACCTTTGAGGATGATTCAGCTCCTCATAAAAACCTCTTGAACGTCTGGATCTTATGTTATCAGAGGAAAGGGTTAGCAAACACTAGCGGGTGCTGGGTTAGCAGCCCATCTCCAACATGCCGTATAGCATCGGCAAAAACTGATTTGTAACTTCAGACTACTTTATTCAGCATTTTTACTGGTTTTAATCACCAGGTCTGTTTGTTTTGAAGAGGAAGAGACCTCTGCAGAGGATTCAGCTGGTTGCAATATGCAATCCTCACCACTAGATGCCACTCAATCCCCCTAAATCTTACTCACTGGACCTTTAAAGCTAAAGCTCCCCCAGAGGTTTGTGCAAATGCACAGTCAGTTCTTAATAAACACAAAGATCAGAGTGTTTAAATGGGTGAGAGTAGAGACATGTATGTGGACCAAATAGCAGCAAATGCTTCATATCACTCCAATAACAGAAGTCAGTGAACTTTGGGAATTTGAAATGTAAACAAATATTGAAAAGCCGGGTTAGTGGTTAGTCCACATGCCATGACAGACAAATACGCCGGCAGCCGCTTTGCATTTCAAAACAATTTCTGCAGTAATAATACACCGGTTGCACACTTCACTCTCCGTGCTCCTTTTCCGTATCTCGGCTTTGCCCTCCAGTCAATTTCCCTGACCTGCAAACAAATGGAAATGTCATACAGACTGACATTCTTTCCGTATGGTTTCGTTTCGCCCACTTGCCAGGCAAATGGAAAGCAGATCTCGCTGAGTCTGACCGCAGATTGTTCCTCCAAAAAAGAAAGAAAAACCACCAAATGAAATCACGAACATTTCTGTGGCCAGGCTGTGGAATGTGACGGCAAACGTGTTTCAAAAACATCATCTGGTGTGTTAGTTGAGAGAATCTAGACCTTTTTAGGGATTGGGTTAGTTCAGTTGCTGCACCGTGTCTGAACTAAAACATTTTGATTCCCTGAGCACAGACGGGCTTCCTGTGTGCATTTGAGAGGCTAGAAGGTGGCTTTGTCCCTGTCAAAACAAAGTCTACCTCCACCTGCCAGTTTTTAGTTAATAAAAATGATAAAAATGCAAACCAATCATTTTTGTTCATCAGAGATTGGCAGGAAGGTTGTCTGTGAAAATGAAATGTATGACGCTATGTTCTGCTCCCACTACCCTGACATTAGAGAGCTGTGTGTAGATCTGCATGTGTAGTCCCCCTTGTATTGTGCTTTTGTCAGCCTTGTGAGTGTAGTAGAAGTGTTTTATTTATGTGGTTCCTTGTCACGCCAAAAGTCTTTTTTTGTTACGTTGTTGTTATTTTGTTTTTTCTTCTTTTTTTGTTTCCTTCCTTTCTTTCGTTTCACTGTCATTTCCATTTCAACTCCTCTCCTCTCCTCTCCTCTCCTCGACCTGTTCCTTTTCGGATGCCTCTCTTCCCCTCCCACGCTGCCACTGTCTCCCGCCCCTCCCCGTCTTCGCTGCACCCACCCCTCCCTACTCCCTCCTCCTCCTCCCTCCTCCTCCTCCTACTCCCAACCCGAAGATGTAGCCCTGCCCTCTTTCCCTCCCCCCTCACTGACTCCTAACACTACTGACCATGTAACGCCAGGCTCCGGAGGTGTAGCCAGTCCAGCAGGGCCCACCCCCTCCGCCCCAAGAGATGTCGTGGCTTCGCTGGTTTCCACCCGCTTCATCAAGCTGACCTGGCGCCCGCCAGCCGAACCCCATGGAGACGAGTTAACCTACTCTGTTTTCTACAGCCAGGAGGGCACTAGCAGGTAGTACACAGACTAAGCTGTACTACTGCCAGGAGGGTACTAATACACACATTACTGCTGGAGTCAGCAGGGTACTAATACACATACATTCCTGCGCAGTAGTCTCAGACCACTCTGAAAATATCCAATTAAGGCAGTTAAGGCAGTTAAGGCACTTAGCATAGCAGTAAGTGTTAATTAATTAAAAACAAACATCCTTCCTCAAAGGATTACCTTTTAACATCCAAGTATAAACAAAACAATTCAGTTCCAACACTTTTTTTTTTTTAAGTGGCTCTGTGATGATTTTTCCCTCAGCTTCATGTGTAGAGGATTTACTGTGTACGGCTGAGGAGGAAATTTAAGAAGCTGAGAGGATTTTCCACACTTTCCTTCAGCGTTTTGGCTACTTTTTATGTTTTCCCTGTAAAATAGCTGTAAGTCATTTTCAGAAGTGGCCTTATGCATAAAAAGTGTTTTACCCTGTGCTGGAGCTTGAGATGCAAGTGCATACATTACTGTGTGTGCTAATGCATGGAGACGAAGAAGGCTGGGTTTACAGGTGCTGGTTTAGCTGGAACTGAATATACTGTTTCTACTTTAGATAGATAGGTGCTTATATGCTCATCATTGGTCCATTAATTGATTAACTGACAAGTTGATGGACTGAAAATGTCTCATTTGAGTCATTCATCAAACATTAACTGTTTAGAGCTCCATAAATGTGAGAATTTGCTGCTTCTCCAGTCGAGTTACTAGAGGAAAATGTTGATTGTACATTTCTGCAAACCACAAATACATTACGTTTGCACGTTTCATACGTATCATATCAGTGTTTCTTAAGTGATATAATACATATGATGACTTTTTCATCTGGAAGTGGAGGGCATGGTTGATGGCTTTTCACCTCTGAGACACTGCCAAGCTGCAAACTAATGTTAGAAACCAACAACACTGCTTGTTATTTCGCAATCCTTCACGGCGTTTTTACCTGTGTTTGTGGCACTGAACCTGGGTGTATTTAGCGGCACATTGCTGCATTTCCCAGCAGCATTTGTTGCACCGAACCAGGGCGTTTTTTTTTTTTAACAAACACATACTTCAGAATACTTCGCACATCTATTTTCAAGCAGGTGCACAGGAGAGGGACGAGAAGAATAAAACTTGTAGATAAGACTCCTGGACACTGTCTAACTTGGAAAATAATGATTTAATGCCACAACATTTCGGTGACTAGACCTTCATCAGGTCAGGTTTGCCCAATGAAGGTCTAGTCACCGAAATATTGCAGTATTAAATCATTATTTTTCCAATTCAGTGTGTAGGAGTCTTTTCTACAAGTTTCACAAACACAATATTGTAATATTTCCCCAGCAGTGTTTTTCACGGTACCTGGGTGTTTAGAGCGGCACATTGCAGCGTTTCCCAGTGGTGTTCGTGGCACTACACCTGGGTGTTTTTTACTGACATGTACCTTCTTTTCAAGCAGCTTTTATGCCTCCTAACATGGGTGTTTTAAGCCATAACATGATCTCTTCCTAAATATTACCAACTGGTTTTTGTGCCTAGACCTGACCCCACCTTCACCAGCGTTCTTGAGAAATGTTAAGTCTCAACATATCTGAGTAGGTAACGTGTAATGTATCTGTGGTGTTACGACTGCTGTCGTAATTTCTTTTTGTTTGTGTTTTGCTGCATATGTTCTCTGTTCTCTTGGAACTTGGGGAAGATGGGGGCCTTTCATGTCATGTCCCAGACACCCCTAGACTGGGCATAACAGTGGTTTTCAAAATTGTACAATTGGGTTGTGTTTTTCTCAGGTTTGTATTAGTGTTGACTGTATGTCTTTGAGTTTTGGTCCAATGCTATGACATATTCAGCAAGATGTCACCCCAAAGCTCAGGAAGATTTTATAGACTAAATAATTTATCTGGTAATTGGAAAATAAATTGGAGGATGAGTCAATACTGAAATAAGCCCCTTCAATAAGGCAGCAAATATACACATTTATGTCCATTAACAAGATGTTAAAATACTGCACATCACACCATCAGCCAATACGATTACAATCAATAATCCATCAGTTTATGTAGTACACTAAACTTTCCAGTTATGTTCTCACACTAAAAATGTATCTTGTTTTTTGTAAATAGAAGACATTTTTGAGTTGACATTGAGTTTTTAAAATGTTCTGCTGTGTGTGCGTGTGTGTGTGTGTGTGTGTGTGTTTGCGCCCACATCAGGGAGCGAGTGGTGAATACCAGCCGTCCCGGTGAGATGCAGGTCACCATCCAGAACCTCATGCCAGACACCAAATATCGCTTCAGGGTTGTGGCCCACAACAGCAACGGGCAGGGAGAGAGCTCTGCAGCGCTCAAAGTGGCCACCCAGGCTGAAGGTAAAGACACACACACACACACAAACGTTCATTTATATGTGCTCAGTAAACAGGACACATAAACATAAAGGCAAACTCCAGCCAGTTTGTTGGAAACATGTTCATGCTGGCACACAGAAGCAAACAGGATGCACTCAAGAGGAGCGCACAAATGTGCAAATAAACGTTCACACAAACAAATATTCACTCACATTCAGCATACGCTCACTTCAAACAGACACCACACACACAAACACACTCACACACACAGAGGAGGCTGTTTGGTGCTGTGCGTTATGGCAGACCACCCAACAGCAGACCAGAGAAACGCAGCGTTTTCTTCTTATAAGCCTCTTCTTGTTTATGCCCCAACATTTACTATAATCCCTCTGTGTGTGTTGCTTTAAACCGTGCCTACCTGTGTAAGGAACATCTGAAATTAGTATTCCAGGTTTTTTCTAAAACATTTCCCTCACACAGTCTGCTCAGAGATTCTGCTTTTGAGCTGAGGACACACAGGAAATAGTGAGGGGAGCGAGAGGACAAAGTGGTTCCCTTTTTCTTCTTTTCTCTTTGTGTTTTGGTGTGTAAGCCTCCCCATGGCTGCTGCTCCAAATCACTCAGTTTCACCCACAATTGAAAGTGCTGCAACGGGGATTTCCCTGCACACTGTCAGGGTGGACGTCCCTCACCTCCCGGCTCAGCTACAGCTCAGTCACTGTCACTTTGTAGGTCAGCCGCCGTTTCTCTACTGGTGTCCTTGGTTGGAGGGCGAACGTATCGACACACAGACACACAAATACACACACTGCACCTTAATGCCTGCCAGCAGGCGGCTAGCCACCCGTGGGGATAGCAGTGAGGGCGGCCTGTACCTGTGCAGTATATCTCTGTCGTGCATGTGCACTTTTAGTGTAACAACATGCTATGAATTGGAGCTTAAATTTTTGACCTGCGTCTGAGTGCCAGGCATGTGCACACAAGGCTGCACTGTGTCACCTCTCAGCAGAGACTGGTTTGATACACCTGTGCACACACATACACACACTCTCAAACCCACGTCTCTGATATCTGTGCACTAGGAGTTGGTGACATGGCCTTCAAAAAATATCAGATTTTCAGCATGTTTTAGTGATAATTTTATTCTGGATAATAGGACAAAATACTGAAAACATGTATTTATTAATTTCAAGCACAAACAGTGGCAACAAAATAAGTAAATTAATTAAAATGTATGACATAAGCCTTCTTCTTACCCTCCCTTTTCATTTGGAAAAATCCAAAAGAGACTGAGTTGTTTTGTTTTTCCACCTGGACCTGTATGCTCTGCCATTTTTCCTTCACTCTCCTCACTGTGTCACTCAGCGCTGACCATCAGACCTCCCAGCCCACACATGCACACACATACCTGCTTTGATTTTGACAGGCTGTTATGTTATGAAGACTTTCATATATTTACACATATTAAGTTTTTGTCAAGCTTTGCATAGGCTTACATTACAACAGGTTTATGACAAAATTACATGGCAGCGCCAATTCTTGCGTGCATACCACGAGATAGGAGAAGGAGAGATGCTGTGCGGCTGCCAGAGGAGCCACTGACTGAGTTTACTTTGAAAAGAGTAGGAAAAGTCTGGGGTGTTTCATAAAACATTTAGGGCTGTAGTCCCAGACGCCAAGGCCTCACGACAGCACTGATTCCACACTACTGATGTCATTCCCCTTTTTGGAATTAAATCGGGATTTATACTTCTGCGTCGAATTGACGCCGTAGCCTGACAATGCATCTCCCCAGAAATGTAACTACAAGTCAACGTGGACCTTTTGTCTATTTTTATAAGCTGAAACCATTTCCCTCAGTGGAAACAAAACTTTTACTTACTTTAATTTCACATGTAAGAAACAATAAATTGTGAAGACAATAAAGCCTCCTCAAAAATAGCATTTTAAGTCTTGTGTGTGATTTATCCTGGCTTCATATGAGCAGAGGAAACTGTCGCTTGTTGCTAGGCTAATTTATACAATGTAAAATGCCATCGGCTTGTGCTAATAACGTTAGCATGTTACATTTGTTTGGAAAACGTGTTTAGTATAAGACAGTTGTTTTGTCAGTGAACCTTGTGAGTTGTAATGGAGCCAAATTTCGTAAGGTTGCCTTTGTTAAATGTTGCTGTTGTCCCTGGTTTTATATGAGAAGAGGAAAAGTCCGCTAGCCGCTAGGCTAATTTATACAATGTAAAATGCCATAGGCTTGTGCTAAAAACATTAGCATGTTGTATTTGTGGGGAAAATGTGTCCAGATAAAGACAAGTGCTTTGTCTGTGAATGCTGTGAGTTATAGCGAAGCTAATTTGTGTACTTGTGTTTAACGTGTGTTTTGGGGGTGTTTTTAATCAACTAAACCAAATAGCACTTCACAGAAACCCCGCTGCCAACTAGTGTTTTGGAGGTGTAACTGCAGAGTGACACAGACAAACCACCACACAAGTATAAATGCTCACAACGGCCTAGGCCACATGCGTAGGTGGTAGCCTAGGTTCTTGCTGTGTGTAACATTATGACATCTTTGTGTCAATTGTCATAAGAATTTGTTTGTAATGACCTTTGAAGCAAATAGAGACCGGAGCCGAAATATCAAAGTTTAACAGAATTTATTATCTTGTACAAGAGGAGCGTTTCACAGTGCAACACACAAGATGAGGTTACAGAGGAAAGGCTCCCTGAGGAGCATCTACTGCAAGCTTTTATACAGTACAATTGGGCGTTGGAGTTCAGGTGTTTCAGTTCCCCTAATCTATCAAGTACAGACTAAATAGATAACAATGGTTTTCAGTTGGTGTGACGTCTTGTCACACTGTCCTCCAGATGACACTGTCCTCGACCTGTCTCTGACCCTCTGTTTCTCTCTCTCTAACCGCTTGCTGATGTTGCAGTTGCTATAGAATAAAACAGGAATGATCCTCCAGACTTGCACAACACAATGGCATGCTTAAACAATGTGATCATAATTTTTATAACATCAATAAGCAGGAATATTGCCATTTCTTGCCGCACATTATTGTTACCGCACACCCCTACCGTGCAGTCTTAGAAATGGTTGCCTCTCGCTTCTGTCAAAAACATCTGCAGCCAAAGCTTACGAGATTCATACAGTAGAGACACAGATCTACGTCTGACAGCACTTTAACGTCACAGTCACTTTGTCAGTTTAAGTCCAGTGTACAGCCACAGTACAGACACAACAAGAAATGTCACTGCCCATATCCTAACTGACATTTTCTATGTACGAGGCAGTCACAACTTATTAGGGCAGTGATACATATTATGTTATGTTAGCTCTGTCTTACAGCACACTGGATGTGAAATGAAAAATTTACTTAGAGGTTAAAGTGCTGACTGTCAGCTTTAATTTAAGTGTGTTTACATTTGCATCAGATGAACAGTGTAGAAATACCAGCCCTGTTTATCTATAGTCCCCTATTCTCAGGGGCTATAAAGTAATCAGACAAGTTCACATAAACTTGCATATGTTAATGTTCATGTTCTCATTTGTTTTTATAAGATGTCAGATTTTAAAGTTTAAAAATATTAATCATCATAACAGAATTAACACAGAGCTGAGTTTAAAGGTAGACTTCTTGTATTTGTGTAAACATTTAGATATAGTACCACATGACTGAACATTTAAGACATTTCTGCCCTTTGTGTCTTAAAAAAAACAGAGCTGATCCACAGACACACCTCTCTGTCTAATCCTGCCTCCCTGTCTTGAATATTCCGGCGCAAATGAGATAAACTGTCTGCCACACTGAATATAGGCTTGAGGCAGATGTTAGTGGAATGCAAGATGCACATGGATGTTTTTGTTGAGGCACACATTCGGTTTGTTTCTCGTGGGAATAACAAGAAAATCAAACATGGCTGGCAGCCCAGTCCAGAGGGGACAGATTGGTCTCCTCAGAGCTGCAGCGGACTGAGCCGTCTCGTGGTCTCAGCTCTCGCTAACACGAAGGAAATGTGGCTTTGAAGTAGCCAAGAAATGTGTTTTTGGCAGCGATCACTGGACATTGCTAAATTGAGTTCCTGTCCTCAAGATGTAACAAAATGCAACAGAAATGGAGAGAGCTCAAGATAAAACAAAGGAAAATTGTCAGGTTTGATGGTTTTCTAATTTTGTCTTTCTTCCAGTGCAAGTACCCGGCCCTGCTCCCAACCTCCAGGCGGTGTCCAACACGCCAACCTCTGTGTCCCTTAGCTGGGACAAACCGCTCACTGGCAATGGAGAGATGCTCACCTACAAGTTGTACTACACAGACAAAAGCTTTGGCACCGAACAGGTAGGACGTGGTGTTTGCTCACTCAGCTGTTAATTATGTTAGGAGAGAGCTTTTCAGGTATCTGAAACACAGACAGATTTGGTGACTGAATAAATTAAAAGATCTTTTTTGATTGCACATCACCTTTCATAATGAAGTCACACAAAACAATAGATTTAGAAACAAAATAATAAAAAGCTTGATGTGAAGACATTAAGATGGATTGAAAAAAAAGAAATAATACAGAACTTAATAATGCAAGTGAAATCTGGATATGATTTCAGATGAAAGGTTCTGTATCCAACATTCAGAGCAGTAATATAGCAGTAAACTACTCGTTGCTATGGAAAGAGATTCAGAGATTCAGACACTTTGCACACATAGTAACATGTCAGCACATAAATAGATGAGTAGTAAATAAAAATCAGAAATAAAAAATATGCCACGGAGTTCAGTGAAACAAAGGAATCTGTAGATAATAAAAATGTTAATAGAGTGATTATCAATAAAAACAAAAAATTACAGAGAATTTAAAAGACAAATTGCAGAGGGAATAAAATATTTTGAATACAGGTTAGTTTAGAAAATTCGTCTTGTCCAGAAGAAGCTGCAGTAGTTGTAGATAGTAGATATAGCGTAACCATGGCATCCTGAGCAGAAAATGAAGTCCTGCTACCATGGCGTGTGCTGAAGTCCGAGTTGCTCTGTGATTTGTTGTAGTACAGGGTCCGGCCATGTGTGCTTGTTTGTGCATGTGTGTATTCCAGCTCATTGCTGCTGCTTCGCACTGCACTCATATGGCACTTGCCGCTGACATCTGGACGACGTCAATGCAAAAGAGTACTGCTGACCCTTCCAGTTCCACCCAGTTAACACCATTAGCTCTGTCAGCACTGTTGCAGTTGTTTTGCGCTGTTTATGGAGTTAGCACCATTAGCTATTAGCCACAGGCTCAGCAACCTACATGTTGAAAACCTTGTGCAGAGAACTTGTACACTCTGAATTACGCATAGAGCTCCTTTAACATACAGTGCCATATTTTTAAATAGATGACACTGAACTATGATTCTGACTCAGCCGTCAAACATATGTAATATTTCCAGCATCAGGGCTTGTACACACGTTATGTTTGTTTGTGCAAAAACGAAAGTGACTGCACCCTGAGACAGACAAAGATCAACTATTAGAAAACAGCAGCACACACTGCATGTCACGGGACAAGGACCAACAAATCGCAGCCAGCAGATATTTTTACTTTCTTCTCTAAATATCATTCTATGCACAGGGGCTACCTAGAGCTTCATATCTATCCCTCAAACAGCACTTTAGGCCAAATACACACTCCCAAAGCAACGCCAGGAAGACGATCCACTCCAAACCTGTCATTTGCTTTGCAACATGAGGCACAACCTGCCTCTGCACCCTCGAAAGTTACCACAGAGAAGGCACAGAGCAGCACCCAGAGCCTGACCTCAAGCAAGACACGACATGTGTCCAGGCCCTCACAATGTTTCCTTGCCTGTTTTGCCGTCATTTTATTGATGGCACATTGTTAAGAGTTGGACAGAAACATGCAGCTCATGTCGTCATGTCACTGCTCACACTTGTAAGACCTTGTAAGAGGAGAAGTACTGTATGTAGCTGACGCTTAGTGCTGCAGGGTTCATTAGATAAAAAGAATATGACTGCACAGCCTAATGTAAATTGTGATGAGCTAAGGAGTTCCTAATCATTTGCCGAAAGACTCTTTGTACTGCTTTTTGGCCACAGTCTTTATTATGCACCTCACAGTGAAACACGTATTGTGCAAAAAGAAAGCAGATATGATTCACCCAGTGGTTTTCTGCAGGTCTAACTCCGTCACCAGAGTCGAATTTAGCTGGTTAGATATTGAGTCAGCCCCAGCAGTAGCAGTGTGCAAGCCAGTGAGGCATTAAAAAGCCTTTAATATGATAATGGATGAAACGTCAGCCAGCGTACTGAGTAATGATGCCTCAGCTCCCTGGAGAAGAGAGCCAGAGATGAGGTGAAAAAGGCAAGAGATGAAGAGAGGGCTGGAAGGAAAGGAAGAGGTGAAGGAAAGGGACGGAGCAGAGATGAAGTTAGAAAGACGCAGTGCTCAAAGGACATGAAATATTAAAGGACATGGGGAAGTCAGGGACAACAGATGATGTATCTTCGGGGTGATGCGGTCACAGGCGATCATATGCCCCGAGTTCAGAGGTTGCGCTCGGGCCGCTCTGGAAGCAAGATGAGATTTCCACAAAAGTCTCCACTTTTTACTCAAAATGTCACAAGCAGAGCGCTGAATGCAAATCGACTCGAAGTAATTGGGCATGTGCCAGAGTGCCCAATTTGTACAGCAAAAAGTCGTGATCACAGACGGCATAATTTGTTTCTCAGTGGAAGATGACATTTTTACACAGAATTACAAACAGAAATGTTAGTGTGATGAAATGATGAAAGCAGGCATCACATTTTGTAGCTCTGCCATATTTGAGAGATTGCTCGGGTTGTAAATCTATTTGAACTGTCTCATTTACAGCATGTTTGTGCCAGTTTCAAACTCGGATGCTAAAATTACAAAACTGCATTTATCAACATGCTGTCAGCAGTGAGATGCTGAAATGAATTTGTGTTTTGCCCTTTTTGCAGGTAACCTTTGCAAGAATAAAACATTTTCTTTTTTCATTTTAACTTTACGTGATTTGTTCGGTTTCCATCTCGTCTTTACACATCGAATTTCCAGTGAGCACATTTAACTATGAAGACTTATTTTGTTATATCTGGAAATATTTTTAATATCTGAGTTGAAGACCTTGATATTTGTATTTGTAGTCACACAATTCCTCTTCTCTCTTTCAGGATGTGGACATAGACAGTCAGTCATACACCATGACTGGTCTGAAGAAGAACACAGAGTACAGTTTCCGTGTGGTGGCCAACAACAAGCACGGTCCAGGTGTCTCCACTGATGACGTCGTAGTTCGCACTCTGTCTGACGGTCAGTTGGTTGATGAAGGGAAAATCTACGAAGACTGCTTTTATTTTATGGCATTCCCTGATTCATTTTTATACCACTGTGTAAAGTATTATAGATGTATGTAAAATGGAGTCATCAACAGCATATTTTAAATATAAATCTGGCAACTAACATTTTCACAGCAAGTTTTAACTTGCAGTTGATTAGGACTGTGATTAATGATTATTTTAGCAATTAGCGATTAACCTGCCGGTGGTGCTAACTTAGTTAACAGCGGTTAACAGGTTTTGCGGCTCAAAATGAAACCACTGGCTTGTGTCGCAGTTTGGGTCGGCACTGCTGTAGAATTACAGTTTTGGCATACATGGTTGCCGCCCACCTGTTTCCCTCCAGATGTCCACAGTGAGATTTTTTAAACTAGCATTTTTAACTATGTTAGCACCACTAACCTTGCTGACACTGCTAATGGTGCTAACTCAGCTAACAGTAGTTACAATGCTAATTTCTAGCTAAATGCTAAAAGTTTAATTTAGCTGCTTACTTACTGTGGCGACGGGGGGGAGACCTGAGGGTGGGTTCAGTGTTTCCACAGCAGCGCTGTTGGGTGGCGACGTTGTTAAAAGTGGTAATCGCCGAATCAGCAGCGACATTAGCTAACGTTAGCTTCCACCAGACCTGGGTGGTGTGCAATGCAGTAAACTGAAAGGTAGCAAAATTAACCTATAGACCAATTTGTAACCGTTCAAAAGTATTTTCACCGATTAATGGTGAACCTTATATACAACATAAAGTGAACCTACGTCACGAATCTTTGCATGTACATTAATTAAAACTCGTTGCAGTGTCACAAAACATAGTATTGCGATACTCATATGTATACTATCTTACACCCCCATTTAATATTAATTAAGTCCTCCTCGGCTGAGCTTTAACGTTAGTTAGCTCAGTGGTGCTAAGTGAGTTAGCAGTAGATGCTTATTCCTTCTATGGTGTGATACGGTTCCTACCAGTCCCCCTGGGAAGTGTGCCAGGCTTTGAAGCCAATTTTCAAAGTGGCCAAACAGTGGAGTTACAACTTCCTGGTCTCTGACATGATGCCCTGCGGCCCAAAAAGACTTTTTCCCATTGACTTATGTGGTGAAAGAGACGTCTGTCAGTCAATGGAGACATTTTTTTAACGTCATAGCCACTGCAAAATTAGTCCCTTTATTATCAGGATTTAATCCATTCGGTCTGATAACATCTGCGAAGTCGAGAAGAGCTGCACGATTTTGTTATTTATCCCCATTCAAGTTAATGGAGCACTAAAGTGGAAGTAGCCGGCTTGGTCAGTGGAAGTCTCTAGTGCGCCTGCTCTGTGGGCACAATGATGCAGAAGTAGTGCCGATAATCTGGGTAAAAATATACACTGCAGCAACATCATATTGGATCATGTGCCACTGAACAACTTCCATAGGAATGAACAGGGCCCTGCTGCCTTGCCATGGCTCCTGCCTCTAATCTATACCATTGTGGCACCTCATCCCTGATCTGCAAAGCACTCACAATTACACATGATCCAGGGCATCGTCCCCACAAGTACTTAACCTACTCCTTTCTGGACGCAGGTATAGACTAGATTTTAGCACAAGCTTTGTTCCAAAAGCCACACAAGGTTTGTGTATGTTTCATCTTGATTTTACAGGAGAACCAGACTGTGGTAAGTAGAATGCCAGTTCATCCCTCTGTCTCTTTTGTATAATATTTGTATAATAATTCTGTATGTCTTTCCTGTTTGTACAGCTACTGTGGAAAAGATTTTTCTCCTTAAGACATATAATAAACTATCTATCTATGCTTGAAAATCACTTATATAGTTGCCAGCTACATTTCTGTCAGTCAACTAATCAGAATATAAGATAATTAAACGTAATGCTTGTGTTCTGTTTTGTTCTTTACTGAAGGAATTCTTTTCTTTTGCTTCACAGTACCGAGTGCTCCTCCTCAAAACCTCACCCTGGAGGTCCAGAACTCAAAGGTAAGAATTAGTCTCCTCGACTGAACAGGAAACCGCAGTTTGAAGGACGTCTAACTGCTCTCGATTTTTCTGTTGTCTTGCTGAGGACTTAAAAGCTTTCACAGTTGTTGCTCACACTCCCTCAGATGCAACACCCAAATGAGAAATGCACCTAAACTGCCTGCAGCTTGACTGTTTGGGTCCACAGTGTACATATCTGCTTCACCAAATCCACAAACATTCACTCACTTACACACACAAACAGTTGAGCAAATACAGTATGTAGCCTGCGGGCCTGAACACCGTTGTTTCTCTGTGTGATTAGCTGCGTCAGAGGCCTGTAGCCCCAGCTGGTTAAGAGGGTGTGTGAACCCTCATCGATCCTCTCGTCGGCAGGAGACTTGCCTGTCAGAAGGTTTTATCCTCTGTATCACTCTCCATCTGTACAGTATCTGGCAAAGAAGCCTGCGGCTCAAATCTAAATGGATATGGAACAATATTAGTCTGGGAGATGTAGGCACGGTAAAAATAATTCTTAGGGAGTTAATGGGATACTTTGGATATTTTGAAGTAGGGTTGTATGAGGTACTTATCCATAGGCAGTGTATAAGATACTCTAGATATCAGTCAGTTCACCCTCAGTTTGAGGAACATGGAAGCTCAGCGAAGTACTGCTATAGAGGGGTCAGCAGAAAAATGTATTTTAACAACCTAAAGAAAGTCCCACCCAAAACATTAACTACTTGTTTAGGTGTACACTATATTTAAGATATTTTCACTGCTTAACCATCAAGTCCGACAGCAATATCTGACAGAGAAATGAAGCCATTATATTGTTTTCTTCAAAGCCAGACTCCATTGAGAAAAACATTAATTTAGTATTGATGAACACAGGAGCTGCTGGTCTACTGCTGCCTCAATCAGTTATTTTGTTTGTGTTGTTGTGTGACTTTAGGGTTTAAAAGGGGAAGTTCAGACTCACCAACGTCACACAATAACACTAACTAACTTATCGGTCAACCAGCAGCTCCTGTGTTCATTGAGCTAAAATTAGTGTTTTTGTCAAAGGAGTCTGGTGGCTTTAACAAGCTTAGAGCATAGAAGGGGCCGGGCTGTCTGACAGGAAGGTAAAGCAGTGAAAATACTCTAAATATAGTGCACACTTAAACTGTTTTTAATGTTTTTTAGGTGGCTAAAATAAATTTTGCAGCGGCACCCATCCACAGCAGTACTTTGCTTAGCTTCCGTTTCAGTACTCCTGCTGCTTCTCCAAACTGGGGTCGTGCCAACGGACTTCTACTGTTGGTTATACACTGACTATGGATAAGTACCTCATATAGCCACCCTTCCATCCATTTTAATCTGCTTATCTGAGGCTGTTTCTTGGGGGGCAGCAGGCCAAGCAAAGCACTCCAGACATCCCTCTCCCCAGCAACGCTTTCCTGCTCCTCCTGGGGGACCCCAAGGCATTCCCAGGCTAGATGAGATATGTAATCCACCCAGCGTGTTCTGGGTCTGCCCCGGGGCCTCCTACTGAAACACCTCCAACAGGAGGAGCTTAGGAGGCATCAGATCAGATGCCCAAACCACCTCAACTGACCCCTTTAGACACAGGGGGCAGCAGCTCTACTCCAAGCTCACTCCAGATGTCCGAGCTCCTTACCCTATCTCTAAGGCTGAGCCCAGCCACCCCACGGAGGAAACTCATTTTGGTTGCTTCTATCTGCTATCTCATTCTTTCGGTCACTACCCAGAGTTCATGACCATAGGTGACGGCTGGGACGTAGACGGACTAGTAAATTCCGGCTCAGCTCCCTCTTCACCACGTCGGACCAGTGTAGCACCCACATCACTGCAGAAGCGCTCCATTCTCGCCTCACTCATGAACAAGACCCCGAAGTACTCCCTCGGTTGTGGCAGTAACTCACTCCCAACCCAGAGGGGGTAATCCACCAGTATCCAGCAGGACCATGGCCTCAGATTTACATGCAACCCCCAACTCAAAAAATTCCAACTGTCCCTTTAAGACACTAATCGAAATATATGATTTTCAGCCATATTAGCTCAGTTAACATAGATAGATGTCTTGGTGTATTTTTACCTATAGTTTGCCAGATCAATGCTTATCAGGATGCTATGAACGAAGCTACCCTGGTAACAGCCATTTCAGCCTATTGGTTAACATGTTTCTTTAGGAGACAGGATGAATAGAATAAATTCACAACACATTTAAGTGTTTGAAAGTGAGATTTCTTTTATCTAGATTGAATTTCTCCGAGATAACCGGATCAGATTCCTCACAGCTCAAGCTGACAACTCCAGGTGTCTCACACTCTTTTTAAGTATCGTTGTTAAATCAGATTTATTACAGTTAAACATACTGTAGTTCTTGCGTGACACTCCTGATTAGATAAGCCTGCTGAGGTGGCTGCAGGCTTCACAACAGGCTCCCTGATTAAAACAGGAAACCGGCCTGAGCTGCCTGTCTCTTTAGCCATTTGATCTTCAAACAGAGAGCTGTAGGCCTGTTTATTGTATATTTCCACCCGAGTGACGGATTAAATTTGATAAAAGATGTTTCTCACTCATGACATGTGAGACAGCAAGTGCAAACAGAGCGAGCAGCAAAGAGAAGAAGATACAGAAAACCTCAGGGTGCATGCATTGACTACAAAAGCAGCAGCCGGCGCTTTTAGCCCTTTGCTGGTCGATGCAGAACCGGAGTGAGAGAGAACTGTCAAAGCAAACTAGGAAGAAAAAAAAACTGGTAGACAATCCTATCACACACTCGCAGCTTGAGTGAGAACTGGCCACCCATGCTGAGGGATACTCAGCTGAGATTTGTGGAGAGAAAACACTCATGCTAATGTTAAGAGTAAAATGGAGAGGAGACGCTCTGCGGAGGGGACGGGAACTGTAGCTGAATTGTTTTTTGAATGGATAGTGTACATCCAGCTGTCCCTCTCCAATTAGGCCCGAACAAACCCATTTCAAACTGTGAAACAAACATCTGGCATCCTTTATTCCTAAGCATTATTGAAATTAGTCATCTGAGTTTTTATTCTTTGTCGTCATTGTGTTTAATTCTGAATGCAAACAGTCATTAAGTCAATAATTCTGGTACAAGTATATAGATACAAAGCATTTATGCAATTAGCTGTTAGAAACGCCCAGCCAAATGGAACTAAGGGAGAAGAAAAAACTAATCAACATGCATTTCAGATTCAGTCTGCTGTTTGGGTTTTGTCAAGCAGAACCGCACATCTTTAACCTGCAAGAAAAACTGAAAATCGTGTTTTTGTGATTTTTATTTTGCACCTTTTTTTTCTTTCTTTTCCTGTGATTTTCCAAAAGTCAATTAAACAGGTTTTTATGATTAGGGAAAAGAAGGCAGGAAAGCAGCACGCATAACGAGTTGGGACCGATAGTGTAATAAGAAAAATGGAATAATTGAACACACTTAACACAAATTTAATTTGTGCAATTCCCCTGACTTTGCTGGGGAGGAACGTGTGTGTGTGTGTGTGTGTGTGTGTGTGTGTGTGTGTGTGTGTGTGTGTGCGTGCGCCCTCTGCGTGTATTCAGGCTTTTGTGCATCAGTTTGACAGTGGGGAAGCGTTAATTAACTCTTCTCCCACGCTGGGCTACCCCCCACCTATCTCTTTAAACACACACAAAAACTCAGATGCATGAATCCCACAACAGTGCAGCGAGGCCCCGCCAGCAAAAGTCCTGCATTCATCTCCCTGCCTCAGAGTCTCTGCAGGGTTAACCTGACCACATGCACACGTGTACACCCCAGTCATCAGGACACCTCCTTCTATTATTCATGTGTTTATTTCTTCCTAATGCGTCAATCTGCACTGCGTCACCCATGCTCAGAGGGGTGTTTGTTTTTGCGGGGCCCTCCCATTTGCACCACTGTCAGGAGGAGAGGGGAGGGGCAGGTGAGACAGTGTTTCTGGCCAACAGAACAGTAAACCTGCAGAGTTACGTTAACACAAACACCTTTGCCAAATTGTGTGGGAAGGTGTGATGGTACCTGCCAAGCCGTGAGGTCACCTCTACAGCTGCAGGCCCAAAAGCAGATGGTCCCACATGTGCTAAATGTGGGTTTTTGTTTCATCCTCGCTTATTTTTCCTCCCTCAGAGCATCATGCTTCGGTGGCAGCCTCCGCCCCTTGGCGGCCAGAATGGGGAGATCACTGGCTACAAGATCAGATACCGGAAAGGATCACGGAGGAGTGAAGCAGCTGAGACCACCGGAGGCACCCAGCTTTACAAGCTCATCGATGGTAATGGGCTCTGAAGTTTTTGTCTGCTGGTGCAGTTTCTCAGAAAGACTGCCCAGTGATGTGCTGCAAGTGGGTGTGAATGTGGTGCATTTATTACTGTCTGTGTAGGTGGAGAGGAGCTAAAGACCCAGTTTAGACCAAGCACTGCACATCCAGTTACACCTAATGGGTTTGGACACTGTTCACATTTAAACCAATATTGATTTTGGTACCTGCAATTCAGTACCAGTACCCAACACTACCTTTTTTTCTCTGTAATGAGAAAAATTAAAATTTGAACAAGCTGCAGGGTTGATGTACTAGATTAAAAAGCAATTTTGCTCCTCTGCTCTTTTTTAAGAGCTTATCTGTCTCTGTCTGATTGCTTATGAATGCATATGTGTGACTCGTTAGGAAGTAACAAGTTACATGTAACTACTACGTAATTAAATTACAAAAAAATGTATTTGTAATCAGTTACAGATGTTTAGAAAACATGTTAGTAAATTAGTTACTAATCAAATTGTTGGTCCTTACAAAGAGGTTACATCTGAATATTCATCTTGGTAGAAAGCTTATAATGTAATCCAGCGGCCCATCCGTGGGCCCCTCGTAGGTGTTTTTCGATTATTAAGATATGTAAAACAACAGTTGTATTTGTTGTTGTGTAAGTGGTTTACTTACAGGAAATATCATTTGAAAGCTACGCTCCTCGCAATTCCATTACTGCCGACCATTTCAAGATACAACTGCTACAGCAGGCTTAGTAAATGCCTATGTCAGACAAGAAACAAACAATTATAACTGACCTATAAAGCATAGTTTAAATCCACAGATCAATATTATTCAGACAGAAACTCTGCCTACACAGTGCCCAGTTCATTTCTCACACACTGCCAGTAGTCCAGATGATCTAAATCCAGCAAAATATTTAGTCCAAACACATTATTACATCTGTAGATATCCACAAACTGCTGTTGCATCGCTTCAAACATTCATATTTCTTCACGTATTATCCATAATTTCTCCACCCTGCATGTAAACAAACCAGCCGGCTGGATGCCAAAATGGAGGTGAACTCCTGGCCTTTTCATTGACACCTCACTTGCGCCAATAGGAGATTCCAGTGCTGTTGCTATGGCCTTAATCACCATTGAGGCCCTGTGTTGAAGGAACATACATCACTTACATTTCTGAGGTTTAAAGCTATTTAATGAGCCAAAGATTGGCTCAGTTGGCCCAGTGCCTTGTGGGTCTTGTAGTTAATGACACTGCAGGTCTCCAAAGGAGGCTCGAACTCTTTACAGTAAATGTAGACTGTCATAAATGTACAGAAATAATAAACAAATGGCTTCTTTGTTGTCTTACTTGGGGGAAGACAGTCTTTCTTATGAATTTAGGTTTTCTAGAGGTTTTTATATAGAGAGTAAACTCCTAATTCTGT
The DNA here is from genome assembly GCF_011397635.1 of Epinephelus fuscoguttatus. NCBI lineage: Eukaryota > Metazoa > Chordata > Actinopteri > Perciformes > Serranidae > Epinephelus > Epinephelus fuscoguttatus. The sequence goes on from NC_064753.1 coordinate 40,643,231, forward strand.
CTGTTGATTAGTTTTTCACTTATATTCACACATTCAGTACCAAACTAGCACGTTCCCTTACATATATAATATGATTTGTGGGCTGGAGCATCTCTGTAGCACCTCAGTGCACTTGACCAGTTGCGATTTTGATAATATTTCCATTAATTGTGCAGCCCTAGACATTTGGACTGATGGATTTAACATGAACTGTTACTCTGTAGCACCAACGTAATTCAGTTGGTACCCTTAAAAATACAAAACTCAAAACCCAACCATAGCATCCAGTTAGTGCGGCGGTGGACAACAGTTCACACATGGCATCAAAATGCATTTTAATACATCTGGAGTCAACACTTTTGCTCAGTCTCACTTTGCTCCTCATATCTGTGTCATATCTGTGTTCACACTTGTGTTCAGAGCCGTCCACTTGGATCACTCAGGGTGTGTTTTGATGCAAAGTGTGAACAGGGCCATTAAGATAGTGATAACACTGTTAGAGATTTGTGCTCTTAACTCAAAATGCAGCTCTTCTCCTGCAGTATTAAATTAAATCCATAGACGGTCTCCGACTTTTCTATAATATATTTTGATGTGATTGCTGAGCATGATTTTAAAATGGTGCCTGCAGAAAGAAAACTTGTTTTTTGTTCTCAGGGACCACCAAATCCCAGTGTTGCCTTTTGATGCTCTATATAGGTCCTACATCAAAACACTTATGCTATCAGTCTCCATTTTATCTCGGCTGTATGTAACTTAGATACTGTCAGCTCAGCCTGACGTGCTACAATATTTACAATCTTGATCTTTGAGACTGAAGACATGTCTGATATGTTGTTTGGAGTCAGTCAGGCTGGAAGTCTGTTTATTAAGTCAACATCTGCATTTCATCTGAGTACTTTGAGACGGAGTTACACGTCTTACCGTATCCCAGCGTTACCCGCTGCTCCCACCAAAATATGCACAATATCACCAGAGACACACAGCAATGGTGATTAATATTAGATGTTGTCTCAGCAACTTTCAAGTGGCCCGGCCTCACGCTGTGTGCTGCATCAAAGAGAATATACACTTAAAAGTTGATTTTTGAGAACATTCTTGGGGGGTGAAACAGAGGGGTGTTTGTTGGTTCAAAAGCGTTTAGAAGGAGATGTTGTAGCCTCGGAGGCACGGATAGTTAGGCAGTCTTCAGAAGCTACCCCCAAGGGTGGCCCAGAATAGTGGGAACAGAGAGAACAGACTACAGGATTAGCATGTAGCGTGCAAATGGGACAATATGACGATGATGAAAAATTTTACAGCAAATTAATACAGCAACACATCATTTGTCAGCAGGCGTTCCCCTCTTTTGTGAATACCAAAGCCGGCACCCAGCGGTGAAACAGCTCTTTCTGAAGGAGACATAACTCTAAAATACAACTAAAAATCCTCCTAAAGTTTTTTTTCAAACTCTTTTTACCCCTTTATTATTATATTTTTTTGTGCTGGCTACAATTACATACTTTTCCTTTAATGCTCTTTAACGGTAAATGCATTTTTAGCCCCCTAAAACATATTAATCAAAGGTGAAAAAATAAATCTGAATGGGTTTCATGATATAAGAGGGAAGGAAAGTTAATTGCACCAAAGAAACATTCATTTGATCCGTCCCCAGGCAGGCTTATAGATTTTCTCCTTAAATTCTGCAGAGACGAATCGGGCATCTGTTTAAAATATTTCTGCTTTCAAAATATTTATTGTGTCTGCGATGCGAAACCCCAGATGACCAGCCGAGTGGAGAGCAGCAGTAAATTATAAAATAAAATCAGGTTTTGGAAAGAGAGAGACGTTTTTAATGAGAGGTTTTATTGCTGCTTGAGATTCAGTTCAGCTACAGCTCGGTCTGAATACCCGAGCTTTGATTCTGACCTGTTTGTGTTGCCTGTGCAGCTTTGGAGCGTGGAACGGAGTACTCCTTCCGGGTGTCGGCCATGACGGTGAATGGCACAGGACCAGCCACTGACTGGACCACGGCGGAGACGTTTGAGAGCGACCTGGATGGTAAAAGCACCAGTTATACTTAAATAATACAGATTAAACCAGGTTTAGAGTTCATGTTTCCAGTCTTTTTACTGCTAAGTCTTTTTTAGCATTTATTACCTGATTGTTTCTCTGGCATTAAAGGACTCAAATTTAAAGGAGCAGTTCACCCTAAAATCAAAATTACATATTTTTCCTCTTGCCTGTAGTGCTATTTATCAATCTAGATTGTTTTGGTGTGAGTTGCTTGGTGTTGGAGATATTGGCCACAGAGATGTCTGCCTTTTCTCCAATATAATGGAACTGGATGGCACTCGGCTTGTGGTGCTCAAAGCGCCAAAAATACATTTGTAAAAACAGTGCATCAACTGCTAGCTCACCCAGCTAACCTGAGCTAGTTAACATTAGAGCTCAGCCAGTGAGGATGCCCTCAATGTTTACATCTTGCACTGTCCAGAGCAAGAGCTGCTCGTCCATGAGTAGATGCATGCTTCCCTCTGCGCAGTGATATCAGTTGATGGGTGTAGTTCGGTGGAAAGAAAATAGTTCCTACGACCACCTCAAGTCGAGTGCCATCTTGTTTTATTGTATTAGAGAGAAGGCAGACATCTCTACAGCCAATGTCTCCAACACTCGGCAACACAAACCAAAACAATCTAGATTTATAAAGAGCTCTACAGGTAAAAAGAAAAATACGTTCTTTTGATTTGTCGTGAACTGTACTTTTAAGTCATTTTTGTGTTTTCATCACTAGAATCACGAGTACCGGACATGCCGAGCTCTCTCCATGTCCGGCCATTGGTCAACAGCATCGTGGTGAGCTGGACGCCGCCAGAGAACCAGGACATTGTGGTGCGCGGCTACACCATCGGCTATGGCATCGGCAGTCCTCATGCTCAGACCATCAAAGTGGACTACAAGCAGCGCTACTACACCATCGAGAACCTCGGTAAGAACAAACCACTGTTCAGTCTGTTCTGCTACATGTTCATGAAAACACTGCAATGCTTGTGTTTTATTTTTCCGCAGATATTTGTCACCTACATAATGACACCAAAGAATCTCAACTGATTTGTCAAATACCACAAGTCAAATATTGATAAGGGCCAAGTGGACGAATGTACCTTTTGCCCAAAATGTTAGCATTTATAAAACATCACAGTGATTGTCCTACTTATAAATAAACTGACTGGCTCTTTGAGACTTTAATTACAAACAAACAAATGCAGACACAAACAATATGAAGCAATTCATCTGTGCCTCATAGTCAGTATTTACAGAATTAATGAGATCCTCTCCACCACACGCCTGAGCCGCTAATTATACAGATTGGCCTAATGAGGACACAATAATTAAAGGTAAAAAAAATTTTGTTTAAATAAAACAAACTTGTTTTGGAGGATTTTAATGCTCGCTGTCATCAAAGCAAATGAAACATCAAATGAAAGGTCTCCCTCACTGAAATGTTGTGCTGAGTGCCAATTCTCTGCATAGGATCAGTCGTTAGAGAAACTGACACAAATTATTTCCACCACTAATTTCATGATTTTAGATTAATTCATTTTTTAACCCTTTAAACTCTGCAATAGCAATGGTCTGCCTGTGCCCTACAGTGGTATTTTTGCTTGTTGTTTTTGTCATTTCTTGGAGTAAAATCAGTAAAATATAAGCTAAAACATTATAGAAGTCAGTGAACCATAATAATTGATATAAGTATTTAATGAGTTTCAGATGCCTCCATCAGAGCAGAGGTTTTGCCTCCCTAAATGCAGCACTAAGCATTACAGTTCGCTTATCTTAACCAGCAGTGACCACTAATTGTCCATGATTTACCCCTGACAATGTGTGATACTGGATTCTGTGTGTTATGTATGGAGGATGGAGTTTGCCTTTTTAACTTCTTCTGAAATGTGTGTGTGGAATTCAAGTGAACTATCAACCACTACACCTATGTCCTTTTCCTCATCCACGTGCTGGACCACCGGTTCTCCAATAGTATAATTAATTTTATTGTCGTTAGATTACCCAGTGTGTAAATGTTTTCTCATGCTATGGAGATCTTCTTGAAGATGGGCTGTGTTGGTATCCTTAGTAATTATTCTAAACATTTTAGTATCATCCGCAAAAAGATACACATCAGATTGTAACATATCTGGTAAATCATTTATATAAACAACAAACAGTACAGGCCCCAACACAGATCCCTGTGGAACTCCAGAGGTCACGGGTTTCCAGACAGAAGTGGCACCATTTACCACCACCTGTTGAGTTTTTGAGATATGCTCATTTTTATGAGCAGAGTGCTGATGCCTTATGATGGATTCATTATTCATTCCTCTGGCGTCACCGAATGTTTTTGCGCGGTTTTGCACCACATGTGATGTAGCATAATGATGTCATCATGAGCCTACAATGGGATGACATAGAATACATAAGCCTTAGCTTTCTGTTGCTAAAGGAATGAATGTTCTAGCTATTATAGTTTTCATTTTATATTGATATATATATATAAAGCAGTGGTTCCCAACTGGTCCAGCCACAGGGTCCAGATTTCTTCTTGGTCATTAGTTCAAGGTCCACAGAGTTTAAAACATTCAGCATCACTTGTGCTTGGCCATGTCGTTGAGCTAGTTTGCTGTCTCTGTCCAGTATCTGTCCAGAAATTCATTGTACCTCAAAATAAAGTGTGTTTTTTTCCAAATTTGACAAACTTGCAAGTCACTTGCGGTCCATTCAGAATGGACCCAGCGACCCACTTTTGGACCGGGACCCATCAGTTGGGAACCAGTGATATAAAGGATTATGCCAACGATTGTTTTTAAAGGGTTAAATAAAACTCAAGAAGACACACAGTTTGTTTCAGAGGTAATTACAGATTTTGTTCTCATTGAGTCCATTATGTAGGTCAAACTGTTGTTGGTTTTATTAATGGTATTTATTGATTAATCATCATCAATGAAACTGCAGTCATCAAAGCTCCAGGAAGGGGTCTAGAAGTAGATTAAGAGTTAAACGATAATCTTAGGAGATGAAGAGATCTGGGGGAGGAATTGTTGCAAAATATCTGTATATGCATAATTGAATCCTTCATTACAATCACAGTAAGAGGAATGATTGTATTCAAATACTCATTCTGGCCAATATCGCAATTACGAGTTGAGAGTCTCGAGAGTTTTGGCTTGATTAGCCGGTTGGATATCTAATTTATCTCGCTCTTCATGTCTCTCCCACTACACTCTGCCTTAACCTCTCATTCTCCTTCTCTCTCTCAGACCCCAGCTCCCACTATGTGATCACACTGAAGGCCTTCAATAACGTCGGGGAGGGGATTCCTGTGTATGAGAGCGCCATCACCAGACCGCAGTCAGGTATGAACGACACACATCGAAATCGAGGCATAAATCTGCTGCCTGCCTGGAAAACAACAAAATAATTCAATAGTTGCATTCGTCTCTGGTAGAAAATCCCGTTAACATCTTGCTCATACACAACAGAAGCTACATAAAGCATTATAAGATATACTCTCACTGTGCAGCTGCTCAGCTCAAACAAAGACTTCGACTGACATTTATCTTCGCTCTTCCTCTAACCTGAGATCATTATGAGACAGAATGTGTCTCGACTCCAAATTACCAAAGAGATAACGGGTCATCGGGGTGTCTCACTGCTCTAATTAACTCTCCCCTCAATGGCTCCCAATATACTCGAGTCTGTTTTTAATCAAAGGTTCAAAACCCTCCAATTTTAGCCATAGATCACCCAATGTCCTGATATTAGGATTTCAGGAAATAAGATCCCCATATATTGATGCAGCAGATATCCAACTAGAGAGAACAGATGGAAGAATTATTGGAGGATATAAAGAAGGGACATTGTGTACATGATTACAGTAGGTACAGGAAGAGTGAACACATACTGGATTATAGCTCACCAACCTAAAGACGTGATATTTAACCTTTCCTCATTAAAATGTCTAAAAAGGACCTATGTTATGTATTTTGTGGAATTTTGTACTTACATTATCTCAAACGTTTGGACAATGTTCACACCCAGAGAAATCTGCAAGTTTAATGAAGGACACAGTCCGCGTCATTTGGTCGCCGTCGCCTGTCTGCCAGAAGCCTATGCCTATGTAAGCCAAATTTTTATGATACACATTTTAGATCTTATTTTAACAATAGGTTTTAAAAAGATGATGGATTTTAGTTAGATGTCTGGATCTCAAGTTATCAGAGAAACAAGCTGAGCGAATGTCAACGACAGCTCGGCTCCAGCCCCTGCTGTGCCGAACGGCATCAGAGAAACATGAATTTTTAACATGACGCTGCTTTATTTGGGGTTTTTCCAGCTTAAATCAACTGTTCTGTTTGTTTTGGAGAGGAGGGGACCTATGCGGATGATTCAGCTCCTGGTAAAAACCTCCTGAACGTCTGGATTTTAAGTTGTCAGACAAAAAAAGTTGAGCACACATTAGCAGGAGCTGGGCTCTTGGTCTCTCCGCAACGAGCCGAACAGCATCAGAAAAACCCAGATTTTTAATGTGAAACTGCATTATTCAGTGTTTTTACCGGGTTTAATCACCTGGTCTGTTTGTTTTGAAGAGGAAGAGACCTCTGCGGATAATTCGGCCACTGGTAAAAACCTTGTGAACAATAAACACCGAAAGAATCCTAATTGGGAGAAACTGACTGCAATGATGGCACTGTGCTGTCTTTTGTTATTGCTTTGGCTAGCGTTTGATTAGTCCCAACTGTTAAACCCTACTGCGTCTAAACATTATTTTACATTCTTAATACACACATATTCAGTGGCATGGCTGATATTGATCAATTTTGGCTTATCAGAAACATATCAGTTTTGTATATATCAGTCAACGAGTAACATGAAATAGCAGTACAATCAGCTGCCAGAAAGACTCGTTTTTTATTTCAACTCCAGCATTCTATACAAGCAATACAGTTTTTACATAGCTCATATAGTACTTTCATCATTGTACAAAGTTTTCAGCTGCCGTAACATCTATCCAGGTTTAAGAAAAGTACAGTGAAGAGTTCAAGTGCGATAAGATGTACCTGAGATTCAAACTTGCACGGAAATAGAAAGAAATTGAGTCACCAATAATAATGATAAGTAAATAAATGTGTAGATACAAGCAGGACTGTATGTTGAAAGTAAAATATAGTACTCATTGCAGTTGGTCTACCAGAGAGCATTGAGAAGTTTATTTATTAAGTGTAGAATGTGGGGCTCAGTACACACTACCTTGGTCACAATTCTTTGAGAGTCAAGAGCGTGCACCTCCAGGCGAAAAAATTTGGGTGCAAGACAAGAATACTTCACTGCAGGAAGTCTGCACACAGTAGGATCCAAATAAATAGTTTATGTTTCTTTTCTTTTAAGGCAACGTTTCGCCTGAGGAAGATCTTGTAGACCGAAACGTTAAAAGAAAAGAGAAATGAACTATTTATTTGGAGCCTACAGTGTTCAGACTTTCATCACTTTCCTAACTAAGTTTAAGAGATTGTTATTAAAAAATATGATTGGCTGTAAAAATCCAGTATCAGTTGGACTGTGCTCTGTCGCCAGTGATGCCGTTATCTTTGCACATCTGCGTGCATTACAATGAAACAACTGTTGTTGCATCAAGTAAAGAATATGGGCAATCCAGTTTGGCTGCCAGCCCGACGATCTATAATCCTTTAGATCACGACCCTGTTAACAATTAGAAGTAGAAGTTAAGTCTCCATCCAGCGTGCTTGACAAATGATCTCAAAGCGTGAAACGCTGCCTGTTAGACTGCATGTTAGCTGAGTTCACAGAGTTTATGTGACAGTGTCAGAAGACAACCAGCCCATGCTCCCCGGGGTGTCCCAGAATGTGGGCTGCGCCCGCCTCCTCTCCTATCCAGCCTCCCACCTCCCCGCTCAGCCTTGATCACTCCGGTTTGTCTCCTCCGCAGCACTGTTGCAAAGCCGAGCTTGAGAGGGGTGGGATGCTGGATGACATGAATCACGTCAACATGCTTCGAGGGGGGGTGGCAGCCTAAGTGTATGCGCGCACACCCGCACACTGTCATACTGTACACTTCTCTCTATGAAGCTCTCTCTGCCTCACACACACACAGCGCTGCACGCACACACACGCAGACCCCCTGTGGTGGCTTTGGCAACCCTTCTTCAGATCCAAACGTTTCCTCTCAAAGCAGAACCAAAGCCCACCACCATCGTCTGCTGCTGAATCCTCTGGGGCGCGTTCCCTTCCTGCCAGTTTGTTCAAGTCGGGATTAAAAAGACGAGCTGACCTACATAGTACTTTTACTTTTGAAAAAAAACTGAGGGAAAACTTGGTGAACTTAGGTTGAGAGAGTGCTAAGTTGAATATGTTATAATAATATGACGTCTTAACTGAAGAGCAGGAAATGAGGGACTGCACCCGCATCTGAAACAAAATGTTACACGGGCAAGTCGGCCTCTTCCTGCAGTGTATTCTGCTGGCTAACACTGGAGACTGTATTCTCCTTGGTAAAGAAAAGCAGCTTGCATGCCACTCCAAAAACCTCAGTGCCTCTCCACAACCACATGAATTCTCTGATCTTCATCACACACACACACTCTGACTCAGTCTTGGGAATATAACGAGGCCAGCTCTGCACAAAGAGGTGTCAAATGGAGCGAGGCGGAGAGGAGCAGAGAGGACCAACAAGTGGTCAAGGAGGAGTGTCATTGTGGGTGAATGACCAAAGCTTTTTCCTCCCATCACCAACTAAACCAAGGACAGAGCAGAGAGACCAGCAGCCAGGAGGCCATCTTGAAGCGATTATCCTTCAGTACGGCAGCCAGAAGCTTCTTGTTTCAGCCCCTCATACACACTCACATACTGGGTTTTATGGAGTGTAATGGGCAGGCACCTCACACACAAACACTCTCAAGTGTTTTTTGTATGAGCACATATACACACTGTCACTCTTACATAAACAGATCATTAAACGACAGGCTGTCGTTACACAACATACTGAATACCATTTATCATATTTAAGTGCTGGACTGCAGTTTTAATGGGGCTCCTTAAAGGTGAAAATTACTAGATTTTAAAATTTAATTCAGTACTTAGAGATGAATAGACATGATTATCAGTAGCTGTAGCTCTCACTTTACTGTCTTTGTTTGTTTTAGCATTTCAGTAATGTCAAATCAGCAAACAGGACAGTATTGTATTTAGTTTTTTGCATCAGTGTGATTAAGTATGTTGATTTTTCAGGTGCCTTTTTTACCGCATTGGCCAAAAGCAGAAACTTTCATCTGGTAATTTTATCTATAAACTGTTTCCCAATAAAATTTCCTGTATATAATAATATACAGTATATTGATATCACAAAATGACATACTGAGAAAGTACAGAATCAATATAGAACTGATTATAGTACTGTATGCCTCTTAATATAAAAAAAACAACTAACTAATCTGTCTTATTTATTAATTTGTTTTTTTATGGGACACTGCACACTAACAAATATTGTTGTAGTTGTGTCAGAGTTAGCCAGAAGGCTTATTTCAATATCAGATGTTACAGTCGCCCTAAAAAAGAATCTAAAAATAAAATTTAAACAGGTGTTTGAATAGTTTAAAGCTGCTGTTAGTAACGTTAATAAAAAAATAAATAAAATAATAATAATATGTTTTGTCATATTTGCTAAAACTGTCTCTAGGTAGGACAGGTAATCTATAAAAAAAAATCATACTCCTCTGCCTACTCTATTACCTTGTAGTGTTTCTAATGGCATTACTGCATGTGAACGAACACAGCCAATCAGAGCTGAGGAGTCTCTAACACAGCTGTCAATCATGTCAATCACTGCTCGTGAACTGAGATCAAACTGTCAAATATGAATCAAGATGAACAACTAACTGCATAGCCTGTTTCTTGTTTCATGTGTTCTCAGAAACACATTTTAGTGCGCTGTTTAGCTGTAAAATGAGAGTTTGTCCAACTGGTGAGCGTTGCTTAGTTTCAGTCGGATTGTTTTCAACATGGCAACCTGACCAAAGTCTCATTTTACAGCTGAACAGTACACTAAATATGTTTCTGAAAACATCTGAGGTGAGAAAAAGGCAATGCAGTAACAGAATCTTGATTCATGTTTGATCAGCGTTGACTTGTTTGACAGTTTGACCGCAGTTTACAAGCCGCAATTGACATGATTGGCAGCTGATTTAGAGACTTCTTGGCTCTGATTGGTTGTTTTTGGTGTGCTGTGGTGGATTCTAGCAAATGCCATTAGAAACAGTTGGAAAAGGAGGAGGGACGTGATATTTATTATTTAAACGTGCAACATCCAAACAGTAAAATGGAGCTGTTATAAACCAAACTATCTCACATCATTATAATTGTATCCTCACAATGGGAATGATGCCAGCCATTATCTCGTATTGATTCAAAGAGGAAACTTTCCCCACAAGGTTTTTAGCGAATGCATTTGAGCCTGAGAACAGAAGCAGCACTCTACACACACACACACACACACACACACACACACACACACACACACACACATACATCCACATGTCCGTGACTCTCTTCTCTGCCTGCAGGCTCCGTTACTTAAAGCCTCTGTATTCCTTCTATAGTTTTCAAGGACATGATGCAGTTTGTTGACGTCGCTCGGCACAGAGGGAGATGTTCCAGTGCATTCAGTGTCCTTCTGTTTATCCACTTTACATTAAGATGTCGTGAAAAGCTCCATGATGTAAACATTTCTGTATCGCCTCTCTCTGAAAAGAGCGGGTCAACACCAAAATGTGCGTGTTTGAAAAGTTGGCTGTAGGATTGTGGGTATCTGCTTTCAGCCTAGTTTTCCATTTTCTGTAATCCTTTCTGATGAATAGAGTATCTCTTCCTCTCTCTGTAGTGCTACAGTAGCTATTGATAGAACACCACGTACTTCTATATAGCAGCCAACTCTGTAGATTCGTCTTACTGTAGAAGTCTGTTTTTCTAATAGAATCTTCTCTCTCTTTCTCTTCACCCTTCCCAATCCCATCCTTGTTGCACGGATCTTTTTCCTCCCTCCCTCCTCTTCATTTTAACTCATTAACCTTATTTTCTCCCGTTCGTTGCTTCCTGCATCCTGTTTGACTCCACTGTCTGATCCGCCACGCTTCTCCTCATGTTTTAATTTTGGTCATTTTAATTTGTGTGCCTGCATGCGGGTGTCCTGCCTGACGTGCAGACCCCATAGACCCCGATGTTGACCTGTACGAACTCTTCCATGCTCCATACACCCCAGTACCAGACCCCTCTCCCATGATGCCGCCCGTGGGCGTTCAGGCCTCTGTGCTGAGCCACGACACCATCAAGGTGACCTGGGCCGACAACTCGCTGCCTAAGAACCAGAAGATCACAGACAACCGCTTCTACACAGTGCGCTGGAAGACCAACATCCCTGCCAACACTAAAGTCAAGGTAAGAGATTCTAGTTCCTGGTTTTAATGCATTTATTTAATTCAGCATGCAGATCTTTTAAAAGTATTGGATTCAAAAGACCTTGTTCTGAAATTCTTACTGTTGTAATCGACGAGGATTTCTCCCAGAAAAGAAGCTCCACTTTAATTTTTGAGCTCCCTCTCCTCTTTCTGGTCTAGCTCAGCACTTTTACGCCTCCATAACTAGCTTACAACTTTGTGTAATTCACTAAAGTACAACTCAAATCATTTCAGTCAGATCAAACTTTGGTGATACGCCTTCATTTAATACAGTACGATTTCTGTGTATTTCAGTGCTGTGGGACTTTGTGCTTCCCTTCACGCCTACACTTAGCAGAGAGTTGTATTGATGTGCTGAAAATAAAAAGTAATGTCACACAATGATATATAATAAAGTATTCCCACAGCAGCTCCTGAGCACAGTGCTAGCATAATGCTGGTGTTTGTAACTGAGCAATAATCTGTTTTCATCCAAGTTTTGAAGCTCTATAAAGAGAAGTAGTCACTGTTTTTAACTGAGAAATTCAGCCTCAGAATTTAGTCTCACAGCGTCAGACTTCCTCTCAACCAGAGATGAAAAGGTATGAAGATATCATATCACGATTATAGTGACCGGAGTTGTCAGGGTTATCAGTAAAATCATGGTTCTGTTAAAATGTGCAGTGGTGCAGTGGTTAGCATTGTCACCTCACAGCAGGAGGGTTCCTGGTTTGAACCCAGGGTGTGGGATCCCTTCTGTGCAGAGTTTGCATGTTCTCCCCGTGTCAGTGTGGGTTTTCTCCAGGTACTCCAGCTTCTTCCCACAGTCCAAAGACATGCAGGTTAATTGGTGACTCTAAATTGTCCATAGGTGTGAATGTGAGTGTGAATGGTTGTCTGTCTCTATGTGTCAGCCCTGTGATAGTCTGGTGACCTGTCCAGGGTGTACCCTGCCTCTGCCCACTGTCAGCTGGGATAGTAGTACAGTTGATTTTGAGGGTGTAGATTAAGTAAAATCCTCTTTGCTTTCCTGTTAAGGGTTGTCAGACGGTTCAGCTCCGGGGCGATCTCTAACTGTAGTGGTTATATTAACTCACCATGGTGTATTATATTAAAGCTTCTTCTTGATGGCTGTACAGTAGCAGGCCTGCAGCTAAGGATTAATTTCATTATCTGTTAAAGTTATAATCCTTAATTTTCCATCCTGTTTGATTTGGCAGCCTCCACAGTAACAGTGGTGACAGCACTAGTGATTAATACCACAGCAAGAGGAGCGTTTTGGTAGCCAAATGGTTACAGAGTGTTGCATGTCATACCTCTCCTCTTGTTCTCTGTCTACCCCCGCCAAAAAAAAAAAGAAATCTTAAAACAAAACAGATAAATAAAGCAGAACAGCAACTAGTGTATCTGGTTACAGCGCAGCCAAACAAACTCATGTTGTCTTTGTAAAGATGTGAGTCAATAATTGACCCTTTTCTGTAACGGCTTGAGCAAACACAATCTGACTTTCAATGCTGCATACTCTTGGAGTAGTTTTCTACACGACAACAGGGCACATTAAAGTTGCAGTTCCATTATGTCCTGCAATATATAAAACTGATTCAATATCAAAAAGTGACAGTTGTCTTATTTGTTTTTAATGAACCATTGTGGTGACAAACACACTGCGTTTTCTGTGGCTGCTTCACAATGAAAGCCAACCCATGTTATGCCAGTTGAGCACTACAGTAGCAGCAGCAGCTGTAAATGTTGGGTTTGCATTAGCGGTCATTTAAAGGGGGGAAACATCCTAATAAAGATTTCCAATATTTTAATTCCATGGAAAAGAGAAAGGAAAGTACAACTAGTATTTGTGAACATGAGCTCCCCTCTCTCAAAGCCAGAAACCAGCGAAGTTAGTGTCAAACTTGTGATGTCGTCAAGCGTAAAGTCTGGAGCTTGTCCATAGAAAATGAATGGGAGCCCGTTTTTGTGGACCCACAGAATGTTTGGTTTCTTTTTAATACAAAATGAGCCTTATTCTGTTGTAGTGTTCTCAGGTCTGAAGCAGAAAATGTACCCATATACTCAGAGTAGTCCCCTGGGTGCTCTCAGCATCATCTAGGCCAGAGGTTCCCAACTAGACCAGCCACAGGGTCCAGATTTCTCCTCAGTCATTAGTTTAAGGTCCACACAGTTAAATCTGTTGAGTGTTGTCCTTGTGTTTGGCCATGTCTTCGAGCTAGTTTGCTGTCTCTGTTAAGAAGCCGTCCTGTCACTCACTCTACAGCAGGAAACAGCACTTCAAAATAAAAGCTCTCTGCTGGAAATTCACCGTACTTAAAAATAAAGAATGTTTTTTTTTTACCAACTTGACACGTTTGCAAGTCACTTGTGGTCCATTCAGAATGGAACTGCAACCCACCAGTTGGGAACCACTGATCTAGAACATCTTTCCCAAATCATTGGCAGCTCCAGACTTTATATTTGATGACATCACAAATTTGAGTTCAAACACTCTAGTGTTTGGATTTGGGAGAGAGTTGTTCAGCTATATTTTGGACTGTCTTTGACCATAGGAATAACATGTATGAACTTTGAAAATGGGTGTAGTTCCCCTGAGAGTGAACAGTTAACACCGGGGCTGATATCAAGAACGCTAAGACTGGATTACATGATTTTCCCGTGGACCCCTCATTTCATAGGCATAGACAGGCAATCCATGGAAACCTTAAGGAATATAACTTTAATATTGCTATGATATTTTTCATTAATCTGTATATTGTTTAGTAAATACAAATCAAAATGTCCTCAGATTGCTTGTTTTGTCCAAACAACAGTTCAAAATATTAAAGATCAAATTATCTTCTGTTTGAGGAGTTGAAATGTTCAAGTGCAGCACTAAAATATTACATTTATTTACTGGATTCAGTGTTATACAGATGCAGATCTAGTGTGTGTGAAGTCATGTGAGTGTAACATAGGCGATTAAATAGAGTTAAAATATTTGTAGTGAGCCACAGTGGGCTGAGTCTGAAACAAAGTGATTGAGATTCAGCCTCTGATTCTTGACCTGAAGCTCAATTATGATGATTACTTATCTCTGAGTGCTGGATTAGAGTGTGTGTTTGTTGTGTGTGTGTTTTCATGGCTGCATGCATGTATGCAAACCTGCGGCCAAGCAGAGCTCTGATAAAGGCCTACGTTTACTGATAAATTATTCAACAAGGACAAGACAAACTGAGCAGTAGAAAGAGTGTAGATCTGACTGTGCATTCTCCATACAGCCGACTGAAAACGCACACACACACACACACACACACACACTCAGCAGTCAAGTCTCGCGGCTTGATGCTCAAATTGGTTTGATTCTCTCACTGTGACAGTAATTAAAGAGTTCCACAGGCTCATTATGTTTCTGTCCCATTAACCAAACTCAATATATTACCAAGTGTATTACGTCTTTTCTGCAGTTTTTTCCTTCTTCACTCTGAAAACTGCTTCGTGTACATCCTGTCTGTGTGCGAGTATATCTGGAGACCAGTCTAAGCAGCAGTGATGCCTTCACCTTAATGCTGCTGTTCATCATGTCCTCTCCACTCTTAGAGCGAGTCTAGCCAGACAAGCTTGTACATTATTGAAGAGACGACTGCTCTCAAACTGGCAGCGTGTTCCTTAAGAACAGAGTGTTTTCTTTTCCTATCCCACTGCCCTCCGTTTGACAGCCCCCACCGGAGAACTGCACTTTTGTCATAGCACGCAATGTTATAGATAGGGCTGTTAAAGAGCGGCGAGCCTGACTCGACCCGGAGTCAACTCAGGCCAGCAAATACCAAGACACTGGTTATATAACTCAAGATTTTTTAATTTGCAATATGCCCCTTTGGTTTTCCATTTGGTGCGACTGTCCCTGCTGCATTTGGTTTTACAGCTTTTCATAATGGCACATTTGTCTTGGGGTAGCGCTACAGTTCACAGAAAACATGACAGAGCATCACAAAGTGTAAAAGCTTCTGGTTCCACTCAGTGGTCAGTGTGTAATGTGTCCTAACGGCTGCACAACATTCACAGTAGTGACTGTGGTTACAGTCAGTCTGTTAGTTTATTTAGGTAAAAATGAATTTCAGGTGTTTTGATGATGGATTTTTCTTTGCCTTATCTGATAGTTAACGGAATATGTTTAAGTTTTGGAGTATTAGCCAGGGAAAACAAGACATTGGACGATTTGTGAAGGGTGTTTCTCACAATTCACATGTTATCAATTGAAATATGAATCAGTTAAACAAGAAGATCAGCAGTTTAATGAATCAACCCGTTTTTACTCCTAACTTGTCAAATACCGACGCTTTGTCAGTTCCTGTTGGCGTCAGATACTGACCAATGAGGCATCCTTTAGCATAAGAAACACACCCAGTCGTGTCATTATTTGACACTCTGACCACAACTGCAGTTGAAAGAGAAAAAAAGTTTGTATAGGGCGGGTGGGTCAAACAAACACAGGACTTTCACCCAGGATACAGCTGTTTGTGTCCCGTGTGAAACCAAAAATCAACATAGACCTATTCTAAGAACGTAGTGTAGTCATCTAATGAAGTACTTTTGTTATGTAAACTTAATGAAGTTAACGTAAAAAAAGTGAACCTATGTTGAAGGTTCATTCTGAAGCAAGACTGTGTGTATTTAACAAGCAGAAAAGTGACATTTCCTGTGAACATGAAAGTTTAATTTGAAAGGCACTATGCGTGTAATGAGTGGAAATTGACATATCGTCCCTGGCCATTCAAAACAAATACTAGATGGGTACTGAGCAGTGGTGGATCCTGTTATAGGTGACATAGGTGGACGCCTCTGGGTGGTGCCAAAATTGCATTAGCTGTTGTTCTTTGTTTGTAAGAAATACAATAAAAAGTATATATATATTTTAATGTTTTTGGGGGGCGGAGGGTGCCAGGGGAGGCTTCCCTAGGGCACCAAATGCTAGGTCTGACACTTGTACCTGCGGTGTCATAGTTTAACATTCAAGGCCACTGTCTAGCAGCCACAATACATAGGGCACAGATGTAACATGTCATGAAGGTGGGACAGAGCGGTGTCCTTTACTGGCCACACAGACTCCATCTCTGTAGCGTGTGGTGGCTGTCGCTGCACAGTGTGCATAATGAGTTATAGCCAAGTGATAATGCAGTTTGTTGTGGAGGGTTTGGAAGCCAAAGCTGTATTAACTGATACAGAATTAATTTACAGGATGCAACCATTTAATTGATTCATTTTAATGTAAATGTAAATAAACCCACAAGGTTGCTCTGCTGTGTCACGTTACCTCTGGTGCCATGAGGTATTCATTTGAATCCTTTTTTATTTTTTACACGGTGGTATAAAGTGTTTATCTGTTGTTGGGCAGCAGAGCTTCGCACAGAGAAGGAAAATAGACCAGCCATGCAAAAAGATAGAAGAGCTGTGCGGTGTGTTCAAAGGCAAGCTCGGCTTCCCTGGTCAGTGAAGCAGCTTCAGTTGATTATAATGGTTGCAATTTGCTGCGGCAAACCTAACGCAGCACATCTTTGTCCCATGTATTTCGGCTGCAAGTGTCTTTGACAATTTGACAATTTGGGGGAGAGAGTGTTTTGAATTGAGAGTAAAAAATAAATGTTAAAAATGATAAAATTAGTTTATTCTCATGGCTGACAAAATACGTTTGACTCCCTGGAGACTTCATCAGTATTGACTAAATGTAATCTGCCATTAAACAAACTGAATGCCTATTTATTGTGTTTGCCTGTCCCTTCCCCAGATGGCCAACACCACCAGCTTGAACCACATGGTGACGGGTCTGAAACCCAACACGCTGTACGAGTTCTCCGTCATGGTGACCAAAGGCCGCCGCACCAGCACATGGAGCATGACTGCACAGGGCACCACCTTTGAGACCAGTAGGAGCAAACACACACACACACACACACACACACACACACACACACACACACACACATTATTGTGCAAAAACACACAAAATGTCCATAATCACAGAGACATAAACCAACAGCATGTCCAGTGTAACAAGCCCCTGGCTGGCCGGGAGTAATGTTTCACTTTTTGCAGCCCAAACAGAGGGAGAGGACTCGCCTGTGGAAAATCAAGCTGTCACTGCTCAGTATAATATAACCGAAATAATAACAAAGGTATTTTTTAAATAGATCTCACACTAACTCTCAGTGAAGTTGAAGAAACTTGCAGCAAATTTTAATAATTGCGGGATATAATTTCAGCAGCGCTCGGTTCTCTGAGAGTCAGTCGGACTAACCCTGCTTCAACGCAAAAAGTGCAACTGGACAAATCACGAAATAATAAGAATTATTATAATGATAATCATAATAATAATGCGCTCCTGTGTTAAAACAAATGTTGACATGTTTCTCTTGATTTGCAGAGCCCTGGCCAGGTGTATGAGCCTGAGGAGCAAACCGAGACTTGACTCTCTTATGGGTTCAATCTTATAGAACCAAACACATTTTGTTTGGTTCATTAATCTTTTCCTGATTCATTATTTCATTGCTGTTAAACTTCATGTTGCCTTTTGCTTGGCACAATATTTGAGGGATGGCAGTGAATGATTACTGTCTCCCTTGAGTCCGCTGGATCCAAATTGCATAAATTGTCTGTATTGGTGTTAAAAATTACTCTTAGTGCCGTCTTCATTGTCCTTTTAAATCCATCGGCCATTCTGTACTGAAAATACAATCCCCTGAGTATTTGTATAAGAGTCCTTCAGTGCTGTGTACCTAATACTGCAGATACTAAAGTGTCAGAGCTAATACTTCATCGTGAGTAGGAACTGCTGAGCTTTAAGTTGCCTGACAATAAACTGGACATTAAAAACAAAAACTAATTTTCTTTGAAACGGCGCCTTATTGGATTGAGATTTATTGGACGTTAAAAAAGGAGTGGAACTTTTTGTTGTTTCTATTAAGAGGTGAGGAAAACAGCCAGTTTTATTCTCTGCCCAGCCGGGGGTTTGTTTCACTAGTGTGCCAGTGGGTTTTATCTACAAGGTCATAAACACACACAGGGATGTGCAGACAAGTCACAAACTTTAGGTCATCACTTCTGAGGGCACCAACAAGATATACACAACACATAGAAACATAAAATGCACATGCAGTATCCAAACATATGTGCTAAGTTATACACTACACATATGCAAAGAAGACACATACACAGTTAACTAACATCTAGTGAGTGCATCATGTCGTTGAATTTAGATCTGAACTTATTAACAACACAGTAAATGTCCTGTCTTAATCCCCCCACAGTTCCCAGCTCCTCCCCGAAAGACGTGACGGTGGTGAGCAAAGAGAACAAACCTCGCACCATAATTGTCAACTGGCAGCCTCCTTCTGAGGCAAACGGAAAGATCACAGGTGAGCATCAAAAGCCCCGATTCCACAGGGCAGTTCAGTTCGGTTCAGTACAGTTTTTTTCTGTTTCCACTGTGAAAATGGAACCGTTCTGTACCGTCCCCATTTTTGGTCCCCCCTCTGTTGGGGTACCTAGCACACAGATCTGGTACTAGAAGGTGGAACTGAGTCAGAGAAAAAAAAATCATTCACTGGGCCGACTTCCAGCAACTTTTAAGGTGGAACATTAACTTGTTATGTTACTCAGTGTATGAGCTGATGACGTGAATCCATCAGCACACCTTAAATTTCTATTTTGCTCTGAAAATGTTGGTGTGCAGCCTCGTTCTGTGGACGATAAACAAGGTGCAGACTGATAAAAGAGGAAATACAGTGAGTGCTGGATGGAGCAGTGAGTGACAACAACCCCGCCCACATGTAAGGGTACTGTTTGTGGTGGAAATGCTAGGGTCTAGGTACCATGTCTGAAGGGTTACTTTTGTTCCAAAGTAGGGCTGCAACGATTGGTCGACTAATCGATGACTAATCGACTATCAAAATATTCGGTGACTATTTAAGTAGTTGACTAATCGGTTTGAGTCCTTTTTCATGGAGACGTACTATAAAAGTATCCCAAAATACTCTTGTTGTAGCTTCTTACGTTCAGATATTGGCAGCTTTACACACTCTCCTATGACGGTGAACTAAAAACCCTTTGGCGTGAGTATGAAACAAGACATTAGATGACATCATTTTGGGGTTTGGGAGAGACAGACTGACATTTTTCAACATTTTAACACATTTTTCGATGATTCGACTAATCGAAGAAATAATCGACAGATTATTCGACAGTGAAAATAATCATGAGTTGCAGCCCTATTACAAAGGTACCATACCGAAAGTGTTTGGTAGAAACGGGGCGAAAGTCTATATCGTATGTTACGTATGTATCGTATGTTATTTTGTGGTCTCGCAGATAAATCAATAGCATTGAATCTATATATGCTACTGTATGTCCATCTCTAACTATAATAAAAAATCTGTGTTGTGCGACTGAAAAAGATTTCTGAATGGTTGTCTTTAATTTTAGCTCTTTGTAGAGGCTCTCCACTAAAAGTTGACTAATTAAATCACATTAAGGTGGAGAATCGATCCACACAAAATGATTACGCACATAAAATGTCCAAAGAAAATGTATTTTCCTTTTACTTTTCAGCCTTTTTATCCAGTAATGATCAGAGAAGAACGTCCATCTCGGTCTGATTACTGCACTGCAGGCTGAAATGCTTTTACTAAAAGGAGATGCAATGCAGTGTATTATATAAATCCAATAAAGACTGTGATACATGATTCTGATTGTGCAGTTTGACTTGGAAGAATTAAGCAAAGTAGCACAAAAACATTGAAGTTGATCAGCATTAAAGCCACTTCATCTTAACGTATTGGTCCCTCTCTTTCTAACCTTCCTCTCGTAGGCTATATCATCTACTACAGCACCGACGTAAACGCAGAGGTCCACGACTGGGTCATTGAGCCAGTGGTGGGCAACCGGCTCACCCACCAGATCCAGGAGCTGACGCTGGACACCACCTACTACTTCAAGATCCAGGCCCGAAACTCAAAGGGCATGGGCCCCATGTCTGAGGCTGTGCACTTCCGCACTCCGAAGAGTAAGTTTGGAAAACAAGATGAGATGGGAACAAGATAAGGTCCAGCGGTACAATGAAATTGCATCCATCCTTTTGACAGTTAATCCCACCTAGCACTTAAAGAGCTGTATATTTTTTTTCTTCAGGAGTTGGTGAAGCTATAGAAGAGCTAAAAGGCGAGATAATGAATATTGGATTTACATTAGTCAGGTCGCCAGAAGCACAACTCCAAATGAATGCTAATTTTGCAAGTGTTTGCTGAAACATCGCACATGCCATAACAGCTCCATTAGTGGGGAGTCAGACCGAAAACTTTAAAGCAAGGAAGGGCGCTGTTTTTTTGTGAAGGCATATTGTTTAAGGAGCCAGTGAGACGACTGAAATGCGGCTTTTCAGACACCAAAACACTGCACCAGGATGTGTAATACTCATAGACTTTTCCCAAGCCTTACAGGTTGAAGATGACCGAATTAATAAATCATTCATTTTCTGTAGCCGCTTATCCTGTTTGGGGTCGCGGGGGGGCTAGAGCCTATCACAGCTGACTTTGGGTGAGAGGCAGGGTACACAGACAACCATTCACACTCACATTCACACCCAAGGGCAATTTAGAGTCACCAGTTAACAGGCAGCATGGTGGTGCAGTGGTTAGCACTGTCGCTTCACAGCAAGGGTGGGGGATTCGAACTCCGGGGTGGAGTAGCACCTCCGTGTGGAGCTTGCATGTTCTCCCCATGTCAGCGTGGGTCTTCTGGGTACGGCTTCCTCCCACAGTCCAAAGACATGCAGGTTAATTTGTTCAATACTGCAAAGTCTCTCAGTTAGGCGGTGCTGCATACGCTTTGTTTTGTTTTTATCTGAATATTTTTTACAGGGCTGCATCCTTTTTAGGGGAATGTTTTGCTCATGTGGTGTTCAGCAAAGCACTTAAAATCAGTATGTGTTTTATTGTGTTATTCGTAGGACGTTTTATTTAGATGCTTTGCTCCTAATATCAGCTTGGCTGTGTCTGTAGTACACTCTTACTGTTTGGTTTTCTCGCTATATTTCTCATTCTTCTACGTTTGCCTCTTTCCTCCTCACAACCCCCACCTCTCACTTTAATTCTGTCTCCCTCGCTGCTCTTTTCAGCTAACCTGTTTTTTGCTTTTTATTGTCTCTCCCTCTCCCTGCTCTCCTTTGGCCTGTTAAGCTGAGTCCTCTGACAAAATGGCTAATGACCAAGGTAAACTTCCCCTCCACAATTTATCTTTCACTGCTGACTCTGCACCTCGTGTGTCTCTTTTCTTCGAGATTAGCATTTTCCAGGCTGATGGAAACTTGGGCTGCATGACCGGCAAAATCTATTAATGCTTGTAGAAATGTTAAAGCGATAATGTATGTGAAGAACATTAGACAAAAGCATAAATGTGACAGTAAAAGAGGCCATGAACACACTTAAAGAGTAAAACATACTTTTTCCGTTTTGAATCAGCCTCAAATCTTCCACCGAAGCCGGGGCCTCCAGGCAACCAGCATCCACAGGACCCAGGAACTGCAGTTGGTAAGATTTTCCTCTCACCTGATGTCTTTAAATCAGCTGTGTCACACAATCAGGGAGACACTACAGCAGCTAAAACCATGATCTGATTGTGGTCAGGAAGTTGATCATTTTAAGGATGACAACTTATCTGTCTTCTCTGACAGTGCATTTTAAAATCTGCTATTTTAAATGTGAGTACTTTTTTTTTTTGCTGTAGTGAGATGTGTTATGTTCCCCAGTGTGTTTTAAAGGTCCAGATCCAGTGCAAGATTTAGGGGTTTTTATTGCCATCTAGTGGTGAGGATTGCAGATTGCATCCAGCTGAAACTTTTCCTGATTAGAATTCCCTCAGTGTTCATTGTTCAGGAGGTTTTTATTGGGACCCGAATTATCCTCAGAGGTCTCTTCTTCACCAAAACAAACGGACCCGGTGATTTAAACCGGTAATAATGCTGAATAAAACAGTTTCACATTTACAAAAATCGGTGTTTTCCAATGCTCTTGTCACAGATGGGCCGCAAATGATGGTGGCAACACGAAAACGTAAATGTCCCCTATCTAGAGCCAGTGTTTGGTTTGTCCACTCTGGGCTACAGTAGAAACATGGCGGTGCAACTTTGCGATCTGCTGATATATCCCCCTAAATCCTGCTCACTGGATTTGTTAAAGAGGTATTTATGTATGTATCCAGTCTCATCCAGTCTTTCTCCTCTCGAGGTAAATCAGGGGTGGGAGGCAACAGCGAAGGTCACATCCTGGTCATTGTCATCATCATCTCAGTGGGAGCGTTCACCATCATCGTGGTGGTGGTCGGGGCCTTCCTGTGCACACGGCGAACCACGTCGCACCAGAAAAAGTAAGAAACTCAGGCACTCTTTGAACTTTCGTGTCCTCTTTTTGTTTCTCAGTTCTCCATTTAAATTTCAAAATGCATCTTTTGACTCTGTTTACTAATCTACAGCTCAGCTTCCTCCTGTGTCCCATCTTGCTTGTGTATCTCTCTGCAAATGGGGTCAGTGTTTCACCGTCACCTCTGCGTTCTCTCCTGCAGAAAGCGGGCTGCCTCTAAGTCCTCAAATGGCTCCCACAAATACAAGGGAAACTCCAAAGACCTGAAGCCACCAGATCTTTGGATTCACCACGAGAGGCTGGAGCTGAAACCCATGGACAAGTCGCCAGATCCTAACCCAGTCATGACCGAAACACCCATCCCCCGCACCTCGCAGGACATCACGCCTGCTGATAGCGGCCTGGATAGCAACCCCCACCTGCAGCAGCGGCGCAACTCCTACCGTGGTCAGTCTTGCCCGAGGGTGGGAGAAGACTTAAAATTTGATGTTATGGCAAAGAGATCAAAGTGAAATGTCACACTTGCTGCCTGAGCCTACATGCATAATAATAATACCGAGCAAACTTCTCGAGTTTGGCCAGCAGACAGGAAAGTACAAGTTTTGGGAGCTTGACTGAGAAAACAGTTGGTTTATTTCGACAGGAAATGTGTTTATACCCTCAAGTTGACTTCCAGGGGGATCGCTGCGGGAATCTCAGAGAATTTGAGAGAGTGTTTTTGTTTCACAAGTCAGCACTTGTGTTTGTTTTTTCTGTGGTTATCATGCAAAACATTTCATGCTTTTCATACATAATGTCCATAACTTGTCATGATCGCAGTGCTGCAGGAACACACTGCAGATCCACTCCATGTTATTAGCTCATAGCAAAAGAATGCTTAGTGTGACCATGACATTTAGAAATACAGTTAAAACCCAGTGATATGAAATTAAATCAAGGATCCTGAGGTCTACCGATGGATCATTTACCAAAAAGAAGAGTAGAGTAGCGACTCTTTCTGATTGGCTGGTTTCCACCATACCTTTTAGGCCACGAATCAGAGGACAGCATGTCTACACTAGCAGGCCGACGAGGGATGAGGCCTAAAATGATGATGCCTTTTGACGCTCAGCCGCCTCAGCGTAAGTGTGTGTGTGTGAGTGTGAGATAGTAAGGAGTCGATTTTGCATAGAGCACCGAGTTTTTAACAAATGACCAATTTCTGAATATTTCTCATGCTGCTGTTTGTCTAATCAACAAAACAAATCCATCTCATGCTTCCCACATTTTTATTCTTCCTTCCTAAATTCGGTGACTGAGAAAACATTTGTTTGTTTATCACAGTAAACTGCATGTGTGTGTATCTCACCTGCATATACTTCCACACCCTTCATCATTATTACAGCTGGTTAAACATCTTGTCCTGTGTGTGTGTGTCCTATGTGTGTGTTTGTGTGTATCCATTTCCATTCACAGCTGTGATTAGTGCTCACCCCATCCATTCCCTCGATAACCATCACCACCATTATCACATGGGCAGCCTGGCGTCGCCAACACGCAGCTACCTCTACCACCAGGGGAGCGGGCACTCACGCCCGCACGCCTGCGCCACCCCTATCTCCCATCTAGACAGGGTGGACTCTACAGGTGAGACACTGCCACCTGCTGGACAGCCGGAGGTGCACAGAGGGACACTCAGACCTGCTCATGTTCATTCATTGATTTATCATTTGCTCCTTCATTCACACGCAGCTGCCATTGGTGCTACATTCGTATTTTAGTTTTTTCAAAGTGTTACTAACCACTCTTCTCTGACCTCCCTGACTTCTGGAATCGATTTTAAATGCTCTCTTCTACTCAACTTTTACCAAAATAATTTCAGTGTTGCCACCAGGAATGCAGTCAGACATGCCGATGGTTCAGACTCTTTGACTCTGGTTATTGAGAAACAGCGCAGGAATGGCTGAGGGCTGAACTGCTGATTGTTCTGTTGACAAAAAAATATAGATTGTTTTGTAATAATAATAATAATAATCTGTGTTTATTGAGTACTTTTCAAAACAGGGTTGGAAAGTGCTTCACAGGGCAGCAAAATAAAACAGACAGATCAGAAAATCAACAAGTTTTTACAAGAAAACAGATGAAAAATAGTTTAATTAGTGATGCAGTGGATGTGCACATGTATACAGGGTATATCTGTATATATTAAGTCTTCCAGTGTCAATTCAGGTTAACATAATCATCTGTAACACAGTGTAGAAGTTCTTTCACGAGATACATACACAGACTGTATGAAGCTGGTGATTCCTGCCCTGTGAAAGCAGACGTTGTAAACCCATCTGCTTACTGTGTCGCCCCCTCCAGAGTCAGTGAGGAACACCCCCAGTACGGAGCCCCTCCCTCCAGCCACCGCCTCCTCCCAGGCCTCCTGCCCCTCGGAGATCATGGCCGACCCCGAGGGCAGCTACCACGGCTCCACCACCACGGAGGAGGAGGCCAGCTACTCCAGCAACCTGCCCCCTCACCGCTCGGCTCACCCACACGCCCACGCCCACCCGCTCAAGAGCTTCGCCGTACCCGCCATCCCAGCCACCAGCCATCCATCATACGAGTCTCCCGCCCTGCCCAGCACGCCCCTGCTTGCTCAGACCGGTGAGCAGAGACACACACTCGCATCAAACACACACAGATTAGCGTGTCTGCTTGGGTCAGGCGACACTACAAGACTGCTGACTGTCACCCAAGCTGTTCACGCTGTGAGCAGGCAAAGGCCGGCAGTCTCAGATAAAATCCACTGATGACGCATTATGTGATGATCACTCATTAGGTAGAGACCGTTTGATTTAAAAAAAGTGAAATTTTTTTTTACTCTCTGTGTATAGTAATAAGTTACTTATTACATTAAGTTTTCATTACTTTCACCCTAGTGACCTCAGAAGAACCAGTAGGCATTTTAAATGGATGAGTGTCATGTTGTTTCACAGAGGCTCCAGTTTATTACAGTTCATTTTAAATCCAGTGCTGCAGCTCTGACCTATTCATGTGTTCACATACAGCGATTACCACTTCGTATTATAATCCCCTGCCTATGATATAGAACCATTAAATAGCCTGGACCATTTGAAATAAATAAATATCCTTGGACATGGGAAGGGTCAGGCAGAGGATCGAAGTCTGATAATTATGAGATATGGATCAATATTTGTTGGCCTATTATGCGAAACACAATAAACAAATGAAGGCTGGTGATATTCTGTTTGTGTGATGTCATCCACACGTTGCATAAAAAGACCTAAATCAGCAGGGCTTGAGTTCGTCTCTCAGTACTTTCAGACCTCCTCAGCCTGTCTAATGCACCCAGCTCTAAGCTGTTTGAGATGAAGATTTCAATCCTGCATGTTTTAGCAACAGTAGGGCTGCACAAATATGACCAATGTTTTTTTAAAGGTAAAATGTGTCACAACATACTGTTATGAATGAAGCACTGGGGTGCTACAGAGAGTCCCTAGCCTATAAATCGAATTCCAGATGTAAGGGAACTTTCTTGTCTGATAGAGACTCCAACAAAAGTCACACCATCATCATCATTTTTATATTTCTTTCCGTAAAAATGAAATGCAGAAGCCATCTCTAAAATATGGCTCATATTGCAGTCGCAATATTTGTCAAAAATAATTGCAGTATGATTATTTTTGCAAATCATGCAGCACTAAGCAACAGAAGTAAACAGTGCGTTTCATGGTGACCATCTTTCAGCTTTGGATTAACACATTTGGTGCTCTAGTGGGTATTTGGTGCATCAGAAGTGAGTCAAAAACAAACTACAGTGTGTGCATTCATGGTATTGAAGGAACATGTCACCCAGTGCAACATTGTGGCTCACTGATGTATTTTTAATAGTTTTCGGACAACAAAGGAGCTCTGCAGCACAGAGGGATACGCTGCATCAGACTTTGAATTCAGAGGCAACATTTGTTAGCAGGGTCACCACACATTTTCATGTTCATGGACAAAATGTCCAAACTTTTTTCATGACTTTTCATGGACCCATGATAAAACTTCCATCACCATTCACGACATACAACACAAACAGAACTGTGTCTTACGCTTAACTCCAGATGTTAAGTATATTGTTATAGGCAGTCCTCAGACACGGAGCGCCTTTTGTCTTTGGCTCACCAAACAAAAAAGACAGTGTTGTGAAAAGCAGACAAATAGTCAGTAAGACAACCATGTAAAGTCATTACACTTAAACTCATTGTCTGCCTGTGGTTTGAAACTCATCATCACTTTGCTGAGATAAGGACACTGATGGCACTTGAGGACTTCTTAAACACATTTTAGGTGCCAAAGGGACTCTATAGCGCCTCCTGGAGCTCAAGAGCTCAAACTGGCCAAAGAGAGGGTGGGAGCTATGTGTCAAGATACTCCTCACTTTCTTCCTTGTCCTTTCTGTAAAGAGTTGGGTCAAGGGCTTCTGTGGCCTGCCAGCTATTTCACCTGCCATGGTTACAACACTTTCTGCTCTTTTCTAGTTACTAGTAAATAGCAGAAAGTGATTGAAGGTTTATGTATCACATATGCAGAGAGCAATTTTTCATAATGTCATAATTTGTTGCCTTCACTGACTGTAGTATTTTTGTGTCTTTGTCACATTCAGGGCCTCCAACTCACCCCCATGTTGTTAAAACAGCCTCTATCGGAACACTAGGAAGGACACGAACACCGATGGTCGTCACTGTGCCCAACGCCCCTGATGTGCCAGAGACCAGCAAGATGCTGGAAGATGTAGACAGCGTGAGTATAGCGCCCCACCCTGGTTGCCTGTAGCAGTGCAGTCTGTATTTTGCCAGGCCTAATGGTGGTGAATATTTAATATTTAGTCTCGTAAAACTATACCAGTCACACATTTCCTTCCAAATCCATGTTTTCTTTGGGCACTGGATTATACGGTTCCTTTCAGCTGGACATTGGTTTTAACCACAGTTTCTGTTTGTTCTTTCTCTCTTTTTATTCTTTCCAACTTCAATCTCATCATTTTATTTGTGGTGTTGTTGGCTGCATTGATCAATTCATTTAATTTCTAACAACTGATCTTAACACGACCCATAACTGGAATGATTTTATTTTTACCATTTAATCTCCGTGTCCTAATCCTTGATTGGCTGTCGAACATCTGTTGGCATCGGCTTCTCTTTTGGATGTGTTGCTTTCGTCTGCTGCCTCCTGTTGTTGTTGTTGTTGTTGTTGTTGTTGTTGTTGTTTACAACGCTTCAGTCCCATTGACCCATCCCCCCCAGCTCGCCTCATCCCCACCCATACGACTCCCCCCATCCTCTGTGAGAGATCCCTGACTGACCCTCTCCTCCTCTCCTTTCCTCTCTTCTCCTCCCTCCCTTCCTTCCTCCCTCCTTCCAGGTGCTTGCCTCCCTCCCCCCCTGCCCCTCCCCCGCCCCTCGCAGTAACCCTGTTCCTCTCCCTCAGAGCTACGAGCCCGACGAGCTGACCGAGGAGATGGCCCACCTCGAGGGCCTCATGAAGGACCTGAACGCCATCACCACAGCGCCATGAGCATGCACACACACCCACACACACACACACACACTTTCTCTATCATACACACACACAGAAAGACACACACTCTAATGTCAAACACACCCAAACACAAGCCTTGGGAGCCAGAGGCTGGTGGACACAAAATGGCTTCATGTGCCCAAGAAAACTCTCATGTCCCCCTGCAGAGAAAAAAAAAAACAAACAAACTCCAGACTGAAACTTAGGAACTTTTTTCGGCTTACCTTGCTCAGTCTCAGGAAGGAGATTGCCATGAGAGGGAAGAAAAAGTGACACGCTTCATCTTTTTATGAAGAACCATTCTCAGAGACAATGAACTTTTAAAACATTGGTCGCTTTCAACCGGAAGATTGTGAATTTTTTCCTCAGCAAAAATGCGTGCGGTAGGTTTTTTTCGGCGGCGGCGAACGCTTGCTCACGATGAGACAACGGTTGATTCAAGTCAAAAGGAGAATGTCCCAAAATATGCTGGTTTTAATGTTGGTGCTCATGTGGCGCAGTCTACACACAGTGTTTGTTTTAGTGTTTTCTTTGTGCATTTTGTATATCTATTGGGCCGTTTCAGTGAAGTGAACATTGGATATCAGCCCCCCCTTTACAAGCCTACATTATTCATAAACGTGGTCAATTTTTTTTTTTTTTGTTTCTACCCCCTTGTGTCATATATTGTGCCATGACTTTTTATTATTTTCTATGTTATTGTATTATTTTTTTTACACACATATCCTTATTAACATGTACATATGTTGTGTTTTTTTTTTTAAACTGCCTCATTCTTTTGATGTTTCCCGTTGTTTCATTGTTATTTTTTGGGATGAAAGTGGGATTACAAGTGAGTCCTGAAGCTCAGTTTTCATATCAAAAGGGGAGAGAGAGCCTGATGTGTTTTACAGTATGTTGTTCTCTGGCATTGTTTTTTTTCCCCCTTTGTACATTGAAACAGCTTCTTTTTTCAGTCTTTTGTTCGTTGTTGTGGGAGCTCCGTTTTAAAAGCCTTACCAACGTGTTTGTATGTTGGACAGTCGAGACATCTCGGCTCTCCGCGGATGTCGCTCAGAGTTGTGCTGTCACTCACCGCCATGGCAGTTTCTATGTAGTTCTGTGGGACTTGACAGTATCTCCTCACAGGTCAGGGGTACCTAGGACTCAGGGCGCTGACCCCCCTCCCCACCCCTCTTTAAAAAAGATTTAAAAAAATAAAAATAAAAAACAAGTCACATGGCACCCAATCAATCAATCACCTGCAACAGACGAGTTATCTTTTATATGAGAAGTTCGATCGAATGTGTGTGTCGTTTCCAAAAACCAATATTTGGTTTCAGACGTCCGTACTGCTGAACCACGTGTGCATTTTCCCACAGCGGAGTGTGTTTTGCTGTTTTTATTTTGTTCCTGCTGTTGTCATCAGATGCCCTGGTTCTTTTACAAATCTTAGAAGATGCAAAGATGTTGGCCTTTTGAATGGGACTCCCAGAATTTTTTTTTTACATGGTACTTTTTGTATGAAGAAGAAAAAAAAACGAAGCTTGTTCTATACACAAATCCGATGTAAAAAGGAAAAAAAAGTTCATCTAAGAAACTAGTTTTTCATTACCCTCTTACCCAAAGAAATTTGTCATTTGCAATCATAGTAATTTGCTCTACTTTTGTGAATACCATGTTTCTCATAAATGTACATCGTCATGAATGTCAATATAACTGTAAGAGATTTTAACTATGGATACAAACAAGGAACAAGTTTTGGGGGGAAAAAATGATTGAAAACAAAGGGGGAGAAAAAAAAAAAGGACCGGACTCCATTTGGGAAATAATCTATTGAGTTGTAAACAGTTGAACCTGTATTGCACTTTTTCACAATTTTTGAAAAGTACATTTCTTACATATCTTGTGTTTTAAATATCAAAAGCTGTTTGTGTAACGTAGTGTCCTAGGTAAGCAGCAGGCAGCTGGTCTTGTTTTTTATGTTTATTTTTTTCTTTGCTTCAGAGATGATATGAATTTGAGCGGGCCGAGGTGTTCACTCCGCAGCTCACGATGAGGAATTCTGTTGTTGCTTGTTCATGTACAGAGCTTTCTTTGCTTTCTGTAGAAAAAAAAAATCTGTGGCTTTTTAAAAAATGTCGAAAAAAGTTTGGAAAAAAAAAGATGTTTTTTTATTGGTGCTCCTATACATTGTGTATACAAACTATTATGAATACTAACAAAGTAAATGTTTCTGCTTGTCTTCTTTTCATCGAACACCATCAGGACGCCTGTCACGTATTAACACAGCTTTTACTGATCGCTGAAAGGCGGCGGTGGAATGTGGGGAAGGTTACTTTTTAAATGTAATAGGTTACAGAGGTAGTGATACATGGACTGCACTTGTATAGCACTTTTCTAGTCTCCAGCCACTCAAAGTGCTTTTACACTACATGCCACATTCACACATTCACACATTCACACACTGGTAGCCAAGGCTGTCATACATGTTGCCACATGCTACTCAGTAACCATTCACACACACTCACACACTGATGGAACAGTCATCTGGAGCAATTTGGGGTTCAGTATCTTGCCCAAGGAAACTTCAACATGCAGACTGGAGGAGCAGGGAATTGAAATCCCAATTTTCCAATTGGTGGACGACCCGTTCTACCTCAGAGCCACAGCCGCCCTCAAACATTTGATTACTGGTTTTTTTTGTTTGTTTGTTTGTTTGTTTTGTTTTTTTGAACGTGACTGATTGCGGTTACATTAACATGTAGATCAGGGGTGTCAAACTCATTTCAGTTGATTGGGCCACATACAGCCCAGTTTGATCTCCACTGGGCTGGACCAGTACCCATTACCTAATAACCTATGAATAACAACCCCTCAGATTATTTCCTTTTTTTAGTGGAAAGAAGTCCATCCTTAAAACATTCAGTCTTTTACAAAAATAATCAACAGCCTGCAATATCATCCGAAAAATATGTGCAAATTAAAACTCAAACCTCTCAGCTTTCACACGTGCATCAATACCAGGTGTGCAAAGTCATCCAGTGGGCCCAATTGGACCCTTTGGTGCGCTGGTTCTGGTCCCCGGGCCGTATGTTTGACACCCCGGCTGATGTTTCATCAGGTTCACACCCAGTATTTTAAGGCTGACAGCATTTTCACTGCTGGTAAACAAGCTTTGCACTGAACGACGAACGAAGGAAAATTTTCTTGAATTTCCACACACACGTGACCACTTGCCTTGATGTGGTCGGCTGGTCGCAGGCATGGCAGATTCAGGTTGCTGAGAGCAATGCACAGTGATTTGATTGGCTGAAGAGAGGTGAAGCAAATCTCCACAAGAGAATCAATCAAACACAACGCTCAAACTTTGAGCGCACACTGACACATTAATGTAGCCCATCTGAACGCAGAGACAGTTATTTTATTATTTATTTATATAAGTAGTTACTCCCCAGCACTGTAGTGATGGAATGCAACAGTACATTTTCTCGAGTGCTGTACTTAAGTACAGTTTTAAGGCACATGGGGTGCCCAGTAGCTCAGTGGGCAGAGCAGGTTCACTTGCGTTCAAAGGCAGTGTCCTTGCCACAGGCAACATCCACAGGATCAATTCCAGCTCGTGGCCCTTTGATGCATGTCATCCCATCACTCTCTCCCTTTCACACTTCAAACTGTCCCGTCATTAAAAGCCCCCAAAAATAATCAGAAGTAAAGGTATTTTACCTGAGTATTATCATTATATGCTATTTTATACTTTTACTCTTATACAATATTGTACCTTTTTTTTTTTTTTAGGGTTTTTTTTGGGCATTTTTGCCTTTATAGATAGGACAGTTGAGCGTGAAGGAGGGAGAGAGAGAGGGGGGGATGACATGCAGCAAAGGGCCACAGGTTGGAGTCGAACCCAGGCCACTACATGGGGCGCCTGTTCTATCCACTAAGCCACCGACACCCCAATATTGTACCTTTTACTCCACCACATATATTTGACAGCATTCATTCCTGGTTACCTTGCAGATTCAGATCATTAATACAAATATGAATCAACCAATTAATAAATTAGGACATCTTACTATGAGTAAAGCTACCGTTCAGTGAAGTAATTAAAAATTTTCACCTTTACCAGCTGCAACATTAGTGATGCTTAAATATGAATGCATTGCTTAATGCAGTCATGTAATATTATTCTGAAATGGACCATACTGTATAATGAGTAGTTTTACATTTGGTACTTACAGTAAGTATATTTTGATGCCAATACTTAGGTACTTTTACCATAGTAGGATTTTAAATGCAGGACTTTCACTTGAAACAGAGTATTGTCACACTGTGGTATTGTTACGTTTGTTTAAGTATAACTTCAGAGTATTTCTTCCACCACTGCTGAAGTGTGCAGAAATAGGTTGTAATTAGCCTCGCGTCACCAGGCTCTTCACATAAAGTGAAGGTTGTAATCACTAATACATAATCTTAAGTCCACTGTATAGTGTATAGCCCTGTGAGTACTGGGAAAGTCAAGTAGAGCTAAAATGATTAAGTTAAATCTTTCTTAGGATATTTAACTGAATATCTTTCGATGCTGGTCGGCAAAACAAGAAATTTATGTATTTAAATTTTCGAAAATAGCTATTAGTCAAGGAGTGCTTCTTTAGGCCTGTTGAAATGGACTTGAATGAGAAACAAAAGGACAGCTGTCATGTTTGAGCTTTTCAGCCTCACATAGTTAATGAGTTAAAGTTAGTTGTGTATTTTCAGATGAAGACTGTTTAATGAACTGTCATTTATGCAGTTACATATTCTTTTCGTTTACAGCTAAAATACTACTATCATACAGACTGACTAACCTCTTCTTAGGTTTATATGTGCTGCAGATTGAAGGTGAGATTTTGTCAGATTTTGTCGATCACATCTGTGGCTTTGGTTTTCTCATCATCATGTGAGACTGAGTAAAAACTGGCTTCCAGCCTGAGCGGCTGATGGATGTGACTCACTCAGCATTTGGCTGCTAGTTGGTGTTAATTTCAAGTTTCAAGTTGATGAAGCTGGAAAAAAAGTGTGGTGTGATATTAAATTAATCCATGACACATTTTAATAAACCGCGACATTTAAAAATGCTGACATGTGCAAAGTTTGACAAATGAGATTGAAATAAACACACATCACCAGAAATGCTGTGAAGATGAAGTGAAATGGAAAAGTTAATGATTATGAGATGGTCTCACTTCATTACAGTGTGAAGAAGAGTATTGATGAAGTAAATATTGGGCTTTTATCCATAGCTCATACAATCTCACCACCATGTTGACTTCACTGTTGCAGGTTAGTCAACAGCTGGCACTCCAGCATATGAAATGTAAATCTGAATCCATGTTCAGCAGCAGAATTCAGACAAGTTTGGTTGCTTCAGGTAAGTGCCAAAGAAACAGACACTGTAAATGAAGGTAAGATCAATCAATGACAAAAATTATGTATATTTTATTTGGTGTAGTAAAGCTTTTAAAGTAATTTGACCGTTAAAAAAAAAAAACATTTGAATTCCTAAGATTAAGTTTGACTCTTTATTTGCTGTTCCATAAGTGTTATAAGTTCAGAAAACAGCAGTCTCCACAACTAAGAAACTATTAAAGTCAAACACAACAAATTAGCTCACCTCCCTGCTCTGGTTTACTGTATCTGAAAATGTGTTTATCAAATTTGTTTTGACCTCAGTTATCAGAAACGCATTGAAAGGTTTTCATATGAGCATAATTTCACCTACAACTGCACTATTATACAATCTGTATTTTAAATAATAATTATATAATAAAATGAATAGATCTACATCATGAATTAAAAATATGAAGTCAAGGAGGGTAAACAATAGAGAAACACTATTCAGTAACAAAATTATTAACTGGCTTTTATTTATTTTATTTCATTTTTTTAATTTATTTTTTACTAACGGTTGTCAAATGTTACACATTAATTTTAAAAAAAAAATACAACAAACAAATCTGTAAAAATGCTGGAATCACCTGGTAAAATTGTGTATGACAGAACCTATAATATACCATAATTTATTAGTGGAATTCTATTTTTTTTTTTTATTAATAATCTAATCTTGTGAAATCTTGAGGTAGTAAGCTGTGAAATATATGTAGTGAGGTAAAAAAAAAAAAAAAAATACAAAATGAAAAGTAGAAATCTAAAGTTTCATAAATATACTAAATACTGAAAAAATACTCAAGTACAAGTACCTCATAATCCTGAAGACTTTCCACCAGAGCCCTTAACACAACCCTAAAGCAACACACAAAGAATAGTTTTTCAAATTTAAGATTTAAATTTTCTGTATTTATTTTCTAGAAATATTTTCTGAAATTGAGAGCCAAAGCCCTCTCTGCACTAATAAATATAAGGTCCTGCTCCTTTATTTTATTTATTGTTCGAAAAAAGTTGTCAAATTTAAATATTAATTTAGAACAGATATATTAAAAACGATTCTTAAAAATAGAAGTGTAAGTGTAAAATGCAGGACTCAGCCTTATAACAGGTCTTTGCTGTGTCGTGTTATTCGGCGACCAGCAGGTGTCGCTGCCGCCATTTCCCATCTCCTCCAACTTCCGCCTACGTCAGTCCCTCTCACAACACGGAATATGGCGGCCAGCTCAGATCGGATTCCTCCTCCTTTCCCTGCCACAGAGGAACCGGGAGCCGGACTGTCTGACATGGCAGACGGAGACAGCGACGAGGGAGAGGACATCTTCGTCAGTAACGTATGTTTACAGCTCATAATTACGAACCGTAACCATTTTGTGACGGTTGATATCTGCGTGAAGTGAACGAGACAGGGAGTCAGCCTCTTTATCTGATCTGACCTGCATCCACGGCAGCAGCCAAAATAACTGGCAGCTAACCGACAGAGAGGCGAGAAATGGGGTCAGGTTTTTAATAAACAGAAACGAAACTGGTTCAGAAAGTTAGCTGAAGTTAGTTTGTGTAGAAAATTAGTAGTTTGGGTTTGAAATAAGCAAGTTTGTGCGTTTAATTTAGCTTTTTCCGGCCTGTCCTAGAGCATAATTGTTAATTTAAAGATGCTCTGGTTTCTGTGTTCGGTTCAATGGTCCGTTATTAACATTTTTTTGTTAGGAATGTAAGTTTGTGTTGGCTAATGTCCAGCTAACATGACCCCAGCCAGCCATTTTCTTATTCCTCCTTATCTGTGTGTGTGACCGTTATAACGGTCATCACGCAAAGCCAATAACTGTACTTCTCTAATGTCACCTCTTGTGTCTGTGTGTCTAGCAGTGGAGGAAGAAGGACTCACATTGTGTACTTAAGTAGGAATACTATGGTCTAAAAATACTCCATTACATGTCCTGAATACTTAATGTTACTTACAAAAAAATCATAAGTATTATTAGCAAAATTGATCAAATATATAGCAAGGATCAAAACTGAAAGTACTGATTATGCAGAATGAAGTGTAGTGAAGAAAGACTCATGTAAAGTTCAGCTACCCCAAATTTGTGCTTGAGTAAATGTACTGGGTTACATTCCACCACAGTGTTTCTGTGTCTCATTAAAATCATGTGTCCCTCCTATGTGTCCTTCCTGTCTGCAGAGTAACCCCGTGGCTGTCAGTCGAGGAGTCTCTCAGCCAGACAACGTCAGCGATGAGCCTCCAGATCTGTTCAGCGAGGAGGAGGCCAGCAGCACCAATGCTAAATCCAACGGAGTTCACTCTGATGATGACAACGACCTGTTTGCTGGTTAGGAGACGTGTTCTAGTTTTAATGTTGCACAGCTTGCAGATCCTAAAGAGAAGTCAAGGTCTTGTGAAATGGTTTACTTTAAGCCTGTGTCATGCTGGACTAATTTAATGTCGATCTTTAAGGGGCATTCCTCTGATTTTATACATTAAGCTTGGTTTAGTCATGAGACTAAATACTAAAGAGGTGATGTCATCTCGGCATGGGCTGCAGCTACAGAGTACTGTGATCATCGATTAAACCATACATCATTTTTGTTTAGTGAAAAAAAAAGTAGTTAGTACATTATATAAATTACACTTGTCTTCTTTCCCAAATATGTTCAGTTTCTATAATATTAAACAGAAAAGGAGCAAATTTCCACGTTTTAGAAGCTAGAACCAGAAATCTTTGCCTTGTGGATGTTTGCTGCTGAGTAATTTTGTGGATCATCTAATCAGTTAATCAACTAATCTAGCTTGGAGACTGGAAATATATATCAGTGACTCTGCATTACAAAGTTTGGGCATAGAGTTTGAAAAATGTGGCCATTTAGGATTCTGCGTTTTGGCACATGACTCCAGACAAAAAGTCAGGATATCTATGCTTCTGCTTTATCGGTTTAACTATTCGTTTTAAAAAAGTCTGTCAATACTAAAGCACTCCGTACTTGTTTGACTTAGCTTGTTAAATGAACTTAAGGGATCCAAAGAAAAGTGGATTGTTTTCGTATTGGTTCCTAAACTCATATTAGCTCTAGTGACAACCTGTACAAACTGCTGGATTCCCATATCCACACTGTAAGATTCAGTTGGAGTTAATACAAGCAGCTGTAAGAACACTGAAACTACCAGTTTAAATCAAATTATCTAATGAAAGACTAGTCAAGGCAAGTTGATTTAATTTCATTACATGTAAAGGGATTTTGCTTTACATTAAATATGTAACACACCATGAGATTCGTAACAAGTGCAATACAAAAGAAATACAAACTAAGAAGTGAAAGAAAAAAGCACTTTGAAAATCCTGCCACCCTCTAAAAGACATTTATAAACCACAATAACAAATCATAAGCGAAAATAGAAAATGCGGACATAGTTGTGAGGTCCAAATATGTAAATAATCTAACCATAAATTCAATGCCAATTTCCAGAACTTCAAATCTCTTTGATTCTCAGTGCTTTGGACACATTGAAGGTCTGTTCCCAAAAAGTACTGAGCCATTATTACTACGTCTAAAATCTTGTTGTCATATGGTCAACAGCCTGTGGGAGTTTGAATGGGAAACTGAGGATTATCAGGCCGTCACATTTAACAAGATGAGGCATGGGATGATAGAAAAAAAATCTTGTCATGATAAGTAATTACAATTCATCACATGATCATGATAATCATCAAAATATGCTTAAATTTCTAAAAATGGCACCAAAACAAAATGTTATTACTTTGCCTTAGATTTAGTTAAGAAACAATTTTTTAGGACATGCATTTTATTAGTGAACATCCCAAAAAATAATAATCAAATATTCTTGTCAAAACCAGGATTTTCAACTATTTTAAATGACATAATATCTTTCAATAGCCTCCTGAGATCCTGTGACCTCATATGAGGACATCACAGTTTGGGTTTACAACACCGTTTACTTCATTCTGCTTAACTTGGACCTGTTGTCCTCATTTGTGGACACGTTTTTTTGTGCCATCTAGTGGTAGTTAGAGCACAATACACTAATCCATGTAAAAACAAGATGGCAGCCATCTCTCCAGCTGTTTGAAGAAGTTGGGATTTTATTATCATCTCATTGAGGGCACTGGGACTTAATTATCATTGACAATGGTTAGTTTTTTATACTTATCGTGTCCTGCTGATCCCAAATAGCTAGGAGAAATTGAAAACACATACCAAACAAATGTTCGAGTCTCAGGAGGATATGAAATATTCCAATGCTTGATTAAGACATTTAGTGTTTTTTGAGGTCGGTGCATATGCAGCCTATTTTTGTCTATTTTGTCAGTCTATTTTATTGTTGGTTGCCCAGTAGTGTCTTTGGGTGCTGCTGGACACAAGATTCATGATTATCCCGATAATGGGAATTCAACATGATCAATTTATGGTCTGCGATAAAGTCGTCTATCATCCCATATCCTAAACCAGATACAAGTCCAGCTCACTTTTACAGAGGAATAAAAAAGGTCAAAATAAAGTTTTAGTTAAGTAAGTAAGTTTACAGTGAAGTAATAATTGCCACTGTTCTGGATAAACCAGGTGCGGTGCTATTGTCTGAACTACCCTTTACTCACCTGTTTCTTTTCTTTGTGGATAAAGACAGACACACATTAATTAAAAGTCTTCTTTCCCCAGAGGCACACGTGGAGCTGAGCACAGACACGCCCGGCAGCTCTGCTCGGAAAGAGCTCTCCACCTCCTCCTCTGGCCCCCGTCCTGCCTCCTCCTTCACTCAGAGCCCTGCAGCCATGCAGCCCACCTCCTTGGAGCAGGTACGGGCCACAGCTGAGCTGAGCTTCCCTCAGAACTTGGAAACAATTCATTGCATCCATGTTTTTGTAATCACTAAGTTGCCTGCCTGTTACAGCCAGTTGTGTTCTTCTTGTTAAACACAGTTGGAGGAGGAAGAGGCCAGGGATAGTTTCGATGTGGATGTTGCCGTCACCAACCCTGAGAAAGTCGGTCAGTCTCTTTTTTCATACTGTCCAAATCCAGATACTGTCAAAACTATGATATAGCTCTCTATAATTTAAAGGTAGCTGTATAATTATGACAGTGAATAGTAACCTTTTGTGGTTGTAGCTTGTACAAGTGTAGGTTGTATTTCAGCAACCGTTAAATGCACTCACACATTAATTTCAGACTGAAGCCTGAAGAAGATTAATTCTCATCTTCAATGTATCTCCAATGTTTCTGTCCTCCTAGGAGACGGCATGAATGCATATGTGGCCTACAAAGTATCCACCAGGGTCTGTAGTCAAGCTTTTCTGCATTGCATATACATATATTTAGTCTGTTTTTACATGACTCCTAAAACTGTTAATATTTCTAAATTGTCTCTATTGTTTCTAGCTATGTGGTTTTTGAAGTGCGGTGTCCCTGTCTCAACTTTCAGACCTCCTTGGCCATGTTTAAGAACAAGACCTTCTCTGTGAGGAGGCGTTATAGTGACTTCCTGGGTCTTTATGAGAAGCTGTCGGTAAAGCAGTCGCTCCAAGGTTGCATCATTCCACCACCGCCTGAGAAAAGTGTCGTTGGTGGGTGCCTTGGACTTCTTCTTCTTTTTTTTTTTTTTTTTAAAGTATGTTTCCTGTTTTGTTTTGTGTACCTTTTGGTGACTGTCATTCGGATCAACAGGAATGACCAAAGTGAAGGTGGGAATGGACGACCCATCATCAGTAGAGTTCGTGGAGAGAAGAAGAGCAGCTCTAGAGAGGCAAGTATCCAAACATGTTTCATCCAGTGACTTTATTAAGGGAATACGTAACCCTATATAATTTACTCACCCTGTGTTTCGTTGAATTTCCTGAAGAAAGTGTTTCTCTCACATGCCTCTGGTGAATGAAAAATCCAAAAACGGAGAGGATTGTTGATGAATTGAAGTCATAGAGGTCCAGGAAAACAGCAAAACTATATCAAAACATTAGTTTATGAACTCTCATACCACTTGTGCAGTATAATCCAAGTCTCAAATATCCAGGGGTGTGCCCAGTACTTCCCAAACAGACAGCCCTTTTCAATGGCTAACTGAACTGAAAGTGAAACTTATCTATGGACAATACTTCACATCAGCTGAGCCGCAAACAGATGACAGCTAATTGACAGCTGTCAGAAGTCACAATGACGGATGACAGCGCATTCAAGTCACTGATAACCAATCCAATAGTTACAACAGGATTGTTTAAGTGAACAAAATAATCGTAAATATGACAAATGACAAAAGGACATAATTACAAAAATAGCAATGACGGAAAACTACAGGTGTAATTTCATTGGCACAGATATAATATGTAAGAAGCTAAAGTCAGTGCAGTTATAACTTAAAAGTCAAACTACATACAGTGCAAAGTAACAGCAGCGGAGATCTCTGGGTTGATCTTTGTCTCTGGTGAACTCGGTAAGTGGCATTTGTTTATCTCCATGGTAATGGATATAAAAGCAAGAGGGTCAAACTTCAGGCCTAACGTTATGAGAAAGTAGAATGTCACAATTGTGTTCATATAGCATGCAACAGTGCGTACTTTTTAAGG
Source organism: Epinephelus fuscoguttatus (assembly GCF_011397635.1). Classification (NCBI taxonomy): domain Eukaryota; kingdom Metazoa; phylum Chordata; class Actinopteri; order Perciformes; family Serranidae; genus Epinephelus; species Epinephelus fuscoguttatus. The sequence continues at coordinate 40,683,602 of NC_064753.1, forward strand.
GCAGCTGCAGTGCCTTCTAAAAGCAAAAAGAAGAAGTATGCGATTCAGAACGCACCCCGAGACTCCATTGACAAAAACAATAATTTTACCTGACTGAAAACTGGAGCTGCTGGTCTACCACGGCCTTGATTAGTTAGTTTGTTTGTGTTATTGTGTGACCTTGGTATTTTAGAGGATTAGTTGGGATTTAGCAAAGTCACACAGTAACACAAACTAATGATTGAGGCAGTGGGAGACCAGCAGCTCTCTTGTTCAGCAAGGGAAAATTACTGCTTTTGACAATGGAGTCTGGCTTCAAAGAGAGCATAGATAAGTTTCACTTCAGTTCAGTTCTGTGTTGGAAAGGATGTCTGTTTGGGAAGTACTGAGCATACAACTGGATAAATTAGACTTGGATTAAACTATAGAGTTGTGTGAGAGCTTGTGAACAGATGTTTTGATGTAGTTTTGTTGTTGTTCAACGCGGACCCCTATGACTTCAATTCATTAAGAATTTTCTCTGTTTCTGGATTCTTTGTTCACAGTGGAGGTATGTGAGAAAACTGCTTTCTTTAGGTATTCATCATAACACAGAGCGGGTAATTGATATACGAGAGGTCATCTGGGGGTTACTTTATTCCTTTAATGAGATAAGTAAAGTCATACTGGGTCTTTTTTAAATGTATTTCTACCCATGCCCATGTTTTTGTGTGCATGTCTCATGTGTTAGTTTTTACCCATTTTTACTTACTTAATTTTGCTGCCACTCTTATTTTTGTAGGTATCTGCAGAGAGTAGTGTCTCACCCATTGTTACTACAAGATCCTGATGTCCGTGAGTTCTTGGAGAGAGAGGAGGTCGGTATTTTCAGATCTAAATAAAATTCTCAAAGTAGAAATCTGGCTAATGACTTAAGATTAAGACTTTTGAGCTCTGGCTGTGTGTTTTCAGCTCCCCAGAGCAGTGAACACTCAGGCGCTGAGTGGAGCTGGCTTCCTCAAAATGATCAACAAGGCCTCAGATGCCGTCAACAAGATGACCATCAAGATGAACGAGTCTGACACTGTAAGGAGACTGTGGATGAAGTGTTTTCAGGAGGCTGTTGTGAATGTGGCCTGCATGTGAAGATGCATTGTGTAATTCTGACATAGAAGATCCATTGTTGGATAAACCATGATAGAACTTGATATGTTGCTGTGTGTCTCAGTGGTTTGAGGACAAGTTCCAGGAGGTGGAGAATGAGGAGCAGCAGCTGAGGAAGCTTCAGGCAGTGGTCGACTCCCTGGTCAACCACAGAAAGGGTGAGCTGCATCTGCTGTCTTGACTTGTCTTTGTCTGCCCAGTTTTTTTTTCTTTTCCAATTCAAACGTCAAGTTTCGAACAGAGGAAACAGAAGAGTACAGTCCAGCTGCCTGGTCCTTCAGGGTGAAACACGCAGACTGAATAAGTTTTCTGTTTCCAAAACCAGAGCTGTGTGGGAACACGGCAGTATTTGCCAAAAGTATGGCCATGTTGGGAAACTCTGAGGACAACACAGCCCTGTCAAGGGCCCTCTCCCAGCTGGCAGAGGTGGAGGACAAGATGGAGCAGCTGCATCAGGAGCAGGCAGCCAGTGACTTCTTCATCTTTGCAGAGCTGCTGGCCGACTACATCCGCCTACTGGGTGCTATGAGGGTGAGCTCACAGCTGCAGAATGGTAGTTTTACAATAGGAAGAAGTAAAGATAAGATAAAGACTCTTCAGAGGCAGTGAGGAGTAAAGCTTGAGTAAAAATTGCTTATCTTGAACATTTTAATGTACTTATTTTACTTTAGTAAGGGCACACTTCAGTAATCTTGAATAAACCATTATCATTGGTCTAGGTCACAGTTTTACTGCGAGTGTGCTACCTGTTCTCTGTTTGGTAAGTGATCAAGTGTCGGATGTCCACAGGGGTGTTTTGACCAGCGTGTGCGGGCATGGCAGCGATGGCAGGAGGCTCAGAGCACACTCCAGAAGAAGAGAGAGGCCGAGGCCAAGCTGCTGTGGGCCAACAAGCCGGACAAACTGCAGTCGGCCAAAGAAGAGATCACTGAGGTAACAGGCACAGTGACCACACAGCTGCTGCGGCACTAAAACAAGTCTCAAAGGTCTGTACATCAACAAAGGCCCGTAGAGTTAAGTTACAACCCAGCAGGAACTGTTAAGTTCTTTCATATTGTTTTAAATGTTTGAATACAACAGCCTGATGGCAAAATAGTCATTAAGTGGAGCCCTTTCTTAAGAACTGCAAAAATAACCTCTTTGATATTGATCCGGTTTCTTTATGCTCCTCATGAACAATGTAGAAGCACCATCACATCTCCAACAACACTACACACATGTACCTGTTGTCAGTATCAGTTTCAGTAAAGTGTTTTTCATTTCTTGATAAATGTTTTCAGATTAGATATAATACTGTGTTTTTAGATGGGGACATGCTATGCAACAAGTGTCTGTAGTTCTCCAGAATAAGCAGTTTATGTGTATTTGTTACCTGTTAACAAGAATAAGGTTTCATGTTCTAAAACTTTAAAGATCCCCTACACTTAAAAATGTGTTTTTCTTTAGTGTTAATGTCCCCTAAAATGTCTGACCTTGATTTTACTGACTTGTATCTGTGCAAAGTTCACTAAACAGGTGTTTTCACATTCCTCTGCTGAAGGGGGCGATGTCTTTGCACTTTCCTAAAATCAGAGATTCACGCTGGGCAAGCAAGATTAAGTATGTCACTAATTCCAAAACTAAACACATATTGATGGAGGAGCAGACTGTGACACAACACTAGCAAAAAACCCTGAAACCTCTAGCATAGAGCAAATGTGTGAGCCAGGAAAATGATTTAGGTGCACAGTGTGTGAGTAAACACAACTTACTGTTTACTGTAATCGGCATCGGACATTTTTTCATTGATAACCGATCAAATAAATGTATTTTAAAACTCGCTCCTTTGGCTCTGATACAGCCGTCTCCCTCCCTGCCTGCAGTCCCCACTGCACTGGGCTTTGTAACAATGTCCCACCTACAGCCCCCTCTGATTGGTTACACTGCACAAGTGATAGCCAGCTAACACTGATGCCTGTGCATGCTTTCACATCATGTCACATTGAGACACAGAGCTCAGACGGAGCAGGAGAGGCTCCGGTAAGCCAGCGGTAATTTTGAAGGTAAGGTAACAGAAACCAGACAGAAATGAAAGTTGCAATAAAAATCCTCTATGCTGAAGTTTTAAAGTCACCACCACAACGTTATATGATCCATTTCAATGATGACATGCTTGCCCAGAGGCGAAATTTCGACGTAACTGCCTGTTTAATTCACATCAAGCGCGATACAAATTTGCAAACAGTCTAAATGATTTAGCTTCTAAAAATAAATAGCACCAAGGCAAAAAAGAGATGTAGGAGCTATAAGTCAAAAAGTCTGGTAACCACTGAAAGTTTAATCTTTATTTATAAACTCATTATGCTATAAAAGTTTAATCTGAAAAGTAATGACTAAAGCTATAATCTTTTTGTTCGTTTTAATACTAAACACGTTCCTTTGCAACACATACATTTCTATTTCTTCATTTTGTGACCGCAACACCAAGCCCCCCCTGCTCCGGAAAAGATTTCAGATTTCAGGCACACAAATCTTCTGTGCTCCACATTTCAGGCACAAATTTTTTTCTTGCTTCAACCCCTGGAGTTAGCATTAGCATGTTGAAACTTTTGACAGAAAACATGGTAGTGTGCAGTTTTTGCATGTAAACCAGACCAATATTAACACGGTGACATAGTGGCAGATATTATTGCATATTGCACAGCCAGTAAGGCTGTGTCAGCCACTGCTAGTTACAGTCTAACAAGCTAACAAACAACATTAATAGAAGATGCTAATTGAACTTAGCATTCTTATGATGTGTCTGCTGGTCACTGACTAAGGCGCAAACATGTACGGCTGAATCTCTCCTATGTTTCCTTTAATGCTAACCATCTTCATGTCCACTCCTCTTATGCCCTGTCAATGTAGAGCTGGGCTACTGATGGAGATAGCGGAACCTAGCACAAGCAGTGGTGGTGGGCATGGCCAGATCCAGAATTTCTCAATGAGGGAGAGAGATTAGATCTGCTTCCAGCCCCTTTTCAGAGTTTTTTTGTTTTTTAACCTGTGGGGAAACATGTTAAACAAAATATTCATAGATTAATTTGTATTTTTACATACTTTAAAACATGTCTGGAGGGGGACTTTAATACCACATACTTGAAAGTATCAAGACATTAATGATTTGTTGACTGTTTTTGTTTCCTCCTCCTGTTTGTCCTCAGTGGGAGGCGAGGGTCACTCAGTACGAGAGAGATTTCGACAGGATTGGCATGACTGTACGCAAGGAGGTTCTCAGGTTTGAGGTGTGTTTATGGTTTTATAATTGCAATACAAAGTTAAAAGTTTAATGTTTTATTGTCTTATTACAGCTTTGGATCAAAGTAGATTTAATATGCTGTTTTAGTTTTTTAAACAGATCAACAGAGAAAGTTAAAATTGAATGCTTTTTATAGGCACTGTATGTGTGTGACCTTCTGGACTTGTATTGCTTTCACTGTAGACGTTGTAGAAAGAACAATTTAATTGTGAGACAAACATGTTTGGGCTAGAGGCCTTCATCAGGGTCATTATAAACCAAGGAGTCTCTGTGCATCAGCCAACTTCAAGCTTAAACTGATGCCTCAACAGACAGGCAGGATTTTGGCAGATGAGATCAAGAGCACCCAGTTATAGTAGGAGCTTTTAACACTGCTAGTGTTTTGATATAGAATATGCCTGAAGACAGAAAGATTCTTCTTTCCAGATCCAACATTTAAAATAGTCTTCTGAGGCATCCCATATCCTTTTCAGTGCGGTGAGATGGCTCGCAGATAGACTTGTCTTTCGGGGGATGAGATGGAAGCTCAGATATTTTATATTTTTAAATGTTAAAAAATGGCCCTGACGAACGCCAAAAGCTTCTTGGAAGCAGGTGCACTTCTGCCAGAAATTCTCACAGCTGGCTTTTCCATTGGCAAAGAGCTTGAGACGTGACAACACTTTTGTCTCCTCAGAAAGAAAAAGCCAAGGACTTCAGGAGCCAGATAATCAAGTATTTGGAGGCGATGCTGCAGTCTCAACAACGGGTAATCATTTCACTATGTCTAGTATTATATTCACTTGTACAGTTTACTCAGTGCATTTAACCTCATGGCTACCAAAGTGTCCCTTTTAACTGTAGCATTTTATAGTTATTGTGGATATCAAGACTTTGAAATATTGGTTATAATTAGATTTTATTGAAATATTGAGTGATTACAACATTTTAACGTTCTATTCTTCTTGTCCTGATTGTATTCCAGCTTGTTAAGTTTTGGGAGGCGTTCCTGCCTGAAGCAAAGGCTATAGCTTAATGAAGAGGGAGACTTTCTGAAGACCCCAACTGCCTTTTTTTAACACTTTACCTCTTGACCAGGAACTGAGAGGACGATTTTGAAACACACAAGAAACTTCCATCCATTTTTTTCTTTCATCTTTTTAACCATAGTGTATTCTCTTATCTTGTACAGTTCTTTTTGATATAATAAGCTGCCGCATTTACAAAATGTTTCTTTGGTATAACTCCTTGTTTATGTACTTGACTGAAGATGGTATAAAGCAGAACGTGGACCTGGCCGTAGTATTTGTAAAGACCCACCGTCTGCCAGTGGGCTATATATTTATGTTTCTTGATTAAACCAGTATGATAAAGTGTTAACACTGAGGTACTGCCCTAGAGCAACATTGTCTATAGTTTACATTAGATGATAGACGTATGTAAGTCATTCCAGCCTCTAACAGCTCATGTTGATGGATGCATGTCAGATAATGTTTTGATGCACTAAAATGCATTGTACAGTTGGAAAAGCTGTTTTTTAAAAATGAAAATACCACTATTGATGACTGAGGTCATTTAACAGGAGTATTAGCACATTGTTATTGTATCACACGTTGCATATTAGATCATAGAAATCATATTAAAACTCACATTTGGAGTTGTTACAATATAACAGAAACTGAAGGTTACAGTGAGTGCAAGTTGAGAATATGCAATCACTGCTTTGTTGGTATTTTCTATGACGATGTATTTACTAGAATCATGTTGTCAAATATTGTATTAATCCATTTTCTTCCGCAAACCGTTTTAAGTACTTTGATTTCTTGTGTCAGAGATTTAGGCCCAGAGCGACTCGTCTGAAAGTGCTGCAGAGATTGTTTACTGCCTGTAAATGACTATTGACACGTATGTACACATGTACAGTACTTGAATCGAATCATACAAATACTTTCAGATATTAGTAACCATACATGTTTTGATAAATTGGTTTAACAGTGACAGGAAGGCACAGACATTCAAGTGGTATGGTCCCTTATTTTCTTATTCAGCATTTGTAAGCGTAGTTTCTCCGTCATGTCATATTTACGTAAGAATGTGCTTTATTTTTGTAACCACTTTGCATTAGCACACACATTTTCCTGGAAATGCTAAAACAGGTAGATGTACAAAATAAATATGATTGGTTAAGCTTTGGGCACTGGTTTCATGTTTTCTTGTTTTGTCTTTGTGGGATTTCTTATTTAAGCTCAGGAGACCTTTGTCACAGCGGACGTTTGGACTTGAAAAGCACAGGTGAAATTGATTACAATAACGATTGCTCGGTTCCATTAAGTGTCCCAGTACTGTTTCAGTGAGCCAGCATGCACAAAGCCAGTGCCTCCCCTAAGTGGAATAAAGCCACAATTAATGTAATTAAATACAGCTGTGCTTTTCCTACTATGATAGTCAAAATGTCTGCCATTAAAAAGCTCTGTTGCATGGATAAATAATGAAGCAAATGGCCTTGAGGCTTTAAGATGTAAAAAGGCCCTCTTGTGATTGCAATCATTTCATGTGTTTTTCAGAAAATATTGACAGTTAACCATGACGTAAATTGCTGCTGTTGGTTGACAACTACAACTGTTTGTGTTGTAGATAAACTGACTGAACCTTTCCCGAAATTTGGTGACACTGCAGATCCACATATTAAACACAAACTCTCAGACACTGTACACTCCTGCATGTGGCACAGGGTGTATTTTCTTGAAGCAGAACTATTCTAGTGTCAAACATTGAAATCAATTCAAATTTGAAATCCTCTGTGCATCCTGATCAATGCGTAATGATGCTTCCTCCAGAGGGTCGGACTAATTTCTTCTGCCTGTACAGCCCCACGTGTTTTAAATCCTGCCACACAACTATAAATCCTGCTTTAGTGTTTGCATACTTGTCACAGTATCGTTCACCGGGCTCAATAACCGCAGAATCTCACCATGTCTCAACCCAAGCATGATGTAGAACTTAATCAAATTGTGTAAAAGAGCCATATTCCTCAATTTATCCATTCTTTGCACACTGTTTCTCAATTCAAACGTGATTTTTAACAGGATAACTTTATGTGAAGTTATCCTGTTATAGCTTTGCAAGCTGCTAATTACTTCACACTGGAAGAAGTTGACCAACAGCAAAAACTAATTTGTAAAATTTGCTTTGTAGAACAGTACAGTAGGATCAAACTGACAATGTACAAAATACTTATACAAAAAAATGTCAAATGCCACCAAAATGCCTCTCAATTGATTTTACTGCAAAAAGTGCCCACTTGTTCACAGGTCATACATAAACAAATAACGAAATACCCCACCAGTCATAGGGAAGTGCGAGGGATGTCAGCAAAAGTTCTCACACAACCTTGCAAAAATACAATTTATCTTTTCAAACCTTTGACATTTTCCTTTCCATGTCACTCTCTGCACCTCATTAAAAAATGTAGTGTTTGGGGCGTCGGTGGCTTAGTGGTAGAGCAGGCGCCCCACGTACAAGGCTGTTGCCGCAGCGGCCTGGGCTCGACTCCAGCCTGTGGCCCTTTGCTGCATGTCCTTCCCTCTCTCTCTCCCACCTTCACGCTTAAGCTGTCCTGTCAGTTAAAGGCTAGAACACCCAAAAAATATCTTTAAAAAAAAAAAAACATGTAGCGTTCGAAGTACACAGTAAATGGCAAAAACTCCCCGACACTGCATTTCACAATGTAATAATACAAATGACCCTGTTGAAACATTAAACAGTTTTAGTTTTTTATTGATGTACTATGTATTGACCAACATGGGACTGTGTACTGTGATACTTTTATTCATGGTCCCCAGGTGATGAATTGCAGTAATTTTGATCTTGTAACTCTAGCGCCATCATCTGGCCAACATGTATTATATTTATTTTGTAATACTTACATTTTGATTTGTGATCAAATACCTTTAAAACTAATAACATTCCTATCAGCATTACCTGCACTTTGTCTTAGGTGTTAAATGTTAGCGTGCTAAAATGCTAAATGCGAACAAATTGAACAGTTAACCCAATCAGCATCAGCATGTTAGTGTGCTGATTTGAGCTTTTAACCCAAGAACATGTTAACCTTGACAATAAGCTCTGTCTTATCTTGCTGTACATGCTTCCTCTGGGTCAGTTGTTCACTTGCTTCTAAGACATGTCACTGCTATGCTGATGATACACATCTGTTTATTTAGCAGACCCAATAGTCAGTGAATCAGCTGTCCTCCCTCCATGACTGCTTAGCTGTCACCAAAAATTGGAGGTCTCTTAATTTTCTCCACCTAAACCCTGACAAAAGGGTTTCAAAGATTTTTTTAAATAGGTCCTGATAACTTTGCCACTACAGTTGATCAGTTGATTGGGCCACTTAACACAAATAACAAACCTGTTGCTAAGAATCTTGCTATCATCTTTGACCAGTATATGACTTTGACTGCCGTGTTTCCAGGCTCGACCAGTCCTGTTTTCCTTCAGCTAAGTTGTATCCCAAAAATCAGATGTATGTTATCTTCTGTGGAACTTGATCTATTAATTCAGTTTCATTTTCTCCTGGCTAGATTATTGCAACCCTATACACATGCCTCAGTCAAGCTGCTCTAACTTGTTTACAGTTGGTTTGAAAAGCAGCTGCCAAGCAGTTAACTGGAACTAGCTGTCGGTTCCACATTACACCTGTTCTTGCATCCCTCCACTGACTACCTGTGAAATTCAGAACAAACTACAAAATCCTGTTGATTACTTAAAAAGCACTGCATGACCTTGCTCCCAGTTACATTTCTGATCGTCACATTCCTTCTTCTTCTTCTTCTTCTTCTTCTTCTTCTTCAGATTATGGTCGTATCTGCCACTGTGGTCCAACAAAATGGTGTCAAACATGTTTTTGAAAAAGGGGGCATTCCTAAACAATCCGGTGTTATCTCATGAAACTATACATAGTTAAATTTGAATGATTTGCCTATTATGCAAATAATTGTGAGGTACTGCTGTTTGTGAGTAACAACGCTATTTCACCAACAACAGGTCTGAATTTATGCATTACACAAAGAGCAGCAGACAACAGCAAACAAAGATGGGCATAGTTCTGCTCATTGTGGCTGCACCAGGCATGTGCTTTATGTGTTTTATAAATGTTTATATTCTTTCATTTGTGTACCTTGATATATCCTTGTGACTACAAAATAAAATGTTATGATGCATTTTTATTACTTATAAGTATAATGGATGTACAGACTAATGCAGACTGAATACAACTGTTTTACATGGCTGGATAAAAACCTAAAGGGGCCTCGTGTCTAAGGGCCCCATTTTCACCACATCAGACACTTGCATTGAATATTTTGTGGTGATTTCTATTTTTCCAGTTCAGCTTGGTGGATGTTTTTTGCCAAAATGACTTTTAAAACAAAAACACTGACCTTGGATCTGTCTGAAAAAAAAAGCAGGAGCCAAACACTCTCATTGTTTCTTAAAAATTCAGTTAGGGATAAATCAATCCAAATGTTTGGGGAGTCTGTGTTTTGCACTGCTGGGCTGCCATTCATACCAATAATGAATTACCTGATTCTTTTCTCCACATTCACGTGCCCTCAGGCCTGTTGGTGGATCTGGGGTTTTATCCATATTTGGAGGAATTTTACTAAGTGATAGAAGAAGTAATCCGATCCTTTACTTAAAAGACTTTAAGAATAAGTCCTGCATTTAAAATCCTAGGTAAAGGACAGGTTCAAAGTTTTTTAAGTCTGTCACAGATGCATTTTAGGGACGGACATTTTGATAATGTCCAGCATGAACAGCACAACATGCAAATGTTTGCATTGTTTTAAGATAGACTTGATGTAGCCTTCTTAAATCTGCGTTAAATATCAGCAGTAAACTGAGCAGTAAAATGTTTCCTGTGACTGATATGTGAAGTAACATTATTAGACTGTTACTGATACATCAATGTGTTGAATGTTTCTGTTGTAGCTACTCAAGGTGGAGCTAGTTTTATCTATTTAGCTAGTTTGATCCAGTGGTTCCCAGCCAAGGGGTCGGGCCCCTCCAAAGGGTCACGATATATCTCAGGGGTCGTAGGATGATAATGGGAGAGGGTGAGAAAAGAAATTAAGTTCTAATACACAAATGTATAATAATTTACTAGACTTTTCTCTGATCTTTATGTTTTATTTTTATGAAATATTGAATCATTTGAACAGTTACTAAGATGAAACAATAGTTAAGAGGAGAAGTGTCTCTTTGCTGGTAATGATAACAACTCAGAGACATTTGACATGTAGTTTATTATAGAACGATGAATTGTAAAAGAGTCATATTCTTTCAGGTAAAACGTGATCAAATAACTACATTAAGTGCTGTAAGAGGTACAATATTTCAGTGTAAAATGTAGTGGAGTGTTAGTATAAAGTTGCATAAAGCAGACACACTTAGAATTGTACTTAAGGAGATGTACTCATTACATTCCACTGATTTTACTAAAAGACACTGGCATGCCTGAATACACTGAAATGTCTTGTTACATAGTGAGGATATACATATATGTATATGTATAAGTCATTTATAGCCTACATCTAATCAGTATGCATGTCTGTCACCACAGAGCTGTGCGCTGTCTCATCACATGTCGAACGTCAGCAAAGACGTTGGTTTATAACTGGCAGAACATGACTGAAGCACAAAGTTACTGCATAAGAAAATGTCTTTATTTATAATGTTGCATCCCAAAAATGTGTTGTTGTCTCCCTGTAATGTGTTAGAATATCTTCAAATGGGTTGTATAGAAAGGAATTACATGTATTATTCTTACACTGTCACCTCATTAGGGATGCAAACTTTAAGCAATTTTCCTAAAATTATTTGTGACTTTCTGATGTAACTATAACATCTAAAATCTAGCTAAATATCTAATGATTCCAGCTTCTCAAATATGAAGATTTGATGCTTTACTTCATCATTTATTATCATATCATATCAACTTGATCTATGTAGGCTTTAGACTGCTGGTTGATTGAAGCAAGACATCTGAATTTATCTGCATGGGTTGTTGATAATTATAACAGGCATTTTCACCATTTTCTGACATTTTAAACATAAAATACTTAAAGATAAAGGAAGATACTGTTAGAAAAAAGAGATAAGGTGAGATAAAATATACTAAGATTCGACGCTATACCACTCCAGTGAAAAATACATCTTTAAAAAGATGAAGTTAAATTTTGTGTTTAATTATTAAAATCCATTTTCTTGAGAAAATGTCTTTCCTTATAGTGTTGTATCCCCAAAATCTGATGTATTATTTTTATGCTGTCATCTTATTAGAGATGCAAACTTTAAGCAATTTTCCTAAAATGATTTAGGTGACCTTTATAATGTTACTATAATCACATCCAAGCAAAAATGCCAAATATCCAGTGGTTTCAGCTCCTCAAATATGAAAATGTGATGAATGTGTTTTTTTGTCATATATGGTCATAAACTTATTATTATTATTTGCTTGAGTTGCTGAAATTACAACAGGCATTTTTCACAATTATCTGATATTTTACCCATAAAATGATTTAAGACAAGAAGGTAAGTTACTAAGATAATTGGTTAGTTAGAATAGATTTGACAAGAGGCCACACCAGTGAAAAATACACCTTTAAAAAAAGACTTAAATGTTGTGTGGAATCATTAATATCAGTTTTGATGAGAAAATGTCTGTTTGTAATGTCCTTGTAATGTTGCATCACAAAAATGTGTTGTTGTTTCCCTGCACTGTGTCAGAATACCTTTAAATTAGTCACACACAAAATGATTATATGAATTATTCTTCTGCTGTTACTTCATTTGTTAAGGATGCAAACTTAAAAATTTTAAAAAAAAATTCTAAAAATATTTATATGACTTTTTAAATTTTACAGTCAAACAAAAATGCTGAATATGTGCTGGATCCAGCTCCTTGAATATAAATACCTGATGCTTTTCTTTGTCACACATGTTGATAAACTTATTAATTAGCCAGCATCAGTCCTGACCCGGAAGTGTGCGCTGTGAAGCGGGCGGTGCCGTTTTTCTACATCCGGTGTGTTCGAACCTTTCACGAGCAGCGAAGAATGGATAGAGCCGCTAACGACACTCCGCTGTTAGCGTGAAACATCAGTCACAAACAAGTCACACTGAAAACCTTTCTATCAAGCTCCGGGTTACTCGTGTACATCTTGTCGTGGCAGACACACACGCCGTGTCCTGATCGTGTGGATTTATCACAGCGAAGGTGAGCCTGTTGTGTTTGTGTGCGATGAGCTAGCAAAGCATTATTTGATAGTAAGCTTTTTGGTTGTTAGCTAATATTTTCGTTGCTAACTGAGCTAATTTCCTTGTTGCGCTCGGTCCAGCTGTCACCTAGCCATCAGTAGGTGTTAGCTAAGGCGTTAACACCAAGCACTGAGCCTGGTTGTTGTATTTGGTGCCTCTTAACCAAACAAATATTACGATGAATATGGAAATGTGTGCGTGGTTATTTTTGGGAGAGTATATTTTAAACCAAAGCAGCCACTGTGGCTTAGCAGTGTTTGGCTAACGTTAGCTTTGTGGCTGGTTAGTCAGGTTTTCTGTTGGCAAGCCCGAAAGCTAACTCTGCTAACGGTGAGTTAATCGATGTGACCATCAGTGATGTTAAACTGCCAAAGGCTCGCTTTGTTCGCAAGACGTTGGCGTCCAACTGCCAACTCGCTTCCTTGTTTTGATTCAGCTGGAGGGCCCGCTTTTACAAAGGATCGATCATCTTTATATTAGCCTCAGCTGCCTGTACAAAACACTTCCTCACACACAGTGTTATCACTGCCTCTCAGTGCAAGGTAGCGGATGCAAAGACAGGATGGCACAGAATATAAAATGTATTTAATAACCAAGGCCCCTCCTCAGCCTGGTCACCGTGGGCACAGTTATATTGAATCTAACTGGTGCAGGTTATGTTGATTTTTAGCAGGTGCAGATGTCAGGTTAAATTGTACCTCCTAATGTGCACATTTTCTTTGCTAGTAGCCAACTAAATGTACTTTTTCATTGCTCAGCTGCATAGATTGCTTATTACTGAATCATCCTGTTACACTTTCTCTAGTATAATAACTGGTTGGGGTCATTTTTCACTAAACAACACAGTGATTTTAAGAGAGCAATGCAAACCACTTCTTATTGAGATATATGTTACCAGCTGGACTTCTGCCCAAACTACGGCTATGTGGATCCACAATATATTGTCGTTGGCATCCTTTAATAGAGTTCCTGTGAAGGCTGGTGTAAAATATTGTCTGTGTTGCATTTACTCAAAATGTCACTATGAAGTGGAGCCTGACTATGTGCAACAAACTCACTGTGTGCAGGCCTCAAACTGGGAAAATCCCCAGTTGTTTTCATTGCAGATCTTGCAGGTAATTATTTACCTGAGAAACATGGTCAGTGGCTCATCCTTCAGCATACATGCAGTTAATTACTACACGATGTGGACTTCCTCATTAAATGTTAAATAAACAATGCGTTGACTTGACAAAATGAGTATATTTCTGCTTATCATGCAATATGTGCAAGATTTGCAGATCACACTCGAGATGGAAAAATGAGCTCATTATCATAGATGTGGGTGCAGAGTCATGAATGTATACATGTGTGAAGGGAAACTATATCCCTACCTATTATTTTATGTATCTGTTTATTGGTATCTGGCATTTTGGACCTAGAAAAAGTGCTTTACAAATAAAAATAACTATTATTATAGCAGATAATCTAAATTCCCACCAGTTATAGTTCATAAGAGCTGGCGGTAAGGAGAGAGAGGCAGCTGTTAGCTGGCACTGCCACAGTAGGAGTCCGCACTATTGGCAGGCCCCCCTCTCAGGCTGATCTTTCCACTGAAGGTTAATCACTCCACTCAGAGCCTTTATGTTTCTGTAAAAATGAAAAGATGTCAACAGATTAGTCATTTTTAATAGATGCTAATCAGCTCCAAGTGCCACTGTTTCTTGAGATATTTTGGCAAATGTGTGAACTGTAATCAAGGCTTGTTGAAGTCTAATATATATTTTCAGTGCCACCTTGGCGTGTTGCTGAAAGAACATATACCAGTGAATGACTCTGGATTTAAAAACTAGCTATTAACCAATTACGCAGACTTTCCTGAAGTCTTGAAATGTTTAGTTTTTGATTAACGGCGTTATCAGAGAAAAACCTTTTGCCACTTTTTGTCAGTCAGCCTTGCTGCTTTGGCTCTGTGCCAGTGACTAGACCATAAACACTTGTGTTGATGTGTGTGTTTTGATACTTTCTCCACATTTCACTGGGTATTATAACAGCATTGTGAAAATAATACTGCCATAATACGGTGTTTATATATTATATATTTCTACTAACACCAAATTCCTGCATCATCAGTTCCAGTGAGACTAGAATATAGAAACAGTCTGGTGCATGCTTCCAGCTGAAACAATATTAGTGTATAGGTGATGTGACACAAATGTTAGATCTGTAAGCTGTAGTCACAACAACTCAGAATTGAGAGCATTGTCCGTAATATGACACGTTTCTTGGTCATGCAGAATGAGCTTAAGTCAAAGGTGTGAACAGAATGACATCAGTCAAGTTATGACTGTAATTTTTCAGGAAGCAAATGAGTGTCAATCTAATGTTTTAATTATAAGAATGTAAAATTTTATCTACTTTTTGCATTTAATGTTAAATAGGGAAATGAATCAGTGCACATAATGATGGTACTACTCCTTGAGCACTCATACAGGCCAAGCCAGAGTCAAATGAAACGCCTTTATGCAAATGAGCACTATATCAAACATCAGGCTGCCTGCGCTATCATAAATCTATACCGCCATCAAACACTCAGCCACATTTACTTATCTACTCTACTCCAGCACAAACCCAGCTACAGTTTCCACTTTGAAACTATGACATTCAAAATACACAACTGAACGCTGCCTCAGCATTTCTCCAACGTTGCATCGGCCTAAATTTTGCACTTTCCCTGACCTGGAGAAGCAGGGATGGGGAATCAAGTATCAGATCTCACCGAAGGTTGTTTCTGTCCATTCTCAAACCCCCTTGGCTATCGGTCTGATGACGATAAGGGCACAACAGCCAATATTTTGGAACAGGCCAAGGCTTGCTCTTCGTGCACAGGTCATTTAAAAAAAAAAAAAAAAAAGTCAACTAAAAAAAGCTAATGTCAAGCTGAATTGTGGTCAGACGATAATTGATGGGTTCCAAGATTGCATTTCTACCAACGCGTTCTTCCTCTTTTGCTCCCCACACTGACTGTTTACTAGCCACTCAAACGTGATTGGTCAATACTGGTGGGACTACAAACAGACCACTAATGTAAACCAGAACGCCTCTGATACCAAAATCTTGTTCCGCTGCCTTCGGATTCAGCATACATGGGCAGATATCTGTTAATAGAGATTAGTTTATGTCTGATTCCGAGTACTCATGCAGCTCTGACAATATCACTTCCTTTTATTAGTGACTGCATGTTGTCTACATCAAGGCATTTTAATATGAGAACCTGACCTTAAGAGGACAGTGTTTTTTCAATGTATGAACACATTTTACCAAACTGGAAGAAGGCAAAATGCTTTATTTACAGAACAAATTTTAGGCCTGGAAGTAATCAGTTTATATATTTGTTTGCAGTGCATGATATTTTTGATTGCTGACAGAATAACAAATCAGAAAGAAAGGGGTTAATGAGATAAATCTGCAGTGGGATAAATCCCTTCGTGTCTCCTCCTTCTGAGAAACCAAATTACTCTTATAGGATGCCAAAAGGTGTGTATCCTCAAACATATCCTCATTTATCAGGAGACATGGCGCCTCCGCAGGGATAAAGGCCGGGGATTCCCCACATCACATCAAAACTGAATAAGCCATTTGTGGAAACCACAGACCATTTTTTTTTTAGCAGTCCAGCGGATTGCTTGAATTTGTTATCCGCTTTATTAATTAGGTGGTCTACTGATGTGAATTTACACAGGATGCAGAACTCCTTTGTAATATATTAAATTGCAGTTTTTTGCAGTTGCGCTATGATATTTAGTTTGTAAATCCCTGAAACACACATGAGGTGAATAAAATTACAGGGGCACCTTATTATACTATAATATTGCCATTGAGTATCTGCTTAAATTGCTGCAGAGTTGCACCGTTTCATCTTAAATTCAACATTTATAATGGCATTACATTTTGCTGCTGGAGATGTTACACTGTCTGTCTCCCTTTCCCCACGTAAGCTAAATGAAACAAGATTTTTTTGTGACTCTTTTAATCTAAAGATGAAAACAGGGGTTGCAAGACCTTTATGATTTGCTTTAGTCAAGTTTTTTTCAATAGATTAATATATATTTAACAATGAGCACGTCACAACACATTAAATGTAGCCGATGTATCAACAACCAAAGAAAATGATACACACTAGGTAAATAATACTTAGGGGATCGTTTACAGCACATAGTGTGATACGCCTTTGTAATTAAAGGTTGAAGATGTTTTGCTGGAACCCTTCATGAAGCGTAGTTTTGCTGCCTTGTTTGAATTGAGTCCTTCCACCAGTTTAATGTTCATTTTCCCATCCTAATCCTCCAGTTAGGCATGTCTGAACATGTCTGAAATACAATGTGGCTGTGGAGTTGCATTGCAGATGCATAAAACAGGCAAAGAAACTGTACATACGGAATCGGTTTTGGGATATTGTTATAACGTGATAATCCCATACTCTGAATTTAGCATGAAAACACCTTTGAAATAAAACTTGCTTATAATTTGCTCCAAACAAACTGGTCTTAAACTCGGAGAACTTGTGTGTTGCATTATCATCTTAAACAATGCACTCAAAATAAAACAAAATAAATGTGGAAATGAACAGAATTTTGAAACATTTGATCGGCTTTAATTAACACCCAGAAGCACATGAGTGGACATGACCAATGACCAGCAGTGTGACAGTTCAGTGTCTCCTGACCAGTTATCAATCATGCCTCTCTTCCTGAAAACAAATGCCCACACTGCATTATAGTCACACGTTACAGTCTTATTGAATCACCAGTGTTGCCTTATTTTTGTAGTAACAACTTTGAATAAACTGGGAGTTCAAAGCTGTGTTCAGCTGTATCACAAGGTCAGGTATAATTCAGTATTTTAGCAGTGATATGCAATGTGGCGTTGCAGTCTGGGCTCTTTGGTAACAACAGCGCCTGGGGAATAATTAGTGAGTGTGTGTTTATTATTCTGCATCCACCACGGAGTTTGTGTGTGTGTGTGAAGATGGTCTTTGATCAGGAGATACACCTAGCCGAGCTAATCTAAACACTGGTGCGCACCGGATCAGAGTGGCCTACAAATGATTATTTGCACAATGGAAACGGTTACACAGCTCACTATTTGTCATTGCCGCAAACCTGTTTTATAGCCGTGTTGTTCTGTTCCTGGTTTTATGTAATAGCAACAGTGCACAGTTGCCCTTGAGAGCAAACTAGCTGTCTTTGATGCTGAGATCTGTGCAGGCACTGCAGGCAATACTGAGCATGAGTCATCCGGAAGCCCACACACAAATACTTTTCAGCAGCAGCCTTTTCCATGCTCAGGAATTACAGCATTGTCATGAAAACATTAGTAGCTGTTGTTTTTATTGAAAGGATAAAAAGTCATTTTAAATGGGAAATGGTTCTTTTTAAATGTGTTTTTTTGGGTGAAGTAATGAGTGGTGATCTTCTGATTTACAGGCAACATTTTGTCTGCAGCTCGCTTCAGTGCACTAACTTGCTGAAGATGAATAACAGAATAGGAAGTCCCCATTCCCAAAGAGGCCTGGAGCTGATAAACATCATATGCTTTATTTCTTAATGACTGCTGAATCATACACCGAACTGCCTTACGTTTTACAATCACATAATTTAATATCCGCATTGCCTGTGGTAGAAAGGGGGTAGGTTGATCCCAAAATCATTTTTCTGAGCACTTGACGAAATCCGACCGGTGTCCATCAAGTTAAGCTACGGTGTCCTTGCGAGCAGACATAGCTTTATATAATTGTTTACATAATATTCCCCGCTGACATTGTCTGCCAGGCTATAGCTGTGGGTGGTGGAGAGTCTTAGATGCCTTCATGATCACAGACTATGACTTCAGGTTTGTGTTGAACGCTCAGAGTGTTTACTGGTGTTTTCTGTGACCACTGTGACTTGATGACTATTGCTTTAGCTCAGCAGCGCTGTTACAGTAAGCCAGCCCTGTCCTCGTTTAGCACCGTCTGCTTGTAAACAGTGAGTGTTCACATGATTCATGACCTTCAAAAATGAGCTAAACTCGCAATGTTACGGTGGAGTTAAATTTAGAAAATAGTTGTAGCTGCTGGAACGGCATTGAAACGCTGTAGAGATTATTGCTGACTGTTTTGTGGTCCTCTTTATTCATCGTGGCAGCCTTTTGTAGGAGTTAAGAAGAGCAAATGGAGCTTTTTCTCAATTATTAAAATTAAATGTCTAGCCGATGTAGCTGTCCCACCATGCCTCACTGTCTGAGCAGTCAGTGCATGACTTGCCCCCTGACTGAACTCTGCTGAGATGTGCAGATTTTTTCCCAGATTTTGCTGCACCTTTTTTCCCATGTAATATTAAGTGTAGTGAAAATTTTAATGACAAAATGTCTTACTCCTGCCAGTGCCCTCAACCAAGACTGTGGATCATTACTGAACGTTTCAAGCCTTATTCAGTTTCACTTTGTGTTTTATTTTACTGTATTGTGTTGTGTGTTTTCACTTCTTGAAGCAAAGGCATGTTGTTCAAGACTTAGAATAGCCAAAATGTCCTCAGTGTGAAACTACTTAAAATTGACATTTGCAGTGGCAGGGTTTTCAATGTGCTGGCTTGTGGAATTGTAATTTAAATGTTATTTTGAGTGTCACCATTTTGTGGTTTGTGTTTTTATACTTGGAAGAGCTCTTATGATATTTGTACGTTTCAGCTTTGTGCTAAAGAAAAAGATCAGCCTGCATCTTGTAATTTGGTTCTTAAGCCCAATTTTTTGTAGGATGTTGACACAACTTCTTAGGCTGCATCCTCATGACTACAATTTCGTTTTTAAAGGTATAACTATTGCTGTGTTTACACCTAGTGTTCACAGTACTCCACCGTTTTGGATCCCTTAAAGCAGAGACTTTTGAAGACACTGCTAATCCAGTTTTAGTTTGAAAACTCCAAGGTTGCGTTTTAGTCTAGATGGAAATAAACAGGGACTTTTGAAAATGACAACCATGTTCACTTCCTGATTGGGTCTTATCAGCCACAGTGTGTCAAGCCAAAATATTACAGCTAGGTCAACATACCTTTTGTGATTTTATCCTTCTTGTGTGGGTACTTCTTTCCCAGTGCCATGGTTTCCTTTGGAGATGGATAATGCTCCCGTCCAGGGCTGCTCTCGTATGTCGCTATTTGCTTTGTAACGACTTCCAGTGTGTTTGATGTCACTTTGACCACCTTATACTCATGTGTTACTCTGAGTAGCATTTCCTCCTTGTCGTCGGTCTAAGCAAAGAAATCTCTCGTCTTACTTTTCGCCATCTTCATAGTATTTTCTGTCACTAAGCAACCAACTATCATATCTATTTTTTCACACCTTCCAGAAATTGCACTGGGGTATATGGTGTATATAGGTATATAGTGTCCCCCACCCTAACCCTGCGACTGCAGAGTTTACTAGGTTTTGCGAGCCAAGCTCTCAGCTTTTTGTCATATAAATCAACATTATAAAAATTCACAAAATGAGATGAAGTTGAAATTCTTAGACTTATTTTCCTTATTAAACAGATAGATACAACCATACACCTTCTAAGTTCAAATTTCTTTCTTTTACCAAACTTAGACAAATGTTATGAAATTGCCCATTAAGTCATTATAAAACACACTTAGAAACACAATAAAACTCAGCAGAACCATCTCGTTTAGTCTTATAAGTCATCTAGTTAGTTAGTTCACTGCTCTAACAATCACCTCTGCTGGCTTGGTCAAGATAAACCCTGAATTCATCGAATTAGATGTGAAAACGTGCTGTTCCTGGCCAGCTGTGTACAGTCCTGTAACTCCCCCCCCCCCCACCACCACCACCACTTGAAATGGCGGTGTCAATCTGCTCAGCTGCCTTTTTCACAAGTAGAAACCTCAGACATTCTGGCAGTGCAGAATGTGCACTACATACAGTGAGTTTACGGAGTGCTAGAATTTTGATGGTATTACAAATCATACCGTTGAGATTTCTTAATACCCTGGTATCCCATAATACTAGGGTGCTAAAACACTGTGAACTGAGATTTTGTTTTAAAATGAACATGTAGTAGTGTGGATATAGCCTCAGCCTACATGTTCCATGCACTGCTCTCTGTGGAAACTTAATGTCTTTTGTCTTTGTCATGTGTTTTTTACAGGTCTACCACCTCCTTCCTGTGACAAATGTTGAGGCCAGAGATCAGCCTGTTCAACAACTGTTAGAGGTGACAGGGCGAGGACGGGGAGGAGTGCTAGTTTGCTGTGCCAGGTTGTGTCTCATGAGAGTGACTGTGCCATCCAGGCACTGCCAGTGACTAGGGCTGTGGCTGTGGTGGGCCCGGCCCAGGAGGCCTCTTCGTACATCACTCCAGGCTCCTGCTGACCTGTGCTGCTCACACCATGGATCAACAGAGAGATAAATATGGCGAGCGGCCCGCCAGGAGCACTAAAGTTTCCCAGGGAAGCCGCAGCGGACACTCGTCTCGACCATCTGGCTCCTCCAGCTCATCTGGGGTCCTCATGGTGGGGCCGAACTTTCGAGTGGGCAAGAAGATCGGCTGTGGAAACTTTGGTGAATTAAAACTCGGTAGGTTAAGTCTAAACCTTGTTTTTAATGGAACAGCTGACAGAGTCAAAGTTTAGTTTATAGCAGTTGGTTCTGTGTGTAAATACACTCAGTTGCAGTTTATTAGGTACAAGTAAGCAAAACTAAACTGTCTGAGAGGTGTTATTTAGGCCTGTCTCGATAATTACGTTATTGTTTTACTGTTTGATGTATGAAAATGAGCTCGATCATTTCGTTGACCTTGATATTGCCTGTTGGTTTATACGTGTTTGTTTACGTAAGAACATCACCAATATTTGAGCCAACACGATGCCAGAATAAACAGAACGGTTTTCCCGTCTATTGCTTGGCTGCAGCAATCATCCCTTTGTTTTTTTTTTTCTATCCTTCTCCGCCCTACTCACGTGAGTCTGAGGAAAAATAACACAACACTTAAAAGACGACAACCCCGTAGCTTACCAGTAGCCTGCAGCTGCACTTTTGGACTGGAAGATGCAGTCCTGATAGTTGTCAGCTTGCCAACCCCGACCAAAGAGCCCAAAATTCCATCGTTTGTGGTTTTACCCCTCAGCTACTTCATCCTCCACTTAAGTGACAACCCCAGGGCTGAAAAATGAAGCCAAGGTGAAGGTGCCAAAGAACATTCAAAGAACTGCAGTTCTTTGAGTGGCCATTTGAGGCTGACTCCAGAAGCCAGTCAATTCCCATAGAGCCCCATGTTAAAATTCCTAGTGTTACAGCAGAAATAAACATGTTTAAAGCCTGGTACAAAAACAGTTTTTGTCTCTATAGCTAATTACCCTTTTCATGACCACTCTATGGGGGATGAATTTTCATATAACTAACCCCTTTATATTTTATTGAGGCTTAAAGTTGTGCAAAATTAAGGGAGGGCCACTTTGAGTGACAGGCTGACTGCCGATAGTATCCTTGGCTTTTCAGTCCGCACCCCTCGCTACTCCACAGCGCCAGCCTCTTGTCCCAATATGGTCACTTCTGGCTCCAAAAATTTAAGATAGCAACAGCCGAAATGCAGAATTCGAGGCTTCAAAATGGCAGTCCACAAACCAGTGGGTGACATCACGGTAGCTACGTGCATTATATTTTTATAGTTTGTGCCTCCACAGCGTAAATCCACTAGCAGACTCCTCCCTGGGAGCTGACTGCAGCACGCCGGCTGAATTATGGTGTTAACTGCACTGTTGTGGAGCTTCGCTAAGCTCATGTGTCAGGCATCACTTGTTGTTGTTGTTGTTGTTGTTGGATACATTTTGTATTAAGTCTCAAACTAAGTCATTTTGGGCTGATCCTGTAAAGATGCCATAATTTGATAGACTTTATTGTATGCGTCTTGAATGTGTTAACTACAAAAAGAGATGATTATTTTTTTCATATCCCAATTCCAATGTCTGAATATGCTTAAGAATTGTAAGTTCATTGCTCTTTGTAAGGATGTATTTGCATTATTTTGCTGTCACATTATCATGATGCCAGTGGCATTAAATGGTCTGAATATGACAGTATTGATTCAACGTTATGGTCATTTTGAAGGTTGTCGTTTGTGGTACGGTTGAATTATATTGCATTATGCTGAGGTATTTCTAATATTTTGTCCACCCCATTTATATGAATAAAACATCTCTCTGTATGATGCAATACAACGTTACAGCAGCCTTCAAAATGACCTTGAACTAAACCAAAACCTCTCAAAACGGTTAAATAAAAACTGAACATTATAACTGAATGAAGGTACTTCACTGCAGGACTGTTACATTAGACTGCATTATCTTTGGTTAGGCAACTGAGCGTATAATCAGAGACAAGCTGGGAAAAAAGGAAATACGATTGAATCATTTTCTGTTGCAAAGTTTCCAGGAAATTTGAATGAAAAAAATCTTCAATCAGACACAGTCCCTTACAGAGTTGCTCGTTCCCTGGTGAACCTTTTTTGAAGTCGCAAGTGGTGTACTTTATTTTTAAAAGCCATCTTTCCTGTCTTGTTTCAGGTAAAAATCTCTACACCAACGAGTATGTAGCTATTAAACTGGTAAGTGCACTCTTTCTTTCTCTGCTTGATATCCTCATCTTTGTAAATATAAGAATCTATTTCAAACCGGTATGTACAGTTGCATAGATACATAATGAATCACTGTATTTTAGTGATGCATCTAAAAGGTTACGAAAATTATATGATGTCAGTGCTGTGTTCAGACAGGGAAGCTGTTATTAAGCTTCGATTAGACACAAATTGCATGTCTGTCAAAATTGCATTTGCACTTGATTTCCAGAAATATGACTCGGAGGTTGTGCTCGGGCGGCACAGTGGGGTGGTTGTTGTGCTGGACTGTTCTGGTCTGAAATAGAGATGTGAATGAGGTATAGATGCTTGGCAAAGTGTGTCTTTCCAGTGGCTGCTGGACTGGAAATCCTGACTCCTGACTCATGCTTTTATTATTGCTCACGAGAGAGTAGTAAATACAGTTGCTGTGATAGTATTAAGGTTACTGAACCAAATCGCTTTCAGCTGCTCACACTGCTGTGTGGTGATGTGACACTGATACAACTGAGAAATGGTTCAGTAAAATGTGTTTTGAGTCTTAAAACATCAGTGAAAAGAAAAGAAATTATAGACTTTGGGGACACCATTAGGCACCTTGTATCTTTAGTGCATACGCAGGTCACTTTTATCAGGAAATAATTTTCCAGGTGACTTCATATTGTGCCTTTCACTCGATTATTAAACAGTTTTTAGTATTTTAATTTTATGTTAACCACCCTTAATGGT
Source organism: Epinephelus fuscoguttatus (assembly GCF_011397635.1). NCBI lineage: Eukaryota > Metazoa > Chordata > Actinopteri > Perciformes > Serranidae > Epinephelus > Epinephelus fuscoguttatus. The sequence goes on from NC_064753.1 coordinate 40,707,658, forward strand.
AGGAATGTAAGAAAATGTTTATACACTTGACTAAAGTAATGTTATTTTTTGTGATAATGAATTGATTCTCAAACATTATCGGTTTTTACTTTGTTTCCCTAAAGAATCCTGCAAGCGCTTTAATTATTTTGCTGATACAGGCAAATGTTCATTCTTTCTCTCAGATTGCACAAAAAGCAGTGTTATGATGTTGGATGTTTTAGGGACTGTAATAAATACAAATACAAATACATATTGCACTGTTCTGATTGCATAAAAAAGTAAACTTATTTTTTGCATATGGTAGAGTGTTCTTAATACTGTGACATTTTTCCTAAATTAGATTTAAATTGCCACCCGTGTATCATGATCGCAACCTTACAAAACGTGATGTTTTAGTCAAGGGTAACTTTGGGGAAACTTTTGCAAATTCTTAAGTTTGAGTTCAGAAGAAGCTTGGACAGAACCTGAAAAGTGGAGACTGATGTTAAGGTTTTCGGATGACTCAGACAATGGAGGAGTCAGCCGTCTGCTCTAACAGAGTTTTCGGAGGAGGACAAAGATGACGGACATGTTTTTAATCCCAGGTGGCAGGGCATAATTTACATGTTTGAGCTTTTGGTAGAAGAAAGACTTCCTGGTGACTTTTGTGCAAAACTGATGGTAGTTGGTAGTTTGGTAGACCCATTAGTATTACATGGTGGGAGGGTTGTCCTGGTACATCTCAGTGTCTGTAAATCAAATTTCATTTGATAGCATGTTTGTATTTGCCCTCAAGTGCAAGATGAGTTATCATCAACAAACATGTTGACCCTTCAGAAGAAAAACGTCAAGTTCTTGAAGGTATACTATGTAGGATTTTATGAAAACAACGCAAAGACTCATACAGAAGTAATACCTCAAAATCATCCTTTAAGAGGTCGAAATCTGGCTCTTGAGCAGTGACTCGTGGCGTCAGACACTGACGAAAAATGCCGTCCTTTAACGTTGGCATGATACATGGCTGGTTGCTGTTTTAATTTATCAGCATTTGGCGGCATCAAGGGGAAACGCGGGGGGACAAGAACGGAAGTTAAGGCCACGAAAGTCCCGAGTAGGGAAGTGCGGGAGGGGTGGTGGATGTGTCAAACAAACACTGACTTTCACCCGGGAGAGCAGCGTTAGTGTCCCATAAGATTCTAAAGTCAAACCCTGTTGTTTTTCTTAAACCTAACCATTTGTTTTTCTTGGGGAACCTTGACCTTGCACATTGTACCTGGACGTGGAAGGTCCATGACCAATCATCAATATGTGATGAGGTCGGAGTGAGAATATGCTGTCTCCAGAGACTAGGGGTATAAATCAGAGGTTTCATCACAATATGATATATCGATTCTTAGGACAGAGATATGATATTTGCTGATATCACAATGTCTGCCACGATACAGTTTTTACCAGAACCAAATTAAGGGCCTGTGCTTGATATCAGTATATATATATCTCCACTTTGTCTTTTTCTTGAATGCTTGCCATTGTCTGCCTGGGGCTCGGCCCTCAGCACTGTTTGAACGTTTAGGAAGGAGGTGAGCTTTGACGGAAATGGTGACACAAACGTGCCATGGGCATTTCAAAATAAAGGTGTATTTAGAAAATGACAATAAATTAATGATTTCACTTTGTATTGATGATATTTGATTGTTGATAATTGAGTCAATATGTATTGATCCAGATCAGTGTATTGTCACACCCCAAGCAGAGACTCTGCCCTCTGCCTGTACTTTCTTATTTTGTCTATATTTACTCTAGTCTGGATATTCTTGGTCACACCACATATGTGAGGTCAGGACGTTACCGTAAATATCACACATCCAGGAAGCTACAAAGATCGCGGGCACAGCTCTGTGAAAATGTAAATATAGCAAGGCAAATTGCAGAGCAGACAAAACTCGTTCCAAAAAAAAAAAAGGCAAATCTGGGGTTAGCTTTCACTGTCATTGGTGATACTGTTCACGAACAGTAACCGAAAATTCCTGCATTGTATACCTTTAAAGAACTGATTTAACATATCAGTAACATTCTGTTTAAGGTGTTTGTTCTTATTCTGTTTTATTCCAGTTTTGTGGTTCTTGTCATTAACTGTCATTAACTGAGTACTGGTTTGGTTGTCTCCGCTGTGCAGGAACCAGTGAAGTCGAGGGCACCACAGTTGCATTTAGAGTACCGGTTCTACAAAACACTGGGAACTACAGGTAAGGTCACACACGTGTCTGCAACTCCTCGCTGTGTTTTTGTTTGACTGCATGACATTGATTTGACTGTTTTGGAAGATCAGATCAGAAGATTGCATCATTTCCACAACAAGCGATTACTCCACTCAGATTACATATTGATATTAAACTGGGTCAGCAACTTATTTTAATCTCCAGGACTTTGTGTATATAAGTGCGCGAATGACTACATGCCTAACAGAGAGCGTGTTGAACAGTGACCTTGCTCGACAGTAGACCTACCGGGGGTGCAATTCAATATGAAAGGTGTTGACATAAAGCTTCTTATACAGCCACAGAACAGATGCAGCAGCTTATAGTTTTTTCTGATCTTCAGAAGAGACTTCCTTGTTGTTATCTGGGCAGAATATGCAGGAAGTGTTGCACACTATATTTGAGGATGTAACTTGTGTTTAGTGCTGTGTGTCTGCAATGTTAGTGGTTTCCTGTCAGCAATAGACTGAACACACATGTGCCCAATGTCCAGGTCTGACTGAGCTAATAATAACTGAAACATCTTCTGTGTTATTCAGCTTTTCACACTGGATCAATGTGAGTCTGTCTGGGTGTAGTCTGGGTGTGAACATGTTTCCCTGTACAGTGAACTAAGTGGCTTTTTAAGCAAAGACTTTTTAAGTAAAGGGAGACTTGGTGGCAATGGAAAGAAGCTGTAATCGCAACACTGACATATAATCACGTTATTAAGTTGACATGACGAACTTGTTAGCATGGCAGTTACAGAGCAACATTGTCACTTGAGAGTCGTGTCTCTGGACACCTGGTGAATGTGCGTCCAATAGTCACCCTTTTTAAAGCTCTCTCCACCAGCTCTTGAGGGATTTATCCAGCACTAAACGCTCCACGATGTTCACCAGCTAGTTGACGATAATGAAGAGAGAGGGGAAAAAACGATTAAGTTTTGGGCTGGAAAACAAACACAAAGAGTTGAAAATGTTGAAAGTGCTTCACAGGGGAGCTGCAGAGTTGGGTGATGATTCTCTGTAGTTCTGTTACTACGAGTGACCCCTTTCACATTACACAGTTATTAGATCCATCTCATTATAGGAAATATTGATTATAGTCGCATTAAGGAATTGTGAGGTTTTACTCTTCAGTGTGACACAGGCTCATACATCGTCATGGTGCAGCGTGTAGAAGAGGAATTCACTTATTTGATTAGCCTTCTGTTATCTTGATAAAACATCTGTGAACGCTGGAGCAAAGCTTCTGTCACTGTGTGAGCCGAGATCATGTGGTCAAAGATCAGCACTAAGATCCTTCACCAGATGGGTTTTAATTGTTTCATATATTTATTTGCATGACACAGAAAGTGCAGATTAGCCAAATATCACTGATGATCATGTGATTTTTTTTTTTTTTTGTGCAGTGCAAGTGTGCATTTAATACTCCGTAACACTTTTCACACTGCACTTAGCCCCAGGCTAACAGAGCTGTTCAGACCAAAGATTTGCGACAAGATAAAACTGTTTCAGAACGTTGCAGAGAAAAGTTGCAGCGGTGTGAACTGGCTGTTGGAGCTCGATTCAAGCTGGCTGATGGTGTCACCTGCATCTCCACTGGTCAAATTGCTGGTGAACGTAAAGCTTGTCACCTGTTTCTACAGCCAAACGGCTTGAAGTCCGCAGGTCAAGTCAAAATGGCCGCAGGCATGCTGCAGCAGACGCTCTGTCCCCGATGAGCCCTCTCTCTGTTTCCATCCTCGCTTGTGCCAGTGGCGATTGATGGGTCGCTGCTGCTACTCGCTGTATGTGTAGCCCCCCCCTCACACACACATTGTCATTGACTAACTAATTAGCACTGCTTACTTATGTTATTGTGGCATATTTATTGTGAACACAGTCCATCTGATGCTCGTTTTGTTGCCGTTTCATCACTCCTACAAATGCAGCTGTAGCCAGCATCTCACTATCACTATCCTCATTCATATTTTAAGAAGCTACAAATTATATTCAGCCACAAAATAAGCCTGAAAAGCTGGATATCAGAACAGAAGTATAGACAGTTGTTGCATAGAGATGATACAACATCTCATATAGTTGCATTGGTGTGAACCGACAGGTTTTTACAATGTTGCAGAACGCCGCAAGAAGTTGCATGTTTCAACTCAGCTCATCGTGAATCTTTGGTCTGACCTGAGCTTTAGACTGGGGCAAAGAAAGCTTTCACACTGGCAAAATCCTGGCACATTCCAAAGTGGGCTAAGCCAAACTGTAGCGTAGTGCTTACTGGCCCTGCTCCAGAGCCAGGTTAGCCTTGAGTTTATGCAGTTATCCCCTGAAAATTAACTAAACATGGGGCAAAAAGTTGCTGGCGTCAAACGGAGCTAATGGAATTTGCATCATGTTTTTGTTGTCCAATCACGTGATTGCTTTGTCACGTCATCAGTACGCTCATGCTTTAACTATTGTAACTACTACTAACTAAAACCGGAGATACCTAGCAAGCTAGCTAACTTAAAATTAGGAGATTAGGCCCATTAGGCAAATCACCTCTCTTTGCCACTGCTGGAAAAGATAAAACAATAGACATCTTCTTTTCAGTCTTTCCTCTGCTGCTCTCTTTTTTGATGTGTCAGCACCACTCTCACATAAAGCCTGGCTAAAGGTGGCGTATTAACGTTGCTTCTTGCTGTTGAACAATAGTGGCGTCACTCCAGAGTGTAAACATTAGTCATATGATTTACAAACTGATTTAACCCGGGGCTTGTGAAAGTGCAGTGTGAAATGTATAGCTCGGGGCTTAGGTTACCCGTGGGTTAACTTAGTGTGGTTGTGAAAAGAGGATAAGAATATGCAGTGTGAAATTCCCTCTTTGTAAATCTGGTGTTGTCTGCAATCAGTCCGAATACCCAAATGATTCCAGCTGCCTATATGTCTATAATGTTGGTTTTCCAGATACCTTACCCAACAGTATATCCTGCAAACCAGAACATGTTTATTTTTGTTCCAGTCCTTATTTTACCTTTGTTTACACATAACGGCTGCTGGCAACAGCTTCTGCCTTACACTGTCTGGTTCATGGTGTTGAATAGTCATGTCAGCACTAACTCTGCTTGTCTTTTTCCAGATCCTCTTATTCTTTTTTTCCACAACCGTGCCCTTTACACTTTATTACTCTGTGTTCAGAATGAAGTACAGTACAATAATAGTTGCTTCTCGACTTCTCTTCCCTTAAGTCTGCTCCCCTGAGGATTTATCAGTTTGTCATAAAAGATTAGTCAAGGTCTGCTGACGCATCTCTGTTGCAGCAACCACTGACAAGAATCTTGTGAGGATTAAATGACTGCAACGGAGAAATAAATTAAGGGCAACCTTTTTTAGTCTTGGTACGAGAGGAAATGGGTGGGAGCGCTAAAAACAATGGAACAATAGAAAAATCTTTTTTAGTAGTTGTTCATTGCTCTTCTAGTAAAATGGTTAAAATTATATTGTATATATCAGTCACACGAATACACCTAAACTGGAGCAAGTGATTGATAAGAGATGAGTTTGATCATGCTGCTTGTGAATTTATCCATTAAGGTTTTCCTTATAAATTGGCTTAATCAGTGCTACAGTTTAAGGATGGCCTTGGTTTCGGTTTGGCATGGAAAATAAGAGCCATGTCTTTGTGATGTATGGTCCTTGATGTGCTTTTTAGAGCTCTACATGCATATATGATAACTAGACTGGGAACATAATGGCTATTGTTTTGCAAAGGCAAGGGCTGGAAAGGCCAACTGTGCGGAAACTCATTAAATATTTAGAGAGCGGGTCTGCCTCTCTTAGTACTAACCTGCCTCTGTCCTCTCCTCCAGATGGGATAACGTGACCTCATTTCTTCTTGGCTGTGTGCTGTGCCACATTCCTCTCAGCCAATGTGGTTGTCACAGTGTCTGTGCGACAGGGTCTTTATGAATTAATGTGGTTTGACTCAGATGCTCAATCAGGTGTTGTATCTGGTGCATAACCAACTGTCACTGGATATTAATGAGGATGATTCAATTAGGCATTAAGCATCTCCTTCCAGAGATTATGTGTGAATATTTATCAGCGCAGTCAATAACGATTTCACCGCTGCTCTGGTTTTACAAGACGGCAGACTGTGAGGAGTTATTGTGCCGAGGACAAGATGGTTGTGAAGATCAAGAGGGTTTGTTCAAGGGTGGGTGGACACTATTGAGCTGTTAAAGGCATTGGCAGTCAGACCTCATCATGAAACACTACACCAGCTCTGTGACCAGTGCAGTCCCAAGGAGTAAACATTTCCCACAGTGACACAGCTCACCAGATTTTACAAACATGTAAAGGAAAGGCCGGAGGTCTTATCCTGGATGTCTGTTCCCACTGATGTGAACACATGGATCTTTGTTAAGAACAGAACTCCTCTCAGTGCGTGGTTTTGCTTTAAGTGAAAAAATAAGGGTATGGTGAGAAACTAGAGAGCAGCGTTTAGTTGATTTTTTTTAATGTTACAGCTCTATAGTCCTGCAGATGTTCAGGAAGAGATTTCCAAAATGTATAACTACTGAATCAGTAGAGATGTGATTACAGTATCATGTTACATTCATTTTTGTATTTCAATTAAGAAGTTCTTTAAGTGAGAAAATAATCTCTACTGTAATCACAGGATTGACATTATCGTTTCAGGTGCTACATAACAATTTAACTTACTTCTGTCATTTTGGCTGCAGTCACATCATTATGACACATCATAATTACATCATATACTATACGTCTATTTTATACCACGGTAACACTATATAGCACAATACAGTAATTGTTCCATAAATTCAATTGATTATTTTCTTTTATTTGGAACAAAAGTTAAAAACGAAACAGTAAAGCTTTAAGGTTCTAAGAACAATCATTTTAAGTGTTACAGGTTTTGGTATTTACAACTTCACTCTCCTCAACATCGTCTGCCCAAATTATGTTGCCTTGCGAGGCAGCTGAATTCACAAGATCACACGAGAATCAAGAGATAATGCGAGAATCCAGCCCTGATTGGCTCATTAGCCTACCCCGAATATCTCCCCTGGCAGAAACAGTTAGGACAGAATAATGTCAGTCAAATCAGATTTGGGTGGGCTTCAGTGGGATATTCAGTGCAACACAAGCCTCTCCTCCTCCGGGACAGCTACCTCCATGTCTGCAGCAGCCAATAGCAGAGAAAAAGCAAGGAGCGCTCAATCTGCAGCTTATTCTGAGGACCAAAACATACTACTACATGCTACTGGTGGACACGTTTCTGCCATTGCATGGTATGAGCTGTCATATTGCCCAACTCTAGTCATACAGTTACCTTACCACAGTTACAGTGCTTATGTTTATGCATCACATAAAGTTAGAGTCATGCTGTTAGTTGAAAGAATTCTGAAACATGCACCTTCACTTTGAAGTGTGATAATTTACCACACCATGAAGCCAGTGTTTCAGAAGCGCTGAGGAAATGAATTTATTCTGCAAGTCTTAAATATTCAGAAATCCCATTGAACATTAAAAATCAAAGACAAAGCAGAATTTGCCCGTAGCTGTCTTCCACCATAGAATGAAAGAGAACATCACAGTTGAGTAACAGTCTAAATACAAATGATTTCTTTTCACTTTTGTTTTCAAGTGGAATAACCTCACAGCTTCTTGCATACTCAGCCGAGGCAAGCCAGCAAATATGTCTGTCAGAAACCTAATCGTGGAGGCATTGTGCGATCAGAAGTGGATCAACACAGTGTAAGAAACTTGATATGAAGTAGAAGCCGGCTGTATTCCACAAGACGCATTAAGTGTAGAGCCGCTGCAGAACCAACATAGGTTGCTTGTCTCCACTTCCATTACACAATCTTTGCACAGACCTGTCATAAGTCCAGACTGCGAAAATCCATCCCCTGATCTCTAAACTGCTTAGTCTGTAGCAGAGGGCCTGAGCTGATCTCAGTGTGAATGGTGGGCTCCACCCTGGACAGGTGACTGTTCTATATCTGGGCTGACACGCATATATACGTATGTAGTAAGAGAAATGCATTCAGACTCACACCCACAGTTTAATTTAGAGTCACGAATTCACCTAACCTGCGTTTCTTTGGACTGTGGGAGGAAACCCACACAGGCATAAGGAGAACATGCAAACTCCACACAGACAGGCACCGCTCTGTAATTCCAACATCATCTCTGTGATATTTTCCTCCGTTATTTAAAAAACACATTAAATTTGCCGACATGTACAAAGTAATCGCCGTTTCTGTAGCATTTTTGTCGAGTGTAGCGTAGGTGGTGTTTTATCTTATAATACCAAATTAGAACATACGATACGTCTACAATTTGTTCGTACAAAGGAATCAAATATGACTGGTGAAAGCAGACTTTGAGTTAATTTCTTTAACTCTCTGTCACAGTGATGGATGCTTTAATTAATAAGAGAACAATTGCTACCAGATGGTCAAAACAGGACTTCCACGTTCAGGACTGGTTTCATCACAGTAGAAAGAGAAAAATCTGCTCTTTGACAGCTGGTTGAAAAATTGCACACAGAGAAAGTCGTGTGCAGGGAGGTCCGGGGGAGTGCCTTGCAGTCGGGCTTAGAACCAGTCATATTCATTTATCGCACATTCATCTTGCTCCACTTTTTGTTGCAAAGGACTGCAGCCAGCACCTCTATTAGATTACAGTAATGCATAGGGAAATGTATTCTTTAATCCTTTTACACAGGCCAGGCTGTTTTACTCAGTAGCTGACTGAACTGATACGTTTGTGAAAGTCTGCATTAAACCCTTATAGTTATGAATTTTATGCTGATGTTTTCTGATCACAGATTTGCTGCTCTGAGTAGTGACATACGTTTATGTAGTATGTCTTGATCCAATATCTGTAATTTAACCACTTTGTACAACTGCATAGTATATATACGTGGCATTTAAAAAGAATGTAAAGCAAAATCTACATTCAGATACCTGTGGGAAGTGTTAGTCTATGGAAGCTTTCAGACCTAGAGTTGTCTTGCTTTGGTCCGAATCAGGGATTGATTTTGTTAACAAGTTGCATAATTGCCTAGAGTTGGTTTGTGTTGTCACGGCAGCATTTACAAGCGGACCAGATAAAATGCCTTGTGTGAGAAAGCTGCTCTTGGTTGATAAGAATTTCTATGTGGGAAAAATCCAGGAAGTAAACAAAACGTTGAAGAAGATAAATGTGACACTTCCTAATGTCACAATGGAGGGACAACTACGCAGGTTGATTTTAGCGCTGCTCATCGTGGACTATATTGCTGTCATTGTTCATTTTAGTCAAACCATACAGTTTGAAAACGAGGCGCGGCTCCAACTAGAAAACAATGTTTTGATGCATTGGATGTGCTGAATGTGCATATTAAGGCAGTACAGGAGGAGGTGCACATTAATAATCCTCCAGGACTGTAACATGCTCATGTTTAACCCAAACAGTGTGTCATGTGACTGCAGTTGGTTTGGATCCAGGTCCGAACACGTTCTCACCACAAACTAACTGCATCAGAGTTCATTTGTAACCAGACTGAGACGTTCTTGAAGAGGTGGTCTCGGTCTGGTTGTTTTGGTGCACACCTGAGTGCGATTGCTGTGTTCACACCTGCTAAACCAAACAGGGCAGGTGTGAAAGCACCCTAAAAGGCAGGTTTTCAAAGACATCACCCCCACCCTGTACAAATTGTTTTAACTTATTAGAGTTATCAGAAAATAACAAAGACGTAAGACTTGTTATGGCACCCCAGCAACATTTTTCAGAAAGTTGACATGCATTCGAAAAATTACCCTGTTTTATCTGTGTTGTTCTCAGACTTGTGGCAAACTGTGCAATGCGTTGTTGGAGTTTAGCCCACATCCTCTAATGCCTCCCGACTAAACTCTAGGATAATTAAAATGCTCGCTTGATCTTCGGCTTATAAACTTTGTCTTTACCCGCTGGCGTTGTCTCCCAGGTGTCTGATCGGTACGGCACATGTGCAACACTTAAGCTACTTTCATCATTAGCCCTGGAAAACCACTGTGTTAAAGTCTTTTTCAGAAGTTGCCTGATATGGCAAGTGAGTTACTAGATTTGCTAACCTGATGTGGAATCGGGCAATCCTATTGTTTAGATGATGGTAAAAATATTGCTCTGATAGAGACAAAACCTTTTTTTTCAACCTAATGCTGTTCTGCTCATTCACTCACTGATGAATACTGTCTGTGTGGATATTTTGTTGAAGCTGCTGTCTTTGTTTGTCTAGACCACATGCCGTTCACTTGCCTGCAACACTGTAGAAATGTCTTAAAGACCAAGTCAGAGCTACACCCAGGCATTGCTTTCATTATTTTAAAGAAAATTAGATGAGAGAAGTCAAAAGTGGTACCTACAAAAGTAGTAGCTTCCATCAAAGTTTGAGTCTTCCTGTACAATTAGAGTATACTTTGCAGCACAGGACACACAGATTCGATCTCCTCTGAGGACCGTTTTGCTGTAGATAATGACTGCTCTGAGATCCCTGGGCTCCCCTTGCTAGTAAAAAGCTTGACCAACCTTGTTTTCAATTGAATGACCGTTTATCCACTTATTTACAGCACATCTCCAATCTGACACATTTTTAGGCCTCCCACAGGCACCCGGGGTTTCAAGGCACTCATTCCTATGGTACAATTAGCAACCCACAGAACTGTATAATGGTGTCCAGAAACACAAGATGGAGCACAGCATGACTCCTACATGCCCATATGCTAGCTGACAGCATTTTATGCCACCTTTCATGCTGCAGTGTATTTCCCATTACCCAGCTGGCGAGCCAAACATCTCCAGCAGCATGTTCAGGATAAATATGTTAAGGCACTACATCAGGATTACTATTTAGCTCTCTGATTATTAGTCTTCTGCAAATTACTTGAGCAGAATAATAAGTTTATGATGGCAATTTGGTCCCTTCACGGAAATGTATTTAGCAACTAATTTCTTACATCTGTCTCCCTTCGGCATGGCACGCAAAACATGAATGAAATAAGCACACAGCCAGTATACTGAGCTGGCAGAACAACATACTTACCTGTGTGTGTAGAAGAAAAACAGAATCTAATTAAGGCTACTACATAGACACATTTAAATATATTAAATTAAGAACCAAAATGTACCATATGTGGTTTAGGGAGAGTATTGCTAGGGATTATAAATGTAGTCTTAAGATGGCTCTGATCAATGTTTTTATGTTAACAATGGATCAAATGCTCAGGTGTAATGTGAAAGCTGTTGCTCATAGTGACACAGATATTTCTCTCAAACCTGCAGTTCTCTTTGGCTTAATAACATCTTAAACGTCAGCTTATTGTTTTGTTTGTACAGCCGGCAACTTGACTCTTTTGGTTCAGTCTTACTCTCAGTCTACTTATGTGCCCAGCATCAAATAACAGGCAGATGTTACACAGAAGTTAGTCAACTACCTGGTCAATATTTAGCAGCCAAAGAGGTGACAAGCTACAAGTTAGAGGGAATAGTGATAAAGTGGTAAAACTTGGCATTGATCCACAGCCTCAGACAGATGCACTCAAGCGTGCCGTGCGCACAAGCTCTGTTGGCAGGCTATACTATATTTTCACATTTTTAACAATGCAGTTTAAAAGTTTAGAGTTTTATTGATAACCTACATTTACCAACAACAAAAGACTACATTTAGCACCAAAAAAATATGTAACCAACAAAAAAAAAAAAAGTAAATAAAAAAACGAAAATTGAATACCAGATTTTCATAACGAATACCTACCCATAGAAACGCTAAGCAACCTCGTCAAGCACCGCGTCATAACCTATTTACCTGAAATCCTGATATTCTTCCAAGCGCTGTTTATAAGTGTGTGGGTATATTGTCCGTGGGACAGATGTATAGCGCTGGCAGCCCTGCACTAACATGATCAACTTTTCTGTATTTACTGCAGAGTGATATTTATTTTATTTATTTATTTTATTTTAAAAAGGGAAAGATATCTGTTGGCTGTGATCGGTTGTTCCTCATCACATGACATTCTGCAGTGTTCCAAAAGTTGAACTCAGTTTATCTTAGGTTGCAGCTGTTGCACCCTGAAAAATAGGCGTTTGGGGAAAAAATAGGCGCAGTGGCGTTGCTCTGGTGTTTGAGCGCACCTGCTGTGTGTCTACATTGAAAGCAATGAATTTGAGGGCGCAAAAAACGCAGCATGTGTACGGCCCCTAAAGAGATGATTAATGTTGATCACCTCACCTGTCAGTGGTTTTAATGTTGTGGCTGATTGGTGTATGTGTGCAGCTACATATACACACATAAATATATTGCTCATACACACAGCTCCACGTGTAAACACAACACAAACAAAGCTGCTGTGTATCCAGTAATACTATCTCCCAGAGTTTTTTCATTTCGGAATCATGTGTAATACTCGATAGTAAAGGACTGGCTTCAGAATCGGGGACATGAAAAGCAATCAGGGCGTCCCTACTTCTTTTAACTTCTGTGCAATTATAATATTTCCAAGGACTGAGCAAAGCTTAAGCAGTCTGATAAAGCAAGGTCTGTATGATTGAAGCTCCAGCATTTCTTTGAAGTTTCTTGAGGGAAGCTTTTTTAATAGGACTCTGACTAGCAGCGAGCAGGGGCAAACTTTGAATCATGCTTCCCCTGAAGGCAATTAACAGTTTGACCTGATTTCCTGTCTTTGAAGCTAAAGTTCAGGATGTGGTCAGGAAGACAACAAAGAATACAGATATTAGCATTTACAAATAATTATAAATGGATAGGAGTCACATGTGCACAACACTTGAAATCCTGCAAAACAGATTAGATTAGATAAGATTAATTAGAATTTCACATTGTGTGTGCAGTATGTTGTGTCTTTTATTATAAATTTAGAAATCCCCTTTGTGTGCTTCTCAGATAATTTCATTAAGAAGTGCAGGAATGAAAGGAAAGTTAAAACAGTTCACACCCTGCCATCCTTTTACATCACAATTTAGGCTTTAAGCTCACACATTTTTCTGGAACTTTAACAGTACATGGAGCTCTAATTCCCACACTGCCAGTTTTACAAACAACCCATATGCAGGAGGGTCAGAACACCGGCCCCGCCATTGTTACTGTTGCATTGGACCGACCACACAACACTAAACTGCTCTGTGACAAGAAGTAAAATAAGAGCCAAGGTGACAGATGGAAGGGATTTTGGAGCAATTAGAGTGAGTAGAGCAGGGAGGATATGATTCAGTTGGGAGGATGTGATATGAGGCAGTGAAAAGATTAGTTTTCAGCCTGCAGCAGAGGAGTGACACAGTTTTATTTGCGGGCACCGTGTTGTATTTTACTAAAGGGTTAATGTTTACCTAGCAGCTTTCTCTGCTCTCTGTACTTAGTAACCTTGCGGCGCCCCTCCTCTATCTGACCAGTCTGAGGCCTGTTATGGTTCACCTTGGACCCAACTTAGAAATATCATTAGTCAAGGGAGACAGGAATAATAAACACTCTTGCCACCCTGACTCTCTGAATTCCCATGAGTATATACAACTGAAAAACACTGAAGTCATATCTACGTTTAATCATCTACTCACTAATAATAGCTTTTCCTCCAACAGTTATTTTCTATCCAAGCTATTACAATGATCTTACATATCTTTAATGCATCTGTGAATCCATAGTTAAACAAAAAAGTCTTGGGATTATTTAGGCAAATGTTAGGACACGCACAGCTGGGATCTTTGTCTCCTGTAAGTCTAATTTCTCTCTTCCTGTGTTTTCAGCTGAAGGCGTGCCCCAGGTGTTTTACTTTGGGCCCTGTGGGAAATACAATGCCATGGTTCTGGAGCTGCTGGGACCGAGTCTAGAGGACCTCTTTGACCTTTGTGACAGGACCTTTTCACTGAAGACTGTCTTAATGATAGCTATTCAGCTGGTGAGTTCAAAGCTTTATATGACCGTTAAGTTGTTTTAAAATAGCTTCCCCTAACTTATTGTGACTGATGAAACACTTCCTTCATGTGTTTCATGGTTAAAGCCCTCCAGGGTTTTGAGGGGATGCTGCCCCCTGAATCACTGGATGGGTTCTAATGTGAAACAGATGGAGGAACTCTAAACATGTAGTCTACTGTCCAGATATTTGCTCAAGTTTTCAAACAGATCTTTCTCAGCAGATAGAGTTTACTCAGGTGACAACTAAGGAAACCTTAGGATGTGACTGAAAGCTCTGGAAAAAGCTAGTAATAGCTAGTTCACACTATATGACTTTGGCCCTGAATTTCCACTCACTGACAGTTTTTGGATCTCACAACAAAAGCCCCAAATTAGTCTCAAATCTGTGTTGGCTCCGCACTCGTAAATAAGCGCTTGAGTGCTATATGTGAACTTTTCAAAGCTGCAAGCTGAGAAGCTCACGATGCATCACTGATGCATCCTAGATATCAAACAGGCTAAATATCTGTACCATACACTGTATATGAAGATGGACAATGCATCTCCACTTCCTCCCACTGTACAAAATGAAGCTAAAATATCCGGGATAGAGCCGCTGCCATCTTGCTCTGATGACGTAACTTGGAGCCAGCATCTGCGCAGAAGCGATTTCTGCAGTATTGAGTCCCTGCCCATACATCTAATAGCTGATAGCAGGGACACCTGTCAATCATGATGTCCAACCCCCAAACTTATAAGAAAAATAGACACTTTGGCCCTGATCGCACAGAAAGTGTTTAAGCAGCTGGAGGCGCCTGTTTGTAATTGTTTTTAATGAGGTTGCGTTCTAAGCACCTGGTGTTTTTGTCAGAGCTCTCTGAACTCCTTGAGTTGAAAAAACTTTAACTCAGAGCAGGAAAGCACCCCACATCATCTCTCTTTTCTCATCTTTTTTCCCCATTGTCCAATCGGATGATTTGAGAGGGGGCAGACCCTCTGTGGTGGTCACGGCAACAAGTTTACAGTTGGTAAACGATGGAGGAGAAACTGGTGGTACCGCTTGCTGGATACCCAGAGCTATACGGCCCGACGATAGACAGCACGTTGTCAAACTGCCCCTGAGTCATCCTAAAATATGTATGGAAATGGCCATCAGGGAGGAGAAGCTCCTGGACCAACTGGTGGTACTCCCTGTGATCCACCCTTTTTTTTTTTAGGGTCTCATGTACCCACACAGATCTCTGTTTCCCTGTGCCCAACAAACTATTTGCTGACAGCCTCTCACCCTCAACCAGAGCTACAGCAAGTACCCTCTGCCTCAACATTTTAGGAACTAGATACTAATTACTGTCAAGAACATACAGCAGCATTATAAAAACTATCTAAATTCACAGAAACCAACTTTGGAAAAAAATATTCAATGTGTACTTTAAATCTTTTAGTTTGGCCCATGTCCAATCTGCCAACATGAAGGGCACAGTGTTTATGACCTATACTGCAGCCAGCCACCCAGAAGTTATTGAGATGTTATGCTTCACTTCTGGGGAGTTGTCATGTCATCCGTCTTTGTTATACAGTCTATGATCTGGACCTGTCACTGACCTGTAGGCGAGCTACAGCCAATGAGAGCGCAAGGCATGGGTTGAGGGGAAACCTGGGGGATGGGTTGCCTGTATGTGTTGGATTTGCAACATGGACCAAAGTTGTTGTTGCCCCCAGAGAAAACAGAATATAAATAGTACAGACATGTGGAAACAGGCAAATTTGTGAATACGTGTGTCAGTGACAAAAAAAAATCCTGTCTAACATGGGATTACAATATTTCGTTGTGTCACTTCTCGCATGTGTGTTCATCACAAAACGTAGTTTGGAAACCTGACATACTCATCTGGGATTACACCTGGTGAAAGAGCTTGTAGTGCTTGACCCCCTGTTGCTGGTCAGTCATGTAGCATGAAAACCACAACAACAGCAAGTTGTGTAGTTGTGCAGTACAGTGATCTGCCAATGTTCAAAGTCTGGTGGTGTTAACAAGACATAAGTGGACTGAGAGTTTAAAAAAATAAACTGTTTTCAAAGTCACGAATAGACTTTCATGTCAAATCAAACAGCAAAAGCAGCGAAATAAAAAGGCAAAGGAGAGCTACTAAATGGATAGACCTTTATTGTCATTGCACGAGAACAACAAAATTGTTCGGCTTTGCCTGTGCAAAACAGCAAAATTATGAGCATGATTAAAAAATAAGATGAATAAAATTTAACTATAAAAAGAAAGTAAAAAACATGTAAAAACAAAACATTGCACATATCCCCACGTGCTATAATGCACATTATGCTTCTGGGTATACGATCATATTGCACAAGAGATCAGTGTAACTGAGAGGCAGAGCTGTGAGCCACTGCGTCTGTCCGTGCCATCATGTTGCCAATAATAGGTATGATAAAATGTACCTAAATGGGAAATTAGTAATGCATGTCTGTCTCAAATAATGGCCAGGTTCTGCCATACTGTGAGGTCCCAGAAAGCCTCGTTCAAAATATTGTACTGTATTGAATAAACTGCTGTAAAGTGTTTGGGTGCATTCAATCCAGCAAATCATACATTATGTTATTCACACAAAGTCCTGCCTCCAGTGGGTAATGGAGCAGGTGGGGTACCAGTGCAGAGTGTGCAAATTAAGAAGCTGTCAGTATGCACGTACAATTGGTCAGAGTCAGGTAGGCTGTCAAGAAGAGCAAAGCCATCACGGAATCTCATTAAGTTTGAGCAGCTCAGAGGGTGGCTTTACTCAGTCTTTTTGGCGCCTCAGACATCTCAAAATTTCTAGCATTTCATTTTGTCAGCAGAAAATCTTGCAGTGCTTTTGTAATTCAGATAGCCCCTGCAAATTTGTAAGGAAACCTACAAAACAGCACAACATAAGCATGATGTTGCAGAACAGAGGGTTGCTGAAGCCTGCGCCTCTGCCAATCTGTCCTCTGTATTTATCACGTAGGTCTTCCTCTTTATTTTTTGGCACAAGTGAGTAATCCCACAATAAGTGCTGTGAGCTTGTACTCCTACACACGCTCCTCTTTTTTTGGTGAGCTGAAAGAAAAGAGTGTTTCAGGGTATCAGGATCCCTCAAGATCAAAGCCAAGTAAAGGATCTTATTACTCACACCATTACTTATTTCTCCCTTTGTGTTTCAGCTGTTGTTCTTACAAATCCCTTCTTGGAAGGTATTTGCTATGAGTGCTTGGTTAAGATTTACATCTATAAACACATTGTCATTCTGATCCTAATTGCTGGCGCTTTCCGAGTCCTAATTCCCAGCAGGATGGTTTTGCATCTCAGTTAGTGGCTTGAAATTCTGGCTCAGCGTCAACAGAGGCTTTTGTTGTGTGATAGTAATTGATCACTGTGGTAGCTGTGCAGCATAGTGCTGAAGCAGTTAGTGAATTAAACATTGGTCAGTCAGCATAAATTAATTGATGGTTTTGTAAATGATTCATCACTTATTAGGTAAAAATACTAAAGTTGCAGCTTTTTTCATCAGGATTGTTACAATTTGTTCCACCTTGGCTACATGGCAATCTAAGTGGTAACTGCTTTCAATGCTTTTGCATCTAATGGCTGCTTGAAAGCAGTAGGGATAAGGAGATCAGCTCCAGTGTGGTTTTTTTCCAATCAATGGCACATCTAGGTGATGCTGTCGAATGTGCATTGGTATGTTGGATTTGTTTACGTTCACATACACTACAAGTAACAATGGGGCAACCCAGACACACCATCCTCATCTTCTATGCAACTTTCTCTCCGTTGTTGTTGTAGCTAACTGGGAAGCCACAGGCGGGTCTTCGAGCGCCATCATTTCATCTGCACTCACCATAGTGTGACTGACTCAGGCCCTGATAACACAAAGCATTTTAGTACCCGGAGGCACATTTTTGTAATTGTTTTTAATTCTAGTGAAGCTTTTTGCTCGTGTTTTTTGCAGTGCAACGTGCCTCGCGTTTCTGGGCTCTAAGCACTTGGTGTTTTTGTTGTAGCGCTCTGAAAAACCTTCAACTCAGAGTGAAAAAATGTCTCAACTCTTCTTTCGTCATCTTTTTTTCTCATTGTTAAATCGGATGATTTGAGAGGCGGGCTTTCTGTGGTGGTCACAACAACAGGTTTACAGTTGGTAAACAGTAGAGGAGAAACTGGTGGTAGTGGTTGCTGGACACCCAGAGCTATACGGCTCGACAACAGACAGCAGGTTGTCAAACCGTCCCTGAGTCATCCTTAAATATACCTGGAAACAGCTATCTTTCAGGGGAAGCTCCTGGACCAACTGGTGGTACTCCCTGTGATCCACCCTTTTTTGTAGGGTCTCATGTACCCACACAGATCTCAGTTTATCTGTGTCCAACAAACTATTTGCTGACAGTCTCCCTCTGCCTCTGCCTACAGCAACTACCCTCTGCCTCAACATTTTAGTAACCAGCTACTAATTACTGGGGGGAAAAAACGGTACATTGATTACAGGAGAAGGTTAGTGTAAGGACATGATGGGGTGGTTGCCTGGCAACAATAAAAAGGCGCAGCAAGCGTTTTTTTTACTAGTGGCATTCAATTAGAAATAAAAGGCAGTGCGGTGTGCCTCGCATTTTTCAACCTGCAAAACTATTTCTGTGTGATCAGGGCCTCACACGTCAGTCTGCTTGTTGGACTAACCTCAGGACATGTTGCTAACAGCGTACAGTTGAGAGTTTCCAGACAGAATGCACGCTTGAGAACATGGGCTCACACTATGTGCATCAATCTACATAACGTGTGTTTGCGTGCAGCTGTGTGCACTGAACCATGACCCCCAGACCATGATGGTTTGGCACAAATATACAAACTGTTACAGCCCTTCATTTGTAGTCTCCAAGCTTGAGTGACTCAGGTGATGTCACTTTAGTCATTTTTCTTTTTTTCTTTTCTCCCCCTTCAGAGCCACGGAAAATATTATATATTAAAATATTAAATATTAATTGCTTTTACAGACTGCGTAGACTGACATATTGCAGCAGTCAACTTTCAATAAAATGTCAATTTTGAGTAACTTAGACATTTGGATACCCATTTTGCTGACTCTGTGATGCTTTGTGATTAGATCTTATTTTTGTCAACGTTTCTCTTTGCTGACTCTCTTCTTCTCGCTCTATTCTTTCTCACCAGATTTCTCGAATGGAGTACGTGCACTCGAAAAACCTCATCTATAGAGATGTGAAACCTGAAAACTTTCTCATCGGACGGCAAGGAAACAAAAAGGAACACATCATCCACATCATCGACTTTGGTCTGGCCAAAGAGTACATCGACCCCGAGACCAAAAAACACATTCCATACAGGGAGCATAAGAGCTTGACTGGCACTGCCCGATATATGTCCATCAATACGCATTTAGGCAAAGGTGAGATCAGTTTCAAAGCTTTGTTTGGTTTGGCTCTGATGTGTTTATGATGTAATGTGGTTTGGTGCTTTATTCTTCAAGTTTCTGAGTGAAATGATATTGAATCTGTTGGTATAGAGCAAAGCCGGCGAGACGACCTGGAGGCCTTGGGCCACATGTTCATGTATTTCCTTCGTGGGAGTCTACCATGGCAAGGACTGAAGGTATGCCAAGTACATGGACGTGTTAGCACACATCTGACAACTGATATGATTCATTAATGACAGTCTGCAGCCTTTAAATCATAATCTGAGAATCAGATCAGTGATACTGTTTTATTTGTAGTTGTTTATGAGCAGATTCAAAAAATGTTGTCTTCTTTGTATACATATTAAGTATCGCTACAAGTGGCAGAATGCAAATACAAAAGACTTAAGCTATCAGTACTTTCCTCTCCACCTTAGTCTAAACTATTAAGAAAATAAGGCTACAGCCAGAGTATGTATTAGAAGTTAACCAGTTGTCATTTTGTGTAATCCATTAGACTGTACAGTCAGGATTTAAGATTTTCCTCTAACCCATCTGTATTAGAGAAATTAAAAACACATTAATAGTAAGTCATTATATAATTCTGATTGATGCTTATTAGACTTCAGAATCGGCTCATATGTATCTTTCTGGTTTGATACTACTGCAGGCCGACACGTTGAAAGAACGATACCAGAAGATCGGAGACACAAAACGAAACACTCCCATCGAGGTCCTCTGTGAGAACTTCCCAGGTACACCAATGATGCCTTTAATGCCCTTATGGATCTGGCTGTAAAGCTTAGAAATTAGCACATAGAGACTGACTGTGATTTGACCTTTTTCCCTCCAAATAAAATGTTCTGAAACATCATCCCACTACAGAACTAGGATTATATTATCCATATTGAAGGTTAAACCATTTTTTGATTGTTCTCTTTGTGTAATTCAGAGGAGATGGCCACCTACCTGCGATATGTGAGACGGTTGGACTTCTTCGAAAAGCCCGACTATGAATATCTGCGGACTCTGTTCACTGAACTGTTTGAGCGAAAAGGATACACCTTTGACTACACTTACGACTGGGTTGGCAGGCAGATAGTAAGTAACGTTGACTAACTACTAACAGATATGTTTTAGGTCAGTCAGTGTTTTTAGCATGCTGCTTGACTTGATCAGCATTTAACTGCTGATTATTCCCCTCAGCCCACACCAGTGGGGTCTGTCCATATAGACTCTGGAGCATCTGCTGTGACGAGAGAGAGCCATCCTCACAGAGACCGACCATCACAGCACCCACCCATTAGAAATCAGGTACGCCATACTTGGTCATAATTAGTGTTTGTTTTGTCAGACCTTCGTTACAGTGACAGCAAGAAAACCAGTGCATTATAAACTAAAATGTATGTGTGAGGTACACACAAATCCCCCTGCTGGTAAAGACGTCTACAAAGCACTAGTCTTAGGGTCACTTTTAACCTGATCTACAAATTAGAGAAACTGTAACACAACACCTTTGAACGACTCAGGACCTCATCATTATCACCAAACAAAGCTAATATGCATGCAGAGCTTCAAAGCTTTGATGGAAACTGTTATTTCTGATGGTGAGGTTGTATTGTATGAGTGCTATCAAGCTAGTAACCAGAAACTGAAATGAATTCCTCTGATTGACAGCAGCCCACAAAGATAAAGATAACTGAGATAGTACTTTATAATCCTTCACACACTGTAATACATTGAAATTCGGGATGCACCGATTGTGAAATTCTGGTCCAATATTGATAGCTATGTTTAAAATAATAATTTGGCCGTAACCGATACCAGTACTGATGTTTTGTTGTCGTTTATGTTGTTTTTGTTTTGTTATTTATTTTCCCTTTTGTATCAGGGAAACAAAGAAATCTTCTATATTTATTCAAGTTTCTTGCTAAAAACTGAACTTTACAAGATTACATTTGAACACATCAAGAGAACGTTTAAATTTGCCTTTGCCCAGTACTCATTTTTACTGAATATAGCTTGAACACCACATAATCTAACACAATGCAACCTCCGTGAGCTGTTAGTTCCAGCCACTAGCTGCTAACTGCTAACATTAACTAGCTCTCCTCCTGCTGATTTTAACACAAATGTGTTGTTCACGATGTAGCAGTATCAGGGAAACAACAGGGTGTGTCCCCTGACTTGTCGATAGTAAGTTCACTGTGTCATTTCGTTCCGAAGGCTTCTCAGGGAACATCTGTGTTTATCCCAAACACATTTTCTATTGCACCTGGGGTGAGGGGACACCTTTAGTCTGGAGTCCTGCTTTTTAGCCTGTGCAAAATTGATGTAACACAACAGAAAGACATCGGCCACTGCCTATTCGCTGAAGGGCCGATGGCAGTCAGCAAGGGAAACATCAGCCAGTACCAGTGTTGGGCTGACAAATTGGTGCATCCCTAATTGAAATGAGCCAGTGAAGGAGGAATTATTTCATTTCTGTACCAGATGAAACAGGTCAGACCATTAGAGAGTGTGCTCAGGTTGTCAGTGCAGGTGTGTTTCATGGTTGTGGCTCGCTGGGAAACCTAGATTTGCGAAACACTTAGAAGTTGCTTTAGAATATTCTTGTCTTGCTGTTTAATGGTGTGAGAATGCTGTGAGAGCGGTTAGAGTCTGGTAAGGTTTAGGCACAAAAAAGCACCTGGATAGGGTTAGGGAAGGATCATGGTTTGGGTTAAAATGATCAAATGCAACAGAAAGTCTTGCAGGAGTTTCCTGAATCTGGGGTTAATATCTAGACACGACGATGTTTTATTAATGGTATTTCCGGCCAGCATTTGTAAGGGACTGCAGATCACCCTTGCACATGTTTTTAGTTTTTAAGTTTCAGGGCTTTGGTGCAAAGCCTTGCTCTGTATATGGTTTGGGTGAAAAAAATGTTTATGCCAATTAATCTCTCTTTTCAGTGAAGTTACAGCTGAATGTACTTGACACATGTAAACACTTATGCTTTAATTACTCTTGTTAACTGCAGTTACAAAGTCAAGTCGGCAGAAGACAACTTGTTTCGTGGGGAAAAAAAATTTAAAAGGTTAAATATCTTGTTCAGTAATTGAGGTTTAATTTTTGTGTTATGTAAGTGTAATGAGAATGAGGCCAAAGCTTACCTCCGTTTGGCTTCAGGCTCATTAGTTTCTGGTTCAGTTCTTTGGCTGAAGCCTTGCTTTGATTTTGATTCACTCTTTTATTTTGTTACATTTTTTTTCTTCTCCATTTCTCATGCCGCTTTGCATGGTACCTGGCCTCGCACACCCAAATATCCATCTCTCCTAACGCAATTATTTCATCACCACCCCTACCCTCTCCCATCGCACCTCCCCACCCCCGATCCCACTTCCCCTCCCATCACCGACGCCCCCGACTCCTGAGCAGACAGCGGTCTCAGATCGACGAGGAGCATGGGAGGTGCAGCCCACACGCCAAGCAAACTCCTCCTATCTGACCTCCCACCTGGCAGCGGACAGGCACGGGGGCTCAGTGCAGGTATACACCCCTCACCTGATCAACCACAACCCCCACGTGATCTCTATGGAGTCAGATCTGTCTCATAGGATCTAATCCAGAATAAATAATACTTTGAGTAAAAAATAAAAAAACCTACTCAGGTGCATCATTATAACATTATGAACCAGTTTTTAAAGAAAAGTTTGACATTTACAAACAGTGATTCTGCATTTTTCTTAACTTTATTTGCTATTATTAAAAGGCAAGTTTAACATTTTTCAGCCTGGACCCTATTTTCCCATGATTTTGTGTCCAAGTGACTGATGGGAACAACAGTTTTTGAAACTGGTCTAGTATTGAGCGAGAGGGCTGCAGCCAGCAGCAGTGACTGGCTGCAATGTAACCACTCAGGGCATGTTCGCATTGTCGATTTGAGTCCACTAAAAATGCTTTTGCCAATGACATATTTAGATTATTATTTTACAGTGTCTGACTACATTATGGAAATGATCCCAACAGAGAGAGACCATTTTCTGAAAGCGTTAGGTCCTTTTTGTTTAACCAGAAACAGCCCCAGAATCCCTATCTCCAAATCCACCAGACCCCATTTAAAAAAACAGGAATTTTATTGTGTATAGATTTGGCATATTTTCATATCTAACTTGGTGAATTAAGGATTTATTTCAACTAAATTTGAGTTGGTTATTGTTAGACCAGTGGAAAGACGAACCAAGATGGTTTTGTGAGTTTTATTTTGTTTCTGTCAGCTTTGAAAGAAGTGTGTTTTGTGGTGTTAAATTACCAATATTTTAAATGGAGTTTGGTGTGTATGGTGATAGAGATTTCAGGGCTGTTTCAGGTTAAACAAAAAGTATCGTCAACAAAAATAACGATTAATATAACTCCACAATCTAAGCCTGTCAAAAGAAGTTCATTTAGTGGACGTAAACCAAAGATGCACCTCTCTCACTCAATACTAGACCATTTTAGAAACATTGGAAAATAGGGTTCTAGTTGAAAAATACCAAACTTACCCTTAAATCGAAGTGTATTTTATACACCTTTAGACATACTTTTGAGGTCATACAGTATAGATAAATCATTTTTTGTTATTTATCTCTAGAAATCCATATTGAATTACAGCTCATTATTGATCAGAAAAGAATGGTATTTCCTGAATGTTATTGGTATTTCTAATAACAGTTACCATTTCTGGTCCACAAATAAATGTACAATAGTAGATATCAGACATTTTCAATACATGACATTTATTTTGTATTTTAGCCCCATGTGTGAGACAGATCTGTAACCATACACCTCCCCCACCCCTTTACCCTGGCTGGGAAATGTTATTTTTCTGCACCACCATAAGCATGTCATCTGGTGCCACCCACCCCAGATGGTGAAAATGTGATTTAGCTTGATGAACAGCAGCCCTGGTTTTGGCAATTTGATCTCAGGTCCCTACAACTCTTCATGGTGCTTGGACATTCCTTGCAAGATCAAGAAGCCTCTTGCATGGCAGGGTGACCTGGCTTAGCCGGCTAAGTGCATGCTCTTTAGTCGTAAAGGGTCATTATGCTTAAAGGAACATCCCGGTGTAACTTTGACTTCTTGCCATTACCCAAGATTGTCCCTGACTGTAACAGGCTCTGTTTGCATAGGTGTGTACTGTGTGGGCTTTAAGAAATCTCTGCCTGTTGTACTTGATGCAATTCACTGTCATTCATGTTGAAACCGTGTGGAGACTTGAAAGTTCAAACGCATCAGGAGGTATTTCACCCATGAATGTTCACTGTGCACTTGGACAGTGTCTCCTGGTTGTTTTCCATCGGAAGTAACGTGTCTCTCCAGCTCTGATTTGACTCTGATTGCAGGATGAGTCATGTAAAGGTAGAGGAAGTGATTCAGTGTGCAAGATGATGGCCAAGAGATCAACAGAAGCAGCAGAGCTAATGTTAGCGAGCTTGTAACACTGTTAGCTTAAAGGACACCATTAGCTATGGGTTTGAGTCTGTTTTATGAAGTAATATGAAGATGTTTAAAATAGTTACTTTTCTCTTCACAGTAAAATGATAATTGACCCTTCATAGATCTTCATGCAAAAATACACCATTTATTTATCGCAACTCTTTGATGTGTGGGGGGGACCCAGAAAAAGACTCAAACACCAACACTGTTGAGGATATCCTACTGAAGAAATAAAGAAGGCAAATCCAAACACAATGCTGTGGAAGTCCCAAAGAAAATATGTAATTTTCATTCACTTCTCTTTTTTTAAATCCATAAAACAATACTGAGTTGAACCCAAAGATGGAGGACACAATACATCATCACAAGAGGTATCAAACTTAAAGCATTTATATGACTGGAACAAAGCATGAAATCCAATCACAATTCCCCATTGCATTATCCACTAATAACTCTCGGAATATCGTCAGTAGGACGTTCCTCCATCTCCTTGAGTGGTACAAAAAAATGATGGACAAGCTGAAAGTTATGCTCAGTATTAAAAGAGAGGTGGAGAGATGCCTATGTAAAAGGCAGGTTCAGAATAATGGAGTACTTTATCAGAGTAAAACTGACAGAAAGCACCAAGACCAAGAAACAAACACAGAATCTTCAGTTCAACTGAGAAATGGGCCGGAAACCTTTTGGAATTTTTCATCGGAGTTACAAATTGAGTAGCGTATTTTTCAAAATTAAGGCAGGACATAATGTCCCTCAGCCACTGGGCATGGGTGGGTGGGGCAGCATCCCTCCATCTGATTAGAACTGCCCGTCTGGCCAACAGAGAGGCAGAAGATAGTGCGTGGCATTGGATCTGAGTCAGGTGTACATCATCCTCTGCAGTGGTGACCAGGGGGTTGGGTTGCAGGTCAGAGTTTAGGATTGAGGATGAAGTTTGGAAAACGTCCTTACAATATTTTTCAAGGCTCAGACATGTCCAATACATGTGAATAGGAGAAGTCACACCGCTTGAACATGGACGATGGAAGATGGAAGACTTTTAATTAACGGCTCATGCAGACATTGTGGTCGGCTGACAGAAGAACACAGAATAGCCCGTCTGTAGTAGCTCCAGTACCTCTTGTGGTCATGTGACCCTCATCTTGCACCTTGTCTCCTCTAAAACAGAGTTCGGGTGAGTTGTGATAGTAATTTGAATAAAACAAAGCAACTACTTTCAACCATTTCTTCCGTCTAGCAGCTTCATCTCCTGGAGAGTTTTCTACACTGTTGCATCATGAATGGAACTGAATGGTATCAGGATGGCTGAGATTAACAAAGGTTTACACTGTGTACACCTATGCACCCAAAACACATTTTTACAATAATTATAATGACATTTTTTCTACAGGTGAATGGGACAACCATCAATAGCTTTTGTTTGCATACTGTAATTTGATATTTGTCTGTTGGTGTTTGGTGTCTTGTTGTTCATATTTGTCTTTCTGATTTTGATTCATATAGGTCAGCTGTTCTATTAGCTCCCTGCAGAAATAAAAAGTATAAAGATTTAAGCTTTGATTTTTACACCTTTACACAGAAGTGAGCCTCAGGTTTGTTCTGTGAGATTGAGGCTGATAGACGTGGAGCTGCAGCAAACCTACATCTAACTGAAACACTCCACTCAGTTTGTTGAAACTATTACTGTTAGCTTTAGTCACTGGCAAGAATTGTTTCCTGCCTGCAAGAAGAGCAGGCTTTGACTCAGACAAAATTACCACACCTCCAGCCAGACTATCTGCTTAAAAGAAAACATTTAAGGGTGATTAAGATTTTGCAGTGTATTGAAAGCCCACTGCATAACTTTTATAGTCCTCCATCCATCTCTTGTTGAGGACCAACTTTTAAGTTTTCCAAATTTGCTCTAAATGACAGCGACAGTATCAAAGGGAGACACAAAATACAAGCAAGGAAAAGTTTCTGTTCTTTTTGTGTTATTGATGTGGTGCCGCCGTGTTTCCATAGAGGAGACAGTGGTGGAAGTGGTAAAGCAACATTCATGCTTAAGTTGTGAAGCAGAGCGACTCTTGATCACAGCAGGAGCGGTTTGTCACACTGATTCAGGCCAGCGTCTTCACTGTTTTTGAAGTAACACCCATCTGTGCCACAGGTGGTCAGCTCGACCAACGGGGAGCTGAACGCAGACGATCCGGCTCATTCCAACGCTCCCATTACAGCTCAGGCAGAGGTGGAAGTGGTCGACGAGGCCAAGTATGTGTCACACACCCGCCACACCTCTCCTCCGTGTCCATCTGTCGCTTCCTCTCTCTCTCTCCCGCTCTTCCTCTCCCTGTCTCTCTCTTTCTCTCGTCACTTTCTGCTATGCTGTTGAATTGTGACGGCCCCCAGCTGTCATCCTGCTCCTGCCCCTCGTACCTCCTGTCTGACTGTGTGGATTTTTTAATTGACTGCTGCCTGTCTCTATGCTCTTCCCTCAATTAGATTTTTTTCTCAAAAGAAATAAAAGCTGATGGAGATCATTTTCTCAGCAGGAGCTAATTCAGTTTCTCATACCTGCTGCTGTCGACCCCGAACACAGGCTCGCTGGCAGCCACTCAGGATGTCATTTTACCTTTTAGCAGCCTGACCATCTATAAGTAATACCCCACTGTTGATCAACCTGATCACCATGTCTTTAACAGTAGCAGTAATAATCGGAGTAATACAGATCCTGTCAGTGTATTGCAGTAGCAGCCAGTTGAACACACCAGATTGTCCATGTGATAACTTAGTCACGTGTACAAAGATTATGCACATGATGTCATCATATCCGTCACTTCTGCCTCTCCCTGAGAGTCAACATGGGATGAAAAACATGGGAACCACTGTCATTAGCATTGGTTTCATTCAGTTTATCTTAGAGCTGGTAGCACCAGCTAAACAGCTACTGGTGTTAGTCTTGAGCACCAGCAGCTGGACTGATGCCATGCTGCATGGCTGGCCGCCCACTGTGATAAGACTGCGCTGCTGGCTGAATGTCACGAGGTTCAGCTGACTGAGAAGAACTGAGGAGAGTTTTTCTGAGACACACAACTCTCTGAGACACAAATATATATATATATTTCTCTATATATATTATGTATATATATTAATTAAAGTAAGTGCTTTTAACTTGGAGGCTGTTAGATATTACAGTTAACAGTGAGCCTGATTTTTATTCCCTACAAGTGAAAACTAAAAATGTGAGAGTGAAACTTAACTCCAAAATTCAGACATTCAGTCACAAGCTGCCAAGTACTGAGAGCTATATGTGTCAAGACAGTTAAACAGGGTTCCTTCAGATCCTTAAAAAGTCTTAAAATTCATTAATTTAATATTAAGGCCTTAATTTGTAATAGAATTTCTTAAATCGGTCTTTCAAAGGTTTTAGAAATATTAAGTCATGTGATGCAGATCTGATCTGATGTTGCATTGTAAAATCTCAAGATAATTAATAACAGCTAATTCTTTTTAAAATAAATTACAGCATGCCTCTAACATTAACCCTTTGAAACCTGAGCTACTTGGCTTGGTTTTGTTTTTTGTTTTGTTTTTTCAAAAACATAGTAAGACAGTCATGAGCAACAAAATCAGAATAGACTCAAGAATTTGCAAAAAAAAAAAAAAAGTGTATAGAGAAAATTAACAACAAAAAACATTGTGAAAGAAAAGAACAAACAAACAAGGAAATGACCTGGAAAAGGCGATTTAAAAATGTGATAATTCTGTACCATAATTTTAAATATGTGATAACAACAATACATTTTCCCTAGCTTTTTCCACCCATTTTTTTTTTTTATAATTTCTTGAATCCATTAACTTTTTGCAATTTGTGGGACATTTAAATATGTGTGAAAGGTGTCTGAAAGCAGTGCAAGGAAACTGATGTGGCTCAAGGTTTCAAAGGGTCAACATAGAGCCGGTCAGGATGTCGCAGTTTTGTTCTACCTTCATCTGAACACGGTGACAAAACAGTCATAACAAGTCTTAGATCTAATTCACCCTCAACTGTAGGAACCCTGGTAAAAATGGTGCAAGTCACCAGCACAACCACACTTGTGTTGAGCCTATCATTTTAGTCCAAGAGCCATCTTTTAGCCATCTTCTTGATCGGTTCCTGGTCAGCTCTGTTACCGAGCAGGACCACAGTAGCGCAGGTCAGCCCAGGTAGTCTCTGCTGTGAGGCTGTGGTGGAAACATGATAATAGCACAGCCAAGATCAGCTGTACCAGGCCTGATGAAAATGTGAGGATGTAAAATATTACCTTAGTGGCCCTAGTTGGGGTTGTGGATGTGTAGGTGGTAGGCATCACTGGTGGTGGTGCTCCATCTGAATAAATACCAGTACCTAATGCAATTTTCTTTAGTAAATACTGGGTGTAGATTAACGCCAAAACTGGTTCATAAAATAGCAGCGCATTTCTTAAATTCCAACAGATTTCTTTGTGTTTAATTATGTATTAAGTGTCCACAAAATGTTTTAGCTGATCTTAAATTCAAAGGCAGTGCTGCATAAGTGGACCATTCAGCAGGTAATGTTAAAAAAAAAAAACATCACCATTGGGCCAGCTGGCCATTTCAATGGAAAATTATCAAAGTAGATGTTACATTTCATCCGACTGTAACATAAAATAGTCACGTTTATTACACCAAATACATCTTGTACTGTATATCTTGAGATAAAACATCCATCAACATATTCAGTTATTTTGAAACATATTGCAGAGATTTTATTTCCCGTATGTCCCACTGGACTTTATCAAAGCCACTGTACTGCCGAGTCTCCTCATGAATCTCCCAGAGGTTCATTCACTTTAATCTGCGCTTGTTTCTGTTTCTGCCGGGCCTCTTCCCGCTGTTGTCTTTATTCACACTATTGTTTGATATGATGATTGGCGTGTTTGCTGCCAGTGTCTTTGATACCTTGTCACACAAGTTGAGGTTTGATATAAGAACATGAAGTAATGAATGCAAATCACTCGTCTGATGCAATTTAATTAATGTTTTGCCATTTGAGGGAATATTCGCATCCCATGGTGAATTAATGCCACATGTAGCGCTGGCTCGTTGATCTTTTTCTATTAACATTCATGGGCTGAAATTTGACTGTCGAACAGCAACACAAATAATTTGAAGTCTGTGCAGGATTAGGTCAAACTTGGTCTCTGTCAGTGATGCTGTAATACATAGTTTTTAAAATGTTAATATACATTTAATCTTCTACAGCTGATATATAGCTAAATATGCCTTAAATTACAAAACATTCTAATAAGTAAAACACCAATTAGCTTTAGTTAAATTAGTTTATTCAAATATTTACCAATAACTCTAAAGAGCAGGAGCATCACTGATTCTTGACACACACATTTCTCTACATATCTATATATAAATAAAACAGAATCATACACTTACAGAGGTTTGACAGTTATGTTTACAGGTTATTTTGACCTCTTGAAACTTATTTGTGGCAGTTTTGTTTCAGCTTGTGATGCTACAGTTACTTCCTGTTTACATAGTTGATTACTTTGGATTAGATAGGGCTGCAGATTAGCCAGCATCTGGCTTACACATTACTAAAGCATTGTCTAGGTAAAGCATCTAAAGGGGATCTTCATTATTTTTCAACCTGGACCCTATTTTGTCATGTTTTTCAGTCTGAGTGACGAATGGGAACAACAGTTTTTGAAATTGGTCCTGTATTGAGAAACAGGCTGCAATGCAACCACTTGTGGCGTGAGGTCTACTAAAAGCGCTTGTTTTTGCCATGACCAGCTCAGATTGTTATTGTAAGTGTCCAACAACATTATCAAAAGTGCCCCTTTGGTCGACCTTTTTGTTAAGAGTGATATCTTTTGTGTTTAACCAGAAAGAGCCCTGAAATTGCTATTGCCAATGTGACCACATGTTGTCTACAGGTCCGTGAAATGTCTTAAATTGTCTTAAATTCAGATTGGATTGGTCTTAAATATTTTCGGTCGCATTACGGTGAAAATTTCTCCAGCTTGACAGACCGTCATTGGACAGATTGAAAAATTGCAGTAATAAATAGCATTTACAACAGTAATAGGATTTTGTTTTCTTTTTACATTAAACACATTAAACTTAAACTTACCATATAGTTGAAATCTTTCCTTACTGTTCGTTTTGAACTGGCATCAGTGTGTTTACTTGGAAAGAGTACTTACACATGTGTGTCACACAGACACACACATCTGTGTATTTCCATTGCAGGTCTTTGCAGGTTGTTTGCGGCAACCAGCTGTTGTGCTCTAGCTCAATATCGGACCAGTTTCAAAAATTGTTGTTTCCATTTGTCACTTAGACACAAAAACATGTGAAAATAGGGTCCAGGCTGAAAAATACTGAAGTTGCCTCTGAAGTTTTGATGCATCCAGATTTAGTCAATCAGTAGTTAAAGGAAGAGTTAGAGAGAATTAAAAAGATTTTTTTTTTTTTTTTTTTTTTTTTCAAATAATCTTGATTTTATATGATTAAGGACTTAATACACAAAATGAATAATGGATTTAATGAGAATAGTTGGTCAACCCAATCTCACAGTAATATCCATCGTTGTTGTTTTCAAAGGATTCAGCAACCTTTATCAAGGTGCAGATGGGCGTTCAGTGTCTGACATTGACAAATATCAGAAACTAGACAATTTAATCCCGTGAGCAATTGATTTTTTTTAGGAAGCAGACAAGGTAATTTTTAAAAAGGCAGTTAAATGCACGGCTTTATAGCAAATGTAGCATACATTGCACCACATATATTGACACCGTAACCTCTGCATAGCCAGGAAATTGGAGGAAATGGTCAACCCATGGTGTTCGTGGACTCTGCTCACTCAGAGTAGATGTTCTGTAACCCTCTCTGTGATCTTCTCTCCTGTAACCTCCCAAACGTTCCCTCTTCGTGTCCACTGTTGTCCTGTGGGTGTGTTTGTGTGCATGTTTTGTGTGGCATGTGCCCAGTCCCATCATCTTGGTCTTGCTGTATTAATCTATCTTTCTTTTCTCTTTACACTCTTTCCTCTCTCTTCTTCTGTAGCTGCGTGAAAATGCTCAACCTGTGGTGAGTCCCTCTCTGCTAGTCCACATCAGACTCATGGGACAGGGAGTGGACCAGCCTAGGCTGGGGCCCAGTGGAGTTGTTGCTAACAAATTTAAACTAGACTCTCACTGGTGCGATAATGTCATATACCCCTGAGAACACTGTCTCCTACGTGTACTATAAAGTCTCTGCCCTTTTCTGCCTTTTTTTCCACCAACCCCCAAAGTTAAGTGACAAATGAGTGAAGAATACTGTAAACAGTGCTGCCATGTCAGCTGGCATACCAACCTCAAACCTGATGTCTTAACAGGGCAGAAAGAATAAACAAGAAGCACTTTGATATGAGCTAACTGAGGCCCTGTTTACACATGTATGGGTATTTTTGAAAACTGAAAAATCATTTTGTCCACATGACTTGTTTTAGAAAATGTCTTCGTCCACACTAGAATGCAAAAACTACCCCAAATACTTGCCGGCGTTAGCTGTATTAAGCAGTTTCCTCTTGTCACAAAGGTGGTAGTAGTAGTAGTGTGCAGGCTAACATTACCTTTATCAAAACTCTGGAGATCTCTTCACCACTGATTCCTGTTGAATTTAAGGATGACGGACAAAGGTATGACTGATGCTCTTGTTATTCAAAAGTTTTCCTTCCATTCCTCACCAACAACAATCCCACTTTGGAACATGCATCACCATCTGCTGGTTTGACCAGGCCAGATACTAAACCATCTTCTCTGGCAGACTTTAAACTGCGAATGCTGAGGTGGAGCAAAATTATTGTGTGCAGCGGATGGCTCCGATCATCGGTGAAGCGGTGCAACAGTACTCAGTTGTAGTGTAAAGTAGTCATTAGACTAAGCAGTGCTAACAGAGTGTTAGCAAATCAGTAGTCCACCATTATTATGCCTCTGCGCTAGCAAAAGCTGCGGCTGTAGGCATTATGTTTTCAGGTTGTCTGTCTTTCTGTTCCAATCTCAGGAACACGTTTAGGGAATTTTTTCACATTTGGCACAAACGTCCACTTGGACTCAACAATGAACTGATTAGAATTTGGTGGTCAAAAGTTAAAGTTAGTGTGACCTTGCATCTGTCTCATTTTCGTGAATGCAATATCTCAAGGAGGCCTTGAGGGAGTTTCCTCAAATTTGGCACTAATGTCCACTTGGATTAAATTTGAACTGATTAGAATTTGGTGGTTGAAGGTCAAAGGTCAAGGCCATTGTGACCTCACAAAACATGTTTTTGGCCAAGAATTTATACGCGAATCATGACAAAATTTCACACACATATCTAATAGGATAAAACGATGGTGTGATGAGATTTTATATTCAAAAGGTCAAAGGTCAGCTTCACTGTGACATCATAATATTCTGCAAAAACACTTTGCTGGCCATCACTTAGCCTCACAACTCAGGAACGGAAAGGGAGACATTTGATTGGATACTGACATGGATGCAAACTGTAAGTTCAGCTTGACTGGTTTGCAGAGGCATATAACTACAAGGCGGTAGTTCTTTTCCAGCGTATGCACATTACACAAAGCAATAATGGGTATTTGGAGTTTTGATAAACAGGCACCGTAAAAGGCATTTAAACAGTCTTCATTTTAGTGACCTAAAACTCTGTTTGCTTGTGGACGAGAGGTCAAAAAGTTGAGGAAAATATCAGTTTTCAAAATTATCTGTATTTCTGTATATGTGTAGACAGGGCCTAAATCGTCTTTTTTGTGAGCCCCTGTAATGTTATTAAGCAGTTAGTCTTTTATCTGCACATTTGGCTTCAGATTAAAGGTCTTTAAACTCTTGTTGCATGGTGCACCATTATTCGTTATTAATTAATTAATGAATCTGAGAGTACCCAGTCACTGTCCTATGTCTTGATCCACAGCTTTTTTCTTGTCTTTGTATGTTTTTATTGACCATTCAGGCTCACCATGTCTTGTGCTCTTTGTGTGCACTGCTCCATTGTGTTTTTGCATAGGAGAGATATTGCCTTCAGAGCCACTGTAGCAGTTTGTAGTTGGAGGTGAAGAAGCATGCAAACACTTGGTGGATGGCAGTGCATCCACCTCCTCCTTGATGCTAATGTTTTACTAATCAAACCTTTCGTCAGCTGCAGTTCTCACTATTGTGGTCCCAAAACTCTGTCCAGATTTGAAGGGCTCAAATTCAGCCCTTGTGATATTTAACCTACTAATTTAAGCAGTCCGCTCGTGTTTGTTGTTTCTTTTTGCTTCATCTGGAGCCTCGCTCGTCTACATATGGGTTTAATGTGTGTCTCTGTCCGCAGGTGCTGCTGTTTCTTCAAGCGAAAACGGAAGAAGAACACGCCGAGGCACAAATGATCATCCACCACCGGCCTGAAAGTTCCGAGTGTCCGGCTGAGTTGATCGTGATTTCAGAAATCAATAAGGTCCCATTCAGAATAAAAAGAGGGAGACAACTTTAAGATCGTGATTGAATTGTTCTCTAATGGGACCCGTTTAAAAATGGTTTGTTGAGATATACAAGATGCTTGTGTCTTTTGATGGGAGTCCTTTTTTAATTGTTTCTTTTTTTTTTTCTTTTTTTTTTTTCCCCCTCCTCCGAGATGTGTGGGAATGTTTTGCAGGCCAGTCGTCCAAACGGGGAACCTTTTTGTTGGAATTTTTGCAGAGGTTTTTGTTTTTTCATCCCCAAGACACCCAGCATTTGTGTTTTTCTCTCTTTGTTTTTGCCATCTTTTTTGCTCCTGTTTTTCTGTGGTATTGTAAAGGAAGATACCGATCTTCCTGTGGAATCTTGCCACATTCAGCCTGCTATGATTTCTGTTTTCATTTCCCCTTCTGTCAAGTCCCGGCTCGAAACGGTTCGCCCCGCGTTAGTTTGCTAACTCATTTTGACACAAAGCCCTTTTGGTCATTCCTGACGTGGGACTGAATGTAAACCTGAACACACGAGGAGCCAAGAGTGTCACTGCCTACCTTCAGGCACACAGAGCATCAGTCTGCCATTTGGCCCCTGCACTTTTTTTTCCTCCAAAGAGGTCAACCCTGGCACTGGGACCCCGGGCCTGAGAGAACAGAAGACCAGAGACGCCTCCTGCACTGTGTTCTCTGAGGACGATTTCTGCTCACGCTGCTTGGTTAAAGCACTCCCCTTAACCACGCCGCTGTCAGACACACTACAGTCTCTTTTTGACTCACATGCAGTTTTGCTCCTGTCGGCTTTGTGATAATGAGCAGCAACCTGACACTTGTACATGGGGCTGAAAAAAAAAATGCTATTTATGCTATTTATCTCTTGGTTGCCACCAGTTTTCTTACTAATTCTAAAACATACACACTGAATGTATGGACAGAAACATAAATGACTGTGGAGCGTTTATATAATCTGTCATGCGCATGGGAAGGAAATTGCAGTTTGAGTTAAGACCAATGTTTAAAAAAAGGAAAAAAGTGAGACCAAAACGAACTGGATCAGAGGGTGGGAGGGTCTTAATAATGTGATGGTTAATAACGGACTGTACACCAGTACACATGGGGATGTTGCTTTGGAACGACAAGAGAAACTGGCGTGATGTGCTTTGGAGATGGAATCACAGCCTCTCGACGCTACTGTCCAATGCCTTAACCCCAACCGACCGACCGACCACCACATCACATCACCACTTGGATAAACAAGCTGGCAGCATGATGGTTGCGAGATCTGCAGCGCAATTCTTTGGGGTCGCTTGTATAATAAAGCCCAAAGTTGCGGACTGTTCCCCAGCTAGTATCAGAGCAGTTAATGACTTCCCTTGTAACACTGAGGATGTATTCCCGAGAGAGCGATGCCAAATGGAAGGTTTGGTGTCATGGTGTTAAGATGTCCCCCGCCCCGCCTCCCCCTGCGTGTCAAGTCTGAAGACCCCCTGTGCTGCAAAGCGATGTTTTAAGTTTGGACGACTCTGCTGAACCCACCGGCCCCTCTCCGCCTCGACGCTGAGGGAGGAAACACGAGCGAGGGCGGATAAGTGAAAGTGTCCATAGCATTTTTATGATTTTCATTTAGTGTCATGGAGGACTGCCTTGAAACAATATCCTCGATATGTCACCTTGCCTATCCTCCGAACAGAGAGTGAATTACCATACATAGGTGTTTTATTTTTTTATTTTATATCTTGCTAATGTGAATTTTTTTGTTTTTGTTTTGTTTTTTTTTCCATTCCAAATAGCCATGGTTTTATGGGGAAAGAGAGGGTAACAAAAAAAAGCTTGATACCATGACTGCACTACATTTGTTGACCCCGGCTTTCCCTGACGAGACCCTGCCTTCTTAATACTGTACTTTAAACGTGCTTATTTACTTTAATTGTAGCTGCCTCGTGTGCTAGGCCTTTTCCTATAGGGTGCAGGGAATACACTTTAAATTGACTTTTATCCCCACCCGCTCCTTTTATTTGTGCCATGACACCCTCCTCCCTAACATCCACCCTTTCCTCTCTACACACACACACACGCACACACACAGACACATAAATGCACACACTCACACATGCAAGTCCTAGATGATTACACTCTGTGCAGAGTATGGAGATAGATTTGTCTCCATATTATTTGTGTGAACAGATCGACAATCCATGTGTTAATGTGTAATCTGTAAATATAAACCAGTTTCTGAAAATACAAAAAAAAAGATTATTTTGCAAATATAAAACAGATCTGCAAATACAGAAAAAAAATTCCACAAATTAAGAAAAAAAATCTGATTGTATTTAATTAATTTACAAATAATTAAAAAAAAAAAAAAAAAAAGTGTTTAAAAAAACTGTGTAAAATACAAATTCACAAGTGTAGAATTGAGATTCAAAAATAAAAATTGGATTCATTAATGTCTGCTTGAAAGTTGTAAATGTTAGGATGGAATGATTTTTTATTGATTTGTAAATTAATTAAATGTATTCACATAAATTTATATTTTAAAATTTAGGAATTTAAAAATGTATTTAAATTTAATAAAAATTTATTTAAATAATTTAAGATTTATTTGAATTTATTTAAATTTAAACATGTATTTTTAGTCTTTGTGTTTGCATATACATTTTATAAAAAAACAGTTTTTTCTTTTTTTCTGTGGAAGTTGTTTTATATTTACAGATGACACATAAACACATGTATTGTTGACTTGTTCGCACAAATAACATCAAGACAAATCTATCTTGGTGTCGGAGTGTTAGATTTGACGTTTTGTGGACCTGCTCCATCATCTTTTAGAAATGTTGTAGATGTTGCAAACTATCTCAATGAATCAGTATGTAAACCTGCTTGTTGCGTGTATTTACACTGTATAGCTTTCGGTTTCTTCTCACCCCCCCGACATGTCAGTTACTCCGAGGTCTAAGTTATTGTGTTATTGAAAGTACTTGAATATGAAAATCTTACGGGACCTTTTTTCTGTTTGTTTTTATTTCCTTGGTCATTGTCATAGTAATTCCACACATAGGATTTGAGGGGAATGGTGGGAAAACAGGCTATTTGAATGACAGGTATTCATTT
Organism: Epinephelus fuscoguttatus; assembly: GCF_011397635.1. NCBI lineage: Eukaryota > Metazoa > Chordata > Actinopteri > Perciformes > Serranidae > Epinephelus > Epinephelus fuscoguttatus. The sequence continues at coordinate 40,745,259 of NC_064753.1, forward strand.
CTTTGAGATGTCTTAGTGCCTCTTGAGTGTGTCGGACAGGTGTGAGACTCACCTGCGGAGTCCTGTGCTAGCTGGTGTGAACGACTGGAAGAGGGTCGGGATGGTGTTTTCACCCAGTTGCAGTCAGATGTTGGTTTTGAGGTTTAAAATCACATTTTCGTCTCCGTGAAAAATCACCGTTAGTGTACTTTGATCTGTCGTCGGTGAAATCCCTCATTTGCTCAGACACCAAACCTGTGAACATCTGCTGCCTGTGATCGACCTCCACAAAGCATCAGCGGCGCTCGGACTGTTTCGTGTCAGCTACCTGAGAAAAGTTGAAAGTATTTCTGTGTAGTGAGATGGATATCCAGACTATATAGCCTTCAACGTTCCCCCCTGAATTCCCTGAGTGCCATTCCTGAGACTACTACTACTACTAGCCCATGCCTTTTACCTGTGCCAGGAAAAATATGAAGTTGAATGTTTTTTGACCATTCCACCTTGTGTCCTTGACGTGTCCACTGTCATTTTGAGAAATTGCAGAGCAACGTGGCTCAGATTCAGTACCAGGAAGTGTTGTTAAAGAGTGTCTGGGGAGAAAAAAGTGTTTTATGAGTCGCTCCTGTTGGTTTCTTTCCCTTACGTTGAAACCAATAGCATTTTATCGACCATTATTTCAGAGTTGTGACTGGTCATCTTTGCAACATCTGCTTCTTAAACTGTGGGTCGCCTAGCTGTTAAGCTCCCGGCTGAAATGGTAGATATAGATATATTACTCTGATGTATTTACTTTTTACTCTCTGGGCCTCATACAGAGTGATATAGGAGTACTCTGTATGGTTTGTATCTGCATGGCTTATCTGGCGACGACAGCCGCGGCCTCTGTCTCCAGTGAATCTCTCTCACCTGTCGGGCTCACGCACCGTCGGGTCAGTGAGATGTTTCGGCTTCCAGTCCTCATGTAAGATAAATAACTTTCTCATGTCTTCTCACAGCACATTCCATTTCAGTTCCCATTATTTCTGATGATACTTCACTTCGGTCAGACTTGTGTTTATGGCTTTGGTTGTGTGTAAATCACATTCCTGTGTGTCAAAGCTGTGTAAATCAAAGCAAAGGACAGTTAAAGTGTGAATGAATGGCTTTAGGTCTTTATGGGTTCTCTGGCACTTTTTTCCTTGTTGCTGTACTGTAGAATTGTCTTGGATTTACTGTATATTTTTCTTTGAGGGAGAGGTTTAGGGTGACATTTACTGCAATATTGTGATGATTATTTGAAAATTGTAAATTGTACAGAGTTCACAATTATACTCTTTGTTCTTTCTGTTGGGATTCCATATAAAAGATGTATTATTTGATTTTTTTTTTTTTGTTTTTGTTTTTGTTTCCTCTCAGACTGTGGAAAATCAAATTGTACAGCTCCAAGAGTTTATCCTCCCCTCAGCATTGTTTTTTTTTTCTTTTTCTCAGAGCTATGATTAAGAGAAATCTTAAAACTGTAAATAAATATTATTGTGTTAAAATATGAATGTCACTTCAAAAATGTATTTGAATGAGTTAGTCAAGGGCTTCAAGAATGAAGGACCCACATTTCTTCTTTTTATGGTTTCATATTTTTAATTTACAGAAAGGTAAAAGTCCTTTTTATCTGAGATGCCTATGTTTTTTTTTCTCCTCCTTGGATTCATATAATACAATGTGTCACACATGAACCTTATAAAATCACTTTTTATTCCCTCCACACCTAAAGGGAAACTCCAGTTTGCACCCTTTTTTATGTAAAATAAAAGATCTCTCCACCTTGTGGGAACGTCTCTGAGGTGATTTTGTATCAGTTGACTTTGATGATGAATCCAGATAGTTGACGCTAATGTCGGAGCAGACATGACTTGTGTTTTCTTTAGATGCTCAGTGCCTGTGTCGAGACTTCAGTCTGACGCTTTGGAACTTCTTATCCGATCTTGTCTGTTTTCAGATTAAATTAAACATCTGATTTTAATCGTGTGGCTGAAGTAAACTGTGTATATGTTTGGAGAGTGGGGGACGTTTTTTTTTTTCTTTTTGTATATTCTCCTGAGACTCAAGCTTTTGTTTGGTATGCATTTTCAATTTCTCATAGTTATTTTGGACTCGTAGGACCTGATAAGTTAAAAAAACTAGACATTGACAACGATAATTAGGTCCCAGTGTCCTCAAACAAGACGCCAATAAAGTTCTAATGTCCTCAAACGAGACTATGTCCCAGTGTTCTCGAACGAGACGACAATAAAGTCCTTATGTCCTCAAACAAGACTATGTCCCGGTGTCCTTAAACTAGACGATAATAAATTCCAAATGCCCTCAAACGATATGACAATAATGGCCCTAGCTTTTGTTTGGTATGCAATTTCTCCTAGTTATTTGGGATCAGTAGGACCTGATAAATATAAAAGACTAAATATTTCAACAATAACGAAATCCTAGTGTTGTCAGATGAGATGAGTAAAGCCCCAGTGTCCTCAAATCACACAATAAAGTCCCAATGTCCTCAAACGAGTACTTCCTAATTAACAGTGTCTTAGCTTGTTACTGTTGCTAAAATTGGTCAAATTTGTTGCCATATCAAACTTTAAACTTTATCGATTATAAATAAACAAGTTTCAACCATAAAATGTGATCAGGTTTTGGACCTTGTCCACTTCTGTGTTAGGATCGGCTGCAGGCTGACTTGGCAGAGATGGCTGCCGTCTTGTTTTTACATGGATTAGTGTATTGTGCTCTTACTACCACTAGATGACAACAGGTCTGAGTTAAGTAGAAAAAAGTATTAGGTCAAGAAAACCAAAAATGTGATGTCCTCATATGAGGTCACAGGGCCTCAGGAGGACATGGAGTTCATGATAACAGGATTATTCTCCAATGTTTCTCTCTTCCCTGTTATTAGAAATTTAACAACATAAGGTCCTGATGAACACAGAAAGCATTTTGCAGGTTGCAAAACGTGAGGTGCACCAGACTGCCTTTTTTTTAAATTGAATAACACTAGTAAAAAAAAAATACTTGCTGTGCCTTTTTATTGGTGCCAGGCAGCCACCCCCAGACGTCCTTACACTAATCTTTCCATGTAATAAAACTTAGGTTTGTTTTTTTGTCTTTCACAGTAATTAGTAGCTAGTTCCAAAAATGTTGAGGCAGACCTTACTTGCTGTAGGTCTGGTTGAGGGTGAGGGTCAGCAGATAGTTTGTTGGGCACAGGGAAACAGAGATCTGTGTGGGTACATGAGACCCTAAAAAAGAGGGTGGATCATGGGGAGTACCACCAGTTGGTCCAGGAGCTTCTCCTCCATGATGGCCGTTTCCAGGCACATTTTAGGATAACACAGGGGCAGTTTGACAACCTGCTGTTTATCATCGGGTCGTATAGCTCTGGGTATCCAGCAACTGCTACCACCAGTTTTTTCTTTAGTGTTTACCAATTATAAACTCCTTGTCCTGACCACCACAGAAGGCCCGCCTCTCAAATCATCTGATTGGACAATGGGAAAATTAACGTGGGCTGTTTTTCCGCTCTGAGTTAAAGTTTTTTCAACTCGAGTTCAGGGTGCTGTGGCAAGAACACCAGGCACCTGGAACACAGAAATGTGAGGCTTGTTGTGATGCAAAAAAACACAAGCAAAAAGCTTAAGTCTCATTAAAAACAATTACAAAAAGGCGCCTCCAGCTGCTGAAACGCTTTCTGTGTGATCAGGGCCTTACAAGAGCCTGTTCTCTGGCCAACACGGGCCTGCTCTCTCTGAGAGGCTGTTTACACGTACACGGTGATTTTGATAAACGGAGACATCTTCCTTCGTTTGCGCCCTTCGTTTACACGCAAACGGAGATTTCTCCTCTGAAAACGAGTCTTTCTAAAAACTCCGGCCAGAGTGGAGATTTTGGAAAACTCCGGTTGCGCGTTTGCATGTAAACTGAGATAAATGGAGATAAACGGAGTTATAGGCAGCCAACGTCACAGTATGTGCCGGAACTTACGCCTTTGTCAAAAGTGCAACCTATGTTGCTATGGTGACAATGGATACATGGAAGGCTTGAGCTTCTCATTACACTGCCACCTACAGGTTTGGCATGCTCTTGTGTATATATACACATTGTAAGTGTAAATGAAGATCTTTTTGAAAACGGAGACGGTGAAATGTCCGTTTATGAAAATAGCCGGCCACGTGTAAACGGCCTCTGAGCCCCCCTCATCCCATGGGTCCCAGTGGAACCACACTGCCTACCCCATATTTACGCCCCTGACCCAAGCTGTTACCAATTAGTGCAGTCCCAGTGAAATGTGTATAAAACATATATTTATATAGGTCATTTAATGCGGGGACATTACTTGTAAGTAATTCCGGCATCACTTCTTTTTTTTAACTCAAGTAAAGGATTTAATAACCTTATCCACCAGTGATCTTCGTGTGCACTTCTCACCTCCTGCCGCTAGTCGTCGCTGTGGGCCACACGTGGCGGTGTGCGGTGGCAGCAGCGGTTGTAAACTATAAACTTCCTGCATGAACATCCGGTGTTTCTCTTCCGCCGGTCCAAGTCAAGATGGTGGGTAACACAGAGAGCACTTCACCTCACAAGCCCTCACAATCCTCTTCAATCCTCACTGTCTGTCCGCTCAGTGAGCGGCTACAAGCATCACTCTGTTCACTTACGACACAAAGATCTCTAAACGATGGATTTGAACTTATTTACTGGCGTGTAAGATATGTAAAACACAGGCTAAATGTTCGGAAGTTACAGGCTAACTGGCAACCAAACGGTCACAAATATCACCGCAGTATAATTATTTATTCAAAGTAACATTGCTGGTGTTATTCGGGTTGTGTAAACAGCTTTTATCACTTAACTTCGCGACCGTCAATAACAGAGGAATGCAGTGTCTTCTTCATGGACAGTTAAACTGTAGTTTAAGGAGTAAAGTTACGATAACGAGGGTGTACAAGTCCAGGACAGGTGTCACAGCTCTTCTGTTTTTGATAGTGGAATTATCCTTTAAAACTAACAACCTGAAGCTGCTTTAATGACACTTTAACTCCACATTTTACTTTGAAAACAGTGTCTACTGGTGCTATGATTTTCAGGTCAGAAAACTGACTGACTTGTGTCTTACATAGGCTCATTCAGTGATCAAACTGCTCTTAGTTTGCTCTTCTTGGCTTTCAAACAAATTTAAACTCTAACATTAGGAGCTGAGGAAACTTGTAAGTTGACCTGAAGATGTATAAACCCCTCTGCAGTGCAGTTGCACTGATGTCATGTGAGGACATTGATGTATTTGGTCACAACAAGTGGAAATGTGAAGCTGTGATTTCCGGCTGTTGACATTTACTGTAGATACGTAGTGGTAAATTTCACTTTTTGAGTCTGTCTAGATGTCTTTTGATGATATGATGACACTTAATTCATTGGGCACAAGTATACCTTAATTATTCATTTCAAAAATACCATCCTCGCTGAAAGTATAACCAGTTTGTTCCCAGTCTCCAACTTTTTGACAGTTTAATCGGCTGTTGCAGCTGAGTGAAATTAAGACGCCCATGCTGTGGTCTAGGGCAGGACATCCACTACACGAACCTGACTGACATTTAATTTAAGGTTATAAAAATTATGTGAAAGCACAAGCATCAAGATATTTGGTTTAGTCAGTAATGCCCATGATCTGTACTCCTTGACCAGTGCAATTAAAGTCATTGAAACGACATGATTTTCCTCCACTTTAAGGTTACATCCCTCTGGCATGTTTTATTAATAAATTTCTCACTGATGGTGTGTCTGTTTGGTTTGTCTTCAGGGGCGAGTCAGGACCAAGACAGTCAAGAAGGCCGCCAGGGTCATCATTGAGAAATACTACACACGCCTGGGCAGTGACTTCCACACCAACAAGAGGGTGTGCGAGGAGATTGCCATCATCCCCAGCAAGCCTCTGCGCAACAAAATTGCAGGGTAAGTGTAATTGGCTGCTATTTTGGAGTGTGTGTTCTGCGGGAACGTGCACTCTTGCTGGCTGGTGTTCACTTGCTCAGACCTCCCATCAGTGTTGCATGATTTGTCCACTAGTGATAGTGTGTTTGTTTGCAGCCTGGTACACCTCGAATTTGATGGTGACATGAAAGCACAAAACAAGTGGTTTGATGCTTGCAGCAGAGAGTATCGTATTTTGGAATGCATTGCATGTTTTAGCGTAAGATGTGTAGAAATTAACATAGTTTCACTCAGCAGTTTTGTATGGACTGTGCATTTTTTAAGCACTCGAAGATCCATTTATCTCTGAACTTAAACGTGCATGTGAGAAATAGTTCACACCCAAGGGAAATTCAGCTAGACTCGATAGTGAAGGAGCTGCTAAATATGGGCTAAATGTATGCTGTCATGTCTGGTTTGCAAATAGTGGTGGTTTTCATTTTGTGGTTGCTGTTGGACGGTGGTTGCAGACCATGGGTGATATCATCAGTTTAGTCAGGTTTTAGTGACATCATAGCTTAAATAAAACATCATCTCACTTATTCGGTCACTGAGCAAAATAAGGTTGAACAGTCAAAGTTGATGATACGTCTACATTAGAGATGATATTCACTTTTTAACCACATTGTTTAGGGTTAGGTTTTATTGTCCCCAAGGGGAAATTCTTTTCCACAGCACTGTACTTGTTGGACTCAGCATGAAAAACAATGACACACAAACACAGACACCATCAGAACACATCACACTGGCGAGCAGCACACAAAAAGCAACGACATACAGCATATAAACTTGATACAATCAACAGGGCCTGTTGTTCAGAGCAGCAATGGCTGTGGGAATCAGGCTTTTCCCGAAGCGAGCCCATCTGCACCTCAGCGTTTTATACCTGCGTCCTGAGGGCAGCAGGGCAAGATGTTCTTGTGCTTATTGACTGAGTGCTGTGATGACCATAAGTATTCGTCTGGCTGATGTGGATTTAATAATATCCGTCTGACTGTCACAGCAGTAGAGAGCAGCGACGCTTGCTGTCATTGCCTGATCGCAGTTAAATGAGAGTGAAAGATCAACCTTTATATTTTTAACAGCCGCAGTTAAATTATCTGACAACAAAATAGCTTTGCAGGAATTAATACTTCAGTATGCTAGAGGTTTGGTGTTATCTGTTGTACCTCTGGTCTTATTATTTTTATTTTTGGGCTTCGGACAGGTTAATTCTCAACCTAAGTAACTCAGTTCCTCTTAGTAAGCCCCCATGTATCTCCCTCACAGTTATGAGAAATATCAGGGGGTTGGAGCTTCTGAGTCTCTTCTGGTTCTGTTTGGTCTGGACCTCATTAGATGTTGAGTTTGAGAGATGACTAAAAAGTGGCTGATACAGACGGTTATCTTGAAAAGCACATTCTTTGCTTAGAGAGACTTCTTCTAAGTCTTGCTGGCCTTAGCACCATGTACTTTGTTTTGAAATGACACCATCCAAGTTACTGATGCTTGTGCTTATTGTTTTTATAGGCTGAACAATGTGTGGTGTTTATGTAATCTTAAATAAGTAATAAAATAGTTGTTAACTGTATTCTGCATGCTCTGTTCTTGAAATGGAGCCATTTAAGTGGTGTTTGTGCTGAAGAAACTGGTGCTGACCTCTTGGTTTGTTGGATTACAGTTTGTGTGTCGCAGTTATTTTTGTGTTTTGATTAAACTGTTCTCATGGCTCCCACCATTCTGTGTGTACCAGACTTGACTACCTTGTACTTTTCCCAGACAGCTGGAGGTCAGTCGAGTGCTTCCTCAGCAGATGATGAATGGGGAGCACTTAAGCTGAATTTATCTGTTTTGGAGGGTTTTCACTGCTTTACTTGCTGAATTCATTTTCTATGCTTTCTATTGATGTTGCAAAATCCAGAATGTATCGGGGTGGCCATACGGGTTAAAAATTGAACGTGTTCCCATTGGGTTCATTTTCTCAGGGAATGTAAGTCAGTCATTTATTATTTTTTTTTTTTAACTGACTTATCTCTGTATCATGAACTTGAGAGCAGCTGCACAATACCTTTTAGTTTTAGTGACACAATACCAATTCCAGCTGCAACAAGTGTTTTCACTATTGGTTAGTATTTTTATGACTATGAATTGTCAAAATGTTGAGAAATATTCAGCACAAGTTACCGAGGTAATGTCCCAAAATTGCTAATAAAACTAAGTAATAAATCAGTTAACAATATATAAAACTGAGGGGAAAAGTGTCTCTAAATTAGCAATCAGCTAACACTTAATGCAGGAGTTATACACTACTTTGTGCAGTGTTAAGTTGTTGATTTGTTCCTTATACCTGTAATGACCCTGTGCTCCTGACTGTCTCTCAGGTATGTGACACATCTGATGAAGCGCATCCAGCGAGGTCCAGTCAGAGGAATCTCCATCAAGCTGCAGGAGGAGGAGAGAGAGAGGAGGGACAACTACGTCCCGGAGGTCAGTGCACACTCTTTCCTTTGTCTTATCTGTGAGTGGGTTTCAAGAGACAAGACAGTTCTTGCTTTGGTTTGGAAACTCACACACCTTAAAGTTTTATCCATGTTTTGGTTTGATAATGAATGGTAAAACTGACAGTTACAAACAAGTTAACAAACTCTAATAGATCATGTTGCACAATTCAGAAAGCTAAGTTTTTGTTTATATCTCATCCTTTAGATTTCTGCCCTGGACCAGGAGCTCATCGAGGTGGATCCGGACACAAAGGAAATGCTCAAGATGCTGGTGAGTGTAAAACACATTTCTTGTTTTCTTAGTGACAGATGACAAACTGTGTGTTCTGAAGATTCTCACTGTGGACACAAAGAAATTCAAATTCCATCAGAATAATCTGTTTGGACTTGTAGGCAGCTGTCATGGCAAACATATCAGGTTATTTGATGAGCATGTTTACAACAAATGTTGACCAAAGTGCACTTACAGAAAATGATTACATTCAGATAATGACACAAACGTGATTATGAAAATCAGAAAGTCTAAGACTCAAATAATTTTGGATGCATCATAAGAGCATTAAAGGAACGGGGAATTTCAGGTGAATAAAAACTGAATATTTTGTGCATGTAATCGTCGTCATGATCTACTGTGAGTTACTCAATTTCTTAGTAGCAAACAAATTTACATAAAATGAGAAACTACTCATCTTATGCCACCAGGTTGTAAATGTGGCATGAATACCATTGGGTCATACAGTAACGGAAAAGTTTGCAACTGATGACTAGTTGGATTTAAAAAAAACAAACAAAAAAAGCTTAATATTTTTATGAGAACAGGTATCCTGCTTTCAGAAAGGCTGAGCAAATGCATGGGTCTGAATTATCTTTACTGTGAGTGAAATCCAGTCAGTGTGGTCACATGTGATGATACATCCTGCGTTAAATCATCACGAGTCATGCATTAGTGAAGCGGCATGATTTCAGTATATGATTCATATCCTTATTATGAAGTGTTACCTATATAATAACCCTACATCTACTTATGTCTGTTATTTGACCGTAATCATGACGTCTGTTTCCTCTTCTTCTTCCAGGATTTCGGTGGCCTCTCCAACCTTCAAGTCACTCAACCAACTATTGGAATGAACTTCAAAACACCACGAGGGCTATAAAATCATGTGATCATGCTCTCAATAAAAAGACAGAGTTGTTAAGAAATGTCCCTCTCTTTTATTTTTACCCAGAAAGTGATGATGAATAATTCTGAACAGCAGAATGGAACACAGCAAAAACAACCAGACCATGTGTATACACCCAACAAAGTGTCAGACTATCAGGCTGACGTGGAGCCTGTCAGGAAGAGACAGACAACAATTCACTCTCACTACAGTTTTTATGAGTTACGGTATACAACACTATCACTTTATGACATACTGTACTATGACTTTTTTTAATGTCATGGTTATGATATACTATACCAAGGGTTCTCCGAATTCCGAGTGCCAATGTAAGGAGCCAGCATATGATGGAAGCGCATTGGTAAAGTGCACACATACAATATCTTTTCCATCTCACTTCCACATTAAACTGCCCAGTTGTTTACTATCAAAGGGGCCATACCTCCACAGATCTCTAACATGCCAGTCCAGGGGTGTCAAACATACGGTCTGGGGGCCAAAACTGGCCCACCAAAGGGTCCAATCTGGCCCACTGGATGAAGGCTCAGAGGTTTCAGGAGCAATTTATACACCGATTAGATACTTAATGTAACATACTGCCTCTGAGACTTCTCCACCCTGACCAGAATACAGCTCTCTGAAGTATTTTTTTTTGTGGTCACATTAATGTTGAACATAATGCAAAATATCGTCAACAAGCAGTTTCAGTATGAAAACTGTATCAGACTTCTGTCTTAAAACAATACGAGTGGAACTGTGTTAAGACACTGCCAAAACTATTGATTCGTAAATGGTTTGTAAGGCAGCGGATGACTCACCTGCTTCTTCAACAGCTTCTACTTTAGTGGGACTGGAACATAATGAAAAAAGACATGTAATGAAAGCTAGTAATGGTCACTTGCACATATTTTTCTTAATATATTATTTGTTTCGTTAATGGATGAATGTTTTCACAGTTCTTTACACTAAAAAAGGGAAAAAATTTAAGGGATTGTTAGTTATAGGTTATTATGCAGTGGTTTTACTGGTCCAGCCCACTTGATATCAAATGGGCTGTATGTGGCTTCTGAACAAAATGAGTTTGACACCTCTGACTGGCATGTAAATTATTTGCACAAGTTATGTGCAAAGTTGTGCAAATAATTTAAGTGGTATCCCTTGTGTAGTCTGTAATTGTTAAATGTCTTTCAAACTCCAGGCTTCATTATCAGACAGGGGTCTACCACAGATCACTGATTAATTGCAGGAGGAGTGTGATATTCTTATAAATGCATTTACCGATTTTTAAATGTGTGTGCAAGAATCACATCAGTCACATTTGTAGTTTAGAAACTCTTTAAGCTCTCCAGTCACACACAGGTCCACAAAAGGATGCATCCTGCTGTAGGAAAAGTGGCACATCTGTCTCTACAGCCTTTGGTTGTTGGGGCAATTACAAACTGAAGTTGGTAAAACACTGACTGCAATCCTCGAAGGAAGCACGTAGGAGCATGTGACAGATCAGATGATGGTCACGTGGTTCAGTCAGCTGATGCTAACGCTAACCAGCCGGACTGACGGTTCTCCAGCGGCAGAGACGGATCTGACGGTCAGACAGGATGCCTTTCTCCGAGCTCTATTTTAACGTCGATAACGGCTACCTGGAGGGGCTGGTCAGAGGATTTAAAGCCGGAATTCTGTCCCAGGCGGATTATTTAAACCTCGTTCAGTGTGAGACCCTGGAAGGTGAGTGAAGACAGGTGCTAGCTAACGGCTAAAAGCTAGCCGCACAGGGCTAAGTCAAGCTAACGCAAGCTGTCAACCTCAAAGCTCGTTAGCTCGGTTTACATCAACGACAACGCTTTTTAAAATCGTATTATCTGACTATCCGCGTTGTATTATTGTCACTTATTGTTTGTCAGCAAGCTTCACATCGACATTTTCCACAGAACAAAGTCGAAATATCTTTCTAGATTCGGTTCTGTGAGCTGGCTACCCTCTGAGTCTTAGCTAGCTAGGAAGCTAACATAATGCTAACGTAGGCTCAGCAGATATAAGCAGCTGTTTAGCCGTCTATTGATCAATGATGGACTTTTTAGAGGAAGTGAAATGACAATGGGAAGAGACTGTTAGTGTAACTATAGTTATGACAAAGTGATTCATTAACGTTAGCCTTAGCTAGCTGTAACCCACTGACACTACCCCGGTTTATTATGGTCATTATCGATTAACAGTGTGACAGTCCTCTGGTACACTTCACTATAACTGAGATTTTATGGCAGTAAACGCCTCTTGTTTTCTGTACAGCTAAGCGGAAATGTGTTAAGAGTACAGAGTTTGTAAATGGTCACACCAGTGTTTTAGCTACAGTTATACTTAACAGTACTGTGGACTATTTCCCAAACAATCCTTATAACCTTATCTTTCCTAGTGTTGGGATGGTTTTTATTTATTACTGCACAGCTTCAAAATAAAGGAGTGAAAGATTATCAGTCACAGTGGTTATCCTCTTTGTTTTTGTTTTTTTGTGAAAGTTACAAGTATTTCAAGTCTTTATTTGTCATATACAAAACAGTTACAGAGGGGATAACATAAATTTGTACCAAAGTTGTAGTAATACCAGTAATCTAATATATATATAAACTAGAATAAACGATAATACTGTGGTACACTTGTGCACAGAAGTGTTAAAATGAATAAACTGTATATTATAGATAAGTAAATAAATGTAAACTGTGGTGAGTGCCGGTGCAAACAGGAAGTAGAAGTTGTATAAAGGTGAAGTGACAAGTAAGTTATGAGCTCAAGGGTTCATCAGTCGGTGATAGGGCTGCACCGTATGAAGAAAATATGCCATATGCATTAAGGTTGTTGAATATGTTATTACTATTAATTATAATAATAAAAATGACTTCATTAAGGACACAGAGAAAGGTCCATAGAGTACCACATAAAAACAGACAATCGTCTATGTACAAAAATATGATCGAATAAATACAATATGTATATAAAAAACACAAGAAATGAAACACTATGTAATGCAAGTTCTTATAAAAAGACAAAATTTGATAAACTGCACCCACAAACAAGCCGGAGAGCCAGTGGCCCCACAGTCTCGGTGAAAACATGACTGAGCATTAACAATATTACTTGCAATAAATAAAAAAGATATTAAAAAGTATGCAGTTCTGCTGCTCTCAGTATAATGAAATATAACAAATTGCTTGTTAGATTTTTTTAAAAAAAGAAACGAAACTAATGCAGTATTCTTTTATTGAACAAACTGAACATTGAACTGCACACAAAAGGTGACAGTAAAAAAAAAAGTGATAGCTACATTTTATGTGTGTATCGTGTAAGTTGGCATTGTGCTGATGATAAATATATTTATATTGTTGCAAATTTAATGCGGTTGTAAGTGCAGAGTCATATAAACAGTCTGCATTACCACACAACAGTACTATAACTTTATCAACAAAGATGTAATATTCACTATGATGGTTTGGACAGTTGCATTTGTTACCATGAGGAAATGAAAACAACTGAGCTTCCAGGAAATTGAAAGAAAAAATAATCCAGACTGCAACATTCACATGTAGAAAACTGTCAAGGTCTGTCACTGTGATGTATGTGTCTGTCTTACTGTTGTCAGTTTTATTCTCTGGTCCTAAGGCAATGTTTTTTAAACCAGTTTTAATGGCAAAATAAACTTTAGTTGGGGCACACCTGCACAGAGGGCACTCAGATTCTGGGAGGACAGCATTAACCTTCCATGAGTTACACCCTAGGGCTGCTACTAACGATTATTTTCATTGTCGACTAATCTGTCGATTATTTCTTCGATTAGTCGACTAATCATTTCATCGAAGAATGTGTTAAAATGTTGAAAAATGTCGGTCTGTTTCTCCCAAACCCCAAAGTTATGTCATCTAATGTCTTGTTTCGTACGCCAAAGGGTTTTAGTTCACTGTCATGACAGAGTGTGTAAAGCTGCCAATATCTGAACGTAAGAAGCTGCAGTAAGAGTATTTTGGGTACTTTTATAGTGCTTTTCTATGAAAAATGACTCAAACCGATTAGTCGACTACTAAAATAGTCATCGATTATTTTAATAGTCGATTAGTCATCGATTAGTCGACTAATCGTGGCAGCCCTCTTACACCCACAGACTGTATGTAACAATGGATGACATGACGGCTTCACTAAAGTGAGGAGAAAACATGTCATTCACCCCCTGATAACTGGCTGCAGTCTAAGTCATGTATCCCGCCACATCAAATTCATTTTTCCCAAAGATGGTGTCTTGTCACTTTAGGTAGTTTGTATCATGCTCATGTGTTTAAGTGTTCATTTTAATTAGTTATTTGATGCTACAACATGATTGACAGCTGTGATTGATTTACAGTTGAGTCAGGTGGGTGTATGGGTGAGACCTTGATACCACAGCTCCACCCCTGATCACTACTGTGCAGACTCTGGCTCCAAATTAAGTCAGCTGCAAAAGATAGTAGCACCCATGTTCTGAGGCATAAAGCTTGTTGATAAGCAGGGGAATATCAGCGTTCATTATGTGTCTTGCATCTTGACTCTAGGTTTCCTCTACAGAATAAGACAAATCAGCAGTACTTTCTCTCTCAATGTGTCTCCCCTGCAGATCTGAAACTGCACCTGCAGAGCACAGACTATGGCAGCTTCCTGGCAAACGAGGCGTCTCCTCTCACTGTGTCCGTCATCGACGACAAGCTGAAGGAGAAGATGGTGGTTGAGTTTCGCCACATGAGGAACCAGTCATACGAGCCGCTGGCCAGTTTCATGGACTTCATCACGTAAGCAAAAAGCTGTTGTGTGGAAATAACGTTTTGAACTATAACATACCATGTAAAGTATCTCTTGTGCAGCTTTAAAGTTGCAGTAAATTGATTTTCTACAGTATATTCAGTTATACACTGATCCAGCACTGCATTGAAGGCCAGCAATTCTTGTTTGGGAACATATGAAATAATCTCGAAGAATGTACCCGTAAAAATATTGAAATTTTCAGGATGTCTTGTTACACTCAAATACTGGTGCATTTATCCAATAATGACTTCACATTACTGACCGCCACTTTCCAAAGCATACCAAACATTTTCCAGTCGATTTCCTACTAACAGCCAGCCACTGGTTCGTTACAGTACACAATGACGAACAGCCTGGAGAATCATATTGCTAATCTGTTACAGGAGATATTCAGTCACCTTTTTTTTCTTGGTCAAAGCAATGTGAACTAGTGATACTAGAGTTTCAAACAGGGACTAATTTGGAAACTCACCAGTGCATTCAAGGATGTTCTGACATCTGAGAACTGATTCGTCAGTCATTTGTTGTAATGTCATTCATTGATGAGTTAGGTTTTTTTTTACGCCTCTTTGCCAACGATAGCCCTCCCAGAGGCATAAGGTTTTCGGGTTGTGCGTCCAGCTGTCTGTACGTCCATCTGGCCGTCTCATGAATGTGATATCTCAAGAACACCATTAGGGAATTCTCAAATTTGGCACAAACATCCAGTTGAACTCAAGAATGAACTGATTAGATTTCAGTGGTCAAAGGTCACTGTCACACTGTCTGTCTTATTCTCATGAACGGGATGTCTCAGAACACCTTGAGGGAATTTCTTCAATTTTGGCACAAACATCCACTTGGATGCAAAATTTAAGTGATTACATGTTGGTGGTCAACGGTCAAGATCACTGTGACCTTGCACCCATCTCATTCTCATGAACACATTATCTCAAGAAGGCCTCGAGGGAGTTTCCACTAATTTGGCACAAACATCCACTTGGATTGAACAATAAAGTGATAAGAATTTAGTGGTGAAAGGTCAAGATCACCATGACCTCACAAAACATGTTTTTGGACGTATCTCAGTAATTCATACTCTAATAATGACAAAATTTCACACAAGTGTCCAATAGAATATAATGAAGAAGTGATGACATTTTATATTCAAAAGGTCAAAGGTCAGCTCCACTGTGACATCACAATGTTCTCCAAACACACTTTTCTGGCCATTACTCAACATCATAACTCAAGAATAGAAGTAACAGATATTGAACTGGTGACACTTATCTTAGGTGTCCACCCAGAAATAGTCGTGGAGGCATACAACCAGGAGGCGGTAATTCTAGTTTTATTCTGTGCTAAAAAGGACTTGGACCAGTGGAAGGTCTGATGAATGTAACAAATCAAAAGGCTATCCACAGTTAGAATTGGTTTCTCTGTTGTGTCATAACAACCCCTCTCCTCAACAACCCCTTGTGTCCTCAGGTACAGCTATATGATTGATAATGTCATCCTGCTGATCACGGGCACCCTCCACCAACGGGCCATCTCTGAGCTGGTGCCAAAGTGTCACCCGCTGGGCAGCTTCGAGCAGATGGAGGCGGTCAACATTGCTCAGACCCCTGCTGAGCTTTACAACGCCATCCTAGTGGACACTCCCCTGGGTCAGTACTTCCAGTACAACCTGCTGTTTAAAATAAAGAGGATGTGAAAACTGAACAGTAATGTCTCCTGCAGAACAGGAGATGGCGCCAAAGCTCAGAGAAACTTAAAATATTCCTTTCTGTTTGTTTGACATAAATTATTTTCTCTTGTCTTTTCAGCTGCATTCTTCCAGGACTGCATATCTGAACAGGACTTAGATGAGATGAACATTGAAATAATTCGTAACACACTTTACAAGGTAATGTATAATATAGGTATGGTCGTAGTAATGATAAGCTTGATTAATAATGTGAGTGTTTACTGAATAAAAAGCAGTATGAACAACAGCAAGAGATAAAATAAAGTAAATTTAGTAGAGTAACAAGGATAGTAGGCCGCAAATTAAAATCACAAGAGATCTAAAAGTCAAAAATGATACAACTTAATGATTGCAAATATTTTGTTGAATGTGTTGCAGTTACGTACATTGCGAAACAACATACATTGAGATTACTTTCATGTTCTAAATTGATAGTCATTGTTTTCTGAAACCAGTAACATTGTAAACATCTGCAATGATTTTGTATTATGTTTTATTCATTTACTGCTTGCTTGAATTTACATTTGCGACCATGTCCTCTCAGGCTTACCTGGAGGCTTTCTATAAGTTCTGCTCTAACCTTGGAGGAACCACGGCTGACACCATGTGTCCCATCCTGGAGGTGAGTCTCTCTTTTTCTCTCTCCTTCTCACACACACACACACACACACACACACACACACACACACACACAGTTTTTCCGAATTAAAATCTGAAGCACCAGCAACAAGTTGGGCTGTGGAGCACATCTGGGGATTCCCTGATGCCTCCACTGGTTCACTAGTTTAAAAAGGTGACAAGTTTGTCACATTGAGACCTCTAAATTTGCATTTGTACAAACAAACAAAAAACGCCTGTCAACAATCTCTAGTTTAGGGCTGCAACCAATTCTAAATTATGTCACTCAAATTGGATTTGGCTGTTCAACAGTAATATTCAACTATTGGCACCTTTTTTTCCTTCATGTAGACTTTAAGAGTTTGAACAGGGTTTGGCGGGGCGTTCAGGGTCACAGCCAAGTTCATGAAATGTATAGTAGACAAGCCAAGTTAGCCCTCTGAGCTAATGCTGGCTATCCACGCTAACGATGGATCGGAAATGTACAACAATATTTTTTGTTGACACTTGATATCATACAAAAGCCAGAGACTAAATAGAAATGAATTCTTGTGAGCTGTAAGAGCCTCTCCTCCTCTGGACAGCTGCCTCAGACTCACCCTTGGTAAGGGTCAGCAGCTGCCTGTGGCATAGAGCAGAATGAAAGAAAAGAGCACTCACTCTGCAGCTACCTCTGGGGACCAAAACGTGCCCAGATGTAGCTGCGCGCTGACTGACAAAAAGGGTTTCAGTTGAATGACGGGGCTGAGATCATTCCGACTGATGATACAAATCTCAGACTTTCAGGGGGCAGCCAGATATCTTAACCTATATTTATATATTAGATTATTACATTACCATGAAGTTGTGAGATAAAAGTGTTGACATGAAAATGCTTCAGGGTGACTCATCTGTGTGCATATAAACATGCTCAGTGTTTTTGGCTGTGGATTTAAGTATCAGCTCAGTCAGTCACTTTGTTGGTGCTCCGCTGACTTTCCGTCTCTGCTGCAGTTCGAGGCAGACAGGCGAGCCTTCATCATCACCATCAACTCGTTCGGCACAGAGCTGTCCAAGGAGGACCGCGCCAAGCTCTTCCCCCACTGTGGCAAGCTCTATCCAGAAGGCCTTGCTCAGCTGGCCCGGGCTGATGACTACGAGCAGGTCAAGGCAGTCGCTGATTTCTATCCTGTAAGTACAAAGCCAGTGTGGTCTGCTGAGGTCACTTCAGCTTTTAGATTTTTATATTTAATGATCGACAGCTGTTTATGGGCTGAGCCCTCTGATTTTTGGATGCAAGGTTAAAGCAAACACAGTCAGTGAACCTGAAGAGACTCTTAAAGTGTTTTAAATCAGCTGACATGATTTATCTTGTTGGCTCGTGTCCCTCCAGTTCCCTGTTTTTCATTCTCATGTTGGAGTCTGTGACTGTTTCTGTTAATCACCATCAGTGTCAATCTGTCCTAACCTGGCTCATGTCCTCAGGAATACAAGCTGCTGTTCGAGGGTGCCGGCAGCAACCCAGGAGACAAAACACTGGAGGACCGTTTCTTCGAGCACGAGGTGACTGACACATGAACAGACATATGTTCACTCAACTTAACTGTTTTACACCGCAGACCTTATGTACACAGGCTGCACTCCACTGTGTTTTTAGTGTTCGGTGTTATATTCATTTTAAATGACTTTATACTGTAGCCAAACTCACAGCACAGCTGCTGTTGTGATTATTCTATCCACTGATGGCATGGTCATAAAATAATGATTTTATCTGAGGCTCAGCAGCTTGATCACAGATGAGGAGAGCAGGAGGTGAATAAACAGAGGTTTGATGGGCTGCTTCGTCCCTCTCTCGCTAATTACAAACAGGAAGAACATGTGCTGTGCTGTGAAGACAGAGTTGGGAACAAATGAAATGCATCATTAAAAATGAATTTTAAGTAAATGCAGACATTTATATTTGGAACGCGACACAGCTGGATCCTGTGTATACTGGTTGTTAAGTGTCCTGAAGCTGAACAGTTTATCATGTAATAATTAAAATTAAATTCTGGGTATAGACCCAGGGTTCCAGTGTAGTCGCTCTCTGTTAAGAGTGCCTGCTCTGGTGCATTAAAGGCTCCCTACCCAGAGGTAAATCATGCAGGTGTTGGTCTGACTGGTGTTTGCATCACTTGGCAAACGTTCCCTAACACAGTGGTTCTCAACTGGTCCAGCTACAGGGTCCAGATTGTTACTTAAAGTCCATTCTCATTGAGAGCGAATGTCTGCGCGGATTATTCTCGCGGAAAAATATAAAAGTTGATTTCACAGGTTGCACACCGGGTCGGAACTTTCGTGCGGTGAAAAAAGTTTCTGCCCAGACTTTGACCCTCCGCGGAATTTGCCGGCAGAAATCGCGTAGACTCGGGACAGTCCAAAATCCAGTCAGGCGTAGGTATGGGAGAAAGGTTGATAAACCTCGTTTCACAGCACCCCGTTCTTTTTGATAAAAGACGGGATGATTTTATGAACAATGAATTAAAGGACAACGTCTGGCAGTCCATTGTGCATCTTGGTGGCTGCGGTGAAAGTGGTAAGTGCTAAAGAAAGTTGATGTTGACGCTTGTTAAACATTAGCTTGCTAGCTCGCTGCTGCTGCTACTCTCGTCCATGTTCACCCACACCCGTTCACACTGCGCGGACTTGGAACACAACAACGTGAAATTCTGTACCGCGCCTGTGTGTATGGTTTAAACGCGGAAAAGCGCTGCGCGAATATTCCACAAATCTGTCCTGCATTTCCGCATCGCGGCAGTAAGAATGAACCTTTAGTCATTAGTTGGCCGTGTCGTTGATCTAATTTGCTGTCTCGATCAAGTAGATGTCGGTTAGTTGCTCACTCACTCAGGAAACAGCACTTCAAAATAAAAACTCCTTGCTGGAAATTCACTGTACTTGAAAATAAAAAGTGCGTTTTTTACAAACTTGAGTCAATTGTGAGTCACTTGCGGTCCATTCAGAGTGGACCAGTGACCTGCTTTTGGACTGCAACCCACCAGTTGGGAACCACTGCCCCAACAGTTAGAAACGTTTAATGACAGGGGTGAGCCGTTTCGATGTCAGTGTGGGTTTTTTGGGACTATTTAATGGCTCAGTGTTGGATATGAGCCACTGCAGTAATGACGTAATTAGCATGTGCATGTCATTATCAGCTTTGTGGTGTTTTACACTCATCTTCCTCCTTTTCCTCTCGACCTTCCTCCTCAGGTGAAGCTCAACAAGCTGGCCTTCCTCAACCAGTTCCACTTCAGTGTCTTCTACGCCTACGTCAAACTGAAGGAGCAGGAGTGCAGGAACATCGTCTGGATTGCCGAGTGCATCGCCCAGCGGCACCGCGCTAAGATTGACAACTATATTCCTATCTTTTGAGCCTCCTTTTCCTCTCTCCTCTTCCTCTTCTCACCATCATCATTTCATTCAGTCTTATGTCTTGAGCGGTGTCTCCTGTCCCACCTCGGTGTTAAAGATTCTGATGGTTTGATGCTAAATTTTCTCCACTCTTCACTCTCAGCTGTGAACTGGTTCTCAGCACCCGAGTTTCCTGTTGTTGTGTGAGTTCCAGCCAGGCTCGTTACTGATTAAAGTTAAACACATAATCAACTTAAATATAGTTTTTAGGTGGAGCAGAATCACATGAGCCTGGTCGGCATCTCATTTGACTTTCAAACACTCACCTCTGATTGTCTAAACCTTCTGACGCTCAGTGTGTTCTTAGCGACACACTCTGTCCACTGACACATTGGTGGCTAAAATACACCAGGAGAAGAATTTGCAATTTACTAAGTCCAGGAATGAACACGACAGCCACCAGGACAGCAAACACTAACCATCTGTTAGAGATCGTGTTGATCTCCATGCACAAGAAACATGTAAAGGTGCTGTGTGCTCTGGATTTTCCACCTACCTAAATCAGTTAAAGAACAAAAGTGAATTTGTAATCTGAATTTAACACGGCCGCAGAAATTCAGCCAGTCATTAAAACATTCCTCAGCTCAGCGTCAGTCTCCACCAGGTTCTATATAACCTGTATTTATTTCTGTTTTAGTGCTAGGTTTTGTCAGCATGTCTGGTCATTACTGTGGTTTCCCCTCCAAAACTAGTAAGTGAAGTGTGAGCTCCGCCTGATTTGCTGTCTTAACTAGATTGTTGTTAAATATTAAGAATACAGCAGCTGAACAGGAGCTCCAATTCTCACCGTCCCTGCTCCTGTGTGAGTCTCTGTAAATGAACATACCGGAATGAAGCGAAATCTTGTGAGTACATGACAGACTTAATGTTTAAACTATACAAAGATATATAGATATTTAAAATGACAATATAATTTTGTTGTTTTTTTTTTGATGCTGTAAAAATGGATTTATTTCTGTTTTGATCTGTTTATTACTTGTGCAATGTGTACTGTAAATGTGACAAAAAAATAAATGTACTAAACTGCACTAAAGCAGATCTGGAAAAATTTAGAGGACTCATCTAATGACTGAGAACATTTTCACTAGTTTGACGTGTTTGTGACAGACGTAGTGTGTAAGTCAGAGATGCTTTAGTAGAAAATGTTTAGGAAACTGAGGCTACAGTTCACACAGGCTCACCAAAACTGGACAATAGAAGATTGGAAAAACGTTGCCTGGTCTGATGAGTCTGGATTTCTGCTGCCACATTCAGATGGTAGGGTCAGAATTTGGTGTGAACAACATGAAAGCATGGATCCATCCTGCCTTGTATCAAGGTTTCAGGCTGCTGGTGGTGGTGTAATGGTGTGGGGGAGATTTTCTTGGCACACTTTGGGCCCCTTAGTACCAACTGAGCATGGTTTAAACACCACAGCCTACCTGAGTATTGTTGCTGACCGTGTCCATCCCTTTATGACCACAGTGTACCCATCTTCTGATGGCTACTTCCAGCAGGATAACGCACCATGTCACAAAGCTCAAATCATCTCAAACTGGCTTCTTGAACATGACAATGAGTTCACTGTACTCCAGTGGCCTCCACAGTCACCAGATCTCAGTCCAATAGAGCACCTTTGGGATGTGGTGGAACGTGAGATTCTCATCATGGATGTGCAGCCGACAAATCTGCAGCAACTGGACCAAAATCTCTGAGGAATGTTTCCAGCACCTTGTTGAATCTATGACACCAAGAATTAAGGCAGTTCTGAAGGCAAAAGGGGTCCAACCTGGTACTAGCAAGGTGTACCTAATAAAGTGGCCAATGAGTGTATTTGTGTACAATATACACTGGGACTAGGCTGAGTGTCAGACTGAAGCTCCCAGAACCTTCAGTCTGACATGGCTTCCATTGAAGGCGATTTACAAGGGGGAGGGAATTTGATTTTTCCCTGACCAATCAGTAGAGATCAACGACTCACCCAGAATCTGACGTCATTAGTATCCATGCCTTGGGGGTGCCGAAAACAAGCGAGCATTGCCCGTTTAAAATGTCTCCGTCGTCGTGCACACCCAGCTGCATCGCCGTTAAATCCAGTTTAGCAGCTTCCTTAATTTGGTCCTCCATTAACGCGAGTAGTGGCGAAATACCTCGATAGCATTGTCAATGTGGTCTGTAGGATCTGTAGCAGTCGCCATTGTTGCTATCCTCACCAGTTACCCACCGGCGTACAGCTTGACATCAGCGTGGCGCTGATTGGCTAATCGCTAGACCCCCGGCGTTCATTGGTCCATCCATTGTTTGGATGAGATAAATCACAAATTCATTGAAGTATGCCAGACCAGAGATGCAAGCCTACTCAGTTGAGTGGGCGGGGTCTGTGGTCTGGAACCAGGCTACACCGGGACACTTCCTAACAGGAAGGAGTGATTTTAAATCAGTTAAAAGATCCATCATCAGTCGGTTATTAAACTCAAGTTAGGTGTTTGCTTTGCTGCAGACAGGACAGCCAGCAGAGCGCTGTTAGAGGTTACCGTGTTCATCATCTTAGTTTAGCATGTTAGCATGCTAAAATTTGCTAATTACACTAAACACACATCATTAGTCTGCAGGTAAGTATTGGACAAATTTAAATTTTGAGCTGATGACTGCAGTAGAAAAGAAGTCGGGATCACCAAAGTTACTACAATTCATCCTGAGGGGAACATGAATGCGTGTACCAACATTTCACCAATAGTAATTCTTTCAGTAGATGAGATATTTTAGTCAGGACCGAAGTGTAGGACCGACCCACCGACCGACCGACTGACATTGCTTTTATTTACAAAAATATAACCTTTTAGATGTAAAACTTTGTGGTCATACAAAAAAGGAAACTGAGACAACCCATTTGTCAGAAAAATTGTTGGCATGATACGTTTCTGCAAATTGTGGATACTTTGCATTTTCACGTTATTAAGTACTGGATACATTGAAACTGAACTTTTCAAAAATGCTGTGTTT
The DNA here is from genome assembly GCF_011397635.1 of Epinephelus fuscoguttatus. Taxonomy (NCBI): domain Eukaryota; kingdom Metazoa; phylum Chordata; class Actinopteri; order Perciformes; family Serranidae; genus Epinephelus; species Epinephelus fuscoguttatus. The sequence goes on from NC_064753.1 coordinate 40,768,445, forward strand.
AACTTGTGGTAAGACTTAGGTAGTAAAAACAGTTTAGGAGGAAAGTCCTGGCAGGAAAAGCAGCAATGTCTTGGTAAAAAATAAACGCTTTTCGTACCTGAAAAGCAGCTTACCAGCAATGGGTTGCAAAATCACAGTTGTTTTGGTTGGTTGTATGTTGGTGTCTAACTGTGGTCTACAGCTTTGCAGGTGTTAGGGTTAGGGTCAGGTGTCTTGCCATCCACTATCCCCTTCACCTCCAGATGACAGTTATCTTATCTGCCTTTAAACTCCAGCCGTGCAGTGCGGTGCTGCCTGTGTTTGGGAGGAGCAAAACAAAATAACAAAAACAAAATAAGATGTAAAATGATGTAAAACAGGATCAAATTACAGTGCACAAGTTAATGGAGCTGATGGGATCACATTTCACTGGAGTTGTGTCCTGTATAATTTCATGTGACACAAAAATTATTGATTGAACACTTAACTCGATTAGGTTCATTTTGTCTACTCAAATAGTTTAGAGGTTTTTCTTTTTTCAGACAGAGATTAGGAGATGTTAAAGGTAAAGCAACATCTCCTAATCTCTTTGTCTGAAAAAAGAAAAACCTCTATACTATTTGATTGAACACTTGTAGTATTCAGAACCACTTTATTGCGAGACCAACACGTTTCGGCTTGCCGTCCTCATCAGGGTCATTCTGACATGTTAGTCTTGCAATAAAGTTTTTCTAAACACTACAAGTGTTGCTGGAGTTTTGACGCCTTTGTTTCATCTCTCTTCTCTGTGTACTTTGGAAGTAGCTGAAGTTGCTCCAGAAACCCTCAGGCTGCTTCTGCAAAGACAGCTCATATACTACGTCACTTCATATATGTTGATATAATCCGTATGAAACATGCAAATGTAACATTGCTTTGCAGAAACGTACAATAGCAACATTTGTTCTTATGACTGGGCTGACTGAGCGGCTCGTGGTTACTCCCCGTGAGAGAGCTGAGAGGTCTCATTTATAAAACAGGGCACAGGATCCACAAACGAAAGCCAAAAATGGTGTGCGTCAGAAAGTATTCAACAATTTCTACAATCTTCCATCTCATCACCTGTGTCGCCAATTTCCCGTCTCCAAAATGTTTGTAAGCATCTCGGCAGGAGGATTCTCCCATCGTTTTTTATACATCGCAATATTTGCATAGGAAGTGGCGTACGCTTCTTTCAGGCCTGGTTTTGTGCATATGCAATGTTTTGAATGAGTCCCCAGATGTCCTCAGGCTAGCTAGACCTGTTTCAGTCCCGAGCCAAGAGCTCCTCAGTAGCAGTTTCTAAAGTGCCAAAGCTGAAAAATCAGTTTGCAGAAATGCCTCAGAAAGTTCCCTCTGAATTTACAGGAAACATAATTCCAAAGAGTTAATGCAGGTTTCCAATTTGAAAAGTCTAGGACCACTACTAGCTTTTTCCAGAGCTTTAAATTGCATCTCATGGCCTTCCTCATCAGATGTGAGTTTGTTTTGCAGTCATAGAAACAGCTCAGGTGTCATCACCAGACCTCAACAAGCAGATGAATTTAAGTAATCAAATTCAATTTAGCTTCAGAAATTTATTACAAATTTAGAATTACTATTAACGTTAATGTGTAAAACAAATTCAGATGTGCTCAATTCAAATGTAGCTGCAGGCACAAGTGAAGAGTGATTCAACACAGGCTGAAGTCTTTAGGTGTAATTGAGTCCAATCAGCCTGTTGAGCTCCAGCTGTTGTATCAGCAGCCTGCAGGCCTGCAACTGTTAACAGAGAACTTCTAAAGTGAACTGCGAGGGAACAAACCCGTGAAACACATCCAGCCATGACCTTACAGCTTAAAACTGAAGCTCGACTCTTTGACCTGCACTGCTCTGTCGGGCTGACGGACTGGGACATGGACAAGGAGCTGAAACTGGCAACGACCACAGACCAGTTTTACCACGGTGACTGTTTTACTTTTCTCTGTTGTGTTTGATTCACAGTAGGTTAAAGGTCAATGTCATTTACTCCCATTAAATCCAAGCAGCACAGAAAACCACATAGGCCTCAGTTAATGTTATAGATCATTAGAGAAACTTAAATGTTTCATTTTATATTGAACAGTATATTGACAGTGAAGCCTGGTTACCATATCAACTGACTGAATGTGCAAAATGTGCAGTCAGTCAGTCAGTGTGTAATGTTTGCGTGTAAATGTGTTTTTCTATCACTGATGGCAGATGACAAACTGAATGATCAGTACGTGGTCCAGAGGCCGTCCGCAAGAGCCTCAAGAAGAAAAGATGAATTCATTTGGTACGATAAAACATCAGGTGAGCTGAGAGAAGAAACACATTTTTCAGTGACTGATTCAGCAGCAACTTGTGTTGCCTTAATGCATGTGAGAGCTTTCTACTTTTCTTCTGTATCGTACTCTGTTTTCAGACCTTTTCAATACACATTTGAGTGTCATTCTATCATGGTGTCATCATCAATGCATCGTGTGTTCTGAAAGGCTTAGTTTGACATTTTGGGAAATTCACCTTCCGTCCTTGTAGAGCCTCACTGTATCTGAGAGGGTCGATATCTGTCTGTTGAATATGAAAATAAAGCTAGGAGACAGCTATCCTAGTTTAACTGATATCTTTAAATAATCCTTTATTAGTCCCACAGTGTGGAAATTTGCATCATTACAGCAGCAAAGAGGATAATGCACACAAGAAGCATTGCTAAAGAAACCACAAAGCAATAAAATAAGTAAACACAGATAAGTCTAAGAAAATATTAAAAAAGCAGAGCAACTAAAATAAGTAAATGATAAAAAACAGCAATATAGTAAGTAAACAGTAAAGGAGGGAAGGACCTGCAGTGTTGCTCCTCTAAACACCGTGGGTGAAGCAGCCTGTCACTGAAGGAGCTGCCCAGTGCTGTCAGAGTGTCCTGCATGGGTGGTACATGTGGTCCATAAGGGATTATAGCAAAGCTATCATTCTCCTTCCTCCCACCACCTCCTGCAGGTCGAGGGAGCGTCCCAGGACAGAGCTGGCCTTTTCAACCAGTCTGTTGACTCTCTTTCTGTCAGCTGTGGAGATGCTGCGGCCCTAGAATACCACTCCATTGTTTCTAATGCCACCAAAGAGTCACAAAAGATCCTCAGGAGGTCGTCTTTCTTTGAGATATAATGTGTTAAATAGAGGTGATGGTAGGCTGAAATCCTTTTTATTATTTGGATGAAGCCAGGCTGTTTCCCTGTGTCTGCTGGTTTTGTAAACTAAGCCAGCCATATTTAAGAAACAGATGATAATGGTATTAATCTTCTCATCTAGCTCTTGGCAAGAAAGTGATCAGGCATAGATGTCATTTCCCAAAATGTTGAAATATTTATTTCAACAAATGTGTTGAATTAATTTCTTCCCCTCACAAACCTTTTTTTTTTTCAGTATTCTGATACCTGCAGTTTTGACCATGTTGTCATCTGCTATCTGTTTGCTTTGTGCCAGAAACTTAAAATCTTCAGCTGTTTACTCTGAAATATCAGTCACCTCTTCCTGTTTCATCAGTGTTTCTGTTGTTCGGTCTCCTTCCAGATAAATTTCACTGAACTGATTTGCTGTAGCACCTTTAAAGTCAGCCATGATTTTTCTGTCTTTTGCTTCAGACACCTTTGTGAAGCCAAACCTGTGGCTGCTGGTGAATCCCAACATCGCCTGCCCGATCCAGTACGGAGGACATACGGCAGATCCACAAACTCTCTGTGAACCTGCTGAGGAAACACAGACACCTTCACTGAACCCTGCAGAGACCCAACGTCAGCTCACCACAGAGCGCAACATGTTTACCCCCCATTATGCTCCTCTTCAGGTGGGACCACTGCAGTCAGACACATCAACAGTAATAAATAATACACTTTACTTGTACAGCACTTTTTAAATCACGATTACAAAGTGCTTTATGAGACAAATAAAATAGTATACACCTGCAAGATAAAACCATTGAACACAGGCAAAGACCAGATAAATCAGAGTGTGTAACAGAAATAAACAAATAGCAAAAGAAGGATTAAAAACTAGACACACAACAGATTTACTGTATGTTGGAGCAAAGCCATGTAGGGCTAGAAAAGTAACAGTCACTCAGTTCTGCTCTGTGTCTGGTGGTGAGAACACTTGTTTTTTCGTTTCCAGTGTCAAAAGTTGTGGATGGTACCAATAGAAACGTTTCACTCCGTCCCATATTTCTCTCACCTCGCACACTGACCCAGTACTAAAGGAGGTGCAGACATTCCTCTGCATTGTCGCTGTAGAGGAAATTCAGTGAGGAAAAAGTTTGGCTAGATTTACACACAATAATTATGATTTAAGAAACTGCAGGGTTACGATGTACTTTAAAAAAAAATCCAGGAGAAAACCATAAATACGATTCAATGCACTAATTCCGACAAGTTGATGTTGTGTTATTAATGTGAATTCACCATATTTTATTATCAGATAAAGAACGAAGGCGTCTCCTGTCAACCAGCCAAGAACAGACGCAAGGCAAGAACCACGAAGGCCAGGGTGAGGACACAGAGCTCGGGCCTGACCCAGACTCCTGCAGTGGGATGTAGTTATCTTCATATGAGTGATGGGGTTTGACATGAAAAATTATTAGAGGATAACTTCGGTATTTTTCAACCTGGGCTCTATTTCCCCATGTGTACGTGTGCGTATGATTCATAGGTACAACTCGTTCTAAAATTGCTTCAGTATTGAGGGAGGCGGATGCAGCCGGCAACTGCGAAACGAGCTAAAACGGAAATGGGGGCAAATGCGTCCTGTATAAGTTTGCGCATTAAAAGTGCTTTTTTTCGCCACTGACCGGTTCAGATCGCCAGTGCTATCTCTGTAAATAGCATACTAAGCGTTTCCCTTACCTCTGGGCTGTGTGACGTCGTCTCACGAGAGCTTTGCTCCACTGTGTCTGTAGCTCTCTCTACTCGTGGGGCAGCCGTTTTCTTGAGGAAGAGGTGTTTCAGAATTGGATGTCTTCTCTTCTTCGGCTGGCAGTAGTCATCTTGGAGAAGTGAGCACTGCAGACCCGATGGTCTGCAAGGCACAGTGTCTGGACAGGAGTGTTAGCATCCATTTGTAGCACAACTAGCCACAACTTCAGCATCTCGCCTTCCGACAAAGGCAGCCTATGAAAGCTGTACGAGGTGTTGCGCGACATCCTGTTCTTGCAATTCGGATCAGCACAAACACGAACCATAGTTTTCAATTGATGCAGTAAAACTCTCAACTGTACTCCGGGACAACCAGCACCACTCTGAGTGGCGCTCTGCATGGCTCCTCTTTTTTCTTCCGGCAACAAGCAAAGCTCTCGCGAGATGACGTCACACAGCCCAGAGGTAAGGGAAACGCTTAGTATGCTATTTACAGAGATGGCACTGGCGATCTGAACCGGTCAGTGACAAAAAAAAGCACTTTTAATGCGCAAACTTATACAGGACGCATTTGCCCCCATACCTACCTCGCGGCTCCCGGTTGCATCTGCCTCCCTCAATACTGAACCAATTTTAGAACGAGTTGTACCTATGGATCATACACACACATACACAAGGGGAAATAGGGCCCAGGTTGAAAAATACCGAAGTTATCCTTTAAGTATAGGTGATTTCTGTTTTCTCCTGTTCTCCCTGGATTAAAGTGGGTGAGGCTCTGCTGAAGAGGGTAATGTCTTACTTTTAGCCAAACTAAAACTTTGACTCTTGCTTATTTCGTAAAATTAATATAATGAATGAATACAATTATCTGTAAGTTTGAGTGTAGACTTTTATGTATTTCTTCTGGGTGCTCTGGAAATGAGAATTGCCATCCATGGGTGGAATGAATGTGCTTTTAATCAGTGCGTGGCTGCTTCCAGGACAATAAAACCCTGAAGCCAGGGTGCTGGCCTCGTCCACCTGTGAACTACTGCATCCTCATCGCCTTAGCGCTCAAAAGCAGCCACACTGGGAGCCTCAAAGTCCAGCAGATCTACACCTTCACCAGGTTGGCATTTGATTTGTTTGCTAAACGCACGCAAACAGATTAAAGATCTTGAACTATGATATTATACGACATACATCTCGTCTGTGAAGCAGAGGTTTCGTATCTTTCAACATGTCAGACTGATCCCGTAAGCAACATGTTGTACCACAGGCTGTTGGAGCTTCCTCATGCTCCTCATACTCCTTCCTGTCCATTCCCAGAGAGCACTTCCCCTTCTTTCAGACGGCACCAGATGGCTGGAAGAACACCATCCGACACAACCTGTGCTTCAATAGCAGCTTCCGCAAAACCTGCAACCAGCTGTGCAGAGACGGCAAGAGGAAGTCGTGCTTTTGGCACCTGACTCTGGATGGCCACCGCCGGCTGAAGGACGAGATCAGCATGTTGACGGGAGAGTCCTTCAAGCAGCTGGAGAGGAGCATGTCCCACCCAGGTGACTGTGATAACACATTAATCTGAAAACATAACACCCAGTAATGTGTAATAACCCACATTTAGCCCCACCTGAAATGTATTACATCATCGGTAAAACTGCTTTTATAATATCAGTCAGGGTGTCCTTGTATTATTGGGTGCTTCAGGTTTTAACACTGCGATCCTGACTAACCACAACAACCTGTAACTTCTGGCTATTGGGCCTAAATGATTTAGTTATGAGATGGCACTAATACCTGATATCAATACCTTGATACTTGCAGGGGTTTGTAGATATTACACACTGCTGACTCGCAGCAGCAACACACTCAAAAAGTAAAAGTGAGCACTCAAAGTTCTGTAGCAAACTGTGGGGTGTAAATCTGTAACAAAGATTTTAGTTACAGTGCTTTTATTCTTAAGAGTTAAGTGAGTTGCTGTGTGTGACAAACAGAAAATATTTATGACTAATGACTGTTTTCCTTTTGTTTCAGATGTAATTCAGAGTTTATTTGAACTCTGATTTGAGGTGTGAAAGGCCTCAAAGAGTTAAAATCAATGCATAATAAAACTTTATGTGCATTAAGTTTTCTGTTTGGCTCATCACTGTTGAAAAATGCAATTGTTTGAATATGTCACAACACTGTGTTTAAGGCTTGATTAGGTTACGCCCTGTTTCCACTTTCCCTGTACATGACTGGTGTCTGTAGATCCGTAAATATATGAATGATGCCTCTAGTGTCCAATGCAAGGAAGTGCATTTCTTTATGGATGAATAGAAACGTAACAGAAACTTTGTCAGTTTTTCACCATCTAGTAGTTTGGATTATTTGCTTAGAACATTACTGGGACAAAAACCGGACCTGCCTGGTACATGGCATGTTGTGTGAAATATCTAATTTAAAAAGAACGGCAATGTCACAATGATGATCTGACTTTTTTTTAACATAGTTGAGGCAAATTCGGACTGAAATATTACGAAGAGGAGGAGTTTTGCAGGCACATCAGATATCGTGGAGATTCCCATAGGAATGAATGGACTTCCGGTTGCCTCATCTCCGTACACGTGAGTGGAAATGAGGCGTGAAGGCGGATTCAGTGAGCGACCTCTCCCTCTCACTTTCTTTCTCAAACTCAGACCTAACAATGCAACTAGGCAGTACTGATCAAATGTAAACCAATATTTTAATCACTGGATTGCTAGTTTCTTCTACAATGTCTTCAGAAACATATTTCTGTAATATGTTTGGCTATAATACAAACATTTGTGAAGAGGCATTGGGCTCCAAACTGTTTCCTTTGTTATTAAAATGAAGGCTTAGATAAAACAGTGAAACTAAGCACTGCTAAGCAAATGTGCAATGAGGAATGAATGTAATGAGGCATACGCCACAAACGACTTGGATAGGCAACACAGGGCACAGAATTAAGGTTGGGGACCTTCGTCATCATGGTTACAAAGACAAACACTTGAAGGAGCAGATATGTTTACTGTTGGCTTAAAACAGAAAACAAGCAGCAGTCTTCAGTGTTAAAGTCTGATTATTATAATAACACTAGTCCATACCCATTGGTAGCTTTGTCACCTTCTACCTATGCCAATCCTCAATGCCTATGTGCAGTTTCACATAGATTGACCACGTCAGTGAGTAGAAAAACATGGGACAGACAGAATGACTGACTGACTGACAGAATGACACACTGACAGTTTCCGTGATTATGTACAGCATACCATACCATGACTTAGTCGTACCAAACATTAGAAAAAAAACAACAACATTGGTCCACAGGGGGAGCCACAGCAATCGGTCGCATTTTAGCCATTTTTAAGCATTTTTCTGTTGTTATAGCGCCACCCAGTTGCCAATTAGAGTTAAATTTCTCCAGTCACCTTGAGGCGTCCTGTTCTACATATCTACCAAGTTTAGTAAATATCCATATGGCGGTTAGGCCTAGATAAGAAATGAGCTCTCTAGTGCCCCCATTTTGTTTGATGGGGTCAATAATGGAGGGGTCCCCTCAGATCATGTGTGGTCATATGCCTACAAAGTTGCGTGGTGATGGGTGAAACCCTTGAGATGTTATACACCTTTATGTGATGAGCCACGCCCTCCACAATATTCATTGCCTTATAGAAGCTCAGTTTTAGTAAGTTTTCCAACTTTTGCCAAGAGGGAACTTTAGATATTGGTCCCTAGATTATGTTCACCCAGTTTCATGCAGATCGCTCAAACTTCCTAGGAAGAGGTCGATTTGAAGTGTTTTTCAAAAAATTCAAAATGGCAGAAAATCTATATAACCGGAAGTTATGGGTTCTTGAGGCAAATTTGTTCCTCATGAGGAGAGGCATCTCTGTGCAAAGTTTCATGTCTTAACGACATACGGGGCATGAGATATGCCCATTCAAAGTTTGCAATTTTAATCAGTTGCTGTAGCGCCCCCCTTTGGCCAATTGATGTAATATTGCTTCATTCACATCCTCCCATGATCCTCTACCACTGTGCCAAATTTCACATGGATTGACCAAGTCAGTGAGGAGAAAAACATGGAACAGACACACAAGCAGAGTTTTCGTCATTATGTAGTAAGATATAGTAAGATAAGATTACTGAACTTCCTCCTTTGCTTCTGTTATAATTTCCACAGCTGCTAGAGGGCGCTGTCACAGCGACTTCCTGATAGGACAGATTTTTTAGTTTTTCTTGGAAGCGTGCCCTCTTTTTTTTTTTTTCCCCAACATGTTGTTTAGGTGAACAGTTTGCTGAGTGAGAGTTGTTTTCCCACCGTGTTGGTTGTGTCCATCTTTCCAATTTTACAGTAGAGTAAGTTAGCTAAATTGTTCGCTAGGTGAGTTGACAGGAGCGAGGCTATAACAACAAATATGGCTACCTAGCAACTGTCAGCCAGCTGAGATAAACGTGTTTAGCACAGCACTGACAAACACATTACTGCCTCACCGAAGTATTTTTGAACCAGTTACCGATATTGATATTTGTGCATTAAAAAAAATCAATAATAATTAATCAACCAATATAAATAAAACGGAACTAAAACAATAAATAAATAAAAGGATTAAAAGAAATAATCCAATAAAAATGTTGTACACAACTCATAAAAACATTTTTGATAGGATTCCTTTTAAATTTGTTGTTTGAACTTGGGACCAAGAGAATAATGACTCTGTTTCAAAGGAAATATTTATTGGGCCACAGTAACGACCTTACGCCACTGATCTACATAGGAAGCAGGCTGTCATCCACGGAGTCCACCATGTTGTTCTACAGTAGCCCAGAATGGACAAACCTACTCTAGATGGGGTTTTCTTGTCAGCCACAGGAGGTCACCTACCTGTTTGGCACATGAGAGAAGTTTCAGTTGTTTGCAGTCTGCAACCTCGGTGCTTGATGCCACCAAATCCTCCACACTAGGCCTTTAATTTGCTCTACAATGTTTTGTCTGCAAAACTCACCTCTCTTCGAATCCACAAACATGTTATGTTTTATTTAATGGTTAAATCCAGTTTGAAACATCATGAGCAGTTGATTTAAACAGTGTTTAAGACGACATGATGTGAATCCGTCAGTATACAATGATGCAGCATTTTCATTTGCGTGCCTCCTGGTGCCTCTTGGGCAAATTATATCTATATGTTTCAGATGTGTAGGTAAATTTATGCTTGATTTGCCAACAGTCAAATGGTTCCTGGAGACGGTGCAGATTTAGGTGTGTCTACTAGTCAAATGATTGTTTTGAAATGTGGAACTCAAAGTAGTGAAGTCAGCTGGGTGCTGAAGGCTCATCGAGCAGCAGGTGTATCTCACTGAGCAGCAACTACAAATCAGCATCAGGGCAGGTAAGAGCTAACTATGGATTTAATTTATTAATGTCATTTAGTGTATTTATGGTCCTTTACAGGCCATTTACAGCTTTACATATGCCATTGTTATTTTGATAAGAAATTATAGTCACGTCTGTCATCTGCCAAAGATATAAAGCAATTTAAAAAAAAAGTTTGTTCTCACTACAAACAGTAACAGCATGTTTCAATGTGATGCCGTCTATACAACAGAATTCTGGTAATGAAGATGAGGAGCGGCCTCTCCGGACCCTTTCTCCTCCTCCTCCTCCTCCTCTGCAATACAGAGCCTGGACGGGGATCAGTGGTGTCGAGAAAGTACTCATACATCCATCACTATTACACCTGGCAGCAGGCTCAAAGCTACTGCAGGAGGTGGGGGTTTATTTCTCTTATTCACATCGTCATCAGTAACTATTACACGTTAGAATTAGTAGTGAGGATTATACAAGGCGAGGCTTGAAACTAACACTGATAAACTGCATAGATTAAAAGCTATAGATAAACAGACATAACTCTTGTCTCAATAAACAGTGGAACGCGATTTGTTGTTGTAACTTTTGTGATCCCTTTATGTTTCATTTAGTCCCATCATTGGTTCGACATTTAGATTTGTCCAATACTACCGGACCCTACCCACTCCCCCTCTGCATGTAGTCACCTTCACAGCTTAATGGAGCACCTTACATCAAGGTGTAAGGTGTCAATACAATGGAAAAAGGTGCTGTCATTATATTTGGTAACCATGGAGAAAAGTAAAATTACTCATATTTTACGTTCTTTATATGTATGTGTATAACTTTGATCTGATTCATGGTGCTGTTAAGAGGAATTTTGGTTGTGTATAGTAGCCTTTTGCCATTACAATATATGAATGAATCGATAAATAAGTGAATGAATAAATAGATATTACGTAAAAGGTTATAAAACTTCACTGGTGACATTCCTTGTCTTTTATTTTCATAAACATCCTCTCGTGTTTCACTCTGTTTATAAGCCGCTCAGACAGTTCCTGTGACACTTCACTATAAAATAAACACGACTACTGTTTTATAGAGACTAGAGAGGTGCATGTTTTAATGGTGTTTATTTTAGTCAAAAAAACCTTGCAACAACTTCAGATTGTTCAGAACTCAGCCACAAGGCTTTTAACCAAAACTAAGAAGTCCGACCACATCACACCAGTTTTAGCCTCTTTCGTTTTTCTTTCTGTCTTAGGATTGACTTTAAAATCTTATTGATTACTTTTAAGGCTCTTCGTGGCTCTAGATTACATTTCAGACCTGTTAGTCCCTTATGAACGTCTGCGTAGTTTGAGATCCTCGGTCAGAGGTCGTCTGCATGTCTCAGAGTCCACGCTGAAGACCAAAGGGGACAGACCTTTTGCAATCAGGGCCCAGAAACTCTGGAATAACCTGCCCGAGGATATAAGGCTGTCTGAATCACTGGCTTCATTCAAGTCTCTCCTAAAAACGTACTTCTATGGAGAAGCATACCCTTACTTTATCTGAGCTATCTATTTTTTATTGCTATCTTATTGATTTTATTTCCAATTTATTATCTTGATATTAGTTTTGGCCTTTCTTATTTTATCTTTTACTTTGGTGACTCTTTATTATGTTATTTGTTTTATTCTCCTTGTGTTTTAAATGTGTTTAGTTTTATTGTAAAGCACTTTGTAACGATGTTTTGAAAGGTGTTATATAAACAAAGTTTGTCATTATATTATTATTGTTATATTTGATCCTAAATACAGTGCATTTAAGATGTTAATGTCTGTATGACAATATTAAATGTCTGTCTTAGTCTGAGCAGTAGATGTTTGTAAGGGTAGTCGCGTGGAACTTTTGTACAGCACTTCCTCCATGACAAACACAGTTCTGCATCAAGTCGGCATCAGTGCAGGCTCGCTATTGGAGGGTTTTCTAACCCACTTGCACTCCTCCCTAGTTGGTATGGGATGACACTGAATGTGGTGGACTGTACGTGTGAACATGTAAACAGTGAAAATGGGTAGGGAGATGGTGTATGGGATGGTTACAGAAAGGCCCTTGGGTCAGTGCCCCTCCACATCAAACTATGACATTCTAGATACCCTCCAATGTTGCTTTTAGATGTAGAGGGACGGCATGTCAATGTGCGATCGGTACATGCATTTTATCTGTTCAAAATCAGCATTGGTTTTCATAGGTACTGAACAGCTTCCACTTATTAAATGCATATACAGTAGTCTCTTTTCAAAATAAACCCAGAATGTATGTAAAAAACTTTAGGTTTACTTCCTTAAGTCTAGGCAACAAAAGTACGTGATTAGGTTTATAAAAAACATTGTGGTTTGGCTTAAAATAAGTATGTTTGTTACTGACATACACGTGACATATGTCACATGACATACATAGCGTTGCCTTTTGGTTTTACACAGGAAACAAACAACAGTCCAGGTGAAAGTCCAAGGTCTGTTTGACCCATCCACCTCCCCTCCTGCTTTTTCTACATGGTCTTTCTCACTCTTAATACTACGGCAGTTGCTCAGACTGTCAAAAATGCTGCTGCTGATGCACGGTGCCCCTGTGCATCAGTATCTGACTCCGAGGGCCACTGACTAAGCGCTGGTATTTAATGAGTGAGCAGTACTGTTAGTATAATTTTGTTTTTAGCCACTTGTATTCTGAAAAATAACTTTGCAAATAAAACTGTCTATTTATTTATTTATTTTTTGTTTGAATAGGTCAACTTTCTACAGTGACTTGGCCACCATCTATACGCAGTCAGATGAAAACCAGATCAACATGAGGCAGTATCATGCATGGATCGGCTTTTACAGAAACACACCCGACTCCTCTTGGACTTGGACTTGGAGCGGCTGGTCATCCTTGACCTCGTACAACAACTTTGACAACTGGGCACAAAATGAGCCACACAATAGCGAAACTTGTGCTACTGTCTATTACGACAACATAAAGTAAGTGGATATTGTTCTTTTACAGGCTAAAACCATGTTTTTGTATGTTAGGAAGCTTATATGTGATTTATCAATTTTCTCAAGCAGCCACTTATAATAAATAATAATAATATATATTTATATATTTATATAGCGCTTTTATAGCTCTCAAAGACGCTTTACATTTAAAACAAAGAAAAGAAATGCATACAAAAAAAGGGGGGGGGTACATGAGAAACAGAGAACGAAAAGCTCATGTTTAAAGGAGTGATTTGAAGGTGGATGGATCTGGACAGTCACGGATGTGTATAGGGAGGGTGTTCCAGAGGGAGGGGGCAGCTGTGAAGAAGGCTCTATCGCCCCAGATCCCATTCCATTTCATAACTTGAAACATTTTTATCTGCTGGTGTTGTTAAAGTTATCACTGTGTGGTAGTGGAGGTGTGAGAAATATAAGGATAAGTGTTAACAAGCTGATTTTCATGATGTGTAGAAAATGATGGCTGTCAGGAGCTCAGTACGCTGCACTTAAAGGCACCGAAAACCTTTCCAACCAACTTCTAATCATGAGCGACAGGGTCACAATTATCTGCCAACGTTAGAACAGATATTATTAGATTGACATGTGGATTTGTTTTCTTTTTACATGGTCAGAATCGTTGGCTTTAGGAAGATTAACATGCAAATGGGCAGAACATTACATTGTTATATTCCTTTCAATGTTCTGATTGTGTGACTTTGACATTATTGGAGATGTTTGTTGAATATTTGTCCATCTGTTGTTGGTCCCAAGGTTTTTTTTAGGTCCATTGTTCTGTATGACTTGGCAGCATTTCCATATTCACTGGTATTTTCTGTATTTCCATTGTGTTACTGAAAGATGCATGTGTCTTTATATTAAGGGTGCAAATCATACACTGGAGTAATGTTTTATTAATGCACGACTCATAATTATTTTAAGGGAAACTTCTGTTTTCTTTAACCTGGACCCCTTTTTCCCATTTTTTTGTATCCAAGTGACTATTGGAGACAACAATTTTGAAATACGTTCATAAAAGGCCTTGTTTTTGCCACTGACAGGCTCAGATTGTTATTAGAAGTGTTTGAAACATTACAGAAATGACCGTACAGAGAAATTAAAGGTTTTTCCTTACCTTTCACTGGTTTGTTATTGTGACCAAATCTCGCTAAAGGACAAGTCTCGTTCTGAAATCTCACGAGAGGAACGATGGAAACGAAAGTGACAGTTGGAGAGAGGAGTGCCGGAAAGACGTAGTTTGGTTTTATCCAAAAGAAATTCAATGTCATGGCTGAATATTCAGCTACTACAATGTGGAAAAGTCTGTGAGATTTCAGAACCAGACTTTGTTAGAAAAAACAACAAACAGACCAGATCAACAAAAGGTAAAGAAAAAAGCAGCATTTCTCTGTAGAGTCTTTTCCATAGTATTGTCAGACGCTAACACTAACAATCCAAGCCTGTCAGTGGCAAAAACAAGCACTTTTACTGGACGTAAATTGATAGTACACAGATGCCTGTAGGAATTACATTGCAGCATGTTTTGCTACAGTGGTCTCTGGACCCATTTTAAAAATGGTCTAAAAAAATTGTCTCCATTAGTCACTTAGACATAAACATGAAACATGTCCAGGTTACAAAGTACCAAAGATTCCCTTTTATGCATGATTTAAATCAATGTATGTTTCAAGTAATTGAATCAGCATTTCTTAATTGATCTGTTAACTAATCACATAAAGTCATGGTAACTTGAATTTTGTTACTGGGGAACAGGAATGCCTGATACATCCTGCATTAATTCATGCTTTAAACCATCATGAGTCATGTATTAGTGAAGTATTACTTGAGAACATGAGTCACAACCTTGTTATGAAATGTTGCCCAAAATCATCAGAAACACTGACGCGGCCTTACATGACTAACACAGTCACGTGTAAACACTTAGGAAAAGTTTTTCTTATGCAAAGGATAAATTGAGTTTATGCATCAGATTTTGTTGTTCTTGTTTCTCTTTGAAGGTTCTATGGCCACGAGTGTGGTGGATATTTTTTCTTCTTTTGTCATAAGCACCCCTTCAACCCTTTGAAATACACTTTTGTACCAAAGTCAATGTCATGGTCTGATGCCCGGCGGTACTGCCAGAGTCTGTTAGGTGATCTGGCAACTTTCACGAACATCTCCTTTGTGAGCTCAGCTGTCTATCATCGGGACTTTCCAGTCTGGACTGGACTGCACAGAGATGGTAAGACAAACACGATCACAACCTGTCATGCTCTCATTAGCTACCGATGTAAATTTAGCCTATAAACTCATTCATTTTCTATGATGGGCCCAAATCTGTTAAGTCAGTATCTCAAGTAGCTAAACATTCATCTCACTCAGCTCTCTCAGGAGTCAGATATTATTCTGTAGCTTTGTGCTGATACACATCTGGACACACAAAGTTTAATATATGGTAGCAAGATTGAGCTAAATGTGCTACTGATATTGATAGAGCCACAGGCAACCATCATGCAACAGCAATGAGCCATTTAATGACCTAAAGACGTATTTCACTGCTGGAAAGATGGTCTTTTCATAAAACTGGGCTGTCTATGCAGTAGACAGAAGCAAAAATGTAAAAAAATTGGTGCTACATGATCAGAGAAAACAGAGGAAACAGGCTGTGGCAGTTGCTTTTGCTCAAGAGATAGAAAACCTACGACTATCAGAATGCACTCCACCTCACCGGACCAATAAATGCTCCCGCTGGTGCGTGATGTAATGCAATCTTGGCTGTTTAACTACAGCAGACAATATGGCAGGTTTCAAATAATTTCCAGAAAGCTAACAGCCTGTTATTCTCATATTACAGCCAAACAGTGCACTGAAATATGTTTCTGAAAACATTTCTGGTTAGAAATAGGCAACACAGAAACTTGGGCTTATATTTGATCAGCACTGCCTAGTTTTACTGTTTGATTGGAGTTAGGGTTGCGTTTGAGCAACAGAAATGGAGGCAGGAGTCTCATGATCCACGTCTATAGTCATTTCTGTAGTGATGGGCATATGAAAATGCAGAAGCACAATCTGTAGTTTAAGCAACAGCCCTAGAGCCAGCAAAAATCCACCAGAGGGGGTTTGAGCTGGGTGATGAGCAGGGAGATCTGAGCGCTGGTAAGATGGAGAAAAGTTTACCATAGTTGATTTACACATACAGTACCACCCAGGCCGTTATGATACAAAGCTGGTTGAAAACTGGCAAAGCAATGTGCAATGTGCCAAGGGTAGACAAAGGAGTTGAGCATGCTAAAATAAATGTATTCTACCTCTTGAAACATGCAGAAGGTCATAATGTTTTTTTGTTTTTTTCCTGTTTTCTTGCTCGGTACAATTCACCCCTTCCCGTGAAGCTGATGCTGCGATGCATAGTTGACTTTCTGACAAACAGTTAACAGGCAGACTTTCTCCTTACCTCAAGTTTCAAATCTGCTCTGCAGGGGGAATATGGAAGTGGAGCGCCGGGGTGTCGGAGTACAGAAAGTGGGCATCAGATGAGCCAGGGAACAACGGAGACTGTGTCACCATCTCCTCTACGCAGAAAAAGATGGCTACCCAGGACTGCTCTGCCCGGTTTCCCTTTGTCTGCCTCAGGGACAACTTGGTTCTGGTGAAGGAGAACAAGACGTGGGAGGAGGCGCTGGAGCACTGCCGAGCCCTACGGTCACCCACCTATTACCACCTTCGCTACGAGCTGGTCAGCGTGCAATCTGGACAAGACCACAGCTACATCATAACCAGGATCATGGAGGCCGACACTGAGGAGGTGGGTTTATATTCAGTGACATGTGTAATACATGCTGAGATTGTTTTATAGGTGCTATTTATTAGGGTGCAACAACAGACTACGCATCTCCACTGCACCGCTACCCATTTGAAAATATGAATTAATTTATAGCTAAAAACAGGAAGCGGGGGCTCTTTATCAGATTTCAGGCGCCGTGCATCATGAATCATTCTTATTTACTATACGGAGTGCACTTTATTTACTTTGACACTACACCTTCAATATGTGTGAATGGTGTAGTCATGCGACACATCTGACTTGAAAATGATGATTCATAAGTATCAGAAATCTCAATTTACTGCTCAGTGTTGTGTACTGCCTGCAGAGCTCATCAGTCCTTCATTGGGCTTAACCTTACGGACAAAAAGTCAACCTGTCACTGTCACATTCACAGCAATAAATAGTAAAACCAGCATGTTACTGGTCTGTGAGAGGAAACACAGGGAAACATTCAGACTCCACACACAAAGACCCCACTGAGAGTTGAATATGGGACTTCCTGGCTGAAGGTCCACAACTACAGAATAACAGAATAATAATAGCTTTTAACAGCTTTTAGCTACAGCTGGTGCAATAAAATTATTGAGCACTGGTCCCTGATAGATAACATTAAAGAAATATGAAATATAAATGAAAGTAAAGAGATCATCCAGAGAAGATGTTGCAGTTGGTATCACTCCCAACTCATCAAATACTGACGCTGGGTCAGTGGCCCATCAGCGTCAGACACTGGAGCACAGAGGCACCATGTAGCAGTAGTATTGGACACATTTCTTGATGCTTTGGACAAGACAGACAGTGTGCATAGGGTGGTTGGAAGCAGAGGTGGACTGGTCAAACAAACTGCGGACTTTGACCCGGGAGCCTGCTGTTCATGCCCCATTTGAAATTTGAAAGTGAGTTATTTCAAGCGCACCACAGCGTGCTAATATGTGTAGGATTCTGTGCTTGTTATGTATGTCACATGACGTTATATTATGTTGGTAACAAACTTGCTTATTGTAAGCCAAACTGTAATGTTTTTTCTAAACCTAGCCACGTATTTTTGTTGCTTAAACCTAAAAAAAACCCGTTTTTTTTTTAACCTATGTTTTTAATTTATTTTGAAAGGAGACTGTATGCATTTAATAAAACTGTGAAAACTGAAGTTTATTTTGAAAAGCCACAATGAATATAATGAGTGGGCAGTCGCCTCACAGCAAGAGGGTTGCCGGTTCGATCCCGGGTGTGGGAGCCCTTCTGTGCAGAGTTTGCATGTTCTCCCTGTGTCAGCGTGGGTTCTCTCCGGGCACTCCAGCTTCCTCCCACAGTCCAAAGACATGCAGGTTAATTGGTGACTCTAAATTGTCCGTAGGTGTGAATGTGAGTGTGAATGGTTGTCTGTCTCTATGTGTCAGCCCTGTGATAGTCTGGTGACCTGTCCAGGGTGTACCCTGCCTCTCACCCAGTGTCAGCTGGGATAGGCTCCAGCCCCCCCACGACCCTCAAGAGGATGAAGCGGTGAGAAGATGAATGAATGAATGAATATAATGAGTGTAAACTGACATGCCGTCCTTGAACGTCCAAGGCTGACGTATATTTTGAGGTGTGACAAAGCTTGGATATTTGACTAGTGAGAATGTGCTGTCTCATAATACATTCATGTCACGCTCAAGATTAAAAAATACAGGCTGTTGATGATGATTATTTCAAGTACTGATTACCAGACAAGATGGTTCCCATTTATTCCAGGGAGAGCCTCTCACTCAGAACATATGCTTCTTTGCTGTGCGGCCTGCTGCATCTGCTCATTGGCATCTCTCTTTCCACTGCTCATCAGAATAGCCCATAAACTTTACACTGACATTACATCATGCTCACAAAAAGCTTCCTAGGCTCATGAAATGTACAATTATCGAACCTTCATGAAAATTAACAGTACAAATAGTTATAATTGACCTTCTTTGCAGTTTTATAGACGTCTCTTTTATGTAGTGGTCTATGGGGAAATGCTTTGAGAGCAGCAGGTGGAGGTTAACGAGCTGTTTCCTCCACAGGTGTGGGCAGGCCTGCGTTTCCTGGCCGGTCATTGGCTGTGGGTGAACTCTGTGAGTATGTCATACTCTGATCTGCCCGTCTGCCCCCCCGAGGGGCAGCACTGTGGAGCCTTATCCAAGAATGACACGGGCAGTATGAAGATCATAGACTGTGCTGAGAGGAGGAACTTCCTGTGCTATAGTACATCCTGACATCACTACCATCGTCTGCATCAGAGGTTTATGTTCACGTGCTGTTCAAGTTGATAGTTCAGGCTTTGAATACATTAATGGAACATGTATCATACTAAGGAACAACAAATGTTTTATCAAGCTTTATGATAAACTTTGACTCAACCATCTTTAATAAGTAAGCAATACTCAACATGGCCTGAGGACCAAATCTGGCCCCCAATAGGGTGCTGGGTGGCCTAATTCACAATAAAAATAAACTAAGTCACACAGGGAATTGTTTTGGTACTTTTAACATACATAAGGTGCCAGAGTGCAAAAAAAGCATCAAAATAGAGCTTGTTTATCAAAAAAAGTGCCAGTGGAGGATCCCTCGCCCCCGATAGAGCTCCTAGCTAAGCCCCTGATGTCTTAAAATCCTAGAAACGCCCCTGCATCCTAGAAACAAACATGTATGAGGCTTCTGCGACTGGCCCCTGGCCTTCTGTCATTTTGCAAAGTGTCTCTCAAGGCAAGCAAATTGAGTATCCTGGTCCTACACGCTTGGCACACAGGAGAAGTTTCAGTTCTCCAACCTCATCGATCGAAGCTACAAAAAAATCAGTTCAAGGTGCACACAGTTTAATATATTCAGCGTCATGTATATGTTTGGCTATGTTGCTCAGTTAGTTTGCTGTCACTGTCAAGTATCTGGTTAGTCACTCATTCTACAGCAGAAAATGGCACTTCAGAATAAAAGCTCTGTGCTGGAAATTTACTGCACTTTAAAAAAAAAAAAAAAGTGTGTTTTTTGAGCCCAGTCTCACTCAAAAGGCATCAAAATCCAGCACTTGGGCAGTGACTTGTGATGTCAGAAACCAACAAAAGAAGGCATCCTTTAACATCAGCCATTATAGTTTAGCAGTGTCTGGTGGTGTCAGGGGGACAAGGACGAAAGTTAAGGTGGCAAAAATCCGTGTGGTGCAGGTGGGAGAGGTGGTGAATGGGTCCAACAAACACCGACTTTCACCTGAGAGAGCGATGTTCGCGTCCTGTAAGATTCTAAAGCCAAACACTGTTCTTTTCTCCTAAACCTAACCATGTGTTTGTTGTTGAAAGGAAAAAAAGTCAATTAGCGGTGTTGTACCAACGTAGTGCGTTTATTGTGAAAGAGACTGTATGTATCTTGAAAGAAGAGAATTTGACACAGTGTCCCAGAACGTCAACAACCAACGCACCCGGGGTACCTTGCACGTCACATGTGGACGTGGAAAGGCCATGACGAAGCACATTAATATGTGAGAGATTGTGTTGGTTTTTTACAAACTGTTCGCCAGTCACTTGCGGTCCATTCAGAAGGGACCCGTGACCCACTTTCGGACCGTGATCCACCAATTCGGAACCACTGCACTAGAAATAAAGTTTCATAAATTTTAACTCAAACATTCAATTGCAATAAACGATCAATAAAGTAGTTACCATTAACCAGTGGTAACAAAAAAACAATTATCCACTGATAAGGTGTTTTAGTGTGCTCAAAAAATCTTTACTAAAACAACCTGAAAACACAAGATGTTAAATGGCTGTTTTGAACAAGCGTTTCCTGGCAATCACTCATAATATGAGTAAATGAGAGTAATGCAGATGTTACTGTAGTTGCCAGAATATTGTTTGTCAAGGTTTCATAAATAAGTGATGATCATCAAAAGTGTAAATCGTTTTAATTTTAAATTTTAGGGAGTACTACTGCCTGAGTGCTCAACATTTAACACTTAACACTTCATAATATTTTGTAATGGTTATAGTTTATGGTTGCTGTAACTGTTAGTTTGCTCACGATATACATGTATATACATTTCCATATTTGTACAATGTTAACTCATAAACTTTCACAAAAAAACACATCCTGTGTGGTTTGTTATTCGGGTGGCCACGGTGCACTTTTCACACTCCTCAGCTGAGCAGAGATGGATGAAATGATTAACAGGGAAGCTGGCCGCTCCAAAAACACGTTCATAACTCACTGTGAACCACGTCCATGTTGTAATGGAAACACTGGAGATGAAACTGATTCCTGTCACTGATCAGAGTGTTGCTGTGCAGAGAAACATACTCTCTGTAAATCACTGAAGTCAGCTGGAAGAGTATCAGTGTTGGCCGGCTCACACACACACACACTCGCACACTTGCACAGGGCATGTCCAGTATAACAGAAGCGTCAGCATGCAGAGGAGTTGATGTGATTACTGTCCTGCTGTCTTGGGGCTGATGAACAATAAGATTATGGTTTTTGAAACATAAAAATGAAATTAAAACAGGATATCTGGAAGGTATTTAAAGCTGTGAGCGCTGGCTCTCAACCTTAGCAGCTAATCTCTCACTGTGTTTAATGAAGCTGGCGGCTATTCAGTCATGAATGTTTCACAGATGTGTCATATGCTCATTATGAGTGAGCGATGGAAACCTTTCCAGGAAGGCAGAGTCGTAGAAACCCAGTCTCTCCCCCTGAATGGTGTGTGTGTGTGTGTGTGTGTGTGTGTGTGTGTGTGTGTGTGTGTGTGTGTTTGGGCATTAGGATTGCCTGTGAACGATGTGATTTAATTTCAGTCTGGTCAGTAGTTTTCAGAAATTGTAAGGGGTGAATACGGGTGAAGTGGGACACTTTCTGGTAATTTACCATCTGCGTCATTTTTAATTATGATCTATTATCCAGCACTTATGATACAATTCTAAATAGCAGAGCTCACCATGCTTAACAGGAGACAGAAAGAAACTTAAGTCCAGGTAAAGCAAAAATAAATGTGCGTGGCTGTGTGGCAGCATTTCATTCTCATTGTTGAGTTGGTGACCCCTGCCCTGTACTTCGTTCAAACATAAAATCTCTATTTATTTATTTATTTACGTATTTATTTTATACTTTATTTTTTCAAGCCCATTTTCATATGTACAGCTTATTTGCTTTTCAAATCATTACAAAGAAATATTGATATTTGCTTTTTTTCCTGTTTGCCTTAAAGAATTTCATATACTTTGCTCATCATGTTTTTGTGTTTTCCATTATATGATGAATATCCCGTGTGTTCTTTATGTTTACTTTTTAAATAACTTCTTATTTGTAGATAGAAGAAGAGTCAATCTCATTTTTCCCTGAACATTTGCCACAATCGACTTTAAATGCATTGTATAGAAGTTTTTCTAAAGATAGAAGAGAGAGCACCTCCTTTAACCACTGTAAGAATGATGGGGCTTTATTTGGCTTCCAGTTAAAAAGAATACGTCTGCGAGCCACCAGTGAGGCAGATGTTATGGCATTCATCTGCAGAGTTGTGACCTTGCAATTTGGGGGGGAGGGATACCAAAATGGTGATGTGAAAATCAGGTTCATTTTTTTAATTATTATTAATTATTATTATTGATTTTATAATATTTCCTCCCAAACTTCTGTTTGGTATGCATTTTCAATTTTTCCTAGTTATTTGGGATCAGTCGGACCTGATAAGTAAAATAAACTAAATATTGTCGACAATAACAATATCACATTGTCCTCAAATAAGATGATAATCAAGTCTCAGTGTCCTCAAACGAGACAACAATAAAGTCCCAATGTCCTCAAACAAGATGATAATAAAGTCCCTATATCCTCAAACAAGACGATAATAAATTTCCACTGTCTTCAAACGAGACTATGTGCCAATGTCCTCAAATGCGACTACATCCCAGTGTCCTCAAACGAAACAATAATAAAGTCTCAATGTCCTCAAACAAGACGATAATCCCAATGTCCTAAAATGCGACTACATCCCAGTGTCCTCAAACGAGACGACAATAAAGTCCCAATGTCCTCAAACAAGACGATAATAAAGTCCCAATGTCCTCAAACAAGACGATAATAAAGTCCCAATGTCCTCAAACAAGACGATAATAAAGTCCCAACGTCCTCAAACAAGACAACAATAAAGTCCCAATGTCCTCAAACCAGATGACAATAAATTCTCAACATCCTCAAACAAGATGATACTAAAGTCCCAGTGTCCTCATACGAGACAATAATAAAGTCCCAATGTCCTCAAACAAGACGATAATAAAGTCCCAGTGTCCTCATACGAGACGACAATAGAGTCCCAATGTCTTTAAATGAGTACATCCTAATTTACAGCATCTTAGCTTGTTATTGTTGCTAAAATTGGTCAGATTTGTTGCCATATCAAACTACAAACATTATTAATCATAAACAAGTTTCAATCTTGTCCACTTTTGTGTCGGGTTTAGACGGAGAGATGGCGGCCATCTTGTTTTTACATGGATTAATGTATTGTGCTCTTACTACCACTAGATGGCACAAAAAAGTGTTCATGGACAAGGACAACAGGTCTAAGTTAAGCAAAATGAAGTATGAGGTCCAGTAAATCCAAACTGTGGACTCCAGGTGAGGTGCAGTTAGATACTCATTAGGTGACTCCCTCTGGCAGGCTGCTGACACACTGAGGATCATCCTCACTCTCTCACATTAGCATTCAACATGACACTGAAAAAATATCACTGACTTGTCTACAGCGCTAATGTTCCCAAAAAAATTTGAGCACAGAACCAAAAAGCCACCCTCTTCTGCTTAAACTCAGAGGCTGACTTAAAAGAGATCTGATGAAGCATGAAATCTGAACCGTGACCTTCCAGCTGGCTCAGAGACAGAGATGACCTTCAGCCAGTGGTGCTGCCTGCAGGACTGTGTGGTTCTATTGTCAGCAGCAACACAGCTAAAGCGGTCCATTCATTTGTTAAGGAGTCACATTTAAGTCTTTTTTTTAATTGTACGTCATTAGAAATTTGGTGCAAAGACATAAAGAAGCTTCGTATCAAGGGGACATTAACTGGATTAGAGAAGTTAAGCTCAAAATTGACCCGAGTAGTTAAAGGAGCTGACGTGACTCATTCTTGCCTTGACCTTTGGAAAAGCTGATGTCAGAGTTTTGTTGTTTTGTTTGTTGATGCAGGCAGACACAGACCCTGCAGTCTACAGCTGTGCGATCTGACAGAGAACCTCAGACCACATTCTGGTTCTGGGTCGCTGTCAGGAAACCCAAACATCTCAGTCACTCCGGCATTCTTGAAATTTATTACAGAAAAATGTTAAACATATGAGCTCACCATGTGGCCGTCTTCATTATCATCTTAACGACTGAAGGAAACAGGCTAATGCTGTGTCTTAAAGTAGATACTTAGTAAGTTCCAGCGGTGGATGACGTACCTGAAGACATACTTGAGTTAAAGTAGAGAGATTTTACCAGGAAACTACTTTGGTAAAAGTTCAGGTCACCTATTCAAATATTACTTAAAGTTCTAAAGTATCTGTGGCCGGTTGCACAAAACACCCTAAGTTAAGATTTTCCTTAAGGTCTCAGTTAGGGTTGCACAAAACACTCTTAAATCTTCTCCTTAAGGTTTCCTTAAATCATTCACTTAAGTGTTTATGGTTTTCTCCTTGTCTTGGTCTTATACTTATATTAAGAAATTCCTGGACAATTGCACAAAAGACCTTAGCAACCAAAGCAATCTAAAACAAAACTTAAGGTACCTCTGACGTTATCTTAACTGCAACATGATGGAGTTTATGGTGATAAGTGAAAAAACTAACACACCCTGGGGAGACAGTGCTGCGACCAGGAGAACCCAGCGGACATACTTTTGATTTTATACTTTAGAGTTGAATTAATTAATTTTTGTTGGGATTTTCCTACATTTGTTTTCTGTTTACTGGTATTTGAGGCTCAGATTTACTTTGTAGTCTGTACTTTCTATGATTGTATTCCTCCAGAAGTTTAATCTTTTACTCTTCTGACCAATATGGTTTACTTGTCTTCTGCCATTTTTTCACTATCTCAGTATAAGCCAGCTTTGTGAGTTTGATAACAGGCATCACAAGCTGTAAAATCAATCATCATTTTTTCTTGAAGGAAAACTTTTAAGGGATTCTGTGCACCTGTCCAAGTGTCTCAGCTAAGGAGAAATTAAGCCTTAAGTATCATAACCAGACATCCCTTTCCCCAGCAACACTTTCCAGCTCCTCCTGTGGGACCCCAAGTTGTTTCCAGGCCAGATGAGAGATGTAATCCCTCCAGCGTGTTCTGGGTCTGCCCCGGGCCTCCTACCAGTGGGACGTGCCCGGAACACCTCCAACAAGAGGCACCCAGGAGGCATCCTGATCAGATGCCCGAACCACGTCAACTGACCTCTTTGGATGTGGAGGAGCAGTGGCTCTACTCTGAGCTCCCTCTGAATGCCCGAGCTCCTTACCCTATCTCTAAGACTGAGCCCGCATCACTGCAGAAGTTGCACCAAACTACCGATCCTTCTCACACTTCATTCTACCCTCACTTGTAAACAAGACCCCGAGATACTTACTTCCTCCCTTGAGGCATTAGCTCTCCCCCAACCTGGAGGGGGGAATCCATCAGTGGCTAGGACCACTGATTCACAAAACCTTCTGATTTTATTTTGTAGCAGCAAAGGCATGAAAATGCTTAGGACATAGAAATATATAGATACTGCAGTACAATACTTTGACTTTTACTTTTCCAATGCATAGAAATGTATTGGAGTACATTTTATTCAGAGGATTTAGTAGAGTAAAAGTGAAAGCTGACAAAAATATAAAAACTCAAGTAAAGTACAGATACTCCCAAAAATACTTAAATATTGTAACAAATCATCATTACATTGTTACAATATTTAAGTATTTCTTAAATGACTTCCTTCAAAGTCAGTACAAGCCATGTAAACCTAAAGAAGCTGCAGGACTCTGGATTAGTGACCCTTTTTGTACTTTGCACCTTCTCGGCAGCGTTTTATTTCCACCTTATGTTGCAGGAAAGATTACCTTCCATCCAATGAGCTCTTATTTTCCACATTCTTCCTGTAACAGATTTAATGACAGCCCAAGCACATCCGAGCATCAGTCACTTGTTGCACTGAAACAAAGATGTACTCCTGAGGCGGTGTTTCCTTTCCAGGCTGTGTACCACCTCCAACACGCTCTATCAACTTTAACTTTCTCAGATTAGCTCTTGAATGCTCCTCCTTGACGTCACTCCCTTTAAATCCCATTCCCTCATCAGTCTGGATCGGATTGGCAGTGGCTGCGTTACTGCTTGTGACGCCGTCTTTTTGGGACAGCTGGCAACATTTACTTCAGTGAGAGAGACTGATGGGCTGTTTTGGCTCAGTGGGGGGAACAGAGCTGAAATCTTTGGTTCCAAACTCAGACGGATGTTTTCAAATTGTATGTTAAACTTATTATATACCAGCAGAGCTGTCAACCTAACTGTGATTAAATGTTAAATTACATACTGTAATGGATACGATGCAAAGGCAGCATGAAAGCAAACAAAGTGAGTGGAAAGAGCAGAGGCAGGTTCACTCCAGGTGACGTGAACTGAGGAGACACATCTGCTCAAATTGAAAATGTTTCAAGTTCCACTGAAAAATTTTCATGACATGAAAAAGTTGTAAGACTCAACCAGACTACATTTCAGTTAAGGATGTCAGTTTAATATGAATAATTTATTATAGATTTACATGACTGTAAAGGAAAATTTGAGTGGTTAATTAATTTAAGCATATTTTTATTAAGATGAAGCCAAGAAAAAAAATTTTTTTCTCTGCCTGCCGCTGTCTTTGGTGTTATGACCGACAGAGGGCACCAAAAAATGTTGAAATTCTTTTAAAGGTACCTTGTGGAGTTTTTGACCATTAGTTGTGTTATGGAGTAACTTTTTGATTCTTGGGTTCCCACCATAACAGGATTTGGTTAGACTGCTGGAGTTTAAGGGGTGTAGTGCATCACCTGCAGCTCTTCATCTAACAGCTCACTGTGGCTGCTCCTGAAAATCAAATCTTCATGACAAACACATCTTTTTCCTCTGACTGCTTCACAGAACCCCCCCCCAAGACATGTTGGCAAAAATTGAATTTAAGTATGTTTTTTTTGGTGTGTAATCACCTTAAAATAAGAATTGTGTATTCGTTACCTTAGGGGGGTTCTCCTCATAGACTGTATAAATATTGGACGAAGATACCGTGACATCACCCATTGGTTTGTGGGATGCCTTTTTGAAGCCTTGAGTTTGGAATTTTGGCTGTCGCTATATTGGGGGTTTTTTGGAGCCAGAAGTGACCATGTTTGGACAAGAGACTGAAGGTGTGGAGGAGCGAGGGTGTGATCTGACTTATAAGCCCCTTTTACACTGCCAGATTTTCGGCAAATTTTGGGCCGTTTTGCCGGCAAGCTGCGAGTGTTTAGACACACAGAGCCGGATTGGCGAGTTGATGCCCAATTTTCCGCCGCACAGGGGTAAACATACTGAAAAAGAACAAGGCGCCCTTCCGCCACGGAAGGAGCTGTTGATGACGTCGCATGTGCGACCCACTGGTGGTGGATAAACAGGAAACAGCTGATAGCAGGAATTAGCGAGCAGCTAGTAGCAAGAGAAACGCAAACCTGACAGACACTGTAAAGATGAGCAACTGGTGAGACAAGGAATTGCACGCCCTCCTTGCCTTCGCAAATGAAGAGGCCATCAGATGATGGGGCGGTGAAGGACAGACCGACTTATGAGAGAATCACCGAAGGACTGACCAGCCGCGGCTTCCCTCCCACGTCACTGTTTACGTCACATGCTGAGCTACATGTTTTGTTACTTGCTCACGCCCTCCATTGCGCCGAAAAAGGCGCATTCTGTATAAACAAAAGTAGGTAGGTGGCATTTTGCTGCACTCCCCGATTTTGTTTTTATACTGCCAATGCTGACAAAAGACTGATTGGGTTTTCCTGCAAATTTGCACAGCTCCTGTTTAAAAAGGGCTACGTTGTGGTGAGGCCTTGCAGACAGCCTGTCACTCAAGCAGCCCCGCCCTTACGTATGCGTGACCTTGGGCCTTAAACAGGAGCTATAAAAAATGTATCTCCTCCGTACAGTCATGAATGCTAAAATAGTCTGAAGAGACCAAAACCGTCTTTTTTGTTCCAGGCTGTAAACAGAGAGAGAGAGTTAGATACAGTGTGTCATTTTTTTATAAAACATGGCAACCATTCATGTCCTATTTATGGCCTAAAATGTTTGTATGTATGTATAGATACATGTTCATAATTGGTTGGACAAACAACATGTGTGTACTCTTATTATATACATATGTACAGACATCTATTCTGTGGTTGGTGCTGAAGTACAGTACTTGCTGGTCACACTGCCTTTAAGAGCTTTTTTTATTTTTGTATTGTTCATTTTTGAGGGTGGGTGACTTTTGTTTGTGTTGCTTGCCATAAAACCTAAAAATTTTTTTTCAAAAGTATATTTTACTTCAGTACATTTACAGATTGAAAATCTGTAAACTGCTGTGAATATTACCCAAAAATGATTAAATGTAGGCATGTTGATGATCAACTTATTAGATAAATAAGGAGAGCAGGCCTAAAGCTGCAAATCAAGGAGCTTTCAGACATTACATGTTCACACAGGACAATAGCACATTGTGTGTATTGTGTGTGTTTTTGAACTGAACACCTCCTCTGGGGGAAATACTGGAGAAAGTGTTGAAGTTGGCGGACCGGGGGCGGCGGCTCTGTCCGTCACCATCAGCCTCTTGTGGAGCTGTTACAACAGTCAGACTGTGTTAAGTGCTGTGGGAGTGTAGCCGTGGCAACCGTTTTGTGGAGTGTTTGTGAGTGTTTCAAGGTCCCATGGGATTTGGGGGGGTGGGCGAGCGAGAACGAAAACAGTGTGTGTGCATGAGAGAGAGAAAGAGAGAGAGTGTAAATCAGTGTTGGCTGGAAATGCCTGTGTGACCTAATGCACATCTGTGTGTGTTGGACTGATATCTGGGGAGAGTTTTTAAAGAGGAAAGTTCTGTCTTTGTGTTCAGAGCACTGAGTCTCTTATCTGAGTGTGTAAATACAAACAAACAAACAAACAGCAACGTGGGTGGCAGTGAGCCCTGATGATGCTCTGACAGTGGTGACACTCAGTATTTGGAGCTGGACGGAGCAGAGCGGCTCGTCGCCTCCTGCAGCTGCTCCTGTTCTGAGCTGCCATATCTTATTCATAACCCGTTGCACAGTAACCAGATCCAACAGAACTAATTATTCCTTCAGCCTCGTTCTCAGGCTGCTGCTCACATCTGAGTTTGATACACAACGGCTCCTGCTCTGATCTCAAGTTCCTATTTCACATCAGTTATCTGATGGTTTTATACAGACTGATGATGTTATTTTAATTTGTGTTAACCAGACTCATAAAAGATGCATTCCAGGTGCCATGAAGATGCACAATAACTTACAGTTCTTATTTCATTTTTACATTGTTTTGTGAAATTCCTTTAAAATTAACATTTGTATTTTATTATCACTGTCTTAACCCTACAGATATGATTGTATGATACTAATGGATCCTGCAGGTTTCTTTTGTTTTCTGCTTGTTTCTTGCAACAAATGTCCTTGGCTAAATGCAAGTGTTGCAATCTGCAGAATCTGTGAGAAGAAGAAGATATATTTTATCAATCCCAAAGGAGAAATTCAATTTTTTCACTTTGTTATCATATACTGTACACACAGGCCTGAAATATACACATGCACAAACAGGACCCATACATGCATTAAGTGCAGGGATGTCAGGGTGGGGGGCCTGCCCATGGGCGGGTGCCCTGGGCAGTTGGGTGATCGGTACCAAGTCCCTATGGACTGAGCTTCTGTCACCCCAAATACACCAATGTTTGCAGTAATTGCTCTTACTGTTGTAAACACAACATTTAAACCTGGCCCCTCCTCCCCACACTGCTTTTCCATACACTGCAAGTCATTGTGGGGATATCACATTGGTTGTAGTGGAATAGCCGATACTTTAGCAAACTAACTAAGCTAACCGCCAGCACCTACCTGTCCAACATCCTCATACTCTCCTTCTGTGCTCGTCAGCAAAACTGAAAGTCAGCCCCAGATTCACTCTTTTGAATGAGCTTTGTGCACTTGTTGTTTCGTTCTGCTTTATTTGCTTTGTTTCTGTGTTGTGTCTGCAATTTTTTGTAGCTTCCACTTGAGGACCAGACACACTAACCTGACATCAAAGAACTAACGACAACAGACACTGCACGACTGTTGCATTGTCTCATGTCACCTTTGTCTCAGCCAAAGAGTTGCGTTTGATTACACCTCAAAAGACTACAGCCAGTGGCCAACTAACACATTTATTCTGCGCCTTTATACCAGCAGGCGGCTTTGGGCTGCATTTGTCATTAAAAAAGGAAACGGGAAGAATGATAGGACTGATTCAAGATGCTAGATAGCAAGTTAGCATGCTAGCAACCCAATGTTTCTGCTAAGGAGTTCAGTGGCTAAAAAATATGACCTTACCTAATATCACAAGTTTATTTTGATCTCACGCCTTCTTCGCTTTAGTCGTTTGTTTGCTGTCCTCACCGCTAATTAGAGTGATTTCACTCACGGACGGACTCTACCATCTCCGACACCAATCCATCGTGCTGGATTGGCCAAGAAAAAGCTGACAGACGCTCACCAACAGCCCGATATCGACCAACTGCAGACAGTCGGCTTGGTGTGTCAGGGCCTTTGGATGCATGCTTCTACAGTCTAACGCCTGGTTGTCTCAACCTCACCTGCGCGCTGTGCCCAGAAAAATAAATAAATAGATGAGAAGAAAATAAGAAATTCCAGGCAGAGGGCAGAGTCTCTGCAAAATAATACATCGCCACACACTTCTGGTGCGTCTTTAGTGATGAATGAGAGGGATTGCTTTAGCATGAGTCTTTAATTTCTTTCAAGGAAAGTCCTGCATAGCATACCTTGAACTGTTTATTAAGGATATTTATGCTGCCTATTATTTCACTAAGGGTATCAACTATAGTAACATTCAGTACGTTTACATGCACAGTTCAATTCCACTTTTAATCGGAATGAAAGGCCATTCCGATTAAAAGTGGTCATGTAAACGGTCATTCCGATTGAAAATTAAATCCGATTAAAGGGGGTGGTTTAATCTGTTTGTCATTCCGAATGAAAGAATTTTGTGTGCATGTATACACTCATTCCTCTTTAAATTCATTCCGGTCTTTCTGCGCATGCTCGTTTCCTTGCCCTTCTGGCCCGATGACGTATATAGCGCGCATAGCAACGGGCTGCATAGCAACAGGCTGAGATAGAGGAGTCGGACTTGTTGCACTCACCGGTTTCCATTTGCCAAAGCATGGTCTTCTATCTCCCTTCTTCGACCTTCTACCTCCCTTCTCCTTCTCAACAGACGAAGCATTAGCAGAACAAGATTGTTGTCGTACTGCTGCTTTAAGAATATAAGCAAAACATGCCCGAAAAAGGCACTAGGAACGGCATCGTCAAACATCTTGTTATCCGGAGCGAGGACTACAGTGTTTTCTTCTGGTAAACACGTAACATCCGCCCGCCCCCTATCCAATCAGAAACCTTCCCTGCCCCAAACCTTACGCAGACCTGAATAAAGGCAATTGAACTGATCTCCCATGTAAACCCTCATTCGGAATGAATATTTCCCATGTAAACTACCTGGAAACACTTTAATTCCGAATGATAACCGTAACCATTAATAGAGTATATTCTATCAACTGAAACATAGATGAGAAAAACAGAAAGCACAGAAACGGTCCAATTTTGTCTCACGTGTGCACATTGACTCAAACTGGTGACCTTAAGTTGTTTTTAAAATGTTATATCCATAGTTGACTGCCTGATTCGACACTTCCAGGTTTTTTCTCCGCTATTTGGAACTCAACAGAAAACAAAAAAGCAAATCAGCTACCAAGTATCAACTTCAACATTCTACATATTGCTGCCGACTGACGAGCCAGCAGTGATCATTAGGCTGTTTAAATGATGTAACCGATGCAAAATATATCACTCAACCATCAGGACTCTGTGTATTTTAGAGAGATTTACTGGTAAATTAATGAAAATTAATACATTATCTGGGAAAAACAGAAATATTTAAAACACAGAGAGTGACAAGAGGAATTTATTTTGTTTCCTGTAACAGGCTGGGCTCTCTGAATGACTGTAAACACAGACGTACGCTCGCTGCCTCTCACTGTGTTACTCCCCTCACAAACAGTACACATGCATACAATATTGTCACTGATCCACTGTTATGATATCATCTTACTTTCCCCCTTGGGTGAGTCACATGACCCCTGTTAGGGTGAGAGAGGGAGGGTCAAAACACTTCAATGAAAACCACATGGAGGGAGGAGAGAGCTGCGACCAAGCAGAGAGAGGAGAGAGAGAGGGGCCAACGTGAACCACAGAGACACACGAAGAAGAACAAGAGAGCAGCTGTAGGAAAAGATCTGAGCCTCCAGGACCAGAACCAAAGGTCAGACCCGGGAGCAGAGGCTACACGACGACCAGAACCAGAATCAGGACCACAGACCAGGAGCAGCCCAGTCCACCATGTCAGAGTCCATCAGGAGAAAAAGCTCCAGCAGACAGCTCCTGCAGAACCTCATCAGGTGAGAGGACAAAAATACTTTTAACATATTACAATGTTTATTTATTTACTTGTACCTGCAGGATAAAATTAGTTTATTCTGTTATGATACGTTATTGTCACTACTCTAAAGTATTTTACTTTATTATTCTACTTTTATTTTACTTTTACTCTTTAGTCTTTACTCCTAACCCAGCAGCACATGAAATATTTAAATAAACTGTCTCGACCAGACATTAAAATTAAAATGCAGTAATACAATTATTTATTATAAAATAACACTGACAGGGGCCATTTTGCCTGCAGAAGGAGGACTTTATTTTTGTTATTTCAGGAACATTTCTTCTTGCAACATCTATTAACTTTTTCTTATGAAATATTTTTTTCCCGTATGATGCTTGACTCTGTCTTTCTGTCTTTCTATCCAGTTTTGAATGCAGTAGTTTTATTTGTACTACAGTGTAGATTTGATACTTTTACTGAAGTAAAACATCAGACTGAATATGATCATATATTGATATTAATATTTCAGGACTAGAATAAACCACAAAGAAAAACGGTTTATGTTCATAAAAGCACATTGCAAGAACTCAAACAGTTTCTCCTCGCTTTTTATAATGTGTGTCATGGTTGCAGTTATAAAATTTATTTCATTTCAGAGATATTAAGGCGTAATGAGAAGTATGTTTTTTATGGTGTGTGGCTTTGACTGAGCTTCTCACAGTTATCTGTGGTGGTCGTCATTTGCTCTTCCCACCTCTACCTCCACCCAGCATCCGTCACTTTTGCCTGGACTTAGATATTTTGTCTTACTGAAAACACCAAGATGACATCAAGTGGTGAACCCAAATTCCAGGCTCACATTTATTCTAATTATTGTAAGTGGGGGATTATTGCAGGATGGCTTGCTTTCATCTGTACTTCAATTTTAAATTAAGTGTCTCTGAAGAGAAGAGAAGAGAAATTTGTCATACAGCTAGATTACGAATACACACAGAGCACACAAATTTGAACACAAATAATTTTATAATGTGTAACAAACTTTATTAAAATATGTAAAACATTGTGCTGAAAGCCTCAACACAAGCTCACTTTAATGTACAGTTGTGATAGAATGACATAAAACATGAAGCACATCCACCTATCATCATTCAAACTAGTCATCAGTGGTTAAAATAAGATCACCATCATCACCCACCAATATGATATGGAAGTCTGATCATCAGCGGACTTGTCCTGACCACTTTACAGTTTAATTGCATGATCTACAAACTGTAGACTGCAGGAAATCTGACAGTAGTGTCCGTGCTGTCAGTCATATTTACGCCTTCTTACTTTCTTTGTAAATCACTGACACAAGAAAATCCAAATTAGGAAAAGCAGTTGAGCTCAAGTTTGGTTTGAAAAAAAGGCAACGTCGACAGCAAAGTGTGATAAACTGAGAGCATGTTTTTGTTGAAGTCTTAACATCTCAGGACAAATATTTCAGTTTAATCGTGACACACATTATAACAAGTAAAGTCACTTTCTGAAAGCTGAAAGCTGAGTACAATCAGAGATGGGTGTAGTAGCCATTAGAAGATTGAATATTTAAAGCATTTCTTCATTAGCCTCAGTATCACCATGTAGTGGCTGCAGATAATGAGGGGTATACTGCGTTCTCAGAAAGAGAACAATAAGGGACCTAGAATCAAACCATGTGGAACACCAAACAAAAGATGAGCAGAGAACAAAGTCTCCTATCCATTTGAGACCATTTCAAAGGCTGTGGCCAACACCTGTTGTCAGAGGTGATTGTAGTGAATGCTGCAGTTTAAAGGAATACTTCACTCACAAAAAATGATAATTAGTATGTTAATTACTCACTGTATGTAAAAAAAAAAAATTTTTTTTCACAAATTAAAGGTGAGAAGTGGTGAGTTATTGATATACAGATGGTCATTTTGCAGGTGAAGTATTCTTTTAAGAACTGCTAAAATACGTTGAATGCCACAAGTAATTATCAATGGTATATGACATATGCCTGCAAAGTACACCGATAACATTTATTTTCACAGAATGTGTTGGTTTTTCCAAAGTTATTTGGTTTCCAAATCCTCACACCAACCTCTAATGAATCAAGCGGTGTTACTCATGAACCACTAATGTGATTGGCTGGTAGTATTTCACCTGATGTACCATTCTTTATCTAAGACCATATCTAACAGTATAAAAACCTGATGCAGAAAAACTCAACACTGATATCATTAGTTTTTCCAATTATGACGGAATTCAAAGCCATGAGCAGAATTAGCTTCATACTTAAATCGCACTTAAAAACCATCAAGACACTTCTGCTTTCATTTTTCTTTACTCCACCACATTTATTTGACCGTTGTGGTTACTACTAGGGAAGCACGATAATATCGGCACGCCATCTGTATTGGCCAATATCAGCTTGAAAATGAAAAATCGGAATCTGCCAACATGCTTTATCTTATTTTGCACAATGGAATGAATATTACATACATTGTAAAGTATTGTATTTCATGTCTCCATCTGCTGATGGGCCATCACGATAACAGTATCCATTCATAATATGATGTTAATTGCACTACAGAAGAGACTTGATGATGACTAAAATTAGCTTGGGAAAAGTGGATATATCTATCGGTATCGGTTATCGGCCAAATGAGTTGTTACATATCGGCATATTGGATTTCGGCAAAAAATCCAATATTGTGCATCTCTATTTCTACTTATGTTGCAGATGGATATTTAAAAAAAACCTATGCATCCATCAGTATATAAAATATTTGAATTAAAAGTACCTTGACCAGATTGATGTTAGACTAGGGTTTACATGTAAATGCATTGTATACTAATATAATATGATGCACAATAAGTAAATTTACTTTTGATACATTAGGAGATATTTTCTTGTGCTGCAGTGACAGTTGATTTCTTCTGTCTTTTATTAATACCATACTTTAATCGCACTGAATAACATCTATTAAATCCACCCAAGAACAAGGCAGTGTACCCTGGAAAGACTGGACGTTGCCTCGGTAACATCTAATAGGGATCCAAATCAACAATAAACAATTTCGTTTTCCATAATACTCCCCCTTTTGAAGGATAATGGAGGCTCGATCATTCCTGTATCATCATAATCAGTTTTAATTCGATCATCTTTAATCATATCCTTTTGTTCTCTTTTGTACCCCGTCGCTCTTCAGCTCTTTATTGACCTCGTTTGGCCGCTCAACACAGTCGACTCTGATTTATCTCCTCTAACAGGCACCAGGAGCCTAATTTAATGTGCTGTTTTTTTGTATTTGCATCTAACTACTGTTCCTTGTTGTCAGTGAGTTTCTTGTTTCCTCAGTGATCGGTGGAACATTGCTGTTCATACATTGTGACTTCACTGAAAATGACACTGAGCTCTGAGTTCAATGGCTTCTTTTATAGTTGCAACTTCCTTAATGGCCATGACATCATCTGGCAGAGTCCTGAACCCCCTCCTGCTCAACTACACACACACACACACACACACACACACACACAAAGAAAATGCAGTTCCCCAGGCCTCCATTGCCTCATTGTGTAAATGGTGGAAAAAGTGATGCGTATCGGACAGATTTCCTCCATAATTTGCTCGTTTCACATTTATGCTTCACAGCATCGTGTTAAATGTCCCAGCAGACTCTGGAGATACCTGGAAGTACAGATTGTCCTGCAGAGACAATACCTTGTAACGGCAGTTATTCACCATGTGAATAAAGCAGAGCAGACATGCCTCATCTACAACAACAACAGTTAGTGATTTCCTATTTAACACTTCATGCTGTTGATAGAAGGCAGTGACTTGTTGCCCTCAGCGGTGATCTGGACATGTCATCTGTCATCACTGTACAGCAGATAGTTTTCCAGCTTTGCTTTCGGAGATATTATGGAGCTCTCAAAGTCAAAGATGCTAGCTTTTTTTATTTTGTGCACATAGGCGGCCAGGTCTCTTAGAAAGTCTGTATATGTAGTCCTAAATTGTTTTGCCAATTAGGCTGTGGAGTCAAACGTAATCGCTGGATGATGTTCAGAGTCTATGTGTTTTTGAGTGAATGAAAAGCTACAGCTATCTACCACACGTGAGTCACAAAGAGGTGGTCAGGGTGGATGGAGGGCGTATAAAGCTCAGGACTTAAACTACAGAGTGCATCCAGAATCCCGTCTGAGGTTAGGTTTGGCAACAAAAGTGCTTTGGTTAAGTTAGGAAGGGATTGGGGTTTATATTAAATAATTAATAAATATGTTGTGTGTGAAGTCACTGCTGACTTTTTCTGTATTAAGCTAGACTATAATCTTTCCCTAACTTTAATGATGTCAGTGCCTAAACCTCATCATAAAAAGTTAACAATGCTGTACTCTATATGAGCTGATGTAGTATTACAAGATCAGATTTTTTGGCAGAAAATAATGATAAATGCAGCCCAGTCACCAAAGTAAAATGTTGGCATTGTACATTTCTGCAAACCACATTTACACTTTAACATTTGTATGTTTCATAACATAGATCAGATTATATGTGCATGAGCTGATATTCTCATCAGGATGAGGAGGAGATGGTGAATAAGGTGACACCATGCGGCAACCTTAGAGGCTGGAAATTGAAGTGCCAAACACTGCAGTTCCTCAGATGGCCACTTGAGGCTGGCTCCAAAATAGTAAATCCCTATAGACCCCGCCCCCCATGTTAAAATGCCACACTTTACAGCAGAAATAAACAGTTTTGCTCACTATAGCTAATTTCAACATTCATGACAACTGTACAGGAGGTAAATATTTATATAACGTCTCTGTTAGCATTTATTGAGGCCCAAAGTTACACATATTTAAGGGCGGTGGCCACTTGAGTGACAGGTTGACTGTGAGGCGTCGCCACAATCTGTCAATCAGATCCTGCCCTCGGTCCTTTACAGCTCCAGCCTCTCGTCCTAATATGGTCACCTCTGGCTCCAAAACAACCAAAATAGTAATGGCCAAAATGCCAAACTCAAGGCTTTAAAATGCAATCCACAAACCAATGGGTGATGTCATGGTAGCTACGTCCATTACTTATACAGTCTATGGGCGACACATTGGCATGATGGCTGCCAAGCAACAGACATCAACTGACCACTGTTCGAGACCAACAAGAGTCTGGGACATTTCCAGTTGTGTTTGTTTCAACCAAACTCTGTATTTTAAGCCAAAACATGATCTTTTACCAACCCTAACCAAGTGTTTTTTGTGTCTAAACCTAACCATACATTAACCAAAGTGTGGTCACAACATAAAAATGAAACAAACATAAAGAAACAAAGTTTCAACATATGTTGTTTGCAGAAATATACAATGCCAAAATTTATTGGGTTGAAATATGTTGTCAGTGAAAATTTTACTTATATGTTTAGTATGAACATTTTGTGACTTGCCTGATGTGTTAATTAACAACATTTCTTCATTATGTTAACAGAAAACACAATTTATTTTTCAAATTTCCTGTCACAAATTTGTTGTATACAGAGAAAGGGGGACACAAGATTTTATCTGCACAAGTTATCTTGTTGCACAAAATCACTGTCTTGATAATAAAATAAATTGTGCAAACATATTAGATCCATTTTTGTACATAATTCAATTCAGTTGATTCCTTCAAGTTAGGGGTAAAATACGTGATTCAAAGAATACTTTCCCTGCAAAGTGACCATTTGTTTATCAATTTCTCACCGTGCGTTTTGTTGAATTTGTGTCGAAAACTGTATTTTTGCTTGCCTTCATGGAGAATCCAAAAAAAGGCGAACATTCTTCATGAATTGAAGTAAACAGGCACCATGTTCAACAACTGCAAAACTGTATCAAAACAACTTTGCCGTACGAACACATGCTTGCATATGAATTCGCACACCGCTACTCAGTCATGCATGAGACTGTTTGTATTGACCTGTTTTAAACTGCAACGTTTTGGTGAAGATGCATGTGTTTGGGAAGTACTGAGCACACAACGGGACAAATGAGACTTGAATTATACCGCACCAGTTGTGTGAGAGTTTTCTAAATTGATGTTTTGATATAGATTTGCTGTTGTTAAGCACAGTTCTGTTTACTTTATGAAGAATGTTTGCCTTTTTTTGATTCTTGATTGAGGCAACATGTATGTGGGTAAGTAATATACTAATGGGCATTTTGCTGGTGAAGAATTCTGTTAGCTGAAGCCTTTAAACATACAACACCACACATGAGGTCCTTTAAGGATTTCAAACTTCCCCTTGTTGAATTTAAGGCAGCGCTGATGAGGTCCAGACAATCAAACCGTATCCCCAGTTGACCCAGTTCCCCCAAAAGAGTGGCCTCGCTGAGAAGCCAAAACATCCCTATCACACATCAAATTGATTTACAGCTAACTAAAGAGTGACTCTGCCAGTATGGCTCCCACTACGTCTCTCGTGAGTTTGATCTTATGTAGGTCACCGTCCCACATAATAATGACCACAGCATGTCTGACTGTTTGACTCACTCATGGCCAGTGTCCTCACCAGCAGCCATAACCAATGACATTCATCAGAATTTTATATTTGCCTTTAAAAGATGCTGCTTTTTTTTCTTGATTATTTCTTTCAGCCAAATATTTGATGAGCTGACATTGTTGGGAGAATTGATCATATTTTTGGGTGAAGGCCTTGTCATTGAATCTGTCCACAACTGGCCCGCACAAAGGCGAATGGTCTGCGTGTTTTATGTATTCTTTTAATAAGAAGCAACAAGCTTGAGGCTTTGGACTGTTTTTCTTCCATGATGTTTCTGCAGTGCTGGGACTAAATTCTCAATCTGCTTTTACCAGCAGATTTCATCAGACCTTGCTCTGTGCAAAGATGCAAAGTTTATCTTAAGCTATTACGAGGCTTCAGCAGTCTTGAGATGATAAAACCAAGTGAGTGTCCCCCAGAGTTGCAGCCTCTTTAGTACCAAATCTCCTCTTTGTGTTATTGTCCCATCAGCGCAGCCGAGCAAGGACGGAATTTTATACTAGAAAGACAGTAACATTAGAAGATATCCACTTGATTGTCTAACTTGTCAAACCCACACTGCCGAAGCCTCAAATTAAAGAAGTATTTCATTACTGGAAAGATGTTCTTTTCATCAGACTGGGCTCTCTGTGCAGTTGAAAGATAAACACACTTTTGACAACAGTGCTACATGACCAGAGGAACAGAGGAAAGGGGCTGTGGCATTTGCTTTTGCTTGAGAAACCTACAGCCACCAGAATGCACTGTGCTGCACCGGAACAATAAACACTCCCACTGGTGGGTGATGTAATGCAAGTTTGGCCGCTGTGACATAAGGAAAATATAAAAAAGCAGCGGTCATGACGACTGACAGCGTTTGAGGAACCAGACTTTGGTGTCAGTTCTATTGAAGTCAATGAGGTGGGCACATCATGTTACATTTTAACCCATCATATCTTTATTATTTCAACTTTGACTGAAAAATCCTTCTACCAAATTAAAAATACACCTTACGTGCTGTTGACTGACTTTTTTTAAATCTAAATATGCATGTTTTTTTTCCTTGTTATTGGTCTCCAAACATGCTTCACATCATGCTGCACCCAGCAGCATCTCAGCCTCTGCTGGATAGAGCCAAAAGTCTGGCTTCTCCAGTGCTGTCACTGTTGTTGTGACCGTTCCGTCTTTTATATTTTTAGATCTGAGCACTGGTAGGATGGAAGGAAGTTTAACAAAGTTTGTTTTTTGTTTACACACCCTACCCACATTGTTATGATGACACAAAGCTGGCGGAAAATCAGTTAAGTATCCCTTCGACTTGTGAACTTTGAATATATTTTGCACAGAATAAGGACTTTAGATTTTGTCCTCCATCACTCTGGAAAGGATCTTGTAATGTCCAGTATGAACAGGAGGATCAGTTACACTCTAGTGTTATATATGTTAGATACTGTGTATATGCACATTTTTTTAAAAATTAATTTATTTATTTGTTTATTTAAAACAGGGAATATAAAAAGAGCAGCCGCGCACATCCAAAAAGTGAAGAAGGTGCTGGACTAAAAGAATTAAACTAAACAAACAAAGAAAAGTCCGCACACTTCAGCTCCCATTTTAGGTCCATTTATTCCATGAATAAATGGACCTAAATTTAGTTTATTTAAAACAGGGACAGTACATATTGATGAACATTAAATGTAAATATGTAGGATTGTAGCCAATGGCTAATTTCCATCGTCGGTCCCTTGACAGGTTGATGTTTAACTAATAATAATAATG
The DNA here is from genome assembly GCF_011397635.1 of Epinephelus fuscoguttatus. Taxonomy (NCBI): domain Eukaryota; kingdom Metazoa; phylum Chordata; class Actinopteri; order Perciformes; family Serranidae; genus Epinephelus; species Epinephelus fuscoguttatus. The sequence continues at coordinate 40,809,509 of NC_064753.1, forward strand.
AATAAATAAAAAAAAACCAACAACAAATAAGCAAACATATAGCAAACAGTAATACAGACATGATAGACCAAGAATTGGGGGACCAGTTGAAAGTGCAAAAGTGCTTGAGTGTAAATTAAAGTGTGATGTGCAAAGTGCTCAAGTGCTTAATATTATTGCACATTGCCCATGTTAAAGTGCTAAATGAATTGCACACCGCGTGATTGCACAGGTTTATGAAGTGCCAGTCCAGTGTGCAGGTACTATTGCACTCAAATTAGCATACATAGATGTATTTATGTACGCACAATTACACTGAGTTACATACATATTGTATGTATGAGTACAAGGACTGGCTTGGCTTGTCACCGGCATATCCCAGTATACAAGCCAGACCACGTCCTGAGATGGTTCCCCAACAAAAGATAGACAGTGCTTTGTGCTGTTATATTGCCCATAGTGATTGCACATTTTATTGACAGACGTGAAAACTGTGAAGGATAATTCTGGTTTATTACACCTTGAGTCTTGTTAAAAAAAAACTGAGTGGCCTCGCCCACAATGTGTGTGTGAATGTGTGTGACTCTTAGTGTAAAAAGCGTTTTGTGTGGTCAGATGATGAGAAAGGCGCTTTACAAGTGCAGGTCCATTTACAATACAACATGATTATCATTGTAAAGGTTTTTCAATACTCTAAGTATTGTGAAAACATACGTTAACTTTTTTTTTTCCAACTGCAAATTGAGGAAACATCTGTTTTTATCAAATAAGTTTACACTCTGTTCATCTCACTTCAGTTGTTTTTATTGCAGCAAATGTATCTAGTAGACTGACAAAGCAACTGACTTCAGTATTCCAGAAGGGAAAAGTTTCATTTGCATTTGCTATATTAATAATCTATATAAGTAAAAGATCAATACTGCCGTTTGTGTGTTGTTACAATATTGCCATGCAAAATATCATGAAGCTAAGCTGTAGTGATTTTTCCCCCACCCTAATATGTTTATATATGAAAAGTGGCTTATAGGTGTACAAATCTGATCATGATCATTCAAGCAGTTAGACAGGTTTAATACAGTTTAGCCAGAACATTTAAACCACTGTATCTGTAGGTAAAACTAACTGTCAGTGTATCTCAAATGACGATAACAATCCCTCATTGTGCAGAACAGTGAGTGCAGTGGGTCAAAGTTGAAAACACGAGTCAGTCTGTAAATTCTGGTGGATGTTTACAACAGCATTTATTTTCTCTTTCAAATCAGTTTGGAGTGCCCTGACCCTCAGTGTTTGTTTACCAAGATTTGTATGGAGATCATGTTTGTTGCCCAAACATGGCACCACCTTTGCCATCTCAACAATTACTTTGGTCGCAATGTCATCATGGCCAAATCTCAGAAAAGCTGTAAACCGTAATCGTCCTTTAAAACCAATGACATCAGACTTCGGAAAACGTGTTTGCACCCAACCGAAGTCTGTCAACAGGTGCTCTCCAGAGATGGGTGATTTAAATGGCTGACCGAATATTTCCAAGCTTCTTGTTTGGAAATAGACTTTCTCCAGACCTTCTGAAGTATGACGAGATGGAGCTGTGGCTGCACAGGATTACAGTCTCCCTCCATCCTCCTCCATCTCCTCACCTCCTCCCTCCCCCCTCTCTTTGTTTCTCTCCAGAGATTGAACTGAAGTGAAACAGCACAGCAGCTGGCTCCAGCTCCTCCAGATGTGCGTGGACAATAAAAAGAGTTATTGTTATTAAGTCCCTCCCCCTGGAAACAGAAGAAGGAGCTTGCTATGAAAGAGAACAACTAATTCTTTCCTATGATTTTTAAATCCGCTTACCTGAGAAAAATCCTTGTACATAAACTTTTTTATAGATAACTTTCAGTGTTGTGATAGAAAATTAACAAATAGGAAATGTGGATTGTGTGTGGCTGGCTGCCAGAGTGGTTCATGGTTTATATTTTTATTTCTCTGCTTATATAGCATCTGTCTTCACTACACCAACCTGCGTTTTGAATTTTTGGCGTCTTACCCTCAGTTAAGAGAAATCTTAATGCTACAGCACACATTGATATTTTAGGCAATAGTGTGTCTCCAGCTTTGCGGCAACAGTGTCTGTTTGTCCTTGTTTCAACATGTTGTGCACAAAGCCAGATCTGTGAAGAAATGGTTTTCCCAGTTTGCCGTGGATGAACTTGACTGGCCTGCACAGAGCCCTGACCTCAGCCCCATCCAGCAGTTATGGGATGAAGTGGAGCTGTGAGCCAGAGCTGATCGCCCAACATCAGAGTCAGACCTCACATACTCTTGTGTCTGAATAGGAGAAAATCCCTGCAGTCAGCAGGTTCAGCATCTAAAAGAAGGTCTGAAACCACAATAGTGGAGGTTGTTATAGCAGTACTTTAATGCCCATGATTTAGGAATGACGTGTTCAACAATCATATAACTGTTACATTCCTTTGTTTTCCACCAAAATAGGTCAACAAATTCTCGTAGAACAGTTCGTATGATATCCTATGAATTGGCGCCCCACGAATGACGTTACATCCTTAACGTACAGATACTTTATTAACATGAAGTTTCCCGTTGGCCACCATAGTTCTCCTACACGCTTGGCACACAAGAGAAGTTTCAATTCTGCGGCTTCACCCCTGGATACCACTAAATCTAACACACTTAAACTTTAAACAGCTTCAGCAAAGAAGAAGTAGATGGTACTGTCAGAGAGTGTGAAGTAAGATGATTCTTCTGACCTTAAAGCGACTTAAAGGGGACAAACAGAAGGATTGTATGTTAAGGGGTAAACATCCCTGTTAACCTTGGCACTGCTGCTGACTCTTCACACACAGATGTTCTTCAGGGAAAGTTTAATTCAGAGTGTTATCCTTGGACGGTGCTACTCGGCTCCTTTTGTTCTTTAAATGAGTATTTCTGGAGGTGTTGTAGGAGTGTGATGACAGCTTGTTGGTGTTGGTTGCAGTTTGACAGCCCAGCGGAGCCAAGAGGATGCTGAGGAGGTGGAGCGGGAGCGAAGGAGGAGGGCCAGGGAGATGCGGAGAGGACAAGGGAGCCCCTCCTGGCCAGAGCCCCCCCAACACAACGAGCTCACACACAACATAGAGTGAGTACAACACATTGTTACACACACATGCTTTACTCCTCTGCGCAGGCCTTACAGCTGGCTCACTCTGTTGTGTGTAAATATTGGCTATGAAAGCTTGTGGTAACGTGGCTGTAGATTCACTACAGCAGGTGCCTGGGGGCCACGTTTGCAAAATGACAGGAGGCCAGTGGCCAGATTCTGGGATTTTAGGAAATTCTGAGCCTCCCCTGGCACTTTTTGATAAGCGAGCTTTGTTTTGATGCTTTTTAATGCACTCTGGCCTCTTATTTACATTGATACTACAAAAAATCTCGTTGTAAATCAGTTTATATTCACAGTGAATTTGAAAATGGTCGGCGGGCCACCTGGCAGCCTATCACTGACCAGAGCTGGCCCATGAGCCGCAAGTTGAGTATCACTGCACTACAGTCAGTCCAGGTGGCACAGGTATAGATTTGGTCCTCAGCGTATTTTACTGTAAGTAAGTTTCGATCACTTCATCTTTCTAAACATTTTTCAGTCATGCACAAAACGGGAAACTCTGGAAAATGATCGTGAAAAAAAAGTTTTTACTCTCACCCAAAATAAAAAAATAATTTGGAACAAGTAGCTACTGTGGAAGAGCTATTTCGCTGTGATTTCAGGGTTATAAGGTGGAACAAATGTTGTATCAACTATTAAAGCTTTAAAGGAATTATTTGCTTTCTTGCTGAGAGTTAAATGAGAAAATGGACACCACTCTCATATGTTTTACAAAGAATCAGTAGCCAGTTAGCTTAGCTTAGCATAAAGACTGGAAGCAAGGAAAAACTGTGGGCCTTGCTCTATCCAAAAATAACAAAATCCAACTACAAGCACGATCACTGATTATAATTTTAAACCTTGTCTGCTTAATCTGCACAAACAAACCATACATCTTGTGGTTCTCTTTCACAGCATTCCTTTCGTGTCTCACATTAGGCATTCCCAATATGGAGATGCTCACTCACGCTACTCAGAGAACCGGGGTTACACAAGTAACCTAAAGTTCTCTTTCAAAGCATTCGTTTCGTGTCTCACATTGGGAACGCCTAATGCGAGACACAAAACGAATGCTATGAAAGAGAGTTATGCAAGTAACCTAAAGTTTTATGGGGTTGTTTCAGTGTGACTTCCTGTAATCTCCTTTATGCTAAGCTAAGATAACCGACTGCTGGTTGTAGCTTCATACAGCACAGATTTGAAAGTGGCAACATTTGTCTTGTGTCTCTGTCCTCAGCTCAGTTTGGGACTGACAGATTTGAGTTCTCTATTTTGAATATGGCCAGTTTGTTTGTGTAAAACTGCCCTTGCTGTTTACAGCTGAGTGGCCGTCACTTGCAGTGCTGATACAGTGGAAAAAGACTTGTTTGTGTGTGTGTGTACTTAGTTACACAGTCCAGTGATGCAGCAGGTGAATGAGCTGAGAGCTGCTGCTGTGCCATCAGTTTGTGTTTCATCAGTCAGAGATGTGACATCCCTCCAGGGACATCACTGCTGAGCAGACCCATTTACAGCACTGTCAAGTAAAATGCAGCTCACTCATCTCATACTGCACTGTTCACTGAATAACATGATATACTTTATCTTTGGTACTTTCAGTATATTTTGATGCTAATACTTTTCTTACTTGACTTAGCAGAGTATTCCTACACTGTAGTACTATTATTTTTACTTCAGTTAAATATTTGAGTAGGCCACTCATTCCACATCTGTGATAAACTCAGCTCTTGGAAAGGAATTAAATAATCCGTATTTCAGGTATGTTTATGTGTAGTTTCTTGTAGTCTACTGGGGACATTGATTTAAAATGATTTAAGTCCTGGGTCTTCATCAAGGTCCTCAGAAGTTATTTGTCGAAACATAAAACCATAATATAACCGAATGACTGTCTTCTTATGTTGCCTTTTATCCCACCAAATATAAAAACGGACGTCTTTGGTGGAGGTCATTAAACCTAACAAAGGATCGACTACCAATCAGCTACATTTCAGACTGAATTCAGAGGGCAGTTGTAACTGTGTTTGTTCAGCCAACAGTGTGACTGTGTGTGTGATACATTCTCTGTCAGCCTGAATTAAATGAGGGTAAAACACACACAGTTAACATTGGGAACACACTTCAGTTTCTCTGGAAAAAACACATCAGCCTTTAGGTGAGTTGTTGGAGCTGATGAGGTCCAGTCTGCTGATCGGCGCTGACCTGGAACAGGAGGCTGCACGCCTCTCTGTTTATTGTTTCCATGGGCACTGTCTCTGTTGTCATGGAGCCCGAGGCTGCAGGTCCTGTCTGCCACCTGGCTCAACACTCTGCCCTGTTAGAAACCTTTGGGTGGTACTCGGCTGCCTGGGTAAAAAAATAGAATCAACAGCAACAGGAGACAAACATTTATAGCTTGCATATTTAGATTCTGCAGTTTTAAAAATTTTCAACACGTCCTTGGCATCACTCATCATTCAGATCCAGATTCAGCATGTGGGCGAACACGTTTAAAAAACTAGGGTTGCTGCTTTGGTTCTACTAATTCAAGCTAGACAGTAACTTCAATCAGTCATCTGAACCACTGACATGGCTGCATTATGTAAAACTTCCAACCAATAGCTTTACATCACTTCTGGTCAATCAGGTCATGTCACTAAACCATAACACTTCTCCACTTGGTTCTCCCCAGGTTAGACGAGGAGCTGAAGCCCAGATGCCGCCTGGTCCTGGATGAGGACGAGGGCTTCAGCGACTGGAGTCACAGGCTGGAGAGTCGTAATGAGCAGGAGGTGCAGGATGACTGCAGGGCCAGGGTGCAGAGACTTCCAACACCACAGTGGAAACCAGAGCCTGAAGAGGGGAAACAGCAGGAGGGTGAAGAGGAGGAGGGATGTGTGCCAGAGCGAAGCAGTCGGTCCCAGGAAGCTTCAACGAGACCCCCAGAGAAGGTACAAACGTAACATATCAATACAGTCAATACTGGGGGTTTCTTAACAGATGAGTTTGTATTGTCCTGGAATTTTGTAAATGTGGCTTTCCCAGTTGACTGGATGATATTACAATCTGGCATGCAGCAATGAATTGTTTTAAGAAGTGTAATCCAACAAGCCCTTAGGGTGCCGCTGGGTTGGGTATCTGTTGTTTTCTGCATAGCTGTTTTCACTTTGAAATGCCTTAAAAAACCATTAGATGGATTGCTAAGAAATATAATTCAGACATTTATGTTGCCGGTAAGAGCAATTGTAGTAACTTTGGTGATCCACTGACATGCTAAACTGAGATGATAAAAACAGTGAGCATTATACTCTGGGCCACCTATAAAGGGGAAAAATAGGGAAAGCTTTCTGGGGTCCTTGGGGGGATGGCATAGAGGACAGCAGAAATCATGTTCATCCTTCAGGCCCAGACAGACAAAACCAACCAACATCAAAATGACTGTTGCGTTGTCCTGAACACACTGCAGAGACTAGACTACAACCAACAGCCAAGTAGCACATATGAGTTGCATGAGCAGAAACAACTCTATAGCAGCAGGCGGCTGTAGTCTGTACTCGTCATTTGAAAAAGGGAATCTAGAACACCGACAGCACGGAATTAAGATGCTGGTTAGCCAGTTAGCACATTAACAACACAACAAAACAAAGGATATTTAGTGTGAACCAGTGATCAATGAAACAAACAATTATCAACTGTTTCTGATGAAGAGCTCAATGGCTAAAAAAACAATCTTACCTAATATAGCAAGTTTGTTTTGATCTCACTCCCTCTGGACTTTAGTCATTTGTTTGATTTCCTCACTTCTGTTTCACTTTTACTATTAAGAGTGATTTCATTCACCAATTGGCTCTGCCACCTCCAACGCAGATTTTCCAACTTGCTGAATCGTCCAAATAATGCCTACAAGAGCTGACTAGTGCTAGTGCTGCTAGACACAGTGCCAAAAGTAGGCCTTCTTTGGTGCTCACCAAAAGCCAGATATTGACCGATGGCCGACAGACAGCTTGGTGTGTCAGGGCCATTAATAAATAATAAAAAACCCATTTTATTTAGATTCAAAATATTCACCGTTACAAATTAAAACAACAAAACTAAACATTGTAGGCTATTTAATGTAGCTTTAGTAATTGTGGCCTGTTTCATAATGAGAACCGGCTCTTCTGAAAATGATATGGGTCATTTTTTGTCTGAAATTGTTGCAAGAGGAAAAAAATGCAAGTGGCAGGACCTGCACATAAGTCAGGATGCCAGGGGGGAGGTTTTGAAGGGAGTTTAGAAGGGCTTTAAACCAAAATAATAATTTGATGACCAACCTTTTTTCAGTCAGCTCAGACAGCTGCTCCCAGCCAGGCTGAAGAGGCGAGCGATAGCTAGGAGGCTAACGTTACAACTAATGTTACTAGACACTTGGTAGCTAGCATCATCAGAATCAGAATCAGAATCAGAAATACTTTATTGATCCCCGAGGGGAAATTGTTTATGTTACAGGTGCTCCTTGCAAGAGAGGAAAGATATGTGAAAATATAAGAAATTTAAACATTAGTATTAACAAATATAGAGTTAAATAAACAGGAATTATTAACAAACATAAACTTAAATAAATATATATATATATACATATATATATATATATATATATATATTGTATCATGTACATGTGTCTATGGGCTTTACTGGACCTTTCCATGTTCCCAGCCATTTCTGTGGGATGAACATTAGCATTTTAGCATTGACATTGTGAGCAGTAGCTCAGTCCACAGGGACTTAGTTCAAGTCCCCGTCCAGACCAAAATATGGAGCGTGGACTGGTAGCTGGAGAGGTGCCAGTTCAACTCCAGGGCACTGCTGAGGTGCCCCTGAGCAAGGCACCGAACCCCCCCAACCGCTCGGAGTGCCTGTCATGGGCAGCCCACTCTGACATCTCTCCACTTAGTGCATGTATAGGTCCAGTTTGTGCATGTGTGTGTTCGGACCTGTGTGTAATTGACAAACAGAGTGAAAAACTGAATTTTCCCTCGGGGATTAATAAAGTATATAAAATTAAAAAAAATTTAAAAAATATTAGCATGTTGGTGTTAGCATTTAGCCCATAGTGCCCCTAGGCTGAAGTATAACTGCTATCATGGCTGCTGACTCAAAAGTGAAGGCAATAATTATGACCACCATTATTTGTAACTACTTCAACCGTATTTTTTTTTTTTTACACAACATTCCTCAGATAATTCTGATGCATATTGATCGCCATCACTAAAACATGTGACTGAACAGGCCCTTAATGAATTTCTGATCTTACTCAGGTGTGCAATATCAGTCTTCAAACTCTGTTATACGGTCCATGAAAATGAAAACTTACTTTCCAAGCTTGATATTTAATATTAACCTGTAGCTAAGGTTAGTTCTCATAATACCTCATAATGTCTGTTCACTTCTGGTACACTGACACACTTTCAGATACTGTACATACTATCACTGTAGAGCATCATGTTATCTGCTTTGCTGTTGCTTCATTTTAGATGTCCAACAACAGAAAGGAAGTCAAGACGTCATACAGCTCATCAGTCTTCGTGTCACAGGACACCAGGACGCAGCATGCCATGGGCCAACCCCCAGACAGGACGTCCTACCTGGCAGCTGGGACGATGAGGCCACGGTGTGTTTCCACTCACTGCAGACAGTAACATGTTTTTATAGCCCTAACTGCAACTGTTAGTGTGTTGGGATCTGAACATGCTAATTTCTTTAATCAAGCTATCTCCCTCACAGTGGAGCGGCCTGCAGGGTGGATGGGGAGGTGGAGCAGGAGGAGAAGAAAGAAGAGGTGCAAGAGATGCAGGCTTGTCTGCAGAGGGAGTGGAGGTCAGCAGAAACCCGGAGGTCAGCAGAAACCCAACAGAGCCCCAGAGATGAAGATGATCAGGAGGAAGAAGAACTGAGCTTTACACTTGAGGAGAAGGACAACCTCTACCTCAGGAGGGAGGAGAAACACAGGGACGAGGAAGAACAAAAGATGCCAGACAAGGTAACCTTCCCAATAATACCTTTGCTACTGTCACTGCTTGCTGGGACTATCACTATTACCTGTACTTTTTGCTTGGAGGAAACCTAAATATGACATTTGTCAGTTGGTCTTTCCATCGTCTGTCATCTCAGTCCACCCAAAGTATGTTTGAAACTACTATCCAGATTGGGGATATTTTCATGGTCACTGTTATTAAATAATTATTACCGTAACTATAAAGTTTAAGGCAAAAAGCCTTTTTTATGCAGAGATCCCACAACAGGGCTGCAACAAAGAGCCGGCTTTGTTTTATTTTTTACAGAACCTAACAAACCAGGCATCATGCCGCCCCAGTGTCTGACTGTAGATAGCATGCCAGCTAAAGGAAGTAAAAGAGGCATGACGTGGGACAGCACACCTCTCTGCCCTTCCACGTGCACACGAGGAAAGCCTGAGGCAGAGATAGCAAATCTCCCTGCCCTTCCATGTGCCTGCATGGAAGAGCAGCAGCAAAGACCCCTCAGGAACAGAACAGGGCAGCATCAGTGACAAACAGAAATGATATTGATAAGTCAGACACAACATGAAAAAGGGGGAGCTGGGGTGGAGGTGTAAAGTGGCTTGCAGAGGAAGCAGCAAGAGTAGGCAGGCCAGAGCAGTTTAAATAGGGCACTCTGAATAAGATTTGCCGATTGGTTGCATAGAAAGTAATCATGTGATCTATCAGCTGACTCCCTCCATCAGTCAGCTGATCCATCAGTTAATTGGGCTGTTTGAGGTAAGCTGATATAGCTGGTATGTGAACTATGCTTGACATGGTGTCCTGCCTGAATTAACGCTTTGCTCAATTTGTTCAGGAGCGCTTTCTAAACGATAACAATGGCAACAATCAAGTAACAATCATATGGACAATTTTGGTTGCTCTTCTGCTTTGAGTTAGCTGCTAACTGCCATTAGCTGCTTTTTAAAGCTCCTGTTGGTCACCCATAACAAAAAACGTCAGATCCATCCCGCCTTGCTGGCAATCACTTTTACACTGATGTTGATTCAGCACTCTTTCTACCTCCGCTGCCGGCTTGAAAGCGGCTCGACATTCCCGCCTAGAAAAGGCAGTTTAAAAGGGGCTAAAGTTTCTGTTTACATGCCGTGCTACTCACCAAAACACACTGTGTATATTCCCAGCAACAAACATGCTGAATCCATTTCCTTCCTCATAAAACATTTGAAAAGCTTATTGCAAAGTTTGAAACAGGCTTTGTTTATATCCATGTTTACTAGCACTTCCCTACCTTTGCTGACGCACTGCTGCATTTCTTGGCACATTACTTCCTCATCAGTGGAATAGTGTGAAACCATTGGCAGGAATATGTATTGCGTCACCCACATGTGAATGAGAACAATTTAAACTGGGGCCCCTTCTTAAAAACATCTTTTCAAACCACTTATCTAACCTTTTGACAAAGCTTTTTATCAATGCTGCACACTGTTTTATTTCTAACATGTCTTATCTGTTTTATAACTAGTAATACTGTTTTTATATTATATTATTGTTGGGTGTTTCATTCCATTTTATTTCTGTATTATTTTTATTATGTGACTTTTTTTGACTCTTTGCAGCCCTGAAATGTTTTATTGTTGGTTCAATAATGTAAAGCATTTCATAGTTTGTTGTTATTATTGTATTAGTTGTCAGCAACTCCACAAGGTACCATTAATGTCCACATGTACCTTCATCAGGACAGTTTTTTACCTTCATGATTGGCCCTCCAATGTACGTTGTCTTTCACATTATGTGGAGATATGAAGGGCCTCTGGTAGGAGTTTAGACTCTTACTCTTACTATTCATAAATACTAAGCAGTAGTGTGCCGACACAAAAGCAAGCACGTCTTGTTTCTCCCAGCGTTTCATAAAACATTTAATCATACACATGCCCGCTTATTAGAAAACTCACAGTTCACAGAATTTGGCTTCAAACCTGAAAGTAATAAAGTACAAGAATGCAGCTTTGGCGCTCAGGGTGCAGAAATGAGGCTTGACGAAGGCAGCCATGATGTAAGACGTCGTAACAAATTCCTACTTTTAGCACCGGCGGTTCACCAGTGTTTTATTAGTCTTTTGCCACCAAATAACACAGTGAGGGTGAACAGCGTGAACACATTTTTTAATGTTTAAACCAGAGAAAGAACAGGTAGTGAGGGAAACTGCTCTTGAGATTATACTTTTTTAAAGAATAAGAAACTTATGATACTGTTTATACTGACCTTCAACTATTGATCAGACTTCTGCTCATGAAGTGATAACACTGGTTGACATGTGTATGCTGGTGTTGTCCCCAGAGGCCAATGGAGGGCAGGAGGAGTGAGGAGGTGAACAGAGAATCTGCAGTCTCTGTCTGCAGCAGCAGCGAAGGCGAGGAGCCAGTAAACTACGGTCCCATGAGCCCTACATTCAAGGTATCTCAGCGAACTAGAGACAGTCTCTACTGTGAAGTTTTCCAGATTCTAATAGTAATGCCAGAAAATGATGTCATGAATTACTGATGTTCACCATGCTGCATCTCTTCTATGCTCCCTGCTGTTCCTCCAGAAACTCCTCATCCAGTTTTACCCAGTAAGTCCTGTGCATGTGTCAACTGACCGTTTAAACTAAGGTTAAATTCACACTTTATGTTTAAAACAGGAGTAACATGCAGCATGTCAGAGCTGTACTTACAGTAATTTAAATGACTCCTGTGAGAGCTGCAGTGATCTGTATCTCAGCACTCTCTGTCTCATTACAGGATGAAGTGAACAGCAGAGTCTCAACAGACGGTAAATGCTCGGTGAGTGCCGCTGTGCTGTAGATGTGTGTCAGGGTCAAAGGTCAGCAGCTGCCACAGAGATGGAGAGAGATGGGGTAGATCACTTCCACGGATCTCTGCTTCTGGAGTTATCTTTTTGCTTGCAGAATCAACAATATCTTTAATTTTTGTATTGTTTTTAATATTCAGATTCTTAAAACTTGCTTCATTGCAGATTGTTATTATTATTATTATTATTATTATTATTATTGTTATATTCTCCAATTTATGTCATTTAAAGCTCAGCTAGGTAAACAGACAGAGTTTCTTTCACCAGTCTTTGGACAAATATAGCTAATGTCTGCTAATGTGATAAAACTTCTGCCTGTCTCTTCAGCCAGGATTAACAACTTATGGAAAGATGAATTTCGTAACACCTTGAACAGCTCATTTTTATTTGATCCATATTCCAGATTTTAGGGGTTCTCTCAAACCCCACCCTCAAACTAGTAAGAGAAAACATGTTTCTGCCTGCACTGTGAAAAAGAATTACAACTTTGTGCCAGTTTATAGTCTGAACTGCAGCCTGCTCCAATAAATAAAAGTTTGTGTTACTGTAGGTCATTTCCAAGGATATCAGTGTGAGTTTTAACCATTGATTGTCTGAATTCTTTCCTCAGATCATGGAGAGAACTGAGTCTCTGAGGAAAAGGTGAGTTTGTGTTTGTGTGACCTGAGATAGATTTAAAGATTAATTGAGCAGCATTGTAATGCATCAAGTCTGTCTCCAGTGCTGCTCCACCTCTTGGAAATGTTCTTAATGATTAAAAATTAAATTTAGACATGCTGCTTAAATAAAGCTTCATCTGTTATTCTGTGTTATTTTTAAAGTATGTGTCTCTTGTGCAACAGCAGATTTCTAACAGTAATATACCTGCATCATGACTAACCTGAATGTTTATCGATTCTTTTAAAGCACCAGCAACATAAAGAAGACGCTGCCTCCTGTTGCTGTCTCCAAGATTGACAAGAAACTGGAACAATACACACATGCTCTCGAGGTAAAACCCCATTTAGTTACCTTCTTTTTGTCATTGGTATGTTCCTTGTATTGACTTGAGCAATAAGCAGATATTTGGAAATGAATGTTTTGTAAACCCTGACAGTACCTACACAAAGTGCCAACTGCGATTTTATTCTGGACAACCAGCTCATAATCACACAAGACAGACATCTTCATCACTGCAGACCTCACTACTGGCCAAAGTGAACTTAAGTGTTGAAGATCTTTTTTTTTTCCACAGGTCTCCTCAAAGGAATGCAGATCAGGCAGCCAGGCACTGACAGACCTGACGAGTCCCAGTGAACCCGTCTCCTCCAAGAAGAACCTGTTTGAGGCCGGGGAAGCCTGGAACCAGACCGCCATCTCAGTCACACCATCCAAAGTAAATGATGAAGTTAACTTTTACAGCATGACTGATACATAAATTTACTTTTGCAGTTGTCTAAATGAAGACTTCATTAACTTTTATCGAGAGCAAGCACAGAACATTTGCAAAGTATTCATGGTGACTGAAACAGTAACTGCTGACTGTTATCACCCCGTTTGAATGTGCCTCAACCCAGAGATTCCCAGCCAGGGGTACCAGTACCACAGAGGGTACTTCTGCAGTTACCAGGGGGTACCTGGAAAGACTGTGGAATAACTCAGCTAATTTGAAAGAAAGTTAAATGTTGAGTGAAGTTAAAGTTTGATTTGGTTAAAAAAAAAAAGAGAGAACGAAAGACAGAAAGATTCAAAAATTTGTGTACAGGAGGAAAGAGCCCAGTCTCTCTCCGAAGTCGTTGAAATTCAGCGCTTGCGCAGTGACTTGTAGTGTCAGAAACCAACTATGAGTGATATCAGGGGGAAACGTGGTGAGACAAGGATAAAAGTTGAGGCGGGCAAAAGGGGTGGTGGATGGGTCCAACAAACACAGACTTAAACCCAAAAGAGCAGTGTTCGCATCCTGTAAGATTCTAAAGGCAAACCCTGTTCTTTTTTTTTAGTCAATTTTTAAAGATACTGTAAATTTTCCTGTGAAAATGGAAGTGTATTTTGAAAGAAGACAACAAGGTACCTTGTGAGAATGTGTTGGCAGTAGCAGCGTGGAAACTAAACTATATTTTGTGAAGTCCTGCATCAGGGATAATTTGACGTTTTCTGCTACTGTGCTTTCTTGATGAATATAGAATTCAAACTAATATTTAGGTTATATGAAATAGATGTAAGTAAACATAAAACAAATGATTTGTGTCCACAGTAATGACAAATGTTTCTTCTTTGTCTTAGGATGCAGATGGTTTGAAAGTCGGTGTGGCTGGTCTCATCAATCAGTGGGTGAGAGGAAGTGAAGACGGGAGCAGGTGCAGCTCGCCCTCCAGACCAGCAGTAAGTCCAAATTTTATCCTGAATGACCACGATTGTGTCAAACTTGTCTCCTAATGACTACTTTCTTGTGTTGCTTGATGTTTGACACGATTCACAAAGCACTTTACCCCTGAGCTCATCATTTTTCCAACAAATTTCAGCTCTGTGACATGAGATGTAGAACCCAGTCGACATTTGTGTGTGGGCCCCATGTGGTTAGTAAGTGAGCTTAAAAAATGGGACCAATATGGGAATGTCCATGGGTTCCATAATGGCCCCATGCCAGTTACCCACATGGGTGGGTTTACCCAAGTGGGCCCCACATGGATTATGCTCCAGCCACCTGGGTACCAAGTGGCTATGGGCTCAAAATGGGCATCTTATCTGGGGACAACTTGAGTAAAACCACCCATGTGGGCTATTGGTAAGAGGCCATTATGGAACCTGTGGACAGTCCCACATAGGGCCCATTTTTCGGTTTGTTTACTGCCCACATGGGGTCTACATACAAATGTTGGCTGGGAAGAACTGTTCATTTCTGTCAACATTTCAGTCCTTTCCCCTTTCTGTCTGCCTGATAACTTCCTTCTCTTTCCTCTATCTCAGTTTAGTTTCATAACTTTTTAGTCAGCATTCCTGTCTGCTCCTCTCTGCTTCATGCAACCACACCCAGCCTCTTGTCATCTGGAGTAAATCATCTCAGCTCTGTTCTGCAGAGCAATCGGTGAAGTCTTCCCCCTCGTGGCTGCTGAGATGACAAACTGTGTAATGTATGTTGATATGTTTGCAGGATATGAAACCTGGGGGTGTTTTAAACAAGAAGAATTTATGGGAGAGTTTTGGTGACACATCTCCTGGAAGAGAAGGGAAGGTACGGATTCACACACTAAATTCTGCTGATCGATATGCATATCAAAGTGTGGTCCTCATCCAGATGCACTCATTGAGCCCAAATATTGCAAAACAGGACCCCAAGATTCTTCACATTTAAATTCACATTTTGGATGATTAAATCAGTTTTTCCAGGTGAATAACTGAAACAAGTTCACACAGCCAGTTTCTGAAGCATGGTGGATTTGATGTCTTCCAGTCTTTTGAAATGAGTTTTTTATCTAGCACCATGCCCATCAAAAGAGCTGTCTGCATGTATGATGGAAGTGTTAAATAGTCTTTTGAACAACCAGAAAGAGCCAAGTCCCTGTCAGGAGAGAGCAACCTATGATAAACCCCCCCCCAAAAAAGGAATTCTTTACCACAATGAATAGATTAGTGGACAGCTCCAGAATGAGTGAAAAAGTGTACCATCGTTTGACTTGCATTTGTCACAGACTGTTTGTCTCGTTTCATGAATTTAATTCCAGGAGAGCTCAACTGGAAAAAGATATAAGTTTGTGGTGACGGGTCACGGCAAGTACGAGAAGGTCTCTGTGGACAGCGACTGCAGTGAGGATGCAAACTGTCAGTCAGGTGAGACAGATTACAGTTTATCATTCATCCTCCTTTTTAATAATTTGTTTTAAATTGTTGTTTATTGTGATTATTATTATAAATTACTTATTTACTAATTAATTAATATTAATATATTAATATTATATTAAAATGTGCCTTATCTTCTCAGAGACTTAGTGATACTGATTCTGGTTCTGCAGTTAAAATCCTCGTTTTAACTTAACTTGAAATTGAAAAACTGGTGTGAAGTTTAAGTTTATTCATATAAAATCATATAAAAAGAAGTTAAGTATTTATGACTGACATTGGATTTGTATGGGATTTGTTAAAAATATATAGAAGAACACAAACATTATCCTTTAAAAAAGATTTCTCAGCTGTGATGTGTCACTTCCTCCATCTGCAGTGTAACTATCTCTGTTGGGACTTGCTATCTCTATAGTTTAAGTGCCAATCAAAGCACTGACATTAAAAAAAGAAGTACAAGACAAGATTTTCTCAATCAACTTTATGCCTTTTCAGAATCACACAATAAACAAAAACATGTTTTAGCTTAACAATCAGTGTAATAAACGGGGCTGTGGTCAGCTCACAGGGACAAAGTCCCCCTCGCCGAAAAGAAATTCCACATCATGCTGGTCACCTTGTGGAAAACAACAATTTTAAAAACTCTACAGAGATAAAAAGCGTCAAAATAACAACAACAACATGCTAATATCTGCTACTGCAGCACCAAAATCCTCCAAAGCTGTGAAACATCACACCTTTCATCTAATATCTGTCCCCCTTCCAGCTATCACTCAGTTTTCAGTTAGTCTGTCTTCCTACAGCAGGCCTCATCGTCGTCGTCATCATCATCATCATCATCATCATCATCATCTTTATCAATTATTGATATCCTATTTTACATCCTAGACACAGTTTTAACTCAGTACTAATGCTATCTAAGTCCTGGACAATTCATCACAAGGCAGGAAATAACAATCCACCAACAGAGTCACTAGGTTAACCTGATACACTGGCTGGAAATATTTTCATCGTATCATCTGTGTTGGATGGAAACCATAGATCTCCAACTTTTTATAACTGAGGAACAGCCTCATACAGTACATATATACACACAACTTTATGTATTTCACTGAAACTGAAAAACAGTTTCCACACAACACTGGTGATATGGTGAAACAGGAATTTAATCTTGGGTTGTATTACGGCTGGGCAATGTATGATGGGGTGGTCTCATGATACCACAAAACAATATCGTCTCCCAAAGTAATTTTTTGAAACACTAGAGAATTCAGTCGCATTCATGTGTAGTCTAATGGAAACTAGGCTTAGAGCTTAAAGCCATGCTAACAGCTCTGTGAGGCAGTGCTGAGGAACAACTATGCTTTTAGCTACATGCTAACATCAGCATTCTCACTGTGACAATGCTAACATGCTGTTTAGCAGGTATGAAGTTTACCATGGTCACCATCTCAAGGCCTGGACACACCAAACCAACATCAGAGAACTAGTGCAGATGAGGGCCAAAGAGTTGCACCTGAACACACCATAAAGACTACAAACAACAGCCAGCTAGCATGAACGTTCTGTGCCTGTGTGAGAAGAAATAACTCCCCACACCAGCAGGCAGCAATAGCCTGTATTATTAAAAAAGGGAAACCAGACGATCGACAGGAGGGATTCAAGATGTTAGTTAGCCAGCTATCACATTAACAACACAACCTGATGCTGAGAGAACAAATATTTACCATGCACAGTAACACAAACAATTATGAACTGTTTCTGCTAAAAAGCTCAATGGCTTAAAAAAATAACTTTGTCCTGATGGTGGCATAAGGATATTGGCAATCCATTGAATAGTTGTTGAAATATTCCAGTCAAGACAAAAGTGTTTAATATAATTTTTCCATATTGCCCAGCCCCAAGATCTACCAGCCTTTGTGGTTGTAGTTTCTTGCCCTGATCGAAAGCCCAGACATCCATCTCTTCATTTCCATCAGTACTTGACTTGCAGAAACCTAAATCTGTTCTGACTGGACCTTCATGCTTCATCTGTCTTTGTTTCCCTTCTTTCAAAATCCATCTGCCCTGTTGTTCCAGGAATGTAAAAGCCCTATTTATTACAGTGATTACAAACTGCCTACCAGCGGTGTGCACTAAAAGCCTTACATTATTTAGAAAAATAGAAAAAGATAGAGCGTGACAAATGAAACAACCTTTTCTCTATCAAAGTATATCTACAGTGCATGCATTCAACACTACAACTAGGTCATCATCAAATTAAAAAAATCTAATCAACTATTGTTGCGTAGTATATGATTTTTTTTTCTTTAAATCATATTTTTCTCAAGTCACAGCTTTATTTGATTTATTAAAAGTGCAAAGATACCACACCTGTATTACTCCTGTGTTACTGATTTTTACCTTTAAAAGCTATAAACGTATTGACCAACCTATACATACTAAATAACCAGAACTGATGAAAACATCAGAAATATATATGTTAATTTGACATGGGGATGAATTTCGTTTTTGTGAAACTTTACTCTCCCAGTTTAAGTTCTAGCTCCAGTATTTGCTCAAGTAGATGATGACTGAGCAGGAATCCATTACACTTTTAATCATTTTTCCCATTTAAGAATAATTCCCCTTAATTTATAGAATTGATTTAATTATTAAATTAAGTAATTGTGCAAATGGTTTTATGTCTATTCTCTCTCAAGTTTCTTCTTATGATTCCTTCGCTAAGGCTCCCCCACCTATCTGAGATCATCTTTCTACTTTCACTTATCATTTATCAGTCTCAAACACTTTCGCATCAGTTCAAGTATCCGCATCTGTATCTGTTGGTTTCCTTGAACCAAATCCTCTTGCTTTCCTGTTAAAGTCCTTACGTTCTTCGTCTTGGGATCTGCGTTTTATCAGCCCTTTTTCAAACACTGCTGCTATTTTCGAGAGCGGCTTCTCTGCTGCCTCTTTAAGCTTCCTGGCATCAAAGCGAGGGCTGTACAACAAAATCGGCAGGCGATTGACGAAAGAAGGAACTTCTGCTTGGTTGTCTTTAGGTTCCTTTTTCTTGTCTGAATCTTTCTTGCTGGCATTGATCTGTTGCATGATTTTCTCTTTGGTAGAGAACATTTGAAAGAGGAGGGCGTCCCACATCTTCAGTGCCTTGGGAGCTTCATTGTTGTTAACCACCTCCTGATTGGCGCTTTGTTCTGCTGCCGACTTATCATCACCACCTTGATCTGTCTCCTTGTTACTGCCACTGGAGTCAACCTGAGATTTGGCCTCTGGTTCTGGAAACTGGGGTTCCTCTGGCTCAACGACCATGTGCTTCTTGAGCCGTGTCCATCCGCTGAGCTTACCCTTAAGGCCTTTTGGCTTCTGGGCTGCTTTGGGCTCAATGGGTGAAGGGGATGTATCTGCTGTAACGGTCCTCTTGTCAGCAGTTGAAGATGCAGTTGATGTCGCTGACTTCGTGGAGGGTTCGACTGCTGGGGCTTCCGTCAATGCAGCTGTAGTTTTGGTCCTCAGAACGTCCTTGTCTTTGAGTCCAGCGTTTTGCTGAGATGGCGGTGACGTTCCTCTGTTTGGGGATGGAGCTTTGACTGAGACTGAGGCCTGAGGCAGAGAGGCAGGAGTGGCAGAGTCAATCAAAGCGGCTTTAACTATGGACGGTTTCATGACAGTATCTGTTGCTGGCTTTGCAGGGGATATGTTCTCTACTGGTAGCGCTGTGGGAGGCTGAACATTACCGGTGTGCGAGCTACTCTGGACCAGATCGGGGGGAGACTTTGACGAATCTGTTTTTACAACTGAGGGTTTCCTTTCTAAAGTAGCAGAGGAAGGTCTTGATTTTACCTGCTTAGTAGGAGGTTGAACCTTTAGAGTGGGTTTACTAGCTAAAATAGGATCGGTAGATTGGATGGGAGTGCTAGTTCCAGTGTTCAGTGAGGAGAGTTTCCCTTCCTTACTGACATTTGTTGCTTGGGTTGTGTTTATATTGTTCATTTGGGAATGTTCTTTTACCTCAGCACTGTTAGTCAGGACTGAAGCCTCCTTCGTTGTGGGTGGTTTAATGTCTGGTTTTGAAATTGTCTCTGTGATTGACTTAGCAGAGGGCTGAACAGTACCAATAGGTGTATTATTTCGTAGAGGTATAATGGGAGGGTTTATCTGGTCTTTCATAATGACTGGCAATGGTTTTGTTTCTGTAGTATGGTTTAAAGAGACGGGAGTTTGATAGGATTGGGGCAAAGTTGGAGTATAGGCTGAAATAGGTGTGTTACACACTCTTGGCTCCGGTAGAGGGGAGGCTCTTGTTGTGCTCCAAGGTTTAGTTACTCTAGAAGGGCTGAAGGTTGCTTTTGCATCTCTGGTAGCTTCAGCAAGGGGGTGAATATTTGTAGTAGCATAGTTATCAATGTGTGAGACGGTTTGTGTATTTACAATAGTTTCAGTAGATTTCTTGGTTTCCATGACAGATTGTCTAAACTGTTTCTCTCCAGTCTGAGAGCTCACAGAGGTTTGAATATTATCTCCAGACCTGATTTGACTTGCAACTGTGTGCTTTTCTACACTTATACTAGATATGTTAGCCACTACATAACCAGAGGAAGAGGAAGGTGATGGTTCAGTCTTAGATATTAAAGCATTTTTAGTTTTTGTCGGAGGACTTGCTAAAGATTTATTGACTTGAGTTGGCTGGATGTAAGGGGACTGTTCTTTTACAGTGGTTTTAGTATTAACTGGTGCAGATGTCTCAGGTGATCTTTGCTCTGCAAGAAGGCCGGCAATCTGTTTACCATCTGCTTTTGAGTTTGTGTAGATTCTTGTTTCAGCAACAGAGCCAGAAACAGGTGCTGCATTGATGCCTGGCTTTGTTGCAGTTCGACTAAAAGGTGATTTAGCACTTGCTGCTGGGTCAGTAATAATAGGCAAAATAGCTTCTGTATGAAGCTCGTTAGGGACTTTGGTTTCAATGGTAGGAATATTGTTAACATTGCTGCCCAAACTGGATTTTTTAGCCTGAGCACTTCCTACAACAGGTCTGCTGCGCTGAATAGGCTCTATACCTCCTGGTTGTCCAGTTGGAACCAAGTCTGTCGAAGACTTGCTGACTGGTAGCAATCCTGCGGGTGGTTTGTTGGACAGTTTGGTGTCACTGCTTGGGGTGTTCAGTACTGTGTTTCCTTGTGAAAGATTGGAAGCTGGTCTCATTTCAGTCTCACCTTTTGTTTGAATGTTTTCTGTTTTAACGGGTAAACTGGGAAGATGCTCTGTTGGTGTTTTCCCAGTCAATAAACCTATTATTCCATTGGTGGCTTGTGGATACAATTTTGTGTTTACTGTTGAGTCACTGACTCTGTTAATGTCATAATTAGTGGGGAGTTTAGGTCCTGTATTAACTTGAGTGGACAGTATTGCGTCTGCAGCAGGGGTGAGACTGGTTCCACGTGTCCGTATGGCCTCTACTATAGTTCTGCTTGACTTTGTGTGGAAGCTTGCTTTTTGAACAATTTTATCTTGGCTACTGGATAATATGCTACTCTGTGTGTTGAAAGGTATATTTTCACTAGGGTCGGTTAGCTTTGGGGGCTCTTTTGTGGGCACATTGGAGGTCATAATTGAAGGGGATCTGATGCCTGAAATGTTGGGTGATTTGGTAGCTTTGACAGAAAGGTCAGGTAGTTTGGTGTCTATGGTAGTACCCACTAAGTTAGTATTAACAGTAGGCGTACTTGGTACAATTGGTGCTTGAGAGAATCTCAAAGAGAGACCTTCTCCAGGGAAATGGATATTGTTTTCTATTGTTTGACTATTGTTGTGAATTTTAGTTTCTGTGCTGAGCTGTTGTGTGTTTTTTGTGCTTTGGGCAGCTGCAGATACCGTGCTGGTACCGTACTGTGCAGAGCATACAGATGCTGTGACAGGCTGATGTTGCAAAATGGATCCTATGTTAGCAATAACTGGTTCTTTAGCAAATAAATTTGAGACTTGGGGCTCAATGTTTATTTTGTCAAGGATACGGTCTGTGTTTGCAGCCACAGAAGGCAAAATGTTCCCCAGGTTTGTTTTATTGGGTAGAGTTACCTCCCTGCTCACTTTTATTTGCTGGCTCACCTCTCCCCTTTGCTTGTGTAAAACAGCTTCAGTAGCTACTTTACTGGGCACTGGTGTTTCTGAAATCAGTCTGGTGGTTTGTTGTATTCCTAAGTTGAACGCACCATTTATGATCGCACTCCCTGAGAATTTGGGTTCTGACTCTGTGGCAACCAGGTTTTTATGGTCAAATAGGTCTTTAACAGGTTTGGCAGTGACGGGGGCACTGAAACCATTGGCTGTTGATGGACTGACTCCACCAGCAGTTTGATAAGACTGGACCAGAGCTGTCTCTACTTGTCCTGACTGTTGTTTTGCGTTTCTGACTTTGGATTCTCCTTTTGTAGGTGTTTTCTCAAGATTACCACCTTTCTCTGCAACATCTATCCCTTTTCCACTATGCTTTGTTTCTGCATTTGAATCTACTTTCACTAAGGGTAAGGAAGAACTTGACAGATCATTGCTATCAATAAGACATGGAGTCGTATTTAGCACTGCGTCTATAGAAAATACTGCCGCTCTTTGTGTGGGTACCTCACCTGCTTTAAGCATTGGTATTGGAGCCTCAGAGTATGAGGCTTTTGGTGTGGATGGATCACTTGTAGATTGTTGAATTGATTTCTGTGCCAAGCCAAGGGGAAGCTCAGGTTTTATTGTGTCCACGCTAGATGTTTTAAGTGACTGTATTCCAATACTTTGAGCTTCAGACTGACTTTCCTCAAATGCCTCTTTGCCATGTGTGACAATCCGTTCAGCTGGAAGCTCAGAAACCTGCATAGAAGACGGAAAATCTTGATTTCCATTGAGTTGTTTTGTTGCATCAGACTTTGAGATGTGTGATCCATCTACATCAACATCTGACTGTGTTTTGTTTGAAGAGGTTTCATTAACCCTGGGGGGTTCAGGGCTGTGATGTGATGCAATAGTCCTGATCCCACCGTAGGCAGCATACTCAGTTGGAGTAAGCCCATAATATGTTGATCGTGATTTGGGCTTTGAGGTCCCTAATGACATTTGACTCTCCAGTAGTGATGACAAAGACTTTCTTGCATCAACCACTGGAGGACGATAAGGGGACATTAGTGGACTTGGTCGAGCTTGCACTGAAATCACTGGCGTGGAGTTAAGATTTGAAGTCTTTGGTGCCGTGGAGAATGATGGAACCTTTGGCAAAGGTGAAGCTTCACTTTCAGAAACTTGGTCTTTTATTAGTTGTGGGGTGACTGGTTCAATTAGTGTTGGTTTGCCCACAGCAGAGTCAGGTGAAGTCATACTTGATGCTAAGTTCTCTATGGGGTACAGCTCAGTATTGGCAAAGCTTAGATTTATTGCACTCCTTTGTGTATTTTGAATCTCTGTGTCTTTGTAATTGCTGGATTGTTTGATTGAAGTAATGTGGTTATTATCAGTCTGCTTCAGTTCTTCTGTGGCAGCTTGAGGTTTAGTCATGGCGCTAGTTTGAATCACTGGTTTGTGTCTTGGAGGCTCGTTGGGAACTGCAGGATCTTGGAGACTTTTGGAAGAGCTGAAAGCAGCAAATAAAAGTGGGTTAGGTTTGGAAATTTCAATAAAGGGTGTGGATACTCGAGCTGGTGTACAAGAGGGAGTCTTAGGTCTTCCGCATGGGGTCTTGGACACATTAAGTTTCTGATCAGTTTTCAGCACTGTTACAGCTGTTTTCTTTCTGTATATGTCAGACAACAATGCTTCCTGGTAGGCTGGGTTTATTGCAGAGAGGTCCTGGATAGAAGGAGGTTTAGAGATTTCATAAAATGTTGCCTTTGATGTGTAAATCCTGCTTTGTAGGGTGTCAGGCCTTGTCTCTTTCACTGCTTCAACAAGTGATATTTTTGAGGCGGTGATCTCAGGGGACATCTGGCTTGGAACAAAATTGCCATTACTGATAGGTCTGGCAGTCCAAGATGCAGTCTGGCTCTGAGGGTTGTCTTTTAAACTGCCGTTTGTCTCCCTCTGGCTGGGAATAAAAGGTTGTGTCTGAGTGTTTGAAACTGATAGCAGCGCTGGAAGAGGAGGTAGGTCTGCAACCTGAGAAAGTGCCAGGCCTGGGCCACAGTTGGGGGCGGCTAGGGATAGGGTCAGGCTGTGAGTTGATATTTTAGTGCTGGCGTTAGACACACCAACTGGAGGGATTGTTGTGACTGACCCATGGGAATTTGGTGTCATGTTTGAATTGATCGTAAAAGGAAGAGGTGGTGCTGGAACTTGCTCAGGTGATGATGGGGGTGGTGAAGCCGAAGGTGGCATCATGAAAGGAGTCACGTCATCAAATAAAAAAGAGGAGCACTCATACAGCGGAGCCACCTGCTCATCAGAAGTCTTGATCTGATTTACGTTGGACTGAGGGGGGAAGCTGCCAGTTTGGGAAGGGGGGTTGCTCCGAGGATGAGGGAATGCAGATGCAGAGTGATTGTAAAGGGAGTCAAAAGGGAAACCGGACACTGATGGGTCTGCAACATAGACTGAATCGGGTGTTTTTGGTGGGCTGGACTGGTCACTGTGCTCGAGGTCTGTGCTTGCTTCATTGACAGGCGACAAACAGGAGCGAAAGGGGACGGGCGTCTGAGAGAGGCTGCCTTTTTTCTTGGCTCTTTTCTTCTTGAGTTTCTGAAGCCTCGCGTTGTCTTTGCCTGGTTTTGGCAGTAAGGGCGGAGGATACTGCTGGGAAAGGTCAGGCTCCAGCCCGTTAGTGTAACCAACTTCCATCAGCATTTTCAGACTCCTGCAAAAGACAGACAGACACATCGGTTTTTGTATCTTAAGCCAAAAATCTACTTGTATAATAACAGCAAAGTAGAAGCAAAGAACTCAAATTAGTCATCAAAAAAAATCATTAAAAGTTGGTTTTATCATATTTGCTTGATAACAAAACAAATGCTTCTAACATCATTCGTAGTCAATACTAATAATGAGTCAAAGTTTCCCATAAAAAGCAGAGCCACGCTCAACCTAAAGGAGGACGTTACACATCACATTGCTGTTTTGGCATTTGGTTTTATGGCTTTGAAAATAGATTATTAAGACATCAGCAGAAATTTGATGAAATGCAGTTTGCATGGTGTGATGTCCTCAGTCACTAAGCAGTTGGAAATGTTTAAGAGTTTTAAAGACAATGAAAAGCGCTGCTCTGTCTTTGTGTGGATCACATACAGGTGCTGTTTGGTTACTTCAGGTGTACGGTGCTCATTCCATATTGTGAAGGGGTCTTTGTGTGGGTGTAATATGGTCTCATTAAAAATATAAAATGCAAGCTTCTTAAAAAATAATCCAAGGCACACTGTAGTGGCCACTGCTGACAATGACCCTGATGGAGACCTGTGTTGGTCAAAATGCGTTGGTCATTTTAAATATATACTGCCATGTAAAATAAAGGCATTTTAATTTTGCATAGTTTTAATTTTACAGTTTGCCTTGGATTGTTTTTGAAGGAGATTTGCATTTTTTATTTTACTGAGACCACATTCCAACCGTGCAAACACCCTTCACAAGACGTTAGAACTCTGTTCCAATACAGAGTCAAACTAGAAAGTACATTTTTAATGCCAGACATTTCAGCAGCTGGCCAAATAATCACTGAGGGTCTTGTTGCGTGTGACTTCTTGACTGACTATTCCTACTACTTCACCTTCTTCTTACACATTTCAGTCAGCATTGCAGTGTAGCATCAGCTTTTTAAAAAACCTTGACATATTCCACAGTATTGGTCTCATTCAACTATTCGTCGACATTTATGCACATTAAAGCAAGCATTGCAGTGTAGTGCAAGCTTTTCAAACAACCTTCAAATATTCCTCATTATTCATACACGCATGGCAGCTTTTCAAGGGAGCATTGCAGTATAGTGTCAGCTATTCAGCTTGAGCATTCACACCCGCAATTTCATCAGAAATTGCATTCTCTACTTGTTGTTGTTGTTATTAGTTATGGCTATAATAGAAATTTGATTTAGGAATTTAATTGTGTGTACGTGATGGAAATACATATTCATAATAAGTTGTTTTCCTTTCTTTTCAGCTGGACAGTTCTATGAAGATTTGTGAAACATGCTGGACATTAAATTTTGGATTCTGAAAAAAAATTATCTTTCTACAACTTCAACATTTTCTGTACTTTAAGCTTCAGGCAGGAAATGTCCTTTAATCCTGTTGTAATGACAAATTTCTTGTTGACATTTTGGTTATTATTTTACAAAAGGTAGTGAAGCAAATAGTCTTTTGTTCTGTTTATACTTGGCAGGTATTCATTGTATCCTGTGAATAATAATCTCAGCTGTGGTAAATCTTTTAATACGATGAAATAACTTCAATTAAACACATTCCTGATGTTTGGTTTCTCAGTGCTTTAGCTGTTAGAGAGTTTTGTTTTTGTTTGTTGTTTACCGTGAAGGCGAGCTCACTGTCTTCCACCGTGTCCTCAGTTTAGTGTATTCAGCTGCTTCCCAACTGCACTGATTTAACCCGTGCTAATAGCTCCGAGACAAGTCTGCAGCTGGCTTTGGAAAACTATGAGCTCTCATGACAACGGGCTCATTAGCAGGTTTCAAAATTCTTAATTGGGTCCTGAAGATGCTGCATGACTACAAGAAGCGTCACTCTTGGAAATAGAAAGGCACGTAAAGCTGTTGCTTATAGCGAGGCTGCTTTGAAATGATGACAAACTACTTATGAAAATAGTCTGTCAAGGAGACTGTTGGATTTAAAAATGACCTCTGGAGGAAATAAAAGTAAACCCAAAGGGAGATGACTGACACATACAGGAGGGTGAGCAGGTTCAGGCAGAGAGGAGGGGTGGCAGCATTTAGCTACTGTTCATATGCAAAGAAACTTAAAACGTGAGAAGCAGTAAACCAGATCCAAATTCCTGGGACATTAGCATTACAAGCTAACAATAAGACAAAGGTCAAAGGTCAGAAGCATAATTAGCTGACCGTAAATGTGACATGCACCCAGGATCATATAAGACAAACAGGTTAAGTTTTCCAGTCTGAACTGGACATATTGTATGAAAACTAACACAATATCTCAAACCATCATTAACATTTAAATGTGACTGACATTTTACAAGGGGCATTTGTCCACTATGTAATAAACGTTTACGTAGTCGTCTCGAGGCGCAACATGAGCTGAATTGTTCCCTTTCTGTCTGAATATTGGAGTGGCGCTTTGGAGTGACACTAGAAAAGGTCCGCGGTCTAATTTTAGCCCGAGGGAAATAAGAGCAAACATCCTGACACCCAGCACCTGCTGCCTGCTGTCCTGTACTCACACAAACAGCCTCAGTCCGCTGGAAATCAATCTGCGCCCAAATCCTCCCAGAGCTGCACTGACTGCGAGCTTAGCTTCGTGTTTCGGGGCGATGATTATCATAAATTTTTATATATGTCATGCTATCATCAGTTTGGTCTGAGAGAAGCAGTAGAATTATACCCAATGGAATATTTTCTGCAAGTCTGAAAGTCTCTGTTTGAATATCTAAAGTGACTGCAGCATAGAAATACCTCCTGTGAGATGTCTTGAAATTTAAACACTCTTAGATGTTTGACTGGTTTTGAACAAATGTTTAACACAAATCCCTGTTGTCAAAGCGACTACTGCAGTCACAGTGACAAGGAGGGCAGCTGACACATGAGAAGTCCCCCTTTTAAGGCTCTGGGGTTGGATATCTGGGAGGCTTCCACTTCAGCAGCTCAAAAGAGGAAAGTATAAGATTAGCTTTGTGATAAAACTGTGCCATGACCTCAATCTATCTAGCTTTAAAGAGCGCAATATGAAACAAAATGGAGGACAAGCTCTTAATTAATCATTACGCTGTTAACCTGTGAATCTGAGCAACACTTACCTGAGGTGGAACTAGGTGTTGCTCGTGTTGTGCTGGACAGCCTGCAAACCAAACAGTCAGTGTAAGAAGGGAGCTACAAGGACAATTCATTCATTTACAATTAATATTAAATAAACAGGCCAAGAATAAAAAAAGGTAGAATCAATGTGCTGGTGTGCAGGATTTGTTAATCACTGACTCGTGCTTACATGTATCTGTCATGGCACCAAACTGTGCAGAAACGTTCAACATGGTAAACACTGCTCTGCAAGCTCTGCCTCTCAATGTCTGATATGCATCATGCGTTTAAGATTTCAGATCGTGCACGTGCCTCTATCAAATCCTATGCAGCATTTGCAGGTTAGCGCCAAGCCGACAGGTCAGGACCACTCTGCAGTACCACCAGCTTGTCAATCAACAGACACTGAGTTTGACTGGTTTACCTTGGGCGAGCGGCTGTCGGGACAAACTGCTCTCTGCTCTGTTAATCCCGGCTCAGAGTGCCACAGGGCCACTCATCCTGAAGTGAACTGAAGCCTTAGGGAGCGAGCCACCGTGCCCGTGGCCACTCCAAAAATAAAACTGTTGCCTTCAGTGTGTGTTGCAGGGGCAGATGGGGGGTTTCCAGGCCACCTGAGATGGCTGAGGTGCAGCCCCTACAGGCAGTCGGCAGACACCTCCACCTGAAGGAAGGTGGTTGTTTTTGTCAGCTCAGCAGACCAGTGGGAAGAAATCCAGTACACAGTCACAACATGAGCCTGTGACTGACATCAAACAAGGCTGAGTTCAGAGTTTTTTTTAACCCAGCCTTTATCAAAGCGTTGTTTACCAATACAACCTCAATGTCACCTTCAGTTCACGTTAGCTTAATGAGGCATTCAAAGGCTGCGTTAAAGCTCAATTTACAAGGTTTGACCAACTTTATTTTTTGTTTCCTGATAGATCTAACAGAAACCTTGATTTAGGTAGACTCACAAGTCAGTCTTTAGACGCTTTGCTTAACTAAAGACTGATGACTTTCTCCTGATTTCTGATTTCTCCTGATTTTGTGTTTAGGTGGGCAGATACAATTTCAGAGTTTAAAAACACTCCCTACGTTGCAGAACCAGTAGTAAATCTGCAGGGCGGTCCTTCGGTGGCTCGCTGAACTCTTGTGCTTGTAAACATAGTCCCACTAGAAACACGTGTAGCGGTACAAAATGGCTCAGCCGTGCTCGCAGAAAACGCCGTCAAAGTTCAGTGGATGTTTGTCGCGTTTGCAGCGACACATTCTCGCCAACTAAAAGAAACAAACATAATCTTTTACAAGGCCATGACTCATCCGTCTGGCCGGACTATAGAGAGAATCGCCTTGTTGTTTACAAATACTTCAGGGTAGAAAACCAGCAGAGTTTTTAGCTATATATATAGCCTATATATCACATTTTTCACATCACCGTTTGGACCGATGTTTGTAAAGTCTATAAACACAATGATTGAACAAACATTACTATTTCTGTGTGCACGTTTAGCTGGGCTAACCGTTAGCTGTTAGCCCTGTTAGCTGTTAGCGGTGTCTGTAATAGGTAATAACTCATTAAACGGTCCGTGAAGAAAATATTTTTTCCAGCGGATATCTTAGTTACAACATGATTGAGCTAGCAAAGCAGTTTTGTGTTGCTATGTGTGGTATTTATTCAGTTTTGGGAAATCACGATGTCTAGAAAGCATCAGTGGCTGCAGCTGACAGGGACAGCTAACACTAGCAGCAAAGCTAACAACAGGACGTCATCTGTTAAAAGCCTCCCGTTGTCAGATATGACATGAAACTACTCCAGTTAGCTCAATCATGTTGTAACTAAGACATCCGCTGGAAAAAATATTTTCTTCACGGATGAGCACACGTTTGATAAAACGGAGTTAAATCTCTCGGCATCCATTTTCAAGCTCTCTGTGTGTTTGTTTCCTTGCGGACGAGAAAAGGAGGAGCGCACATTTCCGAAAAGGCGTGTCCTTTTCAAAAATGCAAGAGGCGTTGCTTTGTTGCCGGCCGTTTTCGCCGGTGTGTTAAACACACTTTAGAAAGGAGTGTCCCCAGACTATCAGAAGGCGGAGATCTCTGATTGTCTGGTGGCGAGACTATGATTTAGGCTGCATTTACATGGAATCAGGCAGACGGCAAAGTGGATGTCATTTTAGTGGACAGGAGCAGGAAGGTAAAATGAGGTTAGGCCAGCAGAGAATACCTGCAATAGTGATGGTAGACGGCACTGCCATCCAGAGTTAAAAAATGTAGTAACACCTTCCAATAAGGTACACAAAAAAACAAGTAGTTACCTCAGTCATTATCAATTAACTAATCATTAACTAATGATTGGCTACTATATCACATTTGATTGGAACTTACTCAAGAACTAACCATTAACTAACACTTAGATCCTAATTCGTACCTCATTTCCTCAGTAACTACTAATTTTTTGCGCACCTTATTGTAAAGTGTTAGCTAAAATTTGAACTTTTTTGCCATACTCCATGATGGAATTTATGAGCAGATGTTAAGTAGCTCCTTCACACAAGGAGAAAATATGGGCAATCTGGACAATTACGGGACATTATTAGACTAATTGCTTAAAATAATAAACACAAAATAATTTTATTTAATCTTATCTTACTACATCTTACTATATAATGACTAAAACTCTGCCTGTGTGTGTGTGTGTGTGTCTGTTCCACGTTTTTCTCCTCACTGACTTGGTCAATCCATGTGAAATTTGGCACAGTGGTAGAGGGTCATGGGAGGATGCCAATGAAGCAATATTACATCAATTGGCCAAAGGGGGGCGCTATAGCAACCGATTGAAATTGCAAACTTTGAATGGGTATATCTCATGCCCTGTATGTCATAGAGACATGAAACTTTGCACAGAGATGCCTCTCGTCATGAGGAACACATTTGCCTCAAGAACCCATAACTTCCGGTTAAATAGATTTTCCGCCATTTTGAATTTTTTGAAAAACACTTGAAATCCATCTCTTCCTAGGAAGTTTGACCGATCTGCATGAATATTGTGGAGGGCGTGGCTCATCACATAAAGGTGTATAACATCTCAAGGGTTTCACCTATCACCATGCAACTTTGTAGGCATATGACCACACATAATCTGAGGGGACCCCTCCATTATTGACCCCATCAAACAAAATGGGGGCGCTAGAGAGCTCATTTCTTATCTAGGCCTAACTGCCATATGGATTTTTACTAAACTTGGTAGATATGTAGAACAGGACGCCTCAAGGTGACTGGAGAAATTTAACTGTAATTGGCAACTGGGTGGCGCTATAACAACAGAAAAATGCTTAAAAATGGCTAAAATGCGACCGATCGCTGTGGCTCCCCCTGTGGACCAGTGTTGTTGTTGTATGGTATGCTGTACATAATCACGGAAACTGTCAGTGTGTCATTCTGTCTGTCCCACGTTTTTCAGAAACTCTGTCTGAATACATTGCTCTTCTTAATGGGTTCAGTTGACTATTTAATCTGCAATTTCCTATGACCTGTATCCCAAACACACACCATGTGAAACTGTACGTGAGCAACTGTGCACTCAATGGGTATGGACTAGTATATTTTATTCCATTCTTTGTGGACAATATATATATATATATATTTTTGTTTTTTTTTAAACAATTTTATTTAACAGGGACCATGTGTTATAAACATTAATCTCGAATCGCAAGAAGAGATGCATAACACCAGATTTAGCTAACACCTAGTTTCCATCTGCGGTCCCCACATAGAATAACAAATAACAAAAAATAAAAACAAGTCATATCCCACCAACTAAAGTGCTTATGGCATATAAACCTCCATTTATACACATAGAAATACCCACACACACACAAACACACATGCATATATATACAAAGACAAAGCAGCATAAAACGGGAGATTTCAAGATTGCAACATCTCCATGTGTGTTTCATTTTGTTGTCCTGCCATTCTGTCGGACTGTTTGTTTATCCCTGTAGTCTAGACCAGTGGTTCCCAACTGGTGGGTCCTAGTCCAAAAGTGAGTCACAGGTTCATTCTGAATGGACTGCAAGTGACTTGAAAATGTTTTAAGTTTGTAAACAACACACTTTATTTTTAAATACAGTGAATATATATATATCACAGAGCTTTTATTCTAAAGTGGGGTTTCCTGTTGTAGAGTGACTAATGGACTGCTACTTAACAGAGACAAACTAGCTTGACGACATGGCTGAACGCTAGTATGACACTGAATGTATCAAACTGTGTGGACCTTGAACAATGACTAAGGAGAAATCTAGACACTGTGGCAGGACCATTTGGGAACCACTGGTCTAGACAGTGTTGTCTGTCTGTCGTCTACTGTCTGCCTGATTCCACGTGAATGCAGCATTTTATGTCTTTTTATTAGTAGAAAGAGAAGATTTACGGCTTTAAAGTCCAAAATGATGCTACGTCTGGTGGCAAAGATACAACAAAATGTCAAGTTTCTTAAAACCATAGCTGTGTCTTAAGTATTTTAATAAGGTTGCATTGAAGGACTGTGAACCTATCCGTTGCATAACACCCGGACTGTGTGTAGCTGTGATTTGACTACACTCACAGCGCCCGTCAACTGCTGCGATTACACATGTTGCCATGCGGCGCCTGTTCTGTAAATCAAGTGTCACTTTACCTCGTAAAACTTTACTTCCTCTTGTGGGATTTATTTCCATGAGGCAGGTTGAGGAAGTGGGCGTGGGATTAGACAACCGCAGCTTTAAAATGATAAAGGAATAGTCTGCTGATCTGCCTTTAGGCAAGGCATGGACACTACTGAGCCATTTAGGGCCCTCTGTGGTTGTGGTTGCACTATTCAGCTTTCAGGGGCAGCAGACAGGCAGTATCTCAATTACATTAAATGCTGAAATAAATTCAAAACCATGATTGAAAATGCAGAAATAGTAGTAATTGTTGTAGTAGTAGTAGCAGTAGTAGTAGAAGTAGAATTTTAATTTTTTAATTTAAAAAAAATAAAATTCTAGAAGTAGTAGTAGTTGCAGTAGTAGTAGAAGTAGCAGTAGTTGTGTTGGAACAGCAGTGGCAGCAGTACTAGAAGTTGTAGTAGTAGTAGTAACAGTAAAATTAGCAGTGGTAGTTACAGTAGAAGTTGTAGTAGTAGTTGCAGTAGAATTCATAGTAGTGGCAGTAGTTGTGTTACAACAACAGTAGTAGTAGTAGTAGAAGAAGTAGTAGTAGCACTCTCAGTAGTCACAGTAGTAGTAGTGTTAATAGTAGTAGTAAAAATAGTCAGTTGTGTTAGAATAGCAGTAGTAGTAGTTACAGTAGAAGTAGTAGTAGTAGTAGTAGTGGCAGTTGTGTTACAATTATTGTAGTGGTAGTCACTCTAGTAGTAGTAGAAGTAGCAGTAGTACAAGTTGTAGCTAAGTTCTGTTAGAATAGCAGCAGCAGTATCAGTAGTTGCAGTAGAATTAGCAATAGTAGTAGTAGTAGAAGTAGCAGCAGTAGAAGTACTAGCACTCTTAGTCACAGTAGTAGACGTAGTAGTGGTAATAGTGGTAGTAGAAGAAGTATTAGTGGTACAAGTAGTAGCAGTAGCTGTGTTAGAATAGCAGTAGTAGTACTATCACCAGTAGTAGAAGTAGTTGTGGTTGTAGTAATAGCAGTAGTAGTAGTAGTAGCAATAGTTGTGGTAGGAGTAGCAGTAGTTCATACTTTAAATGTACTTAAAAATGTAGAAAATATTGAATAGAAGCATTAAACGTCCTTGTAGAGCTGGGCGTTTTGACATATGAATGGTTTCTGTAGCTGAAAGCATGTAAAGTAGTAAATAAACAAAAAAAAAAAAAAAAAACAGGAAAAGCAAAGTAGTATTAGTAGTATTAGAAGCCGTAGGAATAAAAGTAGTAGAGGCAGTACTACTACTAGTAGTAATAGAAATAGCAGTAGTTGTAGTAGTAGAAGTAGTGCTTGTACTGCTATTACTCCTAGTAGTATTAACAGCAATAGTAGTAGTAGCAGTAGTAGTAGCAGTGTCCTCCACACTATTATCTCTGGCTGCCCTATTGCATGTGCTCAAACAGCGCTGATGATCACTGACTCTGTTGTTGCAGTAAAGCCTCCGACCACCAGTGGCAGTGTTGTGCGGCACTGAGCAGCAGCTCTCCTGTCAGTGACCCCCATTGAACTGTTGATAGGTTAGTCAGCTGTTGGTGAACCAGCTGGTATCTCAGTTAATTAATGAATTAACACCAACAAATCTGAGAGCATCCTCACAAGTTCAGGATGTTCCTCCTCTGCTTTGAAACTTCCTCTAGCTCCCTTACTGAAAAGAGGATCCTGCTCAAGTATTGATTTAGCTGTATTAATTGATTTTAGCCACTAGCTAAAACAAGCTGACAGAGAAACAACCACCACCCTCCCACCATGTTACAAAGTTGTTACAGGATGTAGCTTGTTAGCAAACAGTTAGCAACATTAGCTTGAATTAGAGGTGGTGTTTCTGGCCACATGATGAATGTTAGTGCAATATTCACTCTCTTTTTAGCTCTAGTTTGGTCTTAGTAACAACAACATCATTTAACACTTGCTGTGACGGAGCACTGAGGTCTCATGAAAGCTACTACTACTATTTGGCTACCAGCTGACTATAACCAGTCGTATTCATTCAGGTGTTCAGCTTGGCCATTACAACCTGACACCTCTCACCATTACTCTGCTAATGTCCTCATGTCAACACAGCTCCCTTCACCCACTGTTGATGAGGATCTTGTGGCTGCTCAGGTTCATGAATCCAGACCGATTTAACCATTTGATTTAAATGGTCAGCTCCAGAGATGGAGGTTTGCAGCCTGCACCCAACATGTGGTTAGATTTATGCAACCAAAGCACTGTGGTTGTGTTAACATGTCCTGTCTCATAGTTCAAGTACCTGACTGTGTTTACATGCATACTTATATACCACTATTACTCTGATTATGACAATATTCAATATTTAAATTGAATATTTTGAATTTTTACTATTGAGACATGGGATATGCAGAAATTATTTTTGTTTTAGGAGCATTCTTCGAACCTGTGTACAGTGCATTTGGAATAGACGTCTCAGTTGTGGTTTTCACTGCCATTTATGGTCTGAAGGAGAAACACATCTACTTTTAAACATTGTAAAAGACTTGGATATCAACAGGTGTTTGAATGTGCACAAATATCGCGACACTGACCATAGGATGTACGTCATGGGAGGGCTTTACGCTAATTGGAGTATGCACAGCTGCATGTCAACAGGAATATTAGTGGAATATTATTTTCAATAAGCTACGTATACAGCCA
This sequence comes from Epinephelus fuscoguttatus, assembly GCF_011397635.1. NCBI lineage: Eukaryota > Metazoa > Chordata > Actinopteri > Perciformes > Serranidae > Epinephelus > Epinephelus fuscoguttatus. Next base: position 40,844,511 of record NC_064753.1, read on the forward strand.
AGAATATTGTCTTTTTGTACTCTCTGAGGCTGAAAAATAAAGCCAATGCGAGATTTCCACTTGAGACTGACTTCGAAAGCATGTCAGTCCCCACAGACATGCATGTTAAAATGTCCAACTTTACAACAGACAAACATGTTTACAGCCTGGTAAGACGGTTTTGGTCTCTGTAGCTAATTCCCCCTTCATTACAGCTGAACAGGGCATTAATATTTATATGACTCATGCATGTGCATTTTATGAAGGCTTAAAGTTATGCATAATTAAGGGTGTGGCTGCTTTTGGTGGCAGTCTGTCTGCTGATACTATCCTTGGCTTCTCAGTCAGATCGACCCCTCGCTACTCCACAGCTCCATCCTCTCGTCCAAATATGGTCACCTCTGGCTGCAAAAAAACAAGATTGTTACAGCTGAAATGCTGAATTCGATCCACAAATCACAAGGTGGTGTCACAGTTGGTACCTCCAATCTATGGCAAGAAACAAAATATTGTGTCCATGTGTAATGTCACAGATGGGTTTTTCAGTATTAAACCTATATCACCATCTTTCCTTAACCTTCACCAAGTGTTTTTAGTGCCTAAACATAATAGGCACGAATCATGCTGCCAGAGCAGATATATTGCACAAATGAATGTATTAGGGGGGAACAACATTTGTTCACAGATTTGTTTAAAGGGATAGTACACCCAAAAATGAAAATTCAGCCATTATCTACTCACCCATATACCAATGGATCTCCGCAAGGGATGTGAGGACTCTAAAACTTCACCTGATCCTCCCTCGGCATATGGTTGAGTAGATAATGGCTGAATTTTCATTTTTGGGTGCACTATCCCTATAATATAAGCATTATGTGACTTTGCAGGTATGTTTATTCATCGTGGTATTAACATTTTCTGATCTGACAACATTATTTTGACAGGATAACATAGCTAATCGAAAACATTTATATGATATTTAAGGATTATTTATAGTTAATGTTGGGCACAAGAATATGGAACGCCATGTCAGACAATATTAATTACATAAATAAATAAATAAATAAATAAAAACGCTTGTGAAATAATTCAGTGTAATAAATCCTGAAATAAACAAGAGGCAATAAATATATGCATATATAAATAGCCTAGATGTAAATATGAATACCAATGAATCAATATATATATAAATACTGGTAGATTTTTATTTTTAACAAAGAATGCTTTTCAAAGGACTCCTTTATTTATTTCAGGGGACTTTTATTTCATTATGTCATTTCGTAGACATTTCGTAGATTTTTTTTAAATCCCTGCCGCATCATCATACTTTGTTACTTTCTGTTACAGCGGTGAATGTCCTAGCAAAGTAGTCACCTAGCAGCAGGTGGAAGGACTGCGGGGTACACTAGCTAGCTAATTCTTTTTTCATCTGTCGTCTGATAAACATTAAATTATTCAAATTCAGTGCCCCCGGTGCTGAAAAAAAAACCCACAGTTAAAATCTGACGTGAAATATATCATGCTGCCAGCAATGTAACTTTCTTGAGTGGATAATGTTAGCTAATTCATCTAGACTCCCGGTGGGGAGATGGTGGGTCCAGGATTGGGAAATATGTTTATTGCTCCATTTATTTATATAAGTATTTATTTCACAGGCATATTTAATTTTTTAATGTTGACTAGAGGGGGAGGGTATAGTCTGTTTTGAAGATAAACATTTGTCGCTTTTAGCCATTCGCTGAAACTTTTTTTTCTTGGGAGGACGGTCTTGATGCTACGCGTCCATAATTGTAGTAATCAGCTCTATAGTCATGAGTTCTTGTGGTTTTCTCTGATGACACCAGAGTCACCAAAGTGACTTAGAAAATATGTGATGTGATGGTGTGTATTTTGTTAATGCAGACTGGCTATTACGCCCTCAACAACAACAAAACCCCTTTAACAAGTAGTGAAGCCTTCAGCTGATGTTAAGTAAAACCTCCCTGCAGCAGTGCTCACGCAGGGGTGTAGTTCTGATTGGGCACATCTAACCCGACCAGGCTGAACCCAAGTGGTATTACTAAAAGACCCATTGGAGAGGGTAAGCTGTTGAGAACCTTCACGTCCACACCACCACCATCACACAGGCCAAGTCTACATATTTGTTTTTTTAATTATTATTATTGTGTGTATATTGAATTTATAATGAGGCACATTATCTATGACATCAGAACCTACAAGCAAGGGCAGGTTTCACTGGAAAAAACCCCCCAATATATAATACACATACCTTAATAAACATACTGTTGTGTGTTTGTATTGCTTCAGAAAACTGACTGATTAGTAGTGGGCATTGTGTTTTTAGTCCTGTTCTATTATTATTCTAATATTCTGTTACTCTGCACTGACTGACTGACTGGTTGATGATGTGTTTGGCACTCACACACACATGCACACATGCACACACACACACACTTTCCCTCCATTGTCTGGATGCCAAGCTGATGTGTAACCCCCCCTCTCAGCCTTCTATCACTGTAAATTTAGCAACAGAAGCTTCTCAGCTGCTCCTTTCCAAAACCTGAGCCCTCCTCTTCCATCCACAGTATTTCATCCATCTCCTTCTCCAGGGTCATGCCAGCCTCCCCCCCTCTGGTCCCCATCTTTTCCACACATAAACATCTACGCTACACACACACTTCACTCTCATCCCGCAGCCAATAAGGACCTGATGAGCTCAAGTATCACTATAACACAAGGACTTATTCTCTGAGCCGAGGCTACAGATTCTTACAGACCTTCATCCTCATCGTCCGAGGAGCTTCTCTCCCTCTCTGAGGTAAGACCACCACTGACCTAACCTAACCTGAAATCACTCGTCCCACCTAAACTACATTTCTGACTCTTTTTTTTTTCTCTTTTTAGCCAAAATCTTCCAGTTGTAGATTTTGTTGCATTTGTGTGCAGCAGGAAAAAAACAGCCTCTGGTGTTGTAAAAGGAAACACTGTTCAACACTGCAGGCTGTAACCTCAGAGGGGACGTTTGAAATAGTGGAAGACATGTTGCGCTGCATGTCAAACATGTGTAGTTTGTGTTTGGGATGGTTAACAGTCTGGCTCGAGAGCAGGAGTCCAGTTTCCTGAGACCAGATTGATTTAATAGATTCGTAAAATGTCACCTTATTTAATTGAGTCATACCATTTACGTACCTTTTAAGGACACAGATCATCATTTAAAATGATTGAGGAAAACCTAAGAGCTCTGGCGCAAAACAGATGAGTATATTTAGGTAACCAAAGACGTATAAAGTTCTGTGAAATACTGCCAAATGTTCTGTGAAATGAGAGCAGTTTACACCTTCAGTTAATATGATATTGAGGTGCTCAGTTGTGAATTGCAGCTATAAATGGAGTTATTTTCCATCTCTTTAATTTGGTTTCTGACTTTTTTTACCTGCACACCAGCACTATGTTTGAATATTCTTAAGTTACATTCACCTACAAATAGAAAAGTTGCCACATTGGCACTGAAGTTTGGCATTCAGTGCAAACTGTAACCCTCTGAATCGTCCAATATGAGCGTAATTTCCGCTACGGTGCTGGTAGCTTGGTCCAGCTCACAGATGAGTGGTCGCACCACCAAAATCACGTCTACATGTATTGCCTAGCTGCGGTCGTATGCCTCAGACAAAGACAGATTCTTTGAACAAAGTCTAAAACTGCACAGATTGTTTATTTTCTGATTTACTTATGTTATATTTTTGGCGTTGTGTTGATTGAAAATTGGCAGATTTTTTGTCTTTGTTTCCTGCATGTTCTTTTTTTTTTAATTTCATTTTCTCCTTTATGTTTCACATGAATGTATTAGAATCATGTATGTTCACTGACTTGGTTTTAAAAGAGCAGATGCCGCACTGTCAGATGTTTGGTTTAAGTTTGACTGCAGTCCCTTTTTCCTCTTTGATAAATTTCCATTATACACATATATACTTTATGTGCATACAGAAACTGAAAGATTCTCCCCCTCTAACCTTTTGTTAGTATGTTGAACTTTAAGCTTGAACTTGAAACACCCATGTAGCCATCATGGTTGACCCGAGAACCAGGCCTGCATCTTAGAGAGCTAAGGTTTTGAGATAGTGATGATATATAAGGCCTGTTCACTGTGTGATGTATCGGCCTATAAATTTATCTCATATTGCCATTTCAATCTAAATCTGCTTTCGATTGGCTCGGGATGTGATCCTCCACTGGCGTCTCACCTGTTTTATCAGTCTCTGACTTTCAGCGCCAAGTTTTAATTTCAGAGAGACTCAGAAACACTTTGCAGCATTCAGTGTCCTCATACTGAAGAAATGAAGTGACCATCCACTAAATATACAGAGTGCTGAAGTGTTGGCATGCACTGAGTGAATGCTGGACACACAGAGGTGAGGCCGCTGTCAGCTGTAAGTCGATCAAAGAGCTAGTTTACTGGAGGCGGATGCTGATTGGCTGTTAGAGTGCCGAGGGTCCTCCCGCTGGACCAAGCCGGGGGGATTAAAGCAACTATTTGGACACCGTTCCTCAGCTGATGGGTAGAAATATGATCCAGGACTAATCCCCCGAGTCCTCTGCAGCTGTGCTCACTACTAAGTGTGAAGGAGTCATCCAAAGACACTTTATATATATATGTATATCAAATATGGTATATAGAATATACAGTGAGCAGAAATCCTCCCAAATGGTCTTCATCAGAGCTGGTCCTTGTCCCCCTTTGGACTTAGAAATGATGCTTCATGGGGTCAGCAAGGACTAGGGAGGATTAGAGGGGTATTTCCTCTATATAGGAGCTTGGCATTTCTTTATGAACTGTGAAAGCTGGTGTTGAATTCAGGAAAGAGGCTGTTGTCGTAAATCAGGCGAGTTTTGACGGGCTGTCTGCACCAACAGTGAGGTACATTTAAGCCCAATCCCATTTCTTATTTTTACCCCTATCCATTGTTTTTGAGTGTCACCTTGTCCCTCGGAACAAAGTTAAAAGGGGAAGTGGTTGAAAAATTCCCCTATGAAATAGGACAACCCTTCAAGACCCTGATATGTCATCCATACTCTGATGTTCATGTAAACAGACACAATGAATGTTGTCAGATATTGTGTATATGTTGTCTGCTGTGGTGATTTATTTTGTGTGAGCTATAGGCATCTTTTTTGGCTATCAGGACGCTCACGATTTGCTCACAGCTTAAGTTTCACACTATCAGTCTATCAAAGAAGTCCTTCAATAAAAAACACTGCTCATTACCAGGCAGCCAACGGTGCTCTGTGGGCTAACGTTGGCAACCACGGCTCCTACCCTGCTAGTCTTCACCAGGCCCCTAGGATGTGCCAGGCTTTGAAGCCAGTTGTCTAGGTGGCCAAACAGTGGAACTACAACTCCAGAGTCTGTTACTTGATGCCATTGAGCCCCAAAAGACTTTTTCCCGTAGATTTAAATCGGGAAAAAGACCCTTTTTATCCCCTGGTTAGCAGAGTGCTAAACCAGAAGTAGCTGGTTCGGTGGAAGTCGCTAGTGCTCTGCTCTATGGGCCTAATGATGCAGGAGCATCATTAGGCCCATACTGAGGAAATAGAGCTTTTTTGGTTTCATGTGCCACAGAGCAACTTTCATAGGAATTAACAGGGTCCCGTCTTCAACACTGTATCCTAGTCTCTTAATATATCCATGGTCTGCACTGACATTCGAGGAGCAGTAAGAAGTGTGGCAGCTTCCCTGCTGAACTTCAGATAAATTTCGGGTGTCATTTGCCATCTGATGGGGGGAAAGTGACACCGGAATAAGTCAAAATACAGGACTGTCATGCCCAAATTAGCAATAACAATGTAACGTTAGCTTGCTGGCTAGTTAGCTATCGAGACATCAGCATACTAGCAATTTTTTTTTGTTATACATGTTAGAATGAAAAGGCCCAAAATACATTGAAGCAACATTAAACCACTGAGATGACACAATTCTGACAATAGTTTAAAAAAACAAAACAAAACAAAAAAAAACGTTTGTGGTTTCTTTTGTTGCTCGTGCAGCCGTCTTGCTGATGGTTTCTTATAACACTTGGTTTGAAGTGTGTCTCTGAAAAACCTCCATTTGGAGGGCAAAGTAACCTGAACACTTTGCCCTATCTCTCTATCCCAACAAGAATTAGGACACCCTATCCCTAGATGTGAATGTACAAAACAGAGGGGTAAGGGTTCAGCGGTAGGGGCAAAGGGAGTCTTGGGATTGTGCCCTGATATATACAGGACGCTGTCATAGTTTGAATTTGTGCCATTAGAAACTACAAAGGAAAAGAATGACACTTATTTCTTGTGTATCAAGTCATGCAACTATGTTATGTTTGATCTGTCCAACTGTTGAGACATCTGCCTCCACTCCAGTACAATAGGCCTTTCTCCCAGCGGACATTTTGTCTTGTTGTAGTAGGAAAAGCACAGGTGTTAATAACAACACTAACAACGGCTTTGTTCTATACAAGTGTCCCAGTGAGAGGGACAGCGAGCCAACATGCACAATACCAGGAACCTGAAATCAAAGCAGTTAAATGGAGATCACCCATCGTTAATTTTATTATTAACACCTGTGCTTTTCCGACCATGAAGCGTCACAATGTCTGTTGTGAAAAAGATTCTTGGAGGTGAATGGAATTTAATTTGTGGCGCCCACAGCATTGGAAAAAATTGTTTCAGAAAATCTTTGGGGCTGTGTCAGAAATCACTCAATACCTACTGTAGTTCAAAGTTCAAAGTCATCTATTGTCAAATGAACAGCAAGCATGAGAGCAGTCGCTTCCATTTAAAAAACTCAGGTCATAGACTTCTCCAACAAAGCAATTTAAATATGTATGAATAATAATACTAATAATAAAATCACACCAGTAGAAACAAAAAGAGAATTTAGATATAAGGATATAAAGCTACAAGTATATCAGAAGATGCAAGGCAAAATAAAAGATCAAATGTAACAAATGAAATATGAAGTAAGTGATAGTAAGTCTTGGTAAGTACAATGGGTCATATTACCTGTCAGTGATTAAGTTAAATGATGATTCATAAGTGTCTAAAATCTAAATTTGTTGCCTGCAATTGATTTAAGTATTTAGTGTGTATGGCATAGGGAGTAGTGAAGGAGTGAACAAGGGAGTGATTTAGGACACAACATGGGTCACATCACAGGCCTTACTGTAAACAAATTTAATTTTAACTACTTTCTATTAAAGAAAAAGCTCCTCTGAGACTGTTACCAGTGAGGTCTGTTGATTATTCAGGATGGAAGATGCTTTTTTTAACAGTAATTTTCAGTTGTGTGAGCACGGCAAGCAAAGAAGAGAGACATTTTAAAGTCTGGGCAAATAAATCAGAAACTATCTGTGTGGCAGGATAGTAAGTCAAGAAATTATGTACTTTTTTGTTATATATGTACACTGACTCTTTAACGTCGTGTCCCTTATACAACGTAAATTCAACATAATGGCCAAAGTCAAAATAACATATCAACGACAAAGAAGCATTAAATATTATTTTAGCTAAAAATGGCGCCTGTGACACAAGTGGTGATGATGTGCTGTGTGAATTTGGATCCTGTAAAGACGCTAACACCTCCCAACCAGCTGAGTCAACAGTTCTGGACGAGGTGTTTGGGACAAGTGAGATAATGCTTCAGTGAGGACAAATTCAATATGCTGCAACTTTCTGACCTCTGAATGGTTTGTGGAGGAGGCACCGATCTTATACTCAAATAAAAGTAGCAACACCACAAAGAAATACTGCATTATGAGGAAAAGTCTTGCCTTCTGAATCCTACTTAAGTAAAAATACATATGTATTGGCTTCAAAATGTGCCTTAAGTATCAATAGTAAAAGATTATTATGCAAACTGGCTTTAGTTGAGTGTTATATTTATAATATACCATATAATATTGGAGTATAACTAAGTTGTTGTAACCAGCGTTTTAATATTATCTACATAAAGCTAAATTTTAACTATATTTTGTTATATTATATCATTTGGTAGTTTGAAGGTCCAGGATTTAGGGGGATATATTGGCAGAAATGTTGTATTGCATTCAGAACTATACTTTCATTAATGTATAATCTCCTGAAAATAAGAACTGTTGTGTTTTCGCTACCTTAGAATGAGCTGTTTGTATCTACATATGGAGCTCTTCCTCTTGTACAGCATCTGCCATGTTGTTTCTACAGGAGCCCAGAATGGACAAACCAAACACTGTATTTAGATTAGGCCTTTGCATTTTCACTTTTTCACATTTTTGTGTTTTCGCTTCGGACACCATGGTTCACCTACACGCTTGGCACAAGGGAGAAATTTCAGTTGGTTGCAATCTGCTTCCTCACCACTAGATGCCACTAAATCCCACACACTGGACCTTTAATCTATAACAATGCATATTTCATAAACTGATCATGTTTTATTCATCAGATCCTGAACTGATAAGTAACAAGTAATTATATCTGTCAAATAAATGTAGAGGACTAAAAAGTACAATCCTTCCCCTTCAAATGTATAAATGATAATAAAATGGAAATGCATTAGTAAAGTAGGCCTGTAAAGTAGTTGTACTTGATTACAAATTAACATTTCACAACAACTGAAGTCACTTCCCAGACATATTTTTCCTCATTGTAAAGAAGCATTTCAAGTGTTCTAAACATAGGGCTAGTTATTTTTAACAGGGAACAACTGGGAACAAAACATGATGCCATAGTTGCATCCAAAATTAACCCAGAAATGGAGAGAGGATTATAATTTTTTTAATCTTTAGCTCAACTGAATTTTATAAGCTCTGTTTTTTGTTTTTTAATAAGATATTTCTGACCAAAAATTGTACTTTGGATCATTGGGGTCCAAGTTTGCTTCTTTCTTGAAAGGATTAGTTTGACATTTTGGAAAATAGGTTTTTTTTGCTGTCTTGCAGAGTTACACAGAAAAATCAGAACCACTGGTTTCAATCTTCCAATTTAGGGCTTGGCAAAAAAGCAACTGTATTTCTTGTAGGGTTTTTTGCTCTTATTTAATAAAAGAAACAGTTTTCTAGCCTTTTCATATCAACACAGTCTCTCTGCTGTTGTTTTCATCAGACTGTCCTCTCCCTCAGGTGTGAAGTTTGCTGTCGCCATGTCTGACACTGAAGAACTGTAAGTGTCAATAATAACACACATTGGTGTCTGGTGTCTGGTTTCATCAGTTTTAACTGTAAACACACCGATGTAGAAAAGTCAGCTGGGATTTTATGTTTGATTTTTAAATGTCTTTTCTTTCATGTTTCAGGGATCAGGTCGAGGGTAAGTGACAGCCACTCAGGTTGTTTTATTTCTTATGTATGCCAGTTACAAATGTGAACAAAACAGGCACACTGTATGACTTATGGCTTTATTCAGTATTTTGACATGAAATGCTTCAAGTTAAATTGATATGATTTCTAATTATATGTGTTATATATTCTTGTATTAATTATTTGTGTCATTTTTACTGACTTTTAGAGGCCACACACACCTGTATGTGAACTTTTATGTAATCATAATCATTCTAAGACTAAAATGTCTCAAAATATATTAGAAATATGCCTCGAATGTGTCACTAATATATTCTTATTATTTTTATTCTTAGTAGTATTACTACTGTTTTTGCCATACATTTTTAATGCATTTGGATATACATGTTGTAAAAGTATGTCACATGTAAATGTTTTAATACAAATTTAATTGGATTTTTTTTAGAAAATAAACTGTAATTTATATCAAGGTCATCTTAGATAATATTTAATTTTGATTTAGAAATGACACCATGTTATATTTGTTTTTGTTGTCTCACCTTGTTTTTCCCAAACTGAAGAGGAGGAAGGTAAAGACGACTAAATCTATCCCATATTTAAGACCTTTTCCTCCACTGCACTAATTTGTCAGCTGCCTGATTTCACCCTTAATTTGAAGTGTTTGACGCTGGCACCTGCTCCTCATACAGGAGGTACTAACATCTGCACAGGTTTAATTTGAGGCGTAGCAGGATTTCCTAAATGTAAAGTAGAACTATAAAACCTCATTTTGGTTTAATTGGTGATAAAAGTTAAACGGGTCAAACTCTCAGCTGAATACATCTGCCTTGTTGCTTCATTCACCCTCAGCTGTATTAAGAATAGCTTTTTAGATTTATCACTGTATCATTTCTAAACTCTTTTTTTAGACAGCAAAGTTATTTTCCTGTACAGTATAACTGAAGTTTATCTTCTGGTAGGTAGAAAGCGGACTAACACACAGCTGTCAGTCAAACACGTCCAAGTTAAGGGTGACTTTTTCGGACTGAGTGATGTTTTGAATTCACATGGTTGAGAAAAAAATGTGAGTGGGCTCCTATACGCTCCCTACATTTATTTTCTCGGCATGTGACATGTTTACATTGTCGTCTGTTGATGTCACATCAATGCAGCTGTCGTTGACCTCATTCACACAACGGCCATATTTCTAACAGTGGAGCTGGAAAACTACCTGGATGACTGAGTGTAACTAAGTACATTTACTCAAGTACTCTACCTTAGTTCAAATTTGAGGTACTTGTACTTCACTTGAGTTCTTCCATTTAATGCTATTTTATACTTCTACTCCACTACATCTCAGTGGCAAATACTGTACTTCTTTCTTCACAACATTTACTATCAAGATGAAGTTTATTTATAAAAAATATTAATCAAGTATTAAATTATGATGTATTATTAAAGATTAAGTCGGCCAGTAGTATAAAAAGTAATTATAATAAGCACTATCTTTACCAGCTGCAACGTTAAAGTGATGAACACATCAATAACTGTAATCCAGAATGAGTACTTTTACTTTTGGTACTTAAAGTAAAATTTGATGCTAATACTTTTGTACTTTTGCTGAAGTTAGATTTTGAATGCAGGACGTTCACTTGTAAAGAGTGTTTTTACTTTGTAGTTACCGCTTTTACCTAAGTAAAATATCTGAGTACTTCTTCAACCACTGGATGTATACAATAAGCATTAACACACAATTATGGATTATAGTCAGAAAAATTTGTACAATCTTGTGATTACAAATGAAAAAAACGTGTATCGTAAGTACCATATGTGAGCACTTCCCTTGCTGGCATTTGTATGAGAAACACAGCAATTGTGTATATTTTTCAGAATGCACATGAGCCTGTCTTCCTTTACAAAAACACCCAACCAATGGATGTATTTGTTTTTTAGAAAAAACATCCTTGAAACTGTTGAATCTGGAACATGGGTTGATGTAAAGATGATTTCTGGATTTTGCGTTGCCCATTTCTAATGTTATCACTCGTTTGAATGGGCGTTATCAATGGATATCAGCCTCATAGATAATGGTTAGAAGGCACATGCTACACCTATTAATATGATTACAACCCTGTTATCAGCCCATTAAATTGCTGATATCAGTTGTAATTGGGAGCAGTTTTGTTAGGTCTCACTTACAGGTTTGTGAGATGTAGTTGCCAATACTACATGGTTAGGTTTAGAAAAAATATCATGGTTTGGGTTAAGATAAGTGCCTTTGCTACTTTACAGTGACTTTTGGTGTCATACAGAAGATGAACTCTGATCTCAAGAGTAAAAGTCCAGTGTTTGTTTGACCCATCCACCAGCCCAAACTCTTCCTTATCTGGACTTTCTCACTCTTTATACAGACATAATGTCACCTGACTTCCTTTGTTCCCGTCATAATAATGGGTGATAACTGCTTCCTGAACCTACTAGTATGTGTAGCAGGCTGCTCTTACCCATATCTGTGAGGCTGATAACCAGTGATACCGTCCATTAAATCAAGTGATAACATACAAAGTGGGTGTTGTAGTTAAGTCATCCAGATAACTCAATGAACATGCCCCAGATAGTTGTTTAGCAAAGAGGCTAATGTAGTCTGAACGGTACGTCAGATAGAGCTTCCTCTAAAGTGTAAAATCATGGAAGAAAATCCTTTACTTTTATGTGTCTTCATCTAATTTGCAGCAGATTAAACAAGTCATAATCTTAAAATTTTGTTTCACTTAGAGCTCTCTTATCTGCATCATGAAAACACCACTGATGTGACCAAAAATCCCCAGAGGTGTTGCCAAGTTCACCAAAACAATCTCCAGGATAAAACCTTAAAATGGGAATAAAACCTTCAGTAATGCGTGATGTTGCAGCAAAACTAACAATGAAAGAAAATCAGTCAGTATCTTTTGATCTTTGCTTCCATGTACTGGAGGACAAATAAAAAATTCAGGGAGTTTTCCACAGGTCAACAGTTCAATATGGCTTTTGTATGGAAGGTCAACTGGCTTCCTCTCATCATCATGTGTTTCTCTTTCTCCAGCAGCTCTGTCCGTCGCTCATCCATCCATCCTCTCTATCACTAAAGTAATCTCTCACTTTTTGTCATGTCTGTGGTCTTCATTAACGGCCTTCTCCGACACCCTCCCTCTTCCCGGCGGTTTGGTGCATGCTGCGTGCCCGTAGCCCAGGAGGAGGTAGTAGAAGTAGAAGTAGCCCCTGAGAAGGAGGCCCAGGTAGAGGCAGAGCCAGAACCAGAGCCAGAGCCAGAGGTAGAGCCTGAACCAGAACCAGAACCAGAGCCAGAACCAGAGCCAGAGGTGGTGCAGAAGGTGGTTCATGAGGAGGAAGGTACGTGGCATGGGCAGTCCGTTCACTGTTCTTCTGCAGGACATACAGCACTCTGCTCCATAGCATAGACGGTCCTGTCAGCATCAACACACTGCAAAACATATCCTGCCTGACAAGTCACGAGTCTCAAAGGAGGAGTTAGCATGATTACAGTTTCTGCTTATCTTTGAATTTCACATCCCTCGTGTTTTTTTTTTAAACCTTTTAAAAGATATTTTATAATAGATCAGCATCTTTTAATCAAATTGTCCCTTCCAATGTCAAAAGTTAACTTTCGAGCTCAAGATTAGAATCGCTTAAATTCCAACTTTGATCAAAGAATAACTAGACTCTTCCAGTTCAGTAAAGATACAGTAATTCCTTACTGTGAAAGAGAAGCCCACAATAGTGTTTGCATTTGCAAGTTGCATTTATGATTTCCATATTTCCTCCTCGAAAATAAATGTATTGAGAAATGTATTCTTTATGTTAGACCCCTCCTCATAACTCAGGACTCTGTTACAGAGTTTAATTAGATTTTAAGAAGGTGTACAGTCACTTTTGGAATAAAACAATAGCTGCAAGATGATGTTTTACAAACTCAAACAAATTATTTTTTGTGTGAATGTGGTTCTATTGCAGAATTTTAAACTCTGAAGCAGTAATTTACACAGAGGAAGTGATGTTGTCAAATTGTTACTACTGTTTTTTCTTCTTGACATTTCTTGACTTTCAAGGTACACTTCCGTTTTTACAGGAAATGGAACGTTTGCATAGTCTCTTTCAAAATAAAAGCACTACGTCAGTACAACAACGTAAATTGATGTTTTTTTTTTCCTTCAGCAGCAAACACACATGGTTGGGTTTAGGCAACAAAGGCACATGGTTAGGTTTAGGAAAAAGAACAGGGGTTGGCTTTATAATTTTGCAGGATGTAAACATCGCTCTTTCAGGTGAAAGTTTTTTTTTTTTGGAACCATTCACCACCACTCCCGTCCAACCCAGTCGGACTTTCTTTGCCTTAACTTTTGTCCTTGTCCCGCCGCGTTTCCACCTGATGCTGCGGAGCGCTTTTAAACTATAATGGCAACTGGTCGCGTATCATACTGACATTAAAGGACACCTTTTTTTGTTGGTTCCTGAAGCTGCAAGTCACTGCCCAAGCGCCGGATTTCAGTGACTTTGGACTGAGATCAGGCTGTTATGTTAGCTAATAATACAATTGCTATCCAGTAAAGCTTTATCTGGGGGAATGATTGAAACCATACAGATGATAAAAGCAGTGTTTTGGCTTTGGGACTTTATGAATAACAGAAAAAAGTTCCTTGTAAATAAATTTTATTTTGAACTTTCCAAAAATGTTTTGATAATAATTCATACTTCAGATTATTTTTCAGAACAGATGAGCTGTTGTAAAGGGATGTTTGAAAAGAGCAGAAACTGTCATCATACTTAAACTGTTGTTGAAAATGTAATTTTCCTCGATGCAGTGATAGAAATCTGCTGGTGTGTGGAGATATTCTCCAGTTTCAGAGTCATATTATCTGTCTCTGTAGTATATCCCACTCAACTGACAGATTTTCTTCCACTCAGTCTAAAAAATAAAAGAAGACTCAGTTGTCATGTTAGGTTTGATATTTTTGCAGTTCACTAATCTAGTTCCCTTTTAGCTTCCCTTTAGCCCTTTCCACTGGAATTACCTTCTCTTCATAACTGCCCAGTATGACCAAGGTTGTGACTCTGCAAAGCGAGCTAATGGAGGTCAGGATGCACTCTCATCAGGAGCAGATGGTATTAATATTTTGTCTAGCTAAATTTGGCTGCAGCAGCACATCTCTTCAAAATGCAGGAGTGGGTTAACTGTGTTGTGCGTTTTCCTAAACATAGACACACAGTGCAGCCAATGGGGCCAACTTATTGGTTCAGACTAGTGCTTCAATTCGCTGGTAGTCTCAACTCGACCCTCACATACCAAAGCAGAGCAGCTACACACCATTTTAGCAATAAGGTCAGAGGCCGGATTACACATTTTCATTCATTTAGACCAGGGTCAGCGACTTTTCTATCAAAGGAGCCTGTGATTTTACAATCGGAGAATGTAAAATCACTTCAGGCCCAGAACACTGATGTGTGAATATAAAAATGTAAAAAAAATAATGTTTATTTTATTTTATTTTTTTGACACCTCCCCAGGGAGCCACTATAGAGGGGGCTCTAGGCCACATGTGGCTCTAGAGCTGCAGGTTGCCTACCCCTTCGGATAAATGTTTATTTATCATACTTTACACATGATATCTCTTTATTTACTCGACACATCCTGATGTGTTTTTCCTCGCACATTCACGATAAACCCTTTTGACATTTATCACACCTTGCACCACCCTCAAAACAAATGTTATTTATTTATTTATTAATGCATGTTGCCTTTATTAAACCAGATAAGTCAATCGAGAACCAACACTTAATAGCAATGACGACCTGACCGAGAGGCAGCGACAGAAGGCAAGTCAACACAGAACATTTAAACATGTATACAGCTGGTGTTTGACAAAATTACAATTATAGCCACACTACTGAAAAATAGCTCATTCATTCCTGTATTATAAAACGTTGCAGCTGCTAGTGCGACAACACACACCAGCTGTGTGTACCACACATGGGCGGATTATAACATAACAGGCCCCTGGGCACAGACATGCAGAAGGCTCCACCACCTCTCCCACATAGCAACCAGACACATGGACTTTGAGGTAATTTTGCCTCAAACCAGATTTAAGTACAAAGGCCACTTTTTATTTACTTGATACTGAGTTAATTTGTTCTTTTCAGTATTCATTGTTTTCTATGTAAGCATGCACACCTGCAGCATCAACATTGGGACACCGCAGCGTCAACACGCATCAAAAGCAGCAGCTTTATCACACATGCTTCCCGGGTCGGCGTGGCATGACAAGGCCAGTGTGTGTTGGACTTTAGTGTTGTTCTAATGAAGAACACTAAAGTGCCTTTTGGTGTCTTCGGGCTCCTCGAAGAACCCCTGTTTTATTTACTTATTTATTTATTTTGAGTGCACTGCAGCAAACATTTGGGCTTTGCTTCATACGATGTCCACAGTTACCACATCACATCCCCATCAGTGTTAGCTGACACAACAAATGAAACATTGTCATGTTATTGCTCAGTGTCAGATGTGTGTTTTCAATAAGTGCATTTAAGTGTTGAAAGGGAGAAGAAGAAAATCACCTGCTTTTACATGAGTCAATGCCCTGTCTCATCCGTCACCTTCTATCCACGTCTCATTTTGTTCTTAATGACTTTCGCCATTGTTTGCATTTTGGCAAACTCATCTTCAAAAGCCAAAGCAGAAGGGCTGATGGGTAATTTCAGTCATGTAAAAGCTTTTTCTTCTTGCCTCCCTTCATTCCATGTTTAGCATCTTTCTTTCCATGCGTAGATGAAGAGTGAGACTGGCAAACTGCTCTAAAGCATTTACATTGGGGTGTTGTGATTTAAAGCAATCATCCTCACTATTCAAGTCTTCCATGGAAATGTTGTAGCTTCGTTTGTTTTGTTCAAGTGCTTGTACGATCTGTGGAGTCACTGCAGAAGTCCCATGTTTCACTCTACGCTTGCTGAATGAAAGCACTGACTTCGCTGCTTCAGCGGTATCAGAAACTCTAGTTTTGCTCTGTTGTGTGAAGGAACCATAAATCTATATTAACTGATCACTGACCAGTAGTGTGGAAGGTATATGATGCCTAAATGAAACCAAATCTAACAAGATACAACAACATTGTAATTTGTATTTCCTTTTCATGCATGTATCCATTTTGTGTAGTATAATTAAAGCATAAACATGTTCAAAGGATAATTAATTGATTAGCCTTTTACCTTTGATAACTAAATGATGGCATCACTGATGATAAAATGAAAAACAATCAACGTTCCAATCACATTAGAGAATGACCAGTATAAATGTATTATTTTTTTCATCGATTAGGCATCTCTATTAAAGTAAATTAAGAAAAAGCTCCTCATGAAAACTAATCACAGTGTTGTCCATGTATTATTAGCAGGTTACACTGAAATGTTAAATACCTCCTCATTTTTTCTGTGTTGAGATGTGATTTTAATGTGATGTGGAAAAGTCACAACATTTCATTTACTTATTAAAAGGCAAAAAGCTAATAAATTGATTAGCCTTTCAACCTCTTCTTTTCTTTTTACATGCATAAAAAGGAAGTACAGATTGCACTTTGCATTGTATTTCTCTTTTTGTTCTTGATTTGGTCATTGTTATTCTTATATACAAGGGTGCATAAAGACCGCAAATTTAAGAAATGAAACCACTGGCGTAACAAGGTATGATGGTTAGCAGGTTAGCATTGAACTCCCACCGAGAGATAAGGGTTTTCTAATTTTCCAACAGTAAGGTCTGGTTATGCGTGCCGGAAGTTAGAGATATAGTGTCCTCATCAGAAAAGAAATCAGCCCCACAGTGTGTTAGAGGTTTGACAAAGGTATAACAGTGCAACAGTACTTGCTCTTTCCGACTTAAGCTACACATTAATTACTCTCAAGAGCCATAAATGGGCACTTCTCAAAAAAAACGTGGGCCCAACATAAGCCCTTTTAAATGTTGTAATTACACAACAAATAACCAGTGCTGCCAACTTTCTGTTAAGGACAGTGTCAGTTTTTTACCTAAATTGGACAACCAGTGAAATTTGAAGGTCTGGTGTGTCATGCAAAAAATGCAAAAGAAATGAAAAATGTCTCTGTCTGGAGCCAGTGTTTTGTTTGTCTGTTCTGGGCTACTGTAGAAACAACATGGCTGACTCCATGGAAGAGGACCTGCTCCATATGTAGATATAAATGCCTCTTTTTTCTTATTTTTCTTACATTTCTTTTTTACCTTTCTTATTTATAGGGTGATTATAAAGTAATGAAAACATAGTTATGAATATTATATTCCACCTCTGCTAATAAATCCCCCTAAAACCTACACAACAGACCTTTAACTTTGGCAGAAACCTGACAAAATACTGTATCATAGTAATATATTTAAAAGAGCAGAGTTACGGAGCTAACACCAAAACAAAGTGTGGGGTGACATCCTCGTAATGTTCATCCTCTCCTGATCGGTCTATACAGTGTAGAAAATAAGTGGTGCTGTAATCAGAGGGCTAGTATGTAGGAAATAAACTTATAATGTCAGTTTTTCAGAAGGATTGCACAGTTCCTTCTTGAAATAAAACCTCAGGGTTGTTGGATAAATAGAAGCAGCCTGTGATGTAGGTGCAGGATTAATGCATGAAATGACATGGGACTTCTGCAGTTGCTGCCACTGCCTGTACGTTAAAGATGTGAACACCCCAATTTGTTAAATGTGCTTCATAAGCTGTGCATTGTAAAGAGGACAGGAGCAGGCTGACCAGTCCGACCACTAATGATCTCTGTTCTGCTCTTGCTTTGGACGCTTGCTGCATGCAGACGGCTATGAAGAGGAAGGTATGTTGATTTGTATTCTTCTCTGTTCTTGTGTTTCCCTGTTGGCCAGGGACTCCCTCACACCTTCCACACATGATCAATATTCACTTTGTTTCACTGATCGTCCTTGAGAGAAAGGCAGAATTAATCCGCTTTAGCGATGTGGGGAAACAGGGCGGAGGATTCAGAAATGCTGAGTCATGATTGCAGGGCCCCACTGCTCATCTCTGCTTCTTCTCTCTTTTTGCATGAATGTGTCCTGCCAGGGGACGATGGAGATCAAGATGGTAGTTTGTATTTCCTGCTGAGTCGCTGTTGCCTTGCCTGCGTCTTTCTTCCCGTGTTGACTTTTGTCTTTTTTTAGTGTGAGGGTCCCGTAAAAAAAAATAAAAAAGCTAATCACAAACTTGGTTATTTGTTCCTGTTAAAATCCCAACTGTGTTATTTCCCTTTTTTTTCACCATTCACATTAATTAACAGTAATCACAGTGTCAAACTCCCTGTTGTGAAAAGTGTGCGATGACGTATGTTCAGAATAGTTTATGTTGTGATTTATGACACACACCGTACTGATCCTGATTAGCACCTCAAATGTGTCAGATTCTATTGGTTTGATTTACACACTAATGCACAACAAATTAACACATGATAGATAGAAATATCTGGTGTACTTACAGCACTGAAAACCAAGGCTAACACACAGGAATTGGACCACTCATGAAATGAAAAGTGTTGCTAAATTAAGACTTACTCAAACGACTTTCACGTACTGGAGGTGTGAAACAACTTGCAGCCCTGAGATGTAACTCAGCTTGTCCACATGGATCCCCCACCCCAATTAACCAGCAGCCTTTTAGCCTGTGTCTCGCTCCATGTTCATGTTTCTAACAGTCTGATCTCTCTGTTCTGCCATTGCTGCTGTTCTGACACTGAAAATCAAACAGAGGAAAAGCCAAAGTTCAAGTGAGTACAGTTCATCTTTAATCTATTACAGATCAGTCATGTTTTCACATTGCTGTCACCTTTAAGTTATTTAGTGTGATAATTCTGGTGTTATTTTCCTTCAACAGACCTTCTGCTCCCAAGATCCCCGATGGCGAGAAAGTGGACTTTGATGTGAGCTGACTTGTTTTTGTAAACTGAGGATTATTGAGGGGATGATGCATGTAACTGTATTGTAGGCTTGGTCCCAGGTTACTGGGTTGGTGGTTCGATCCCAACACCTTCTGTCCACACGTACTTGGGCAAGACATCGAACCCCATATTGCTCCTGACTGTCCAGCCAGCACCTTGCATGGCAGCTAACTACCGTCAGTGTATAAATGAGTGTGCCCCGAATGTTTGCCCATCTGGCTCAGCCCCTGGTGATCTATAAATTTCTCAAGATTTGACCTTTCTGTATGGTTTGAAGATGTATATGCTGCACTCTGGTCTTGGCGTATAGCGATTTCTAGTGTCTTGTTGTTACACTGAATTCTGTATTAGATTCTATGACCCAAACCCTAACCCTAACTCCTCAACAACTCGGCATCTTTTAAGGGAGTCTGATACTGGGTCACAGAATCTGATGGGTCACAGATGTTGGTATTTCCAAAAGCTCATGTGGGCTGGGTATAGCAATATGCATGACACAGTAATAAAGATTTTCATCATTTATACCAAGTATTATTTAATAGAAAAAAATCAAGTGGCTGTGTTTTTCTTACTGGTGCTCGGTTCATATTTTCTAAAAGCACTGTAGCCACAAAAAAAGGGAAAACCTCCCCCCCAAAAAAGTCTCTCATTATCTCCAGCCCAGTCTTACGAGTGTTTCTTTTTTACTTTTAGTGGTCAAGTTTTTTTAATCAGAGTGTGTTTGAAGCCAGAAACCTTTGTTTTGTCTGTGACTGCTGTCTCCTGTCCACCTCTCACAGGACATTCAGAAGAAACGTCAAAACAAAGACCTGATTGAGCTGCAGTCGCTCATCGACGCTCACTTTGAGTGCAGGAAGAAAGAGGAGGAGGAGCTCATTTTTCTCAAAGAGAGAATCGTGAGATTTTACCCAAATAGCTAATATACATTACACATGCTCTTGACATCCAGCATTGGTGTTTCTGTTCTTTCTGTGGAAATAAACCAGACCACTGAAACCTTGATTGATCTCTGCACATGGCAGAAAGCATTGCGACATTGTGTTTTGATTCATATTTCAGGAGAAGCGCCGCGCTGAGCGAGCCGAGCAGCAGAGGATTCGTGCCGAGAAAGAAAAAGAGCGGCAGGCCAAGCGGGAGGTACGTTCACACAACACACCTCACTCTGTGACTTAATTCTGTTGATTCTTTCAATAGTAAGAAGTAACTCAACACCAGACTGAGACGCAGCATCATATTGACACCTTCTGCTCACCTTTTTCTGATCCATCACGAGTTTTTTACCATGAGCAGAATTATCCATAAAGGACTCCTCCTCTCCAAACCAAACTTACCTTGTGATTTTAGTTGGTGAAAACACCAAATAAAGTAGTTACACGACACAAATCAGTGTTACTCTAATGCTGTTTGGCATGTCGGAGATTGGCTGCTGGCCTAGCATCTGCTAATGTATGCTCACCGTTTTTCTCTGATAACTTAAGAATCAGACATTCAGGAGATTTTTACCAGTAACCAAATTATCTACAGAGGTGTCTTTCTCTCCAAAACAAACAAAGCCACTGATTTAAACCGGTAAAAACACTGCTTGTGACAGAGGGGTTGCTAACTATGGTGGCTAACGTGAAAACACAAATGCGCGAATGGCCCTACCTAGAGTCAGTGTTTGGTCTGTATGCTCTGGGATATTGTAGATATGTGGCAGTGCATAATAGCAATCTCCGTAGAGAAGGACCTGCTCCCTATGTAGGCTGATTCTAAGTAACGAAAACACAACAATTCTTATTTTCAGGTGATTATACACTTAAGAAAACATACTTCTTATATTCCATTTCTGCCGATATATCCTCCTAAATTTTACACACGGAACCTTTAAAACCTTTTGTGGATGTATAAAGGCGAAAGTAAAACCAGTTAACAACTAAGTCGTTGCCTTTCCACCTGTCATGCTGTCAAATTGTGATATTTTAAAATAAATTTTGCAGGCTGAGCGTATGAGAAAGGAGGAAGCCGACGCCCACAGGAAGGCCGAGGATGAAGCCAAGAAGAAGAGCGCACTGAGCAACATGGGATCAGGCTACAGCAGCAGCCTGCAGAAGGTAGTTTTCATTTCTTATGCTTCTTTTAGTCATTGTGATTTCACATTTGTTGCTTCATCCTACCAGCAAAACAGGCATCAACATGTTTTTGTGTGTTTGTGAGGACGTGTCGTTTTAACTAGTTGGACTTTCCTAGATTGAGGCAAAGAGAGGCAAGAAGCAGACTGAAAGAGAAAAGAAGAAGAAGATCATGGCAGAGAGGATCAAACCTCTGAACGTCGATGGATTCGCAGAGGACAAGCTGAGGTAACTCATAAGAGGAAGCAAGAAGACAAGTCACAGTCCAGAAATACAGACACCACAGAGAGCATTTGTTACTGTGTTTAAGAGCACAGTCATAATTAAAGATGTGTGAAGAGCAGATGGCCCTGAATACACAACAATCCAACACCTGCACATGAGCATTCCCGGAAGGGTTTCTCTGTCATTTTCCCACACAAATATAAAAACAGATGAGATAACCAATCACCAATAAACAATTGCTCCTTATAATTCCAGAACATGCCTGAGAGTCATCACATTTTTAATCATTCATCATTGAATGTTTGGTTTGTTGTTTGTGGCGTTTTTTTTTTTTTCAGGGAAAAGGCAAAGGAGCTGTGGGAGTGGCTCCACAACCTGGAGGCAATGAAATACGATTACTGCGAGAAGCTCAAGAGACAGAGATATGAGGTCAGTGAGGAAATGCTGCAATACTCCCAATCTCCAAATGAGTTCTCCTGGAGGTGGATGTTTCTCTAGTGGGACAGATAGTTTGGTCCACTTAGGACAGGGGCACTCAGGACAGGACATATCCTTTATTTTGACTTTGGCTGTTGGAGTTAGCCTTTAGTTGGATCAAAGAAGAAGAGGAAGAATATACCGAACTTGTGTTTGTCCTTCTGTGTTAATCGCTCATTGACACTGTGCTGGTAAAACCAGACCAGACTTTTTCTGGATCATCCGGTTGCACCCAGTTTGGAGTCTGAGATATTTTTGACTGTTTAATTTCTGGCATTTTGATATGGAACAATGTCACATGTTGCAGCTTCAAAGTTTTTGCAGGTGAGATACCTGTCTGCTTCAAACACAGCTGTTTGTCTTTCAGGTGGTCTCTCTCAGAAACCGCATCGATGAGCTGCAGAAACAGTAAGTCACTCAGCGGAAACATGAAGTTATAAAAACACATCAAGCATTCACAGACCAAGAAACTCTATAAGTACCTTAAAGGTGTACTTAAGTACAGTACTTGTACTTAATTATATTCTACCACTGAATACAAGTAGTTATCTACTTGTTTGTTTACTTTCCTCAAATGTCCACCTTCAGTTTGACTTCAGTGTGTCATGGTGAGATCCTGATTATAGCTGACTAGGTGAATGTATGTGGTCAGTCATAATATGCTTTTTTCAAACTAAGTATATTATTATTTACATGTTTTGATAATGTGATGTTAAATATTTGCCCATTATAGGTCAGTGGTTTTAACTAGTAGTTCTATATCTAGCCCCAAGATGGCGGTGTCGCTATAAGAAACTGGTCCTGTAATTGGTTCATGTCTCGCCCTGTGCTTTCTCTACACTACAGTATCTATCTATAATATTAACTTAAACCACTATAAAGGGATCCCTGTACAGATCTGACTCTGTTTGTGCACTTTGCACTTTGCAGCAGCAAGAAGGGAGCCCACTCGCGCCGCAGGAAGTGAGCGGCTGCTGAGTGACGGTTATCTCTATGCGGTCACGCCGGACAGGAGGCGCCTCCCCTCGGATCCAACAGCGGCACAGACACCGTAGACACCCGGAGCTCCCGAGCTCCCAAAAAACTGGACGTCTGCTTGAATGAAATGGTTTTATGGATGAATTTCGCTTCAATAAAGAAATTTTAAAAAATGTTATCACTGTGTTTGTGTAAAGAAAAACAAAATAAAAACGAACAAAGACAAAAAAAGAAGGAAAAAAAAGATTCAGACAATAAAATTTGAATTATTGATCCTCCAGCTTGCTCCAGCTTTGTGTGAATAATCAGTACATTACATTTACACTTCATTTTTTGCAGGTTAATGCTGTTTTTATATATTATATAAATATAAAATACTAACTTTTTTTATAATATCACCATATTGCATTGATTATATATTATTTTTGAATTTACATTTTATTCTATATTGCAATCACTTCCTCAAAACTTAATGAAAATGTGATAACTAATGGAAGTAATTACAGTGTCATTTCTGTGCACTTGTACTTTTTTTTTTTTTTTTTTTTTTTTTTAAAATAGTCATTTTACTTGTATTTTTATTGTAAGTAGGCCTATTGTACTTCATTACACTTTAGGTTGCATCAGAGTAATAACAAAAGTCACCTGATAAAGTACTGATAAACTGAGAGAAAAGAAAGGCAACAAGGGGATGGATTTAGCAGCTGCAGCAGAGAAGCTGCAGATGTCTCTGCGGCCACAGGAGGGCAGTACACCACATACTGTAGGTGACACCCTTCAGCTGACACTGTCAAGTGAGCCTTTACTGGTGGGGTGTCAGGGCGTTGTGGGAAAGGTGTGGTCGCACCTGTGCTGGTTTGTGAACAAAAAAAACTACATAAAATGGAGAACAATGCCATAAAATTAAGGATGACGACACTATGGGTTACGATCATCATAATTATTATATCTTGGCCATAATGAGGGTTTATGGGTTGTTGTTTTTTTTCATTTACATGAATGAATGTGACATTTACCTGTAATTATGATGACATTGACAACAGTCAGATATTTCTTTGGAGAGGTTTTCCTTCTAAATTATAAATTAGACTACGTATGTCAAATGGTGTGATATTTTCTAGTTTAATATTTATCTAATCATTCATATTTTGCCAAAATTGTAACGTGGCTGGACATGAATAAAAAGGTGTTCACTAATTTCAGGTACGGGCAACGCAAAAACCCAAACGGCCCTGTCTACAGCCTGTGTCATGTTTGTCCGTTCTGGGCTACAGTAGAAACAACATGGTGGACTCTGTCGCAAATGGAGCTACAAACGGCTCATTCTGGTAACAGAAACACAACGTTTCTTCATTTCAGATGATTATACCATTATAAAAACATAGTTATTTATGTTATATTCCCCTTCTGCGAGTATATGCCCTTTAATGCCACACACTAAACTTGAATAAACCACCAGGCAGCAGGCTTTAATGACGAAGCATCCGTAGCAGCGGCTAACATGCTAAATGCTAAATCACCTACATTCTCTGAGTGTCTCCGACCTTCAGCACTGAGATGTGTGAAGACTTTCTGCGGATTGTGGACTGGTTGTACTGGGGCCAGAGAGGCAGAGTGGACTGGCTATATTTTACTTTGAGAAGAAGGTGAATCTGGAGCAGCTTGGGGAGGATGACTCACAGGATGACGTCAGACAGGTGAGTCTGCAGTGGTTTATGTTTATACATCTCTGTGTTTTTGCCTGTTTGATGGTGTTTTATTCTGCTGTTGCTTCATGAACCAGGGGCCTGTATCACAAAGCGAAGTCAACCTTTCCTTGGTTACCCAAACCTATCCTGGGTTGACTAACCCTAACAATGGCAATCATGACAATCAGTATCACGATGCTGGATATCAACTCGGTAACTCAACCCAGGGTTGCCTTGTTAAGAGCCGTGAACGCGCACGCAGCGGACCAATCACAATCATGAGAGAAGCGCAGCGTCACTGAGCGTCCTCACAGAGCCCGTATGTGAGGGGAAAAAAAGTATTTCTCATGTGAGGATCAGAATTAATTCTACTAAAATATGAGGAGGAGAAAAGCAACATTAGAGAAAAGGCCAACACCGTGGCAGCTGCAGGAGGAGGAAACGTGTGGCAACGCATAACGGGATGAATAATGATTAGTTTATTTGCACATAATGTTTAAAACAGACAGTATAAAATTTACAAGATTAAAAAAAGAAAAGTGCCGGAGAGGTTAGAAGCCACTAAAAGCTTATCAAAGAAATTCCCCTGTCAAAACATCAATGAAATCACATAATAGAGAAGAAAAAAAAACGGGGCAGGAAAGAAGAAATAGAGGAGGAGAGAGGGTAAAATCAAGACAAAACAAGGCAGCAAATAAAATGATGTGTAGGTTAAATTACTCATCACTGGTTCAAGTAGCTACAGTACCTGTAACTGTACATCTGACACTGATCACACCCTTGAATCCCATGAAATCAATGCTGCGCAGATGAATTGCGTGTATTACAATTATCGTCTAACATCATTGCGTCTGATAAACTGGTCTTCTTTGTCATAACGTTATATATGCTACAATAAAGCTTAAAGCTGACGCCACAATTAAATCAACACCAAATTGATAGTCTGAGTAAAATCATCCTGATAGTGAGCTGTGTTAGAAATTAACAGCTGCGCAAAAATATACCTAGTCTCCCTCTTTAAAAAACAAGAAGGAAAATCCCTCAAACACCATGAAGTGTAGACATGTTAGGCTACTTTACACATTTCCAGCAGCAAAGCTGTCAATTAGGCCCATTATCTTTAACAGGGATCATTTCCTCCAACAAAACAAAATGTTGGCACTAATTAATGGTGCTATTAAGTGTCCGCAAATGATCAGTTTCTTTCTTATGAAGGGGTGGGATGAAATTTCGACTTCTTTCCACTCCTTTGTGAACAATCTTTTCATTGTCTGTTGTTGTTGCTTTCTTTTCTTTTTTAATGTTCAAAATAAACTTTCAAATCAAAATCAATCAAATGAATTAAACTTCCCGTCATGACTGGGCTGCATTTCTGTCAGCGGAGTCATTTTTTCCGAACAGCTGATTGACCAGTGGGTGGTGCTTTTTATAGGATCAGATTCAACCCTGAACTTACCCGCTCCGGAGCAAGATAGCCGTTCAGAGTAAGTTACCATGGTGATCTACCCCGATAAGAACTGATCCGGCTTCGTGAGACCGAAAACCCAGGGTTAACCCTGAAGTTACCTCGCTAAGACATTAATTCTGCTTCGTGATACAGGCCCCAGCTGCGTGTCCACAGATGTTTTTGTTGTCAGCCATTTTTTGTTTAGGCTGCTGTCTGAATTTTGTCCTGCAGGTGTAGTGAAGGTGGATGTGTAATTGATATTCGGTTGTATGCACAGGCTGCATTTGTCCATCTATAGATAAAGATGTTATTGTTGGTTTGGACCTGTGGTGTTGTTTCACTTGTGCAGTCATTAATGCCCTCTGTCTGAGCACATTTTAATTGAGCTTCTTTTTAACTTTTGTCTAAGCACAATTTTACACAAGTAGCCTAACTTTACCTTTGCTTCAGTAAAGACTTTAAAGTGACTGTACTTTACTTTAGTATTCTTTGCATCATTGGGGAAATAATCATATATCTGATCCTGGATTCCAAATGAAGATTCATCATTCATCATTTCTAAATGAAGATCATAAGTCTTTATTATATGTGTAGAATTTATTTGAGGAAAAGCAATAAGGTCAACTTACATTCCTTTCAACTACAAAGTATGTTATGTTGCATACAGTATGCACACATTTGGGACATACCACTTTTATATCCGTCACCATGAAGCTAAAACTTAACGCCACTCACCGTGAAATTATGTCTGCAGTTCTCTGTCATTGTTATTTTTATAGTTATATCCTTTTGTTGTTTGTAATATTTATGATTGATTATTTTATTCACTTAATTAGTATTCCTCTTATTACCGTTTGACTTGTCATCAGTTACTTGATTGTGCTGCCATCTGTCACTGTGGCTTCTGACAGCTGTCAATCAGCTGTCAAACAACTGTCATCTGTTTGGGGCTCAGACGATGTAATGTGTTGTCCACTGTGCAGAGGATTGTGGGTCAGAATAGCCAAAAACCCATGCTGGCTTGCATGGTGTAAAATCTGACCGGATGTAGTCGAACATTCTGGGCATGCAAAATCTTTTTCTGGCACACTATATGGTATGGTAGTATGGGTTTTGGAAAGCACGGTTTTTCTGTGAGTCACCATTTTCTTGCGAATGCCTGATTGGTAGTGTGCATGTGCAACTCTCAACAGAGATGAGAATATGTGAGGTGTCTCCCTCTGTAAAGACGTGGCATTTACTTGCTTGGGACAGTCCTCCTTGTTGTTGAGCTGTGGTAATGCTTTATAATCCCTATTTTTATATTAACACTGGATAAAATGACTATCAGTATGTGTACTAGAAAGAGGCCAATCACATCATCAGACTCCAGTTCGCTCTAAACAGTGAGTCAATATCAGATTTGAAAGGTGGAGTCTGATTGTTGATATGTGAACCCAGCACCCAAACAAATACCCCCAATCCAACACTGTTCCTTCAGAAGCTCTGGTAATATCTGTGATGATATTTATGTTTCATTGGTCTGAGCCACTTTGTTTGCTTCCCATTTACAGAGCCGGGGCTGTATGAACATTGGGTTTTTGTTTTTAGCACACACAAAATGGACAGCTAATGGACTGCGATTGGATTAGAATCACACTCTGCACCTTTAAATAAAGTTTAGCTGCATAACATGTTTGTAAAAACAGGAGGAATAGATCTAGAAGACTCTAATATACATAAAGAGCATCATGAAGAATGAAGTAGTGCAGTTTATAAAGACTAAGAATATGAATAAGATAGTTCAAGAATTTACTGCAGAGAGGAAGACAGAATATAAATATTTCTTTATTAAAATTTCATTCACTCATAAATAATATTTAGAAACATATAACACAACAATCCCAGCATCCTTTGTGTGTGTGTGTGTGAGTGTATGTGTGTGTCTGTGTGTGTTTGTGTATGTGCGTACCATGAACAAACAGCTATTATTTACAGATGTACAAAATGGTCCTCAGTTATCATATCTGCAGCAGAAACCTGTGGGCAAGATGTCCTTTTGTTCTGCTGAGATTATTGGAACACAGCGGCCATCTTCAGTTTGTTAAGAGGCTGAAAACTGAAGAAACTGGACTCAAACTTCAGAGAAAATGAAGCTGGTTTTTGGCTTTTTGTGGAATATAAGTCCTCGGTTCCTTCAGGTTCAGAGCGGCTCGAAGATGCTGTTGGGTTCAGCAGGGGGACTGGAGCCTGCAGGGCTGCTCTGAGGTGATCCAGGGCCTTGGGGGACCACGCTGTCGCCTGGAGGGGCAACAGCTGGATCGGTGCTGATCCGCTCTACGATGCTGGACAAACAGTCCAAACTGGAAATGAGGGATGGTTTACTGCTGCTGGAATCTGTGAGAAAGAAACAGGCAACGTTAAGGTTTGCTCTGTTGGCTGAGATGTTTCTTTTTTCATGAGAAATATGTCATATTAGGAAGAGGTCTTATTGAAAGAGGCAATGATCATATTAAAAAAGTAACTTCTCATATTCAAGGACAAGTTATATCACAGGAGAAACTGGTTGTATTTAGAGGGAACTGGTCAAATCAAACAAAAAAAGTTATGTTAAATGACAGAGAGGACATATTAAAAGACATCTTCGTTATCTGATTTTGATTTTTTTTTTTAACAAGGGTCATATTTAAGAAGAATTTTGTAATTTTAGAGAATTAAATGGACAAACCTGTCATTTTACTTTAACTAAAAAGGTAGCACTCATTTTAAAGTAAAACTGAGTCATAAACTAGTCACACTAAAAGAGAAAGCAGACACATTTAAGGGGAAAAGTGGTCATATTAACAGTGAAACTCAAGCTGGACTTTTTAAAAGGAGAGGCAAGTTACTTTAAATTACAGTGTGGTCAAATTAAAAGACAAATCTGTATATCAATAAAGAATATATTCAGCTTAAAGTACAAATTGGTCATATCAAAGAATAAGCTAGTTACTTTAAAGAAAGTATTTAAGTACAAACACACCATCAGAATTGAGTCATAAAACGGAAACACATTAAAAGAGAAACAGCTCTTAATCATCCTAAAGGAGTGAAGATGTGAATGTGAAACTGACCGTCTGTGTGGCCGCAGTAGGAACCGTCACTGTTCTCACTTCTGGTTGAACACGGAGAGATGAAATCCACCTGGAAACAGATAAATAAAGTTAATTAAGTCAACAAATGAAATATCATTGAATGATTAGTGGACATGATGTTTGAGGAAAGGAATGATACACAGAGACGATATAGTACAGCAGTAAATCAGTAAAACTGATTAAATATTTAGCTGAATTTAAAACATGATTTATGCTGAAAGAGATCAGTTTTTTAACTTTTGATGTGTTTTTTTTATCACTTAATTACTTAAGCAAGTGTTTTGCAGAGTTTATTTGAATTTTAAAATGTTAAATCACAACAGACATTTTGGTCTGAAAAAGAATCACTTTCATCACATCTGTGTGCCTTCGTTTTACATTTTAGCATATTATTGGGATCAATATGTCAGATAACCATCTGTGACTTGTTTAAAGCTGCACAGGTTTTCAAGTGTTGAACTGCACGACTCTTCTGCTAACTTTTAAGTTAAAACTTCCATGTGCATGCCAACAGCAAAACTAGGACACAGGTCAAAACATATTTCATATTGAAAAACAATTTGAGGAGTTAATCAGTTATGAATGTCTGCTGTATTTTAGAAAAATCTGATTATGCCTTTATTTCCACATTCTGTCTAAATAATTATCATATTGCTTTCCATAATTTAAACTGGCTGACTGTTTCAAATGTGGAGCATATCTCGTGGTTTAGTGCAAAACATTTCAGAGTCAAAACAAAATGAGATTTAGGCTTGAAATTTGATTTTAAAGTTGATTTTAAAGACTCCCTTCATTGAAACTGTATTGAAGCGCTGCAGCCAAAAATAAGTATCCCAAACACATTCCAAACATTTCATGAGGCAGCACATGAAGCATTCAGCTGTTCTCGGACTCACCATGCCATCGGAGCAGTTGGAGCGGGGGCTGGAGGCGTCTGAATCCCCTGAGTAGTGCTCCAGCTGTGGGTAGAAGCTGTCGTCCCTGCTGGTCCTCAGCAGTGCCTGCAGTGACTCGATGTAGCTGATGGCGTTGCGGAGGATCTCCACTTTAGGCAGCCGCTGGTTTGGATTTGCCGCCGTGCAGCGTTTCAGGGTCTCAAAGGCGTCGTTGACCTTACCAAGCCGCCGCCTTTCTCGCATCGTCGCTGCTTTCCTCCGGTCTTCGTGTGACGTTTTCCTCTTGCAGGCCTTGCAGGCCCAAAGCAGGCAGTGCCCTCCCGCCTGGTGGAGGCCCCCGGGGGCCCTCACATGCTCGTCCTCCTCTGTGGTGGGGACGTGGTGGTGGTGATGATGGTGGTGAAGATGGTCTTCTGTCTTCAGCAGACCGGCGTGCATCAGCCGGGAGTCAAGGTCGTCAAAGAAGTTCATGTCGCTGGTGCTGAAGCAGGGGTCATCGTAGAGGTCGTCAGCAGAGGAGAGAGGGAAGGGAAGGTCGGAGAGATCCATTGGCCTCCGTAGAAGATTCTCTCAGAGCTATAAGAAGAAGTAGAAGAGAAGAAGTCCTCTGAAAAGTTCCTCTTCTGACTGAAAAAGTCTCCACACAGTGTTTGTCAAACTGAAAAGGGGTTAAAAGAAAGAAAGGGTAGAAAAAGAAAAGCAAGGTGTCTCCTAGAAGTCTGCTGTCAAAGTCAGTTGATAAGAAAGTGGAAACTGATTGCAGAGGAGATAAGTGTGAGTTAAAGGGCCAGTCTGTGTAACTTCAGCTCCCTCAGCTTGGGTTGTCTTATAAAGGAGTCAGTGTGGAGGCGGGGCTGTGGTGTAAGTGACCAATGACCTGAGGGGTGTGGTTTGTGTGTGTGTGTGTGTGTGTGTGTGTGCACGCGTGTGTGCAGGAGGGTGTCACTGGGGTGAAACTCAGCAACAAGAAGGAAGCAATAAAAGAGTTCATCTTAACTGATCATTGATCCAGGGCCCAGTTGTTCAAAAGTAATCTGGTCGTATTGGATCAAATCTTGAAAATGGATTATTCAAAAGAAATAAAGGGATTCTGATATCGCATTAGATCATGTAATCGATGGATGGATCAAACCTTCAGTGTGGGCTGTTCAGAGCTTTTCAGTAGGATTGGGATACCTTTGATCCAAAAGATCAGGATTCTCCAGGAACAGAATGCAGTTAAACTTTAAAATTTGTCAAATATATATACAGTTATATTTATATGTTGCGCTTGATTTGTTTAACAGTTACAGTAATAAAGTAGACTTCAGGCTACCTATTAATATTTTAACAACGTAACGTTAAAAAAAACAGATTTTGTCCTCATAAAATAATTCCACAAATAGCTGTTAATATCAAACAAAAATTACTTAATTTTAACTTTCATTTGTCACTTTATATTTACAACAATGACACAGTCAAAAGTAGTTTCTAACAATTGCATCTTCATGCTGCTTTCTGTCACTTCAATTAAGAACACCTAAAGTGACTTTAAGTCAGGAAAAATATCCAGATTATTCAGATCTAGATTTTTTTTTTTTTTGTGAACGGCAGGGTCCTGCTGTTGACTTTGATCTTCTCATGTTAACTTAAAAAAAAAACAAAAAAACTTAAATGACTCTTCAGGCCTTTTATTTTAATTTAGACTCCTGCCAGAGTAACCAAATGTTGATTATAAAAACAAATACATAAAACGACTTTTTAAGATGAACATTTTTGCAGTGTGAGTGGGTTTTGTACCTACATGTTAACTTTTTGTCACAGTTTCACCTGACATTGACATGTGGATACTGTTCATATAACTGCAGATAAAGTTTAGTCACAGTTTAGAAAAATGTTTCAGGGAGTTCTCATGCATAAAAACATGTTTCCCAAAAGTGTATGTAAAAGGTTACAGTATATTTCTAAATGAAACAGTTTGTTATGGACTTTACTTCTGTTCACACTGCAGTGACTTATTATCATAATTTTCATTATTGATAATAAGAGGACTCAAACAGTGATAAAATAGCAGAGATTAAGTCAAGAAAGGTGTTTATATGTCTGTCTGTGGACAGATTTTTAAATGTGATTGCGTGCACAACCATGTAAATTGCAGTCAACAAACTATACAGGTGTGGTGTTGAGATCACAATGAAGGCTGGGTCCAGAGGTGAGTGTGGTCAGAGCAAGCGTGTTGGAAATTTGACAGTTTTAAACAGTACCTGTTTTTTTTGGTGTTTTGTCCACCAAACAAAACAATCCTATTAATTATTCAGACCAATGTAATGGTGAGTCATGGTATTTTTACACATTCATGAAAAAATCAGATTTATCAGATCAAATTGTCAGGTTGATCAAGAAAGACTGAAACTTAATTAACATAACACCATTTGCATTAAATTAACAGTACAGTCTCAGTAACATTATAGGAGTGTAGATGTCATTTCTAACTATGTGAGGCACTTTAGTCCAGTTGACTGACACAGAGATGAGACTGCTGAGTGCTTTAGTCTGATGTCCTGCTGAGGGGGTCAAAGTGTCACGCAGTCGTAACGGTCTCTGATCTCAAAGTGTGTGTGTAGGTGTGTGTGAGTGTGTCATTACTGGACAACAGTTTAGGACAATTTGTCCAAACAGGTGAAATTATCTCAGCTCACAGACAGATTGATTTGAATTTGTTTTTAAGTTTGTTTAAAGTTGTCACCTGTTTTTTTCTCCTGTAGATTTTGTCTACAGACACCAAAGTGTCGTCTGCTGAAATCACAGTGGTGTCATTTTAATGAGTTGTACATTATAAGAGTCTGATCTTGGGAAAATTAAGAAAAATGGCATATTTATCATTCAGCATATAGGTGAAAAAGTGGGGAATGTGTGAGGTATTTTACAGTTAATTAAATGACACATTAGTTTGACACAAACTAAAACTAAAAGTTTACCAAATGGGTGAGATGGCAAATCTGTTAGAATAAGATGAAAATCTAAGTTTGTAGTATTTTTTTTACAAAAGACAGAGCAGTTATATCTCATAGAATATGCTATAAAGAATTTGTTGGGTAGCAAAAGCCAGAAAATATCTAAATTTAATAGTTCATTTAAGTTTGACACCCTGTTTCCAGTTCATTTGGATACTCTCATGAGTTTTGTGTTTATTTGTTGTCCTGTAAAAGTGAGACTTTTCACAGCTTCAGAGATATAAAGTGGTGGTGTGGGACAGAACAGCTCACATCACGGACTCCTCACAGCTTAATGGGAAGGCAGTACGTTAAATTTAGCAGCTCGTGAAATCTAAGACAAGTGCCCTTTTAACTGAGGCGGGTATCATTCTGGACTCTCACACCCCTCCTCAACCCCCTCTCCTTGGGACACGTTCAAATAAACCAAGAGAACACGAACCTGATAGCAGCAGAATTAAATGCTGAGATAAATGTTTCAGTCTTGGCATAATTTTGAAATTTCCCAGCTCTATTAAAAAGTATATAAATACAGTACACACACGCACAAGACAGCGTCCACGAAAGAAATAAAGGAACAAATAAATAAGAACTAAAAATAGTACTGTGTGGCATTTAATAATCCCAGTAAATGCAATGAATCAAATCCCTGCCAGAGAAGTGCAAAATATTCAGTGCATATTTTACACAAACTACATTTTGTGCAAGAAATGCATCAAGGTTAACTCAGGAACATCACCTCTCTTAAGTCATTCTCCACATCAGTCAAACGCTGTTTACTGGTCAATCAAACATGTTGTCATGATCTGAATTAGTGGTTATGACCTCGTTTTCTTACTGTATGTTTGGGCTTCTGTGCGTCTGTAAAATATGTGCTTTGGTTTTATGGTGATGTCACTGTCTTGCTAACTATGCTTGTGTGTTGTTCTTGCTGATGTGCTTCGCTTTGTGCTTTTGTGTTTTTGTTTGTGGCTGTGTGCTTTGGTCTATGTTCTGTTTTATGTTAGTACGTTCTTAATATTTTGGTTATATGGTTGTCATTATTTTATTAATGGTGCTTATGTCTTGTTGTTTTTGCTTTAGTGCCTTGCTTTGTGCTTTTGTCAATGGTTATATGTTTGCTCTGTGCTTATGTGCTCTTCTATGAACATGCCATCAATCTACTTTTATCTGTGTTTATGTGCTTCTGTGCTTTTGTATGTCATTTTAACTCCTTTACCTTATATACACGTACACACACATACTGTATACCATCAACCTGCTAGGGACTGCAGATGGAAATTAGCATGTATGGCTAAATCTGGCACATTTATGTGACTTAAGTGATCATGTTCATTAATGTGTACTGTCCCTTTCTAAATAAAATAAACATAAACATAAGGTTGCTGTTCATGTTATCAAATTCTGCTATAATTTACTTTATTCACCAATCATCATAAAATAGACTTAAAGGATAAGGCTGTTATTTTACATTTTTCTTATTGTCAATAAATCCCATGAACAGATCAAAACCAACAATGTCTAAGTTTGTCTCTCAGCACTTTCTGACTTTCTCTGTGTGGCTCTCAGCTCCAAACCCACTGGTTCCTACTTATCTTAAAAATCAGGTCAGGGTTGGGGGAGTAACGGAATACAAGTAACAGCACTGTATATTCAAAATACAAAAAATGAGTAACTGTATTTTCTTAGTTACTGTGTAAATTGGTGGTATTCTGAATACAGTTACAGTCTTTGAAAATAAAATACTTTATTTGTTTTCTCTGACACTGTGCCTTAATTGAATGCGACACGAGCGAGCATTAGTTTGATTTAATTGTTTCCATTTGAATGTCCTAAGTGGTCACGAGTGATGCACCGCTGCCATTTTGAGATGAACTTTTGTTGGACACCTTGTTTCTACTTATTCCTGATGCTCGCTTTGACAGCTCCATAATGAGGAGGAACGGCTGATTCATGTGTTGAAATGAAAGGACCTGCCTGCGCCCCTATGGCAAATGGCATGGCTGGGGGGTGACTGTAGCTCAGAGATAAAGCTAGTTGTTCACCAATTGGAAGATCGGCATTTCAATCCCTAGCTCCTCTAGTCCGCATGTTGAAGTATCCTTGGGCAAGATACCGAAAATTGCTCCCGATGGCTGTTTGATCAGTGTGAGAGTGCATGTGAATGGTTACTGAGTGGCAGGGGGCACCTTGTATGGTACCCTTGGCCCCCAGTGTGTGAATGGGTGAATGCTGCAGTGTTAAAGCACTTTGAGTGGTTGGTAGACTAGAAGTGAGCTATACAGGTGCAGTCCATTTTCCATTAACCATGACACTGTCAGAGGAAGAAGATATATCAGGCTTTGATACACTCACAGTACTTTTTTGTGTATACATTGTTGGTGTTTTGTCTTTTTGGTGATTTCTTTTTTACAATAAGAAAAATATAGAATATCACTAGACTCATCTTTTAATTTAACTCAGTAAAAGTGGCTACTGTTGCTTCAGTTTGGAGGTAGAGAGCACTTCCTCCGTCAGTGTGATCACAGACTGTAAAGTGTGATAAACATCACAGTCTGCTGTCATAGTAATGCTTTACAGTAAGAAATTAAACCTCAGAAGCGGGTGTGAGGCGGTCGGCGCCGGCCTTGACTCTCTGCGGGTGGAACACAACCAGAAAGGCATCTGAGCAAGCAGCCAGTCAGAGGCCAGATAAGAGCGAAGCGGAGGCCAATACCAGTCCAGCAACAGAACAGGTTGAAGCTAAATATTTTGAATGCTTGGCAGCTGTTGACAGTGTAACACCAGATATACATAAAATAAACTACATCTACATACAGTTTCAGAACTGGTTACACTGCTCTCGTCTTTAGAACAGAGAAATTAATTTTATTCCAATTTATTCTAAGACTTTTTTCTATATATGTCCTATATTTGGCCCCACTTTAACATATACGCTGTAAATATTCAGTTTTTAGAATTAAAACCAAGGTAATAAAATACCAAAAATCTTTGTTAACCTTTGACCGCCCTTTCTGTCCCAGTGTTTGTTGCTGTAATATGTCGTGACAGTGGACCTCTTTTATCTGACTCGTAGAGACATGTTCTGCTTTCAGTTTTGTTGTTAAATGACGGTCTCACCACCCCTCCCTCATTCTTCAAAATCCTTCTCGTACTGTATATGTATGAGTGTGATTCCTGGAAATGGTACACCTCCTCACTCCTCTGTCCCCTCTTACACCACCGTCTTGCGTCAGTCATACTCTTATTTTGATATCAGATGCGTGGGAGGCTCGGTGTGTCAAGACTGCATACATGACACGTAACTTGGAGTCCACAAAATGTGTCTGCAGACTGTTTCACTGGAGACACAAATGTTAAGTGAGGATAAAAACTATAAATGTGTTTAAATTTATGTATAGTTTTTCCTTTGTGTAGGAACACTTTTTATTCACTGAACTAAAGCTGTCAGGTTTGTTGCGGCAGAGCTATGAGAGTCTAGCGCCAGGTTCACACTGGATGCAGAAGCACCGTGATTTGTTAATTGTCGTGCAGCTGCCCGTCAGCAGCCTCCTGGCCGTTCACACACGATGCGCATTTCTCTGGGCTGATGAGCAAGTGATTCTGCTCTCTGCTCTGTTTAAATTACATGTAGAACTCTCTCTGCCTGCTTGTGTGTCTGTGTGTGTCTGATTGTGTGTGTGTGTGTGTGTGTGTGTGTGTGTGTGTGTGTGTGTGTGTGATTGTGTGTGTGATTGTGTGGGTGTGTGGTGAGTGTGGATGTGTCTGGTTCAAGGGCTCAGATCATCTCTCTCACTTTCTGTTTAGATACATCTGACAAACCTGGGAGTATGGGATGCCTAATCTATCAATCATCATAGTCAGATCATCTATATCACATTTAATATACACTTAGCATCAATTACAACACATTTTCAGTGTGTTTTCTTGCCAGAAAAATACAGCAGATGCTGAAACTACTGCTGGAGATCGTGAGCTGGCCTTCTGACACTTCTGTGTCCAGTGTGAACCACCTGGCGCAAAAGTAAAACCTCATACTGTACAGCAAATCTACAGGGACCAAAAGCAGTTTAGAAAACTTAAAGGAATAAACAATATGAATGGTATGTAGTAGCGTCCTCCCTCTTTCCGGTGGCGTTAAGGAGAGTAGAACACCAGACAAATGATAGCGTATCAGTGTAAAGGCTCATTTATGCTCAATGTTAAATATGTGTATGGACACCGACAGAACCTTCTGTCCTCACTCTGCTTTCATTTCATCCATATTTTTACACGTTTTTTGAAAGCTCATGGATATAGACAAAACACAGCAGTACCGCCAGTTATTTTGTGGGCAGTGTGGAGTATTTCAGGGGGCGGGGAGGGGATTGCGTTGTACACTAATACCGTGCATAATACCGTCATATACTATATACCCTGGTGAAATTTCAGGGAGGTTTTAAGGTATAAAAAATAAATACCACCCGAGCCTAACAGTCACTAAATTCGATATATATGGATCTGTTTATTTACATAAAGGGAGTATGAATTAGTCCTAAACAGACAAGATAGCAAAATGGTAATAAAACGTCCCAAGAACTTTCTGAAAATTCCAGCACAGCATTAAGCAAGCATCTTGTACCCATTCATGGGCTCATGGAAATGTAAACACAACTATTCATACTCTACTATTGCTCAACATTTCCTTCCTGCTAAGCATTTCCTTTAATGGAGAATAATTTGAAAATGCTAGCAAAAATAGTTGTGTAATGGAATTTTCAGGAAGTTTTTCAGAGGTTTTATAATCTTTTTTTGCTGTCTTACTTTCGGCCTTTGTTGAAGTCTGTTCCTTTGACTCACAGGACTGCAAATCTAAATTGTGGTGTCTGTCACGGGGCTAACATTTTCACACTCACATTCACACCTACGGGTAAATCAGGGTCTCCATCTCAGCCTTTCATCTGCGTGTATCTGAACTATGAGAGGAAACTGGAGCACCCAGGAGAAACCAGGGTCCAATGCCAACCTAGTCCTCTGGACACACCATTTATATAATATATATTACTCAAAGTACATCACCTCGTGAGATGCCAGAACATATAGTTCAGGACAGTTACTGCTGATTGGATACTTATAGCTCCAGTTTGTGCCTCTTAGCATTTGGGTTGCAGAATGTGGTTTCCCGCAAAGATACTTACTCTCCAATAACCACTGTTCTGACAGTATTTTCAGAATCTGTAGTAGAGTTTAGATCGGGCCCAAAAAATGGAGCCCGACCCGGCCCGAGCCCGTGCACGTTGTGTCCGGGACTGGCCCAGCCTGTCCAATTAACTGTAATTATGGGCCCGAGCTCGATTTAAACCCGGCATTTTTCAATAAGTTGGCTGTTATAATTAAGAGTGCCTGGGCACACATGGGGAGCGCGTTAGTGCCACGGAAGTCCTGCAAGTGTACTCGCAGGCGCTTGACTGTCCACACAGGCAGCGCATTTCTCCTACGCTCTCCGCGCCGGTTAAACATCGATTCCACTCGTCTTTTCCTGTCAGTACTCGTTTTTTCACTTCAACAGGTCATTTTAAACAAAAACCACAATTCTTGACATTTGAATAACAGAAATATAGGATCTTAACTTTATGTGCAATACAAAGTGTGGTTTAATTTTACTTTTTATAATACATAGCCTTAGCATTTCTTTATCAAATCATACATTAAGAAAAAAAAGAAAAAAAAAAGTCATATCTGACCGGGCTCGGGCTTGGGCAGAGAATCTAAGATCTAATCTGTTCTACATTTGTTCCCACTCCAGGTAGCCAGTTGGCGTTTTGTTTTTGATACTGGAACAGAGGTGCAACTTTTTTATAATTCAGCAGACAGAATATGTTTTCATCCACATGGTTAGTCTTGAGTCTTTGGGGATTCTGGAAACATCCCAGAACTGACCTTCACTGCTGATTAATTATCTTTTAGCAGAACTAATGATCACATCTGGGGCGAGTAGAGTCGCTGTGAAGCACCACAGTGAAGAATCTGAAGCAAAAAGTTCCTTAATCATTTTCCATTCTAATGTCGATAGCAAAAATCATGAAAATTAACAATTGAATATAATTTAAGTAAAAAGGGATTCATTCTGCAGAGTGTAGTCAACCAAAGACTTTATTACCCCTCTCCCTGTCAGACAGGTACAGGACTCAGTTTCTAAATTCCATTAAAGAGCAGAACTTTTTT
Organism: Epinephelus fuscoguttatus; assembly: GCF_011397635.1. NCBI lineage: Eukaryota > Metazoa > Chordata > Actinopteri > Perciformes > Serranidae > Epinephelus > Epinephelus fuscoguttatus. The sequence goes on from NC_064753.1 coordinate 40,883,878, forward strand.
ACTTAAAAGTAATAAAGAAAACTGTCCATTCTGTGGTCCTGCAGAGCCAACACAGTCTGTCCTCGGCTGATTGTGTTATCGCACCATCCGTCCTCAATCCAGATTTTCTCTGCTTTTTGAGTTTGTCTGAACCTCTTAATCCCGTTTCCGTCTGCTCGGCGTCTCATGTTTCATCCAAGAACCCTCGATATCCCACCAGGGACTGATGCCAGGTCAGTTTATAGCGCCTTGTACCAGACGAGGGTATTTTTATTAGGCATGTGGGGATATATGCGTGTGTGTGTGTGTGTGTGTGTGTGTGTGTGTGTTGTTCAGGGCATGCTCTGCTGTTGCTTTGGATTTGAACGTATGGTTTGTATATTATAAAATGTGGTGACTTGATAGCATCAATAAAGTTCAATTCCAGTTTTCATGATAAAATGCAAGCACATCTAAGAACATCATTAAAAATGTGAAACTTAGCTTGGATCTTAATTACCTCCTCCAAGGAGGTTATGTATGTTTCCGGTTTAGTTTGTCATGTGTCAGCAGGATTATGGAAAAACCACTGACTTTATTTGTACGAAACTTGGTTGAAGTGTGTAGCAGGGGCCAAGGAACCCCTTTAAAGTTGGAGCTGGAAATCCGAATCATTGGGCGGAGATGTGAATTATTTTACGCTTTTGTTAACATTGTGTGATAGGGCATTTGGCCTTAGTGAACGTCTGCACTCTCTAACTGTTTGTCATTTGTACTGAAATAATTCACTGATTCACTGAGTTCTTCTCTCCTGATTGACTCAGTCGATTAACTGTCTAATCAGTTTGAGCTCAGATGTCGTGTTGAAGTCCGCCTTTGTCAGCCGCTGCTGTTTTTGTTCCTAATGAAGACAAACAAACAGTAAATCTTCACCTGTCGTCAGCGTCATCATCAAAGCTCAAATGAGGAAACCATGAAACCTCAATCTGATCTAATGGGCTGAGAGCGGGCATGTTGGGACACGTAGGAACAGGACAGGGTGACAGTCTGCTGGACCTGGATGTGGTTTCCAGATGGATCAGAGCTCAGAGGGACTCACCAAACACACACACACACACACACACACACACACCACTGTACCCCCTCCTGCGTTTTACAGCTCCTATTAACAGTCAAAGCAAACTGACTGTCGTCTGGTTTATGAGTTGTTTCACTCCTCTCAGCAACCCAATCACCACAATAAATGTTGGCTTTGTATGTTTCTGCAAACTACAGATATATAACATTTGTACATTAGTATGTAGCAGATATGTTGAAACTTTAAGCTTCTTGACATTTCAACAACACTGTGTGGCATTGTGTTTAGCCACAAAGACACTCGAAATATCACGTGTTGGCTGGTTATGTATACAATAAATATACATAAAAGGAGTCCAAATTGAAACAACAGTACAGGCAGCTTCAACAGGCAGCTGCTGTGTGTTGTAGTGATGTGACAGAGGAGGTGGAGGTGGAGAGGTTGACAGGTGTACAGCCTCTCTGTGGACCGGCTGAGTGACGCTGCCACTGGCACTGACTGTGAATTACTACTTCCTGTTGCTTGGCGAGGTGGTTGACCTCTGGACTCACTGTGATGGCCGTGACTAACTGCTCTAATAAGCTGCAAGTAGCCTGCTGGGACACACACAAATACACTTTTTTTTTTAACTAATTTGTCGTATTGTCAAGAATATCATTATTGCAAAAATACCCTGAAATATCATGATATTATTTTAGGGCCATATCTCCCACCACTAGCTTAGAGCATAGGTGTAGATTCAAGGGGGGACACAGGGGACACGTCACCCTTAATTCTTACCCCCAGTAAAAACATGAAAGTAGCAGAGGACAAAATCTATCCCATTTATACCATAAATGTATCCAGACAAGGCACAAATTGGTGCATTAAAAAAAATCACTATTTAAGTGCTTGATTCTCAGAATTTTCTTGTGAAGGACACCCAAACCCCCTGTTTCATATGTGCCCTGACTGGACCCAATCAAGCTCTTGCAGCAGGAGATTAGAAACTTTTAAACGTTATAGATATGTCACAACATCTGTTAACTCACAAACAGGACATTAGTGAGCTATTCATGTAGAGTCTTCTTGTAAGCACAACTATGATGCTGTGCTTTAAATGTACATGCAGTTACAGCTGAGTCGACTGAAGAAGTCATCAGCTTTTTGGACTCCGAATTGTGGTTGTTTGTAGCAACCCGTCAGTGGACACGGTGCCACAAAAGGCAGCTGTTTTTTTTTTTACAGGCATCACTGCTTTTTCTGCCCAGATTGTGCCCCCCAAAAACAGGTATTTTAAGCCAAAACATGACATTTTCCAAACCATAACCAAGTAGTATACGTGCCTAAACATAACCACATGTTAACTACAGCCTTGTTGACATTTTGAATGTATCTGCTACATAATAATGTAACATATCTGTGGTTTGCAGAAACGTACAGTGCCAATATTTTTTCTAGCAGTTGGGTTGGCAATTACAACAGTGACGTCACTGTAACTCTAATATAGTTTGTAAAGCTGTGCTGTTACTTTAGTACTACTACTTAGTACTATAAGTACAACTGTTTACATACAATAAGTGAACAGACAGCTGCTGCTGCTCGCTCTGATCACTCATGTGTGATTCCTCACTGCTCTGTGACTTTTCAGTCATCGTTTCTGAAAACTCTCACGGTTTTCCCCTCTCTTATGAAACAGCACTGCAGCTATGAATCACCATGGCTGAGAGAAAACCACAGAAATGTATTTCTTCACTTGGTGACACAGATTTTCGTCAATCCAATCTGCTGATTTATACAGTTATGTCTTTAGATGACAGTCTGTCACGAAATCCAGAAAGCAACAGAAAACTCATTGTACATTTTGTGTTTTGAATTATATAAATTTGTGGCAGAAAGTAACTGAGTACATTTTCATGTATTTTACTTACTTTACTTCAGTATTTAACCCTTTGAAACCTGAACAAATTGGCCTGATTACTTTCAAAAACATAGGAAGAGGGCAGTGAGCATGACAGAGGTAATGACTAAAGAAATTAGTAAAAAGAGAAAATTAAAAACAAGAAAATTCGTTAAAAAAAAGACAGTTAATAATAAATAAACACAGAAATGACCTGGAAAATTGCTTAAAAATTATAATAATTCTGTAACATGTTTTTAAATTTAATAATAATAATAATTATAAATATAGTTTTCCCCTAGTTTTTTTTCTTTTTTCCTAGTTTCTTTTTAAATAATTTTATAAATCTTTTTTGCAATTTTCCCCATGTTTTTGAAAGAAATCGTACCAATTTGCTCAAACATTCAAAGGTTTAAATACCTGCAAAAGGCAGCTAAAAGTAGCATAATAAAACTGATGTTGCTCCAGGTTTAATAAGGGTTAATATTCTGCACATTTCAGATGGAAGTATGGTATGTTTTTCTCCACTTTGTTTATCAGACAGCTGTAGTTATAGTTACTCAACATACTAAGATTTTAAATACAAAATGATGAAAACATCTTAGAAAATAAGATGCATTTTAAACTATTAAACCACCTAAAAATATATATTTTCAAAATGAGCTTGACCATCTGTGCCATTAACACACTTCTTAAATGTTAAGGCATTAATAATAAAAATCAAATACCATAGATATATAATAATATACAGGAAGAAGCCATTTTGCGCAATGAGTACTTGTACTTTCGATACTTTGACTACATTTAATGACTAATATTTATGTACTTGTATTTTGACAGTGTGGGTTTACCAGTTTTACTTAATTAGAAGATCTGAACACATTTTCCCCCGTTACAGAACGTCATTATCATTTAGAAACTCTGATTGATTCACAGTTAAAGTAAGCAGCTCCATCCATCTCTCTGCCCTCATGTTCCTCTACTGTGTTTTGGTCTTGAGAACAGATCAGGTCCACCTTTGTCTTCACTCCTCTCAGGGGTCAAAGGTTAAATCAATTCAACCTGCTCCCTCTATTTGCTCCTGCTGTGACAAAGCCATCAGCTCACTTCCTGTAGAGGGGACAAATGTCCAGCGCTCTGTCCCAGGACGTCAGCTGATGGCCGGGGTCTGGCCTTGTCATCAGCCGCCTCTGACGTTGGGGTGTTTTTTTACTCCTCCTTTTCCTTCTCATGGATGTAAATCAGAGCAGTGCTGCCGTCCTGTTCAAAGACGCAGTGACAAAAGGAGCTCTGATTGAAGTGGAGACTCTGCTGACATGTTTTATGAGCTTCTGAACTGAAACAGGAAGCACAAGTGGACTCATCAGCAGGTCACAGTCAAAACCTGTAGGGGATTTTGTATTGTGGCCAAGTTTGATAAATAACAAGAAAAGTGACTGTGAGAAATGTTGGAAAATGATGAATTTCCCAGAACCCGAAGTGACAACTTCAACTTGCTTATTTTGTCCAACCAGCAGTCCAAAAACTGAAAATAGTCACTTAAACAATGACATAATCATCAGGACAGTTGCGGGTTAATATTCTGACTAATCACTTATTTAATGTATCATTACAGCACTATTTTTTTAATTGAACTTTTTTTGTCTCAGTTTATGGCATTTTTTTAAAAACAATGTCTGTACAATGTATAGACTCATACAGAAGTAATCCCTGAAAATCATTACTTATGACCTTCTATAGGTAAGTGGTAGTGTATTTCTCTGCAGAGCGTCTGCCCTCTGTCCATATTTTTTTATTTTCTTTTAATTTTCTGTGTTCAGGACATTCATTGGCGTGTTATTCCATAGTACTCAGGTGAGGGTTAGGCTTGATAAAAAGGTTGTGACCAGGTGCCAGACCGTAGGCAGCAGGCATTCAAGAGACACAAGGCTGAAAAAAGAAATAACGCAAAATAACAAGCCTGAAATGCCAAAAATGAGTGAATTTGGGGTTGGCTTTTATTTTCACTTTTGCTAGTTAGCATGATTCCAAACACAAAAAGACAATTCTATACCGTATACCTCTAACAAACAAAAAAAGACATAGTTTTTAAATACTGTTTTGTGTTTTGATACAGTAACAATTGAATTATATCAGTTATTATCCCATATACCTTGTATGATACTGTGAGTGACATGTGTTTAATGCCACTAATAATCAAATAAAAAGAAATTAACTGAATAGAAAGTAGTTTTCTTTTATTTAAATCTTTCACTCTTCATTCAACCAAATATAACTGGTCATGTACAGTGCCCTCCAAAAGTATTGGAACAGTGAGTCCAATTCGTTTACTTTTGTTGTAGACTGAAAACATTTGGGTTTGACATCAAAAGATGAATATGAGACAAGAGATCAACATTTCAGCTTTTATTTCCAGGTATTTACATCTGGATCTGATACACAACTTAGAAGATAGCATTATTTGTAATGGAACACAAAATTTTTAGGTGAGCAAAAGTATTGGAACATATAAACTTAAAATAGATTAAAGTGAATGAGACTTAATATTTAGTTGCAAATCCTTTGCTTTCAATAACTGCATCAAGCCTGTGACCCATTGACATCACCAACTTCTGAGTTCATTTTGCTGCTGCCATCATGTGTTACATCATCAATGAAGATGAAAGAGCCCGTCCCAGAAGAAGCCATGCAAGCCCAAGCCATGACATTACCTCCACCGTGTTTCACAGATGAGCTTGTATGTTTGGGATCATGAGCAGATCCTTTCTTTCTCCAAACTTTCGCCTTTCCGTCACTTTGGAAAAAGTTAATCTTTGTCTCATCAGTCCATAAAACTTTTTCCCAGAATTTTTGAGGCTCATCTCTGTACCTTTTGGCAAATTGCAGCCTGGCCTTCCTATTCTTCTTGCTAATGAGTGGTTTGCATCTTCTGGTGTAGCCTCTGTACTTTTGTTCATGAAGTCTTCTGCGAACAGTAGATTGTGATACCTTCACTCCTGCCCTCTGGAGGTTGTTGCTGATGTCACTAACAGTTGTTTTAGGGTCTTTCTTTACAGCTCTCACAATGTTTCTGTCATCAACTGCTGATGTTTTCCTTGGTCTACCTGTTCGACGTCTGTTGCTTAGTACACCAGTGGTTTCTTTCTTCTTCAGGACATTCCAAATGGTTGTACTGGCTATGGCCAATGTTTGTGCAATGGCTCTGATTGATTGTCCATCTTCTCTCAGATTCACAATTGCTTCTTTTTCACCCATAGACAGCTCTCTGGTTTTCATGTTGCACAGGCAAAATCTGTCGTACCCAATCTGAAACTGAGCTCAGACATTCAGTGCTATTTATTGTTTGAATAATCAATGTAATTGGGAGACACCTGGGCAACAAAACACACCTGTCAGTGACATGTTCCAATACTTTTGCTCTCATGAAAAATGGGTGGGTTCAAACAAAAGGTGCTATCTTCTAAGTTGTGTATCAGATCCAGATGTAAATACCTGGAAATAAAAGCTGAAATTGTTGATCTCTTGTCCCATATTCATCTTTTGATGTCAAACCCAAATATTTTCAGTCTACAACAAAAATAAAGGAATTGGCCTCACTGTTCCAATACTTGTGGAGGGCACTGTAAATAGATCTTTCTGATTGATTCATATTTTTGAATATACACTATAAATACACTCCTTTTTCATCTGCAGGCCAGCTTGATGTTTGTTAATTTTCTTGGAGATTTTGAATCATGGTGGTTGCTGCTTGCCTGTTCAATAATTGCAATAATAATAAATAAATAAAACCGTTTCAGTGGTAAACCAATACTATGAAGGCAGCTCTGTCACATGTCAGAACCCTTGAAGCAGTACACGTGAACCCATGTCATCAACTCCCTCGAAGGAATTCTCATTCAGATTATATATCAGACCACTTATTATATTACTGTATGTGCTCATATTCTGCAGTCTGTGTGTGTTGGCAGCCGACTGGAAAATAGTTTGATGGAGAGAAGTGCAGTAGAGCACGTGTAAGTCTTAGTAAATACAAACAAACATATACATACTACTAATCAGTAGAGATGCAACATTTCATCAACTATGCAATTGGTCAACTACTTAATTAACTGATAACTAATTTAACAATGGATTTATTGGCTGGAGTAATTTTTTAACAAGATAGTCAAATTTTCTGATTCCAGCTTCTTGTGTGGATGTTTTCTGGTGTCTTTACTCCTCTGTGACAGTAAATAGATAAATGTATGGTGGTATAGTCCTTTAATCTCTTAAATAAATGTAATCATAAATGCAGAAAATACTCCAGCAGCTGATTGCAAGTGATGAAGATCATGATGATGATGGAAAACAAGTTTGTCCCAGTGGAGTTTGTTGCGCCTCCCCTCAGCCCGTCTCCACCTCGTGTCCCACGCTTGCGTTTCACTTGCACTGAAGAACCAGAGTTACACTTACACACACCAGCACAAAAGAGTGTGTGTGTTTATGTGTGTGTGTCTGCAGCTGTTTTAAACTTGTCAAACTGACAGTCACTTTCCAGTGATGTCACTGTGAGCTTTCACCCACAATGCATTTCTCTCTGGCTGGGATTCTGCTGGCCAGCTCAGTGTTGAGCTGAGGAGAAGTTATGGGGGATAGGACAGGTGCTAATGAGCATTCCTGCTGGGCATGTTGGCAGAGACAAATCCCCAAATCTTCACATTTTATGGGGTTGAATTTACATGTTCATCCCACCACTGACCACTTCATTACATGTTTTTCTTTTTTGTACTTTATACTCGTATGTGACTGTTTGAGGCCATAGTTGAAACGAGGTGTTTACTGAAATGCATCAAGTCATCTGAGGACAGTCCCTACAGACAGTTTAATTACTTTACCCGACATACTGTACATACCACCCTTTAAAGGAACAGTTCACCCAAAAACAGTATACATTGTAAACATACTCAGAGAGAGAGTTTTCCATTGAATATGTTAGGAAGAGTGGAATGGCAAAAAGATGAGAGCATGTCAGTGCAAACAGAATTTAACGGAGTCCGAACAAAAAGCAGCAAAAAAAAGTTATAAAATGTCTGGAAAAACTTCCTGTGCAACATTATCCGCATGCCTTGTGTCCATTCGTGGGTTCATGGAAATCCAAATGCTAAAGCATTTCTTGTGAAGGAATTTGTTGTGCGTATGCATGCATGTATAAATTAAACAAAAAATGATTAATTCAGATGTTATAGGTGACACAACTCAAACTTGTTTTAAGCATCTGCTGACAGATCTTCATACCTAAAAGTAATTCAAGGAAACCAACAGATGCCTTGAACATTAAAAAGTACCCTTAATAAATAATCATCCAAAACACAACAGCATAGTCTGAAAACTGATTAGCTATGATATGTATTACATGTCTCCATCTGGTGGGCCATCACAATAAGATGCATGTATAATCTGATGTTAATTCCACTACAGGAGAGACTTATAATGATCACTTAAATTAGGTGGGGAAAAAAGTGGATATATCGATATCGGTATCGATTATCTGTCAAATGAGTTGTTACACATTGGCATGTCAGGTATCAGCAAAATGTCCAATATCATGCATCCCTACATGTATGATTTGCAGAATTAAAAGGGAAGAGGTTATGTAAAACACTGCTATGCTCTTTTACTGTGAGAGCTCATGCAGTGGTGGAGGAAGTGCTCAGATCTGTTACCTGAGTAAGTAGCAATACTACAGTGATTTGACTTGATTTATTTATTTTTTAAAAATGGGACAATATGTATTAACAATTATTTGTAAATACATGAGATTATAGCCAGGCAGCTAATTTCCGTCTCCAGTCCCATGGCAGGTTGATGTTAAACACAGAGAAGGTAACAATGCCAACAATAAGAAAATAATCTAAGTAAAACAGTAAGACAAGCAAAACAACATACACAAAGACATAGTGCAAATGTGAACTCTTGAGCCAGTGATGTACATTAGTCATGGCATCAGTCAGTTCTTGAGCAGCTTGCCTTTGTTTTTTGCATGAACATAAAAAACTGCATCATCAGCGTACATTTGGCGGAAAACAACTTGGGAGGACGTTGATAAATAAACTAAAGAGCAGAACAGTGTAGACATAAGTTACAGTTCTCATTATGCAGGCCCATTTTATAATATTTTTGTCATATTTCTAAATTGTAATCAATAATGCCTAAATGTGTTAATAAGTTTAATGTTACAGTTGGTAAACGGTGGAGCTCATTTTAATTACTTAATATATTACTAGCTTGTGAATTTCCTACCTAACCTGTAATAATACATGAGAATTTATTAGTTGATTTATATTTTGTATTAATATTTTGAGTCTGCAAAGCAACTAAGGCTGTGAAATAAATGTGGTGAAGTAAAAAGTACATTTGCAGAAGTATAAAGTAGCATAAAATGGAAGTACTCATGTAAAGTACAGTTACCTCAAAAAGGTACTTAACTAGAGTACTTAGTAAAAGTTAAAGTTAACAATAAACATGGTAAAATGTGCCAAAGAGTAGCTCAAATTATTAATGAATGATGGATGGATGATGAACAGTAATAAACACAAATAACCCATCTGTCATTTGGTACAGAAATCTCTCGCTCTCTTCACACAAGTGTCTGGAGGCATTTCAGTGCTGTAACTGTTGGTTGACAACATTAATATAAACATGCTGCTCTTAAATGGTGGGAGGGTGGGTGGGGGTCTGGAGTTGGGGGAGTGCAGCTGTTGAATCAGGATTAGCAGAACGAGATGACCCTTCACAACCCCCTCACACCCCCACCCACAACACAACAACACCGTGCCATATCCTCTGCCCAGCACACATGAAAACATGGAAAATGTGGGCATCAGTCATATCTGATGGTCCTGACTGTAGGTTGAAAATCTTAAAATATTTTTATGTTTTATTTCCAGTAAATTCAGGAGCACTTAAGTTTTTTTTCAAGGTTTAAACACTCTGTTTTGCTCTCTGTAATCCTGGAGATCTACACCTTTCCTTAGTGGGTTATGTTTTGTTGATAACCGAAGTTTAAATGTGATCAAATTAGTATTTTTCTTTCATGAACTTGTCCAGAGACTGTTGCATGGTGTGGTGAATAAATAAATAAAACAAAATAAAAACAGAATGTGACTTCATCTAAAATTCAGACAGCAACAGCAGAGTGAACAGTGCTGCAGCTGTATGAACACAATACTTGATACTGACATGCAGTAGTGGAAAAAGTATTGAGATCATTTACTTAGGCCTAAGCAAAAGTACAAATACATAAACGGCATACTATACTATGACTTTTTAGTGGCATTTGTCATTACATACTATACTATAACTTTTTCATCACAATTTTGACGACATATTATACTATGACCTTTTCATGACATTTTGGACGCCATACTATACTATGACCTTTTTATGATATTTTTGATGACATACTATACTATGACTTTTTCATGATATTTTTGATGACATAGTATACTATTACTTTTTAGTGGCATTTGTCATTACATATGATACTATGACCTTTTACATCACATTTTGGACGACATTATCCTATGACTTTGTTATCATAATTTGGACGACAAACTATACTATGACCTTTTCATCACGTTTTGGAAGACATACTATACTATGACTTTTTCATCACGTTTTGGACGACATACTAGACTATGACTTTTTCATCACGTTTTGGACGACATACTAGACTATGACTTTTTCATCACAATTTGGACGACATACTATGCTATGACCTTGTCATGACATTTTGGACGCCACACTATACTATGACCTTTTCATGATATTTTTGATGGCATGCTATACTATGACTTTTTCATCACATTTTTGATGACATATTATACTATGACCTTTTTATGATATTTTTGATGACATACTATACTATGACTTTTTCATCACAATTTGGACGACACACTATACTATGACCTTTTCATCACATTTTTGACGACATACTCTACTATGACTTTTTTATCACATTTTGGATGACATTATCCTATGACTTTGTTATCATGATTTGGACGACATACTATACTATGACTTTTTCATCACATTTTGGATGACATTATCCTATGACTTTGTTATCATGATTTGGACGACATACTATACTATGAGCTTTTGATGATATTTTGACGACGTATTATACTATGACCTTTTGATGATATTTTGGACAACATACTGTGACCTTTTTATGACATTTTCGACGCCACACTATACTATGACCTTTTTATGATATTTTTGACGACATACTATACTATGACTTTTTCATCACAATTTGGACGACGTACTATACTATGACTTTTTCATCACATTTTGGACGACATACTATACTGACCTTTTCGTCACATTTTTAACGACATACAGTACTATACTATGACTTTTTCATCACAATTTGGACGACGTACTATACTATGACTTTTTCATCACATTTTGGACGACATACTATACTGACCTTTTCGTCACATTTTTAACGACATACAGTACTATACTATGACTTTTTCATCACAATTTGGACGACACACTATACTATGACTTTTTCATCACATTTTGGACGACCTACTATACTATGACTTTTTCATCACAATTTTGGACGACATACTATACTATGACTTTTTCATCACATTTTGGATGACATTATCCTATGACTTTGTTATCATGATTTGGACGACACACTGTACTATGACTTTTTCATCACATTTTGGACGACCTACTATACTATGACTTTTTCATCACAATTTTGGACGACATACTATACTATGACTTTTTCATCACAATTTGGACGACACACTATACTATGACTTTTTCATCACATTTTGGACGACCTACTATACTATGACTTTCATCACAATTTTGGACGACATACTATACTATGACTTTTTCATCACATTTTGGATGACATTATCCTATGACTTTGTTATCATGATTTGGACGACATACTATACTATGAGCTTTTGATGATATTTTGGACGACATACTGTGACCTTTTTATGACATTTTCGACGCCACACTATACTATGACCTTTTTATGATATTTTTGATGACATACTATACTATGACTTTTTCATTACATTTTGGACGCCACACTATGCTTTGACTTTTTCATGATATTTTTGATGACATACTATACTATGACTTTTTCATCACATTTTGGACAACATAGTATGAGTTTTTCATGACATTTTGGACGTCACACTATACGATGACTTTTTCATGATATTTTTGATGACATATTGTACTATGACTTCCGGAGCCTTTGTGCTCCACTGTCTCACAGGTTAACTTATATCGCAGCCGTGCCTGGATAGTGTGACGTGTGTGGTTGTGCTGCTACCATGGTCCTGCCAGATGCCTCCTGCTGCTGCTGTTATCATTAGTCATACTTCTACTGTTATTATACACATATGATTATTGTAACATATGTATACTATCAGATATCTATATATACTTTCAACATAACGTACCACAATAGCCAAAATTATAATTATAATATTATTACTTTCATTAATGTTGTTGTAAGCTATTACTGTTACTGTCTGTCCTGCATCTCTCTCTGTCTCTGTCTCTGTCTCATTGTGTCATACGGATTACTGTTAATTTATTATGTTGATCTGTTCTGTATGTCATCTATTGCACGTCTGTCCGTCCTGGAGGAGGGATCTCTCCTCAGTTGCTCTTCCTGAGGTTTCTACCGCAAATTGTGATATTAGGCTTTATAAATAAAATTGATTTATTGATTGACTTTTTCATTACATTTTTGATGACATACTATACTATGTCTTTCCATGACTTTTTTGACGACACACTATACTATGACTTGTCATGACATTTTGGATGACATACTATGCTATGACTTTTTCATCACATTTTGGATGACATACTATACTATGACCTTTTCATCACATTTTGGACGACATGGACGACATACTATACTTGACTTTTTCCATCACATTTTGGACGACATACTATACTGTGTCAATCAGGAGAGACACGTTCTTATAGTAAAAGAATATTTATTAACATGAGCACATAAAAATGCAAAATGTGAAAGTCTTTGGTGATTAGACCCTGTAAAGATGGTATGATTTATTGAGAGTGATGAATCCATAGTCCAATAGGGAACCCCCCTACTGTGCGGAGTTTGCATGTTCTCCCCGTGTCAGCGTGGGTTCTCTCCGGGCACTCCGGCTTCCTCCCACAGTCCAAAGACATGCAGATTGGGGACTAGGTTAATTGGTGACTCTAAATTGTCCGTAGGTGTGAATGTGAGTGTGAATGGTTGTTTGTCTCTGTGTGTCAGCCCTGCGATAGTCTGGCGACCTGTCCAGGGTGTACCCTGCCTCTCGCCCGATGTAGCTGGGATAGGCTCCAGCCCCCCCGTGACCCTCAAGAGGATGAAGCGGTTAGAAGATGAATGAATGAATGAATGACAGCAGCAGAGGAGAGAGCAGATTGAAAATTTTGCAGTGGCATCCTGATTGGCTGAGAGAGATCGTGGAAAAGTTTGATTGGATAACTAGAAGAGTGACCATGACCATGGCCGCCTGATTAATGGAAACAGTTGGAGTGGAATGGAGAGAGTTGTGAATGAATGAGCACAAAGAAAGTCTTCCTGACTGAACCTACGCTGAGCTTCATGAATTTCTCATCACATTTTGGATGACATACTATACTATGACTTTTTCGCTACATTTTGCCATTTTTATATTTTGGACGACATGCTATACTACGACTTTTTTAAGACATTTTTGACAACATACTATACTATGACTTTTTTTTAATGATATTATGGACGACATACTACACTATGACTTTTTTTAATGATATTTTGGACGACATGCTATACTATGACTTTTTCATCACATTTTGGATGACATGATATACTATGACTTTTTCATCACATTTTTTACAACTATTAATACTATGACCAGTTGATGACATTTTTGACGACATGCTATACTATCACTTTTTTGTCACGTTTTGGATGACATAATATACTATCACTTTTCCATCACATTTTTGACAACGTACTATACTATGACCTGTTGATGACATTTTGGACGACATGCTATACTATCACTTTTTCGACAACATTTTTTAAGGCATTCCCGTCTGATGTCAGAAAGGTGTTAGATAAGGTTTCTGAAGTCATTTGTGTTCCCAGGCCGTCAATGTGACCGACATTTCAGACTTTAACCACTACACCTAAATTACCGAAGAGTTCAGTGCTTTCCCTGACATCACTGCTTGGTGTCACAGATCTGAACTCCACTCAACATCTGAGCTCTATGTGATCGCCTTGCCTGGTCTTGGCAGCTCATCAGATACAAACGGTGGTGGCCCAGCTTACATGTCTGCTAAGAAATCCCTGGATTTTGTGGGTTCATGGCTCGGTATCATTTTCCTGTCTGCCCATGCCAACATGCTGCAGCATGTAATCGGCCGTGTGTTCAGACCAGCCAGCCTGTCTGGAGTCTGAGATACGAGAGGAGGAGGAGGAGCAGATTTACTGGTCTGACTTCCTCTGAATATCCATCCTCACACATCTGGTTTAGTAGTTGATTGATACTGGACACGGAGTCTCTGAAATTAAAGAAGCACCTGCAGTGTTTTCATATGGTCTGAACAGTCCAAATGTTACAGTTTCACATCTGCTCAGAGATCTGTCTCAACACACCAAACTGTCAAGTCAGAACAAAGATTTACATTTCAGGAATCAGGTGTTAGATCCAGTAATTCATCTACATTTACAGTAAGAATTTCATTAAACTTTAGAAAACAGTTTGCACTCTTTTTAGTACTTTCTTTTGCAACTGTGTGCTTCAGTATATTTTACTCTCTGATGTTTCATCGATTACTCGCATGTTTTTTGTTATTCTTAATGACCCATCACTCAAACATGTGGAAAATAATGGATATACCCACCACCAAGTGCAGAGAATTATCTTAAAGCTACATCAACCTACATCATCTTGTTCCATTATATTAAAGAGAGGTCAGACATCTCCAACAGTTAGCATCTCACACCAAAACAATCTAGATTGATAAATAGCACTACAGTAAAGAGAAAAATATGTGTTTTTGATTTTGTGGTGAACTGTACCTTTTAATACATCTGAGGCAGCCAAAAAAAAAGAAGCAAAGTGAAAACAGTGTAACAACTGTTATCTAATAAAAAGAGCAAACTCTTTTAGTTTCCCAAAGGAAATATTTATTGAAAATGCAAATGTACATTTGTATGATACAAATCCTCTTTAACTCAACTATCCCAGTGGGTCTGTTTGATATGAACAAACGCATTACAAATTTAGTTCACAGAGAAACATCCATCTACAACCAATACCATGCTCTTCTAATATTTGTCTGTCTGTAATCGGGATTAAAGCCAATCAAAAATTTGGATCCTGTTCGGTTTGTTTGTTCTTTAGTTTGGCCAAATTTTTCTCCTCTCTCCGTGTTGTCGTCCATAAAAAATCAGAACGGCTGTGCTCTATCAAACTCCAATAAATAAATAAAGTGCTCCACGTACAGCTGGATTTAAATCAGTTAATACACCTCACTAGTGTTGATTATATCAAGTATATTTAACATCACTGAATATACAGTTTATTGTTGTCTGTCTAAAAGTGAAATATCTAAGAATTTGATATTGCAAATCATTTTAAAAAGTTAGGAGTTATTTACAAAAAACAAGGCACAACATAAGGAATTCTGGGAAAATATGATCTCAAATGATGATGATGAACAGAGCTGAGAAGGTGTTCGCAGGTACATCTCAGGGCTCATCTCCTGATTATATGTGTCACACCCTCTTTTAAAACCTTTTTAATATATCGCCTAAAACATTCTCCTTTACAGTCAGACAGCACAGAAGTGCTCTGACGAGACAAGCAGAGAAATTAGTTCTCATTTAAAAACAGAAGATCAACTTACTTTTTCCTTTGCTGAACTTTTTCTCTGTAACTTGACAGGGAGGTGGCAGTGCAGTAAAGTAGAGAGTTTACTCTGCAGGGTTTTTTAAGGGAGGTTATGTATCATTGATACCTGTTATTAACAGAACAGCCATGAAACAGCTCCAATACACTACCTCTGTTTTGATCTAATCTTAATGATCTTGACTAAAAAAGACACTGTCCTCTTTTTGTGACACGTTTTTTTCTTACCTGGTAAGGTAAATATCAGAGTTCAAAGGTCACCTTCAGTGCCCTGTAGTTTGCAGCTGCTCTGCAGTACCACCTCCCTGCCAGCAGAGGCAGCAGGACGACTACCTGAAAGATCGAGAGTGTGAGTCATGCAGTCCTGCCAATCACAGCACAGTATTCCACTCTATCAACATCCTAAAGCAACATGGCTGAGGTGTCATCTTCTTCTTTTGTCTTGTGGTTTTAGAGTATGTAGATTGAACACCATATGTGTGTGTTGATGTGTGTGTAGAATGTGTGTCTTTAGGACCACTGGCAGGAGCAGTCCGTGGGCTCCTGGATGGTGTAGCTGACCCAGGTGGCGTTGCCGCTGCAGTAGAGCTGCACGGCACGCCGCTGCAGCCCCGTCTCCCTGCAGCACTTGCAGAAGCGAGCGTACGTGTTGATGTTGTAGTTGTAGATGCTGGCAGAAGGACACTTCCCATCACATGACACAATGTTTACCTGCAGGACACAGAGAGTCAGTATAGAAGGTAGCAGGGCTGCAGAAAGAACCAACGAAGTTGATTAAAGTAGAAGTCATTCTTCTTCATCATTGAGGGTCTTTTTCTTTTTTAAATATACTTTGTGATTCTTAGCAGGTGAACTAATTGTTCCACACATAATTATTCCAGTCTCTTTGACTGTTAGCTGATTCAAGCAGCAAAACATAATAGATAACAATCTACAAAACCATGTTTCTCACTGTTAGTTGTGATACATTTCATCCAGGCCCCTAAGAAAACTGCTCACATTTGCAGCAAATTTTTCACATTGGCCACTGCAGTGATAAAATCTCTTGCGGCCCACAAAGCGCTAACCTTACTCAGAGAAACAAAGTGAGTATTAGCCACCAGTGATAAATGCACCAGCTTTTCTTTTAAAGAGAAATATAGTTGATAGTATTAGCTACCACTTCACTAGATATTATAAGTGTATTATATAAATGTGTTATCTGGCCTCTCTGACAGACAGTACTATTGTGTAACATCACTAACCTTTCTCACAGAAACATGGCTTATCTTAGTAACTGCTGGTGATAAAACACTTTAAATTCAGTGGACTAAATTTTAGGAGCTACTGTAAAATTTCTTTAAGAGAGGGCTTTCTGGCACAAAATCATAAAGGGAGACCTTCTCCCTTGTGCAAGATGAAATGCATCACCACTCATAGGAGCCATCTAGTGGCCAAAGTGAAAGATGCAATTTTGTAGATTGTTACCTAATGTTGATTCTTGGATTCAGTCAAATTGCCAGAAAAAAACGTTGGCATTGTATGTTTCTGCAAACCATAGACACAATACATTTGTATACTATTATGCTGCAGACACGTTGAAACTGCACATTTCAACAACACTGTGGTTAACGTGGTTAGGTTTAGGCACAAAACCCACTGATTATCGTAGGACAAAGATCGCTGGGTGGTGAACTTCTCAGAATCGTGTGCCTCATACTGAATCAGCATCTCATCACAACATACATGAAACATACCGGCCTGTTGCTGCGACAGTCGTTCTTTCTGATTGTCATCCTCACCGTCACCTTCTGACACGACTTCCCGTCTTCTTTGCCTATTCACACAACAAACAAACCAAATCAGTCCAAATAAAGTTGAGGTGAGATCCAGAAACAAAACGTCTGACCTGCTGCATGTAGAGACAGCAAACACCAGGAAGGAGAGGAAGATATCAGAGAAGTAAGGAGGCTGTAGCTCATGCACAAGCTGTGACGCTGTTTTAGCAGATGGATGAGTTAGATGAAGCAAATGAATAATAAATAAAAACATGTAAAGTTTTAAAAAAAAAGAATAAGGCAACAAATAAGGAAGCTTTGCAGTCGGTGAGCAAAGACAAAATAGAGCTTTTACAAATGAGACAAAACAGAAATATTCAAAAAATATATAAAAAGACAATGAGATCATTCATGCATTTGTCATATAACAAAATTACTTTGAACAACATTTTAAAAATACATTTCCATCTTTAAAAATAAATAAATAAATTAAATTAATGAAAGAAAAAGACAGTTTCAGTAAACATGCTCCGTCAACCTTTGTGCCATTCAACATTAAAAACAAACAACAACAAAAAACTGAGCATAAACTTAAAGCTGCTATGTGTGGCATGAAGTCTTTATTCACATCACAGTTATCCTTTTTCTAAAGAGGTTAAGCACATTAGAAGTTTTATTTTTTCCCATCTGTTGAATTGAATTTCCCCTCAGGGGGATTAATAAAGTTAATTTAAAAAAAAAAGTTTTTCTCTTTCTCTTTGTGAAGCAGTAAAGTCTGTAAAAAACAACTACTTTTCTGGCCACAATTTCGGAAATGCGTCGATGTTTCGGTAACAAAACAAGCCCCTATTGGACTACAATAACAGCAGGAAAATCAGCCACATCTCGGTAGAAAACAACTGCTTACTGGGACATAAATCCGTCAGAAAAAGCAGCTATGACGTGTTCAATCACTTTTAAGGCTAAAATCCAGGCAAGAAAAGCAGCGATGTCTCTGTAAAAAACAACCATTTTTCTGGCCACAATTTCCGAAATCTATGTTTCGATAGAAAAAACAACCCCTTATTGGGCTACAATCCCAGCAGGAAAGCACAGATGTCTTAGAAAAAACAACTGCTTATTGGGCCACAATTCAAAGGAAAAGCAGTGACATCTTGCTAAAAATCAACCGCTTTTCAGGCTAAAATCCAGGGAAGAAAAGCAGCAATGTTTCGGTAAAAAAACAACCACTGATTGGGCCACAATCCCGGCAAGAACTGCAGAGAGGTCTTGGAAAAATCAGAAACTTTTCAGGCCTCAATTACGAGGGAAAAAAAGCAGCGATGTCTCGGTAAAAACAAGTGCTTTGGCCATTACGATGGCAGAGACGGTGACCACAGGCACAAATCAGGGGTCTTTATCAAAGCACTGTGATTCAACTAATTGCAGATTAATTAAATATACAAATAAATAACTTTTCTTCAAGAACTCAACGTTCAAAACAACTCCTTCCAACTTGGCAATCTATTATCTGTTTTTAATAAAACAGTAAATTGTTCAAGTGTTCAAGTGCTCTGCTAAATCTTCGATGGTAAAATGCCTCACATAGCAGCTTCAGTTCCACACAGCTCCCCCTGGTGGCGGAGCAGCACAGCATGTGAAAACACCCCCGACACCACATCAGTATCTACTGACACATGCAGAGGTCTAAGCCCGACTACTGGGCCACTACCAACAGTACATTGTTGGCAATCAACAATGCACTGCCCAGACAGTGCTAAATGGGGAAAGAGTTTAGCTGTTGGTGTACATGTACGTGATCCACAGGGAGGGGCGGGGCTAAATAATGGTTACTGTCCTCTCAAGTGTGACATCATTTTTGGCCTACATGAAGGATAGTGTCCCCGCCTCCTTTAAGGTGTAAAAACACATTTTTTTAAGACACAAACTTACCAAAAAAGGGAATTCACAAGCAGTACTTAAATTTAACAGCTTTGTGAAGTAAAGAGAGTGCAACATCTGCACCATAAATTGTATAAATACACATATTATTAATTTCAGTATTATGCTTTGATTTTGATCTGATGATTTTTTATTTCACTGAGACCTGAAATGAGACAGCAGTTGAGAGGACTGTTCTGCAGTGGGGAGTAGGTTGCAGTCAGACTTCCTGTGTGTTTTATCAGTATTTTTTGGGTTTGGAGGGAGTACATTGTTGAATATCAACAATGGCACTGACAAGCCTTGTTGTTTTGGTACCTCGTTCACAGTTTGTGTTAACTGTGGGAGTCAGGGGGCTAACGGGAAAAGGGAAGAGAGGGAATCCAGTACCTGGTGGGATTGGTACATGATGGTAAGCTGCAGCACATAAACCACAAACCCACTTGCATGTGATCAGATGCTTTTCAGTGACAGCCGCTTCTATCATTTGGCGCTTTGAAGGTTATCTGTTGCCATTTTTACTGACGAGGCTGAATTCACTGAAAAGCACACTGAGGATCTCTCTAATCTGAATAACAGCAGACAAATGTAACGGAAAACAACAGCTAGGATCCAATTGAGACATCGTGGTTGAAGATTTTGGACTGAAACAGACAAACTGAAGGGCAAACATGTTGGAAACATGTTGAGCGGCAGGTGAAGGCGCTCTTCAGTGTCAGCTGCAGCCTACAGCTCTACACTAACTACAGAATGATGCTACGCTCAGATCAGATACTCACATGTCTTGCAGCACCCGTCCATGTAACTTACGATGGTTCCTCCGATCTGGGTGCAGATGACAGTCAGAATGTTAAGATACAGGTAAAGAAAAGCTGTTTGTGTGAAACCCTCTGTCTTTGCATCAGAGTTTGGTTTTTTGGAAAGTTAAACTGCAAAAAATTCCCACAGTTTTAAGACACAAATCTCTCTCGATATATTGATCAAAAACTCCAGAGCAAGTTAGACCTCATCAACTAATAAAGAGGACCAGTCTACACATTGCTGACCTCCAGATTACCAAAACATATAAACAGTAAATTCATAAACTTCAGTGCCCCATATCACTATTTTCTAAGCTACTGTCGCTGACATATTTCCTGGGACCCGTGTAAGCGCAGTTTTCATTGGAATGTAGCCAGTTTAATCTAAAGTAGCTTTAAAAAAAACAATAGACAGAAGTGTCCATTGTTAATTTTTTTGTAAGAGAGAGCAAGAGAGGAAGGAGGGGCACAGCATATCAATATGATGAAAATGTCCTAACCCGCTCTGCAAGTCAGTAAACAGACTTGGTGAGGTGATGCTCGCCCTGGCTCTATTTTTGCAAAGCTTTGTGCACCTCCAACCTCTTCGGAGTAAAGAGCAGAAAGCCTTTACAATAGGCTCCATGAATGTTGTTGTCACTTGCAGTATACCTTTTCTACGCTCCATCTGCCAGAGTTTGCATGCTCGCTGTATGTTAGGAGGAGGCATTACACTTGTTCCTAAAGAGGTGTTATACCTCTACCAAACATAAATCTTGTCCTTAGCAGGTGTCTTAATTATATGAAATGAAGGAAGAGAGTAATGTAATAAAAAAAACTGGTTTATTCTATAAAATTTTGTACGAATCCATCCAACCATGGAAGAGAATTATGATCTTTAAGAGCTGATTTAATATGTGTGATTCTGGTCAAGAGGAAACATGGTTCAAGGCTCTCCTCTTTACACGCTCATGTGTGCATGTGTCTATTTGTGCAAAAGCATTGGTGGGCGTGTGTGTGTGCAGGACGCTGACCTTCATACACTCTGTCTCGTTGAATGGTGGGCAGCTGAAGGAGTAGGAGATGAGCGTCGGTCCGGACAAAGTGTCCGTGCAGTCGAACTTCATGCAGTTTGACACCCAGGACTTCCCTGGCTGAAAACACAGCGTTACTATCATCAACTGATGAACTACAGCAGCTACACAGCAGCGCTAATCTGACTCTTGCACCAACAGATAACTGAAGTTCCAGAGTGAGATTTATTTTCTTTCAAATGACTTCATGATGTTCTTTTTACCAGACTCACTTCACTACTGGGTGCTCCGTTAACACTACAAGTTATATGAGACATTTAAACAATGTATATAAAATATTCAGGATTACTGTTATTATATAATAAATATATATTTAAATAAAATGTATAATCAGTTGACCTCTTACCTTGTAGAGAAGTGTTGTCCCGTTCTCATGTTCATAGAGGCAGGAAATATTCTTACAAACACCGCAGCACGTTGTCTGGTCCTTCGGAGGGATGTAGATCTGATTCTGAAACACACAAACAGTGAAGGATGAAAAAATCTAAAATTAGAAGCAGTTTTTTCAGCAAGTAAAGACGACAAGATGTATGCATTTACTCAAATTATATATTTGTTTGTGTGTTTCTCTCTTACTGATCTTAGTGCTGTTGTTAAATAGGCTAAGACATGGACTGTTGCTATTTTCATTTGTTCTGTCTGCATGACATTTAGGTGAATCATGACATCATACTTGAGTAATTTTGTGGCATTACTATCATAAGAGGATAAATCCAATAAATTAATTAGTTAACTGTCTCTAAATGCTTGTGTAGTTTCTATTTTTAGTTCGGTTTTATAGACCTCTTATTGTTTTCTTTACCTTCCCCTCTTTATCTGTATATATTTCTGTCGTTGTGCTGTTACAACAACCAAATCCCTCCACTGGGATAAAGGTTCATCATAATTTAAAACAGACAGAGACAAAAATGAAAGACCATAGATTAATTTTCTATCTTCCAGAAAGAGATTGTCTGAGATTAGGACTGCAACTAACAATTATTAAGTATCAAATAATCAGCTAGTTACTTTCTGATCCATAAAAAAGGCACAAAAAAGTTTAAAAAAAATCAAATGTAAATCAGTGTTTCACTTCAGAAGTCTTATTTCATCCAACCAACATTCAAAACTTAAATATTCAGTTTACTGTCACACAGGACGAATGAAACCAGCATATATTTACATTTGAAAAGCAGACCCAGCGACTTTGTGGTACTTTTGCTCGAACAATTAAACAATTATCAAAATATTGGCCAGTTACTTTTCTGTTAATCGAATAACTAATAAATAAGCTTCTGCGGTTCTTTTGTAAATTTTTCATGGAAAAACAAAGGAGGAGGACAAGACGAAGAATCAGTTCAAGATCGAGATGAGGAGGAAGTACAGGAAAAAGAAAATGTGAAAGACTTAGCAGACTTTGTTGTCCCAGTCTGGGTGTACTGGTTGGGGTGTGTGTGTGTTTGTGGTCTTACTGGTTGGCAGTGGGAGGAGCAGTTGATGCTGCTGGTGCGCAGTAGGTGGAAGCCGCTCGCCGGGTCGAGGCTGCGGCTGCACTGCCTGCTGTGACACAAGCCGTCGTCATGGTGTTCCACAAGAGTCTGACCTGGCCGCAGCACACCGCGCTCACCAAACACACACACTGCCTCGCGCACTGAACATGTACACACACACAGAGCCAAGATAAGATGTCACAGTGTACACAAGGTTACAGTTTCTTCACTTTTCTGATGGACTTAAAGGTTTTTGGAAACTTGCAAAAATTCAGTCAACATTGTATTTAATTAAAAAGGTTTTGCCTTTATTATTTTCCTTTTAAATTAGTTTGATTTTGTCTGATTGTTGTTACTTGTGTGTTTTTCCCTTTTACTTATGAATACATTCCCATGTTTTTGGAAATAAGAATCAAGTTCATATAAACTTTGTGACTGTTCTGACAGAATATGTGCAGATGCTTTTGCAGGATGTGAAGCCTGTCTCAGTTTTTTTATGGTGAATTTATACCAGCAACCCTCCCCAGCAGTCCTCACCACACTTGTATCTCTTGCAGGCACACTGGTTCTGTGGGTCGGACAGGAAGGCCCGGTCCAGCTGGGCGGCCTCTCCCTGCAGAGCACAAAAAGAAACAAGCCAGGGTCACAAAGAGTGTACACAGACATTACATAGAAAACTAGAAGACAGCTAGGAACTCTGATGAACAGAAAAAAGGTAATTAAACAAACAAACTCTGTACTGATGTTGAAACGTGAAAGTCTGATGAATAAGAACCAGAGAACGAGAGAATATGCCTGTTATACAGACTGTCCCACTGAGTTCTACAAATGTAAAATACATGATTGAAAGTCCAAACAGACGGACTAAATATTTAAAATCATGACGTACCAGGCCACATTTTGGAGATGCAATCTTTTCACAGGAACACTCTGAGAGCAAAAAAAAAAAAAAAAAAAAAAAATCGATGGTCAACATCTTCTTATTTCAGCGGCTCTAAGCTGACGGCACCATGTCAACACCAAACCACAAAATGTTCTGTATCATCATAAACCTTAAGTCATGTCATGTCAGGGTGAATTCAGTCATAAAACCTCTAATCTCAAACTGATGCATCTGTGCCTTTGAATTTATTTAAAAATATTTCTGTTATTGGAGGTCATATGAGTCGTACCACATGTTTGGTTCGGACAGCAGCGACTGGGACTGGAAACAGACACCACCGACATCCCAACAGGACAACTGACCTGAGGACACCTGTACGGCTCACACACTGCACACACAGACACACACAGCAGAAACATGACAGTCATTTATGTGTTCATAGCTGTTTTCAGCTGTATGTATCCAACATTTTTAACTTATCACAGGTAGGCTATATTGTCATGGGCATATTTTAGGAACAGTGAATTGCAGTAATGCCAGACATATGTTTACGGTCATTTAGAAACAGTAACTCTATGACATAATCTGTACACCAGAGAGCACTAACAAGTTTATCTTTCACTTCTTCTGTCACATATCATTAAATAAAAAATATTTTCCCTCTTGCCTGTAGTGCTATTTATCAGTCTAGATTGTTTTGGTGTGAGTTGCAGAGTGTTGGAGATAACAGCCGTACATGTCTGCCTTTTCTTCAATATAATGAAACTAGATGGCATTTGGCTTGTGCTCAAAGCGCCAAAAGACGTACATTTGAAAAACTAAACCGTAATGTCTCTTTCCAGAAATCATGACCTGGTTACTCCATAGACTTTGTTGTGAGCAGTTTGATCAAACTATTTCTTTCTACTGAACTACACTGTCAACTGTATCACCGTGCAGAGGGAAGCATGCATCCACTGCTTGCTCACCTAACAGATCAGCCGAGGAGGACGCCATCAATGTTTACATCTCACACAGTCAAAGGCACAACCCTCTCATCCATGAGTAGATGCACACTTCCTTCTGAGCAATTAAACAGTTGGCAGGTGTAGTTCGGTTAGAAAGAAAATAGTTCCTACATGAAACTGCTCACAACAAGGTCTGTGGATTATCTTGAGTAACCAGGTCATGATTTCTGGAAAGAGACATTGCTGTTGAGCTTATTTTTTTTTTTTTTTTTCCTTTTTTGGCGGAGTGCCATTAGGTCCATTATGTTCAAGACAGACATCTCTACGGCTGATACTCACACCAGAACAATCTCGATGGATAAATAACACTACAGGTAAAAGGAAAAATATGTATTTTTAATATTGGGGTGAACTTTACCTTTAACACACATCGTTTGGGTTATCATCTCTGTACATTGCACATATTCTTTATACTTAATACTGTGGACTTTGTGCACCTTCCCAAGTCAATGTGTTTGCATATCCCAGCATAAAACTGTGAAGCATTTCATTTCAAAACATATACAATTGTACATTTTTTTTTTCATATTTTTATTGTTAATGTTTCTATTTTATTTATATTCTTTGACTGTTGCAGTGCTTGTTTTTTTTTTATCTTTTTCTTTTCTCTTACTGTGTTTATTGTTATGTGCCAAAACACTGAGGCATATTCCTTACATGTGAAAATCTTCCTGGCAATAACCCTGGTTTTGATTAATATCTTTTTTTTAATCAACAAATGAAAGAAATCACTATCAAAAATGTTGGTTGTAATGCGTCAATTTTAAAAATAATAACAATATTGGTTCTTATGTCACCATCTTATTTTTTTAAATGTTAAAATATCCAGTCTGTAAATGTAAAAAATATAAAGTGCGTCTGTGTGTGTGTTCTCTGACCACAGTGGTAGGCGGGGCAGCAGCGATCCGTGGTGTTACTGTCCACTGTCAGCACCTCGCCGTCCTGGCAGACAGGAGGCGTCTCCACACAGGAAGAACACACTGCAGAAAACACACACTTTATTCATCACACCGGTGACTTTAACCTGCTGATCATAAACTGATCATATAATGAGACACAGAAGACAGAGGTGAATCTGTGAACTGACTGCAGATGTGAGCGAGACAGCAGCTGCCTTCAGCTCTGGTGGCGATCAGAGTCTGGTCCTCTCTGCAGGCAGGGACATCCGACTCACAGTGTTCAGGATCACACTCTGTAACAAAGAAACAGTGACGGTATTGTTTCACATTTAGAGAAATATGCTTATTCGATATAAAACTCTCATTTCTGTACATTGATTACGAAGCTACAGCCAGGTGATCCTGGTTAGCTTAGCTTAGCATAAACACTAGAAATTGGAGAAAACTGCCTGGCTCTGTCCAAAGGTAAAAAAGACCTCTAAAGCTCACTAATTAACACATTACATGTATATAAGTGTGAAAGCAACGTGTTTTTTTTACGGGGGGTAATGTGCCAAACTATTTCTTTTCTTAGTGAGGCCACTAGCAGAGACTTCAGGAAGTTACTGATCAGACTGGACCAACTGGAAAAACTGGGTGGGAAACTCACCACACACGTAGTCCGGACAGCAGGAGTCGTGTCTGTAGTACGACACCAGCTTCTCCCCGTATTTACACTCAGGAGGGAGCAGGTCACACAGGCTCTGGTTACACACTGCGGAGTCAGAAATCAATTCATCATATTAAAAGATTTT
Source organism: Epinephelus fuscoguttatus (assembly GCF_011397635.1). Taxonomy (NCBI): domain Eukaryota; kingdom Metazoa; phylum Chordata; class Actinopteri; order Perciformes; family Serranidae; genus Epinephelus; species Epinephelus fuscoguttatus. Next base: position 40,910,345 of record NC_064753.1, read on the forward strand.
TAACAGCAAGTCCTTATGATTCAGATGCAGATATCTGATCCTAAACTAGAACATAAAGTACACTCAGGAACCCTCGTGGCCTCACCGCAGACTTTCTGTGGGCAGCAGCTGGTGTCGTCGGCCAGGCTGATGACCACCTCCCCTGATCGACGGCACACCGGCACCGCCATGTTGGAGCAGTTGTACTCTACAGGAACGATGGTGTCGTTGTCGCAGCGGTACATGCAGCAGGCGTCCTTTGAGGCTTTCCACACCTCGCCGTGTGCACGAGGAATGCCCGAGCTGTCAGTGCAGGCTGCAGAGAGAGACGCACAACATGCACACACACAGCTATGACTTCTAATTCATTGGTAATGAACTCAAGGTAGTGAGGTAGACTTCAAGCACTGATTATCTAGAGTATTATCAGTTCCCATTAATTGTACAATAGTGTAAATAGCTTTGTGATTCTGTGCCACTCCACTACTGTGAACTTTTGAGGTAATAAAAAAGGTGAAGTATTTATCAAAAAGATAAAAGACATGATAATTAAGGTATGATTCAGTTTGAGACCTCTTGCTTTGTTGCACAGACAGGCGAACTTGAGTCTTACCACACTTCTCAGGTGAGATGCAGAGGGCGGAGTAAGGCCGGTGGAGCAGCGTTCCCTCGGGGCACACGCAGCCCTCAGTCAGGCCTGAACACTGGTCAGGGTCCGAGTCGAAGTCGTGGTTGGGGCAGGACTGAGACGTGCAGGCGGGCAGACAGGCCTGATACCGCAGAGTGTCGGGACACAGGAAGGCTGCAGGAGGAGACACAAACATGTCAGTGCTTCAAACACATCACTTCACAGACTTCACTTCTAGTCTAGAAAATGAACGTACATTGTAAGTACATTTTAATCTGATTTAAAGAACTACATACTGCTTTAAAGACCCTGCACAGCCACACAGGTGTTCAGTTCAGGTGTCAGTTACTCAAGCTGATTCAACTTTGGTTGATGTCACCAAACTCCATGATAATACTGGGCCTCATTCACCAGTATCCAGCATTTGTTCTCAACTTTGTTCCTAAGAAAGGTCCTAAGAGATGTCTGTCATATCCATGACATGATCTTAAACAGCAGAATTGTTTGCACCTGTATCCTTAAAATGATGAATCATATTGTCCTCACAAGTTGAAGGCATGTGCCATTTAAGTTACGCCCCACAAATCCCCAAAAAAGGGTATGAGACTGCAGGGCCGTGTGCACACAGAGAGACTCAAGATGAACAAAAGTTGAGAGAATTAAGTTCAGAATGCCGAAATGAAAGTTTGAAGAAGGTGGAGGACCAGATTCCAACCACTCAAAAGACTTTAAATGAAGGTGCCTCTGCGGGAAGTGAACAACAAATGAGCTTTCATATTTAATATTGTTAGTAGTGAGTATGATATAACACAAAAATGATGCATGGGGTGCTAAAAATACATATAATCAAACACCCATCCCACAAACTTTATTTCTTATAGAAGCACAATTGTCAGGACTGAGGATTGCGACAGATGCCGCAGCGCTCGGCAAGGAGTTTGTGTGTGTGTGTGTGTGTGTGTTTTGAGGAAAAGACAGAGAGGGGGAGAGAAACCCCCAAGCACCCCAAACACTGCAGTCTTGCAACTGCAGTGTTTGGGGTGCTGCTCCCTAGTAGAGTAACAGTTTGAGCAGATGTGAGTGTTATTGAATGTTTTGACGGTAGACAGAGAACTTACGGCAGTAATCTGGACTCCTCCACTCAATGCAGATGTTGAATTTATGGCAGGAAGCCACATAGGCAGCCAGCGCCACACACTGGTTGTTGACATACTCTGCATCTCGAACCCAAACCTCACAGAAGGTGCTTGGTGGGACCTGGAGACAAAGAAACAGTTAAGTAAAGCTTATTACTATATCTTAAACAAGAGGTAATATTTTTCCAACATTAGCAGTTCTTCTCCAGTAAGTCCTCATGGGTCATCTATTTTTATTTATTTATTTTTTTCGTATATGTTGGAGCAGTCATTTAAAAGGATCTCGACTGACTTATTTGTCAAACACATCTTTTACTGAAGAGAAGTGAGAGAATAATAATGGTAGAAAATTGCTGATAATCTAAATACATCAGCAGGATTTTCCTAATGGGTTCATATTGCTTTTAGACATTTAATTTTTTCATAACCAGTTGAAGAAACTTTAATCTGCCAGCTCCTGTTTAAGGAAAAGAACCTGGAAATGAGTTATGTTAACGTACAAAGGCGTGGCAGGGAGAGAAGGCGATGTTCTCCAGCATGACCAGGCAGCTGGAGCAGTCGCTTGTGGAGCAGTTGAGCTCGCGGCGGCGGCTGTGGCTGATGTAGCTGGTGGTGTTGGGAACCTGCCAGCTGTCAATGAAGATAGCTGGATCCTCGCTCACGCCCACTGTGGTGCCGTTGGCCAGAGTCAGGTCGTTTGTTGGGTCTCCATCACAGAAACCTGAGGGGGGTGTGGGAGAAGGGGCATAAAAACACTAAATTTACTTAAGACATAACATACATGTCCCTGAATGAGACAAATGGATCTTGTTGCTACTGTTCTTATCTTTATTGACCTGTTGCTGTGTGATCACCTCAGTAGGATTAAACTGTGTGCAATGCTAATACAGCATGCAAGCAAGACAAAGAACTATGCTGATGAAAGCTGAGCGTGTAGTCTGAGACTGCTCTTACCACAGAGGCCCATGGTGTGAAGCTTGGGGCTGGAGCTGTCGCTGTCGATCACCATCATGCCGGTGCTGTGGTACCACTGAAGCTTGAGACCAGTCGGGCTGCGGATCAGGTACATGTTGCCTGTGTCGTAGATTTCAAAGCCAAACTTTTTGAATCGAGGCTTGGCGTACCGTGAGTTGACATAGAGCTGGAAGAAAAGTGCAGGTTATCAGAGAGGTTTTGTCAGTGTTAAAATTTGAGCCTTAATCTGCTGGTGTGATGTTGAAGAATGAGAAGTACAGAAGAGAGAGCTGCATACCCTCCTCTGCAGTCTGTTGATGAGGATGTGGTTGGATTTGTGGGTGATGTTGAGAGCCACCAGACAGAGGTTGGTGAAATTCCAGAGGAGCTTTGGAAAGAAGAAAATCAGGTCAAAAATCAAATGAGTGACCTCTGTTTGTTCCCATCACTCTAAGGGAAGTTGGAAAGTGGGAAAATTGACTCACTGGTGACTCTGAATCAGCAGGACACTCCTGAACCAGGACGCTGACGGTCTCATTGGGCAGCTGGGTCACTATGTATGAGGCAGCCTTGTAAATGGCAACACTGTTCCCATCAAATGTGATCACATTCAGATCCGGAAACATTGAGCAGCGACCTGAAACACAAAAAAAGAGACGACAATGAGAAGATGAAAGAAGCTGAAGACAATGATCTGAGGAAAACATCACCAGTCTGGAGAAATTTAAAAACAATAGCATGCAATGTGATTTTCTATGTCTATTCTCCTCACATGGACAGCCCCACTTTGGGCAGCACTTGTCTCCATTGACCAGTACAGCAAAGCCAAGCAGGCCGCAGTTGGGAGGGTCGGCAGTGAAGGGGCAGCTTTGAGATTTGTTGAACAGAACAAGCTGGTTGTTGACGCAGATGTACTTTGTGCACTCATCCACGATCTCTGCATACGGAGGCTGGACAGAGAGAAATCATAAAATCAATATGTTTGCCATTTTCTGTGGAGGCATGCAAGAAAAACACAATTTTCTCCTCAAATTCAAGGTAACACAACATCATTAACTGATTTGCAAATGGTCATTTTGTAGGAGAAGTGTTCCTTTAAAGGGAGACAAACATAAAAATAGGAAATGTCCAAATAATGTGTCTGAAATGAAGATGTATATTAACTGAACCTACTGTGCACATCCTTGTGGGTGATACAGCCACAGATGTCGTCCCCTCTGCTGTGTGTCTGGTCGTTTCTAAAGGTGTGTAAGGTGACGCCGGTTCAGGGGGCATCACTGCACCTGGACTGGTATGATCGACTCTGTCTTGCTCAGTAGTTTGGACCGAGGTGGCTGCTGGGAGTGAAGTCGTAGCAGGAGTGGGAATATCAGGCTTCTGGGTGGATATCCAGTGAGTATCAGGTGGAGGTGTCACCGGTTGGGAAGTGGATGGTGACACATCGCTCTCTTTGGTTGTCATGGTTTTCTCAGATGTGGCTGACTCTATGGTCGTTGTTATGGGGACGGCTGTAGGTTCTGTTGATAGAGTAGGAGCAGGCGGTGGAGTGGTGACGGGGGGCAGGACGGGAAGCGCTGTAGTTGTGTGGATGGGTTCAGTCGTGCTGGCTGTGGTGACCGACTCTGCAGGTGTTGAGACAGATGTAGACGGCACTCCTGAGATGGTTGTTGTGCCGGGGCTTGGTGTGGCAATCGGTGGGCTGAGAGTAGTGGATCTGGTGGTTACTGGCCTTGTTGCTATGGTAACCCTAGCAGTAACTGGCCTGCTGGTTGACCTCTCCGTTGTTGTGATTCTGGGGGTAACCCTTGTTGTCACAGGGACCCTGGGTGTCGTTCTAATGGTGGTCGTCCTTGTGATGGTGGTAGTTGTTGTCGCTGGTGTAGCTCTAGCAGTGGACACCAGCCGGGTGGTGACTTTTTCCTGGATAGTTGAAGCTGCGGTGGAAGTAGTAGTTGTGTGCAGTGGAGACAAAGATGGAGGAGGTGTGGTTGTAGCTCTCGTTGACACCTCCACTCTGCCAGTCACAGGGTGCCTCGTCTCTGTAATCGGCTGTACAATGACAGGTCTGAGAGTGGTGGTGGCAACACCTGGTGGAGCTCTTGTAGAGGTGGTGGTGAGAAGAGTCTCGGGAACACCAGGTGCAGGTGGACCTGGGGGTGTAGCTAGTTTTCTGGTTGTGGTGGCTGCAATTTCTGCAGTAACGACTTCAGGAGACGTTGTGGTTCTGGCGGTGGTGGCTGTGGCAGCAGCTGATGTTGCAGAAGTGACAACTGGTTGTGACGTCATGGGAACGTGAGGTACTTCAGTAGTTGTAGTGGAAGTGAACTCATGGATAAGAGTTTCAGAAGTAACCTCTGGTGTAGCCTTCACTGTGGGGCTGTGGACAGGGGTGGTGGAGGTCTTCCAATGGGGGGGACGCCAAGGCTCGGAGGTCCGCACAGTAGTAGCAGGATGGGTGGAGCTCTCTGTTGTTGGTAAGAGTAGTACAGGAGTAGTTTCTGTAGGAGACTCTGGAGGTACAGTTGGTTTTGTTGTAGCAGGAGGACCTGTGGACATGGTGGATGTTTCTGGAACCTCTGGAGGTCTTGAAGTTGTACTCCAAGTCTCTGCTGTTGGGACGGCAGCAGACCAGGAGGTTCTCTCAGCATAGGTCGTAGTGGTGGACACAGGAGAAGTTGTGATGTCTGTAATCTTCAGCGGTGGAGGTGCAGCCGTTGTTGTGGTAGCTTCAGGTATTTCAGACACAGTGGATTCAAGTACAGTCACTTTCTTTGTTGTTGTTGCTCCCCAGTCTGAAGCAGCTGAGGTTGGAGCAGATGGTGCAGTTGTAGTCAGCGCAGCAAGGATTGGGGTTGACGTTGGTAACTCAGGAATGGTTGTTGTAGAAGTTGTCAGTTCAGCAGGAGTGGTGTGTAGGATCTTCTCAGTGGTAGCGGGTGGTGTTGTCGTCTCTGGACCTGCATATGGTGTTGTTCTACTGGTGATCAAAGGAGCAGGTGGTGTGACTGATTCTGTGGTTGTAGCTGAAGTGACTACAGGCAAAGATACAGTTTCTGTTTCAACAGGAGGTGAAGCCGGGAGAGGTGAGGAGGTTGTGGAGGCTGTGCTTGGTAAACCAGGAGGGACAGGTGTAGTAGTTGTTGTTGTGGGAAGACGCTCCACTGTGACAAGCTTTGTGGTGGTGACTGTGTAAGCAGTGGTAGCTGTACTGGGTGCAGTGGTCCTGTCTGTAACTGTAGACGTCTCTGAGACTGGAGCAGGACTTGGACTAGAAGTGGTTACAGTTGGAGTAACTGCTACTGAATGTGTTGTAGCCTCTGTGGTCTCTTTGGTTGGTTGCACGACAACAGGAGGAGGGATACTGATGGTGGTTGGCCCTTCGACAGAGCTTGCGGTTGGTGCTACAGTGGTAGATGGCTGCAGGGTTGAAGCAGTGGTGGTGAAGGGTGGCCATAGAAGATCGGTGGGCTTGGTGGAGGAGGTGACCCAGAACAGAGCCGTGATGGCATACGGAGCGCTGCTCGTCTTGGGTGTGCTGGGGCGGGAGGGGCTGGTAGGGGAGCTCACAGCTCTGGTCGTCCATGCTGTTGTACCTGTCACAGTGGTGGTCGAGGCTTCAGTCACTCTGACGGTAGACAGTGGCTCCTCCACCTCTGGTCTGTCAGGAGGAAGCACTGCTGGAGGAGATGGGGGTCCTGGTGTTCTGGGTGGTTCAGGAACTACGGGACGGATAGTCACTGGAGCAGGTGGAGCTTCAAACAAGGTTGTGTGTGTGCTCTCGGCAGGAGTAGTGGTAGTGATTTTAGAGGTGGGACCAGTGTGGAGAGGGGTGGAGGATGCACTGGTGGTGGTGGTGGAGGCAGTTGTTGAAGTAGTGACAGTTGCAGAGGTCAGCAGAGCAGTGGGCGGTGTTACAGGCTGCACAGCAACTGGGACCTTGATGCCTGAACCCAAACAATAAAAAGTTTGTTAGAGAAGCGCTGTGCTTGACAGAGAGACATTTTATGAGACGGACTGAGAGCGATGACAACTTCCTTTGGGTCTCATTTCATTGGTGGCTAGATATATGTTGGGTTAGCGGTAACGTGAAATATGTGATGACTTCATTGTTCACCGTTTCTGTTCCTTGCTCATTTCAAGGTTTTAATGTCGTTATTTGTTTTAAAAGTCCTGTGTGTAGGATTTTGGGGGATATATTGGCAGAAATGGAATATAATATAATACATATGTTTTCTTAAGTGTGTAATCACCTGAGAGTAAGAATCACAGTGTTTTAGCTACCTTAGACTGAGTCGTTTATATCTACATAGGAACCGAGTCCTCATCTATGCAGATCCCTTTGTTGCTCCACCATGATTCTACAGTGCCCCAGAACTGACACACCAAACACTGGCTTTAAATAGGGCTGTTCATTTTTTAGAGTCAGCCACTGTACTTGGAAGCCCCTCCGAGATGAGAGCATCAGAAAAACAATGATTTTTTTTTTAACCTGAAACTGTTTTCAGTGTTTTTACCGGTTTACCTTCATAAAACCATGTGTAGGATCCAAACTAAAAATGTATGTACAGACAAAGATGGCGCACGTCAAAAAATGTTCAATAATTTTTTGAAATTTTTTTTTGTTTGACAATGCACATAATTCAGTTTATGGTAAAAACCTCCTGAACAATGGACACTGAAGGGATTCTAACCAGAAGTTTCAGCTGTATGTAATCTGTAATCCTGACCACAAGATGGCACTAAATCCCCCTAAATCTTACACATTGGACCTTTAAGTATTGTTTTATCTAAAACGTTTTAATTAAGTTCAAAAGGTATTAGGCTAAAATGTATCGAAATATGCTAAAATAAACTATAAATGTCATTACATATGCTCACGTGTTGCTGAGTTTATTTAATAAACAAATTTTGAGGAGACGCACAACCAGGTGGAATACAGAATAAGTATCAAGTCCATCAAAATTAAACAAATACAAAAGATCTTGAAGAGTTTGAGACTTGGTGATACTTTCTGCTTCAAATATATTAGAAAAAAATTCTTCATCATTATTATTATTATTTAATGTACCATAATAACCACAGTGTAGATATTGTGTCATTTCTTGTATTAAATTCCTTTATTGAGTGTATTTTTTTAGTGGTTATATTAGGTTAGACAAAGGTGTATGTCAAGATTTTACTTAAAGACACCATTTCAGATTTTTAATTGCCACCTACTTTCAAAAGGTCTGGCAATATATGGATATCATGATAGGACACTAGATATCAGCTTAGATTTTATATCATAATATCGTATGTGTTGTCTTTTCCTGGTTTTAAAGGCTGCATTAAAGTAAAATGATGTCATTTTCTGATCTTACCAAACTCTGGCTGTTCTATTATTTGCCTTTACCCATTTAGTCATAATATCCACATCACCGCTGATTATTTATAAAAAAAAATCTTATTGTGTAAATATTTTGTAAAAGCACCAAAAGTCAACCCCACAATATGATCACAATACTGTTAATTAAGTAACTGGTAAAAAAAGATAGATTTGATTTTTTTCTGTGTAGCCCAGCCCTAACTCCAGCTCCAACAATCCAACCACACAACATCCCGTTTCACTAAAAAAAATCAGTTTAATATCTGAAGAGTTAAACACCACTGAGATCAATCAGGGGATTACTCACAGTCTTCAATATAGACACAGCGATGGGTGATCTCATCCAGAACCATGTGTGGTGGGCAGACAGGAAGGCAGCCCTCCACTCTGTACAGAGAGCAACACAGAGCCATGAAATAACCCGTCCAGTGTACGACAACTGTAATGTTTCATGTTACATTTAGATTATGGAACACACTGATTGTTACTGAGTCACAGTCTGGATTTTACACATATTTTACCTCTTGCCTGTGGTGCCATTTATACATTTAGATTGTTTTAGATGTTTTGGTGTACTGTAACGTCTTCTCTTCAGTATAATGGAACTAGATGCCTCAGCTTTTGATGCTTAAAGCACCAAAAAGATACAGTTGAAAAACTCGACATCAATATCTCTTTCCAGAGATCATGACCCGGTAACTTAAGATAAACCACAGACCTTCTTGTGAGCAGTTTCATGTAGGAACTATTTTCTTTCTGCTGAACTACACCTGCCAACTGTTTACTTTTGACAGCGCAAGATCCAAACATTAATGGTGTCCGTTAGTTAGGTAGAAGAAGAATAGTTCCCACATAAAACTGCTCACAACAAGGTCTGTGGATTATCTTGTGTGAATATTGCTCACATTACATTAAAAAAACCAAACATATTAGAGATCTAATTGGTCAACAGAGCTCCATCACATTAAAGATTAGAGCTCAGTACAGGTCTGATGTGTCCCTTTAAGTCCAGCAGAGACTGTCTGTGTTGTGTTGAGAGTTATTGAAAAGGTGAAATGTCTCACTGTGGGATGGTGACGCAGGCTTCAGCTGACGGGTTGCTGCAGGTTTTGAAGCAGGGGACGACGCAGGAATCGTACCTCCACTGACAGCGAGGAGCAGGCGGGGCATCTGGGCTGGGGCCTGGAAAAAAAAAAATAAAACAACACTTTTTAAACAGTGAAGGAAAAAAAACTCTTTGAGGAACAAGTGCAGCTCTGATATCACTGTGGTCTTTAAGGTACAATGCAGTAGAAAAGGTTAACAGGAACTTTTACTGTGACTAAACATGTGTCCACTTTAAAATCAGATTTAACTGTATCATAGCTTGATGAGCTTCATGTCTTCAAACCTACTGAACCCTGAACTTCCCCAAAATTGTCAGTAGGTTTAAAGTTAGCAAAAAATAAAGGTCTATAATATAATAAACAACATAAAGTGCATCAAAATTGACCCATCTGTGGTTGCACCAGGGTCAAAAGTCTTGAAATATACACTTGTTTATTACATTTTTTCCATTACATTTACCTCCAATGCAGCCATTTACATGTCATTTAGACCAGACATTGATAATAACTCCATAAAACTACACTGATAGAAAAGAAATAAAAATGTAAACATTTTAATTAATAAAAATGATGCTCAGTAAAAGGGAATGACAAGAAAAATGCACTAAACATACCAACTGAAATTTGTTTAACACTTAGAGAAGCCTTTGTTTGCAATGCCAGCTTCAAGACACTTCCTGTGTAAAGAAACTAATCTCTCACAGTGTTCAGATGGGACAGTCTTTAAATCTTAAGGATTTGAAGGGAGGCTGCTTGTGAATCTTGAGAGAGAAAATTCACTTTAAAAACTTCAACAATTAGTGTCTTCAGTTTCCAAATGCTTACTGAGTGCACTGACACACCCAGCACATTTGGCACCAGTTTTCTGGAATCAGGGTTAGATTTGTTAGATTTGCTCAGGAGCAAGGCATCTAAGTATTTAACTGTCCAATGTACTGTGTAACAGTGAAGCCTGATTTGATTTTCTTCAGTTGATTTGATGTCGCCTCAATTTACAGGAAAAGCTTTTATTAAAAAAAGTACATCACATTCCTAATCCAGCCTGGCTAAAAAGGATCCTCATCTGTTTTCACAGACCAGTAATGTGATGAACTCAGAAAGCCATTAGAGTCCGTCTGGAGTCTGGACTTCATCTCTCGCTCTGAATGTGTTCGGCATTCACCGCCGTCAGCAGGAAATCCAATCTGCTATTGGCTCCTTCGCTTTTTCCATTAACAAACACAAATGCTGCTGTATTTTTAGCATCAGTGATTAGCCTGGCTGCTCTCTGAGCCGAGTATGCAGCCAGAGGAGTCACTAGTCTTGACCTTTGACCTCTGGTGGCCAGTTGGACCCTGAGCAAAGCTTCTTGTATCCTTGCTGAGGCTTAAAAATAAAACTAGAACTTTAACATCGGGACAACATGCCTTTAACTGTCAGTGTGTCTAATTTTACCAACAAACAGTGTCGAAAAAGAAGCATTCCCAACTCCCAACTCCCCAGAAAGCCTCATTCGTGAAATTTGGGAGGAGTTTTAAAGTATCATAATGTTTGAATTCGATTTTTAGGGATGATTTACAGCCCTGTCATCTTGGAAACACAACCTTTTGTCAGAAAAATCTGATGCTTTCAGTGTGACCTCAGCCTCAGTAACCCTAACTTTTGGTATGTCTGATGTGTTCGCTGCACATTGGTCGTTTCAGTGCTGCTCACCTGTCAGTCTGAACAGCGTGGCCTTGCGGAAGCTGTCTGTGTGTCTGTACTTGAGCAGGTGGAGGCGGGCCAGCGTGGCGTGCAGGAAGAAGCCGGGTTTTGCGTGGGACTCCAGCGAGTCGTAGCCGGGGATCCAGGTGTTCCTGTGGAGGACGAAGGTGGCGCCGTCCCAGAATGCCTCGCTGTCCTCCCACTTGGCCAGCTTCACCTCACCACTGGGGCTCGTGTACAGGAAGTAGTTCGATCTGTCGGCTGCCTCGAAGGAAATCCGTGACGTGTCTGTGGAGGACATAATGGTTCATCAGTACACCAGGTGTTCTAACTGTGTTTGTGTGGGTCGTTCGTGTCAAATGTCATCCACCATGAACACCAGGACATTGCGTTGTAACAAATGATCAACATTATTCACACCATCTGTCACTGGTTTTAATGTTGTGGCTGATTGTGTGTAACGGTGCAAAATGTGTCCCTTGACAAAGATCCAGACTCCGACAGTATCAGCTCACATGCAGTAAACAGTGAGTCCAGCTTGTCCCAGTCTTGGCTTGCCGACCAGCCTGTAGCTCAGGTTGCCATATTAGCATTTGGCAATCTGATTTCGGATCCCTGCTGCCACTGAGAGTCAATGGGAGTCCATCTTGTCCATCAGTGTTTTCACTGAGACACTCAAATCATTCCAAACATTGTTGAATACAGAGGAAACAGTGGAAGAGGAGAGCGCCGACCAGCTGGCCTTCCGTCTCGCTCCGATTCTCAGATTAGCGACCACGTTATTACTGAACTGTAAAGTAAAGTGCTAATGAACTGGCATGTTTAAAAAGAGAAGTGCTGTGATTGAAGATGTGAACTAACCACAGACACTTGTCTCATTCATGCAGAATGAATATAGGGAAACACTGGAGCAGATATTTAGCCTTATTTTTGACATTTGAAATAATAATAATGCTTTAAAAAAGGAGGCAGAACGGCTGTGCAGTGGTTAGCATTGTCATAGCCTTACAGCAAGAGGGTTCCTGGTTCGAACCCAGGGTGGGGGAGCCATTCTGCATGTTCTCCCTGTGTCAGTGTGGGTTTTCTCTGGGTACTCCAGCTTCCTCCCACAGTCCAAAGACATGCAGGTTAATTGGTAACTCTAAATTGTCCGTAGGTGTGAATGTGTGTGTGAATGGTTGTCTGTCTCTATGTGTCAGCCCTGTGATAGTCTGGTGACCTGTCCAGGGTGAACCCTGCCTCTAGCCCAGTGTCAGCTGGGATAGGCTCCAGCCCCTCCACAACCCCTAACAGGATAAGTGGTTACAGAAAATGATGATGAATGAATTTTAGAGGAAACACTGAAGATAGAGGACCTTTGGTTGAACAGTTTCCTGCTGATTTCTCACAGTCCAGCAGAAATACAGTCAGTTTGCCTTCTGTGTCTCTCGTTCAGCAGCACTCCTTATTCTGCTGACAGGAAAACATATCGCTGTGGTATCTACACAGCGATCGAACTTTCCCAAACTCCACTACAGAAGTTTCCTTTCATGCACTGATACTGCATCTGCTGTGTCCTCCATTAGTAAATCAGACACTTCTTATTTCCTGCAGTGACACAAAATAAGTGTAAAATAAAACTATAAAGCCTCTCGACCGACCACAAGGTTCCCACACTCACTGAGACATTTTTCCAGTATCTGTTGCATCTGTGTCTACATCTATTGCTGTCCATGTGGGCCTGAATTAGAGCTCAGATTTTAAAAAGCATTGACAAATATTTTACCTAAAATACCCAAATGTGATTTTTTTGTTGTTGTTGTTCCATCATGAATGAAAGATCCGTTCACACTGATGTCAGATATAGGTCACTTCAAACATGAATGTGAACAGTTTAGGCAGAAAGATCGGATCATGGGGAAATCATCAGAACTGAGCATTTAGCCCTGTTATCTGGACAGAGCCTCAGTCTACTTTGTTCGAAATGCTGATGAGATCCTCTTTTTTACACAGTTGCTATGGCAACATACAATAAATCTCCAACTACAGGGTTTTCATCAGGATGTGTTATGGCACGGCAAAGAGAGTGGGGAAAGGGCGCTACAAAGGAAACAGAAGTCCCTTCTTGTAGTAAAATGAACCCTGCTGTGTAACTGAAGTTGAACCGTACAGTCTGAACAGGAGTAACTCACCATGTGGGCGGGCTCTGCTGAGGCCTGGCGTCATCATGAACTGCGAGAGGACTCGAGGGGCGGCGTAGACGCTGAGGTTGCCCCGCTGCAGGAACACAGAGCCACTGGACCTGCTGGCTGCCAACAGCGTTGTGCGATCTCTGAAGGTGATGAGCCTGAAGGGACCTTTACCCAGAACTGCAGACAGGAGACAATGGTAACCCAGCAGCGTTTATTGTTAGCATGGACAGGCTATGAGACAAAGGGCCCTCAGGTACAGATATGCAAAAAGGCATCACTACCTGCCCTACACAGGAGCAAAACACACAGAGTTTGTGGTGATTTTGCCTCTTTTTTATTGTTTAGTATCTCTTTGTAGTGGTTATGCATCTGTCTGTGATTTTGTGTCTCTTTGTTGTAGTGGTCTGTGGTAATTTTGTGTCTCTCTGTGGTTGTTTTTGGCCTCCTATTAGTTCCCCTGTATCACTTTGTGGTCTTTTTGCATCTCTTTGTGGTCATATTGAGTTATTCCCCTATTTCGTCGGTAGATATTAATCTGAGTTCCACTTTGCAGGTGAAGGTCAGGGGGACCTCTGAAACTTCGGGTCCCTGGGCCTGTGCCTCAGTAGGCCCATTCAGAAATCCATCCATGACTGTTACAGAATATTCATGCAGTTTTGGTTTGCATACAGCATATTCCGCATACATCACAACTACACATTTTGAACACCATGCTACTCTGTTTTTAGGTTTTGGATGTCATTTCCAGCACTTCCAGGCAACCACAATTGTCACCATTTAATCAAGAGTTACATCATTGTCATGGGGTAGTTTAGGGCAGCCTTTAAAATGAGCCAGTGGCTGTCTGGAGTTTTAGCAAAAGGGCATTAATAGTTTGTGTTTTTTGTTTTGTTTTTACAAGTTATCAGTCTCCGTAATTGTGAAACTGCACAAGTCCAAGTGCCTAAATGTCCTTTCCTTCCAGCAGTCATAACTGGGAGGAGAGAAGTAAAGAGACATCCACCAGCAGCACTAAAACAACTGCTAGAACATTACACATTAATACTTACTGTGAATAATAACAACTTATTGATTGATCAGATATTATATCATATCACTCTTGCATTATTGTATCTCACAGTGCTATTTAATTACTGAAAATGCTTGTAGCAGAAAAACAGTGCAAATACTTAGAGCTATGAAAGTCTGAAGGGCTGTCATGTAACTCAAAATGAATCGTCTGACACCACACTTTTGTATCACACTCAGCTCAGCCTGTGAAAAGCTTTTCTCAACACCTTTGTATTCCTGTGTGGAAAGGGCTTAATTTATTCATCATTCACATATCAAACCTCAGGTAAGTGAGGGTGTGTGTGATGTCATGTATAACTCAGAGAAGAGATTGTCGTACCTTTGTTGTAGTATTCACAATCATATGCTGCAGAGAGAAACACAGAGACAGTAATAACAATAATATTAATAGTAATAGATGGCATTAAGTGCTTGATAATCAAGACAAATAGATATCGCTTTCTAATGAGGCATAAAATGTATTGTAACTGGTTATTATTGTCACACGCTTCAGATATGTGTGATCTTTTGAAACAGACAAAAAAAATGATGCAGGTTTTTTGCTCCCTGCGTTCTGACTTACGGCACAGAGATGGGGAGCGCCAGTCGACAGGAACGCCCTGGTGGCAGCAGCGCTGGGCGTATGCCGCCACGCTGGTGCAGAAACACTCGCAGTCGCCTCCACGACTGCAGGCACACGTGTCTGCCAGGCAGTTCATGTAGAACCAGGTTACGTCCACCTGATCGTGAAGAAGAACAAACACTTTTAGAAATTTATATAGAATAAAAAAATAGTTTAATTTAAAAATTCTTACAAAATCCTTAAAGGAATACGTCACCCACAGAATGAGCTTTTTTATATCAAATACTCACTGTGTGTGTGTGTGAATGCAGGAATGTGATATGTAGGGCTGCAGCGGTTAGTGTTTGTAAACCATGTTTTGATAGGAGTCCATGGTGTTGAAAATGGACTCCTATGAATTCATCGAGAATTTTCTCCATTTTAGGATTCTTCATTCATCATGGAAGCAGGCGAGAAAAACAAAGATTTCTTCACGAGTGTGAGTAACTGATATACAAATGATCCTTGCGGGTGAAGTATTCCTTTAAGGATGGATGGGACTTACAAAGTGCTGGGGCAAGAGAAAAAAAATGGCACATTCTAAAGTTATCCCCAAAATTAACTTTTATTTAATTATTGATATATTTAATTTTACACCTAAAAACCCCAGGGGGATAAGTGTTTGGTACTCAGAAGAGACAGAGAGCTGTTGTTGTACTGTTACTCACCACCGGGTGGCAGGCCTGGAAGACCTCACTGAGCAGGATGCCGCACTGCCGCTTTGCAAAAGGCTCTCTGAGAGGACTGAGGCTGCAGGGGTGTCTGATATCTGGACTGTTCACACACTAAACACACACACATACAAGCACACGCACAAACAGGGGTGTCACATTACGACTTTTTATCAGAGGTTAAGTAGTAGTGCCTGAAAACCAGTGGTGAAAGAAGTATTCAGATCAGAAGCAAAAGTCCTGCATTCAAAATCTTATTTAAGCACACGTGTAGATATTATCGGCAAAATATATTTAAAGTGTGAAAAGTAAAAGTAGCCATTTAGGCAGAGGTGTTTTACTATTATACATGATGTTTTTGGATTAATATTACTTATGCATTAATGTGTATGTTGCATTTTCCTGTTGTAGATGTTTATAGTTGAGCTAATTTTAATTTATTTTTCAACTGTTGGGTTGTTTAATCTACAGTAGTGCATCTTATTCTATACAATGGTCATATGTTTGTAGTGAAGCTGCCCTGTGAGAACCATGTATCTCTATGTATGTATCTATAATTTATTAAGCTTAAAAAGTAGAGCATATAAAGGAACACTGTATCCTACATTTATTCACAAATGGTCAACATCAACACATCTGGAGATGCATGGTAACTAAAGCTCTCAGACACATGTAGAGGAGTAAAATGCTCAATATTTATCTCTGCGATGTAGTGGAGTATAAGTATTAAATGAATACTCCAGTAAAGTACAAGTGCATTATAATTTAGTAACATAAAAGACTTCACCATGTTGATGATGATACAGGACATGTTTCACTCACCTCTGCTGCAGTCCAGCTGTTTCCAAACTCCTGTGGCGTCGGGGAGTCGATGTTGTCGGGAGTCCGCATCTCGTTCACTGTCTTCATGTCAAAGTTCCCGCACAGCCCGCTTAGCTTCCCCTGAACACATCACCAACATCTCTCTTTAACAGGATTCTTTTTAACATAAATATCAACTTCATATCACCATATCCTGAATATAATATTTAAGATCTTCTAAGAAGATTTAATATGATCAAAATTTACAAACAGAGTGAACTTCCCTGCCTTTTTTTCTTATTCTTTAAGAGCATAAATGAACAGGATATATGTGAATAATAGTCTCGGCCTGTTTCCACCGCAGGAAACAAGTCCCTGCCTCGGAGTAGGTACTCAGAACGGCCCCGAGAAACTCCTGGCTGGGGCTTGGGGATTATTTGGTGCTGATTAGATATACTCAAGGCGGGATGTGACGTTTTGTAATTAATAACATGGTTATCGTAGATTAGCTGGGCTAACCGTTAGCTGTTAGCGGTGGCTGTAATAAACGGTCCGTGAAAAAAAATATTTTTTCCAGCGGATATCTTAGTTACAACATGATTGAGCTAGCTAAGCAGTTTTGTGTTGCTATGTGTGGTATTTATTCAGTTTTGGGAAATCACGATGTCTAGAAAGCATCAGCTGACAGGGACAGCTAACAGCAGCAGCAAAGCTAACATCAGGACGTCATCTGTTAAAAGCCTCCCGTTGTCGGATACGACATGAAACTACTCTAGTTAGCTCAGTAATGTTGTAACTAAGACATCCGCTGGAAAAAATATTTTTTTCACGGACCGTGACTGGAGTTATTACAGACACCGCTAGCGGCTAATGGCGTCCCTACGCCCCTACGTCGCCCTGGTCAAAATGGTCAAGCAACGATTACATCACATACAGAGCCCGGTAACTTTACAGGAACCTTCCTCCTACTCCGCTCTCTCAGTGGAGACACGGTGGTTGAGAGGGCCGAGCGAGAGGACGTTCCTGTAATAGTTCCTGCCCCCCAAATAGTACCAGGAACTTCTTCAGTGGAAACGGGCCTTATGCTCCTACTGAAGCGTTGCTGTAATACAGCCTCTGAGCACTGGTGGCAGCACTGAGTGCACCGCTCCTTTGCAGTCCTCCAGTTGGTGAGCGAGGAAGAAATGCATGCGCCACATTTGTTATAATGTCTTATGAATGTCTGTGGCCCTGTTTGTACCTGGTATTAACAGACGTCAGGGGTGATCCGATCGCAAGTGGACAGCTCTCAATACAAGTGTGAACGACCACCGTGAGGCACTGTGATCTTTTTTGATATAAACATTAGTGTATCCTGATCATCCCCAACAAGGACTACGTCATCAATGCAGGTTGTCGTGGTTGCTTTGGTAACAGCATGCTAACGCTCTATAACTTGCCCATTTTATCGCGAGTTGGACGAAGTGTTGCGTGACTGTTCATTGCTTTGCGCTATGGAAGGAGACATAAATATTTGACAAGACAATCTTAACTTAAGGTCCATTAATTGCTTGTTCTGTAGCCTTTTGACCATTTCACAAGGTCTTCATCAACAAGTGGAGTTGACTCCATTGGAAAAAGTCAAGAATAAACTGTCGAGCTCAACTTTTCAACCAGCAACATCAAGAGTTCTGTGATAACTTAGCACACTCCACAACAACCAAGTGATCGAATTAAAGCTCCCAAACAAGCGAGACAGAGGAGTCTGAGTTGAGATTGCTGTTTCCAAAGTCAAGTATGAACTGCCAAGCTCAGCTTCAATTGTTATTTATCCTCTGCAGAGAGGACAGGTGAGACAGGAAGCTGATGGTAAATGTAGTATTAACATGAAAAAGGACATTTTTATCTGTATATATTTGAACTTTGAGTCAATATGGATTGAAGCATCAGCTAAACACAACCATAAATCACAACTGTGCACACTCTACTGAGTCAGACAAAGGCACTGAACCAGTGTCCTACCTGCCAGCGAGGTCCGACCTGGATGTGAATGGTGGTCTTACGGTCCCAGAGGACGGTGACGTCTTCCTCGGGAAAATTAACCACTGTGTAGTACCCGGCCGGCCAGATGAACATCCTCTGCTTCCTGTCAATCACACTGGATGGATTCTGCAGCGGACAGAGAAGTTTAACTTTACTGAAATATTCTCAGATTTATTCTCAAGTTGACTGAAGTACGATCAGCCAACAAACACCTCCTTTTTTCATGCAGGACATTTGTTGCTGGTAACCTAAGTCATTATTTAAAAGACATTGAAAGTGAGTCTTACTGGTTTCCCAGAGTCATCATCGAACACTACAAAGGATCGTCCGATGTTGATCAGCAGAGATTTCCTGCAGATGAGTCCGCTGTCGAAGCAGTCAATGTTTTCGGCTGTTACACTGAGCATCACATCAGCACTGCTCTGTGGAGGAGAGAAAACACAATCACAGAAACTACATAAATGCTGCTGACACTTAACCTAGATTTATACTCTTCTGTTTTCATTACAAAGTCATGGAAGAAGACTGCAAGCCAAACATGGGTGCAAACGATGCAGCATTTAAAATACTTTTGTACTCTACTCTTTACATTGGAGCGACTGTAACGAATAAATAAAACTTTGAATACCTTTACAAGATAGACTTTGCATGCGCCCACATAGTCAAACAGCAGTCCATCAAACGTCCTGTAGTGGCGATCTCCGTAAGCCATGCACATGGATGGACACGGATGAAACACACACTGGAACGTCCCATGCTGGCAAACACTACAAAGACAGCAAAGCTTCAGTGATTCAGCATCAACTTGTTCCCACTTAGTGCGAGGGCATTTTTTTCTCATCTAATGGCCTCCTTTTGTGGAGAGCCTCAGGTTTACAGCAGGCAGAAAAGTGGCCGGTGAATTGTCAAAGGCTGAATCGCCGCTCATTGCGCTATTAGGCTGTCATCTACATCTTCTTCCCTGGCTATGGCTTGAAGGAGAAATGGAAGGATGGGAGAATGACTGAGATCACTGGGAGAGTGTTTGCTTTCACCAGCGATGAACAGTCTGAAGCAGGGGGAATCAAAGAGTCATACAAGGGCCTGCTCTGTTTCCAAGGCTCTTTTTCTGTCCTGTGATAGCAGAGAATTATGGATATCAGGTGGCCACTTTCGCTGCTCTGACGATCTCAGGACTCGACCGACGCTTTCAGGCAAAATCTGACTTTGAAAAATTAGCAGTGTTGTTGGAGATTTGTCTTAATTCTGACAGATATTGTTGTCGGATGATTGGTGAGGGGAATACAAATTTGTACACTGTGGCAGAATGGATGAAGATGAACTGAGGGAGGGAAAAGATCGCATGCAATCACCAGACATTGTATTTTAATTAACAAAATTATCCTCTAACAGTTTGATCTGATTTTCAGGAATGAATGAACGTACCACTCATGGCAGGGGGAGTTGACTCTGTCACCAGGATAATACTCCTTCCCTTTCCACAGACAAGGACAGGATGCTGGTTCAAAGCACTCGTCTCCATGTTTCAGCAACCTGTGGGGCAAACACAAACTTGTTAAAGGACAACACATTCTGGTTTGAAATAGTGTGACGGTAGTAGTGGTTTGAGATCAGCAGATTCTGGAAATGTTTTCTTGGGCTAAGTCCAAGCAGCTGCCTACGGGGCAGAAAAATTAAGCAAATGCAGAAATGCTAGAACTGCAGTTCCTCTAATGGCCACTTGAGGCTGGCACCAGTGAATCCCCAGAGACCCCCATGTAAAACTCCCAACTTTACAGCAGAAACATGTTTCAAGTCTGGTTCAAAAAACAGTTTTGTTCTCTATAACTAATTTCCCCCTTCATGACAACTGTATGGGGGGTGAATATTTCTATAACTTACCAATTTACATTTTATTAAGGCTTAAAGTTATGCATGATTTAGGGTGGGGCTGCTTTGAGTGACAGGCTGACTGCATCACCACAGCCGAAATGCCAAACTTGAGGCTTAAAAACAGGAGTCCACAAACCAATGGGTGACGTCAAAATGGCTATGTCCATTATTCTTCTACAGTTTGTGGTTAAATCCTGCAACTACGGCTTCTTAATCTTACAGGAGACACATGGTCCCAGATGTTTCCTGTTCAAACATCCATGAGCACAATGCTTACTTTAGTTAGCTTGATTTGTTTATTAAGAATGAAATTAAAAAAAAAAAAAAAATTTAAAAAATGGGGCGTCGGTGGATTTGTGGGTAGAGCAGGCGCCCCAAGTACAAGGCTGTTGCCGCAGCGGCCCGGGTTCGAATCCAGCCTGTGGCCCTTTGCTGCATGTCATCCCCCCTCTCTCTCTCCCCCTTTCACACTTACCTGTCCTGTCCATTAAAGGCAAAATGCCCTAAAAAATATCTTTAAAAAAAAGAATGGAAAAAATTACCCAGATGCCTAAAAATATATCAGTATTCTAACAAGAGAACTGCAGTGAGAACATATTCCAACCAACTACGGGGAGCAACCCCGAAACCAACGCACTCTCACTCCGACCTCGTCACATATTGACATTTGGTCATGGACTTTCCAGCTCCAAATTCGACATGCAAGGTACCCTGGGTGCGTTGGTTGTTGACGTTCTGGAACACCATGTCAAGTTCTGCCTGTTACATACATTGTCTTCTTTCCAAATACTCTTCCATTTTCACAGGAAATTTACCATTTACATACAGTCTCTTTCAAAATAAATGCACTATGTTGGTACGTTGGTTTATAATTTTCATGGACACGAACACTGCTCACCCAGGTGAAAATCAGTGTTCAGTGGACCCATTTCGCCTCAGTTTCACTCGCCACATTTCCCCCGACACCCCTGGCTGCCATTTAACTGTAACAGTGTCCTTCAGCGTATCATGCTGACGTTCAGGACGACTTTTTTCGTCTGTGTCTGACGCCGCAAGTCACTGCCCAAGCACCAGATTTTCACAACTTTGGAGTGAGACCGGGTTGCCAAAACACAAAATGAAAGTCTTATTTATCTTTTCGTGTACTCTTAACTAGTCTGACTTAAAATGAAAGAGACTGAACCCATCACAGGTAGAATCTCTACCCAGGGTCTCATTCAGTACTGCCAAGAAACATAAAAATAACATAAAATATTACAATGATAATAATATTATGATTATTTTCTTCTTACCAAACTACACTCAACTGTATCACAGCATGGAGAGAAGCGCTATTCGTGGACGAGAGGCTTCTGCAAGCCAACCTGAGCTAGTGAGCATTACAGCTCAGCCGAGGAGGATGCCATTAATGTTTACATCTCACACAGTCACAACCACGAGCCTCTCAGCCATGAACAGATGCACTCTTCCTTGTGCAGTGATAGCTCTCAGCAGTAGAGGATTCCTTATTCTTTTTCAACTTAGCCATAAAATGCAAAACAACAAGGCCTTTATGTTTCACCAATATTAGTTTTTGGCAATAATCTTTCTTTTCTTCCACCATCGAGCCGCTCATTCTCTCCCACTAGACTTCACCACAGACGTGACTTGCTGATGTAGTTTTTCGTGAAGGCACCGACAACCTTGATGACCTGTTTCGTCAATTAGCACAAGAGCATCTTGGTCATTTAAACAAATTTCTCATGAATGAAGAAGTAGATGTGGTTCCACCTGAAGATCAGAAACCAATCAGAGTAAGAATAAGCTGATTGAATTTTTGACTGACATCATCAAAAGGCCAATAAAAGTGCCTCATAAGTCAATGCCGTCTAATTTGGAGTTATTATTCTAGAACTGTGAGCTAACAGGACGCTATCATGTTATAACATAATCATCATTTGGAGCTCCTGTGTTCATCTCAAACCCAGATATGAGGACCATCCTTTGCCAAGAGAGCGACAGAGGCAGAGCCAAAGCAGGTTGGCTTCCAGAGCAGAGCCATGCCAGGAAACAAGAGGGAGAGAGTTTCAGGGGTGGGCGACTGTGGATGAAAAGCGGTAACACTCGTTAGCTACATGAGAAAACCACACAATTAGGATTCTCAGAGATAGAGAGAGAAACAGTCTTTGTCTGGATGCCTCCATTTGCTTTCCACTCTGCGAGACGAAGCTGATAAGTATCTTGTAATATCCAGGGTTGAGCTATATCCACTGGCGAGGCCGCAGACAATGAAGTGACATACTGAATGGTCCCGCCACAAACCTCAGGTTCATCTGAGTAGAGTTACACCCCAGATAAAACGGTGTTAACAGCTTCCTTTATCCGCCCGCCAAGCTGCCGTATCAATTACTCCGATCAAAGATTCTACAATCATTCATTCTCCTGACCTACGTGCACATTATGAATAAATCCACAAAAACACAGCCCTCATTTTGAGTTCAATTCCATCAGACGATGTAGAAGTGGCCGTGGAAGATGTAGTCGCATAGAGCGGCGACAGGCGAGCCAGACGGCACAATGGGTTGACTGCAAGTCTGTGATGCATCTGGTGATGTGCCAGGCTCTGCGCACCCACCGAAGATCACGGGTTTAATTATACAAGACTCATTCATACATCATTTTTATTTGCTGCAAAGTCGGCTACTAAAGGAAAAACCCATTAAACTATGGAGTAGATCCAAATCATGGAGCGGATACACAAGTCATGTCTCCATCATCCCCCAAACTGCATCTTCACTGAGAGGTCCAAGGTTATTTCTTGTCTTAGTTAGTACTGTAACACTCCGTTTAAAACACAGTCATGCCTCTCTAGGTTCGTCTACAGGCAGTGTTTTTTTTTTTTTTTACGGTTGTATGTACGTATGTATGTACTGTAACCAAAACCAGATTGTGGTATGCTGCGTGGTCCTGTGCTGCAGCTGAAGGTTCAGGTTCATATGAGTTCAGCTGGACTAATTGTCACAGAATGAAGAAGGAATGAATGGTCTACATTTTGATCATAAACAAAGTGTGCCATTGTGAATGAAAACACAATGGATTCTTCTGTCAGCACCTCAGCTAATTATTTCCCATTAGAGGTTTTTAAGTCCTGCTGCAGATGAATACCTCGCAGTTGACTTTGAGTTTGGATTTTTTTTTTTCTTCCTGGTGATAATCATCTAAGTGTAGTATTAATATGACAGAGGGAACACCTGCTCATCATCTGCTGTCCCGTTTAGAAAAGAGAACCAGAGGGAGCAAGTTGAAAACATGAGACTGATTGGTAACAAAAAGATTTAAGTCAGGGAGGAATATTTAAATATGAGACTGAGGTCTTGGCTTTATATTTAGTGACCATATTTCGGTCTCTGGACACCATCATCCCCCCAAAAAACAAGGTGCAGTAATCTTGTTATGTTCCTTACAGGATAAATACAGCTTTATTCACGTCTAAATCTGCCCATATTGACACTGTCTTGCACTACAATTTTTTTAAAACAGCTCTTTGCAAAATTCAGAGTGTTTGAGTTGTCTGGACGCAGTTTGTGAGGTGGCTAAGCTGGCATCCAACAGCTAATAGTGCTAACTCCATAAACAAAGCTTAACAAAGGCAATGGTGCTGACACAGCTAACTGTGTTAACTACAGGGGAACCAGAGGGTGTGTGCTATACTTCCGTGAAACTGCTGTACCAGTATCATGCACTAAAGCCCCGTTTGCACCAAACACTTTCAGTATGGTACCTTTGGAACCAAAAGTAGCCCTTCAGACATGCTACCTAGACCCTAGAGTTTCCACCACAAACAGTCCTCTTAAATTGTGGGCGGGGTTGTTGTCACTCACTGCACCGTCCAGCAATCACTGTATTTCCTCATTATCAGTGACACAGATGGAAGACTGCGTCTCGTTTATCGTCCACAGAACGAGGCTGCACACTCAATGGGATATTCAAAAATAGCAGCTTTGTGCATTTAGTCCTTTTCGGGCAAGCTCAGGGGTTTAGTGTTGCCAGAACCCACAGGAGCAGCGTTTTGTGACACTTTTTTTGTCTCAGAGTGAGGATTAGAATATATGCAGTTCATGTAATCCGGGCGGAATTAATACATATATATAAACGCTTGAAGATCCGCTCATTACTAAAAGTGTATGTCATATAAAAACTAAGGAATGATCGAAGTTGTCATGGCTAGGTACCATCCACAACTTTTCACAGTGGAAACAGAAAAAAAATGTGTCCTGAACTGAACTGTACCTTACTGCTCGGTGGAAACGGGGCTTATCATGCACATACAGTCTGACCGGTTTATCACAACAAATTACAGAGAAACTCAGATTACAACACACATAGAGGTAGCGTGACTTCATTCTCTGCTCAGGATGCCATTATTCCACAATATCTTTACATTGCAATGAGAGGTTTGCTGCTATATTAATGTTCTGAATGTTGCATACAGAACCTTTATCTGTAGCTTCAGGAGTTTTGACCACCACCAGCACAATGTTTGTAAGAGTGGTTCTCGTTTTGTTTGTACGTGCACACACACAAGGGGATGCAGGTAATGCAATGCACATTTCTGCCTCTGGTGTCACGCAATTCCTCTGGTTGATGCAGTGGTTGCAACCAGGAGTTAAAACATTTTAAAAATAGGCTTTGCAAAGGTTTTATGTTGAAGGAAGAATAAAACACTTAAGCGGTCATATGGTAGAAATAAACATTGATGCAGAAAGATGTGTAAACAGTAATAAATGGTGAGAAGAGATTGTTAAACCAAGCTGACATATTGCTAAACTGAGTGCACAGATTGGGAAACTGAGCTGTTGCTTCAACTTCATGACCTCAGCGCCACTGTATGAAAACTATGGTTTTGCATAGAGCCAAGAGAATTAAGTCAGCAACTGCTGAAAAGATAAATCTCTACATAAAATAATAGATAAGATACTAGATAATAGAACAATACATCAGTAATCAACTTTATAAAATGCTGTTTATTTTGAGCCTGATTTGTTCAGTCTGAGCCAGATTTTGCAGCTGTAATAACAACCTGTTATTCTTCTCCAAACTGTGACAAATAAGTTTCTAAAGATCAGACTCGTGACTGAACCTCTAACCTGTCTAACTGTCACTGCTCTTATTAATACAGCTGTCATCAGGGAGCTGAATGAGATCTCTTTGTCTCCATATTTACCGTAAAATTAGCTCACAAACTATCAGGTTCCAGGGAGTTATTAAACACTTGTACCATGACTGGCATGACCATGACCGGCAAGATTCTCGTCACCATAAAGGTCATCTGGCTTAAAGTGGCGAGGAGGAATGAATGAATCACCTCGGTGAGGTCAGTCTGACGCAGAATCAATATGCAGACTGGGTGTCTCACCTTTTCCTGTGCCACTGTGTTTAATGCTGTTTGACGAAACTCTGCTCTGATGATATTTATAGACCGGGACTGAAGGTTAATGAAAGTGCACATGTTTTACTTCTGTGGAATTTATTTGACTATTTAAAATACACATTCATCTTCATATTTATTTTGTATGTTGCTCAGTTGGCCAAAAATCAAAATGTAACTGTTTCTTTTTTTTTTTTGTTATTTTAAAATACATTAAGGCAGTGAGGTGTGTGGTGTTAAAAGTTATGTTTCACTTCAGGAGATTTTTGTTAAACCTCACAGTTTTTCACTGTAGCTACAAAATATGATTAAACCCATCCCTGACCTAGTGGCTTAAGGTTAAATATGTCGATTTGGGAACTCTTCTTCTTGGGTAATCTTACTTCTTTCTATTTTATGTTATATATTAAATAATTGGTTGTTAAAGTTAAAATCAATTAAATATGGAGGAGTAATGTATTAATAGATATAATAATAATAATAATAATAATAATAATAATAATTCTATATTTATGGACAAATTCCAGATAAAAAGATTTACAGAATAAAAAAATACACAAGAAATTAATTTTGCTCTATTTCTATGAATTGCCCAGGTTATTATCTCGTTCATTCAGGAAAATAATAGACATTTCTTGTGTTAAAAAAACTTAAACAGCCTCAGAAAGTATAAACATCTTAGATTTAGTTGTGTCAGGTGGTAATGTATTTAAGTGTTAGAATTAAAGTTGCTCTTCTGTCAGTCACCGATATTAGCAAACAAACCTTTAAAGGGGATCACTGATTATTTTATGGAATCTCAAGCTAATATGATCTGACAACATTTGTTTCTAATACACACACTGTGTGTATAAATGTATGTTTAGCTGTGTTTTTATTTAAATTCATATCTTTTAGTTTTTAATTTTATGTATTAAATTCTAACCACTTGATATTACTCAGTTTAATGTTTGTTTTGTTCTCCTTCCTCTGTAACTTCTACATTTAGATGAAAGAGAAACAATATGATAAGTGTGTATTAGAGACCGTGTGCTGCAGAACATAAGGCCTCTGTTGTCTCGAGGTTTAGAGCTACCGTCAGTGAGCTATATAATCTGTGCAGAAACGTCATAATCTAGGATCTAGGATGTATTTTGCTAACCTACTGCCTGTGCATATTGTAATCAGGATGACTCTTGGTTGATGTCACAGAATGAAACCACTTAACCCTCCATCCAGGCCGACAGCCAGAAGGGATTACAGAGATCAGATGGCTGTAATCTACACCATGATGTCTGTCCACCTCATCGGCTGGTTCTGAGGACTTTTTGTGTCCTGTTGGTGATCTAAGGCTCATCACAAAACATGGCTGCTGGCTGGTAAAGAACATTACTACAAAATATAAAATACTGCTGTTTGACTAGGCATTGAGAATTAGGTGAGTTTTTGTCATTGTGAAAAACTCATCAATTGATTTCTTTAAATCTCAACAGAGGCTCAGAAATCTTTAAAACATAGTTTATGACAAACCTGAACAATTTCGGTTGATTCAGGTGAGCTTTCGGTACTTTTAAAAACTAATAGTTTAATCACTTTTAGTTTGATCTGTTTGCCTTAAAGGAGATCTGATGAATGAACCAGACAAACTTGGTATTGCATCTTGCCTTAAAAGATTCTTCTCCATGATTATTTAATAATCAATCAAACTGACCACAAAAAGTCAAGATTGCAGGTCACACCTCCTCAACTCTGATCCTGAACACAGGCGCACTGCAGGGTGTGTCCTCAGCTGCCTCCTCTACTCCTTCTTTACACTCCTCCAACACCACCGTCAAAACTGCAGACGACACCACATTGTAAGACTGTTAATAGACACCAATAGTAAAAAAGCTGTCAGGGAAGACGTTCAACATCTAACTGAGTGGTGCTTCCATAAAGACCTGGACCTCAACACTAAAAAAAAAACAAGGAGATGATAACAGACTTCAGAAGATCAAGCCAGTGAGCTTCCTACCTTCTGCATTCAAGGAGAATAGGTAGAGAGGGTGGAGAGCTTCAAATTCTTGAGTCTATATTGTCTCAGAGCTCACATGGTCTGTAATCATCTCTCAGCAGGTGAAGGCGACCCAGCAGAGACTATACCTCCTTGAAAAGTTAGAACAGAATCATCTCCCACAGGAGCTGCTGGTTAACTTTCACCAGGCCACCATGTAGAGCCTCCTCAGCTACTGCTGCACAGTGTGGTACAACAGCTGCAGTAGGGACGACCAGCAGAATCTACAACTGGTGGTGAAGGCGGCTCAGTGGGTCACTAGCCTCGTTCACACTGCCTGTTCTAGGCGTTAATATTGCGCCATTATTCCACATCACTGTTCTGTATAAAAGGTACGATTGCGGAAAAGGGGACAGAGTTGTCTCACCTTTAAGCTGGCAGCAGAGGTAGTAACTACGGATCAACGTTTGTATAAATAGGAAAACCAGCAGGATGGAACCATGGATGGGATGAGTGAGACGGCTGTTGTTTGATTCTGTTTAACGGCTGCGTAAACAAGGGACTATGTGGCGGCCTGATGGCATGATCTCTGTGTAAAAAGGGCTACTGGCACCACACTACCACCTCTGAAGGATATTTAAGGCCCAGGCACACCAAATCAACTTCAGACTACTAGCGGCAAAGAACACACCCTGTCGTGTTGCCGTGTCTCAACCAAAAAAGTTGCACATGAACACAATGCAAAGATTATAGCTGACGGTCAACCAGCATGTTCTTCACCTGTGTGGGAGGAAGTTACTCTCCACACCAGCAGACGGCGGTCAATTGTATCGCCTCATTAAAAAAACCCATTCCTGCTAAAGAGTTCAGTGGCTAAAGAAAAATAATCCATCCTTATAATAATAATGATAATAAAAATATTAAATTTATATAGCACATTTTAAAAAACAAGTTTGTTTTGGTTTCACTCCCTCTTGACTTTAGCTCTTTGTTTACCTTTCTCACTTCTGTTTCTCCTCTGTTTGAATTGCCAGCCAGAGTGATTTTCATTCACAGACAGACTCCGCTGTGCCGACACGAATTCAACATGTTGAATCAGCCAAAACAAAAAGTCAATGTGGAGCAACGTAGGACAATGGAGGTCAACAGGGGGCAATGCTGTGGGCCACACCGCACCGATGACGGCAGCAGAAGCTCACAAACCACCCAACTTTGACCGACAGCCAAACGTTGGCTTGGTGTGTCATGGCCTTGACACAACAAAAGAAAGCCATCACATAAGAGCCTTCCCACCCTGGACACTGTCTACTACTATGCTGCACACGACTGGAGAGCTGCTACACAGATTTTCATCAACAGTAAAGATCTTTCTATCTTAAATTCTCTTCTAAATACAAGAGAAACAGCTGTAAAATCCTACAAACACCCCAACATGACCAACAATAAGAATCGATGCCCAGATTAAGATTCAGCCTCCTACACAGGTAACATTATCACCAGTTACCGGGATGTTTTGATCCTTGCCATCCTCCTGCAGAGGTAGCAGGAGGAGGAGGAGGAGGAGGAGGAAGAGGAGGATTGAAGGATTATTCCTGGCTCGTGTGACATTTTTAGAGAGTCTTTAACCAGTCTGCAGCCCGACCCCCTGCTCACCCCGGCTTTAATGACACAGTCAGCCTGGCACACTCAGAGCTTTAGATTTCACCAAACCCACGCAGTCAATTCTTAACCTTTATTTATCCAGAAAAGGTCACGCTCTTTACCAGAATCAGTCTCATTCATTTTCATACATGTAACACACTGTCATAGCAAACAGCTGAGCAGGAAAACTACAGTGTGCTACAAGAGGCGGACAAAATAACTTCACTCACCCAGGAGGGCAGGTACATCCAGCCACGCAGGGCTCGTGTGTCGAGCAGGTGAGGTTCAGCAGGTAGGATTCACAGGTGCGCTCGCAGGCCACACCCCCTCCCGACATGAGGCCATCGTCCCCCTCTGAGCAGTTCTGGTAGAGCTGACCAGCTGGACACAACATGTCTGTGAGAGGAGAGAAATCACAGGCTGGTGAGGGGCTACAATAAAGACGACAAAAACAAGATCCAGCAGCTCCAGTTTCTACCACACTCTATCATCTTCTTTAATCCGTGTCCACCCATGTTTTGTGTTGCTACTTTGAATTAATTTTGGCTAAATTTAATGATTAGTATAATATTTCCAAGTTTATTTTTCACTGCATGATTGTGCCGAGCCATGGACTAAGACTACGAGAGGGAGGGTCACAAAGATGAAGATGTACAAGCACAGATTTGATAATCGTAACAGAATAAAACACATTAATGTGACCGGTCAAACAAAGCATCTGCATCTGTTAGCAGCTTCAGAAATAGTTTATTAAAGTGACTCACCACTGTGTGTTGTTTGAGACACCAGTTTACCGTTCAGACACAATCTGCAAGGAAACAAAGAGAAGACAGGGTGATGATGATGATGATGAAACACGATGAAGGTAAATACAGAAACCACACTGGAGGTTCATACATTAACATGAAATTAAATACAGGGATCACTTGGGGATAATTCCAGTGTGATTGCAATTTCTGCTTTCTTGTTTTTGTGTTCAGTCACTTATTTAGTTGGTGTTTCATCTCTTTTAATCACATCTGGAAACATCCACACTCTTTTTCATTATTCTTTCCCTCTAGATCCACTCATGTGATTTAACTTTTGCACCATTACTAGCACAACTGTGTTTTTCTCACATGCCTCTGGTGAACAAAGAATCTAAAAACTGAAAATTTTCTTGATAAATTGAAGTCATAGGCAACCGCGTTTAAGAAACATCAAAACTGTATCAAAACATCCGTTTACAAACTTTCACACAGCTCATGCAGTATAATGAAGTACCCCAGTTCCACCAAAATCAGCCACGCTGCCTGCATGAGCAGCGTGTGTGTCGCAGAATCTCTTGTTTTTTGGCACCCATGTTCACAAATAAGAGCAGCCACACTGCCCAAGTGAGCAGTGTTGCTCATACGCACCTTGGTTGCTACTCAACTATGGAGTATCTAAAGATTCAAAGTCTTGCATATTGTTTTCTGTGTGATGTGTGAGATTTTTTTAGCAAAAATAAACAGTGAAAATGGTGTTTTGATAATCATATTACCATCATACCACCTTTCAATACATTTCAATATCTGTCACAGACATGAACATACCTCCTGTTTCCGTTTCAAAATAAAAGCCCTCCGACAACATTTCTATGGACACAATCCCTACATCTGTTAACACAAGGCTTTTTTTTGTGAAATGTTTGCATGACCATGTTGTTGTAAATGCAGCGGTTTGCACAGCTCCATAAATTATTCGAGTGCTGGCTTTTAATTGTAGAAATACATTCCTCATAGTAGCAGGCAGCTCTGCAGCAAAGCGGCAACACTGTCTATGTGAACATGTTGTTAAACATGGTCGCCTATGAATTCATTTCATTGGGAATTTTTTTTCTATTTTTGGATTCTTCACTCATCGGCAGCATGCGAGGAAAACAAAGTCATTTTTCACAAATTCAGTGTAACACAGGGTGAGTTATTGATATATTTATGATTTTATTTGAGGTTAAAGTATTCCTTTAACTAACTGAACTACAGCCTCCAGTTGTTTTCTCTGCTGTCTCTACCTGTTTGTGTTTCCTAATTAAATGACCAGAAGTCAGTGATCATTCAGTTCAATCATCATCATTAATTATCGTTATTTGAGAACAATATAAAAAGCTAAAATTGTCCTTTAAGATTTGAGGGTTAAGATGTAGGAAGACAGAGACGGAGGAGAGGATCTTACTGAACACCTGCTGAAGTCATGATCACATCTCCTGGTTCGTAATCTGCTCCAAGGAAGCTGCAGGGACACTCACTCCTGAAAAAACACAACAGTAAACAAAACAAAGCACAAACACACAAGATGAAACAAGTGCGATTACGAGTTTTGTTTGAGTATTTTGAATTTCAGTAAGATCAATAGGCCTGTAATTTGATGTCCAAAACTCTTTAGAAACCTCCTGAATCCAAAATAACACATCAGGCTTTAGTGGTGTAAACCAGACCGTGCTCAGTTAGTTCATTATTGTGTAAAGAGTCATGTTAAAGAGGGCTTTGTGTTACCTTAAACAGAGTATTACAGGTAAGTGGATAGGGGGCAGATAAGCAGGATTTAGGAGGTGAAGTCAGTGCTCAGAGGTGTCAAATCCACAACAAACCTCCTTCAAAAAAAACCTTAATCTGTTTAGACAAAATTGTTATTAAAAAAAACAGGAAAAAATGAGCGGAGACTGAAAGCCTTGTAACATATAGGCCAGCGCCACACATCAGCCTCTGTACTACAAATTCTTTCTCACTGGTTATCAGATATCTGTGTCGTCCCCAGCCCGAGCGGGAATGAAAGGGGGGTTTCACGGTGAATTCCTTGATGTAACTCTATCACATGGTAAGTAAGGCACAGCGCTGCACTAGGATGTAAAAACCTGGGACATTTAAGAGGAATTAAGCTGCATGTCTTCTAGGGCAGAGTGGGCTGAAAGGGAGAGCACAATTACTGAGGTCCTCTGGCTCTGTAACGTCTGCGAGAAAGATACAAGGCTTTCCACTTAAAAGCTGACCTAAACTTCAGAGCAGATACAAATATCACTTTGAGAGGATTTGTTTGGTGGAGTGACTCCAGCCAGTTAGCTGTTTAACGGGCACCGCAACAGGTGGACATGGACCTGCACAACAAGGACACCTGGTCACTCCTGAACTGCACACTAAAAACTCAACATACAGTAAAATAAACAAATAAATAAAGCATTACATTTCTGTTCTTGTGTTGCTATTTTGTGCACTAAAGTAAAAGAAGATGTATTTTTGTTTTTCAGAGGGCCCCACTGTGTCCTCCAGCTGTACCTGTGCACACAGGTGTGTGTTCGATGGTTGTAGAAGGTCTCCTGAGGGCAGACGCAGCCCTCCTCACACTCCTCCCCACAGTGCTGCGGGACAGAGAGGGCGGAGCAACGGCGCTGGCAGGACGAGACGCAGGTGCCGTACTGCATGGTGGCAGGACAGGTGACCGCTACATAAAGAGACAGAGTTAACAGGAAGTTTCAGATTCCCATATTACCTCATATCTGCTGCTCAGTGTGATTATATGTACGTTGGCTTGTAACATAACATCCTGTAGATGTACAGTTCTGTCACATTTAAACCTGCAATGAGTGACGTCTTTGGGGCAGTGGAAACAAGACGTGAACTGAGCCTTATAGCCGAGCCTGCAGCAGAGACTAGCAGTTGGCCACAGAGATCTGGTGAGGTCACCTCTAACTATACACGCTCACATTTTTTACATTGTCAGTCTTATGAACTGTATACACAATGTGTCAGTATAGTTAGTATGTGAATATGCTCAATACTCACCACAGTCAGGTATCTGCGATCGAAAGTCAACGATGATGGAGAATCTGCGGCAGTGGCGAGCATAGTGGGCCAGTGCAGAGCAGAGGCAAGGCGTCCCGCACTTACAGGTGTCTGAGCGGCACTGCTGATGGAAGGTTGTCGGACTGAGGTACTCGTGGCAGGCAGAGAACAGATCCTGGTTCAGTATGTCACACATCTCTGAGGCATAGGTCACTGAGCAGGTCGACACCACGTCACACACATGAAACACGTTGAAAAATGGCAAATTATTTGAAAAAGCATAAAAATATACAAACAAAAAGTGTATAAATCTATATTTACGAGATTTATTTTGGAATGACTTCAATATCACACACATCCATATCAATTCATGTGTCTGCAGCTGCCTCACAGTAAAAGCTGCCAGGAATCTAGTGAAGTAATGTGACATTTACAACCATCACATTACACTCACAGGCCACTTTATTAGATACACCTTACTAGTACCAGGTTGGACCCCTTTTGTCTTCAGAACTGCCTTAATTCTTGGTGTCATAGATTCAACAAGCTGCTGGAAACATTCCTCAGAGATTCTGGTCCATATTGACATGATGACATCACACAGTTGCTGCAGATTTGTCGGCTGCACATCCATGATGAGAATCTCCCGTTCCACCACATCCCAAAGGTGCTCTATTGGACTGAGATCTGGTGACTGTGGAGGCCATTGGAGTACAGTGAACTCATTGTCATGTTCAAGAAAGCAGTTTGAGATGATTTGAGCTTTGTGACATGGTGCGTTATCCTGCTGGAAGTAGCCATCAGAAGATGGGTACACTGTGGTCATAAAGGGATGGACACAGTCAGCAACAATACTCAGGTAGGCTGTGGTGTTTAAACCATGCTCAGTTGGTACTAAGAAAATATCCCCCACACCATTACACCACCAGCAGCAGCCTGAACCGTTGATACAAAGCAGGATGGATCCATGCTTTCATGTTGTTCACACCAAAGTCTGACCCTACCATCTGAATGTGGCAGAAATCCAGACTCATCAGACCAGGCAACGTTTTTCCAATCTCCTATTGTCCAGTTTTGGTGAGCCTGTGTGAACTGTAGCCTCAGTTTCCTGTTGTTAGCTGACAGGAGTGGCACCTGGTGTGGTCTTCTGCTGCTTCAAGGTTGGACGTGTTGTTGCTTCAGAGATGGTCTTCTGCAGACCTTGGTTGGAACCAGTGCTTATTTGAGTTACTGTTGCCTTTCTATCATCTTGAACCAGTCTGGCCATTCTCCTCTGACCTCTGGCATCAACAAGGCATTTTCATCCAGAGAACTGCTGCTCACTGGATGTTTCCTCTTTTTGGGACCATCCTCTGTAAACCCTAGAGATGGTTGTGTGTGAAAATCCCAGTAGATCAGCAGTTTGTGAAATACTCAGACCAGCCCGTCTGGCACCAACAACCATGCTACGTTCAAAGTCACTTAAATCACCTTTCTACTCCATTCTGATGCTCAGTTTGAACTTCAGCAGGTCATCTTCTCCATGTCTACCATGTGTTCAGGAGCACCTGAAGAGGGGTACCTAATAAAGTGGCCGGTGAGTGTAAACAGACTTTGCCTATCCTATATTATACAGCCCAGTTTGACAGGCTTTTACATTTTTCACCTGATATTAACACAGTAAATATTTAGAAACAGAAAAAGCTGAAGGCAGAAGAGAAACTAACCGGCCTGCTGGTGTGTGTCACAGGGGTCGAGCTGAGGCGTGCTCAGGCTGGTCGAACATGCTGACGAGACTCTCCAGGCATTTCCAAACAGCTGAGGAGTGCTTTCTATCATACCTGATGGAGATCTGCGGGATAACCAGAGCACAGGTACATTAACGACAACATGAAGATAAAAACATGTTTTTCATACAGTGAAAAAGATACTGGGAGGAACAGCAACCACTGTCGCTTTAAGGTTTGTTAAACAAAATTAAAAAAAAAAAACACACAGATTCTGCAAGTCATCATTTTGACTGCAGAGTCTTTTCTTCAGAGCTCGAGGCAAAGTGAGTCCCAGTTTTCTTTCGAGCAGCATACGACCACTTCAGTCACCTACTGTGATGTATATCCATTTACAGCTGTTAGACAACATCCGGCCTTTATGGTCGGCCATTACGATACGGTACAGTGGAGCCCCTATTCCACTAACAGTAAATTCCTTGTTGAAGTGGCGTGTCCAGTTGGGCACTCATCTGGCCCGCCTAAAAGAGCTGATCAGAGAGCGAGGCTTTTGATGCCGAGCCGCAGAGCCAGTGTGCATTACAGAGGGGAGAGTGTGAGAGAGAGAGCACTTCACCATCACCTCCCTCTCTGCCTCTGAAACAGGAGTATGCTCTCTCTTTTTATCATCAGAGGGGGGGTTAACGGAGGGCGCGGGAGGGGTCAAGGGTCGGCCGGCGCACACTTACAGGAAGTCATCTTGAATGTTGCCGTTGAAGGTGCCGCACAGGCCCACCGTGTCGTCCTTCCACAGCTCCTCAGCCTGCAGGTAGAGGCGAAACTCCTTCCAGCTGTACTGCAGGCGCAGGCCGAACGCCGTCTTCACCTGGAGGAACATGGACGACAGCTCCTGGATGTGGAAGAGGTCTGCGGAGATGTGAGAGGAGGAAATTAAGGCTTTCAACTGGTGGTAGATGGAGTAAAGTTTAAATAGTTTTAGTTTAGTTCTTATTTCTGTGTCGTACCAAACATCTGGCAAGCCCACATGGGATTATAGGATAGGATTCCACTATTTTACAAAACAAACATCTCTTATACAAATATATAAAAACAACTTAAGATCAAAAGAGAAACATTTACCATAAAGTACTTCTATATGCTTTCAAATGAAATAACACATTTCAAAAGAGCTGCTACATACCTACAATTTATCCTGATTGAGTTAACAAAGTATTGTGCATTCACTAGTCCTTAAGACACTTTTTTAAAATATTTTTTCTAATTTTTTTCTAAATTTGCATTGTTTACATCCTTATTCCAATCTTCTTCCTTGTTTTTTGCTCAGGCATTGCTACGTCTCTGGGCGCACTGCCAACAGTACTACGACTGTGTATTTCATCACCTGCGTACTCATGCCCGAGCACATGATACAAACAAAATGGGGAACTGCTCATGAAACATTACTCCATGGCACTTATAGTGGTCAATAACTCCACATAGGCACCTTAAGCTGACCTCCAGGGGTTTAATTTCACTATTGGGCACACTCATTAGTGATGCTTTTTAACTTTGTGTTAAAGAATACTTAACCTGCAAAATGACCATGTGTTTATCAATTACTAACTACATGTTACAATGAATTTGTGATACTTTATTCTTTCATGCCTCCACACTGAACAAAGAATCCAAAAAAGGCGAACATCTACACTTCCAGACCTGGGGAGACTTCTGCTGGAAAAACCTGATTAGCTTTTTCATCACGCTCAAACAGAAGTCTAAACAAACCGGCACCCGGCTGTGCTGCTGGAGGGAATGTGAAGGAATCATGGTTGACCATGCCCATATTTTCTGGTCTTGTCCTTCTATCCAGACTTTCTGGGAGGAAGTAGCAACAATCATTACAAAACTTTGGGTTTTAGTTTTAGTAAAACATTCACATCCCTTTTTCTTAGACATCCCTGATGGACAAAGTAAAGATGATACATATCTACTAAAGATCCTGCTGGCGGCAGGTAAAAAGGCTATCACAAAATACTGGCTCCAGAAAAACTGCCCCACTGCTAGCCTTTTAATTAATACTGTTAAACAATTACATCTACTAAAACAGATGACCTACTCTATATGACTTCAGAAAGACTTGGGATAAAAACCATGGAGAAAATGGTGTATTTATTTTGCCAGTGAGAGAGATATGAAATCCTTACTTTAACTTAACTTAATCTGTTGTGTCTTTGTAAACATCCCATGACCTCATTTGTATTTTTTCCTTATGTACTGCTTTTCTTTTTTCTATTTCTTTTGTTGTTAAACATAGAAAATGTTCATAAATACAAAATGTTTTAAAAAAACATCTGTAAACAAACTCTCACACAATTTGTGTAATATAATTAAAATCTTATTTATCCAGTCCTATAAAAATTTCCCAGAACCCAAAGTGATGTCTTCAAATATCTTTTTTTTCCATTTGTTTGTGTGATACACTGTGAGATATAACAAAGAAACCCTCAGAATGTTGATAAATGCTTAAAATATTTACTATCGGAAGAGTGAATATTCTACTGAGAAATCAGTCGAATAATTGACTAATCAATTAATCAAGCACTAGTTTTGTCTCTGTTAAGGTTTGTACTTAAAGATTAAACTTCTTGTTTTTCTTTGCATCTGTATTTCATTGTTCGCACTTTGTTATTCAGTTGTACATAAAAGGTTCTTCATAAAGAAAGGCCGGTTGATTGATTGTATGACAAGAAGGACAATCAAATGGAGTCAGCAGTACAAAGTACTTTGTCAGTACCTAATTGTAACAGAACAAAGTGTTGTAAGTGTTGTTTTTACTCCTTAAGGTACAAAAATATCAGATCATTCTCACACAGTTCATCACAAAACACACAAAAGGCTGTTAACTCCATCAGCAGAATGCAGCACTCATGAAAACAGTGGTGTGAAAAGAGCGTAATACTCAGAGGGAAGGCATTTTGCACAACACAATGCAGGAGCTAACCCAGTAAAGTATTGGGAACATTTCTGTTCAATAGCTCAGCTGTCATTCAATCCGTCTCTGCCATGATGTGCAGAGTGCTGAAAGAAGTCTGGCGCTGAGTGTGAACAATGTTGGAAGGTGATAAAAGGTGAGGAAGTTACCGTCAGAATAGGGCAGGGAGATGCGGTACTGTCCGGCCATGAAGACCTCGCCAACGTGGCTCAGTGTAATCTCCGTTCTTGGATCCTCGTCAATAACCAAGTTAACTGATTGGATGCAGGCCCCGTCCAAATTCTGCAGTTGAGACAAGATGGCTCGATAAAGCATGCTGGCTTTACCCCAAAGAGCAGCAATAATTCAAATGCACAACAGGACACACAATTAGAGGGAGATAACGGTGAGAGTGAGGAGAACATGAGGAGGAAAGAAAGAACTGTAAAAGTGCTTTTAATTGTTGTGGTGATAGAAACATATTTAAATGCCTAGAATTTAAAAAATAAAATTAAAGTCTTGTATTCGACCTGATAAAAAGTGAAAACCCCACTAGCAACCTCTAGAGGCTGCAATGTGCATTACAACACAATGCAAAATGTGATTTGGCAGTTCTCTATTATTATTAGGGATGTGGAAAAATTTGATTTTTAAGGAACAGATACACCAGAGAATTAACGGTGACGAAAGCTACCTGCTGCATCATCTCATGAAGCACTGCCAAGTACATTCCAAACCCACAGGCAGTGATATAACTTTAGGTTACAAAGATAACCCCAGTTCTCTGATAACATGAGTAAGGTATTTCACTATGGGGTACCATAACCATAAAGCCAAGCAAAGAAGACGAAGAAGAAGGAGATGTTGGCCAATCCGCAGCCTGATAAGCTATTACCAGAAGGCTACCTGGAGCACTGATGTCTGTGGCACTTTCTGACGCATCTATTTCCCCTTATAGAGGAAGAGTAGCTTAACGTTTATGTGTAAACATGTAAAAAGTCCTGTTAGCAATGTAAGAACCAGAACTATTTTGGTCACACCCGCCACTAAACAAAATGCCATCTCAGCTGTAGCGCTTCACAAAGGAGATGCTGGCGCTCACTCTGATGTTACAGGACAAAAACTCAGTTTTCCCTGTCTACACTGAATGCAGAGTTTCTGAAAATCTTCACCCTGGACAGAGTTTTACAAAAAGTTAACACATACCAAAACTGTTCACAATCCGGCCAGCAGCTGTCAAGAAGTTTCAGACTAACCACTGACAGACTGCCATCATTCGGCCAACTTCTATCAGGACAAGAAGGCCAAAAAAGGTTGTGCATCATATTATGTGACCACATTGTGCATTTTGAATTTAAAACCTGGTAAATGTTGACACTCAAGGAACTCACGAGAACTTCTAAACTGTACTTAAATACATCAGTTTGCATCAGTTGCTCTGCTGCTCTGATATTTTTAAAGTAAGGAAGCCTGCACGTCGCTGACAGTAAGCGATCTGCCTCTATGAATCGTCTCTTTCATAAGTGGCAGAGCCCCACAGCCGAAAGGTTTTAGCACCCCCCCGCCCTCCTCCTTTTACTCTTCCCATCATTCGCCTCCTGTTTTCGCATAACCTTCTCTCTGTCCAAGTCCCCCACCCCATCCAGTGCCTCTCTTCACCTCCCTCCTCACTACAAAGCCGTCCACAGCTCTGTCAGTCAGGCCAGATAAGGTAATCCTGTTCAGTTGGCTGTTAGAGGTCTCGGGCCTCTGCTCTGATGAGTGGGACATCTTATATCTCGCCTCCTCCCCTCCATCGCCTCCTGTTTGCTGAGCTGCTCAAAGGCTGCTGGGAAATTGAAGGCTTGGAGACAAGGGAGGGGAGAAGAAGCTCTCAGTCTTTTGTTGCTTTTCATGTTCATTATCTCCCCAGGTTTGATCGGTGACGTTTCCTTGAAGCATTCATTTCTCTGAGTCGCAGCGTGGCTCTTGAACAAAACTGACCTGGACTCAGCAGGGATTATTGAGCACTTAAATTATCATATGATCTACATGACAGACAAATTGCATAAACCTGTAAGCCGAGACAGCAGAACACTTGCAGAGGCAGATTGCAGAGGTTAAAGTGGAAGAGTTGTGCAAGAGTTTTTTCCAAGATGTTTGTTTGAAAAGCAGAAAAAGAACTAAACAAGACGCTAAACAAGAGTACATTAAATGTCACTCACGGCTCCACAGGGGGCGTTCTGCATGGTGACTGTGAACTTCCCTGAGTTGTGACTTTTGGCAAGGACGTACTGACATGTTGCAGGGAAGGTGTAGATCCGCCCGTCAAAGGATTGGAAATACATATCTCCAGTCACCGAGCACTCGCCTGCAGAGAGATAGAGTTAATTCAGCCAAGGAAAACTTTCAACCGCAGTCTGTAGTTACATGGCAGACACGCTGTTCAGTCAACACTTCAACAGCAACCAATGAAAGCTCCTATAACTATTTTGATTTCCTGGGTCTAAGTCTGAAGGTCTACATCTTAAACATCGGTTAATGTATGAAGTATGGAAGTCTGAAGTTCTCTTCATTGTTTCTTACTTTGAAAGTTATGAGTTTACTTGAGTCCTTGCTGCCCATCTCCTGCATGGCTTCCTTCTTCGCTCCCTACCCAGAAAGCTACCTTCTTTTTGTTTACTTGCCCAGCCAGCTAAAGATACACCTGAGTAGACAGGCGTTGCAGCCCCACATTGAAATGAACACCGCGTTGGGTGTGAATGCCGCCTAATTAAGAAGCTTGGTCTTTTCATTCTCTCTAAATAAAACACTTCCTCATTCTTTCGTCGATAACTAGGGAGCATCCTCCATTCTTGCTCCCTAACTAAAATGCCCTCTCGTTCCTTCACTTGGCCCCTATCTTGAATGCTTTGTTTTCCTAGGAAGCTTCCTTTAATCTTACACCTTGACAAGAAACCTCCAGTAAAAATCCTTCTTCTTTCTTCCTCTTGAACAAGGATGCCTTGGCATTCCTTGCCTGAGCTCATCCTTCATTGCCTTCCTCCCTATGCACCCTGTG
Source organism: Epinephelus fuscoguttatus (assembly GCF_011397635.1). Taxonomy (NCBI): domain Eukaryota; kingdom Metazoa; phylum Chordata; class Actinopteri; order Perciformes; family Serranidae; genus Epinephelus; species Epinephelus fuscoguttatus. The sequence continues at coordinate 40,950,918 of NC_064753.1, forward strand.
TCTTTGCACCATATTAAAGGAGCTCTTTTGCCTCCTGGTTCCTTTAATAGGAAACTATCTCTTTCATTTCCCTTTATTATTTATTATTCTTGCTTCTTTTTTCCTTCGTATCTATAAAGCCTCCTCCTTCCTTGCCTTCTTACATAACTAGGAACCCTTAGAGACTTTCTTCTCGACATTTCCTTTGCTTGACCTTTGCTATAAAGGCTCTTCCTTTCTTGTTCCCTTCTGATTCCTTGCCTCGCTCCCTAACTAGGAGGCATCCTATGTCTTGACGACTTGTTGAGAGCATCTTTGGTTTGTGATAAAATAACCACCCTCCATCACAGTGTTTCATTCACTGTGACCTGCACTACAGTTAGAGTAAAAATGTAACCTGCCACAGAGAGAGGGCACAAACCTGGGCAGCTGTAGTCAGTGCAGTTCCACACTCCACCCACGCATGTGCTGAAACAGAAAGCAGAGATGTCCACAGGTGGAGGACATGAAAGGCTGAGCTAATCAGCGGGATCACTGATAGAAACTGGACACACCGAGTCCAGGTGGTCAGATCTGAGAAGATTAAAAGGACTGCATGGAGTCCAAAGAACAATATCCTGCGGTTGTTTTTATACATGACAGTGACATGTAATGGAACACAGTCTTATGTGTGTCCATCTAGGGTTCATGCAAGATCCAGAGGGAGTGAAAGACCGTTATTAGGGAAAACAGATATGTTATTTGAATACTGTAAAAGGCATGGAGCTGGTTTTCCTCGCCTACAGTTGTTAAACACTGCTCACCAGTTGTTGCATTCCTCCTGCAGCATCTGACCAGATGGATAAAACATGCCGTGGTACTCGCAGGGACAGTCAGAAGGCGTCACACAGCTTCCGTCCTCGTAGATCAGACCTAAGGAGAGACAACAGCAGAGACAGACAGATGGGAAACACACAGAGGATTATTGTTTCACATCATCCAGAATACAGATACAATTGAAGATACAGGATTTTTCTGTCATGCCTTTTTTACAATAGAAGCTAAGATGTTAATTGAAGGATGCAGAAGAAAAGTCATGAAAAGGGGGTTTATGTTAAGGTTGAAAGACACGACAGAAACTGTAAGTAAGTTGTATCTGCAGGAAGTCTTTCAGGGGGAATAGACACTAAAATAGAAACTCACCATCAGGACAGTAGCATCCATCCAGGCAGGCCAGCTTGCTGTCGATGCATGTTCGCTCCAGGTTGCAGGTCTCCGGGCAGCAGCTGATGCATTCCCTGTACTGCAGACCAAGGGGACACTGCTTCGCTGGTCGCAAAAATTAAACACAACATAGATGTCAAAAACGTAATACTTTCTGCTGGATTGTCCATCCAGTGTCCAAATTAGACAGGGGCGGTGGATATCTTTAAAATCAGAGCACCTGCTGTCTCTGGAGATAACGCCTCAAATGAGAGCCTTAAACTTATCATTAAAACCTCTGACACAACTAGTGAAGTGAAATTTATGCTGGCGTCTGTAGACACCAGTGGAATTGCTGTTAATGCATTAGCCTGTCCATGATAAGTCCTGTTTATCTGTTGACTTGATTTAAAGTACAGCAAACTGTGATGTTTTTGTCTGTAAGTTTTGTCTGCAATGTTAAATTTGTACTTCATATTGTTCACCAGCTGAGATATGACAGGCAATAACCTAAATGAAACAATTTGTGCATGTTGACAATTAAAACTAAAAACTAAACTATGCTTTGGGTATGTTCATAAATATGCATCACGCCGCTCAGCGGGAACTCGCATCTAATTGTGTCTTTACGTTGGCTTCACATGTTGGAAGGCGTCACATAGCTTCAGTCCTCTAATGTTGTGTTCACACCAAACAAGATACGAATTTTCGCATCACGTTACTCGCGCAAGTTTGAATGCTAGAATATTTTGTGTTGACTCGGGTCAAACGCACATGTAATTGCTGAACTGATGAATGAACTTCCGACAGTACGTCCTCTGGGTCATCTGTCCCTGTAGGATTTCAATGCTGATTGGCTATCGCGGCGTAAATTGGTAGCTAAAGTTCAGATTTTTCTACTCTCATAAATAAGCGTATGACACAGAATCACGCTACTTGCTTCATTTGTGCTGCTTAATTTGCATATTTTGCATCATTCACGTTGCAGCCAATGCGCCGCCTGGCGGAAATTTGCGTCTAATCATGTCTTTACATTGACTTTTCATGTAATTCACCAGTGCAAATTGTTTCATTCCCGCCCCTGTGAACAAAACATAAGAGTTACTAACTGCAGCTGTCACTCATGTCAATCACTGCTCATGAACTGCAGTCAAACTGTCAGACTGGGCAAGGCTGATCAAATTTGAATCAAGATTCGGCATAAAAACTCCAGTGCCTCTTTAATCATTTCAGTTTCTTTCCATTCTCACCTTGTCTCCCTCCTTCAACACCATCTGGTTGCCTTTTCACTATCCATTAAGTGTAATTACTCCTTTTTTTGCGCTTTGTACAGTTATGGTTACAGACTGTCTTGTCACCTCTCTATACTCATAGTTTGAGTGTTAGTCATTTGTCAAAAAACAGACAAAATGCACAAACAACAAAGTTAAGGATGGATTTGATTGACAGCATTTTTTTCAGATTTTCTATAGATATTGCTACAATATCAATAATATCATTATCAGGAACTGTTTTGTCCATGATAATTGTGTAGTGAAAATCTAATGTCCTGCCAGCCCTATTACACATGAACTTTTTATATATAAAATGGACTTAAATGTTAGAATTTGTGCTATTTTCGTTGAAGCAGTGTTACACCAGAGGATGGGCTCTACAGTCATTATTGGCATCACTGAAGTAAAAAACGTACCACACTGAGGAATGCGCTGCCTCCAGTCGTGCAGTGGGTGGTCAGCATGGGCACAGGCCCGGGCGTACTCACTGAACACCTGGCATACCACATCACCGTTGGGACCCGACCTTCAACAGAGTAACAAACAGAGAAGGACTCTTTGAGTGGAGCCAGGAGAGGTGTGGCCACTGGAGCCAGGTACGCTGACCTGATCAGACTGTGCAGCTCCAACAAATAACTACCCACCAGCTGCGACCTCATCATAGTTAATGAGTAAGTCTCCCAACTAGGCTCTAAATGGAGAGCTGAAGCTGAAAGAGTTTGTTGTAGTGTGGCTGTATCGGTCAAAGTGAGTCATGTGATTAGGTACATTTGTGTCTGAACACTAGCGGGGCTAATATTACTCACAGAAGGAGGGTACGTTCAGGATCATGGACCCGAGCCACCCAGTGACACATCTGAGAAAGCTGTGAGTAGGATCATTTTGAACCAGACAGTAACAAAAAGTGTTCACTGTTGTCTTTATAGACATGGACTGACGATATCAAAACATACCTCAAAAGGCTTCATAAAGGTGTGTTCAAAGGAGAATGATGGCCAAACATGCCCTACATGACTGTAATTGTGAAAAATAGGCAGCAGAGTTCAACACTGCAGCCTGAATGGACTATTTTCAAGATCGAAAAAATACCCAGTGCAGGATGAAATCATTAAATTGAAATCATTAAAGAAGAATTACTAAGAAATAAAAATGAGACAATCCCAATAAAGGGATGCAGGTTATTGTTGCTTCCAGCCCATTCCTCTAAACACTGTGACTGCTGAAGGCATCAAAGCCTGAGATGTTCAAATCCTACATTTAAAGGAACAGTGTGTAGGATTTAGTGGCATCTAGTGGTGAGGACTGCAAATTACAACCAGCTGAAACTTCTCCCACATGCCAAGCTTTAACTCTGGGTTACGATTCCTTCAGTGTTCATTGTTCAGGATGTTTTTTTTACTGAGAGCAGAATTATCCGCAGAGGTCTGTTCCTCTCCAAAACAAACGGACCTGCAGACTTAAACCGATTAATAGACTAAATGAATCAGTTTCATGTTACAAGCCAGTGTTTCTCTGACACTTTTCGGTTCGTCACAGACAGGCCACTAGCCCAACACCTGCTTATGTACGCTCATTTTTTTTCTTTGATAACTTAAGATCTAGACGTTCAGGAAGTTTTTACCAGGAGCTAAATTATCCGCAGAGGTCTCTTCTTCTCCAGGACAAATGGTTCTGATGATTTAAACTGATAAAATACTGTATAAAGCATTTTACCATAAAAGAATCTATGTATTTTCAACGCTGTTCGGCTTGTCGCAGGGGATTGCTGACTACGGTGGCCGATGCTAAAACATGAAAAAGCGAATGGCCTTATCTGGGGTCAGTATTTAGTATGTCGATTCTGGGCTACTGTAGAAACACAGCAGTGCAACATGACAGACTCTACAGACGATTCTTATTTTTAGGTGATTCTACACTATAGAAAACACACTTATTATATATCATATCTGCCAATATAGCCCCCTAAATTCTACACACTGGACCTTTAAGCTCTCCCTCTGCACCCTGACGTTTCCCTCCAGTTTTCCCAGCACAAAGTGCTGGATCAGAGCCTGGAGATGGTGCAGCCTACTGTATCTGCCTGACTTAGATTTCCAACTGAGTCAGTGAAGGAAAAAAGACATGAGGAAAAGTGATCTTCTGTAAGAGCAGGAAATAAACAGCTGAAGTGCATCAGGTGTTTAATTGCAGCATGTATTTTTGGTCACAATTCAAATGACAACTACTGGTTAGATTTCCATTAAATATGGTATGGATATTCATGGTTCCCTGATGTCTAATGATTTTGGTTACCCCCTGATCTTTCCTCTAATGCCACCTTGGGGTGGAAATATCCAATTGAATACAGGAATTATCTCAAGCACACACCATAACATAAATTATCACAGAATCTTTTAAACAAATAGGTTGATTCCCATGAAAGATGTGGTGGATATTTATGGTCCACAATGGATTAATAACCCTTGTGATTTTGGTAAAACCCTACTGTTTCAGCAGAGGTCTCCATCAGGACAGAATGAATATAAGGCAGATCTCATTCTGGTGTTCTTACATGCAGAGGTCGTTGGAGCAGCTGGCCATGTAGGACAGCGGGCTGACAAAGTCGTGGCAGCTCTGAAATGGCGGATCCAGCAGCATTGCACACACCTCCTCCACTTTCTGCAGCCACAAAACACATCAATCACTCATCAGTCAACATTGTAACAGTATATTTCAACAGTATATTTATTTTTTCACTGTATTGTGTCAGAGGATGTTTCTGTGTAACAGGGAAGCTTGCAGTTTTTTGTGTGTTATAGCAGTGCAGTCTCAGGCTTCTTACCAGCAGGACATGAGCTTCGACAGCAGCACAGGGTGAAGGGAAGCCAGAGGACACCATGGGACATCGGGTCTGATGAGGCTCTGCCTCCACCCAGCTGTTCCCAAACATTTCTATTTCATGAGTCAGCACACCTGGGAGAAACAGAAATGTTTTTTTAAAAAAGGCCTGATGTGTTGAAATGAAGTGAGACAAACACAATTAAATTTGGTATTAACTCAAGAACTATACAGAAGTTCAGATTACAGGTATATGTACTCTTCTTGAGTGTTTTGTTTTCAGGCTACTTCTAAACTAATGATACAATATGTAAGAGTCCCAGGAGTCTCTTTCCTGCATCATGACTACTTTTACTTTTGATATTTTAATTATTGAAGATCATCATCTGAAGCTTCAACAACTTAAGTCTTGTTCCTTTTATTGTTATCCTGCCATAGGAAATGTGTAAAACATTACGCTGCTTCACACACAAGTGAGTTGAAGAGGAGTCTATGAAATGTGTATGAAATCTGAGATTTGGTGAACAGCAACCTTAAAAAAATCAAACTTCATAGAATCAATGTTTTCTTATTGTCCATCTTCTGGTTTTGATTTTCTGACAAATCAGCTCATAACTGTGGTGAATTAAAATGGTGAAGCTTAAAATATAAAATACAATGAATATTATAACCACTATACTTTGACTACATTTTTCCATTAGAGAGTTTAATGTGTCCCTGAACACATCCTGGGACGGTTGGATTGATCAGATTACAATCTGCCTGGATGTGTGTACAATGAGATTTATATGTGGTTAAGTGCTTCCTGATAATAATCTGATCCACCAGGATGTAGGTTGATGCAGGTGACAGGAGAACCTAAAACAAGCCGAGCTGTTCTCATGCTCTGTGGTCAGATTTGAACAGCGATAACTTAGTAAAGTGAGTCCTAAATGATTATATTTCAATATGAAACAAGTTCTAACTGTACGTTTAAATGCTGTCACTAACAGTGGTGGCATGTAACTGAGTTCATTTACTCAAATACTGGGTACACATTTGAGGTACTTGTACTTTAATTGACTCTTTTGTTTTCATGCCACTCTCTACTTCCACACCACGACATCTCAGAGGGAACTTTGTACTTATCTGACAGCTTTAGTTACAAATTAAGAAACCATTTTTAATGCAGGACTTTTACTTGTAACAGAGTATTTTTTACAGTGTGGCATTAGTACTTTTACTTACGTAAAGGATATGAATACTTTCGCCACTGCACCATTCTAGCCTGCATGTTCAGACTGCAATTCGCTGCCCAGTAGGTTATCATGTCACAAATGACAAAAGAATCGTACCATAACTCGTCTTCAGGTCATCCTGGACGTCTGCGTTGAAGTTCCCACACATGCCGCAGGTTCTGCCCACAAACTCTGGGCTGAGTTTGATGTAGACGGAGCCGCTGCGTCCCTCCCACGCCAGCGTGAAGCCGTGCTGCTGCGTCACCAGAACGTACTGGGAGATCTGCTCTAGCTGCAGGTCGTGGATGTGATGAGGCAGCTGCAAACTACAGACAGAGACACTGTGAGAACACACACCACCTTCTCTTCTGTAAAGAGCTCATACTGGCTGACATATGGCATTATTTTTTTTTTTTTTACAGATGTCTACTGATAAAATCTTCTATATTCATGTGTATATTTTTAGAGTATAGTCCATTCAATAAAAATCAGAAATACACAGTATATATGATATATGAAGATTGTGCTACACTGCAGACCTTTGGCCCTTGAAGGTCACATTGGTGGCGTGCAGCCGAACTTCACCCTCCCACGGGAGGAAGAGACTGACAGATCTTTGGCAGGTGTAAGGGGCAGAGCTGCAGCCTGGGTCATTGTGGACCTGCAAACAGCAACATGCAATGATAAAATATGCGTTACATACTAGTGGTTTTTTGTTTTCCCTCCATTGACTTCCATGTAGATTCATTTCAGTACACCATGAAAATTAACTTGCAAAGACTCGATTCTTAGTTTAGAAAAGAGTTATAGAGAGCTATCCTTGGTACTGCATTCAAGTACAATCTGACATTTGAGACTTGACAATGAGCTGCTGAACAGCAACTTTTAATGTGCAAGAAAACATTTGCATCTTTTTCAGCTGTCAGAGAATCATCTGATCGATTGTTATTTATAAAAAAAAGTTCACAAATTGTTAATAATTGGTACCAGGAACTGAAAATTAAGCCTACTTTGTCATTTCAAATCACTGCTTAATAGAGCAATACTGTTTAAAGGATAAAACTGGCAACATTCTATGTTTTTCTTACTGTCAAAAAATCAAATTAAAAGACCAAAACCAACAATAAATGTATCTACTAACATGTGCTATGTATGTATTAAAGCCTGATATATCTTCCGCCTCTGTGCCATAGAGCTCCATTGTTGTTAAAAACTATTAAAAACACATCAGTGGGGCGTCGGTGGCTTAGTGGTAGAGCAGGCATCCATGTACAAGGCTGTTGTCGCAGCGGCCCGGGTTCAAATCCAGCCTGTGGCCCTTTGCTGCATGTCACTCCCCCCTCTCTCTCTCCCCCTTTCATGCTTACCTGTCCTGTCCATTAAAGGCAAAATGCCCAAAAAATATCTTTAAAAAAACACATCAGTGAGCAACACTGTTGCACTGACTGACATGTTCCTTCATTAGCATGAAGACACACACTGTCGTTTATCTTGACTCAATCTTAAATACACCATTCTGCTGCCACAAATGCTCACTCAAGCACCAGATATGGATTAATCCGCTGCTGAAAATAGTCCCCAACAAATTAACTACTTCATCCAGTTTGAGCAAAATTTGCTTAAAAAGTACAGTGACCAGCTGTTTTAGAAAACCACAACTGAGCCTTTTCTGTAAATTTATGTTTGTATTTGTGATGAATTTTAAAAGGGACACGGACAAAGTGTTAACAAGTGTTAAGAGGCGGACTAACGCATGTTTAGTTTTGGTCTTTTCATTTACACATGTTAACATAGAAATTCAACTTAAGGTGTTTGTCTAGTTGCATGAATTTCTTTCTTTTTTTTTGGTTTTAATTAGATTTTGCGTTTGATTTAAATCAACAGGAAGTTTTATTTTGAACATGCCACTCTTTAATGTCGGTCTTTTCCCATATGTAGGCCAGCTAACAGTACACCAGTCACTGCACAAATGAAACAAAGACAGAAATAACTTTTTCAACTATTTCAGCCCCAGCTCTCCCAAAAAAGGCTGATTAAAACGCTGAAACTTGACCTTAAAAGTAACACACACACACACACACACAGTTTGCCAGTTTAAGGCACTCTTGAGTGAAGCATGGCCTTGTCTACGACAAAACAAAATGTAATGTCACCTTCTTCTAACATGTTCAGGTTGTTAGATTTACAGCATCGCAGTTTAATATGTTCTTTTTGTTTATTAGATGCTCCTTATAATTAATACTGGTATTAATGCACTATCAATAATCATTTGGATCTCTCGAGGTTCCCTGCTTGGTTTGGTTTTCCCATACACAGATTCGGTATCTGCTGCCTTTTCAGGGGAACAAAGTCTCGGTCTGTTGCAGATGCTTTCAAGGCATAGTGGGTAATTGCAGTATTTAATGGTAATTGACTCTAATAACCAGATAGCTTTCACTAATCTTCAGAGCAAATCTTTTCCTCGGGCTGAGACTGAACCTCGCAGAAGTCAGAAAGGAGAGTGTGTTTTAGAGCAGGACGCTACCGAGTCCAAACTTTCCTTGACTAGAAGCAGGCGTTGAACCGAGACCTTCTGGGCAGCCTCTAGACGGGAGGATTTATTTCGTCCTGCTGAGTCTGAACTAACCTGGACGACAATGCCGGCCTGGGTGGTTTCTTCACAGTCCCTCAGCAGAGTGTACGTGCATCGACCGGGGAAGTGGTAGTAGAGGCCGTCAAAGGTCTCAAAGTTGTACTGACCCCACGTGCGACACGTCATCTCCCTCTCAAAGCCAGGGTTTGGAACTGGGAAGATGGAGGAGAAAAGAACTGATGATGAAAGGACTTCCCATCACTTAATAAATTTACTTCAATTTAATCACTAGTCACTCAACTGTTCAATAATAATTTCAAATAATCCCACATTTATGTAGTTCATTATAATATAATGGCTGATTATGATTATGGTTCTCATTTAAAACTTTTAAAGTGACTCAAATAGGTTCAGGTGTGTAGTTTACCTGTCTGACATCTGTGTCCAGTGGCCTGATACAAGCTGCAGTCACATGACTCTGACTGAATGCACTGTCCTCCATTCAGGCAGGGAAACGCACATGGCCCTGCTGAGAGACAACAAACAAATAAACAATTACACTGCTGCTCATCAGACCGGAAACCTGGGGGAAAAAACTCAGGACAGTGATGCCTCCAACAAGAAATAATCTTCCCTTTTCAGGTGGTTTCACTGATACAAATTTCACCAGTTTCATCATTATTTCATCAGAATCTTATCTGATAAATTTGTACTGACTCAAACATTCTCACTACATCAAGTTAAAATGACTCAAAGTGTGCAGGACTTCTGGGTTCTAATCATTTATATTTCACAGGTAAAAAAGTAAGAAATGATGGATAAGATGATATATTTATAGAGCAGAAATATACATGCTAAGAACCACTGTAATAGATGACCAACTCTGAGTATCTGCAGGTCTCAACTTTAAGGAAACCATCTGTCAGCACTCATATGGAGTTGTGTGGGGCCTCAACAAATGTTCCAGTCACTGAACGCACCACCAAACACCAAACGATGGCCCCTCATCCTGCAGTAGCACCATCTGCTTGGTGGGCTTACAGCTCATCTGTGCAGCCAGTCACATCCCACACGAGCACAGGTAACATGGGGGGTGTCGATTAATCAGATAAAAGCTATTTCTCCTTGTTCACTCTGAGATGGGGAAGTGAAATAGATGGCTCATTTGTTGCTCCAATAATAGCATCAACTTTGGACCATTTTAGCCAGAACACAGACAGCAGTAAACCTTCTCTCCATAGATCTGAACTGGGGATACTGAGAATTGCAGAGCTGGTTGCAACACACAGTCTGCACCAGTTTTCACCAGGTGTTATATAAACACTTCTGCCATAACAGTATTTTACAGAATGATACAACATAGCGGCTATAAGTTTGAATTTTCCATATTATAAATTTACCTTGAATCCTACGAATCGATGACCTCAGGGCTTCCTTCGCCTGCCTGGCGAGCAGTGACATGTTCATTGGACGCTCCTCTCTGCTGACTGTAGGTGATGATTGGTTTGCTGACACTGAGGAGGTGAGTGATTGGTCAGATGGTGTTGATTTTGACGGTGATTGGTTATGTGACGTTATGCTGGATGATACATGGTGTGAAGTTTTTGGGCTGTTAATGGATCGATCAGCTGATGTTGAAGTGGTTGGTGATTGTTGTGATGCTGAGGTGAGGGGGGTCTGGTTTGATGTTTTGGAGCCATGCGTTGATTGGCTTAATGGTGTTTGGTTGGATGATGATTGGCTAGGTGTTGTAGTAATGCCTGCTGAATGGTCAGATAAGGTTCTGACTGGTGGATTGCTGACTGGTGATTGACTAGCTGGCACTTTGTTGGTTGGTGTTTGGCTGACTGTTGTGCTGCTTAATGTTTTTCTGGCTGCAGTTGTGCTTGATGGTGATTGGTTGGCTGGTGTTTTGGAGGTTGGAGATTTGCTGACTGGTCGTAATTTTGTTGATGATTGGCTGGGTGGTGTTGTGCTGGTTGGCGATTGGCTAGATGGTGTTGTGCTGCCTGTTGATTGGCTGGCTGATGCTGTAGAGGTTGTTAATTGGCTGGATGGTGTTATGCTGGTTGGTGATTGGCTGGTTCGTGCTGTGTTGACTGGTGATTGAATGGTTGATGGTGAGGTGGTTGGTGATTGGCTGGCTGATGCTATGGCCGTTGGTGATTGGCTGGTTTGTGTCCTGCCGATTGGTGATTGGCCCGCTGATGCTGTGGCAGTTGTCGATGGGATGGATGGTGTTGGACTGCCTGGCAATTGGCTGGATGGTACTGTGCTGGTTGGTGATTGGCTGGTTTGTGTTGTGCTGCCTGTGGATTGGCTGGATGATACTGCTCTAGACGGTGTTGGACTAGATGGTGCTGTGGTTGCAGATGATTGGTCAGAGGTGAGGGTCCATGACGAGGTCAGTGTCCTCTCTGACTCTGTGCTGGAGGACGTCAGGTTGGACGCAGCAGTCCGAGTGTCCAGTGAAGGACTGGAGGAAGACGTGTTGGTTTCTAACATAGCAGCTGCTGTCTGGAGGTCCTTCAAGGAGAGAAAATGTATCAGCAGGTATTTCATGCAACACTTGTAACCATAACCTGATCCTTCCATGCAATGTTTCAGAGCCTCTTCCAACCAAATATATTAAATCTGATCATTTTCATATTGGGCCTTGGCACCGTTTGGCAACGAGGAGGCATTTTCAGCAAATCAAAGTTAAGTCCTTGTAACGTAGTCTGATTCTTTTTAATTAATTCTACAAGTTTAATATAAAATCAAGCAAATCTGGAAAAAGAAGCTCGGCTCTCGGGTGACGGATTAATAAAGGTTTGATTAAAGTGTAAGACACCCACGGCTTTTACAATTCTGTGTTTTGTTGGGGCAAAAATTCCTCCCAGAATTACGCGAGTTGTTGCCAAACCAGAGTCCAGACTGGTGAAGAACCAAGGCAGCGCTGGGAAAAGAAGAGGCTGGAGAGAAAAGAGCTGTCATCCAGCCTTCATTAATGACTCCTCTGTGACTTTCAACACAGCGTTCCCATCCAGGTCGACCACCCCACCCTCGCCTCTATCGCCTCTCCCCCAGTGTTTTCCCATTTTGAATGATCGTTGTTGTTTGAGGGGATATTTAACGAGTAGTTTGCTGAACTACAATGTAAATTCTCCCTTAGTTCACCACACAGAGCTGCTGAAGATAAAAGATTAGCTTTTAAAATCTGTCTTGGAAAAAAACTCACTGAATATCTGGAATATTTTGGTATGGCTATTTCTAGATATTGAACAGAAATATGTACAGGTTAAAAATACTCGCATTCAGAAACCACCAGTCAAACATTTCTACACTTTGCGTCTCCCTGGATACCTGAGCTCTTAAACCAAGGCTTTCATCGCAAAGAGGACGAACAAAGCAGATGGCAAAGGTGAAGGGTGGTGGGGCTGTGAGGGGTGTGTGTGACTATGAATTATTAATCACTGATTAGTATCAGGAGATATCAATACTAAGCAGGTCAAACGTAAATATTCAGCAGTGTCGACACACATGACAGAGCTCTGACATGATATAGATCTGCTCTCTATACCTGTGACCTGCGACCTGTGCTACTAATTGCTTTGTTCATTTGCTAACCCTCTATAGTTTGGACCGCATTCTCACGCCTCTCTGAGCCAAAGGGAAGCCGGACAAAAGGAGCGACCACATTCAGACTGATGGAGGCTCTGATAGCGGATGAGTGAGACAACAGAAAAGCCACTGTATATTCCTGCTGGGACTCCCTCACATGTCTGTTCCTGAGGAACAAATGTCACAGAGGAGCAATTTCTCTTACATGTTGAAGTGCACATCAGCAGGGAACAATGTCGTTATCAGTTTATATCTTGTATGTCATCTGGGTTCAGTCTCAGCCGGATCTCATGTGAAATTTGTACTTTTTTTGTATGGAAATAAATGTTTTGTTTGGACTCAACTAGTGTGAATTTTTACAATAAAAATAAAACCATATCACTAAAATACCACAATAAAACCACAAAAACATTGTCGGTGACATTTTTGTAATTGAATGAAAATTAAATTGGAGTAATCTCTGAGATAATAGCTCCACTTTCTTAACTCTATTATACAAAAATGTTGACCTCCTGCATTTATAACTACACTATCCCATATATACTGTATGTAGTGTTTATTTATAAATTAACATCCCTGTGTATATTCAAAATGTATATATATATATTTTATTGTGCATCTACTTTGTCAGTCAATAAACACAAAGTGACAATATTGGAAGTTTATGCTGGAAATCCTTGAGCACCATAAATTATTTGACCTAAGTCCTTCAGGTGGTGGTTTGATCTTTTCTTTTCTTTACTCCGGCTGTGTTTTGGTGCGAGCGTTGCAGATTTTTTGGTGATCTCCGGCTTTGCGTGTTAGCCGCCTGAAGCAGCTCCATCAGCATCAATGATCAATGCGGCTGCCTACCTGCCCTCCCTGGGAAGCGGTGTCCCATTTCTGCTGCTTTATCCTGCTGCTCCCGCTGCTGGGACAGAGAGAACAAGGAGAGGTTTGTTCCTGCTGCAGCTTTCCCCCTGACACCACAAACCCACCACCGACCAGGAACCATCCAAACCATCAAAAAACCAAACAACCAAAAAATAAAAAAAATCTGCCAATCAATCAAACAAACACTCCCTGCTCCATCAAACACCTCTGACATCTGAATCAAAGTTACAACTAAGGCTGAAATGAGTCAACTTAATCTGCAGATTATTTTTTAAATCAATTGATTAATCAGATGGTCCATAAAGTGTCAAAAATAGTGGAGGAAAAAAGCTCCTCACAAAGTCTAAATTCCCATATTTAAATTAATATATTTGTCTAAACACCAAAATAGCCAATATTATCAGAGATGACTGAAAAATAAAAATATTTTACTTTTACTCCCTTATTTTAAAGACTAAAAGCACAGCAAGTATTCACATTTGAGGAGAAACAATCAATAAATCTGGCCAGTTTTGCTTATCAAATCAGTTAAATCATTAATTGAATAAGTTGCGGAAAAAGGTGTTGCAAAGTAATGCTGTCAATGACTTAATGAATAATCAACCACCATTTCATCATTTCAGCCATACACAACAATAACATTATTATTTTAATTATAATGAGTCCTAAATTTGGGTAATAATAATAAAAATATGTAATATATGTATCTAACACACTTATATACATAAGAAAAATATGCAAATGATGATGCAAATAACACCAAACTAAAAACATTTTAAAATTATAAAATAATAACACTTTTCTGTTAAAATATATAAAATAACTCACTTATTATATTGATTCCAGTTAGAAAGGTTCTCTCTGTCAACACCTCTGGACAGATGCGCTGAAATCAATAATAATTATGAAAGTCAATGTGTCTCCAGTAAAAATAGTCCAACTACACTTTAAAAGTAAAATCCAGATTAAGACAGGTGAGAACAGCTGCACATGTGGACAGTAACTCAGATTCCCTAATCTATTGTAAAGTATTACAGAAAGAAATGGAACAACATTTAGGAGTTTTCTTCACTTTCATGTAGAAATCACATCTTACTTTATGTGCGGTATAACCAGCTGCTCAGAGTCGCGTGCGTGCAGGTGACTCACCTTGATAAATTAGGATAAAATACAAAGATAATAAGTGAAACAGCCTTTTCCAGCTCCGTCTTAAATAGGGATCCATTCGTGTTTCGCGGATCCGCAGTCAGTCGGGTTTGGACAGCATCACCTGGTGAAAACCCTTCGGCTGGACTCCCGCTGCTTCCTGCGCTGCTCCATCCGGATCATCCCCGAGCGGCCCGCCGCGCGCCTCAAGAACCGCTGCACCTGCTCATTAGCATAAAATATGCGCAGGTGGGCGCGCGGGTGGGCGGGGCAGAGCCGGGGAGCTGAACGCATGCGTGGATGCTCTGCTGTGGAGCGATGATCCCACCTGTATAAAACAAATCTGAAACTCTAACCATTTCTATCTGCAGATTAAAATAGATTTAATGACATAATCCCTGATTAAATTCAATATAATTAAAATATAACACCAAACCCAGTGACCGGCTGTTATTATAAGTCTAAATCAAAGCTTTATTCATACATAACATACACCCGAAGCTGTGTTGGAAGCACCTCAGCCTGACAGGTGTAACTGTGCAGTATTTACACTGAACAAGAGGAGCGGTGAGAACAGCGCCCCCCTGTGGTCCACTGTCAGAGCAGCATCACAGCAGCCTGTGGGGAGTGGACAGTGTCATGCAAAATTAAAGTTAGTCATAATAATGTAATTTAATGTCATTTATTCTTCAGACACAATCCGGATTAAAACTGAAACACTGCAAACTTTTACGAAAGTAGTCAAAGTTTATTTAAAAATGATATTTTGTACATTGTATTGAGACTAACATAAAGACTCTCACCCTGAACTCACCCTACATCTTTCAATTATCTGATCTATAACTGCACTACATCTTCACAATTTTGCACTACTTGCACTATGTCTACATGCCTAGACTTTACTTGGCTACCACTGCACAGCATTAAACATGTACAATAAAAATAACAGCACTTATTTTAGGTAACTTCATGTATCTTTGTTTGGTCATCATCTTTGTCTTCACTGCTCTAAGCTGCTGCTGCTAATAAAGCATGCAGCAATGTGCATTACATTAGAAATGAATGTAATGTAATGATTAAAAATACCTGTATAAAATGCAGGACGAAAACAGACAGATTTAAAGGGATAGTTCAGATTTATTTTATTAAGGTGGGGCTGTATGGGGTACTTATCCACTGACAGTATATTACCTACAGTAGATGTCAGTCAGCATGCCGCCAGTTTGGAGAAGCAGGCTGGAGACTGACATGGAAGCTAAGCAGTCTGATCCTGTGGAGGGGTCAGCAACAAAATGTATTTAGCCACCTAAAATAGCCCCATCTAAATTCATCAATATCAGTTAAGTGTATAATATATTGAGAGTATTTTTACTGCTTTATCTTAATGTCAGAAAGTGATTTCCAACTGGAAAATTAAGCCGTTACACCGCTGTTTTCAAAGCCAGACTCCACTGAGAAAAACTGCGATTTAACACCTCTTAACACAGGAGCTGCTGGTGTACCGCTGCTTCGATCATTTAGTTAGTTTGTGTTTTTGTGTGACTTCAGCACTTACAAGGGTTAATTGGGTTTCACCAAAGTCACACAACAACACAAACTAACTGATGCAAGGCAGTGTTTGACCAGCAGCTCCCCTGTTCAGGAAATTTAAATTATAGTTTTTCTTAGTCTGGTGCCTTTAATCTGAGCATAGATGGGGAGCTGAAGCTATTAACGACGTCCCCATTGAAACTGGCTGTCTGATGGAAAGGTAAACTGGTGAAAATACTGTCAGTATAGTGTACGTAGTGTAAGTTTTTTTTAGATGGCCAAAAAACATTTTGTTGCTGCGCCTGTACACAGCAGTAGATAACTTAGCTTCAAAGGCCAAGCCTGCTTCTCCAAACTGAGGGCATGCCGACTGACATCTACTGCATGTAATACACTGACTAAGAATAAGTACCCCATGCCACCCCACTTGATTTTAATGATCTTGGTTTATATGCTGTTTATTAAGTCCAACAATTAAAACTGGGGCCATTAGTGGGGATCAAATATCTAAGAGAGTATTTTTCAAAAAAGCATGCTTCAAGGTGAACCCCTTTTTGTTGCATGGCCTCTCTTCTGGTTGTTTCTCAGAATGACAACCTAGGCTGCATTCATCCCCAGAAAAACGTAGTGAAAGGTGTAATTTAACCAAAGCGGTGATGCCTTGAACAGCCTGTTATGTTTCGCAAGGACACTGCCTGTGATTATGGCAAGGCTTAATTCAATTCAATTCAATTCAATTCAATTCAATTCAAAGGGGCTTTATTGGATCTCAGGATCTCCAGGCACAGCCAGGGCGAGGAAGAGGTCTGGTTTGGGGACCTCCGAATTCTGCTTCCTGAAGATGATTTGGTTCTGTTGGCTTCATCACACCAGGTCCTTCACCATGCACTGAGGCAGTTTGCAGCAGAGTGTGAAGCAGGTGGGATGAGAGTCAGCACCTCCAAATCTGAGGCCATGGTTCTCTGCCATAAACCAGTGGAATGCCCCCTCCCTGTTGGGAGAGAGTTACTGCCTCATGTGAAGGAAATCAAGCATCTTGGGGTCTTGTTCACGAATTAGGGTACACTGGAGTGTGAGATGGATAGATGTTTTGGTAAAGTGTCCACAGTGATGCGCCGGACTGTTGCGGTGAAGAGGGAGCTGAGCCTGAAGGCGAAGCTTTCGATTTACTGGTCCATCTACGTCCCAACCCTCACCTATGGTTAGGAGCTCTGGGTAGTGACCGAAAGAATGAGATCGCAGATACAAGCTGCCAAAATGAGTTTCCTCCGTGGGGTGGCTGGGCTCAGCCTTAGAGATAGGGTGAGGAGCACAGACATCCGGTGGGAGATCGAAGTAGAGCTGCTGCTCCTTTGCATTGAAAGCGGTCAGTTGAGGTGTTTCAGGCATCTGATCAGGATGCGTCCTGGGCGCCTTCTGTTTGAGGTGTTCCAGGCACATTGCACTGGTAGGAGGCTCCGGGGCAGACCCACAATACGATGGAGAGATTACATATGTCAACTGGCCTGGGAACGCCTCGGGTCCCCCAGGAGGAGCTGGAAAGTGTTGCTGGGAGAGGGACTTCTGGGGTGCTTTGTTTGGCCTGCTGCCCTCACGACCCGGCCCCAGATATGTGGTTGAAAATGGATGGATGGATACATTGCCAAAGCAAGTGTGAAACAAAAACAAAAACTGTGTGTATAGTAAGTACAGATCTACTAAAATATATATACACAATGCTGCTGATTAGGTAACATCTCTAACGCACCCACCAAATGAGAGAAATCTGATCTCAAAGCCTGTTGCACACTGTTTTTGTTCAACCTGGAAACCGTACCAACACGGTGCATACCATTTTCAGATTGAACGTGCCCCTGATCTGAACCTGGAACATACAACTTCCTCACACCTGATGACAGGAAACATACACCTTCAATATGACTGAGGTGACCTCAGTGTCACCAACTGCACAGACTTGTATTAGCATGTGAAAGTCAGGTTTTCAGCAGCGGAAACGCTTCCATCGTCTGTCTGTCTGGGTAAAAAAGGGCTTTGAATGACTGAAGCCCTCAGAGACCCCAACAGGCTTTGTGTTGCTCAGCCAGGAGGTGTCTGCTTTCATAAATGGAAATAGGACCAGAGGAGAAAGAGCAAGGGGGTCAGTGGGGAGGGAGGTTTCAAGAGGAAACATTAAAAAAAACAGTGATTTCAGATTTGTTTGTGCAGTTAGTCTCTAAATCTCAAACACTCCTATAGCTGTTTGTTGTTACAGACATGAGAACTGAAGCATCCTCCTGAAGCACACAAGGCTTCAGCCCCATCATACACTCACACAAATGCACTGTACTGGAAACCTGGCGCCTGCTTTGTGCCCTGCAGACTGCTCATTAAAGCGCCCATGAAATGACTGATTGTTTCCTGTAGATTTATTCGTTTCTGTATGAATTAAGATGGTTGTGGCAGGAGATGAATACATTTTGACTTCTCTAGCCTGTCTGTGACACTCAGCCCTAGACCCATTGATTTCTACTGCAGACAGAAATCTTTAAAGGAATACTTCACCCCCCAAATGACCATTTGTGTATTAGTTACTCACCCCATGTCACGTAACTCATGTTAACTTTCTTGCATGTCTCCAGTGAACGACGAATCCAAAAGCAGAGAAAATTGTTGATGAGTTGCAGCCTTAGGGGATCATGTTCAACAACAAAACTTACTTACTTAGTTAGGGTGCTTTCGGACCTAGAGTTGTCTTAACTTTGGTCTGAATCAGGGACAAATTTTGTTACAGAGTTGTATAATTGCCTAGAGTTGGTTTGTGTTGTCACGGCAGCATTTACAAGCGGACCAGATAAAATGTCTTGTGTGAGAAAGCTGCTCTTGATTGGTCAGAATTTCCATGTGGGGAAAAATCCAGGAAGTAAACAAAACGTTGAAGAAGAGTACACTTGCAAGATAAATATGACACTTTCTAATGTCACAGTGGAGGGACAACTACGCAGGTTGATTTTAGCGCTGCTCATCGTGGACTATATTGCTGTCATTGTTCATTTCAGTCAAAGCATACAGTTTGAAAACGAGGTGCGGCTCCAACTAGAAAACAATGTTTTGATGCATTGGATGTGCTGAATGTGCATATTAAGGCAGTACAGGAGGAGGTGCACATTAATAATCCTCCAGGACTGTAACATGCTCATGTTTAACCCAAACAATGTGTCATGTGACTGCAGTTGGTTCACATCCAGGTCGGAACACGTTCTTACCACAAACGAACTGCACCTGAGTTCATTTGTAACCAGACTGAGACCACCTCTTCAAGAAGGTCTCAGTCTGCTTGTTTCCTGCCCCCCCCCCCAAAAAAAAACAACAAAAAAAAAACAACACATGCTAAAGGGGCAAATGGACTTGAGTTTGATTGAACCAAACCAAACAGGGCAGGTATGAAAGCACACTTACTCTTACTCAACTCATGCAGTATAAACAGCTCTTTCTGATGGAGCACTGAACTAAAAGTGAAACTTGTGTGTCCTTTCTTCTAAGCCAGATCACCCTGAGGCCTGTGAGAAAAACGTCAACAAAACACGGGGTGATTAACTGATATACAAATGGTCATCTGTGGTCAAGCTGTATTTAGGCACATGATGCTTTGAGCTAAATGCTAATGTCAACATCCTAACATGCTGATGTTAGGTCAGGTAATGTTTACAAAGTTTACCATCTTAATGTGTTAGCACGCTAACATTTGCTAATTGGCAAAAAACACACGTTACAGCTGAGGCTGATGGGAATGTCAAAAGTATTCAACAAATTAGATGTAAGTTAAAAGAGATCAGCAAAATTATTATGTTTCATCCTGAGGGGAACATGAATGTCTATGGTGCTGTTGAACTGTCCTGCATTATACTGGCAGGTGTTTCTATTATTTGTCTGTCTTATTTATTTCAGTAAATGAAGACAAAACAACAAACACTTTTGGGTTTAACAGCACTACAAACTGTATCCGAATCAACAGCTCTTTAAAAGAGTTTCAACAAAAACAAATTATAATTTTCATGAAGGAGGATTTATTGCAGGACTGTATATTTGACATTAGTTTTAGCTTAGTGTGTGTCTAATAACTGAATCTTCTCTACCTGTGTGAACAAGCCAAATTAGATTCTGTCTGGAGTCAAGTGCAGCACAACGCAGGATAGTAATAATATGCTTAACGCAAAAGGTTCCAGTTTTCATCTTAACCTACTAGTATAAACACGGCAGATTGTAATCTATACAAACTGTACAAGATGATCAACAACAAAACAAAATCAGGTGCAAAGGAAGACATTCATTGTTTGGAATTTCTTACGTGTCGGACACCGCTCACGTTAACTCCCACGCTCGCTCAGAAACATAAATAAAGGCAACAAAGAAAGTGAACATTCAAAGATCACTGAGCCAAAACTTCTACCTGTTCATGGTCTTATTGATTTAGAATTGAGGGTTTTCACTCACAGAAAAGTGAGAAATAAAGAACATGAACCGTCTGCTAACCTACACAGAAGCTGACAGTTTGTCTTTGACTTCTGTCAGCTTCACATAAAGACTGGAGAGTCTTGTGACTTGGCGATATTTAACATTTTTCTTCTCAGAATCATGAGCTAAATCAAGTGAGAACTGCTGCAGGTATAAATTAAGATTTTATAATTCCTTTTCTGTTTTTTACGTTTTAGTCTGAGCTCCTCGCCTCTCAGATAGGAAACAGCAGTAAAGGAGAACAAACAGGAGGAGATATAGTGAAGACTAAACTAAAGGTATTAAAATGAAATGTCTGTTAATTTAGCTTTCAAATCAATAACCGTTAGCTTTGATTAAGGGGGCTTTTAAATCAGGGACCCCCTAAGTCCAGTTCACTTGACTAGTGTGACCACTGTGTACTGTACACAGGCACAATACCTCGATCTGTGCCCAAGACCACTTAAAAAGGTGATCTTGAGTACAATTCTTGTGCACTCTGGTACGGTATGCATGTCGTAACAAAACGCGAAAGCGGACTGTTCTCTAACACAAGACTCTATCAGACAGCAGCGCAGCCCAACGCAGACAGACCCAAACTTAGCTCTGCTGCTGTCTCCGACCTACAGTTGGAGCTCCAGCAGGAGGCGGAGAGTTCCAGCGATTCACTCCTCCACCAGTCTGTTGATGACGTTCCTCGGGGCAGCAGTGTCTATCTGTGGGGCCCTTTCCCACACTGTAGCACAACAAAAATGCCACGTAGATGATGCAAGTGTACTCAGGTACAGACAACTATTACTAATGTACATACTCGGGCACAGCTTGAATCAATGGTGCCTAATATGAAGATGCCCTAAGACATTAATACTCATATGAGGAATAAAACATAAGTATTTCACTCATGACCTCAGGATGACCGGGAAAAGAACCAAACAGCAGCCTATGTCCCCTTTCAGCTTCATTTCAAATCAAAGGCAAGTTCTTACACAGACTAAAGATGTCACATCTTGAAAAAGGTTAAAACGTCTCACTATCTACACATCAGGGAATTAAAAATGCATAAATATTTACAGAGTTTTGTTCATAAATGATAAATCCACCCCTTGAAAGATTTGACATATTTGAAAAGAAGATAGCTGTCAGAAAAGTTGAAATGTACATTGGAATATGTACAGAATGTAAAGAGTGTCACCAACCTAAAATATCTTTTGTAAGCTTGTTGTTTCTTTCAGAGCATCAGGCAACAAACAGGGAAAACTTTCAGCCAGATATCAGATATTTTGTTTTTAACAGAACCTCATTATACAAACTAACTGAGCCTCTGAGCTGGACATGAATCAAAATTATCTTTTTGTTTCTTTCCTTGGAGGAACTTCTAATGCTTTTACTTTTAGACTTAAGATCATGAAATACCTCTTAAGTGAATGAGCAGATTAACAGAAGGTTAACACTGCTTCTTCGCTGTGTTTAGTGTATGTGTGTTTGTGTGTGTGAACTCGGTGATCTTTGGATAGAGAGTCCTGCACACTGCCTGGCGTGCAGCGTTATCTGGGCCGGTGGTTGGCCAGCAGGAAGTCTTTGTCTTTGCAGGTGAGGCAAAGTTTGAGGTTCCTAAGGGAGCCGCCGGCAGAGTAAAACGCCAGGATGCCCATCAGGAACAAGATGATGTAGGTGGGAACGAGGCTAGCAACATACTCGGGGTTCTGGAAGGTCTGCGGGACAAGACGAGAAACAGATATCAACACAAAACATGAAAACTCACAAACGCTAAGTTTACTATAGGTTTTCTAGCTCTGTATACTGTAACTAAATGACCACACAAAAGCTACGCCCAGCTCAGACCAAAGATTTTTTTTTTTAAAAGAGATTTTTTTTGGCCATTTTGCCTTTAATGGACAGGACAGGTAAGTGTGAAAGGGGGAGAGAGAGAGGGGGATGACATGCAGCAAAGGGCCACAAGCTGGATTCGAACCCGGGCCGCTGCAGCAACAGCCTTGTACATGGGGCGCCTGCTCTACCACTAAGCCACAAACGCCCCCAGACCAAAGATTTGTGATGAGACAAGTTCAAACATGTAACTACATGCAATGCTTCATTCAGCAACATTCTAAAAACCACACTGGTTCACACCGATGCAACTAGATGAGACGGTGTATCATCTCTATGCAACAACTCTCTGTATTTCCGTTCTGATTTCAGGATTTTAAAGCTTATTTTGTGGCTGAATACAACTCATGAGGATGGAAACAGAGAGCTCCACAGGGAGGGAACACCTCACATGTCTGCGATCATTTTGACTTGACCAGTAGACTTCTCTACAAGCTGATATGCTGCTGAGAGAGGCAATGTGCCTTACATTCTATAACCAGCCCCTGGCAATTTGAACACCATCAGCCGGCTTGAGTTCAGACAGCCAGTTCACACCACTGTAACTTTTCTCTGCAACTTTCTAAAACAGTTTCATCTCATTGTGAATCATTGGTCTGAACTGGGCTTAAAACAACCACCCACCCAGCCCTTATCAACACTCACCAGACAGGAAACGACAAGGTGGCTGATGACGACAGCAGCCACCGCCCACCAGCGCTGCTTCTCGCAGGCATCAAAGAAGACGACGCCCCAGAACATGTGGAGCAGGATGATGGCCATGGTCATGAAAGCTGAAAAACGAAAAGTGTAACATGTAGGATTATGTAATCTAAACTATTCCTCATTTAAAATACTGATACACCCACTTTTTCTGAACTTGACTTTGACAACCCAGGGGAAAATGGTGGGAACAACTTTACAGATTCAATACACTCAAGTACACATTGTAGCTGACAGCTAATTTGGAAAGTTTCTGTGTATATTGTTACCTGAGGACAGGAAGTAGTGCTGCGAGTCTCCATGGATCCCAACAGTCCCTGGCCCCACAGAGTCCGCCAGGATGTTCACCATCGAGAACGCACCGCTCATGAAGCCAAAGCCGAGGCCGGACACTGAGGCAAAACGGCGACGACAGAGGAGTGTTTTATTCCACTGACTGCATGTTAACAGTGTTAGCAGCACCTTTTTATTTATCAGCTATATCAGCAATGGGTATATGTTGGGAGATTAGCAACAAGATACTACAGCCCAGATAATATAAATATCTGTTTGTGGTCATTCAGAAACAAAAATTACGTCTTGCTAAAATACTTGGTCCACCAGAGAGTACAGAGAAGTTTATTTTTAATTATAAAATGTCTCACTGAGTACAGATCTTGATCACTATTCCTGAAGGACCATATTTAAGGGACTGGATGTCTTTAAGTACTCCACGAAGTTAATAATGCGCTTCTATGATGTTGCAGGATTTTAGAGACACTGGTTTAAAGAAGCTGGTTAAAAACGAAGCAATAGAGACTGAGACATCCTGACTTTTAGTCCACAGCATGATGCATATTTAGTTAGTGCTAACACTGCTAGTGCTAGTCCTCCAATGATAGGTGAACTTATTTTAATGTGTGAAATCAGAGTACCCCTTTAAAGATGAATACTGGACAAAACACATTTTCAGATTTTCTTAACCCTGTTCAGCAGCTGGGAAGTTGAAATAACGCTTTTTCCAAAGCACCACACAAACACAGTCAGCTTTAAATAAAACAAAGAGACAGACAGTGATGTGAAGTGCAGACTAACTGTACCATAGGCCAGCTGACGTATGGAGATCGGCATGGTTTCCTCCTGACTGAGCGCAAGGAGGCCTTCATTCGCCTTCCTGCAGAAAAAACACACACAAACACACACGTCAGCGTTAAAGATCCTCGTTTCACTGTGTGCTGTCAACAAAAACATCAGTAAGAAATATGTGTGTCAGTAAGAGGAAGATGATACGCACTGCAACAATGGACCTTTAATAGAAAAAAATACATAAAGGTGGGAACTGGAACAAACTGGGACACCAGAGACACAAACTCTGGGAAACTACTCGCCAGGGTGTAATTATGATGATGAGAGAGTGCAGAAGTTAGTTTATTAAATTACACACAAGTTGTAAAATGTCCTAGTGTTAGATTTAAAACAAGTCTCAAACTGAAGAACCTTGACATCGTGTGCGTCAGATTTCTGAGCTTTGACATGAAACTCAACTTGAGCTGCAGGGTTCAATTCAAAGATACAAAACTGTCTGTGAGGTATTAGTCTCGCTCACCAGACCTTTCTCAAGAAAAGAAAGGTCTGGCTGGGCCGACTCTCACTTTAAGATTGGAGGAAAAAAACGCCCCAGCTGCTTGTATTTCTTTCAACCAATCACAATCGTTCTGGGCGGTGCCACAGCAACGGTGCGCTTGCAAAAATATTGCCAGGGGGAAACAGGTTTTGGTGACACATGCCCACAAAAATATCGTCTACAGGACGCAAACCATGGCAGAAAAATGGCTACATCCCCGCAAGATCAAACACCGCAAAAGTTAGTAACGTGTTGAAAACGGTTGAAAACTGCTACACAACCGGAGGTGGTAGGGCGGGACTTCAGCGGGTGGCTCGTTCCACCCAATGAGAGGCTGATCTATGCAGCGAACTTCCGCCCACTCAGACTAGTGAGGTATTAAAAAAAAGAACAGTTTGTTCTTGGATTTTACCGTCTTCTTTCATTTTATGTTTATGCAGATTTAACTTTTCAGACAAATATCTCCACCCCACAATCACTACCTCAGCTCTACACTTCAGATCAGCTGTTTGGTCTTCACAGAATCACGTGTTGTACACTTTCTACTGACATCGACAAACTTAGAAAGAATGCTGCAGTGTTTTAGATTTTCAAATGTTTTTCAGATTGCCACTGGTTTGCATCTGTTTTATTACAGTAAGAAAATCTTATAGGGACTTACAGTCAGGATACTGTTGCTTTCATAAAAAAAATCAAACTGTTTTAAGAGATGAAATAATTACCTGATTAAATTACCAGTCAATCAACAGAAAATTAATTTGCATCCACTCTGAAGTTTGTTAACAGGTTCTAGCCTCTTTAATATGAACAGTACAGCCCTTGTCCACCAAAATTAGCGCATCTACATGGGTTCTTTAAACACATTACATTAAGATCTGGGAAACGGTGAGGGACATTTTTCGTAATTTTTTGACATTTGATGAACCACACAATTGATCAATTAATCAAGAAAATAATCAGATTAATAGATGATAAATATTGTCATTTGCAGCCTGAGACCTAAAATATCATAATACTTATAAGAACATGCAAAGTTTTTTGCTTTTCGAACTCTTGGCATATGTCCCGTGATACTGCTGTCAACTTGGCAACAAAAAACAGAAGCATCATTGTCTCTCAGTATTGACCAGTATAGGGTGATAAACACTGGATACTTGTTTTGGCATTTTGGTGCATCTCTGTGAGTTTTTAAAATGGTAAAAGTCAGCACCAGACAGTCATTTCACTGCAGGACAACTGGCTGATTATTCAGCTTTAGTGGCCTCTAGTGGCTGCTGGTGCTCGTAATCATTAGCGCTGTCCCAGTTCCGGACTACATCCTGACTCTAGGCAGTGCGTGACCAAATTAAGTTTACTCAAAAAAGTCAGCATGCATATTAAAATACATTTGAATAGGACTGTGCTGTTCATGGACAATATTGAGGCAATGCACAAAAGAACCTGAGCTGGTAGAGCAGCTGCAGAAAACTCCTAGAAGACAAAAAAAGGGTGTTTTTAAATCTTTAGATAGATATACAGACATGTAATTAATCCTGAAGGAAATGAAGGCACCCAGTAGCTTGTTACACAACACAGCGTATGTGTGGCCTCTTTACAAGATGGCGCTGACGTGAGTGGCAGCCTCTCCAGTAGCTCTGTCTCTGTAGTGTACTTTATCTTTACTCTTTTCCATTGCTTGTCCACATTTTCATTTTTCTACTGCACACTTTGAGTGGATCTAATTATATCCTATGGATATTGCTACTTCATTTCTGCAAGATGGTGGCGGACACCTTGTTTATCCAAAGGAGCAGCTGCTCTCATTTTGAATGACATGGCACACCGACAATGTTTACACTATACCAGAGGAGCTGAGGCGGCGCTACAGGGGCTGCAGAGCTGGATCTAGCAAGAAAGATGTTTTAGCAGCAGCATTTTAAATCATAATTTGACTGACTTCCAACTGCACTAAGTATGTTGATTTGTTGTATACTAACTATAAAAACTGAACACAGCAACTTTTTATCTTTTTTTGTTTATCGAGCAGTTTCTGTCATCAGGATTATGTTTACATTTTCCTCATCTCCTTCAGTCATATCAAACTTCTTGCAATAATTATAAAAGACTGTAGTAGATGTCTATTTTTAAGACAGGTTTCTCCAAGTCAAGACTTAAGAAGCATCTCAATACAAGCTGTGAAAATCCACTGCTGACAGAAGATACTAAAAATCAAATGAAAAGTACATTTATTACACAACATACAAAGCTGCATTCAAGAATGTGATGGAAATCTGATTATGATGGTAACTGGCTCAGGACCAGATGACGTGATTCACACTGAATATAATCAGAATGAGTCTGTCAGTGTTAAAACAGAGACTGTGTTGCAGGCCAGCTGTGAACATCGTGACAGGAACTTACTTCAGCAGCTTGTAGTAAGCGAAGCGGAAGGTTTCCTGCAGCAGGACGGACAGCACCACACCGAAGATGAGGAGACCTTTCTGCTGTGCTGGGCTGTCCTTGTTACTGATCTGAACTGAGATGAACCACAACAGGGAGGCCAGCAGCAGAGACACCAGCCAGAAAAACGCTCTGAGAGGGGAATAAAACACACACGCAATTAGTTATATGAAAAACAGCTCAGACACAGGCATGTGTGACATCAGTGTGTTACTGAAGTTGATTTCAGTCCAATAGCTACGTCAGTTCTCTTTAAATTTCCAGATGTTGCACAAAGTATACATTGATCTGTTTATGCTTAAATAAACTTTCCTTAAGGCCTTAGTTGTCACAAACAGCTGTAAATGTGGATGCAGACATGCTGCCTTAACTGTCTAAATAAATGCTCTGAAGTAGGCTATTCCCACAAGGTATTCACTTTTTTGACTGGCTGTCCATTTTTGGCACATCGGCCTGAAGATCAGGTAAAAAAAATCAGGCTGGAATGTCCTTTACGGCTTACTAAGCAGGAGACAGCAGAACATTAACATTCATTTCATAGTCATTGACATCATTATATGGCAGGCTACTGCATGTAATGATGTCTTATCTCTGACACAAGACAAGATAAACTTTTATTGATCCCTAGAGAAGAGGAGCAGCATAAAGACAGAAACAGCACAGATTAATAGGGTAAAAATAAATACATAATAAGAGGAATATAATACTAAATTATGAATGGAATAAAAAAAATCAAGAGCATTTGGAGACAAAACCTACACGATAAAGTAAAAGTAGTGTGATTACTAGCAGCAGAGTCAGCAAGTCTATACAGAGCATACGAAGCTAGCAATATGATTATTTGTCTGTATTAAGAGTTGCAATATAGAATATGATGCAAAAAAATCTATGTAAAAAAATTAACGTTAAAATCTAATAGATTATTATTAGAATCTATTATGTAGCCTATATTCTACGAGATATGAGATATAGCACAAGGTGAAAGCTAAATAATATATAACGTAACACATAGATGACCATATGCCAAAGCTATGAAACCAGACTGAACTGAATAGACTGTTTTCAAATATTCTGACAATCCATTTATTGTTTTTGAATGAAATTTCAGTAAATATTGAATAATGCAACTTCCCTGTGCCAACTGTGACTTTGTCAGATTGTTTAGTCAGAACAACAGTCAACAAAACAAAGATATTCAATTTACAATAGGTGATTGAAGATACAAAGAGCAAATCTTCACATTTTAGAAGCTAAACAAACACAGATTTAGGCATTTTTGCTTAAAAAAAAATAGGCAACTATATTGATAATTGTTTAACTGTTAGCTTAAGCTTTACCTCCATGTTTATAATGTGAGGTGAAACCTTTTGAGAACTTAAGCTAATAAAATAAAATAAAAAAATATCTCTCTGACACAGTGTCAAAAAACCCAGCTAATTTTGAAACTTTATGCAATAAACATTAACATCTGTCGATACACCGAGCCAGGTCACAAGCCCGCTTCTCTTAACATTATTCGTTATTTGTCAGATGCAAAACAATTAGAAGAAGATGTACTTTATTAATCCACGCTTTACACTTGGTCTGAACAGGGATTTGAACCATGCCCCTATGGACTGAGCTACTGACACCCATAATTTTACAGTGGAAGCAGTCTGTGGCAATTTAATTGTTGTTCTCTGGCTCCCTCCTACAATGCTCCTCCAAAATGTCAAAAAGAAAAACACCCAAGTACAAGTGAGAATCCAAGACACTGTGCATGAGTTAAAATATAGGAATAAAATAGAATATAAATTAAACAGAAACATATTATTCAAATTAAAACATTGGTAGACTAGTATTCAGTAGTGATGAAATTACTATCATTACACTGTGCAATTGATAAAGTGGTGGATTACTGCAAGATTTTGATTAATTTTCGGTAACTTCAACTAAATTGCCACCACGTTAGATACCAAAAGACCTCAGTAATGAAGTAGGGCTGCCACTAACGATTATTTTCATTGTCGACTAATCTGTCGATTATTTCTTCAATTAGTCGACTAATCATTTCATCGAAAAATGTGTTAAAATGTTGAAAAATGTCGGTCTGTCTCGCCCAAACCCCAAAATTACATCATCTAATGTCTTGTTTCGTACTCACTTTAGTTCACTGTCATGGAAGAGTGTGTAAAGCTGCCAATATCTGAACATAAGAAGCTGCAGTAAGAGTATTTTGGGGTACTTTTATAGTACTATTCTATGAAAAATGACTCAAACCGATTAGTCAACTACTAAAATAGTCACCGATTATTTTAATAGTCGATTAGTCATCGATTAGTCGACTAATCGTTGCAGCCCTATAACGAAGTAAGCCAACACTGTGGCACCTTACGTTATTTATCTACTATACTGTTAATAACACTGGCCTTTTTCTAATAAGTTAATATGTTGTTAACAGTTACAGTTAGCTCCAACCAAGTTAATGCAAGAAAATGTGTATCTTTGATAATAATATACCAAAGTAGCTGTGAACTACTCACGTTTAGTCAAGTTTGTTCATAGTTTTAGGTAAATGAGCACAACCTGTGCAGCCCATTAAAACCTTTACGTTTCTATTATCGGACACAATAAAGGTGATCATATTTGGCCCTTCTCTCGACATCATCTTTATCGTTTCCTAAATTGCTGTAAACCGAACAGACCTCTGAGCATAATAAATACAGCTTCTTGTCCAACAGTTATGAATTAACAGTTAGCTAGTTAACGTTGTCTTTGAATTAAAAGCTAAGATACATTGTTTAAACCCTAACGCTGGATATTTGAACTATTGTCACTAATGTGTGTAATGTGCGAGAACTACCCTAAATGGCTGAATGTATCTAACTGTATGAGATATAAGAGAGAAACTATCAAGATGCCCGAAAATGGAAGCTAACGGTAGCGGCTAACGTTAGCTAATGAAGCGGTCTGTTAGCTAAAAGCTAGCTCCGCCTAACACTAGGTTTTATCTGATTAAACGCCATATTGGTGTCAGTATCACCTTGATATAATGAAGATAACTTCACTATCACCCTGCTTTGATAAATTTAGACTAACTCTCACCCTGCTATGAGGAAAATGACCCTCAGCGGCTCCCGGGCGATGGTAAACAGGAACAGAGCGATAGCTGGGCCGAAGGCGATGAAGGTGCAGCCGAAAAATACCGCCGCCGTCATTTTGGTCTCTTTATGGGGGGAAATCAGCGGCCAGCAGCGCGAACACAAGCGCCTTGTCTTGTTCCTTTAACCGTGGATATAACGATGTTTGTCTTTCAAATTTTCAACCGTAGCCAGCTGGTGTAGTGGATGGTTTCCTCAACTTCCACCTCCACTAGCGTGTCACATGACCGAGGGAAAGCGCTGTCTTCTTCTTCTTGAGTTTTAGCGACAGTTGGTAACCAGCTCATTACCGCCACCTACTGCTTCGGAGTGCGGACCAGCGATTTACCAACATTAATCCTGTTTGTTTGAAGTCAAGGATGACAGGTTCATTCATGTTTTGTCTTCTTTTATATGTTGCCTTTCTTGTTCATACTTATTTACTTTTAATCAGTGGTACAATTCAACTGGCAACCCTACTTCCTGTAGGGGAGAGCGCAGCCCTCAAAGCATTTTCTCTGTAGACCACCATTACATGTCTATAAAATTGTTGACAGAACACCTCCAACTGCAAACAAGGTCAATTAGCAGTCTTTCTGTCCTGATTTTAGTCATGGTGGTTTTATATTTGTTAAACTTTCCTCAAGCCAAAAAAAGCAATTTAAAAGTCTACGATGTCATCACAATGGGAAGTCTACAAGCCGAGCAGGAATTTGCGGGCAGAGCCAGCGGGAGAAACTAGAAAACTTTTTTGGCATGTGTGCCAGGCAAGCAATTACATTGGAATGATTAGGCACCATTTTGGTGTCCAGTATCTAGTTATTATTAAAACCTATGCATGAAACTTATTATGCATATGGTCTGTGATGCTCCCTCTCTGCTGACCAAAGGACAAACTGATGTCTCATACTTAACATTATTTCATACTGTTTTAATTAAATTAATTGATCAATGGTTATTGAATTGTTTTAACTACATGTATATATTTTTGGGAGTTTATTGTGGTCCTTGCTTTTAATATGCAGTGTTGGGTAAGCTACTTGGAAGATGAAGTGAGCTAAGCTACCAGCTACTCTACATCAAAATGAAGTTTCACTACACTGAAGCCATCCCCAGAGAAACGTAGCAAGCCAAGCTATAAGAAAATGGCAAAAGTAGCTTGCTACCTGCAAAGCTAATTTTATTTTTTGTTTTGAGTGTGGGGTAAACTGTCCCTTTTAATAGCCTAACATAAAAATAATAAGAAACGTATGCATTTAAATGCCTTCTCAAAACCTTTTTAAAAGCCTGATATTGTTGTTAGTTTCATTTTTACACTTCTAATACTGTCTATTATCCATTTAATTCATTTTTTTGAAAATTATTTTCAAGTTATTCTATTCTGTTGCATTTTATTCTACTTAATTTTTATATGTTTAATTTCATGGCTTGTCTCACATTTACCATTTGTAAACCCGAATTATGTTAATCTTGATGGTTGAAAACTCCTCTATGTTCTGTCTATTATTTCTATGACACACTCAAAAGCACCACATGATTTATTTATTCCGTC
This sequence comes from Epinephelus fuscoguttatus, assembly GCF_011397635.1. Lineage (NCBI taxonomy): Eukaryota > Metazoa > Chordata > Actinopteri > Perciformes > Serranidae > Epinephelus > Epinephelus fuscoguttatus. Next base: position 40,982,883 of record NC_064753.1, read on the forward strand.
ATTTATACACATTGCCAACAGCATAGACTCACATAACACAGAGAAATGAATAATACTGGTCAACAGAAGAACAACACACTGATGTTTAAGCTTCTGTCTCAAACATCTTCTTCCTGCCGCCCATCCCAGCCTTGTCTTCAATGTTCTTCCTCCAGTCGCCTGTTTGTTTCTCCTGCAAAGACACACATGCAAAAGATGCAGCAGGCTCACATCACAAATAATAAATAGTTGAAATGCTCTTATTAATTTGTGTTTGAGGAATTATGATTTTCAGTCTGTTCTGTTGTTGTATTTTTATGCCAATGTTTGATTTCAGAGATGGACACAAATAAATTTACTCAGTTCAACCCAAACTAAATGTAATCATGCTGTAATTGTCCTTTAATGTAAAATCTGAAGCACGCACCTCCTCTTTCACCTCCTTCTTGACCTGCTTCAGGTTGGCTCTCAGGTCCATAGACACTTTGTGTTTGGAGCCCAGCAGAGCAGCCAGCATGGCATCAGCCGACATCCGCACCTTCTTCAGGGCCGGCTTCTTAAACTTCCCATTCAGATCCTGAACCATCAGCTTCAGGTCATCGATCTGACAGAAGAGAGAGTTACTTTGAAATATAAAATAAATATATATAATATAAAACATGGTGTAGCTGTTAATGTGGGCTGTGGAAACAGAAAATAACATTGGTTTAAAAAAAAAAAACACCTTTGGCAGGAAGTCAAACTTGAAAAAGACATACCTCCTTGTTGGACTTCTTCACTTTGATCTCCATGTCGTATCGCTCATCATCCACCAAATCAATCTGCTTATGAAGTTTCCGGCACAGCTCCTGATTGTTATAATAGACAGGAAAACAGGTGTGACAAACATAGCCAACGTAACAAGCAGGGGATCCATTCTTTCTATATTTTATGTTACAAAGCCAATTTTCTGTCACCTCCTATAGTCTGTGTTTAATTAGTGTGTGTTTGAATATAACAGGAAAAACAAATCTGAAAAATTAATTCAGCATGTAGGTGTTGTATTTTTAAAATTTTAACTGCATATGTCATAACATTTACATATATCCTTCCATCCGTTTTCAACCGCTTATCTGAAGCCGGGTCGTTGGGGCAGCAGGCTGAGCAAAACACCCCTGACATTGTACCCAGGCCAGACAGAGTATGTAATCCCTCAAGCATGTTCTGGGTCTGCCCCGGGGCCTCCTTCCATTTAGACCTACATATCATCTTATAAAGTTTTTGGGGAACATCAAGCAGAGTTTCTTTTCTTCTTTTCTGATTCATTTTAGTCAATATTCCTTCTCTTTTATCTCTGTTTTTGGTCTCCACCAACTTTCTGGGGAAATAGCTGTCTCTTTACCTGCTAAATGCTCCACCAGCTCAGGCTGTTATCATGCACCGTTCATATGTCCATCCATTCATCCAACCATTTTCATCTGCTTATCCAGGGCCAGGTCGCAGGGGTGGCAGGCTGAGCAAAGCACCCCAGACGCCCTTCTCCCCAGCAACACTTTCCAGCTCCTCCTGGGGGACCCCAAGGTGTTCCCAGGCCAGATGAGATGTGTAATCCCTCCAGCATGTTCTGGGTCTGCCCTGGAGCCTCCTACCAGTGGGATGTGCCTGGAACACCTCTAACGGAAGGCGCCCAGGAGGCATCCTGATCAGATGCCAGGACCACCTCAGTGGATCCCTTTTTCACACGAAGGAGCAGCGGCTCTACTCCGAGCTCCCTCCGGATGTCCAAGCTCTTCCCCCTATTTCTGAGGCTGAGCACAGCCACGCCTACGGAAAAAACTCATTTCGGCTGCTTGTGTCCGTGACCTCGTTCTTTCGATCACTACCCAGAGCTCATGACCACAGGTGAGGATTGGGATGTGGATCGACCAGTAAAACGTAACAGTCGCGGACTGTTCATGTGTATATCAACAAAAATGAATGCACCACAATTCTTATAACCCATGTAATCCCGAGCCAGTAATTCATATATAAATCATGTAACTGTAAAAGCTGCAATCATGTGACCAATGTGCTGACAAGAGCAAGGAAGGAAGTAGCGTAAAATCCACATAAAGAGGCATGTTGGGGTGGTGGATGGGTCAAATAAACACATAACTTTCACACAGGAAAGTGGAGTTTGTGTCAAACCAGGTGAACTTACTTGAATGAGGTGAGTTACTTTATGGTACATCATCAATCAGCCATGTTTCTTAACCTAACCTACGTAACTTTACAGTAAGTATGTATATAGGCACATTATGGCACAATGAGCCCCTGGGCCTGGAAGTGGAGAAAGCCCCCCTTTCTCCCCAGGGCTAAAGTCCTGTACAAAAACTGATGGGATGATACACTGTCTTAAAATGTCTTATGATGATTTCGAAAGAAATCAAAGTGAATGTTTAGGCAATTCCTTAAGTTTCTAGTTTTTCTAGGACTTGTGGGGCTGTGTTACTGACATGATGACCACGCCCTTTGACAAAAAATACAAAGTTGGTGAGGGCGCAGCAACTTCATGCAGAGACTCTGCTTAGGGCCCCCCTGAGCCCTTGAGCTGTTTTGAAATACACCCTTTTGTATGTGAGGTGATGGCGCCCTACCATGTTTCCTTTCCTTATCCTAACCTCTGCAGCTTTATTTTCCTGGACCTAACTTTGCGTTAAGTATGAAATTTTACGTTAAGTATGTAACATGATGAAGCTCAACCATGATTCTTTTCCTAAACTTAACATAAGCGGTAAAGGCACTAACTTGAACTGTTGTATGAGGATACACTCACCAGCCTGTCTCTAACTGTGTCTGTCTGTCATCACAGGAAACTCTTTTGGCATTGACAGCTGGAGGAAAATCCCAAGAGAGACTATAGGGATTCACCCGAGCTAAAATTAGAAGACAGGCCTGTTTTCTTTTTGTAGTTTTTTTGCGTTCAGCAACAGAAGCTCCCGTGGGATTATCGTTTTCCCATGAGGCACTAGTGTCAAATACTCGTGGGAGCTGTTGCTGAATGCTGAAAAATAAACAAAATATTTGTTAAAGTAATATGTGTTCAAATGTTTGGGTCAAGTACAGTAGTACCTGCTCAGTTAGCTCTACGGCTTCTACAGTTCTGTATCTTCAGCCATGTTTGTATGGAGGCTGCAGTGATTCTGACCTCCACCCAGCTTCCAAGGTGATGGTGGTGGTTTACCTGGAGCTCCTGCATGGAGCCTGGGATGGAGAGGGCGGGACAGTTCTCCTCCATGTGCTTCATTTTTTGCCTTTGGGCCTCCTGCGCCTCCTCCTCTAGCATCGCCTCGCCGATCTGCAGCAGCAAGCTCTGAGAGGACAGAGAGGAGGAGAAGAAGGTTCAGTACCACATCATACCTGTGGAGTCTTGATCACGGGTTTATGTTTTTAGATGAGCAGAAACTGCTTTTCAACCATCAATTAAAAACATGGAAATACTGGCCAATGTTTGTACGTAGTCACAGATCAGAAATACACTGGACTTAAGCCTAAAGTGCTGGTAAAATGTCGGAGGCTGAGACGTTTATGACACCACAACATTCAAAGGTTTCAGACAAGCCCGGTCTCACTCCACGGCAAGCAACAAAGGGCCGCGGGTTGAGCTGAACCCAGGCTGCTGCAAAGGACTCAGCCTATGGTGTGTACGCTCTACTGGGTGAGCTAGACATCATCCCCACTTTTACTTACTTCTATGACACTAGAATACGGTTTTGAATGTTAGTAAATGTGGGATCTAAGTCCCTCCCACAGTCTGGGGCTTTAAGGGATCACAAGTCAAAAAAGGTAAAGGACCACTGACCAACATCCTCATGAAGGCTGTTTGGAAGTAAAATGTATTTGCATATATAGCTTGTGTGTGAAACAAAATGTCTGAGGTCCTCATTCATATCATTTTGCATCACATATCTATTATAATGTATTGTTTTCATATTTCTCCTATAAAACACTTGGTAAACTGCTGTATAGTAGGTACAGTTAGCGATATTTCAGTTCTTACCAACATGTTCAGTTTTTAAAACACGGTCTCTGAAAATTTAAAAGACAGGCCTTCATCAACACCATCTTACTCTACCTTGAGCTGATTCCTCCGGCTCGACGACATCTTTTTCCTTTAGAGAAACAGAGAAAGGAAGAAGGAAAATAATTAAGAGTCATTCTGTAAGTTCTGTAGATTCAGAAAGTCTCCTCAGTTCAGATCGGGACTTACTCTGCCATCCTGACTGCAGCTGATTCCTGACAGATGGGTGGAAATACCAGAGCTTTCTGGTCCCTTTATAGGTTCAGTGTGTGCGTGCGTGTGTGTGTGTGTGTGTGTGTGTGTGTGAGACAAACCACTAGCAGTTGTCTTCAGAAGCTGTCAGTTGAATTCCAGACAGAGGGGTCGGTGGCGGCAGCTGAGCCTGGAACAAATGCTTCAGGAATCTTCTTCCGGAAGCATCTTCAGACAGTACAGGAGCATTATGAGGATTGTAACCAGATTTAGTTCAGTTTTTAGGGTTCGGTGTGACTTACTGGCAAGGTGAATATATTTACTATCTACTCCATTGTTGTTTAAATCCTTACTACAGCACCAAATGTGGATTAATCCGCTGCTGAAAATAGTCCCCAACAAATGCACATCTGCTCCTGTTTGTTTGATAAAAACTACAGTGACCAGCTGTTTTAGGAAATCACTGAGGCTCTTTGAAATATGAAACTACATATTTTGTGAGGTGTTTTTTAAAGATTTATTTCTTCAATAGGAACCAAAAGGCTTCTAAAGTGCTATATCATAGGCAACTGGACTTGCTTGAGTTTCTTGAAGACGTTTCATTTCTCATCTAAAAGACTTCTTCAGTTCATTGAACTGAAAAAACATCTTCAAGAAACTCCAGTTGCCTGTGATACAGCACTTAAGATAACCATGACCTGGATGACTGAGAATCCAGACAGGGTAGAGTTTTCAGACAGTATTGAGAGGCACGCTAACACATCATTTTTGGTCTTTGTATTTGTATAAAAGTCTGAGTAAAACTTTCAGAGAAGACTGTAAGTGCTAATAAAGTAATAATTCAGCCACAAGACCGAATTCATCACTGAATTTTACTATCAGGAGACAAAGTTTGATATTCATAACGAAGCGTCTGATATTTGAAGAGAAAATAAAAGCAGCCGACACACGATTTTCTACAAAGACAATTAAAGCTCTGTTTCCTAAACTGTAGAGGGATTTCTCTGCTGTCCTTGGTTTCCTCTGAGTCAGCTCAGCTGCAGTCTGTGACAGCTGACTGCTCCTTTCATCTGTCTGTTTCATTCCTGCTATTTCACAGACAGTAACAGGAACTCAGCAGAGATTAATTTAAAGCTAATTACACATAATGATATCCTGCTGGATAGTGAAAAGTCAACCACTGCAATATAATATTTCTCAAGATAGAAGTATTTGATGTAACCTGTAATCAAGTTTCAAAAGTAAAAGAAAGTGGTGCTTGATGTAAAGAAAGGTGATAATGTAGTAGATATATGTTATTTATAGAATGTATTTATATATCATTTATTGCAATAGAGAATAATATATAAAGGAGTTTTGATCCTTCTTCTTAAATCAAAAAAGCCAGCGTCACTGTGCGATATGATACCAAAGTCCTGCTGGGATGTATTCTTGTTGAAATGAAGATTAAAAAAACTCCCACAGGCAATTAAAGCAATATTGTTTACCAAATGCAGCCGTCTGCAGGTCCAACTTTTGATTAAATTCTTTTATTTGGTTGTAAATCACAATATGCTGTAACTTCTGCCACCACCAGCAATATAATAGAGATGAATTAGATTTTGTTTATGGTGAGAGATGATGTGCAGTTACTCAGGATCTGCAGAGACATGAACAGCTTTCAGAGAGGTTTGTGGATCATCCCGAGTGAGCAGACCGTGAAAGGTGATGTTTTTGTGATGCGTCTGAAAATATCGAAATACAAAAGGCAAGGCAGCTTTATTTGTAAAGCACAATTCATACTCAAGGGCAACTCAAAGTGCTTTACAGAGCAATAAAATATAACACATAATAACAGATACAGTGTGAATCAAAGAGGGGGGGAAAAAAATAAAATACCTTTGAAATGAAATAACTAACTGTGAGAGGAGGTCAGACGTGTTGCTGGTGGTGAACCAGAAAAGACCTCCCAGCAGCTGTCAGATCTAATTTGGGAGGATTTATTGCTCTTACTGGTTCCCATTATACTCAGCTGCTCAGACACACTGGGAAGGTAGGGGAGATATGCACACACACACACACACACACACACACACACACACACATGTATCATCTTCAAGTATTGTTTTATGTTAAGGCATCTAGTTTTCTCAGCTTTTACAACAAACCACATTTGCATCCCTTCACTGGAACACATTATTAAAGAATACTAACTTCTCTGATGTGTTACTCAATGAAATGGCAATGCTGTTAATTAATAAATGTGTATATTTGCTTGAAATGCATATTTAATCACTTGATGTGTATCTTGTAGGGTGGGAATATTGTAGGGTCTCACAAACTCACTGATGTTTGGCAGGTTGCAGATTCACCACAAGGTGAAGCAGTTCAGTCATTATCAGATCAGCTCTCCACCTGCCAACCGGTGCCACCCACAGGAAAGTTAAGCTGTAATTTTAACACCTGTGTAAGCTGCACCCTGTATGTACAAACTCTGATATACAATAAGCACAATATGGGATGCAGTGATGGCAAGTAACTGAGTATCCAACATTTACTCAAACAGGCTACTGTCGGCTACTTATAGGTTCTGTGTATGAGATTTTGAACATTAATATGGCAGCAAACAACTATTTGTTGTGAAGATACAGTGAAATAATGGTGCCCTGAGCAGAGAATGATGTAACACTTCCTGTGTGTCGTAATCAGACCTTGTCTCTTCCAACTGAGAGATGCAAGTGGAGCTAAAGAGGAACCTTGTCCCTCTGCAAGACATGGCAGTAGCCTCCCTCTGGTCAAACATGGTTCTACTATCCAGGACTACAAAAACTATCTTAGGAGTTGAATTTACTGTGCCCTGGGCCACCTCTTACCAACTGAAGAAAGCCAAGTACCAGAATCTGGTTGATGAGGCTCTCATCAAAGGATGACACTATTTTCCCCATCGAAGCTGGCTGCCAGGGGTTCCCAACATCGGTGCACTATTTCTTCCAGAACAGTGGTTCCCAACTGACTTGTGGTCCAATAGTGGGTCACTGATCCATTCTGAATGGACTGACAAACATGTCAAGTTTGTAAAAAACAAATTTCATTTTTAAGGATAATGAATTTCTGGCACAGAGCTTTATTTTGAAGTGCCATTTCCTGCTGTAGAGTGACTGACTTACAGACAGCTATTTGACAGACACAGCAAACTAGCTTGATGACATGGCCAAACGCAAGTATGACGCTAAATAACCTAAACTGTGTGGACCTCTAACTAATGCCTAAGTAGAAATCTGGACCCGTGGCTGGAACAGTTGAAAACCACTGCTCCAGAAGGTCGGCCTGGTGCCCAAACATCTGAAGAAAGCCACCAGGGAGCCAGCCTTGGCAGCTGAGACAAGCTCAAGATGGTTGTGGTTGATGAGAGCCCACAGTTGGGATGCTTCTGCAGGTGAAAGCTAGTCAGTCTTCGCTGCCCCACTCAGGCGAGGTGTACAGTCTGAAGGGTGAAACACTTGTGACCACGAGGTACTTGCTGATGATGCAAAAGGGTTGGCTGCTCCAACCACTGAGGAATAGCACCATGAGAAGAAACTTGCAACACCATATCTTGTGTAGCTCCTGCAGTTCCTGCTTGTAGCAAAGCATCTTTGATGTTTACTTCACCGTATAGAGCAGAGAATGACGTAACGCTTCCTCTGTGTGTCATAAACAGAGCTTCTCTCTTCTTTGTTTTGGTAGCAGGCCAGTTGCGCATACATACATGTGAGTCCCTCCCTTCTATCAGTTGGCTAATGGCAGGGGCTCTGCACTGCACTCATACAGCGGTTACTGATGATAATGGTATGCCAACCCAGGTGGGATGGCAGCCTCACAGAAGCACAACAACCTGGTTCCCCTCCAGGCTGACACTGCCTGCACTGTTGCCGCTATTAGCAATGTTAGCACTGTAAGCACCATGAGCATTTTCAGCATTCTTTTAGACATATTACATTTGTGTTTACCAACAAACTCACGTCAGAAGATGGCCCTTGATATTGTCGACATTTTGGCTCAGGCACCCTCATGTTTTTCATTCACAGGGACAGCCAATTTAGAGTCACCAAGTAACCTGCATGTCTTTGGATTGTGGGAGGAAGCTGGAGTACCTGGAGAAAACCCACGCTGACACAAGGAGACCTGCAAACTCTATACGGGAGGCCCCGCCCACCCTGAAGTATGGACTAGGGACCCTCCTGCTGTGAGGCAAGAATGCTAACCACTGCACCACTGTGCTGCCACATACACACATACACTGTAAGAGGAGGCTGCTGCATAACTTACATCACCTAGTACTGACAGAGAGATTGCTTCCACAACTTTCTTTCAAAAAGATAAAGAAAAACAGTGCATTAATATGTGGTTTGAAGGTAAATTTGTCATCAACACAGATGCTTGAATAGTTATAATGTGGAACTTCCAATGATCATACCATTAAAAATGCAGATTTGAAGAGTACTGTGGTTAATGTTGTTGGCTCTGGAGAACAGCATCCATTTTGTTTTGTCGGCATTTAATATAAAACAACAGTTTACATGTGATGTCAGAGGTGAGAGTTGTGTGCCCAGACTCTGAACATCGTATATAGGCTAGCACCTTTAAGCAATTTTGAGGTAAGCTACTTACACTTTACTCAGGTATTTCCATGTTCTCCTACTTTAGCTATACTTTTTCTCTACTATTTCAGATGGAAATATTGAACTTGTAATTCCACTACATTTATTAGATAACTATATAACTATATATATATATATATTATCAGCAAATAAATCATGATGTAATTGTAATGTAATCATAATGTAATAATTACTAGGCTATAATCCAGTATAACATCTATGATCCATGTGTCATTCTGCATAATGAGTACTTTTACTTTTGATAGGAAGTAAATTTTTGATGCAAATACTCTTGAAGTATTATTTAAGTACATTTTGAATGCAGGACTTTTGTTGTTAACCGAGTATTTCTAGATAAATGGTGTCAAATTTGTAAATATATATCTATTTAAATGTCTTATTTTACAACCCAGCGGTATAAAAAAAATTAAAAAACAGTGGGTTAAGAAGCAGATTTGTTTAATATTAAAATGTTAAAAAGAAATACCGTTAATATTTTATTAAATGACCGGAAGTGGTGTGTTTACTCTGGTCAAACGCTTTTATTATGAACTAACTGACCGGAAGTGATGCGCCTCATCAAGATTACTTGACAGTGGTATGAAGATGGCGGCGTACAGTTACTCTCAGCTGCTGCCGCTGCTGTTATGGTCCGTGTGTTTCTGCGGTTTCGGCTCCGTCCTCGGCTTGAAGGCTGCCAGCGGCCCGGCGGAGCCGCCCAACCCGCCCGTCCTGAGAGCCGCGGATCCGCCGGCCAAGGATGCACCTGCCGCTGCCGCCGCTGGGGCCTCTCAGCCTCGAAGGGCGACCGGCTGGAAGCTGTCGGAGGAGGAGGCCTGCCGGGAGGACCTGTCCCGCCTCTGCCCCAAACACACCTGGACCAACAACCTGGCCGTGCTGGAGTGCCTGCAGGACCGCAGAGAGGTAAGCGACCGCCGGCTGAGCTGGCAGGGTGCACAGCGGTCCCCGTGAAGTGATGTGCATCCGCTGGGTGTGTCGCCCCGGTGCTTTTGATCTACACCGGCTGTCAGCGTGACACTGATGCAGAGGTGAAGAGCTGATGGAGGGGTGAACACCTGCGTCAGTGTCCGAGCAGCCACGCACACCTTAACACACAATTTAAGGCGCCAGAAATCATGCTTTCTTCCCTATTTCACACCTCCAAAAACCACAAATATTTTTTACCACAAAAACACAAGAAAAATGTTAAATTATGCGAAATTAAACTGTGCACAGTGTCACATGTGTACGCTGGTTTGTGTATTTGCATTTATTGTAGCCACTGTATTTTACTCCACCATCTATCTGACAGCTGCAACTTTACAAATTCTGTTAAATCAAAAGTCAAAACAACATAATTCAACATATCAAATACAAGTGCAACAGCTCTGTTTATGTTGTCAACATAAACAGACTAATTGTGTCCCTTTGTTTTTCCTGTTTGAAAGTTTGTTGACCAAAGCTGTTGCCCTAGCAACAGAATAGTAAAGACAAAGTCTGTTTTCATACACTGTATATAATCAGTGAATACAGTATAGCAGCCTGCTGCAGTCCTGGTTTACTGCTGTGTCTCTGTTATGTTAAAGGAAGACTTCAGTTTCTAAGGTTGATGTTAGGGACCATTCATTACTTATGAGGGGAGGGGTGGTGCTCAAAGGGGGAGGCATGCCAAATAATTTTTAAGCACCGAGGAGAGACTTGTGTTTTTATTTTGGCTTAAGGGAGGGACATACAGATTGGAAATGTTGTATTTTTTATTTATTTTACTGCTGATTTTTTAAAGAAAACATGATATGGAACGCATGTTTTCTTTAAAACTCACCTAAATTGCATCATTTATCACAGCCAGAGACTGTAAGAACATCTGTTACCATTGAAATAGCTTGAAATAGTGATATTTAATTAAAATCACTTTATTCTACGTTTCATTTAAAATTTGACAAAAAAATAGATAATTTTCACTAACTAACAAGCATGCTTTAACTCCAGGATTTTGTCTTCAACTTTTAACATTAAAACATCAAAGGATATGTTTATTAAAATCTAATAACTAATTTATGATGGAGCAAGGGTCATGTATTTTCCGCTAGTCACTCAGGAAGGCTCATGAAAATATATTTGTAGCTTTGGGGAGGGTCAGAATAAAACAAAGTCACAGCTCATTCAGTTAACTGTTAAATTTGATTTTCTGAGACATGAAGATGTTAAACTCAATGTTTTTCATGGGCCACATACAGCTCAATTTCCAGCAGACAGAAATCTGATACAGATTCTTTTGGACTGAAGCTGCTGGTTGACAATATTTAGCACAATGTTTAACCTCTTTAAATATGACCTCAACACATAATCATTGTTTTTCAGAGAGCTGTATTCTGGTCAGAGTGGAAAAGCCTGTGAAGCAGCGTTTTAGAGGAAGTAGATACTCACTGTTTAATTTGCTTCTGAAACCCTGCACCTCTAAGCCTTCACAGGTGTATTAATATGAAATGGGTGTTGGTGGCTTAGTGGATAGAGCAGGTGCCCCACGTAGAAAGGCCCTGTCCTTGCTGCAGCGGCCAGGGTTTGATTCCAACCTGTGGCCCTTTGCTGTGTGTTGACTCCCTTTTCTCTCTCCACCTTTCCCACTAAACTGTCGTATCCATTAAAGGCAAAATGCCCAAAAAACAATTTTAAAATATATATATATGAGATGGGCAAAATCATGACTGGATGATCCGGACTGGACCCTTTGGCAGGTCAGGTCTGGTCTGCAGGTCGCATGTTTGTCACCCTGGTTAAAATGATGTGTCAGAGTCCTCTCAACACTGATTTGATTTGATTTGATTTGATTTGATTCATTCACACATACACACAGCACTGCCAAAAAAATCAGGTGGAAGAACAATTATTTAGTCGATGAAGTTGACAGTTAATCAACAGTTTTGATAATCTCTGAATGTTTGGGGTTTCTGGACAGTTGGTCAAACAGAGCAAGCTGTTTGAAGGCTTTGGGAACTTGTGATTGTCCCTATTTTCCTGAGATTTTATAAACTAAAACGATTATTTGACTATTTAGAAAAGAAACTACAAAATCCACAATGAAAAGTTGCAGGTTTAGCATATTTTTTAGGTATTTTTTTTATTGATTTATGCAGCTAAATGCCACTGGCAATGCCGTCTTAATATCAAACTATTCATGCTAAGTGAAGGGTTTGATGTGGTTTGAGGTTTTCCCACCTCTGCACACTGCAGATGCTAACTGTGACCTCAGTAAGATAATTATCAACCTGAGTGAGGTGTGAAGTGAGTTCATGTGTGTGTGTGTGTGAGAGAGAGTGAGAAAGAGAGCAGTCATTCGGCTGTCAGGTGACTAACGGGCTGAAGTTAAACCACAAGGACTCTGCCTGCTTCTCTTGTGTGTATAAAAAAAAAAATATTTTCACTCTCATCACAATCTGTTTCCAGATTTGCCGCCCACATGCGCAGATTAATTTTGGGCTGCTATTTTGGAAGTGAATGTGAGGAGAGTTTGTTGTTTAATTTTTTGGCTGTATTTGATTTGGAGTCCACTTGGTTAGTTGAAGAGTGCAGGCAGTGAAGGCCTCACAGTGCAGACGGATAGGAGGTTTATCACGTGATCAACACTGCTGATCCGTACTCTTTATATAGCTTTACAATCGATAATCTGTAATGTTTAGGACGGATCCCTCCTCTGTTGCTCTTCTTGAAGGTTTCCTCCATTTTTTCACAGATAACATGTCGTTTTTTTTGGCTGGAGAGGGAGTGTTTTTCATATTCAGGGTCTTAAAATAAAGCCATTTGAAGCAGATTTGTGATGTTAGACTTGACTTGATTTGACTCTATAATCAATTACTCAAGTCATTTTTTAAAGCAAAGCAGGTTTCAGTGTCTCAGATGATGATTGTACATAAATATCTTCTGTTCATCGACTAAAACAAGCAGCTTGATGAGCTTTAGGGACTTGCTGTGGCCATTTTGTTTTTACTATTTTCTGTCATTTTAAAGACCAAGAAATGAATAGATTCATGAAGAAAATATTCATCAGATTAATTGATGATGAAAACAATCGTTAGCTGCAGCCCTAAATTTAACAAATAATCATACAGTGACGTTCTGAGTTGTTTCCTCTTCCTTCTCCCGTCAGAGTTTGGGACTCTGATTTATAGAAGAAGACATCAGATGTGATGATGACTGAAGTCTGGTGACCCAGTTTAATCCGTCCGGTTTTCTCACATGGACACACACATGCACACACACTTCATTAACAGAGTTGGATTACTTGTCAATCTGCACCAAGAAGGAAATGAAATACAGCTATGCAGAAAAATTACATCTATTTAGTTTGACATTTTTTAATTTTGTGGAGCTAGCAAGATGTTCCCTCTACGCTACCAAACGTTAGGGAGGTAAATAGCCATGATGATTTGAATCTTCTGAAACTGAACCACCTCTGAATACTTAATGTTTAAATTTAAATGCCACTGAATTTATACATTTGAAATATTGTAGTTCTAGTAGATCATTTAAAGCGACGCAATTTTAAAAACGTCCATTTAATTCAGTTTTATTTATAAAGCCCAATACAGCTCACAATTTGCCTCAGAGGGCTTCACAGCATACGTCATCCCGCTGTCCTTTGGACCCTCACAGCAGATAAGAAAAAATTCCCCAAAAAACCCTTTAACAGGGAAAAAACATGGTAGAAACCTCAGGAAGTGCAACTGAGGAGGGATCCCTCTTCCAGGACGGACAGAAATGCAATGGATGTTTGAAAAATTTAGACTGAAATGGATAAATATTGTAAAATATTTTTTAAAACTGTATACAAGTTGCTCAAATGCAGTTTTGTCAAATTTCCCATCTGGAGATGAAAGTCAAGTGGTTGAATTCAGACATCAAAATTCTATGTTTTATGATTTCTTGTTTATGATTGAATGACATTAATGTCAGTCGTGTGATCCAAACAGTTAGGCCCAGCCTGCATGGAGCTTACAAGACACCATAAAATCAAACATGCCAGGACCAGAGTCCAGTGTACATATGTTCAGACAACATAGAGGAAAAAAGAACATGGAAAATGGAGCAAAGCGACAGAAGCATCCCACATAATCAGATCATCATTGTGCAAGACAGAGTTCAAGAATCACTCACAGAGACATTTCCTGTGTAGCACTCAAAAATCAAAATAAGTGCTAATTAAACAATCGATGTTTTCCAGGCTTTTGTGACCAAATTGGCAAACTTAAACACATCAGAATTAAACAACCATTCTAGCTCTTGGTCATCTGAACCCAGAATATGTCAGGGTTTAAACGATCCATTTCAAAGAACATTAACTCTCCTAAGTCATCATAGTTTACACAGTGTAAAAGAAAATCGAAAAAGTATAAATGGGGACAAAGTTATAGAAACACCTGTCAGAATAACACAGTGCAAAAAAGATGCCGTCAGATTTTTCTAACTTACAAATGTCAGGATCAGCTTCAACAATATAAAAACTATCACTTCCAAAATATTTTCATATACATGCGTAGAAATGTTATTTTTGGGGGCATTAGTGTAACTGACGTAAACATAAACATATTAAACAGATGTACATGTCTGCAAAACCATCCTGTCCCTGAGAGTTTTACCTGGTGTTGACGTCATCCCCCCCTTCTCCAACATGCTGACGTCAACCCCACACACACACACACACACACACACACACAGACTCCTCCAGCGGCCCTGAGCGATGCCCTCTTTACTGAGATAATTACATCGCTTCGACTCTATAACAGCTGTGGCCTCCTGAAGAGGTAAATGACTCTTATAAATCTGCCTCTTCTCCACAGAAAGACACCCCCAACACACACACACACACACACACACACACAAAACACAGCGAGTCAGCGTGCGTGTATGTGTATGTGTGTGTGTTACAGTTCAGCGCTTCAGTATTTATTTGTGGTGGTTTAAGCCCTAAAAATCTGACACTTGAGAGACGTCTGAGAAACGGCACCACAGTTATAAACTAACTGCTGGACAGGAAGTCACTTTGCCGCAGCACACACAGGCCTGTGGACACTGAGGACACTTCCAACTGTGGTCATTAAATCAATCTGTCACTGACAGTCTGTGGAGTGACAGGGTGGAAAGATGTAGATTACAGAGCAGCTTCAGTCTGCAGGATGCTCTCTGTTTTTACTCTGTTAACTGGGATTCTTTGACTAAATACTCTTGTTTTAATCACAATATCACTGTCTATGTTAGTGTTGTCACGATACTGGAATGTCTAATTTCCATACAATACTTTGAAAAATATTGACACCTGATACCATATTCAATATCACAGGGAAGCTGTGACATTGGGTGATAGGCAGGGTTCACCCTGGACAGGTCACCAGACTATCGCAGGGCTGACACATAGAGACAGACAACCATTCACACTCACGTTCACACCTACGGACAATTTAGAGTCACCAATTAACCTGCATGTCTTTGGACTGTGGGAGGAAGCTGGAGTACCCAGAGAAAACCCATGCTGACACAGGGAGAACACGTAGATCCCCAGACAGAGGTGCTTCCCCTACTTGGGGTTCACATCTGCCACCCCGGGTTCAAACCAGGAACCCTCTTACTGTAAGGAGACAATGCTAACATGGCATGGCTGGTGTTGGATATACAGCATATGTACTTTAAATTTGGGTGTAAAAACTGCAATGCAACATTCCTTCCTTCATTCATTCATTCATTCGAGTATCATGCCTTTTCTTGGCCCATCCCACATGAGATTACAAAACACTATTATTTTATAACCTTCAGTCTTGCTTTTACAAAAACAGAAAGAAAAGAAACAAACACAAAAGAAACACAAACTAATTAAAAACAAGACAAAACTCAAAATCCCAGATGAGCTCCTCACAGGAGAAACTACCAGACTTTTACAGATTATCTCTGTAAAGAGTCGTCTCTCTCCTCTCCCCGGCTTTCTCCAGATAACTGGCTAATTTGTATGTTTCAGCTGTGAACAGATATCGCAGTCTTTGTCTTTGTCTAACCCCCTGGCAGTATAATAGAGCACAGGACACACACAAGCTTCAAACACGTAAGAGGTTGTTTTGAAAATTTTTCTTTACCAATGATTCCTCCTAGAGTTGTAGCTGCTGATTCTAAAGAGCCTTGACACCAATTACAATCACATTACTTCATATTACAAATCATTGTCTTTGGACTGACACACCAAGAAACGCCTGATCAGTTAGAAAGTTTATTGAAAAGAAATATTTTGGTAAATTTACTTTAGATAGATTGTTTATTTGTCCCCAGTTGGGAAATTTGACTCGCATCCCACAGTCATCAGGAGCACCAACACAATACAATACAATACAATACAAACAAAAAGCAACACTTACCGTCATGCATCGGGTCCTATTAAAATACTGATTTAATGAATAAACAGAAATTACATTTACACGCAGAGCTGAGGTGCTTGTTCAGGAGCGCAATACTAGTGGGGACAAATGACCTCTGCGCTCGGGCTTGTAGCCTAGGTACAGTAAATCGTCGCCCCGATCTCATAAGGTCATATTCATTGAATAGCGGATGCCTTACGTCTCCAGCGATAGCCTTCCCTTTTTTCAGGACCCGGGTCTCGTACAGTGACGGCATGTTGTTAATTTGCACCCCAGCTATTTTGCTGGAGACGTTAATGACTTTAAGGAGTTTGGTTTTGTTACTCAAGGATAGTGCTTTACTAACCGTTAATCTGCTAAAAAAAAAAAAAAACTGAAATAGTGATGGGATTTCTCTTTCACTTGTGAGAGCCGGTTCTTTGGTTCTCGTTCACTTTAAAGAGCCGGTTCAAAGATGCGGTTCGGGGGTTAGTGAGTTCAACAACAAATCGCATTGCTGATTTATCGCATCACACAATCTGGATATTATAACGTAGACCCAGAATAGACTCCGCAGATATAAAGTTTGGTGTAATCATAGCAACGCCCTTTATACAAGCCTGTCAATACAAGCAAGTGCTAGCGGATAGTGGGTTACCTTCCTACCATTCGACGTGAATTCGATGTGAATTAGGAATTGGCTCGTTCACTCTAAAGAGCCGGTTCAAAGACTTGGCTCGTTCGCGAGCGTCACGTCACTAAACTGAAATGACTATTTGGTGAATGCACTTAATAACTTGTTTAGGAATCGTAACACAAAGTTCAAGACTTACTTGACCAGTGACTTGCAAAACAATGACTTTGTCCCACTCATTTAAAATGTGCCCTTTGCAGCTGAGGGTTATATTTCATAGAGTATAGTTATACATATAGTTTCATCATTTCTTCTGATGTTAACACCTCCATAATGAAATACCATGTATATCTATGATAATTTTGTCGGAGACTTTTTTTTTTTCATAATAAGAGATAATGAAATTAACAGTAAAACAAGTTTTGCAAAAAAATAAATAAATAAATAAATCGAGAAATATTTACACAGAATAGAAGAAAATTAAAATAAATATATTAAAAAATACCATATAAAATATGTACATTGTATCTGAATTAAAATAAAAGAGCTGTGCAGTTTTTAGAAGTGGTAGTTTCGGAGGACTGTGCAAAGGAATATGCAAAGGTTCACAGTACAAAACATAAATAGAATATACAGAAATATAGTCCCTAATATGTGGGCTGAGGTCATGCATGTAAGCAAATAGTTGCCTTAATACACATCTAACAGACACGAAGCAACATCATGTAAATTTGTATCATAATAATTTAGATAAAATCTGTAAAATAAAATTTTATTGAAGGTGTTTGATTGTAATAATTTAGGAAAAATCAGTAAAATTACAGTGTTTCCTGCAAAACCTTTAATGAAAATTTCTTTAAATTTATTATTCATTCATTCATCTTCTAACTGCTTCATCCTCTTGAGGGTCGCGGGGGGGCTGGAGCCTATCCCAGCTACATCGGGCGAGAGGCAGGGTACACCCTGGACAGGTCGCCAGACTATCACAGGGCTGACACATAGAGACAGACAACCATTCACGCTTACATTCACACCTACGGACAACTTAGAGTTACCAATTAACCTAGTCCCCAATCTGCATGTCTTTGGACTGTGGGAGGAAGCCGGAGTGCCCGGAGAGAACCCACGCTGACACGGGGAGAATATGCAAACTCCGCACAGAAGGGCTCCCACGCCCGGGATCGAACCGGCAACCCTCTTGCTGTGAGGCGAGAGTGCTAACCACCACACCACCGTGCCGCCCTAAATTTATTATTTTTTAACTTTATTTAAACTATTTTTTGGGGGGCTATTTTACTTTAATTTAACAGTCCTTGTTTGGCAGCAGTTGCTGGCAGTCCTTTGACCGTTTGTTCGATGATTTGTGTCTGTGGAGATTATAAATCAAATATTCCCTCTCTTTAAGCTCTATTTTTGTTCTTCACAAACGTCTGTAGGAAATATCTGTCTCTAAAGGCTCGACCATGTTCACCAGCCATCACTTTGTCTGCTGTTTGGTGATGAGCAGGTCTTGTACAGTGGGTTGATCAGAGCACTGAGACTGAAATCAAATGATACATGTGCCATAAAAACCAAACCAAAGAGCTCCAAGAGGCTAGCGATTGATAACAGTAGATCTTCCTCTGAGGCTTCATCACCGCAAGAAACTCCTTTCACATTACGGTCATCTAATAAAGTGACTTTTATGAACAGATGAAAGGAAGCTGGTACAGTCTGGTGCTGCACATGACAGAGAAATTTATTTAAGCAGCTACAGTAAATCTACAATAAAGCTTTTGTTGGCTTAAATGTACAGAGGTTGGCTTCACACTGCCGACTTGTCAGTGTATCACATTAGGTTCCCTGTGATATAAAGAGAGTTTTGTCACATTACTCCCACTTCTTACCCAGACGCAGTTAGCCTCTGTTACCACTTCAGCGTGATCAGTCCAGTTGATTAATTTGGTCTCATTTCAGCAGCCTTTGATGTGAATGGAGCAGCTCCTTCATTAATTAATAACTCATAGTTTTACTAATTGGTAATTCTAATCTGGGAGGCCACGGAGGGTCTGTTTCCTCATTACATTTGTTCCTCTGTCTCTGAAACATTTAGTGGAAATGCCGGTTTGAAGTCAGAAGAAGGAGTTTTTGTCTGTGTTCCTGTGGGCTGAGCGGAGTTAACACCAAGTGCTTTCATGTCTGTTTTACTGCAGAGTGACGTGACGCTGTATGGAAAGCTTCTCCTGCTGTGTTTTCTGTTAGTCAAGGATGTTGTGGGAGAGTCTGTGAAGAGCTGCTGCTGCTGCTTTGTTCATTTTGAATATGGCTTAAAGGGACAGTTCACCCCAGAATCACAAATACATATTCCTCCTCTGACCTGTAGCGCTGTATATCAATCTAGATGGTTTGCTTTGAGTTATCGATTGTTGGAGATGTCAGCCATAGAGATGTCTGCCTTCTATTGTATATAAAAGAACTAGATGGCACTCAGCTTGTGGTGCTCAAAGTGCCAAAAAATAAATAAAATAATAATAATTCAAAAACAGCATGTCTCTTTTCAGAAATTATGACTCGGTTACTCAAGATAATCCACAGACCTTGCTGTCGTGGTGTTGTCATGTAGGAACTATTTTCCATTTACCAAACTTCACTTGCCAACTTTTTCGCCACAAAGAAGGAAGCGTGCATCTACTCCTAGCTTACTTAGTATCACTAAGCTAGCTAACGTTACAGGTCAGCTGAGGAGGACGCCTTTCATCCATGATCTGTGCTTTACTACGTACTGAAAATTTTTGTTAAGATACAGTAAGTTAAATGTTGAGTGCTGCATGCTGCTCTGAAAAACTGGAGCACATCTGAAGCATTTCTGTTTCCTCAGAGTCCAAACAAACGTTCAGTGTTCATAAATGTTTAAAATCACTCAAAGAAAACTTTGTTCTTTCTCTCTGTTTTTCTGCAGGAATCTGAGATTGCTCCAGACTGTAACCATGTAAGTATTCCCTCTACAACACACATTTGGTACAGCTCAAAAAAAAAACCATTTAATACATTTCTTTTCATTTATCTTGAAGAGACAGTAGTGTAAGTCTTAAAGAGATAAAATCCTGTTGCTCAGAACTGAGGTCTCATTTTGCCCACTGGCAACTTTGGTAACTATTTTCATTATAGAAAATCAACACACTCTCACTCTGACCGCGTCACATATTGACTTTTTGGTCATGGACTTTGCATGTCTACGTATGATGTGCAAGGTACCCTGGGTGCGTTGGTTGTTGATGTTCTGGGACGCCGTGTCAAGTTCTGCCTGTTTCATGCATTGTCTTCTTTCAAAATACACTTCAAAATAAACGCACTACATCAGTACAACAATGGGAATGTATGTTTTTTTCCTTTACAATCTTACGGAACGCAAACACTGCTCTCCTGGGTGAAAATTGGTGTTTGTCGATAATTATAATCCAGTTATATTATTGTGTAATAGGCCAGTCTGCCAGTCTGATGCTTATACTTTTGTACTTTTACTTGAGTTAAATTTTGAATGCAGGACCTTTTTTTTTTCACAACAATATTATTATTGATTTTAACACCAATAAACAAAGACATACACATACACACATCTAGTATTTGTATATATACATCCACAAACATACGAAAGAAAAGGACACTGGAACAAAATCTCAGGACTGCTGAGTATTGAAACACACGAAATCCACTCCCACCCCCACCCCAAAAGTATAAATTTAAAGATTAAATAAATAGATAAAATAAAGTAACACAAAAAATATATGTATATATATATATATATATATATAAAAATTATAATAATAATATCAATGATTAAATGAGAGAGGAAAATAAAGAAATAAATATAAGAGGGAAAAGAAAATCATTAATTTCAGGTTGAGGATTGTGTTAGTACAATACACTTCAATTTAAGTACACATTATATTAATGTACACATTTTGACAGATTTGGACATTGCAAAGGGTCACTTAGAGCAATAACGTAGTGTTTATACTCTGTAGTGTTGCTGATTTTACTTAAATAAAAGATTTGAGTACTTTTTCTAACACTGAATAATCTAAGGTCACCTCCTCTCTGTTTGACATTAATAATGTCCCTTCACCTGTTGCTGTCTAAACACCTCAGGTAACATACAACCATAACTGACGACCTTCACAGACTTTGACTTTACATTTCCCCTCTCACACTCAGTCTGAGGTCTCTCTTCTTTTAGTTTAAAAGGTTCCCGAAGCTTGTCTCAGTGTCGTCCGCGTGATAAACCTTCAGTGTTCAGAGTTCACCGCAGTTAACGGGAGGCAGGTTTATAAAGCACCACAAGGTTAATGGACCACCATTGGACTGTCTTTATTACAGCACTGGCTGCAATTAGCATGTCACACACACACACACACACACACACACACACACACACACACTTGCTTTGTTTTGGTGTTATTTTCTGGGCGGTCTGACTGTCAGTAGCTGTTATTTGTCAGCTGCTGCAGCTGGAGCCTCGCTGGCAGGACAACAATAAACACGTCAACACAAAATGGCAAAAAGAGAGAAAAGAATCTGAGGACAAAGAGAAGCATTTGGAACATTAAATAATTTAAGAATCCCAAAAAAGGGTTGCTGTTAGTTTTAGTGATGCTTTGAGCTGATCTGCACAGCCAGTATTGGGCTGAAAGAGACTCCAGCCACGTAGCATTGTATTTATTTGTTCTTAACGTTATGGGAGTTGTGAGGGACAGATTTTAAGAAGAATTGTCATGATCGAAGCAGCGGAGGGCGAGATATGCTGACATGTAGTCCCTAGTGTGGGTCAATCTGCATAAAGAAAGCAATCTATAATCTCCATAATGCAGCTCAACAGCACTTTTTCATCACTCTGTCTTTACGACTCTTTACCCTCAGTTTATTCTGCAAATTCCCTCAATGCTGATTCAACAGTTCACCTTGCAGGGACCAGCTTTTTGTCCCCAGATGGGTCCTTAGTTTTGTGTAGCTGAGAATAAAGTGGATGTCTCTATTGTATGAAACTGTAATGATTTTTTTTTGTTCCTCTCTGTCCTTCAGCTCCTGTGGAACTACAAACTCAATCTGACCACAGATCCAAAGTTTGAGTCGGTGGCGATGGAGGTCTGCAAGAGCACCATCGCTGAGGTCACTTTGCACCACATTTCCTGTCAAGTTAGACTTACTTATTACAGTATGAACTTTTTAAAGGAAGAGTGTGTAAGATTTAGGGGGATTTAGTGGCATCTAGTGGTGAGAATTGCAGATTGCAACTCGCTGAAATTTCTCTCAGTTAGATTTCCTTCAGTGTTCATGGTTCAGGAGGTTTTTACTGAGAGCCAAATTATCTGCAGAGGTCTCTCCTTCTCCAAAACAAACAGACCAGTTGATTACAATCGATAAAAACACCAAAAGAAGCAGCTTCACATTACAAATCAGTGTTTCTCTGAAGCTGTTTGGCAAGCTGCAAAAGGGCCGCTAGCTTAGCACTGTATTTCTGATCCAGACTTTTAGGTCTTTACCTTGAGTCAAATTATCCGCAGAGGTCTCCCCTCGTCTAAATGCCTTATTCTAAGATAAAGAAAACTCAGCAATTCTTATTTTCATGTGACTATACACTTAAGAAAACACACTTATTATGTTATATTCCATTTCTGCCATCAATATACCTCCCTAAATCCTACAGACTGGACCTTTAATAACTGTTTTTTAACAGTATTGTTAATATCAAGCAAACATACTCAAACATATGTACATCTCTTTAAACTTTATTTATCCTTAGAATCTCAAAATCATCATTAGAAAGTTGAACTCTTTAAGTTAAATGCAGCCTGTCCCTCTGACCCGTCACATGTTTGATACCTTCAGATAAAGGAGTGTAACGAGGAGGAAAGAGGGAGGGGCTACCTGGTGTCCTGCCTGGTGGATCACCGTGGCAACATCAGCGAGTACCAGTGCAACCAGTACATCACCAAGATGACCAGCATCATCTTCAGCGACTACAGACTGATCTGCGGCTTCATGGACAAATGTAAAGAAGACATCAACAGCCTGCGCTGTGGCAGCATCAACGTGGGACACAAGGTGAGTGTGTATATGTTTAAAGTGACCAATGTTGTTTACAGTATGTACCAGTGGTAACATAAAAAATCTTGGTTGTCTGTTTTAAAGATGCCTAATTACTTAACGGTTATCTTAGATTTTTGTGTTGGCAGCAACAAAACATGACTCAGAGTTTTGAGTTTTCTTTTCCATTTAACTTACTTATATTCATTTTTTTGCTGTTTCTTGTCAGGATGTCCACTCCCAGGGCGAAGTGATCGCCTGTCTGGAAAAGGCGTTGGTGAGGGAGGCGGAGCAGCAGGATCATGTCCGTCCAATCAAGGAGGAGTGTCAGAGGGCGATCCTGCGGGTGGCGGAGCTATCTTCAGATGACTTTCACCTCGACCGACATCTTTACTTCTCCTGCCGAGACGACCGGGAGAGGTTCTGTCAGAACGTAAGGAGACTCTGTTGGTTCCTGCAGGACATGTACATGATATGGGTTCAAAATCAGTTTCAACTTTATTATAATTTACTCTTCACAGTAACTTCTGGCTGTTAAGAAAGGTAAATTAGAATGTGCTCGTAGTGTGCAATCATCTGAATTAGTTATTTTAATAATAGAAAATTGAATCTGCATGAAAATACACACAGTGACAGATTTTCCTTTTGAATTTCCTTCAAGTAACTGCAGTAGTAAATGTTAAAAAATGCCCTTCGTAGTGTTAAGAAATCCTTTCAAACATTCCTGGATCCTTGATCAATCATCAAACTTTCCACCGATTTCCATGAAAAATGTATGTTCTGATAACGAACAAACAAACACATAAAAAATTAAAGGCGTAGCTGGACGTAAGTTAATTATCTGTACCCTTCATCATCTCTGTCGTTCCTCCTCTCCACAGACTCAGGCAGGAGAGGGAAAAGTCTACAAGTGTCTCTTCAATCACAAGTTCGAGGAGGCCATGTCAGAAAAGGTACGAGCAGTCCGGTTGTGTTTTGGGATCATACTGGATTTGTTTCGCTCACTAATACTCCTCTTCCTCCTCTCCCTTCACAGTGCCGTGATGCTCTGACCACCCGTCAGAAGCTGATCTCTCAGGACTACAGAGTCAGTTACTCTCTGGCCAAAGCCTGTAAGATGGACCTGAGGAAGCAGCGCTGCAGCCTGGACACCAACCTGCCGCGGGCCCGAGAGGCCCGGCTGTCGTACCTGCTGCTGTGTCTGGAGGCTGCTGTGCACCGCGGTGAGATGGAGGAGACCTGGTTTTAGCAGAAAGCTCTGAAAAACCTATTTTATACTACTTTCCTGCAGATAAAGTTAGCCGCTAAAGAGTCAGATATTTTCATCTGGAGTTGGTGGAGACCAAAACAGAGCTACAGGGAGAGTAAATATTGGAGTTAACGTTCATCTGGTGGACACCGATATGGCTCCACATAATGCTAATGTTGCTCCATGGCTCCTGGATGTTTTGAAAGGCTCATATCAACTTTATAATGTGATAATAGGTCAGTGTTGTGTTAACATGGTACTCCACAGCCCCCCAGTGGCCAAAAAAGTAACTGAATGCAGCTTTAAATAAACAGAAAATGCTGATAAAATGTAAATACAAAAGTTGTGCTGTTATACACCCCCTGTGTCATTAGGCCTTAACTGTGTCAGTAATTATTTTATCTTGTGCTCTGCAGGTCGTCCAGTCAGCGGCGAGTGTCAGGGAGAGATGCTGGACTACAGGCGGATGCTGATGGAGGATTTCTCTCTGAGTCCAGAGATCGTGCTGCACTGCAGGACAGAGATCGAGGCTCACTGCTCCGGCCTGCACCGCAAAGGCCGCACGCTGCACTGCCTGATGAGGATCGGACGCGGAGATCGCAGCACCACTGTCGACAGCGTCTGCCAGAGTGCCGTATGTCACTGACGCTGATACTTAAATGTTAAACCGATACTAACAGCTGCAAGGCAGGACTTTTTGTGTGTGCTTAATCAAGCTTAGAGCGACATTTTCTTCTTGATAATTCACATAAGTGGTTTTGAATTTGAATAGAGAAATAATCCTTACAGTTGCAGAATCAGACTTTAGTTTCTGTTTGTACAATGAGTCATTTAAGTACTCTAAATTGATGTTAATGTTGTTGGTGAAGAAATTTAAAAGGCAGTGAGTCACATCTCCATCTAAAACCACTCTGCATAGTTCATTAAGTGGTTCAGCTTTTAGTTGTTGGGTTCAAGTGGTGGAGATGCTCTACACTAAAACTGCCAGTTCAGTTTTTATTAAGATTGTTATATTCAGTTTTCATAATAGGTGAGAGAAGTCCTTCAAAAACTTAAAGTTTTAACAGCTCTTTTCTTCATATTTGTTCAATATAGATTTTCAAACTGGACCTGCTGCTTTTAGCTTTGTAAAACTACCAAATATTCAGCAAGAAAATTAATGTTTGAAAATGAAAAAAAGGTTTTATTATTATTAATAAAAACAAAAAGAATATATGAATTAACATAAAAATCAGTCAGTGCAGTTTATAATGATCAGGCTGTGTGTCAGTGGAGATCTGATGGGTTGTTTATCAGTAAATGAAGTAGGAAAATAGAAATAAAATCCAGCTGCTGACCTTTAATGTTTTTCTCTCTTTGTTTCCACTGCAGCTGCAGACGTTGATCCAGTCTGCCGACCCTGGAGCCGACTACAGGATCGACCGAGCGCTCAATGAGGCCTGCGAGTCCGTCATCCAGACTGCCTGCAAACACATCCGCAGCGGAGACCCAATGTGAGCTGGTTACTAACACACACACACACACACACGCACACGCCTGTACATACTATGACCATATTATTACAATATGTCAAATCCTCAGCTTTAGATGTTTGTTTTGTTCTTCAACCTTGATTAACATAAGTGTGTATGTCTGTAATGGACACTGGTTCATTATCTGATGTGTGTATGTGTGTGTAGGATCCTGTCATGCCTGATGGAGCACCTGTACACGGAGAAGATGGTGGAGGACTGTGAGCACCGGTTGTTGGAGCTGCAGTATTTCATATCCAGAGACTGGAAGTGAGTTTTTACAACAACCAAAATGTTTCAGATGATTCTTGGCCTCAGAAATAATAATTTTACGACATGATCTTAACTCAAGGACCACTTACTTGCTTTTCTCAGGGTCTTCATCACCATATGGTGGCAGCTCAGTTGTCATCACGTAGCCTAAATGTAGAATTTGTATGTGAGCCGAGTATTTTGTGTTTGGATGTGCCATTGAAACCTTGTTTTGATAATTTGAGCAAAGCAATTGTACAAGATTGAATTGGAAATAAGAAGAACAGACAATAGGCGTTATCTCGACAACTTCCCAGAGACCGACAGAGTTATTAGGGACACATGAAAATAATTACTTGAGTCATGAGATAAATCTCCAGATAATGTGAAGAAAGTAAGAGACAGAAGGAAAAATGAAGGGTTCAACAGATGTCTCAGTTGTTATTTATCTTCCTGAGTCATGTTTTTTGTGCACTCCAGGGAATTTAAATCAAAGTGCTATTGGTTTATTCATTTTAAGAATTGTGTTTATCTTATTTTGCAACTCTTCAGATTGTTTCCTCAGACTTTAATCTCCACATTTTGATGTTTTCCTCCTTCAGAAATGTAAATCTGAGTCTCAGAATATTGGTAGCAGTCCCACAAGTATAACTGTAATCTCCATATGATTTATTTCCACATGGCTCTGATGCATTTCGTTAACACAGAGGAAAGAAGTCGTCTCATGGCTGTGGTGTAACACTAATGAAATCCCTCTCTGTCTCTCAGACTGGACCCCATCCTGTATAAGAAGTGTCAGGGTGACGCTGCTCGACTCTGCCACACGCACGGCTGGAACGAAACCAGCGAGCTGATGCCGCCGGGCGCCGTCTTCTCCTGCCTCTACCGCCACGCCTACCGCACCGAGGAGCAGGGACGCCGGGTACGATGACATCAGATACAAACACTCTCTTTATTCATATGCTGGATCACAGTCTGTCCTTTAAATGTGATGACAGGGAGAGTCTATTGTCTGATGAACAGGGCTGATGTGTGTGGATGCTCTGTCTGTGTCTGACAGCAGGATGAGCAGCTGTAACCCTGGTGTTTTTAAATTTAACAGGTAGACACAGACGAGCAGGTACGTGGTCGGTGATTCACTGAAATCAGTCGGTATTGATCCTGGTGAAGGGATGCATTGATGACGATGATGATGATGATTTAATAAAAATCTGTCAGACACTGATAAGCTGGGGGAAATTTTAACTGATGATCCTGCTCCACAACAAGGCCAAGCAGCGCCAGTCTGTCGCTCTGTTCGTTTAATTTTACAACATCTTACCAACAGCAGTGACTAAAATCACTCATTCAATTTTTGGAGGAGCAAGATAAACTATGTAAAGTCACATATGACTGTATACTAGCTAATCAAACTAGATAATATTTTGAGACAGGATGTCCCTGGGTGTTTTTGTCCCCTCTCTACGGGGGTGTCATGTCACAAAGGGTCAACAGGTATAACATTTACCTTGGTCACCATTTTGTTAAGTGTGTTAGCGTGCTAACAGCTGCCACCTGGCACTAAACACAAAGTAAAGCTGAGGCGGTGATAGAAAAAACAGTTCACCA
Source organism: Epinephelus fuscoguttatus (assembly GCF_011397635.1). NCBI lineage: Eukaryota > Metazoa > Chordata > Actinopteri > Perciformes > Serranidae > Epinephelus > Epinephelus fuscoguttatus. The sequence goes on from NC_064753.1 coordinate 41,010,402, forward strand.
AAGCTTTTACAATTCATTCTGAGGACGACGTGAATGCGTATATCAAAAAGAGCTGACTGCATTATGAGCCGCTGTCATAGTAGATCACACTCAGTGAAAACTGCAGCCCAGTATCTCCATAAATCTAAAATGTATCTTTATATTATGTCAACTAAGTAATCAGGGACCTGTCCGTAAACGCAGTTATAGACATGAACATGAATTTTAAAATGTATCCTCACAGTAACAGAGAGACTGTAGTTTTGTGAGCAGTGTTTTGTAGTCTGGATTTTAGGATTTATCATCCAGAAACCATGAATGTCTAGATAAAATTTTATCCATCTAATACGAGAGTTCCTGCACCATCTGCCACCAGACCTCTGCAGCTGGTCCAGAAGGCTACCGCTGCCTCTTGGATGTTCAAACTCACACATTACTCTGATCACTACACTGGCTTCATGCTGAAACATGCATCCAGACTCTGGAAGGTGACAGAGACCACTCCTTCCTGCCTCAAAGCCGTGGCCAAAATGACAATAATGCTCTTCTGCCGCCAACACCTCATGCTAGCCTGCACCTCCTGGCATCTCATTTCTAACATAAAAGTGCTTGTTCTGTAGCAGTGAACATAATTTCAGATGTTTGGTTCAGCGGGATGCACTCTGAACAAAAGCGTCTGCCAAATGAATGTGACGATGACTGGCCCTGCTTGGCCCTGCTTGGCCCTCATATCCATGTAATCAGTGTCTCAGTGGGACGGTCCACTTGGCTCTGGTTTTAGGTAATTACACTCATCAGTGAGAAGACCCTTCACAGCTTGATTTGATATGATTATACAGTCTCAGTAATCTTTGTGTGTGTGTGTTTGTTTCAGACCTTCAGTGAGCATGTTTCAATTGGTTCACACTTCTTTGTAAAGAGCCTTTTAAGTCATGCTTTAAAGCTAAAGGCAGCAGATTGCCTCCTGCTTCAGCAGGGCCTGCTTTGTGTGTGTTTTCCCCCGTCTGTCTGTTGCTGTGTCTTGCAGGTCCTGGTGGGCGGAGCTGAGCGAGTGCAACTGGGAGCACTTGGCCAGTCTCCCAGTGGCAGCTTACCTGAGCCTGACTGTGCAATCAGTTCGCTCTCTTCCCCTCAACCAGCAGCACGTTCTTGTTTAGTTGGCTTCAGCCTGGTTTTCCTGGTTTGTGTTCTACACTGTACAACACCCTGCATACATCACTCACTCACTCATTCACCTGCCGACACACTGAAATACAGATTTACACACCTAATAACTTATCTATGTTTTTGCAGTCTTTTGTTAACAATAAATTTGTGCACTTTTCAGTTGATACCATGTGTGTCTTCATTTTTATCTTGGCCTATGAGCCGGGTCATGACAAATTGGAGGCTCCTCCAGGCTCGTCCCAGCTGCCACTGGGAGACTGGCCAGGTGCTCCCAGTTGCACTTCCTCAGCTCCGCCCACCAGGACCTGCAAGACACAGCAACAGACAGACAGACAGGGGAAAACACACAAGGCACGCCCTGCTGAAGCAGGAGGCCGTCACAGGATATATCAGAGCTGTAACTACAGTATGGCACGGATGTTGACATTAGTGATAATTACAAGTCAAAAAATGGTAATTAATTGCATTAATTAATTGCAGCATTAGGGGTTAAGTAGGTGAGGGTCAAACTATGTTATCAGCTAATATTAGGTTATCACAGATATATCGGTAGGGGCACGTGTCTGCCAATAAGTAACAAGAAAATTGACTTCTGGTGTCGGGCCCAGCAATCAGGCATCACCAGGCTCTAGTAGAAGCTTATGTGTATGTATGTGTGTGTGTTTGCAGTTATCTCGGGACTGTAAGGTGGAGGTTCAGAGGATTCTCCACCAGAGGGCGCTGGATGTGAAGTTGGACCCTGAGCTGCAGAAACGATGCATGACTGATCTCGGGAAGTGGTGCAGCGAGAAGACGGACACTGGACAGGTGAGACAGACATGTACTGTTACTACTGCTGACACCTGCTACTGCAGTGCTTACTTTTTTACCCAGTGGTGGATGTTTGAGCGCCCCCTGTTGGCTATTTGGTTCAACATAACAGCTCTTCTTGCACCTTATCATGTTTGTTTATAAGGAAAACTCCTCAGAAAACAGGTTTTCCATGTTGCTGTAATTTAAATACTATGTATGTATACTTTACTGACATTTCCCACATACTGTGTGTGTGTCTTTGTGTGTGTGTTCAGGAGCTGGAGTGTCTGCAGGATCATTTGGAGGACCTGGTGCCGGCCTGCAGGGAGGTCGTGGGGAACCTGACTGAGCTGGAGTCAGAGGTCATTAAAATCAAGTTGAAATAAGTGTTCACCTGAGCAGCTAATGAGCTGATAAGTTTCTGTGTCTCACTTGCACATTTTGAGCTTTTTGTTTCTCCGTTTGCTGCAGGACATTCAGATTGACGCTCTGCTCATCAGAGCCTGTGAGCCGGTCACTCAGGCCCACTGCCATGTGAGTACATGCACTGTCCTATGTGTACACACAAAAAGATATACAGTACAGGGGGACACAAATTTAAACACTTGGTAATCTAACACAACTATATATAGTAGCTGTGCAATGAATCCTACGTTTGTGAAAAATAGGTTAATTGACAAGCAGGTTTTCACATACAATTATTTTGCATTGTTACAAGAAGAATAGTAAGAGAAATAAAAAAAAGAAAAAACAAGACAAATACGTCAATAATCATGGATAAAAATGGACATTTACTACAAAAAAGTTGTAGGTGCAGACCCCTGTGTGGATGTCCACGTTTTGCCCTTCTTTGTGACCACATGGACTGTACACATAGCAACTGCTGACTGCGCCTGCTCCAAAGTCAGGTCCACAGTCCAGTCTAGTCAGAATCAACCAGCTGCAACTGTTGCACCATATTAAAGTTGGTGTTAAGTTGGATACTCCAAGCAGCATCTTTTAAGTTTCAGTTTCACCTGATGTTGGTAGTAGGACGGTAAGCTCACCTCTCAGCCCTTAAGTTTACTTTTGGAGGCTGATGTGGTCCCTCAGTTGTGCTATAAATGGAACCACATCTGCATCACCACAGCTATCCACAAACGTTTACTGTAGAGAGTAGTCTTAAAGAAGCAGGGCTTTAGATTCAGGTATTTTGTTTTCTTTAATGATATGTAAATGATAAGGTTTTTTCTTGTTAATATGTGTGTGTGTGTGTGTGTGTGTGTGTGTGTGTGTGTGTGTGTGTGTGTGTGTAGGATGTCGCTGATAACCAGATCGACACAGGTGACCTGATGGAGTGTTTGGTTCAGAATAAACACCAGAAGGAGATGAACGACAAGTGTTCAGTCGGAGTCACACACTTCCAGCTGGTCAGTACATCTGAAATGTCAAATATTTTATCCCAGCCACAACAAACTAGTTAATATTAGCAGCTTTTGTCCCTCTGTTTCTGTTCAAGTACCATCTGATACAGCTGACTGTATTTTAATCTCTCTGGACTGACAGATGGTCTTTCATGTAAACACTGATTCGCTCAGCTCGAATCTTTAGGAGTGTGAAACTTTAATTGTTCCCTCTGTGATATTAAACTGTTACAAGATCCGGCAGGACAGAAGAGAGAAAAATGGAAAACCGATGGAGACCTACAGCACAGGTTTTTGTGGTTATTGCTGTTTAATGTGAGTGATGCTAATAAATGCTCAACTTTCAGGTTCAAATGAAGGATTTCCGGTTCTCCTACAAGTTCAAGATGGCCTGTAAGGAGGACGTTCTCCGTTTGTGTCCAAACATCAAGAAAAAGTGAGTTTGTTTTCCATGAGTTCTCTTTGTGAGAAGCGGGTTAGTTCAAAGTGTTTTCTGCATCCAGCTGATCAGATTTAAATGAACATAACTGACACTTTCCCCGTCCATGACGGCGCAGGGTGGATGTGGTCATCTGTCTCAGCACCACGGTGAGGAACGACACGCTGCAGGAGGCCAGGGAGCAGCGGGTTTCCCTGAAATGTCGTAAACAGCTGCGGGTGGAGGAGCTGGAGATGGTACCTCACACACACACACGTCATGTCATTTATCCGAACACACTCTAATGGCTGAAATACATGAGGCACAGACACAGCGACACTTCTGTCACAGCATGCTCACAGCAGAGTGCGTCCATTAGAATCACCTGAAGCTGCCACACAGACCACAGAAGCCGTGCGCACCTGTGTGGTTCAATGACAGCATTCTAACTAAATGCTCCACATTAGTGTGCTGGTTGACTTGTAACGCTGTAAAACTCCCCCCTCTCGTCTCCTTCCCTCTCAGTCGGAGGATATTCGGTTGGAGCCAGAGTTGTACGATCCCTGTAAGTCAGACATCAGTCGTTTGTGTCCCAACGTGGCCTTCGGAAACGCTCAGGTGAACATCAGGCAGTGTGGAAACAGCTGAAAATCACAAACAATAAAAACATTTTGTCAGTTTCTCATGTTCTGCTCTTTCTCTTCCTTCCCTCCTCCTTCCTCCCTCTGCACCTCAGATGATCGAGTGTCTGAAGGAGCAGAAGAAGCAGCTCAGTCAGCGCTGCCACCAGCGGATCTTCAGGCTGCAAGAGGTGGAGATGACCGACCCCGAGCTGGACTACCAGCTGATGAGAGTCTGCAAGCAGATGATCAAGGTGAGGACAAGGAGGATGAGGAGAAGGGGGAAGAAGAGCATTGCAATGAACAAATAAAAACTGTCAGAATGATCCTTTAGACAGTCTGGTTGTTGATGAAGCTTCTCTCCCGCAGCGTTTCTGTACTGATGCGGACGCCAGAAACGTCCTTCAGTGTCTGAAACAGAACAAGAACAGCGAGCTGATGGATCCTAAGTGCAAACAGATGATCACCAAGAGACAGATCACACAGAACACAGGTCAGTATACATGTTACTAATATGAAAGGAGGAGATGTCGTACATCTGAACCTGATCTGACTTGATCTTCAGCTCACTGACACTCCTCCATTCTCCTCCTCCAGACTACAGGTTGAACCCGGTGTTGAGAAAAGCCTGTCGTGCCGACATCCCAAAGTTCTGCCAGCCAATCCTGAACAAGGCGAGCGAGGACAGTGAGCTGGAGGGCCAGGTCATCGCCTGCCTCAAACTCAAATACGCCGACCAGGTCAGTCCAAGACGTCACATCACAGTCAGCCTCCTAAAACCTCAGAAGACACTCCTGTATTTGTGTTTGTGATGCTTTCTAAATATGAACATTCTTTAATGGCACTGCTAAAAAGAGAAAAACCATGAGTTCTGGATCACTGGTGATTGTCGTCTTAAACTTGTATGTTTTCTGGGGTTTGGTTCAGAGGTTGTCTCCAGACTGTGAGGACCAGATCAGAGTGATTCTCCAGGAGTCAGCACTCGACTACAGACTGGACCCACAGCTGCAGATGCACTGCACAGATGAGGTACACACACACACACACACACACACACACCCTAATGGTCTATCTTAGATCTGTGCATCAAACCAACTTTTCCTTCATTTCCTTTTCACTGTTGATAATTTCCTGTTTCCGCTCTACATCACTCTTCACTCCTCTCCTCTGTCCTTTCCTGTATCCTCTCCTCTTCACTCCTCTCTCCTGTTTCCTTTCCTCTCTCCTCGTCCTCTTTCCTGTTTTCTGTCCTTCCTTCTTTTCTGTCCTTACCTGTTTCCTCCCCTCTCCTCTCTTTGTGAATTTTACCTGTACCCTCTGGTTTCCTCTTTCCTCTCCTTCATCTTTTTCTTTATCCTCTACTCCCCTCTCCTCTACTCTGTCATTTGCTTTATCCTCTCCTCTCCTGTTTCCTTCCATCGCCTTGTGTCCTTTCCTTTACCCTCTCCTCTTCTGCCTCCTCTGCCTCTCCTCTGTCCGGTTTTCTCTCCTCTCTCCCCTCCTGTTTATCCCCTCTCTTCTCCTCCTGCAGATCTCCAGGTTGTGTGCGGAGGAGGCAGCAGCTCAGGAGCAGACAGGACAAGTGGAGGAGTGTCTGAAAGTCAACTTGCTGAAAATCAAACAGGAGGCCTGTAAAAAGGTAAATATTATTCACTGTTATTGTTCTGCACAGTGCACTATGCTTTTATCTTGATATTAACTGTTATTAATCAGATAGTAGACTGATCTAACTACATGAGTTAGTTAACAGCATATAATCTTTGTTGAATTTGCATCATGTAATGTGGTAATAGAGTTAGAGTATCAGCAGGGACTCTTTTTAAAGGTTTAAAATGTCTGAATCTCATTGAGATGAGTCAACATGTGGTCTGAATGGATCTGGCGTTGTTGTAGAAACTCAGCTGTGTTTGCTCCATCTACCTTCTCCTGTCTTTGTTTCTTCTTGTCTGTAGGAAGTCCTCAACATGCTGAAGGAGAGTAAAGCAGACATCTTCGTAGACCCGGTCCTTCACACAGCCTGCGCTCTGGACCTCAAACACCACTGTGCCGCCATCACACCTGGCAGAGGACGGCGTAGGTTTTTTCACACAATATTTGTTCAGCACATTTTGTTGGTTTGGAGGTTTTCATGCCTTTCAGTGAAAGTTTCCTCTGTGTGTTTGAATGTCTTTCTGTGTTGCTCTCTCTCTCCGTCCAGAGATGTCGTGTCTAATGGAGGCGTTACAGGACAAGAGAGTTCGTCTGCAGCCGGAGTGTAAGAAAAGACTTCAAGACCGCATCGACATGTGGAGCTATGCTGCAAAGGTAAAACAGCAGGAGACAGTACCTGCAGAATCTTCAAAAGATTTCTAATGTTTTTGTCCTAGTTTAATGTCATTTTGGAGGCACCAAATTCATCTGAGCTACATGTAAATAAACACATGCTTATCTACTTTTGCATTATTTTATTTTAAATCTTCATTTATCACTGCTCTGTTCCTATATTAGCTCATTAGCTTACACTTTTTTTGCTAAGAGTTAGATGACGATGATTAATAGCAAGAGCCAGAGGGCGATTAGCTTAGCATGAGCACTGGAAACAAAAAAGCTTGTCTGGCTTTCAAAGCTCAAAAAACTGTGTTCATTAATTGACATGTTTTATCACGTTTATTCTATACGCAAACTAAAATGTAAAGTTGATAAGTTGTGATTTTAAAGGAAGCTGTGCGCTGAAAGGGTTTCTTTACACCCAAAGAGAAATAGTTCCAACACGAAGTGATCCCTAAGACACACCAAGCCAACGGTTGGCCGCTGGTCAATGTTGGAGTGTCAGTCAGTATCTGTTGCCCTAGGTTTTATGGTGTGCCCTGTACCATTGGCACAAGTTGGCCCTTGTTTCCTGTTTTTCGGTCAACAGAGAGCTTCTCAGACTTCAACATGTTGAGTCGGCGTTGGAGCCGGCAGAACCTGTCAGTGAATGAAATCACTGGGATTGGCAGTTCAGCTCAGTGCGTGAGAAGAAAAACGGAAATAAGGAAAGCAAACAAAAGACTGAAGTCAAGAGGGTGGTTGACAGTTGTTTGTGCTATTGTTTGTTAGCACATAACACATAAATATCCTTTGTTCTTTCAACATCAGGCTGGGTTGTTAACATGCTAACTGGCTAACTAGCATCTTGAATCCGTCCTGTCAGTCTTCCAGTTTCCCTTTTGTAATGACGCAAACAGACTGCTGCCACCTGCTAATATAGAGAATTATTTTCTCTGATGCAGGCACAGAACATGTATGCTAATTTGCCGTTGGCTGCAGTCTCTGCGGTGTGTTCATGTGCAACTTTTTAGCTGAGACACCGGCAACGTGAGACGACACAACAGTTGGCCAGTTAGTGAATGTTGATTTTGGTGTGTCTGGGCCTCCAAACTACAACTTGTTTTTTTGGTCTGAACTAAATGCTAACGCCAGTATGCTAACATGTTGATGTTCGCCATCTTCGCTCAGTGTTAGTATGCTAACTACATCTTATTGCTTAACACATAGTACAGCTAATGCTGATGGGAATGTTAACAGTTTGTAGGTGTGTGATCATGAACGAGAGTGTTAGACAAATAAAATTTAGACCTGACGGTGACTCTGCAGATAAAATAAGGAGATCGACAAAGCCTCTGAGGAGCATGAATGTTTGTACTAAATGTCATGTTAATCCATCCAGTGGTTGCCAAGATATTTCAGTCTGGACATCCGTAGAGCCACGTGGCTAGCAATGCTAAAAAGCTGTATTACTACAATGTGAACCTTTCCCTCTGTCCTGCAGGTGGCGCCAGCAGAGGGCTTCTCAGACCTGGCCGTGCAGGTGATGACATCACCCTCCAAGAACTACATCCTGCTCATGATCGCACTGAGCGTGTGCGTCCTCTTCCTCGTGGGGCTGCTGTGCGGTCGGATCACCAAGCGAGTGACGAGAGAACTGAAGGACCGGTAGAAGACGAGAGCTCTGACGAAAGACTGACTCCTCGCACCTTCTTCCTCCCCCTCCCCCTCCCCCTCCTCCTCTTCTTCCTCTTCCCCTCTCAGATGCCCGGTCTGTAACCAGCCAAACTGCACAGTGCCAACGCCAGTGTCCACATCTGGAACTCGTCTGTTTATTGGCTGCTGCTGAATATTTGCATCAAATGCAAAACGGCCCCCCGATTCTCACAAAATCTCCATTTGGGCATCTCCAAACCAGTCGTCTGATTGGAGCGTTTCTTTCCTTGATGATCATATTCCTCCTTCCCCAACAAATCTGCTTCTGCCGAGGATGTTTTCTGGGGTCGGATGTGGGGTCGTCCGGCATCCTTTAAGTTTCTAAATAAGCGCTGTTCATGATGTGACTGAGGGCTGCTTAGGATTGCTTTCCACTCGTTGAGTCCTGATGCTTTTTTGTGATATTTAACAGAGACTGGAGCATGTAGAGCAACAGGAGATTGTTTCTTTCTATATGACTGCAGCTGCCTGAATCGCACACGGAGCAACAAAACTTTGAATTCTTTGAGATGTTCTTGTTGCTTTGAAACATTTTTTCTCATCAAATCATGAAGTCCTCTCCACTAAAGGATCACGTCCAGCTCGCCGGATATACATCAAGTTATAGCTTCTCCTGGATATTTTCACCATGACCTGCGTAGCCCCCTGTTCTCTGTTGCCTTTAATGAACACGGTCTGACACATAACACACAGAGCGGCTTTGTTTTCTGCATTTAATGACTAAACAAGCTGCCTGTGTGCAAACACGAGCAGTTGGGAGGAAGTGATTGTTAATGTGGATATATAGCATTTACACAGCTCTGCGTACAAAACTTTTTTTCCCCCAAATGTTTGATAATTTATGCACCAATGTCATGCCAGAGGTCAGACTGCCCTGTTGAACCTGCCCTGAGCTGCTAACACATTGACATGATGTGAGGTTTACTCCGCAGGCCTACGTTTGTTTGTTTCTGCCGACATTTAAAGTGCATTCACACTCCTGCATGTACACAAACAGTGCATAAACTTAAGACGTGAGACAAAACACCGTCTTAAATTGGTACATACAAGTCAGAGGTAATCATGTAAGATTTTAAAATGCCATTTTTCACAGAAAGGAGTCACAGGATAATCTTTTTTCTTTTTAAAATAGGTGGGATTAAATGGTTTATCTTAAAATAAAGACTGGAGGGAGGGGAGGGGAAACAGGCAGCCTGGCTCGGTCCAAAGTTGGGAAAACATGTACCGTTAAACTTCAATTAATAGCCTGGGCTATTATTTGCTTAAATCACTGAACTCAACAGGCCTATGTTTGGGACAGGCCTTTAATTCCTTTCACCTACAACCAGTCAGAGCAATGAAACGTGAAGTAGCGCTGAGCAACATACAAATGTAAACAGACTACAGCGTGTCGAGATGTGGTGGTGTAGCATCAATATGTCTGTGAACGAGTGTTGCTGACTTTGCCATCACAATTTTAACATAGTATTTCAACAGGAAGTTAAACATCAGCTTCAGCCATCTTTGAAAATGCCTCAATAGCGCTTCTCTTACTCAGCTAGGTGTACGCTCACCTTGTGTCACTAGGGAGAGCAAGCCAAATAACGTCATCACATATTTTTGGCTCTGCCAGTTGTCAGTCATCAAATCAAACATGACCAATATTAGATAAATGGTTGTGATTGGTCAGGTCCTTTGGAAATCTGTCTTAATGGGAGGGGGACCAGACGCACCAGAACAAATAAAACATGAGCTCACAGACTCGCCTGATTCCCAGACTACCTGTGTGCAGCAGTCAGGGTGAATTAGGGTGACTGGTCTGTGTGTTTAGATCAAAGTTAGGCTACATTTGATTGAATGTCCGATTCAGATGTGACGTATCGCCTGAAGCTTCAACTGACAAATTTTCACTTTCATGATAAACATTTACTGTACATGACGCATATGAGCAAAAATATTTGTAACAGGGCGACATCACATTTAGAAAAATACATTTGTAGTGTGCCATCATGATCTAAATGCTGTAATATTACTTATTATTAATAGTAAAGAAAAAACAAGACACAAAGGATGTTTGGTTTCATGCTGACGTTACAACAATGAATTAGTTTTGAAAACCCAGACGGAAAATCCCCCGCACAGTATTTTACAGACTGTTGAGCCACAAACTAATTTTTTTTTTTTTTTTGCAGGTAAATGACTTTAATTGTAACTAAAGAGATGCAAACATTATTTTGCTTTTTTTTTTTTATTTTTTTTTTATTTTTCAATTGATGGATATTTAATTTTGCACTTTAACATGGTGTACATCAGTGACATCACTGGACAATGAGCCTCGTTCATCTCATTCATTTGTAAAAATATTTCCGAACAATAACCTTACCTTTCTGTTTGCAGCTTTTGGTTGAATATTAATATTTGTGAATGATTTAAAAACAGTGTCACACAGATGAGTAGTTTGTGCAGCGTATACACAATATTTCTGATCATTTACAAAAGTTAACGAAGCTGAAGTTGCAGATTATTTGAGTGTGAACAAAGAGACGTCCTCTACCTGAAAGCCGACGGATCAATCAGATAGAAACCAACAGCTGGCTGCTTTGAGCTTTTCTAAACCATCTTTATGTTCCTGTTGGTGTCTGCTGACGTCAGACGTTGAATCAGAGCGACTCGACAGGAAGTAAAGATGGCTGTCATCATAACCAGTTTTGTCTCTGCGTGAACAAACTTTATCGGTGTGCAGTTTTTTATTTGTTTTTACATTATGCCATGTAATATGAAGCCGTAACAGATTTCTCATTGTGAGGTTTGATTTTGCTGTACAGATAAAAATTTGTCAATTTAATAAACCTGTCTGCAGATTTTCATATCTTTGGCTCCACCTGAGACTTTTTAAATGTTCATGTCATCTTTACTTATGTGATACAGAAGCATGAAAACAGATTGATGCCCTTTCTAGAGGACCAAAGGTGATTATAAACTAATGACAACATGCTTACAAATATTCAATTTCTGCCAATAGATGCTCCTAAATCCTACACACTGGACCTTTAAGACACAACTTAAATGCAGAGTTTACACTGTGGTATTAATACTTTTATTTAAATAAAATATGTGAGTACTTCCTCTGCCTCTTCTGTCCGATGATAAATGGACCTGCGCTATTCACACACACATTCACACACTGGTGGCCAAGGCTACCACACAAGTTGCCACCTGCTACTCAGTTTCTATCACACTCACACATTGATGGAATAGCCATCGGGAGCAATTTAGGGTTCAGTATCTTGCTCAAGGCTGGAGGAGCCAGGAATCGAACTGTCGATCTTCCGATTGGTGGGCAACCCGCTCTACCTGATCTGAGCCCCATAGATAGAAACTTTATGTCTGAAAATCAGCATGACGTTGATGTTATTGTCTGAGTGCAGGTTGAACCACCAGGTGGCACTACTGTCATTTAAAGGAAGCAGATCTCAAACTCTCTGGCCCAAACACACCACCTGCTGACACACCCCAGCACAAACACCCATCAGTTTAACAGGTGATCAGATTATCACTTGAATTTAATGCTTTTTAAGATATTTTCATGATCATTTTAACCAAATTCAAGACTTCTTTTTGGACAAATCATCTGTTTCTTATTCAAGCATTGCAGGTAAGTATAAAGGTAAACAGTATATACATGTGGCCCTGTGCAGAGGTAGGTTTTATGTTGTGAGATAGGTTAATCTACATTTTGCCAACAGGCAGGTGAAAGTACAAAGTAAAAAGTACTAGGTTCAGTGGTAGGTATAAAGATTTGTAACATCAGAAATGTGGACTATCACACGGGACAGCTGGACTTATTTTGACAAAAAGAAGTTAAAAGATGGATAAAATGATATTAAGACCTCATAAATTCAAATTGAAGACTACTTGACTGAGCATAATGTTAGTTCAGGTGCAGCTGATTGATCATGATTCCTTTCTGTGGAACCAATTGGCAAATCTCATTCAGGGCACTGTTTACTCTGGCCTGCCTACTGTTTCTGCTTCCTCTGCAACCCGCCTCCACTCCAGCTTCTCCTTTTCATACTCTCTCTGCCTTAGACTGTCCACATAGGCGCATGGAAGAGGCTTTCTGCGTAGGCAGAGAGGCCCCATAATAGAGCCATACTGCCAAATGGAAATAAAGTTTTCTTTTTCTTTGCTTTCTAAAGTGGTCCTGACTGAAATTACTTTTAAGGCCTAATGTTATATATAAATTAAAGGGATAGTGCACCCAAACATTAAAATTCAGCCATTATCTACTCACCCATATGCCGAGGGAGTCCTCACAACACTTGCGGAGATCCCAGGGGAGAGGAGGTAGCAGCACAACTCCACCTAATGGAGGCTGACGGCGCCCCAGATTCAAACGTCCAAAAACACATAATTGAAACCACAAAATATCTCCATACTGCTCGTCTGTAGTGATCCAAGTGTCCTGAAGCCCCGAAATAAAAAGTTGTTTGGAAAAACGTCATCTGAACTCTTGTTTTTAGCCTCATTGTAGCCTGTAGCTCTAACTGCCTCTCTGTGCACCACACTCATGTTTGCACCAGCAAAAGCACGTAAACACACATGAAGGCGGTGCCCATGTCTCACAGTCTCGTGCAAGCACGCACACGTGAGCACAGAGAGGCAGTTAGAGCTACAGGCTACAGTGAGGCTAAAAACAAGAGTTCACATGACGTTTTTTTCAAGCAACTTTTTATGTCAGGGCTTCAAGACACAGTATGGAGATATTTTGTGGTTTCAATTATGTGTTTTTGGACGTTTGAATCTGGGGCGCCATCAGCCTCCATTAGGTGGAGTTGTGCTGCTACCCACTCTCCCCTGGGATCTCCGCAAGGGATGTGAGGACTCTAAAACTTCACCTGAGCCTCCCTCGGCATATGGGTGAGTAGATAATGGCTGAATTTTCATTTTTGGGTGCACTATCCCTTTAAGACACTAAGACCTTTAAAGGACCTGCAGACACGCTGGTGACCCTCTGTCATCCTGATAAAGGTCACAGGACACAATAATATTGAGTTCTTTGAGTGTCTGGGTTCCATTACTTTTTGATGGGAACTGTCATAATTGACATTTTCTGTCTTAATAAAGTAACAGATTTATAATTACAATAACATTAAGCTAAATAAGTATTGATAAAAAGTTGTCTAATAGCAGGGCTGCTACTACTTCTGTTATACTGGAGAGAGGGCAGACATCTCTATGGCTGCTATCTCCAACGCTCAGCAGCCCACACTGAAACAATCTTGGCACAACAGGTAAGAGGGAAAAAAATTTATTTTGGATTTTGGGGTGAACCGTTTCTCAAATCTGATGATTCTGATGATTGTGAGTTTCATGGCAAACTGAGCTGTAAAACTTCTCCACCTGTGAGTCACGTAACCTGACAAATGAAAGAATTGAGTGAGACTTTTACTTCCTGAACCAGGGAAATATCTCCTCTCAGTACTTAACCTGGAATCTCTGCAGCATACTCTATCCATTAACACACTATGAAATCAATATGAGGACAAAAGAAAGTTCCATCTGCAGAAAGCTCTTTATTGTTGCTTCCCACTTTATCGTCTGTACATGTTATAATTTTGTAAAGAAAAGGAAAGAATGAAGGAGCAGCACAGTAGCATTAATATCCTCTATGACCTCTCTTATTATTCAGACGTCTACGTGGGTTAGCTGTAGCGATGCTCGGGTCAGCAGGACAGACAAGGAGGAGGAGGAGGAGGCTCCCTCAGACACAAACCACAAACTTAAACAAGATAAACCCAAAAACCAGACAGAATATTATCACTTATGATTTCAGATGTATGAGGTGCTTCGTGATCGCAGCACAGCAAAACAAAACTAGCAACAAACCACCTTCCAAAGGTTAAATGACCCAAATCTAAACAGTCAACTTCACTCTCACCTTCGTCAGCCCTAAAATGAAGAATGATTGCTAAAATAAAGAGGAGAATAAATTACAAAGTAAAGATGTTGACTGTAAAAACGCTATTCTTAAAAAATAAACAGGTAGCAACAGTTTAAACCGTCCATACTCAAAATCAGTTGACTTTATATAAACATGTAGCTATCAGATAAAAAAGAAAAATCAATGAAGGAAAGAAAGTGAATTCAGTGTCACAACCTAAAAAATCTACAAAATAACTGAAGCATGCCGATGTCGAGATGAATGAGCCAATCAAGTGAAGCATTTTAAAGTCCAGGTCACAGGAGATTCTGCTGGTTTCTACTGGGATCAGACTGGTCGTCACTCAGCAGACGGCTGTAGTTCCTTGCTCACACAGCAGGGCGGCGCTGACATTTCAGGCCTCACTGACTAAGGCACTGACAGTCTTTCATTGGGTTTGTTTCAGCTCTTTGAGTCAAGCAGAAACCACAGCTGAGCAGAGAGGATGATGACGATGAAGAGGTGCCTCCAGCTGCAGTTCCACTAATGGCCACTAGATGCTGGATCACAGGCTGAAATCTACTGAAGAACAGTCCCAAAGTCTGTATTAAAATTATTTTTACCCTACAAGAAGTCGATTTTATGTAATGATGAGAATACCAAGGCTTTAAAAAATGTTTGACATTTTGGAAAATACGCTTACTCATTTTCTTGCAGAGATTTAGATGCGAGGATTGATATCACTCTCATTTAAGACTCCAGCAGCCGGTTAGCCTAGCTTAGCATAAAGACTGGAAATGCGGGGAAAACAATTGACCTGGCTCTGTCGGAAAGTAACAAAAATCCAACGACCATAGCAGACCTTTCTCAACACTTTAATCTTCCACCTGCAATTAGCATTTAGAGTTTTAAGCTCTTAATATGGTTGTTTCTTGCCAAAATGTACCTTGGGAGCGAGGTTATTATGGTTAAATTAAAAAAAAAAAATACTAACAACTAAAACTAGGTGTGAAAAGACGTTCATTGACTTAAATAAACAATAAAAATTGGAAACTAACTGAAACGATATTTTGTACTCACAAAACTAACTAAAATAAAGGAAAAGCTTTTAGTTTTAGTCTTTGTTAATTTGGTATAATGAGGCATTTGTGCTTATGTTTATTAAGACAGGGATGTCTTTATGACTGTGAATCAACTGCCCTCACAAAGTGTTGTTTGATTTGTATTTCTATTCTGACCTTCTTAAATATTGCCTCTGACAAATATATTATAATAAACTAGAATTACCACCTAGCGATTGTGTGTCCCTGCACATCAGTCAAGTTGCAGTTACAGGTTACATCTATATATGTGAAAACAGACATGGATCGATTGCTCATCTGTGACAACCCGAAAACATAATGCCTCTGGCTGCAGCTATCGTCAACACAGAGGCATAAAAACCTAAAACTACTACTGAAGATAATAAAATCTTGACTAAAATTTAACATTTAAACAATAAACACTAACCTGAAACAAGCAAACCCACTTTGGAAACTAACTACAATCAAACTGAATTGAAAAAAATAAAAAATAAAATCAAATAATACTAAAAAGGAATGAATATTACAAAACTGTAATAACTCTGCCAGTTGTATTTATTTTGAACGTCAAATTTATTTTGTACAAAAGTTAATGACTGTTTTCTATTCTTAATCTTTTATACTGATGTTGTAATCCTAAAGCTGTAGAATTGTCCACATAATAACGACAACAAAGAATGGAACTTTTACTTCCAGATCAAAGTCAGTAAACCTTCTTGTCTTTATGCTAAGCTAAGCTAACGGGCTGCTGGCTTTAGTCTCTTGAGAGATATGAGAGTATCCATCTTCTCATCTTAGTCTGTACAAGAGCAAGTTAAGCCTTTTCCTCAAATGTCAAATTATTTCTATAATAAGAAGCATGTTTAGTAGTTTGACTGACTGACTGACAGGTGTTTCAGCCAATCACAGTCAGGCATGGTGGCTGCTCTCACTGCTGTTCCACCCTGGCTTCTTCCTCTTTGATTAAAAGTGGATTTTCTGACTCTAGAAACTGAAAAAGATGGCAGCGAGCAGAAAACCAAAACTCCAGTTTGATAACTTGCGTCCGTGTTTTTCTACAAATGTCTGTTGATGTTGGCAGGCCTTCGGAGACCTCTTTAAAACAACAATGTCGTTGACCTTGAGCTGAGTAAACAGCCTGTCACAACAAGTGGACTTTTTCCACTGGCTGAGTTTCAATATCGCAGCTCAAACAACAGGGAAAAAAAAAAAAGCAAACTCAGAGTCGAGTTTTACAGTCGGTAACAAAAACTGTCTGGTGGTTTCACTGTCTACATTTCAGCACTACTAGCTTCTGATTGGTCCTTGCATCGTGAGTCTAGTTGTACCATTGGCTGGGTGACCAGAGAGGGTGGGCCATCAGGAGGCGACGACCTGGACGTAGTTGGCGGGGTAGAGGCCGACCTGGCCGCTGCTCAGCTGTCCTTTACACCAGCCCTGCTCGTCCTCCTCTCCCATCTTCAGCAGCTCCTCGCCTGGAGGGAAGATGATGGTCAGACATGTTAGTTTAAAGGCACTGTGTTTAAATAATGAACCTGAAGATCGGAGGACGCATTCATTCACAATAAAGATAACACTGGAGTAGGGCAGGCCGCCTGTCTCTGTTTATTAGTGATCTGGTTCTGGTTCAGGATAAGCAGAGCTGAGCTCAGCTAAGCTTTTCCAAACTAAGATCGCTCTCTCTGTGGTCCCATCAGGTTTCATTAACTCAGCGTCCCTCTGACCCCCACGAGGCATGACCGCCTGCAGAGGACAGACTAAAGCTCCACAGAGTGGCCTGGTTAACCACGGCCAACCAGGGCAACATTACATACAGACCCGAGAGTTTCATCACCAGCTCTGCAGCTCTACAGAGCGTTTTAGCCTCTGTTAGCTCATGTTTGGTTTCACAGCTCATCATGGTTCAGCCTCATTTTTAAGCCAGCAGCTCTGTAGCTCGCTCTTCTGTCCACGAATATTTCTCCACCCTCTGGCTGCCACAGTTTTTGGCCTAGGAGGCTGAAATTTGGCATGAAGGTCACTGCTGTTGTGGATTTACCCCTGCTTTCTCATAACTTTATTACAAGGACAACTCAACAAATCAATCCTGTTTTCAGCAGTAAAATAGAACTTTTAATGTCCTACCAGAGCAGAAAATTAGTTTTTGTCTCACCGAGTAAGACAATAAACACAACAAAAACGAACACTCATTATTCAGAGTCCTATGTGACCTCCATTTATTCCTTTGTCTGCCTCCATGTGCTTTGGTGCAGGCTGTAACACCTGACACAAGTCAATGTCATCATAACTCTGCCTTCTACTATGGAGTGATGGGAGGAAGACTTAAAGAAGTGGCCTATGACTGAGTACATAACAGACACAACTTGACATATTTTTTACTCCAAGTAGCAAATTTGACCAAAAGATGTCAAGTTTGCAGCTACGAGTTACTCTTTAAAAACAGGAGAATAATAATTTTCTAAGCATCAGCATATACACACAGTACACACGGAGCACCTGTTAACAATACTCTTGTCATAAAGGTCATTTAATTAAAGAGCTCATTTGCACTGAACAGAAAAACAGATCTGTGTATCTGACTGTAAACACTTCATATATACACAGTTAATGACAGTGATCCATCGAATGGCAAAATACCTCAATACCATGAAGTCTCTTTTGCTCCGTTAATCACTTTTCGTTTGAAGGACTTCAGATCAACTGCGTTATTTATAAAGTCCTTTTTTAAAAAAGGTGACTTTATTTAACTTACCTGACATGAGTGTGTGGTTACTCATCAGATTATTCTATTGATAATCCCTCAAGTTAGGATAAACACACAATTAGTGTTCTTGATATTCAGACAGATGTCAAAACATCAAGTGGGTCAGGAAGATAAAACCACTCAGAAAGGGTTTTATTTCCAACAAGAATAATAACAGTGTTCATATTTAATAAAGCAGAGTTTTTACTTTCACACTAAAAGAGAAAACCTGAGCAGCAAGCTGTTCCTTCAAAATAAAAGCATCGATCCTCTGACTGTTTTGAAATGCTTTTACTTCCACACACAACAGGTGATGTGAAGCTGCTCACACTTCACATCCGTCACACACCATGCAACAAAAACACACAGTTCTCATGTTATCAGCGGATTTATGTTTCTAACCTTTGCAATAATGATTCAAATCAAGTCACAGAAATCAGCCAGATTTATATCTTAGATATGACGTATAATTTGTCTTATAAGTGTCTTAAAAGTCTCATTTATTTCAGTTTAATAAATTATGTGGTCATTTTATTGGGCGGTGGTGGGAGTTAGAGCAGTCATCCACCAATCTGAAGGTCGGAGGTGTGATCCCTTGGCCCTGCGGTCTACATGTCGAAGTGTCAGTGGGCAAGATACTGAAACCCAAACTGCTCACGATGGCTTTTTTTATTGGTGTGTCAGTGTGTGTGTGAATGTTTATCTGATGAGCAGGTGGCACCTTGTGTTGTAGCCTCGGCCACCAGTGTGTGAATGTGTGTGTGAATGGGTAAATGGTGCCTGTAAAGCACTTTGAGTGCTCACAAAAACTAAAAGATCACATATAAATGTATCCATTTACCATTCTTTGATCTAAACACAGATGCTAAGTAAATAAGGAGGCAGCTTTCATTTCCTGCTTTTCAAAAAGTCTCTGTGACTCTGAATCATTAATGCAAGATCCATGAACTTAGAGCGACCGGCTCAACAGGTCACAGAGCTGACTGACATGCAGACTGAGGTAAGACGTAATAGGTGCTTTTTCCCCACTGCATTAGTCTTACTGCATTTGATCATCAGTACACATGTCTGTAACAATGTGTTTGACATGAGTGTAAATGTGTTAAGATGAGGCATCACAGGAGGACAAAAAGAAAAAAACTAATTCTTTTTAGACATTTTCAGGATCTAAAATTAAAACTCGGATGTATATATATTTATGTATAAATACAGTATGTGTTCTTATATTCATGTAAGCCTTAAAAAAATGTACAAATCAGTTGCAAATATAAAGGAATTTGTTCTCTCGTTAAATTCAGATAAATATCTTGGACTCATATTGAGAACATGTACAAAATGCCATCTTACAAATAAGTAATAGTAAAAAATAGTTTTTGGCATTTAAGTACCAGCTCTGTTTCAGCCTCTGCTGGTGCCGGTTGGTTTTATTTATTGCAGCTGAAGATTTTTTCATAGTTTTATGTTTTGCAGATTTTATGAAACGACAGCAGATGTAAAACTAAAACCAAAACATCATCACTCTCCCCTGTGATGCCTCCCCGTCTGTGAGCATTAGTAAGTGTTAATACCTGCTTTAAAGCTGAGCTCATCGGCCTCCTGGCCCGTGTAATCATAGAGCGCTCGGACTCGCACCCCCTCTACCTGATCCTCCTCGTCCTCCGCCTCCCCCACGCCGTTCACCGCCAGCACCTTCTTAGGACTCTCCTCGTCTGACCAGTCCGACGAATAATCTTTCATCCTGAGTGAGGACACACCAAAAATACAGAGTCTGGATGACAGAAAATTATGTACAACTTGGAGGTAAATTTTGTGCTTTTTACTCCCCTAAATTTATTTGACACTCATTGGTACAAGTTCCTTTTTACATAAAAAATAAATATGATGTCATACTATACCAGTAATCTACCAAGCCCCCCACCCCCCCCCACCCCATCTCCCCAGGTTACCGTTCATCACATGTACCCCCTTAAACTTAATGTACCCTGACGAGCTGTTGTAAATAAGCTAACAGAGGAGCTGCAGCTACGTCACACGTCTCCTAGCAACCACAGCTGTCGTCATCGTGGATGTCCAGTAAAGAACAAGAGTGTGTGAAAATGTCTGAGTGTTGGAGGTTCAGACACCACGGTGAGTTTATTTCTGTATATGACCGGATTAGACAAAGAGGCAGAGCAAGACACACACACACACACACACGCAGCTTTCTAGCTTCTAATTAGAGTTCATTATGTACAGGATGGTAACTCCTCAGGGTGACTACAAGGTAACAAGCTAAACTACATGCTGCCTCTATATCTGTTTCTAACACACACACACACACACACACACACACACACACACACACACACAAATGTATGTTGTGCATCTCTGTGTGTATGTACAAGAAACTGGAAAACTTGTAGAAGCTTCACTCAGAGTTTTGTTAACACTTCACGCATCTTCAATAAACTCCAAAAACAGAGCAACCATTTTCAGTAGGAATAAAACTGAAATCGAATCCCATAATGACACATGATATTAATGATTGTTGTAACTAGTCTGCAGCAAACGTGGAGGTGTCTTCCTACCTGGTGTCCAGGGTGATGGGACTCGGAGGGACGTCATCTCCACCTGAGGAGACGATGTTGGTGAGGGTGACCACGTTTTCCTCAGAGTGTCCACCTCGCTCCTTCCTGCTGATGGAACGACTCGCCTCTGGAGACCACTCCTGCACACACACACACACACACACACACACACACACACACACACACACACAAACACAGAT
Organism: Epinephelus fuscoguttatus; assembly: GCF_011397635.1. Classification (NCBI taxonomy): domain Eukaryota; kingdom Metazoa; phylum Chordata; class Actinopteri; order Perciformes; family Serranidae; genus Epinephelus; species Epinephelus fuscoguttatus. The sequence continues at coordinate 41,031,277 of NC_064753.1, forward strand.
GAAAAGTTAAATTCATAAGCAAAAAAACACATCAACTCAATACTCTCAGTGCTTTTCAATAGGTCTGGTATGACAACTTGCATATGGTGGACATACAGTATAAGCAAACCTCCAATAGATACTGATGTGGACTGACATTACTGAGTCAGTTTGCTAACTTCTACACTGTCAGTCAATCATGGACATGTCCTTTGTGGCCACGTGGCCGCTTTTCAGCAAATTCAGTTTTAAAATTCTGAAAATTCAGATTACAAAACTCAAAGTCAAGTTGTGGTGACAGAGCCCAACTTCATTTCTTAAGTCAGGCTCAGACTACAGGAGTTTTAAAGTCCTGACCGATTTTGAAATTGGACTGCATCACGCACGTGAGGAGGAACTTCACAGATGTTGATTTCTCCCATCTCACACATGCAAACGCTACAATATTTAAAAAGAGTCCAACCACCCAACGATCCAACCACCCAACCATCCACCCACCCAGCCAACCACCCACCCACCCAACCATCTAACCACCCAACCAACCGACCAACCATCTAACCACCCACCCACCCAACCAACCAACCATCCAACCACACACCCAACCAACCATCCACCCACCCACCCAACCAACCAACCAACCATCCAACCACCCAACCAACCAACCAACCATCCACCCAACCAACCAACCAACCATCCAACCACCCAACCAACCAACCATCCATCCAAAAACCATGCAAAGCATCCCAGACGTCCCTCTACCCAGCAACACTTTCTAGCTCCTCCTGGGGGCCCAAAGGCGTACCCAGGCCAGATGAGATGAGATATGTAATCCCTCCAGTATGTTCTGGGTTTGCCCTGGGAACTCCAGTGCAATAACACTACAAAATGCTCCAGCCCATTAATTAATTTTAATGAGTTCTCTCTGGTATTTATATTCCACTCAGAGGATTAATAATCCTGTGGTAAACTGCAACATTTTCTGATGTAGAAAATAATAAAATTCTTGTAATAGTATTCGTGGAAAATTATAATAAATGAAAGTTAATACGTATTTCAATGAAAACAAAAACACCTGTTGTGGGAAAAAAAAATAGATTCTGGCCTCGAAATATGTTGCTAATATAAATGCAAAATCAAATGTGTTTTTATGTCTTAGTGTCCAGTTAATGATCGCTCTTGCCCTGCAGAAGATAATCAGTGGAGTCTGATCTGATCACACCCAGACACACACAAACACAAACACACATTTGGGCATAATAACAGGGTGCTGACAGAAGTAGGTGGCTGGGGATACAGTTACAGGTATTCACAGTCTCAGTGGAGCACAGAACAACCTCCAAACTATCAGCACTACAGGAGGTGTGTGTGTGTGTGTGTGTGTGTTTGTGTGTGTGAGAACCAAATGTCCTCACAGGCACAGAATTAACACCAAACATACAATGAATGTTTCAGGTGTATGCGTGCAGTGGATGAGATACAATTGGAGTTATGAATGAATGTAGTCAACACAAAATCTTCAGAAATACAGAAATGCAAATGCGTGTGTGTGTGTATGTGTGTTGGGACAATGGCTCTCTGTTTGCGTGTCAGCGGCGCTGTGGGAATGCCAGGAGATTCCTCAGAGGACACAAGAGATCCATTTCTTTCTGCCAACCTCAGTCCACACTTATTTTTCTATTCTGGAAAAACTGGAGATGATAAATAGCATTCAGTTTGTAATTACAGCACTGATTCTCAGAACATGAGGAAATTTCCAAATCCTCCTCAAGTGAGAAGAAAAGCTCATGTATTTGTTGCATTTTCAAATTTTACACTAAGTGTCAAACTCTTTACTATTACACTGACTTCCTGTTCTCAACACTGTACATTAGTCTGAACCCAAATAATCACCTGACTGTCACCTGACTTCATGACAAAAACAACTGAATTATACTTTAAGCTGTTTGTGCAGTACTGAACTAACTGTCCAGGACTCAGCTGTCATTCTTTATTGATACACTGGTACCAAAAATAGTAGCACTTCACTTTAATTCCCCCTGTTTAGCGTTCATGGACAGTATACAGTATAAGCATTTAATTCAGGGCTCCTACAGCTAAAGGCAAGTTAAGGCCAATTTCCACCAGATGCGTGTTGGTTGTGTCTGCGCTCCGGCACGGCAGCGGAGCCCATAGGATTCAATTCTAGTCAATGTGTGTGTTTCCACCGGCTGTGGCTGTGCTGCGTTCCGGCTCCGTGTCAGCTGCGGCACTCTGGAGCCCTCCGCAACAGATACGCAGGACGTCTATTTTTGCCGGACGCCGGAGCACAACGCAGCAATTCAGCACAGAGCAGATCGTGCGGGGCAGGAAGTCGTACACAGAAACACAATAAAACATCCGGTTAATTTTCAAAATAAAATACAGTGTTCACGGCGGATCATATTTCCCTGCACTACACCTTAAAAACTACATAATGGGCAGAGGCAGGGCTGAAGTCAACAGGTCAGAGGTTTTCAGACGTCATTTCACCCAGTGAACACCATGGACGAGGAGATATTAATCATGGCAGTGCACAGATGTCTTCCGGCGGAGCTGCACCGCATCGCACAGCAAACGCAGCCGGTGGGTACTGACGGACGGTGGAGCACGCAGCGGATAATCAGCGCTGCCGTTCCGCAACAGAGACGCATCCAGTGGAAATCCGGCGTTAGATTTAAGACTTTGTAAGACTTTTTAATGCCGCTCTGAATAAAATTTAAGACCATTTTACAATTACTGAAACTGAAGAAAAAAAGGAACTGAACGGACCTCAATTACTTAGGGTACTGTTGAGTTTTGTGCAAAATCACTCATTGAACTACAACTCATCTCCACAGTACATGTCATGAACATCAGCTAGCTAGCTGCTTAGCTATGTCGCATGCACAAATGTAATGTTATTTTACCTGATTTATCTTATCCAGATACTCCTGGTCTTTTAATCACCCGTGAAGCAAAAAATAGGCGGTTGCTAACAAGTGGCTAAATGAGACTACTGAACGGCATCATGCCAAACACAGCTTTACAGGGTTGTTGTGGTGGCTACATTAAGTCATGCGACCGTAGCGTAGTTTGTTTATAGCCTAATGTTAGCTATTCACTTCAGGCGATTGCATTTACCCATTAAAAATCATGAAAGTGGTGTTCATTTGTGAAGATTATCTCACTGAACAAAATGTGTAAGGATCATAAACTTGTTTTTTTTCTGCAATACTCTAAAATCCAAAGGAAATATTCAATTGGCCTTTTGTCAAGGGAACAAGATGGACACTAACTTCCAGGCTGGCCAGCAAATAAATGTCACCCCTGCAGAACTCTGTGTATTTGTTAACAAATATAACTCCTCCTGTGCACACCTGTAAGCGGAGGCTGCTGCTTATAATGGATGACAATCGTAACACTATAAAATAATATTAAACTGTGGACAAATACTGTACATCGCTGAAACACTTAAACATTACCTTGTAAACATTACTGTTTACAACTGTATAACAGTGTGATATAAATATTTGTTAAATGTTTATAATCTGTTTATCAGAGCTGAACAGGGAGACTTAAAGTGTTACCCCTGAAAGAAGTACTGGGTGTCAAAAACCGCCTCTGAATTCATAGCATTCTTCAGAAACATACTTTTCAAATCAGCTTATATACACACACACACACACACACACACACACACAGGCCAGTGTACACGTGTGCTTACAATATGGCCAAACAGACCCACTGCGTAAAAGTGCGTGATAGTTGTAATGTGGAAAAATACAAATACACACTTGAAAGCTGGAAGAAGTCCTTCTAAGATTAAAAAGCAATTCCTGCAGCCCCTGATTCGGAAAATGTTAGCATGTCCAACTCAAGTAAAAAAGTGTGTGAAATAGCTCAAAGTCAACCCGAAGACTTTTTTTTTTTTAAATCCTTTTTATATAAAGGAGCAGAAAATCTAATTTATGGCAGCAGTGGTTGACCTCTTATCTAGCCAGGTTAGAGGCTTTGGTCCACCTAGCTACAACTAATGAAGTCTAATACAACAGTCCTGCAATAACTCCTACTATCATAGGGTTAGGGTTAGACTGTATAACATTCAGTTTTTGTTGAGACTGTTTCTGAGAGCTGCTGGTCCTGTTTTAGAGGATGTAATTTGTGCTACTATTGAATTTGACTGCCTTATACCAAGAGGTATTTCTCATATTGTCTACCCTCATTGAAATAAATGAGATACAGTCTTTTATTTGGTATTTACAGCAGTTAATAACAGATAGAGGAACTGCTGAATCAATGCAGACTTAATTTTATTCTGCTGAGCTTTTAAAACATGTGGAAAGTCTGGTTTTCATATGTCAGAATCTGCCTCTTTGGGCCCATAAAACCTTGTGTGTTTTGGGATGTTTTACTGCACTCATTTAACCTTAAATGAACAACGCTGCTCTGAGCTGACTGCATTATGTTCAGCATCATGCTGCCACTGGACAGGCTTTGTTTTAACATGGCCAAAATAATCTTCACTCAAGGAGTTAAGTGTGATTTTCAGACATCTAATGGAGAAAACAGAGAGATGGATTTAACGAAATCTGCAATCTTCAAACAGACTTTCTGTGGTCCAGTTGCTGCATTTTCGAGTATTGTATGTTGACTCCTTTGTATGATCTGAAATTCGAGGATCCAGGCCTGGAACAGCGCACCCCCACACACACAGAGTCAGAGTGTAGCTGCCAAAAATAAAAGTGGAGGGCAGGAATCCAGGTGATTGTATCTCTATTCTGACTTGACAATTGGGTCTGCAGATCTTTTCACAGACAGAAAACAGAACAATACAACGATTCCTTCATTGTGAATCAGGGAACAGAGACTTAAGTGGGTGTGGAAATTCCTGCGTGTAATTGATCCCAATCTGTTATATCATCCTCAGGCTGGATTCACAAAACCTCTCAGGAAAGAGCTTGTAGGGCACAACACTAAAGACCAATTCATAGTTTCTGTGTGTCCACGAGGGATTGCTTTGGTTCATGTGGCGTTAATGTCGTCATCCACATGTATCTGCGAGTGTGATGCAGATGTCTGCGTGCAGCCCTTTTTTTGTGACCATGTGGACTGTATGCATAGCAAGCACGCCGACTGCACATGCTCCACACTCCAGTCTAGTCCATGACACTGCGGTCCAGACAGCAGCAGCCACTGCACCATAGTGAAGTTAGTTTTAAGTTTAAACGCTGCAGCAGTGTTTTCCTCGTTTCAGTTTCACCTGACATAGGCAGTAGGATGACAGTAAACTCATGCATCCTCAATTGTACTATGAATAGAATTGCGTCCATGTACATCCAATGTGGAAAGTACGTCTGAGCCTTAACTTTAAAAAGTGGTTGCCAGATTGGCAACAGGCATCAGCTTTTGTTGCTGAAACTGAGAAAATGATTGTCTTTTTTAGTCACCTTGTAATAGGAATAATTAAGATACAATGCAGTTAATACATCATTTTAATAATGAAAATCTGGCATAAAAGAATCTTTTAAAGCTTTGTCACTGTCACCAAACTGTTTTTTGCCTTTATTTGACAGGACAGTCCAAGTGTGCAAGTGGGAAAGAGAGGGTAGGACACAAAGCAAAGAGCCACGGGTCAGAATCGAACCCACGGCCACCAAAGCAAGGACATCGTCCCTGCACATGGGATGCCCACTCCACCCACCAAGCCACCGGGCACCCTGTATTTGTGTTTTATCTGACACCTTACTGAATTTGAAACTGAAGTGCAACTTAATTGGCTTCACCATTGTCTCTAAAACAGATGCCTGTGTGTAAACGCACCAGTGCACGTGCAACTTTACCATGGTGCAGCACTGTTCCAGTTCTGACTGGAACAGCATTCCTAAAACATCAGTAATGTAACAAATATACAAAAAAAATTATGTTGGGGTGCACATGTTACTCTTTGCCATCTCTTTGCATCAAAATGGTCGTTAATGGCCACTTGGCAACTGATACTGTCAAGCCCTAAACTTGATTCAAGAAAGCAATGATAGATGTGTCACTGTTCTTCTATTTTGTAGTTTGTGAATAAAAAGGCTTTTTGAAAGCAAAAGTTGCCACAACTGATATCTTTGTTACAGTTTTTCTTCCAGCACCAAATAGGCTCTCCAGTTTGGATAACTTAGCTGAGCATAAAGACTGGAAACAGGGGGAAACAGCTTGCCTGGCTCTATCCAGATGTAAAAAGAAAGCTGTTTTTACAGGACAGTTTTCTATAGATTAAACAAATTAAATATAAAATGTTAGCTAGTGAGCTTTACAGGAGTTGGCTGGCTGACTTTGTTATCTGCAGATGGAGCCAGGCTATATTTACTGTAAAGACATGAGAGTGGTACCAGTCCTTTCATCTTTTCATCTAGAAAAGGAAACCAGCATTTATCCTATAATGTAGAACTTTTCCTTTAAACACTGAGAGGAGGCAATCATTTGTACTTCTGTTTTTTCATACTTGTAAATATTTGTTTGTCCTCAGTGGCCCAGCCTGCAGAGCTGAAATCTGTAGCTTTCCACCAACAACTTAACATGTATCTGTGTGTGTGTGTGTGTGTGTGTGTGTGTGTGTGTGTGTGTGTGTGTGTGTGTTTGTGTGCATTCAGACATTCTTGACCCCACTCAGAGGTCTTAGTCACACAACAAGGCTTTCACTGGAGGCCTGTTTAATATTCAGTCTGTTTCTCTGAAACACACACTGAACAACTGCAGCAGTCCTGCACAGCACTCGTGTTTTCATCAAGATGTTGGAAGAAAAAAAATGAATGAATGAAGTTATATAAATAATCCCAAGAGTGGATTAAAATAGAGTGTAGGCTTGTGTGTGTGTGTGTGTGTGTGTGTGTGTGTGTGTGTGTGTGTGTGTGTGTGTGTGTGTCCGTCCGTCCATACCTCAAACTGTGGCCAGTTCATGCTCATGCCCGGTCCGTGGGTGTTCCTCCACCATCTCAGATCTTCGGTGTCATTGGCTGCTTGGATGGTCTGACCCAGATCCCGGTACAAGACTTTGAACCTATTGGACAAAGTGACTGTCAGTCATCACATCTACTGTACACCCTCATCCTCCTCCTCCTCTTCCTCCTTTAAAATTCTGTCAGTAGAGATTTTAAAGTCTATCACAGTTTATCATTCTTCTGTCTGACTTTGTGTTCTATGATAACATTTTTTAAAAGCCTCTCGTTCACAGATGCATGTTATCAGGTCTGCCTAATTAGGAACTGACCAGATTAAGGCTCAGTTTGTTAATGCAGATATTTATTTCAGTTACATTTTTTGGCCTTATAACTTCAGTGTTATTTATGACTTTCCCCTGTTAACACAGAGCTCCCCTGACAACACACTCTAATTCAAAACTCAGTAAATAGCGGTGCTTGGTCAGTGGTCTGTTGTGTTAAAATATGACACTCTAGGTACCCCTCCAGCATCAGTTTTGCATGCAGAGGAACAGCTTGTCAATTTGCACTTGTTATATGCTTTGTGTCTTTTCAAAATAAACAGGAAATAATGTGCTACACATACTAGTGGACTATGGTGTTATTACAATACCTCAACTGGCTTTTGGTTTTACATGGAAGGCTAACAGTAATCAACCAGGGGGAGAGTCTGGAGTTTGTTTGGCCAATCTATCTCCCCTCCCACCCATCACAAGTGGACTTTTTGCGCTCTTTATAATCGTCCGTGTTATATCGTAGGCAACTGGGCTTGCTTGAGTTTCTTGAAGATGTTTCACCTCTCATCCAAGAGGTTTCTTCAGTTCTAACAGACTGGTGCGGAGTCGCAAGCTTTAAACTCTGTGTGGGCATGAAACCTTGGAGTCATTGAGGTCACATGCGAACTCTGCTACAATATAGCACTTAAGATTACCATGACCTGGATGACTGAGAATCTTCACAGACATGCGCTCTTTATACTACAGCAATCGTGGTTGCCTTAATGCACTGGCATCTGACTTGTATGGCCACTAAAAGGCGTCTATTTGAAGGGTTGGGAGTGAAACTGGGTTGCCTCTGATGAATTATCAGACTTAAAGCTGCTGTAATCCATGTTTTTATATTGACAGAGTGACAATGATAATATGAAAACAATGCAACGACGTGAAAGGGTTCGCTCAAGGTGATAAACCTGCAGCAAATTATCACCTGAATCTGCAGCTCGCCTCGGGTTTACAGAGCTTTGTAGTGAGTTTCAGCTCACTGTTTATCTGTCTGGCCCTCAACTTTACTTTTTGGCTTCACTTTCACAGCTCTCATAGCGCCAACAGTGCTCTAAAACTTCACTGTGCATTACCTGCTCAGCAGCAAACAGCAGACAGACACGGTCGGAGACTAGTAAGATATTTATTGGTGCAGCTTTTAAGACAACTAGAAGACAAGACACTTTAAACACTTTACACTTTCCTGCTCTGAATATTAAATACATAATTACAGTGCTGACACACTGTATTTTACAATTACTATTTACACTGTATTCTGAGGGCTGGGCGTTTACATTCCTGAAGCCTCCATTTAACAGGTGGAATTCCAGATAAGACTATTATAAGTGCATAATTTATGGTCAGTATTATCAGCTCTGTGTTTGTTTGGTAACATTTGGAGATGATATGAAGGAAAAACCTGCATCTGTTGATCTGAATCCAACCTTCCCAGTACCTGCAGGTAAATGTCTGAAGGCTGTTTGAACACTGAACTTCCACTTAAGTCTGTATACTGAATTCAACAGAGAACAGACCAGAGGCAACTACTCTTAAAATACATTTTTAAAAACTTTTAAAACAACAAGGAGCAGGAGCAGACCAGTAAAATTACTTCTTTTTATCAGTGCAGTCTGGCTTTAAAGACAGCATAGACATGTTTCACTTTCTGTTCAGTTCCTTGTTGGAAACAGCTTTTTGTTTAGTACTGAGCATACGACTGGATAACTCAGACTCGGATTATACTGCACAAGGTGTGTGAGTTAAAAAAACTGTTATTTTGATAAACACGGACCCCTTTACTTCAATTTATGAAGAATGTTCGCCTTTTTGAATTCCCTGTTCACTGTGGAGGCATGCGAGAAAAAATTTTCTTCATTAATTCAACATAACACAGGACGATTAACTGGTACACAAATGAACATTTAGAGTGACAAGTAGACCTTTGAAAATAACAAAATCTGACAAATTTAGAGGACAAAGTCTCACTTTGGTGGAGCTATTCAACTTTTAAACACATGCAGGTGGACACTGCTTCATTTAAAAGTTTAAGATTATATTTTTCCAAGCTTGTCATGACATAATACTTTCCACATGTACACTGAGTCAGCAGCTTTTTGTCGCTGCATCATCCTCCCGCTTCTAACTTCAAAGTAAGTGATGGGGGACAAAATCAGTCTTTGTTTGGTGTAAAAACACATCCTGATGTTTAGCTGTAGCGAATAAGGCTACAGCAGTAGGAGTTAGACAAAGGAAAATGGTTTGTTCCAAAGTTAGAGCATTTTTGCAATAAATTCCCTCTTTGCTGTAAGAAAAGAGGTAATTTGGTACATAACTACTGAATAGACGAATTCGGTGAGCGATTTGTGTATGCCGCCATCTTGCGGCGCCGCCATTGCTGCGGTGACATGTGTCAGTCATCAATTCATTATGCTGTCATTGTGAACTGACTCTCTACAATGACAGCATCATGAATAGCTGGATTGATGATGTTAGACGGTGGCCTCCGGTAACTGATGAAGGTACATCTTAAATGAGTACCGATATTAATTTAGAAATTAATCATTTGTTTGAGCGATAAGCAGGAAAGATTAGAGTAATAGGGAGATAATAGACTGTATCATTAAACACTGTGTAATATAACGTTAGCATACATTACGTGTGCTGACATTAGCAAGCTAGCAGCGTGACATTTAATCATTATGGACAGGCTACATGACCATCACATCATATTGAAGGCGATCAATATTGATCGCCTTCAATATGATGTGATGGTCGTCTAAAAGGCGGTGTAAAATTTGCCACGCCCCATCCGGAGCAGGGTAATTTTGACCCTCAATCAGAGACCTGTAATTGCCGTTTTTCTGGTCATCGGAGGCCAGGCGATCAATAAAATATTCTTGAATACCTAAAACAAAACACAAACACGTGTTGTTTTTAGTCACGTAGCCTGTCCTTAATGATTAAATGTCACGCTGCTAGCTTGCTAACATCAGCACACATAACGTATGCTAACTTTATATTACAGTGTTTAATGATACAGTCTATTATCTCCCTATTACTCTAATCTTTCCTGCTTATCGCTCAAACAAATGATTAATTTCTAAATTAATATCGGTACTCATTTAAGATACCTTCATCAGTTACCAGAGGCCACCGTCAAACATCATAAATCCAGCTATTCATGATTTTGTCATTGTAGAGAGTCAGTTCACAATGACAGCATAATGAATTGATGACTGACACATGTCACCGCAGCAATGGCGGCGCCGCAAGATGGCGGCATACACAAATCACTCGCTGAATTTGTCTATAGCCATTTAATTTGGTTGGCGAGCCTCATATTAGCTAAAATTGAGAGCACGTAACACTGAAAAAACTTTGGATTAAATTCCCCTACAATTACACTGGAGTTATATTAAAAAAAGAGATCTCTTTACAGTCAGTTTGGATGAGAGGAATGATTACAGCAACCAAGAACAGTTCAAATGTACACATGGGCATGTGAGAGTTGGTTTAAGACATAGCCTACTTTAAGAAGCATGAACCAACTCTTTAACTTAAGGTCCACATGTGATTGTTAAAAACTTTCTGAGGACCACCCTCTCAATATCAAGACAAAAAAGGTGTGTGGTCTGTTGTGCCTGAAGCCTGTCCTTTTTCATCAAGAAATATTCTTTTAGCTTCCCAACACATCCCGGGTGCTTTGTGTTAAGGTGTCTCTGGGCTAGACTTTCAACACGTATGTCTCTACCTCCCACTATGTGTTGTGATTGGCATGGTGATATTCAGATGTAACTAGTTGCTGAAATTACGTTTTGTTTTGTTTTTTTTACTAACTTTGTGCCATAAATTACAAAAAAAAAAGGGGTGGGGGGTCACAAGCCAAAAAGGTTGTAAGCACTGCCCCTGAGTGCCTTCATTTATGGTAGTTCAGTTCAGGTAATGAGAGAGTTCAGTCTGTGAGTCTGGACTGTGGGTTTGAACCGAGGTCAGTGTAGGAGGACAGGTGGTCTCTCATTAAGAACCTGAACAGTCTTTCTGTGCTTCAACTTGAACTGCAGACTTTAATTTTGGGGACTAAACCACTTAACTGTGAAGTAAACCTTTAACAAACAAAAGACAAACATTTGAATATAAATAAAGTCACCAGCTGGATTTTCTCTGGTCAAATCTCATCACTTCCTCTTCACAGAGTTAATTAAAGATAAAGTTTTTGTCCAATGTTTGGACAAAGATCTTGTTGGACTTAACCAATCGTGGTTACTGTGGTAACGGTGCCTTGTTTAAACAGAATGAGAGGTCAATAGTTAATGGACAACACTGTGAGTTTTCTATTAACTCCTGTGCACATACACACATGTTCAAACACACACTGAAACCTCGACAGTTCTGCATGCCTTCGTTCTGAGTCATGGATCATGAATCACCTTACTACTGTTTCCTCTCAGGATGTGTGTATGTGTGTATGTGTATGCATGCGTGTGTGTCCTACCCTTCTTTGGCGGACAGGTCGAGGTGTTTGTGGATGTCCAGCAGCATGTCTTTAAAGAAGCGCAGCCTCTTACGCTCGGCCTCCTGGGTGAGGTCGAACACCTGCTCCATGTCCTCCATGTAGCGAGGGTTACAGCGGTTCAGATCCTCCAGGGCCTTTGAGTAGCGCTCCTTCATCTGCAGCACACACACAGAGCACACAAGCAGAGTACATACTGAGCTACTGTACAACCCTTTGTCACCACACATTTATGAGAAAGATGAAGACAAGCTTAAGTGCCTTTGTGTCAGCAGTTAGGATGGAGTCTAAATTTTCAAACATTAAACCAAAGGATTGATGGCTGCTCCATTAGTGGGCAGCGTACACACTGTGAGAGATGTAGTTCAAGCGTCATTCTATTACAGCTGCTGGTGAGAGGCTGTGACTGTATCGACTATATGTAATGATATGCAGCTGAGAGGTGTTGAATAGTGTTGAACCACAGGAATTAATATCTCAGGACCTTTTGCTAAATGTTTCATAAGGAAAAAAAAAAACAACTGCATTTTTAGCACGTGCTCGTGGATCAGTGCGCCTGTGAGTCCATGTGTGCTCAAGACTGCTATAAATACTAAAAGACAGCTGAATTGACCAAACCACATTAATGTTGTACATCTGTCTGTCCTGGAAGAGGCATCCCACCTCTGTTGCTCTTCCTGAGGTTTCCTCCATTTTTTCCCGTTAAAAAGTTTTTTTGGGTAGACTTATCCCTTATTCAAACCAAGGGTCTAAAGGCCAACACACTCCAAATAAACATCAAAGAGCTAGTGGCAATGAACGCCGACTGTTGCGTAACGTCACATCGCCTGTGTCTCGGCCAAAAAGTTGAACTTCAACACCCCAAAGACCAAAGCTAAAGGCCAAATAGCACTTGGGCATGAGAGGAAATAAATGTCCATACCAGCAGGTGATGAGATGAAAATAACACTAAATACTAAAACATAATCTAATGGTTGTTGGCCGGACAACTGCCTGTCACATCACGATTTAATGTCTGTAAAATAGATGATCAATCATTCACGAATATCTGGTCCAGCTCTTGTACATACTCGAAAAAGGGATCCAACATCATACATAATTTCCTCAGGGAGCCTATCATGATACACCTGATTCTTTCCAGTTTGACAAAATGAAGGACTTCCCTCATCCATAAAGTGTGTGATAGAAGTACTGGGGACTTCCACTTCAGTAAAGCAGGTATGGACATTTAAGAGAAACCAGAAGACACACAGGATGGATTCAAGCCGCAGTTAACCACATTGACAACACAACCTGATGCTGAAAGAACAAAGGATATTTACTGTGAGCTAGCTAGCTTTCCTAATATAACAAGTTTGTTTCCATTCTTGACTTTAATCATCTGTTTGCTCTCCTCACTTCCGTTTCTCTTCTTGTGCACTGAACTATCCAGCCAAAATGATTTTTATTCAGCAAAAGGCTCAGCCATGTCCAACACTGATTCAACATGCTGAATCGTCCAGAAACAGTCGACAAGGACTGACTGGTGCCAACACTGCACCACAAGAAGAACAGACAACAGCACTGTCAAGAAAAGACAGTAGTGTATTTTTAGTACAGCACTTTGGTCGGCTTAAGCTGTTGTTTAATTACTTGACTTGCTGAGGTACAGTATTCACCTCTCCTTTATTACAAAAGTATTCCAAATTAAAAGAGTACTTTCAATCCAACCCTATCCCAGATCCATATTCATATGGGTGAGTTGGATGTTTTACTTCTCTCAACTCCTATAAATTTGAAAAGAAAAAGCTTGACATCAAGGATTTAAGAGGCAGCGTGTCATAATGGTCTTTGTCAGGATTGGGACGCTCGTTCCATATGAGGCGTAAGGTTTTCCATCTAACAGGATGGCATGTTAAGTGTTGTTTACCTAGGTGACGTGTTGGAGGTGTGGTGGTTTGCACTGCAGCCTGTCGTCTGCAGCTTTTCATACATCCTGCTCAGTGTGGCTGTGTTTTCTTCTACTATTCCTCCGTACATTATATAAACTGATCCTATGAAAAAAAATCTGATAAATCATATTACTTACACAAAGTTGGACTCAACAACAGCATGTGCCAAATCCTGTAATGAGTACAGCCTCTTCAAATTAAAGGCTCCATGTGATCCACTGTGGGAAACTGTTAGTGTGGATGAATAGCAGCAGGAAGTGATCGATTTAGCTTAGCATTAACAGTAACCTAATACAGCAAATACAAGCCATGATGTTGGATTTCATTTCCTTGTCCTGTCTTTTGTCTCAGGATTTCCCTGTTTCTGGTCGATCATTTCCTTCTCCAGGACCTGAAGCTTTTTTTGGGCCGTTGGGTTTTTGTGCAGAGCAGAGAACAGCGGAGACAAGCCCGGTCATGTTTCAAAACTCAAAAACACACACACAGGTATGTTTTTCTGGACTCACTGACACACCCAGACTGGAGCAAGTGGAGCTACGCATGGGACTATCTCTAAATGTGTGTGTATAAGTGTTTGTGTGTAAGCTTCGTACTTTGTCGGCCTCCTGGCTGCAGCGCTCTGCCCGGGCCGTGAATTTGCGAACTTCCTCCTGTGACTTGGTCGGGTCAGCTTTGGCGTGTGTTTCCCTGGTAACCGCTGTCCACTCCTCCTTCCTTGCCTGATGGTAGCTCTTCTTACTGGCTTCCACCTTGACACACACACACACAATGACACACTATGATTTGCTGTTGTGATGAAAACAGCTTCTCTAGCATTCACCACACCTCATTATCTTTCCTGAATTGCAGTTTGTTTCCTGACTGATTGATTCTCAGATTAATTACTGATTACTTAACAGTTGACAACGTGTTACTTAACCATAATTAAAACCTATGCTGTTGGTACCTGCAGCGGGACTCCCATTAACCCCTTGGGTCAGGTATAAATGCAGCTCCACTGACATCAGAAACCACTCAGACAGCCCTCACCTCCTTCAGTTTGCGGACCCAGGGTTTCTGTGCTTTGCGGAAGCCGTCGTCTGCATCCTTGGTCTCTCTGAAGCCTCCCATCATCTGCTTGTGGAAGGCATCCTTCTGCCAGCTGCGCACCTTCTCGGTGTCCTCGCCCGCCAGCCGCTCCCGCAGCTCCAGATGCAGCTCGCTGATCCGATCGGCTGCCTGCATAAAGGCGTGCCACGCTTTCTCCAGCGTACCATACTGAGGACCTGAGGGGAGAGGAGAAACACCATCACATTTAGGGGGAAACAAAAAAAAAGAAAAGAAAAAGATTGCTGTTTGATTTGTTGAAGATCCCAATTTGACAGTGTTACCAAGAATTTTTGGTAACACTTTCTATTAAGACCACATCTATAATGTATTATAGGGGCATTCATAGCGAATTATAATGCATTTATAATTCCCTATGACTACACTCATAAACACCCGTAATGCTTACTGATGCACTTTATCAAGTCATAGAACATTATAGATGTGACTTATAATGAATTATAAGTGTCTTATGGATGCTCTTAACTAGTTATAAACTAGAGGTTGACTAATGGGGCTTATGATGCATTATGAATACCTTTACTCACCTATAAATATCAACTGTATCAACAATCAACTGTAACAAGGACTCATAGTATGCTGTAATAGTCTATGCAGTTTCATTAGTTATCATTGTATGTGATAAGTAAAGTGACGTTCATATTGATGCATCTATTCACTCACATTTAAAGACAATGTCTCATCTGTCAGAGAGTTTTTAGTCACAGAAGCAGATTTTGCAAAAACTAGGTTTCTTGCAGTGTCACTATTTGCAAGACTGTTTGCAAGATTTCAAAAAAAAATGTTGCAGCCTTCAAGACTGTGAGGGAGTATGCTTTATGCTATAGTTAGCTAGCTAGCTAATCACTGTCCCCATTTCAAACAATGCTGCTCATAAGCTAACGTTACCCAGTTTATAACTCGTCGAGCATCCATAAGACACTTGATACTTATAATTCATTATTAGTCACATCTATAATGTTCTATGACTGTTGATATAGTGCACCAGTAAGCATTATGTGTGTTTATGGGTGTAGTCATAGAGCATTATAAATGCATTATAATTTAATATGAATGCCCCTATAATGCATTATAGATGTGCTCTTCATAGAAAGTGTTACCCAGTATTTCAGTCAATGCTTTTAAGTACTTTTCCTGTGCTATCTAAAATTGAGTGAACGTGTGATGTTTGCATCAAAGTTAATAAGTGTGGTAAACGTAGTGTTTTGCCATACTACAGGTTAATGCGAAGCAAAGTAAAGTTTGTGTTTTGTAAAATCCCTGCATATTTGTTGCTGAGTTTTATGCATTTTAAAGGCTAGGGAAGGACACTGCAATTTAGCTTAGGCTGTAAATGCCGTGGTGTGTGGCATCGATTTATGCTACATACTTGTCCCTATACTTAATAAACACTAAATAAACTAATAAAAAAGCTTGTTTGCTCAAACACAGCAGATATTTTTCTTTAGGGTGCTGGCTAATTAAAGGACAAATCAATGTACCAACGCTTCAAGTCTTTCCTTAAATTATTTTCATGGTGTCCCAAACCAAATGTTTCTCGTGTTAATAATTAATTCAGAGATTAAGTGACTTGTTTGCAGACCCTTGCAGTGAAAAGACCAAATGTTCCCAAAAACAGCAAAGGTAAAACATTAAACACAGTTTTTGGTGTAATTTTTCACCCCACATGATCAGTGTTTTCAACTTACCTTTCTCTACGACGCCCCTCCACCTCTTGGCCCAGTCGCTCAGCTGCAGAGCGTAGCTCTTCTCTATCTTTGCCCTCTCCTGGAAGCAGCTGACCAACTCATTACACAGCCGGTGACCATCGTCTATCCGCTTCACCGTTCTTTTGTAGTTCCCCGGCTGCAGAGGAATAGAGCACACACAGATACAGTAAAAACACACATAATGAGTGAGGAAACAGAATAAGAATAAACTGCTGTGGGGCTCTTAAAATCATTTTCTGCTGTTATATCAGTAGGTCAATCAGTTCAACGCCCCTCACCTACATGCTAATATTAGTGCGGCAAAATGTTTACACGGCAGGATGTTTAGAAGACCAGTGATGATGTACACAAGACTAAAATAGAGACTAAATGAGAAGAGTGAAAGGAGGAGGACAGAGCAGAGAATGAGTGGAAGGTTGAAGGTATGTAGTTTTTCCAGATGGAGGGCTGTGAAGCCGGCAGTCAGTCAGCAGGGACTCATTATGTGTCTGTGTCTCTATCTAAACACCACCTCCGGCTGCTCCTCTCAGCTGCTCCCATAGTACACAATCATCAAGTACGCAACACATGGATTCTCCAGGTTTTCTGTCTCATGAGCAGAAATATTTAGGATTTTATTGACTAATGCTGTATCTGATCTGGTTTAATAAGCACAGAGATCATAACGTCTCCTGTCTGTTAAGTGAGTAACTGATTTTGAGGTGCTGTGGCTCAGTACATAGAGCGGGACGTCCACTAATCACAGGGTTGGTGGTTCATTTTCCCCAGCTCCTCCTGCCCACATGTCCAAGTGTCCTTGGGCAAGTTACTAAACCCCAAATTGCTCCCAGCATGTTAGCACCATGGTTAGTTCGCTGCCACTGGTGTGAGTGTGTGACTGAGAGGTAAGATGTAAAGCACTTTGGATAAAACAGCTCTATAAATGTAGCCATTAATGTGTGAGCTAATATTACCAGTCCAGTCCAGACCAGTCCTTGAGGTTTCTCTTAATGTTGGAAATGTGTGTGTGTGTGTGTGTGTGTGTGTTTTCCTACTGTACCTCCCAGAAGCTGTCTGAGCTTCCCAGGTCGCTGAGGTCCCCATTGGAAGACATTTTGGGGTCGGTCTTACAGCACAGAATGATGGCGGCTTCAGAAAATACTGCAGAGAAAGAGAGACAAAGAATACCATTTAATACATGAAGCTGATTTGAAGTGATAATCAGAGCTGTTACTGATGGTGATTTTTTTGTAGTAATTCAGATTTATCTTGACCCAGATGGAAGTACACCGACATCTATGCATTTTTCATGGCACCTTATACCCAGTTAAGTGCAGTTCAAAGGGCCCCAGTGCAAACTAAGTGACAAGTGACTGACATAAGAGAAGGAAGAACATAAATAAGAACAATTAAACAACAGGCACAAAAAGCTTGAAAGAAAGTGCACCTAAAATTTTCCTTGTCAACAGCTGTTGAGATCAAGACTTTGAAATTAAATTTTTAAAACAAAGTGGTCGTCCTTTAAGCGCTTTAGAAATTTGAATTCAAATAGCTAGAATTCTAGTTATTTTACTATAAAAAGTTTTTTTTTTATTTACACTTTATACAGTTTAACTTTTTTCTTTAGTGCTTCTTTTATATAATTACTTTTATTTCATTGCCATTGTTTGCATTCACACTAATATTCCAATATAATATACTGAATTTGATATGTGTAATGTAAAAAGCATATTCTGTTTAGATATTCTGAATTAGGCCTTGTTTCAAATTTAGCAGCAAGGCTGGGGTGGAGATGAATGCTCAAAAGAAAAGCCAATATCTGTTGTCAGAGGATGAAAAACATCTACTTTTAAACATTATGAAAGACTTTGATAAACACGTTTTTGGATATGCAGAGATATCATAATGCTGACTTTTCATAAAGGTGGAAGGACCGAAAGAGGGAGGCTGTGTTTGCACAGTCCAACAAGTCCACCACTTAGTGGAAACTTTGAAAAAATGCATTTTGATGCAAAGAAGGAAAATGACGAGCAGCTCCAGCTGTTCCACTGCTCCATATTTTGTCGTGAAAAATATGTTTGGGCACATTAATCGGAGCATGCACAGCTGCATGTAAACGTGAATAATAGTGGAATATTCATTTTCATTAACTGTAAGTAGTTTAATGGGGATGTTGTCTTTTCTGAATAACAGTAAAAACCTGACTATTCTGGGGCGTCGGTGGCTTAGTGGTAGAGCAGGCGCCCCATGTACAAGGCTGTTGCCGCAGCGGCCCAGGTTCGAATCCAGCCTGTGGCCCTTTGCGGCATGTCATCCCCCCTTCTCTCTCGCCCCCTTTCACGCTTACCTGTCCTGTCCATTAAAGGCAAAATGCCAAAAAAAATCTTGAAAAAAAACAAAAAAAACAACAACAACCTGACTATTCTGTGCATGTAAACATTGTCTGTTTCTAATCTAGTTTTATTTAGATAGCTGAATACCTTTTCATACATTTTCGTGTGTAGTGTGGAGGGGTCTGCAACTACATTTCAGTGTGCTGTACTGTATTGTATAACTAATATAAAATCTTAAAAACAACTTTGAAAAAGAAAAAAAACTAAATCTAAACATAGTTCATGTGAAATAAATGAAAAGAAAATATAAAAACATGCATTGTTTATGTAGAGGGGTCAACTAAAAAAAAAAATTTGTCCTCTGTTTCGGGCATCAAACCCGTGACCTTCCAGTCTCACTGCTTCACTGTACGCAGCTCTACAGTTTCAGCCTCTGTCAAACTGCAGCTCCACGTCAGTCGACACAGAAAGCTAAAGACTCTTCACCGCTCGCTGCACACAGGGCTGTTTGCTCCACATCACTGCCCAATTTCTCCTACACACACAACTGGACTGTGTGTGTCCTACAAACACTGACTCCCCGTCTCACACACACACACACACACACACACATCCGCTCTGTTACCAAGACAGGAATCTGTGTCAGTCAGTTTGTCCGTCCACAATGGATCTCTTTCATCAGAGAAGACTCTCAAACATTTGTACTGAACCGTCTGATAACTCACAGCTACAAATTATTTTAACTGTGTAATGTCTCTGCCTCTTCATCTTCAACAAAACCAAGACTCAAACTGCCAGAACGAGGGACAAGACACACAACTGTGCTGTAACTTAAAGGTGCCCTGCAGAGTTTCTTGAAGACAAACAAAAGCTATGTTAACATTCTGTGTTCACCACCAGTACAGTTCACCAGAACTCTTCAGGTGTATCTCTGAGGTCTAACAAATGTATTAAAAGCATTTTCTTCCTCCTACAAGATTAGCAATGCTGATATGTAAAGTATATTATGCCCTGCATGGTTTACATTCATGTTTACTTGCTACCTGTCTTCTTCTTCTTCCCTGCCTATGTTGGTACATACCTGCATATATTAACTTACTACCACCACCTGTAGATAAGTGGAAACGTGCGAAACCAGGCATCCTGATCTGATACTTGTACCACCTTAACCGGCCCTTTAAGATGCTGTGGCTTTACTCAGAGCTCCTTCCAGATGTCTTAAACGGCACATTCAGACACAGACTACCTCGCCTGGTATGGGGACACTAGAGCCCCCCTCTGGACCCAGACCTGGGAGTGGGGAGCTTGCCAGCGAGCGTCTGCTGGCCGGGCCTTGGACCACGTTGCCCGGTCAGGTTCAGCCTGAGTGAATAACATGGAGCCGCCACCCTGTGGGCCTACCACCCACACAGGGTGTGTTGGGTGCTGGGTGGCAGGCAGGGGTGCTGTACATCTTTGCGCATGAGATAAACAAAACATGGTCCCACTTAAAGAAAAACAGATCCACAGCACTACAACACTGCTATTTTGTTCAGTACTAACACTATCCAGAAGGTTTCCAACAACACCCAGAGAAATCTCTATCAGATGCCGTCTGTGTCATTTGGTTGTCAGCGCTTTTCAGTGGCATCATATCCCCACTGCGCATGTGTCAGGGTTATGTTTGTCCTCCAGATGCTGTTATGAATTGACTTTTTATCCAGCTTTAAGAAATATTTTTGAGATACAGATCTTGATTGTTTATTCCAACATGGTTTAACTGGATGAAGGATTCCAATCATCAGACATCTACGTCTCAAATTATCAGAGAAACAAGCTGAGCAAATGTTAGTGGCAGCTTAGCATCAGCCCATCATGCCGAACAGCGTCTGAGAAACACACATTTTTACAGTGAAACTGCTTTATTCAGTGTTTTTAACCAGTTTATCACCAGGATGGTTTGTTTTGGAGAGGAGGAGACCTCTGGAGATATTCCTACTCCTGAACGTCTGGATCTTAAGTTATCAGAGAAAAAAGGGTGAGCACATATTAGCAAAGAGCTGGACTAGCAGGCCCTCCAAAACAACCTGAAGAGAAACACTGATTTGAAATGTGAAACTGATTTATTCAGCGTTTTCAAAGGTTTTAATCACCTGGTCTGTTTGTTTTGGAGAGGAAGAAACCTCTGCAGATAACTCGCCTCCTGAACGATGAACACTGAAGGAATCCTACCTGGGAGAAACTGACTCTTATGACAACACCACTCTGTGTTTTGTTATTGTTTCAACTGTTATCTTAGTAACAGAGAATCACATATTGTGCGTTTAAGAGAGAAAAACAAATGTTTATTTGTATCTAGAAGTCAAAATCTGCTACACTGTGATCTGTAGTTTTCAGCATCTATATTTTGTTGTTGTTTTGAAAGAGACCTCCAGCAACATAAAATTACATATTGTACATTTAAGAGACAAAACATCTGTATCTATAAATTACAACCTCTCCTGACACCAAAAGTGTACACTACAGTAAGCCCTCAAGTTTTTATGGTGGACTCTTCCAGAGGAGTTATTAGAGGAGTGTCATGACAGAGTAGACTAAACCTATGTTGTAAGCTAATTTGACAGTTTAATCACTCTAAAGCACTTTGTTCTACAGCAACAAGGCTCGACTTGACAAGACAGTGAGAAGTTCCTGGTTATTTTTCCTCCTCTCTGTAATTGATAATGTTCTCTAACTGTAAAAGACTCCCAAAATAACAGCAGTGGCTGAAGATGTGCACTGGGAGCAGGCTGGCGCTAAATTAGACGCTGGGTACAACAGTAGCCTTGGTGAGCTCTGCAGGGAACAATGTGGGAGTGAGTCTAAGTAAACTCTACAGTTAGTTCAGACTCCAGAGGAAGGACTTGCACTTACTTGTGCTACATGCTAACGCCAGACTGAGCCTTGAATAAAAGAGATCAGGCTTAATATGTATGTGTAGGTGTGTCTGTTGTGTGTCTCAGGAGACAAGCGGCATTAAAGATTAGCCAAATGCTGACGTTTAACAACACAACAACACAACATTGCACCTCTCAGACACTGCAGCTAATCCCATTCAGACAGCTGAGCTCTAATTTTCTGTCCGCACTGTGAACACTGCACAGGTGGAGGCAACAGAAGGACAGTCGTGTGTGTGCATCTGCGGGTGTCACAGGTGAATGATAAGTATGCTAGCAGCGGTGGTATCTGCCACCAGCATGCTGGAACATGAGTGAGAATGAGAAAACTGACTTCGCTATGGATCGCTAATTACTGCTGCTATATCCTACAGGACAGCAGTGTGTGTGTGTGTGTGTGTGTGTGTGTGTGTGTGTGAGTATCTGGGTGCGGCTCATTGAAAGCAAGTAGGTTTGGCTGCTTACACTTGTATCACCTCCGTACCTGGTGGAGGTGTGCAGACACTGACAAAAGAAATAAGCAGCTTAAAAGTCAACAGAGAGCTACCGTTCACCACAACTTGCTTTATACAAACCAGAAAACTCAGCCACAATTTCACAACAAACCACTGTGATGGTCGACGACATTCAAACACCAACAGCACTGCATTACAAGAGCTGGGGCCTGCTCTTTAAAACTAACAGTATTTATTCTAGTATTTCTAATATGTTCATAGTGACAACACCAATGCTGCCTCAGCTAAAAACTCACTGTACAGAAGACATGCAGATGTACAAGTCAAGACAAACTTGATCAATCTCTCATGGTACTAAAACCAGGTCTAGTTTCTGCCTGAATTTAGTTATAACATTGTACACTACAGTTGCACGATGTGAGGAAAATCTAAGATGTGCAATAATGTTGTTCAATTGATGCCGATATGACTATGACAAATAAACAGCTATACAGATCTTTCTGCTTTAACAGGTACACTGCTAACATCCCAAACACTGAATAGCCTATATCGACTGAATAAAGAAATACAATATTTTGCACATGCATATTCTACTTGCCAAAGTGTATGCATATTGGGTATGACTTTAGTGGTTAATTAATAAAAATGCAGCAGTAAAACAACTGGAAAAGGGTACCTGAGCACCTGCTGTTCAAGAATATTGTGGATTTTGCTGAGAACATTTTTTTTTATATATACAACCTTTAAAATCTGTCTATGCAGAAAGTAATAGTTTATTGTTGTGATTTTAGCATCTAATTCTTAAAAATGCTGCAATAAAAAACAAGAAAGTAACGACAGATGTAGACCTTCATATTTCAACAAAGACATCTTCATGGCCATTCAAGTATACCAGCAGATTAGTGAGTTTACAAGGTGCACATGAACGCACCATGAAGTCCCTGTTCCTGTGTGAGTGTCAAACTCATACTATATAGTGCGCCAGAAAAAGATTTAATACGTCCCAATACATAGTATGTCAAATGCAGTATGCCAAAAATACCAGGATGTTCTACTACATCTGATCCGGTCCTACTACATCCAGTGACTGGCGTTTGTTTTATCAACAAGGTAACGGATATAAAAGCAAGAGCTTCAAAATTAAGGGCGTAATGTTATGAGAAAGCAGTACGTCCCGATTGTGCGCATACTGCATGCAACAGTATGTACTTTTTAAGGGCAGCTGCAGTACGTACTAAAAGTAAAAAGAAAAAGTATGCAATTCGGAACGCACTCAAAGACAGATCCTACGGGACAGACGCAGCACGACCAAAAATGACACCAAAATAAAACGTTTTTGATTTCATGACAAATCATTTCAGTACCCACCAGTCTGGCTCAAAGCCTTCTGAGATTTACTCTAAACGGAAAATATACCACATTCTGCACTTTTTGGACCGGTGTAAATAAAATTATTTTTTCTATTCATCTTGTCTCTGGTAGTCTTCTGCGTATGTTGACTGCGCATGTTCATACCGCAAAGACAATGAAATTATGATTTCTTGTTAAGCACATAAAGAGCTGGTTATAAGGTATCAACTGTCTTGAGTCACAACAGTCCCATAAACTGTGACGTGTATAGTTTCAGTCTGAGTGTACCCGCCACAGTTCACTGGACTGGCATGACTCAGCTGGTACTGAATACTTAAACTAGAGATAGGGAGGTGGTCTTGGTCCCTGGAAATACCGATATTAATCACTAATATTTTGTTATTATTTCTTCCATGGGCCCTAAGAGGAGGCAGAAGGTCAGATGTTCAGTTAAAAGTGCTGTTTGGTTTGTGTCCATGAGACCCCCATCATCTTTCCCATGGCTCTGTGTGTGAGCTTTTCTGTATGTTTACATTCCTCAAACACTGATCATGAACTTGGGTTCAATCCCCTCTGCTCCTCTCTACACGGACACACACGCGCCACCCCAGGCCTCAGACCATCCTGGAGGTCAAGGACCTGCTGGAGCTGTAGGCAGTATGGTCAGAGTGCGGAGAGGGGAAAGGAGAGATTGTATGAGGCATATGAGCCAATGTGAGCCAATGTGTTCTAAAGGTGATCAATTATCATGTATGAGAGAGGATCTGAAGATGATGGATCTGTTTAGGACAGGCTGCCATTTCTAGAAACTCACACATGAGCTTGGATGGTAATAAAAAAGTGTCTACTCTTTCATTCTTTCATTTTTAAACAATCCATATGCCTGTTTAAATTTTGCTGGTTTGTTATTAGGGAGGTTTCAGATTCATACTGTCTGTCTCTCATCCTCTACCCTATTTTTAGGACACACATTGAGAAGAGGCCAGAGTTTTATCAAGATGTTGAAAATACTGCAGACTCAACAGAACATGAAACCACTTTTTTTCCACTTCACAATATACAGTCATAATAAAATAAAGTTATTAACAAGCCATCCAAATACCCTTAGGTTATGACAGTAAAAACACAACTCATAATTTGCTGAGTACTTAATAAATTACAAAATGACCAAGTAACGTAACACTGCTGCTGCTCCCTTTTATTGAGCTGTAAAACACACCGCAGCAACATCTTGATGAATGTTAAACATAATTCACTGACTTGTCATTTTAGAGGCGAAATGCAGATTTGGCAGCAAGTAGCGAGGATTGAGATGTCCAGTTTAAGGATGAGTTTGACATTCTGGGAAATACACTTACACTTTCTTGCCAAGAGTTAAATAAGAAGACTGATACCAGGCTCGTGTCTGTACGCTAAGCATGAAGTTACTGCCAGCAGCCAGCTCACTTAGGTTAAAGCATAGAGACAAGAAATATGGGGAAACAGCCATCTTGGCTCCATCCAAAGGTAACAAAATCCACCTACCAGTACCTTGAAAGCTCATTAATTAACATGTCATATATTGTTTGTTTAATTTGTACAAAAACCAAAGTGTAAAAAAGAGAATTTGCCATTTTGTGGGGGGATTATGTCACAAACTATTTCTTGGCTTTGGCAAGATATGGTGTTTACATAACGTTTGTACGCCTCTGCTTTGGTACGGATTGACCAAATGAGATATAAGATGTTATTTCATGAGCTTTCCATGAGCTGGAATGTGGATATTATTACTTTTGGACAGAGCCAGACTAGCCTTTTCCCCCTGTTTCCAATCTTTATGCTAAGCTAAGCTAACTGGCTGTTGGCAGTGGATCCATAAGTGCCATACAAACTTGAAAGCATATTCAAACTTCTCTACCTCTCATCAAGAAGGTGAATAGGTGGATTTCCCAAAATATCAAACTTTTCCTTTACACATCTGCTCTCCGGGTTTTCAAGCACCCAGGTTATAAATCATCTCTCTCCTCCAGACATATACACACTGTAGTGTTTGAATTATAGAGAAGAACTGTCACTTAAAATGGTGACTGGGGCCCACAATCTGTTTTATTTGCCCTGTATTTCTGTTACAACTTATGACGGGGCTTCTATGACCTCAGGAATCACTTAAAACTTCATCATCAGTTCTGCTTTTGTCTCAGGAATGTTTGCGTAAATACAGCCCCTGGTTTCATTTCCATTTAGTCCCTTAACCATCTAAAGGCATCCAAAAACTACAGGTTGGTCCTCAATCCAAAGCTGGGCAGCAGACTGTCAGGCCTGAGCGACAGAGAACAGGAGGACCGTTGAAAGAGGGTAAAAGTGTTGGAAGGAACGCTGAAAGACGAGAGGAATAAGAGAGTAGACCTTGTGACGAGGGATGTGCAGGAGAACACAAACTCCGTGAGGAATGAGCCAAGTGTTGCTCGCCACCTCTGTGTGGAAAAGTAATGTGAAATAGAGACGGAAGTTTACGAGCTGAAGAGACACAGCGGGGCAGTGAGGAAGAGGAGGAGGAGGTTTGATAGCACAACACACAAGCATCTTCTGATGTGGTTTCTGTATCACAGAAACAGATTAAAAGGACACATGGAGCTGGTTTGTCGAGCTCACATCAATGAAGGAGAAGTGTGTACAAAATACGAATGCAGCCAAATAAATGACTCAGCTATCAAATGACATTAACAAGGGAATTCTACACCTCTACTTCTCTTTGTGCTGGTGTACAGTACTGAGGCGGGGCTGTCTCACCAGTCACTTTAGCTTGTAGGTCTGTATTTTTAAAGACTGCCCAATCTTTTGTCTGACATTTAGCCTGGTTCAAGACCTCTGATTGTTCCTCATATCTCCAACATTTTGCAGGGCCTGGTTGGAAACAACAACTCAGCCAATCAGAGTTTTAATAGTGGGATTAAATGCAGACAAAATCATCTGTCTTGGCCAAAAAATGTGGTGAGACTGTGCTATGAAAATGCCGATAAGCACCCGTATGAGCTGACTTACAAAACTTTACTTATTGAAACAACAATTCTTAAATCTGCCTTATATCTGTCATTGAAATGAACCACTCCACAAACGCTACCACAGCTTCCATGTCAGCCAACAAGAGAATTTTGACCTGATGATGGCATGAGATGAAAAGTCAGGGGATCTCAAAAAGCTTTACTGGGAGTAGACTATTAGCAGTTTATATTCTACTGAAGTTTTGATGTCATGACTCTGGGTTTCTGTGTGAACCTATTCACAACTGCTGTAAATCCAAGCTGAATCCAAGATTATCGGTGCAGTTTTTCTTAAAACGTTATGGTCTGCCTTGTGTGTTTTTGCTTTAGGGCTCTACTTGCAACACAACTTAAAACCATTTTGTGGAGTTAGGACATCTTTTAAAGGCCTTTATGGTTGCAAATCAGTGGTATAGCTACAGATCTGTCATCCAAACTACCACATGAAAAACCACTTGTTTCTGTTCCCAGTACAACACCATTGGCTGGGTGGATGCTACTGTCAGATAAATAACAATAAACAAAAAAATCAAAAGCTGATTCAGTCATTTCCCAATCAAAGCACAGTGTGATTTACTTCACTTTTATGTCTTAGTTTAAACTTCTTTTACAGTCCATGAGCATAAAGAGGATCAGAGAGATGAAACTCTGTCAGTCATGTCAATAAAGGTATTCTAAAAAGCAATGTATAGACTCATACAACAGTAATGTCTCTCAATCATCATTAATGATCCACTAGAAGTGTGTCGCCATGTAATTATCTGCAGAGACTCTGCCCTCTGTATTTTTTTATTTTCTGCATTTTGCAGTGTTCGAGATGCTTCTTGCAGGTAGGGTTGGGGAGGGCTGCTCTGATAACGGCAATATTGCACACTACTGACAAGCCAACTGCAGGGAATAGCAAGCCACTGACACAACAGCTTTACTCACTTTTTTTCCTCCTGGGAGCACCACGTATTTAAACCATGATATAAATGCCAGCTGAGCAATGCAAATTTGCCACTTGTAGTTTTTTTTACTTGTCACCGAGCCTTGAAAAATATTCAACTTTGGGTAAAACGCTGCAGGTGCTTATCACTGTCACTTTTTAAGCAAACATTCAATCACAGTGGAGGAGGGGTGGTACCCAAGAGCTCATCCAGATGAGGATGCTGGGCTTAGATAAGAGGCAGAAGTGCTGCAAAGCTCTCCCAACCCCAGAGGACTACTGCGGAGCTCCACTGGCTTTCTGTAGGGTGTACTTTTCTTTTTCTAGATTATTTTAGTAATAGTCAGTATCACTGCTAGATGAGCAGACACATATCTACACATATGCACACACATACAAACAGACAGAGACAGAAGATCTATGCTCTATGTGTGATGAGACTAAAGCAGAGGAGCAGAATTGGGTTTAAACTACTATATCATCCCTGCAGCTTGTTCAAAACTAAAATTTTTGTTGTTACAGAAAAAGTAAAGTACCGAAAAAGGTACCGCTGGGTATCAAATTCCAGGAACTAGAACCAATCGGTGCTGGTGTCAGTTCAACTGTAAATGGTACCCCACCCCAAGCACAGGTGAGGTTGGGACATTATACAAAGGTAGTGACCAAGTGCAAGACTGGCAGCAGCACACATCCAAGAGGAAGTTATGAAAAATGCGGACAAAGCACCGAAACTACACAAATATAACGAGACGAAATGTTAAGCGGACAAAGCTTGTTCCAAAACGAGAGTAAAAACGGGGTTGGCTTTTACTTTCACTTTTGCTGGCGGGTACTGAAGGTGAGGATGAGGATGAAGAGCTATGAGTTGGCCTGTTTCTGATGAGCAGGTAGGTGCCAGTGGTTGGCTTAGCCAGCTTGCTTAAGTATCATCTTATCCATTAAAAGTACAGTAGTTTGCAGTATTCATAAGCAGTGTAGGAAGGAGGGGCCAAGTTTGAATGTCTTGTTTACACACAGTAACCAACAGTTCCTGCACAGCAGATCTTAAATACACAATACAGAGATATCTGGATCCAATACAGGCGTGCCAAAGAGGTGGGTGATGGTAGCAGAGAGTCATGGGAGACAGAAAGAGATTCTGGTTGTTGGTTTATAGAGAAATGGGTCAGGCCAGTGAAAAGGAGAAGGAGGAGGGGAGAGACCAGCTGAGGGAGGGATGAGGAGGAGGGAGTGACGGATAGAGAGGCAGGTCCAGACCTCATAAGCTCCACTGGAAAAACTCGCAGTCATTAATCTGATTAATGTACACCAACAGTTTCCCTGCAGCCAGGCTGTGTCTATATGCTTCTACATATGAAGCATGTGGAGGCCTGTATGAGTTTTAGTCTGTAAGCTGCTCTACTATGTCTACATTCCAGGAGAGTATGTGAGAGTATGTACAGTAGGTAACCATCAGGGCCTGGAGGCTTCAAACATCTATAAACAGAAATGCCTTTTGAGATACTTTTTTGCTCCAGCTGCTGTTTCTCTGCCAGCAGCTGGCTGTATATCAGAGCCTGGGAAACAGCTGTGTGCCAGAGCGCTGCTGTCCCAAATGAAAGACTCACTGTGTAAAGAAAGAAAATGATAACCATGCTCACAACGATCACAAAATGACTGCTGCTGGCAAAAATAAAGCACATTATGGGTTACTCTGAAAGCCACCCTGCTTTGTTTCAACTATATGCCGCTTGAAAAACAACAGAGGTAAGTCAGAAGTTTGTAAATGTAGTGTTTTGCAGTGAATCACTTCTTGGATTAACTTGTCCTCAAGCTGTTTTATTAGCCTTGTTTCCATGTTACAACCCACTGCACAGTGTGTGGCTCGGCTGTAAATGAAGCTTCACTTAAATGCCAACAGGAGGACTTGATTCTCACTGCTCCTCCAGCCTTTCTGACGTCACAATGGCACAGACATGCTGAGTGAGGAGTGAAGACTATCACACTTTTCACACAGAGATTGTGCTATAGGGCATCTACAAAGTCCCCTCTTTATGTTGTCTATGCTTTTTTACACAGAACCAAACAACTGCACCATCATGCCAACCCAGTGTGTGATTTTAGACAGCATGCCAACATCATGACGCAGGCATGACATGTAACACAACAGCATCGACCTCTAGTGTGACAGACAACATACAGTACGTGCGCAACGCTCTCTAAACAATAACAATACCACACAGTAATGACAATAACTTACTGTCCCTGTTATATGGCAGCTGAGCTCGTCCTCTGCTCAGAAGATAAGAAACCCCCAGACCTCATTGTCTGCCCAATTTGTGGACATTTTCAGCTGCTGTTCCTCTTCTTCGAATTAGCTGCTAACTGCTTCTAGCTGCTTTTTAAGTCTCCCTACGGTGGGTTGCGCACATTATTGCACATCTTATCAAAACATCAGACCCATCCTTTTCTGCCAGCTGTCCCTTTTACACAGATGTGAATTTGGCACTGTTAGTACCTCCACCAGCAGCCTTAAGGAGAGACAACTCTGTCCCCTCATTCTGCGATTGTGCCTTATATAAAGACCAACAAGGCAGAATAACAGCACAAATTTCCCACCTTGAGCAGGCAGTGTAAAAATGGCTTATGAGAATGTAAGAAGAAAGAAATCCTTCAGCAGCTTCATATCCTGTAACAGCAACACGTTCCAGACAAAAATGTCATTAGTAAATATTGTCAGACTGCTGTCAAATACAGCAATGCAACCACACGAAAATATACTCACTACTATATCAAAGAACAATACAAAGGTATGTTTCTGTTTGCACACTTTAAAAGCCAGAGGATGGAATAAAAAGTAATCCATTAACACTTTGAATTCTCAGTGGTCTCAACTGGTGACCGTGAATGTTGACAAGCTTCCATACTAAGAAAATGTCCTGCAGGGAACTTCCAGTTTGCTGATAAAGTAGTTGGACGCATGATGAAACCGCGCTCCCGGGTTAATCGCAGTTCACCCACCAAATAACTCGAAAACTTGAATTTTATTAGTGAAATGGGTAAATGCGTGGGAAAAGAAACACTAAAGGCCAAAGAAAAGAAGAAAAAATGCTGAGACCTCAAGATAAAAGTGCCTCGGCGGTGAAAGCTAGCAACACCAAAGCAGATCTAGCTAGCACCCGTAGTGAAGCCGCTGAAGGTCACAGGAGCCCTGGAATGAGCACTGACCCTGAAGATGTAATTAAGGCGATAAAGGAGCTAAAAACTGATCTCAAGGAGGACAATGAACGCCTTACACAAGAAATTAATAACTTGGGACAAGAAATCAATGGCAAACTCGACAACCTTGCCACAGAGATGCAGAGTCTGACTGACCGAGTTGGAGAAGGGGAAACCCGTGTGGAACAGGTAGAGGGATGGGCAGCGGAGGCGACCAAGGCGCTCTGCACCTGCCTGGAGCAGCAAAGAGTCCTGCAGCAGAAACTAACGGACCTTGAGTCGCTGTCCAGAAGAAACAATATACGTATCTTTGGAGTGGCAGTGGGAGAAGAAGGAAATTCGGTACCACAGTTTGTTGAGAAACTCTCATCATTCCCTGGCGAACAAACCCCAACCCAAAGCCCCTCCGAGGCCTATTATTATAAACTTCCAGGAGTTCACAACCAAGGAGACAGTGCTGAGAGAAGCTTGGAGAAAGGGTAAGATCCAGCTGTATTAACTTACTGCTTCTTAGCACTTTTGTCTTATTTATGTCTCATTAAAACAGTCATACACACAATCTCGTCCAACTTCTGTACGTGCACATGTTGCTTTGGTGTTTTCATGCACAAAATGCAGCGAAACACCTTCTTATCAACTGGTATTGCTAACAATGGCTAGCCTGGCTGGGACTGGTATTGCAAAAAAAAAAATCTTGGTTTTCTGACTTGTAGTAGTGGAATGTGGTCAACTCAGGTGTGACACCATTCCTAGGTCTGACCTCTGACTTCTGATGTAAATGGAACGCAGCAAGAAAGCAAAAATATTTCCCACATTTCTAATTATTCCTTTCACTAAATTGAAGTTAATTTAGAAATATGAAGGTCACAAAAGAACCACATGACATTTTGATGTCACAGTACAACTCGATTGAAATTAGTCCAATCAAACAATATTAAAGACAACAGCATGTGATAATGTTTGTGGCTTGGAAAAGATGTCATTTAAAGGACAACAGGTGACTGACTCTTAGTCACTCAGACATGAACTTCTCTCACAGCACAAAACTCCCCAAGGTGTCACTGCTTTTGCCTCTGATTTTCAGACCAGAAGAAGAACACTGCAGCTGTTCTGTTTCTTAAACTTTACACCCAAATGTGTGTCAAAGTAAATATGAGAAGAGAAATACAATAGGTAGTGCATTATTTTATATCTTTAACAATGATTTTCACAATGTTCAAACATTTTGTGTCAAGTGGCAAGTCATGTGAAAAGCTAGAAAATCCTCTTACTTCATGGGCTGATCTGATAGGTATCTGGTCAGGCTCAATCACATTTCAAAGTATAAACTAAAGAGATATCATCTGTGAGGCAAAGATACCATCGACTTACTCAGCAAATCAAAATACTGAAAAGATTACAAGTAGCTGTAGAAAGTAGCAGGCTTAAACAGCTGTGTGGGTGTCACCGTAAACCAGTGATGAAATGTGGAGTACTTTTACTCAAGTACTGTACTTAAGTGAAAATTCAAAGGTACTTGTACTTATGGTGCTTGGGTGTTTCCATTTTCTGCTACTTTATACTTCTACTCCACTAAATGTCATGGGCCAGTATTGTACTTTTTACTCCACTACATTTAATTAACAGCTTTAGCTACCAGTTACTTTCAGATTTATGATTAAGATTTTATATTAAAAAAGCACAAAATGTGAGAAAAGTCCAAAAACAGAAAATAAATTTGTGTATCATAAGTTTGTTTCTTCTTCTTCTTCTTTTCCCTCCCTTTTATGATCTCAAGAGGTAGTGCTTTTCCATTGACACTTTCGGCCTTGCGGAATCAATGTTGACTTGAGTTTCCATTACCAATTTAAAAATGTACATGATGGACCGTATTTCTGGAGTCGGATTAAGGTGTACCCGACCGCCTTCAAGCAGGTTGTGATGATGTTAAATAGGCATCATTATTCAGGAAACTTTCGGTGTCAACATTCAGCGACGACTGAGAAAAATATCTAAATATTTAAACTCTAAAATACAGTGCAGTAGAAGTATAACATAGGATCAAATCAAAATACTCATATGAAGTGAGTAAATGTACTTAGTTACTTTCCAGCACTGGTGTTAGGAGCATAGTTAGCATGATTACAAACAGCAACAGCACACAAACCACATGTTGCACAGGCTCAAAACAACGCAGGCAGGCAGGCAGGCCCAGAGTGACAGCAGAACTTACCTTATCAGAGACGAAAACAGAGACGGACAGATGTCCAAACAGGAGACAGTCTTTGTCTCCACGGGCCTGAGAGACAAAGAAGGGATAGATGGAGAGAGGAAGGTCTGTCGGGAGCAGATGCAACAGCAAAGGGAAAACACACAGAGAAGTTTGTTAGACAGCAGAACAGCATGCAGTTAGATCCCAGCAGTGTTTCGATGGGGCTGGACGAGCTGCCCGTTATATGGCTCGGTGTTGGATGGAAGGTGGCACATTCTGGGTGTCGTGGTGAAATGCCACACATGGCATGACGAATGACGAATAATGAAACAGCCAGAGGACCAGCGGCCCCCTATAAGAGGAGGTCAGAGCAGTTAGCTCACACCTCTAAAATTACCTGCCTGGGCAATGAGTTGGGAAGGGAGTGTCAGGCTTTAAAAGAGACCACACCAGTGATTTTTCCATGAGCTGATTAAATACAAATCACTTTAAAGTACTTTTGATCGCATAAAGTGAAACATCCTATCATTTAGATTTAAACTACAATAATAAAAGGCCTTTTTTTAGACATTCAAGTTATATTTAAAGGATTCAAAATTCCACTGGAAGCTAAACTTTGGCATTTTTTGATCCTGGACCCTAATTTCCCATGTTTTGTGTCTGAGTTACTCATGTAGACAACAATTTTTGAAACTGGTCCTGCAAACAAGCTGCAATTTAATCCCAACGGGCAATTGTGCACCGTCAGTGTGTGTCAATTAGAAGTGCTTGTTTTTGCCACTGACAGACTCAGAAATAAAAGATTTTCTTTACCCTTCACTGAGCCAGTCTGTTTTGTGTCCAAGTCTTCCTAAAGGAAAAGTCTTCTTCTGAAATCTTGCGGACTTTTCCAAACTGTCAAAATCAGCTAAATATTCAACCATGACACTAAATTTTTTTCTGATAACACTAAGCCAAGTCCAGACCAAAGATCTGCGACAAAACAAAACCGTTTTAGAACGTTGCAGAGAAAAGTTGCAACTGAGTGAACTGGCCAGTCTGAGCTCGACTCAAGCCGGCTGACGGTGTCACCTACAACTCAGTCGGTCAAATCACCGGCGGCTGGTTTTAGAACGTAAGGCATGTCACCTGTTTATACACCCAATCAGCTTGTAGTGAAGTTCGATGGTCAAGTCCAAATGACGACAGACGGTGTGTTAGCTTGCTGCGGCAGGTGCTCCGTACCTACTGAGCACTCTGAGCACTGTTGTCGTCCTCACAGTGTGGCGGTGTCGGATGGTGGGTAGCTGCTGCTCGCTGTATGTGCTTATGCTCCCCCACGCACACACATTCTCATTGACTAACTCATTGGTGCTGCTTACTTATATTATTGTGGCGTATTTATTATGAATACAGTCCATCTGATGTTCTTGTTGCTGTTTCATCACTACTACAAATGCAACTGTGGCCAGTATCTCACTATCACTATCCTCATTCATATTTTAAGAAGCTACAAATTATATTCAGCCACAGAAAAAGCCTGAAAAGCTGTAAATCAGAACGGAAGTACAGAGAGTTGTTGCATAGAGATGATACACCATCTCATCTAGTTGCACTGGTGTCAACCAGCAGATTTTTATAAGGTTGCAGAACAGCGCATTGCATGTAGTTGCATGTCACCTCGCCTCGTTGTGAAATCAAAAGCAAACTCTTCCCAGCATTCCTTTCTCCAGCTCTCAATAACGTTTCCACTGTTGTTTTTCCTGCAACAAGTCATCTCTTGTGAGATTTCAGAATGATACTTCTCTTTAGCAAGACTTGGTCACAATGAAAAAACAGACCAGTAAGAGGGAAGAGGTTCTCGGCAGGGTCTTTTCTGTAATGTTTGAGACGCTTCTAACAATCTGAGCCTGTCAATAGCAAAAGCAAGGACCTTTATGGACGTAAATTGACAGTGCACAGTTACCTGTAGAGATTACGCTGCAGCCTTTTTTTCGATGTGGCCACAGCAGTCTCTCTCAATACTGGACCAATTTCAAAAAAGACACAAAAACGTGGGAAAACAGAGTCCAGGTTGAAAAATACTGACGTTTCCCTTTAACTTAAAACCCAGGTGAGAGCTGAACAGTGCCTCAACCTCCTGGTAAACCAAGACTGCTCATCTGAGTCTGACCCATTGTGATGATTGGATAACTGCTCAAATTTGACACCAGTTTCACTTTTGAATGTTTCACGCACCAGTGCCAAGAGCCGAGAGCCCAACCCTTTTCACTTTGAACACAAACAATAAATTCAATTGGTTAGTAATGAACATCAAATAATGCCAAACCACATACAAGCTGCTTCATGACACGAGGTTAGATATTAGAGAAACAGTGAGAGCGTGGCACGAAGACAGGCCTGTTCAAAGAAAACCAAAAGCAGAGCAACATCCTTCATGTTAATGCCTCGTTCACAGCAGTAATGCAGTTTTGTGAATGATGGTGATTCATTATATTGCTGCATCAACCTGCTGAAAATCAGGAATCATGTTTCATAACGTAATTCTGATAACTTTAATTTTTTTGTCTTCTTGAGTATCACATTATTGAAGGTATCTGTATTGTTGTAAAACATGCAGCGACATTTGAACTTTAAGTTTTGAATCAGATCTTTTAAGCAATTAGGCTAATTCAACATTTCACACTCCCACTCATGTGATGATCTCATTCTTGTAACGTCTGACAGCCCGAGACTCTGACAACAAACCATGTGACAGTTCCCTGGAAGAGGCGAGGACAGAAGGCAAACCGAAAGCAGATCACAAACAGAGAGGCGGAGTACAGCAGACTGAAAGAAAAAAGGACAACTCAGCCTTGTTCCCACACACACAGCTGTTCTCCCAGCTCATTTTTAACCAGGACCACATCACTGAGGCCATGTTGGGCCGGAACACGCCTCCACACCAGCTTCCCTAGCTCTGCAAAAAGCGCTGCAGCTTGAAAACCTTGGGATGCTGGCTGGGGCTGGCTTGGCACAATCTGTTGCACGTTGCAAAGATTAACCCAGAACCTGCTTCGCCTGCTGTTCACATTTGACTCCATTGTGAGTGCATGAAGCCTCGCTGTTTAAAATGCAACACAAAAGGATTCACATTCTCTGACTAAATACAGCTTTAACAAAAAGATCCTGACTGCAGGTTTATTAAAAATAGAGCCGGAACAATTGGTTGATTAACAAATTAAATCTGCAACTACTTCGTTAAATCTTTTAAATTGTTTTTCACGCAAAAATGCCAAATGATGGTTACAGCTTCTTAAATGTGAGGATTTGGTGCTTTTCCTTTACATTATAGTATGCTGAATATCTTTGAGACAGTTGATCTGACAAAAGCAAAAGCCAGTTTTATTGACACTCTTCAGTTTTTGACGTCTGGTGTCACTTTCTCAAGGTTAAATTAAAGTTAAAAGCATGAGCAGATACCTTAGCCAACCAGTGGACAGCTGTCAGACTGGGTGGGAGTTCACATTCTGCGTTGACATATTTCATGTTTGCATGAAATTCCACTTGCTTGGCAGGATCTGAAACCTGAAGCTGGGGGAAAGTTTCAGCCTGCCTGCCCCGCCCCTCCATGGACTCTACTATAATACTGCTGCTTGCGAAGGACTCCCAAAACTCCCCCGTGTGATTTCTACCAGCCAACAGACCACAAGCCACACATATGTGTTTTTATATCTAATATAAATTGATTAACATGGCCATGTGTGATAGAGAAAGGTTACTCGAAGTGTCACACCCACAAATAATTATCCCCCAACTCATTCCCACGCATTTTAATAACCTTGGCATTAATTGCGTTTATTTGCAATGATGCAAAAAACCAAATAGCTTGACTGTAAGCTCAACGGTACCCTGCGACAAACCGACAATTTCAGTGACTATATTCAGCCAAATAACAACGATATGCAGGGGCTGTGCCTCA
This sequence comes from Epinephelus fuscoguttatus, assembly GCF_011397635.1. Taxonomy (NCBI): domain Eukaryota; kingdom Metazoa; phylum Chordata; class Actinopteri; order Perciformes; family Serranidae; genus Epinephelus; species Epinephelus fuscoguttatus. The sequence continues at coordinate 41,068,044 of NC_064753.1, forward strand.
GCCAGTTTGTTTTGTAGTTTTTCTGCCCTCAACTTAACAAAAAATACTTTAAAAACTGTACATTCTGTATACTTTTTTTATTCCTTCTGTGCTCAAAATTTGAATATTGATGTTTTTATTATTTATGTATTTGGATAACAGAAAGTTAATGGCAGTCTACTCTGCACAGACTTGAGCAGCGACCTATGGTAAGCTAGCAGCCACACCTTTAAAGCTAACATCATAATCAGAGACCATTAATTAACTTAGATTGCTCATTTTAAAGTCATTTCCTGTATCTGTGTCACGTCGGTGTCGCATTTTGATACTAGTATGACTTTAACATATCAGATAAATAGATGGGTTAGCACCGTCACCTCACAGTAAGAGGGTTGCTGGCTCGGATCCAGGGTAGGGGTTCGAATTTGCATGTTCTCCTCGAGTGGGTTTTCTCCGAGTACTCCGGCTTCCTCCCACAGTCCAAAGACATGCAGGTTAACTGGTGACTCTAAATCCAAATGAATGAATGAATAAATACAAATCATTGAGGGCTACCTTTGAAGCCATTGTTATACCATTACATATATATACGTATCGGCCAACATGCTTTTTCTTATTTTGCACAATGATTGAATGAATACATGCATACATTGGAAAGTATTGTATTTTATGTCTCCATCTGCTGCTGGGCCATCACGAGCATGCATGCTTATTCATTCATTCATTCATTCATTCATTCATTTTCCGTAACCATTTATAGTGTCCCGGATGTGCTGGAGTCTATCCCAGCTGACACTGGGCGAGAGGCAGGGTACACCCTGGACAGGTCACCAGACTATCACAGGGCTGACACATATCACAATGGCCAATTTAGAGTCACCAATTAACCTGCATGTCTTTGGACTGTGGGAGGAAGCTGGAGTACCTGGAGAAAACCCACGCTGACATGGGCAGAACATGCAAACTCCAGGTCTGCACCCCAGGTTCGAACCAGGAACACTCTTGCTATGAGGCAACAATGCCAACCATTGAACCACCATGCCGCCACACCCATGCATAATATGATGTTAACTCCACTACAGAAGAGACTTGATGATCACTAAAATCAGATAGGGAAAAAAGCGAATTTATCGATATTGGTATCAGTTATCACCAAATATGCTGTTATACATCGGCACATCAGTGTAGAAATACTCTGTTACAAGTAAAAGTCCTACATTAAAATGTTTACTTTGTATCAGCATCAAAATATACTTAAAGTACCAAAAGTAAAAGTACTTATTTTGCAGAATACATTATTTCACAATAATGTATATTTTATTATTGGAATAAAACTATTGATGCATTAATGTGTACATCACTTTAATGCTGAAGCTAGTAAGGAGATCATTTAAAACACATGATATACTTTTATCTGCTGAGTAGTGTTTGGGTTTCCCCAGGGGATCAATAAAGTATTGATCTAAAACATTAAGCTACATCATTAGTCAGTAATGGTGTAGAAATATTAAGTTAGTTAGAGGACGTTTTAAATACTCAAGTAAAGTAGGCTACAAGTATTTCAAAACTGTACTTAAGTACAGTACTTGAAACTGGTAAGGAGATCATTTAAATCACATTACATACTTTTATCTGCCGAGTAGTGTTTGTTTTTCCCTTTGGGGATCAATACAGTTTTTATCTAAAACATTAAGCTACATCATTAGTCAGTAATGGTGTAGAAATATAAAGTAAGTTAAAGTATACAGTAAGTTGGCGGGAAATTTAAATACTCAAGTAAAGTGGACAATAAGTACCTAAAAACTGTACTCAAGTACAGTACTTTTAAGTAAAAATACTCAGTTACTTTGCACCACTCGAAGTACTTTTAGCCACAAGCTAACGCTAGCTTAGTTACCAACTGTCAGAATATGACAGTTATTGATCCTCGGTGTTTAAAACACGGTACAGTGGGTAAAGTACCGACGTTACGTCCACAGTAATATATAAATATAGACGTTAAACAGGATTATATGACCAAAGGGTGTCAACATGTGCTGCTGCACACAGGTGAGGTCTCCTACCTGTTGTTTGGCTCCCACCTCCGAGCAGCAGCCACTCTCCTCCCCGCCCTGACCGCCTCTCCTGACGAGTGTCCTCGTTAAAACACGGCGGTTAGTCCTCTTGAAGCCTCCAGCACCGACTGCGACATGTTGCAAGTTTACTCCGCAGTCACACGTCGGTCCCTCTCAGCCATTTATACCGTGAGAAGCTGCGACACATTCACCTCCAGATACCCGTCGCCTCAGTGTTTCTGCTCGGTGTAATAAAGTAAAGTTCCTCGGTGAAGTATGGAGATAAAAAAGTGTTTGTGCTCCGGAGCGGACTGAGGAGCAGCTCCGGCTGGTAGATAATTGAGTGTCTTCCCCCCTCCGATGCCTACTGGCGTCTCCGTGTAATCAGATGCTGCTCACCACAATATCCATTCATCCTATTACACTGTTTAACCCTTCACTGTCTGTGCACGGCTTTATGGTGCCTTGCATGACCGTCGGAAAAACCGGAACTGTAAACAAAGAACAACAAAAAAGTAGAGCATTACTGTATCTGACAGAGTAAATGAATACATAAATAAAAATTCAAATAATTTTTTAGAGAAAAAAATAAATGTAATGGACCTTTATCTCTAAGCATAGAATAGTTAAAAATACTTTCATTAGTTGATATTTAATCCTACATTTATTTTCCAAGTCAATTTATGTTACGCTTGTAAAATGACTTGGCTTGTTAATTGTAAAATAAATAAATAAATATTTCCCTCTACCTTCAAACCAAAAATAGTACAGTTTGCATTATTATTAAGAGTAGATATATAAAATATGTTTTAAAAATAATCCTCCAAAGTCTAGCTAAAATTAGTGAATATTTACATGTGCAAAATAAAACATAAATTGACCTGTAAAAAAATATATCTATAGAAAATCCCTTTATCTTTAAACATAGCATACTTTAAATTATTAATGGTAGATGTTAAAAAAGAATTGTTTGTTTTCAGTGCATTATGTCGTGTGTCTGTAAATGAATTTTTAAATTGTAAAAAATAAACTTCACAATGTTCCTTTACCTCTAAACCAAAAATAGTATAGTTTGCATTATCATCAATGTACAGTTAAAATTATTATTAGTCAATATTTAGATGTGCAAAATAAATTTGCCTGTAATTTGAAAAACCTTTTACTTCTAAACATAGCATACTTTAAATTATTATTAATGGTAGATGATTAAAAATTGTTTATTGTCAGTGCAATATGCTGTATGCCTGTAAATTAGTTTGTAAATTGTACAAATTAAACTTAAAAATTAAAATTAGTTTAAAAAAAATAAACCTCCAAGAAAATAGTGTAGTTCAAATTATTATTATTAAAAGTAGATATATAATAATTTAAAAATAATAATAATAATAATAATACTCCAAAGTATAGCTAAAATTATTACTTGTCAGTATTTAGATGTGCAAACTAAAAATAAAAAAATTAAAATAAAAAATCCTTATAATCTACTTTTACCTCTAAACACAGCCTACTTTAAATCATGATTAATGGTAGATGATTAAAAATATATTTTCGATGCATCATGTCAGTTGTAAAAATTAAGCTTTACAACGTTCCCATTTCTCCAAACCAAAAATAATATGGTTAATGCTATTATTAAAAGTGGGTATTTAAAAAAATATTTTAATTTTTAAGCCAATCTTCTGAATGCTTGTTAGATAAATGGGCTTCTTAGAAAAAGTAACAAATATATAATCTTCCTGCCCTATTACCTTCAAACATATCATTAAAGCTGTTATTAACAGTGATTATTTAAATACATACTTATTATTCAAGCCTATTCATATCATGTTTGCAAGATAAATTGGCTTGTAAATAAAGGAATTAACTATATAAACCTCCAAATAAAATTATATTTTACATTTTTATTATCAGTGGATATTTAAATCTGATTTTATTTACAAGACAATTCATTTTACACAACCAACACTGCTTCCAGTAGGCCACACATACTGCCACTCAGCCTGTCTTATCTTATGCTTGCAAGATGAATAGGCTTGTACACTGAAAAAAGACCTCCCTTTACATTCAAACTAAATGTAAGTAAAATAATTGTTTAAAAATATTTCTTAAAAATAATTTTATTTCCTTTTATTATTTTCAGTCAGAAAACACATTTACATTAAGCCAGTATATTTCTGAACATTAGTCAGTTATCTACAGCACACAGCAAAGTCACAAAGAATTGCAACACACATCACCGGTACACCTGTCTTAATTTTTGATTTCATGTAGGTCTACATGTTTTCAAGTTTAATATTATTTGTGATTTAAATACAAAATCTTGAACACATTTCAACCAGCAAACTAAACATGGGAGTTCTCCAGGGGTACCTGAAGGCACCATTAACCCGGACCCACCGCCGATGGAACTGGGTTAATGTTTTCTGCCTCTCTCTCTCTCTCTCTCTCTCTCTCTCTCTCTCTCTCACACACACACACACACACACACACACACACAGGTTAATAGGTCACAGGTTTATGAAAATGTATGATTTTAATGAAATGCATCAGTCTGGAAATTAAATTAAAATATATCATTCTCACACCCGTACAGTTCTTTATCTAACACACGGCATATTCCTCTTGTTTACATTAAATTAAGACTTTCCAAAGCAATTAGATTTTGTATTCATAGATAAAAAATTGCTTTACAAACAGCGCCACCCTCAGGACGCCAGCATAATCACAAAAACACTGCAACTGAAGTATAATATTGGTGAAAGCACATTTTCAAATCATCTCTTCAGTCTCTCATAATAGCTGGAATTATTACAGTTTCACTCAACAAAAAACTTTAAGCCACATTAATACAAAACAAAATATCAAATATAGCCAGTGGTGTAACGTGTCAAAATTACAAATTTATTTTTAATTCAAGAAAAAGGACTTAATTCTTCATAGAAAAATAATCTCAGTCTCCTCTCAGCAGTGCAGTGGTGGAAAGTAACTAAACATACTTAAGTACAGTTTTGAGTTACTTGTACTTTACTTGAGTATTTACATTTTTGGTTGCTTTATATTTCTACTCCATTACATGTTGGAAGCAAATATTGTGCTTTTTCTCCATAATAAAACAAATATAAATCACCTAATAAATTATGATATATTATTATAGGTTTAGCTACCCAGCAGCATATAAAACAATCAAAATTATTCCAACATTTACCAGCTGCAACATTAAAGTGGTGAACTCATGAATGCATCAATAACTATAATCTAGTGATATATATATTTTATTATGAAATGGGCCATTCTGCATAATGAGTACTTTTGTTACTATACTATATTTACTATATTTTCATGTTATCATTATTGTACTTTTCCTTAACTATGATTGTGAATGCAGAACTTTTACTTGGCAGGTATTTCTACATTATGGTGTCACTACAATTACTCAAGTAATAGACCAGGATACTTCTTCCACCACTGACACTCAGCTAAGAGCTAAGGAGCTGAAGCTGATCTCTATTTATGTTAAACTCTGACGGTAGTTTAAACAGTATTTCAGCAGGATTCAGGCAGAAGAGTGGCTCCCCACGCCTTCACAGCTCCTCCGCTAACAGCGATCTGAAGTTCTTCAGCTCTCTGATGCTTGTGGAAATCCTGTGGGACGATTCATGGAGAAAACTTTAACTGAAATGTAAATTTAGGCTCTGAAAATCTGCAGTGTTCATATTTCAGGGGCTGCATTGGAGCCATAATATAGTTTTAGTTTGTTCATTTTATCCTTATCTAAACACAAGGTAGATATAAATATACACGTGCAGTTGTTAAACTGAATACAGGGTGGAATATTCATGTGTGGAGTACAAATAGGTAAGCTCCAGGTAGTGGAAAGCACGTGTGGAATGGGAAGCAAACTGTTTGACTGTGTTATGTAAGCCTGTCGTGATAGCACGAAGTATCAGCGTGGAAAACTGAATTTGCTGAATGGAATAATGATTGAATATGGACAATGATGATGCCCTTCTTATGGTGAGCATGTGTATATTGTACTTAAATGCACTTCATGTCTCTTTCTGCAATGTGTATGTTCACGTGGCAGCTTTAAAATCCAAGACAAATTTCCCTGAGGACAAATCAAATAATCTTAAATCCTGATATATGATGCAGACAGACACTCTCACCTTCCAATGGCATTGAACAGAGAGACAATCTCCTGTCGGCTGAGCTGGAAACTGGGTCGCTGGACGGTGGATGTGGGCAGAGCTTCAATCTGTCGCTCTGAAAACAAAATCTTTAGCGATGTTCCTAATCCTTGGGTCTGATGACGAGAGAGAGATAGAGATCAAAACAAGGCAGCAAATCAAAATTGTAGTGTAAGACACATACAGTGGCCTGAACGCATCATTTAACATTTATACACAGATCAGCAGTGGTGGAGGAAATACTGACACTGCACTGTAAAAACACTCAGTTACCAGTTAAAGTCCTGCACTGGAAATGTACTTAAGTAAAATTATGTAAGTATGTAGGTAGTTGAGAATTTTTTGAAGTGGGTTTGTATGAAGTGCCACAGTCCCACAGTAGGTGGCAGTCAGCATGCCCCCAGTTTGAAACAGCAGGTAGCAGTAGCACCACAGAAGCTGACCAATGTTCTGCTGTGTGAGTGGGGCGGCAGCAAAATGTATTTTAGCCAGCTACAAAAAAATCAACATCAGTCTAATTGTACGCTATATTTATGATATTTTCCCCACTTTACCCTGCTGTCACACAGCCTTTAACGACAGGGGAACTGAAGCCATTATCTGCACTCTCTTCAGAGCTAGACTTCTTTGACAAAAACAGTAATTTTACGCCCCTTAACAAAAGAGTTGCTGATCAGCTGCTGCCTCGATTGGTTAGTCTGTTTGTGTTATTGTGTGACTTTGGTGTTTTAAAGGGTTAGTTAAGATTCACCAAAGTCACACAATAACACAAACTTATTAACCATTCGAGGTAGCGGTAGACTAGCAGCTCATGTTGTCTGTGAGGTAAAATTACTGTTTTTGTCAATGGAGTCTGGTGACTTTGAAGTGAGTATAGATAACAGCTTCAGTTCACTGTTGAAAAGGGCTAACTGACAGTAAGGTACACATATATAGAAAAAGACACATTTGCAAAATTTTATATTTACAGGTAAAATGTATCATTCTATTTATTGTTCAATTTAAAACAATACATAATATAAATAAATAAATAAATATTAAATAATAAATAAATAAATAACATTTAAAAAAGAAAAAAAAGAAACTATGATATAGTATAGATATTTTTAGGTGGCTAGAATACATTTTGCTGCTTCCTGTGTTGACAGCAGTACATTGCTTCGTACAGTACATTGCTTGTTGTAGTTGGCTGAAGAGGAGCTCATTTTAGACTATTAACTAATCATCATTTTTACGTCATGGATTCATCTGCTGATATTTTTCTCCACTGGTTTATACGCCCTTGATGTGTGTTGTATACAGAAATCTTAATTTATACAGTACCTAAAAAATGTAGTGAAATAAAAAGTACAATATTTCCCTGTGGATGTTGTGGAAGTTGAAGTATAAAGTGACATGAAGACATAAAAGACTCAAATAAAGTACAAGTACCTCAGATTTGTACTTCGGTACAGTACCTGAGTAAATGTAACTTAGTTACACTCCACCACTGCAGATCATATTACTCCTCATGCTGAACATCATTAATACAACTGCTGTAATAATGACTCGCCTGCAGTTTCCCCCACAGTCGACACTTGAAGCAGCCCACACAGTCCATGATCCTGGAGATGTTGAGGAAGGCCAGTCGGATGTCCTCCTGAAGGAAACACACTCATGTCACTTTGATGACCAAAGAAAATGTGGTTTATAATATAATAACAAAACTGGGGGGTGTAGATAATGACTTGATTCTAATTAGAGTGTGAACAAGTCCTTCGTCGTCATTTAAGAGGAGTCTCTACACAGTCTTAAATATTCTTCTCATGCCCACAAAGACCTGCTGTCCATGTTAAAGAATCTGGTAATTTTCCAAAAAGAGGTCTGAAATGGTTGCTGACCTTCAGTTTGGCACCTTCCTTTTCATCCCCAGCAAATAAAGACGTCTCATCGAAGTGCAGAGGGAAAGATCTGGAGAGGGAAGTCAGCACAAACTGACTGGTTATACAGTGAATGTGACAGCAGCACAGGAAACAACACTGATGAGAACAAATGTCATTAGACATAATGGGCTGCTATTTGAGTTTTACTTTCTCTGTTCATCTGTACTTATTTCCATCTTGTGCTGCTGCAACAACTAACCCTCCAGCCCAGTCACCAGAGGAAAACGTTGCCATTACACATCTCTGCAAACTTTTTTGACTAAAAATAATGATTAAAAAAATCTGTGTGGAACTGCAAAACACATTTGAGGCTTTTAATGAAGGTAAAACAGCCTGTGACGTCCAAATTAGGCTCTACTAACAGTCTAAATGAACATTCATTCATTTACCACAAGGTGGCGACTCTGCAGGACACTATTCATGATCATTTGGTACTTGAACTTGGCAGAGGTGGCAGTGACAGCAAACAAATCTGTCCAAGCACGACTAAATTCTCTATTTCATTCCAAAACTTTTACTTTTTTGGATTTAGCATCCGTAGACTTGACTATTCTAACAAAGTTCTCTCTGGCCATCCCACCAAACTCATTAACAGGCTTCTAATCATTCAAAACTCTAACCAAATCATCTGACTACACTGGCTGTCTGTTCAATAGCAAGTTGACTACAAAAACCTTCTGCTCACCTTCAAAGCCCTCCACAACCTAGCCCCCACCTATCTCTCTGACCTTCTCCAGGAATACACCGCCTCCCACTGCCTGTGCTCTTCCTCTGCTGGTCTCCTGAGCATTCCCACCTCACGCCTCAGCACCATGGGTGCCAGGGCTTTCAGCTTCACCGCCCCCAGGAACTGGAACTCCCTACCCCCATACATCCGACAGTCCAACAACATAACATCCTTCAAAACCCATCTCAAAACCCTCCTGTTCAAGCTGACTGACTATACTATTTAACAACCTTACTGTTTTTATCACAGTGTGTGTGCCCAGTTTGTATCTGTTGCCTCAGACTGACCGGGCCAGCTGCAGGATCTCCAGCAGCAGCTCTTTGTGTCTCTGGTCCTCCTCCGGTCTGCCGGTGTACAGCTGGAAGGACGGCTGCTGGAAGAAGGGCAGAACTTTGGCCAGCGCCCGCAGCTCGATCAGGAACAGGAAGTAGAGGTTGCGGAGTCTCTTGGGCCCCTCGCCGGCCGTCAGCTCCGAATCAAAACGCTGTCTGAACTCTGACACATTGTGACCCCACTTCTTCTGGAACCAGCTGTCTGAAGGAAAGAAAGGGTTAACACAGAGAGAGTTTACCTTTTTTGGATTCTCCGTTCCGTATGGAGGCATGCAAGAAAAATAAAGATTTCCTTAAAGTTTTTGTCACAAATTTAAGGAAACATGCGGGGAGTAACTGATAACATTTTGATTGACATTCACTCCGTCTGTCCTCGCTGCTGACTTATTGTTTTCCTCATGAATCAAAAGGTAGAATAAATGACTGAATGAGTCAGTGAGGGTTTATGACAGTGTTCTCACCATCCAAGAGGTATCTGGCACTCAGGTGTATGTTGATGCTGGCATGGAGGCCGGAGACAAGCCGGTAGAAAGCCCTCTTCTCTACACACTGACCTGAGACAAAGAGAGACACAAACACACAGAGCTGACAAAAACTGGACCAAAAAAACCCACAAAAACAATAAACAAAACAGTTTTCCGCTGTTCAGATGAAATGTCAGCTCACCTTCCAGCCAGCTGTAGAAGGTCTTTGCTGTAAATGAATAAACACAATGTTGTTGTAACTTGTCAGACACACACAGGCACAAAACTACAGTCCAAATAAAGTGGATCATGATGCAATGAGACACTAAAGGCCTCTTACCTTCATTTCCTGAGCTGCTGTGGAACGAGTTGGGAATCAGAGGTCGCTTGATGGTGTATGGTCTGTGAGGGGGAAGTAAAAGAGAGACAGTGATGAAGTGTGATTCATTCATGCATTCATTTCACACAACTCATGAAGTATAATCAAAGTCTCATTTATCCAGTTGTGTGTTCAGTATTTCACACACACATACATTTTTATTAAAACGTTACAATTGTGTTGTATTACACTTAAATATTCAAGTAAAAACAACTGAGGCTAATCAAGTTTATTTCATTATTCATCAAAATAAAGACTCTTAGTCTTGTTTTATCTGTGTTTTAGGGTGGAAGTTTCTTATGTTACATACAAGAAGTCAAAATCTAAAGATCATCCACTATTCTGAACTGTATGTATTGCATCATCCTGTAAGTGTTTACTTGAAGCAGTTCTCCTCATAGATGCTGTTCCAGATCTGCCAGGTCTCTGGTCCTTTGTAGCCCGTGTAGCGCTCCGGGTTCAGCAGCAGGTCGACATGCTGGGAGTCCGGTGACTCCTCGTCTAGAAAACAGCAACACTTCAGTCAGCTGTAAGAAACTATAACGACGACTTTTCCTCAGCCAAGTTTGATCCCAAACAAATAAAACTAAAGTAAAAAGTGGAGACACTAGCAGACACCTGTGTGGCATACTAACAATAACCCACCAAGGTCAGACAGTAACCATTGAATTGAAATAGTTTTAAGAAATCTAAATACAAAGAAACTGATCTGTGTTGCATTAAATGGCATGAAGTATTTATACATTCTCTGGTGTTGATTGTTACTTACACATCCTTTACATCATGTTCCCTGAAAATACTCTTCACAATATGCTGTTATGTTTTCTAAGAATGACAAAGCTCAATCTTATCTTCATGTTCCCTAAAAATGTATTTGTTTCCTTCCCTACATTTCCAAAAACGAATATATTATCCTTATGTTTCAAAAATGGTTTATATTCTTTTGTTTCCCTAATAATTCAATATATTTTTCATCATGTTCCCTAAAAATATGCTTTACAATATGTTAACAAAACATGTTTTTCTCCCTTCAGATGTTTTCCTTTTTATTCATATTTCCAAAAAGATGTATTTTATCATTATGTTCCCCTAAAAAGATTATATTCCTTCAGTTCTGTTCCCTAATAATGCTATATGTTCCCTAAAAATATTCCTGACACTATGTTCTCTGAATTTCCATTATGTTTCCGAAACATTTTTCAATCTTCTAATTGTGGTCCCTAAAATTTATGAATTATTTACATTGTGTTCCCAAAAATATTGTAAATTTTCATCCTTAGATTTTTTTTTGGAGGGGGGGGGGGGGGGACATTTTAGCCTTTAATTGACAGGACAGACAAGTGTAAAAGGGGGAGAGAGAGAGGGGGAGTGACATGCAGGAAATGGCCACAGGCTGGAGTTGAATCCGGGCCCCTGCGGCAACAGCCTTGTACATGGGGCGCCTGCTCTACCACTAAGCCACCGACGCCCCGTAAATTTTCATCCTTTACAATCCCTACAAAACAATCTATTCTATTCTTCCTTTATTCTTAAGTCTTAACATTAATTTCATTAACACATGGTGTAGTTTTACCATCATATTCCCTATTCTTTTTTAATTTGCATATCAAAACCACTACGTATGCTGATAACAGCAAATATAGAGGATAACTTCTTGGAATATGTAAACCTAAAAAGACACTGCCATGTGTCAATCAGCTGGTCTGTGTTTTTTATTTGTAATTAACTATTCTTTCATATATGGGATATGACATCTAATTTCATTCATCTTCTAACCGCTTCATCCTCTTGAGGGTCGCGGGGGGGCTGGAGCCTATCCCAGCTACATCGGGCGAGAGGCAGGGTACACCCTGGACAGGTCGCCAGACTATCACAGGGCTGACACATAGAGATAGACAACCATTCACGCTCACATTCACACCTACGGACAATTTAGAGTCACCAATTAACCTGCATGTCTTTGGACTGTGGGAGGAAGCCGGAGTGCCCAGAGAGGACCCACGCAAACACAGGGAGAACACGCACAGAAGGGATCCCACACCCGGGATCGAACCGGCAACCCTCTTGCTGTGAGGCGACAGTGCTAACCACCACACCACCATGCCGACATCTAATTCACTAAATAAAAATGCATAAAAGTTTGTTTGTTTTTGTTTGGTCAGTAAGACATTTGCTCTGCTGATGGATTGAAACGTACCATCAACCACGCAAAAGCGTTCGGCCTCATCGTCGTGTTTGCTCCAGTTGAGCAGAGCCTTTCTGGTCTCGTCACTGGACATGAAAACAGAGACATCTGTTAGTTCAACTTCACCTGGTCAGCTCAATTATTATATTATATTACACACAAACGTCAACAAGACCCAGTATTAATAACAGTGTGAATATGTGTATTATCTTAATGTTTGCACAGCGATCTCATAGTGTTTTATATCTTGACCCACCTTAAAGAAACATCCACAGCTCCGAGATGCTCCGCCTGCTCACAATCAACTGGCTGCTCATTTACCTCTGCTGAATACTGAATACACACACACACACACACACACACACAAACACACACAAATACAAACACACACAATCACATAATTTATGATATTTTATATATGGATATCAAAATCTGGTTTAAGCATTTGAGGATTTGGGGCCACTAATGAGTGCTATAGAAAAATCTTTCCACAAATACTTAAATTATGGTTTTAAAAAGTGAACACATCCTGACTGACTCACCTTGTGGTGTGGGGAGGACCTGATCCCTTCTGGCACTTCATTCTGTGGACACACAAGAGTTTAATGAGTCTGATGTGAATACAGGTGAGTGTTTACAGCAGGTAGAAGAGGTGAGAGGGAGGAACTCACAGGAGAGCAGGGCTTCACAGCACAGTGCTTTAGACCACACTGACTGCTCGACGTCCAGAACGGACACTCCTTGTTCAGGTTCACCTGCAGAGGATCAACACAAGTCCTCAGCAACACACAGTAAATCTATATGCGTGTGTGTGTGTGTGTGTGTGTGTTATCCATCAGGTCACCTCACCTTGTAGAACCTGAAATAGTCCGACTCCAGAAGAGTTTGAAGTTTGGGGAACAGCTTGTCGTTGTTAAAGCCATCGATGGTCTCCACATCACACGTGCAGTCGTCCAGGTCTCCTGTGACCTTTGTTAGATAGATAGAGGGGAAACACAAACAGCTTCTTATCCTCTGAGATGATGACTGTAACTGTAGTTACTTTTCAAATTAAGATTTTACGGTCACAGCTCTGGCTGTGAACATAGTGTTTTCCCATTTCCCTAGTGTTTCCCTGCCCCCCTCCCCTTTCTGTCTCTGTGTGTATATGTGCCTGTCTCTGGAGGGCAGGGCTACTGCAATCAAGCACCTGGCTGAACTTCATCAGCCTCAGTACAAGAGCCCAAGCTTCACCTCCACTATTAATAGTTTGAATATTTATTTATCCTAAGTGTTGTTAGTTAGATTTTTCTAACGTGATTCCTCCTTGTGTTTAGATTTTTGCCAGTGTCTTCTCCTCATGTCAGTACACTCCAACGACCAGTTCAGAGAGGACTCTTCAACCTGTCTACAGCCTCCATTTACTCAGCCTTGATCATTAAGCCTTGTGCCAGCACCTTGTGCTACTCATAAGCTCAGTGAACTCTTATTCTGCCTTTTGAGTCTATTTTTGGGTTCCATGTATTACTACAACCCTTAACATTTACATTAAAAAAATGTCCAGCTTCTAAAAGATGGAGGGAATTTGGGTGGAAGCATTTAATCTGCCTTTTTACCACACCTTACATAAAAAAATAAACAAGTGGGCACACAGCAGCAATGCTGGAGACAATGCGGGCAGTTGAATGCCAATCATTCACATATTTTCTGGTCATATATAAAAATACAGCCATTCTGAGACAGGGTTACTCAGATTCTCGAGGATATTTTATGTTACAAGATTCCTAAGGATCTCCGGATTGTTTGATACCAGGTGACATAATTCTAAAGGAGGACATGTACCTCTTCAGAATCTTGACACTTGCATGTAAAAAGGCCATCACGAGGAGCTGGTTGAAGGGTGACCCTCCAACATTAGAGCAGTGGCTGGACATCGTAGAGGAATTATATTCCATGGAAAAATTGACTCACTATCTAAGGACTAAAGCAGGGATCCATGAAAAACACTGGACTAAATGGACGGCACTACAAGACCAATTATGGGTCGTGTTCCCAGCTGACATGATAAAAATAAGTCAATAAGTTAAAAAAAAAAAAAAAGAAGGAAAAAAAAAACAGTGTGTTAAAGACTAAACCAGTGGTTGATCTAGCTTGGCCCCATTGTCATGTTACAGACATCTTTGAGGTGTTGATAAGACTTTTCTCCTCTTAACTTCTCAGTTGATTTTATCTAAACAACTGTTTGATTCCCAAAGAGATCAAATCTGACAGCATTCACATAAAAATCAAATATGAGTGGAAAAAACTGAATATGTATTTGTGCATCAGAACTTTGTTTTTCCTTCTTTCCTCTCTCATTTATCATCTCACCACCCTCGGATTTATCTAGTGACCGTTTAGAGTGCCCTAACCCCCAGGCTGGGAACTACTGGACTAAACTACCACACTTTACTCTTGAAACCAGTTAAAACCAGCTGCACTGGCCACTGCTTACACATTGATTCATCAGTATTAATAATCTAACATACTGATCTTGGGGTGACTAATAACTCTGACTACACAGGTGTCAGCGGTAGAGGAAGTATTCAGATATTTTACTTGAGTAAAAGTAGCCACACTGCAGTGAACAAATACTCTACTGCATTCATAATCTTACTGAACTAGAAGTACAAAAACATACGCATCAAAATATACTTAAAGTACCAAAAGTAAAAGTACTCACTGTGCAGGGAGGGGCATTTCTGAATCACATGTATGATGCATTGATTTGTTCATCATTTTATGATGCAACCACAGAGGGTGGAGGTCATTTTAACTACTTTATATACTGCTGAGTGTCTTAAGCTATAATACATCTTACTTTTTTAGCTGATTTATATTGTGGTTTAATAATCAGAATATTTACAGTAACTTAAGCTGTCACATAAATGTAGTGGAGCAAATATTGCGCTCTAAAATGTAGTGATGTACAACTATTAATGACACAAGTTCAAGTCAGTTCAAGGATTCCTACAGTTATCTATGTTCCCCTGACACCTATAGGCCTGTTATATACACTTTTTAAAAAGCCTGTAGGCTTTAATTTACTCTACACGTATCTTTTAATTACTTTTACTTGTCTTTCAAATCAACACACGGATGTATTAAAGAGTGTAAAAGTCCCATTACAACAGAAGCTACAAGCAGGATGCTGGATCCAATGACTAAAAACAAATACCAGGTTATTTAAGTGTCGCTCACCTGACAGAAGCACCTGCTGTCTGCACATCCGGTCACCTGGAGGAGGAGCAGGAGGACCACCAGCTTCATAACCGCCTCTCCTCTGTTTTAAACTACCCTATATATATATGTATAAAAGAGGAAAGCTTCACTTCAGTAGTTTAACAGCAGAATGAGGCTGTGAGCGGTGAGAGGAGGTGAGCTCATGTGAAGTGCTGCTTCCTGCCACTTCCTCATTTCCAGTCCGCTACGTGTAGTACGTGACCTGTTGATCAGCTGCGTTACTCACACGATGTCACATTCACTGTAACTCTCACTGTGTTCACATGTAAACACACTGGCCGGATATCTGTTTTTATTTATTTATTTATTTTAAACTGGAAGTGGATTTTCTTCCTGTTCGCTCTTAAAACTCTCCGAGTGAAACCATGAAGCCTACTTTCTTCATTTATTACAATACACTAAAACAGAATTTATGCATCGAAAAAATATCAAAAAAAATATATTTTAAAATTCAATTAATTATACATGTTTTAATAGGCCTAAAACGAAACAAACGAACATTTTACAAACTTATAGCCTGCGGCGTTATTTCACGACAGGATAATGTGAGTTCGCTAATTTTGTAAAATAATGTTATTATGTTTTTAAAGTGTCTACAAACCTGCTGATTATCAAACTCAATATAATTTTCTCCTGTTTTATGACATTTAAATTTAATTTTATATGTTTATGTGCAGTTCAGTTTCAAGTATGTGACGTCTCTGTGATGTAATACCAGAGGCAGCCACACAGTGGAGCTATACGACACGGATTTATGTACCTTTACACTTAAAGGGACATCCCACTGAAATAAACTCATCAACAAAATGTACTAGACTTTAAAAAGAGAAAGTAAAAATACTCATTTATGCAGTAAAATTTTCTCTATCTGTGTTTTATTATTACACATGATGGTTTGGATTAATAAGTAGTACTTGTGCTCAAGTAAAGGATCTGATACTTCTTCTGCTCCATCATCCAAGTGAAGTAACAGTAGGCCAAACACTTTTTGAGTGCAGACGGCTTAAATCTTTTACATAGTGACATATTTCATGAACTCATCAGAGGTGGAAGAAGTATTCAGATCTTTTATTTAGCGACTATAAAAGTAGTGATACTGCAGTGTACAAATACTCCAAGAAAAATTCCAGCATTCAAAATCTGACTTGGATAAAAGTATAAAATTAGTTTGTTTGCATATGTAGAAAGGCCAGTTTAAGAATTATATTACTGGATTATTGATGCATTCATTTGTAAACATCATCTTAATAATGCAGCTGTTAAAGGTGGATCTAATTGTAATTCATTTATATACAGCTAGGTTAATCTGTAACAATATCCTACACAAAAATTAAATTGTTGATTATATGTTGTATTCATAATTTTAATCTGAAAAGAAACTAGTAACCAAAAGCTTTAAATGTAGTGCAGTAAAAACTACAATATTTCCCTTCTGAAATGTTGTGGAGTAGAAGAATAGGGTAATTTAAAATGGAAATATTCCGGTAAAGTACAAGTATGGCAAATTGTATACTTTAAGGGATAGTCCGGATTTTTTGAATTGTGGTTGTATGAGGAACTAATCCATAGTCAATGTATTACCTATACAGTATATGTCAGTCAGTACGCCCTCATGAAAGCTAAGCAATGCACTGTTGTGGATGGGGTCAGCAATTAACAGATTTTAGCCACCTACAAAAAGTTCCACCTAAATAACAAATAAAATCAGTTTAAGTGTACACTATATTGTGAATATTTTTGCCGCTTTCCGCCAGACAGAGATTTCCAATGGGAAACTGAAGCTCTTATAGCTCTTTGATTAAGGTCAGACTCCACTGACAAAAATGATTGAACATGGCTGAACACAGGAGCTGCTGATCTACTATGTTATTGTGTGACTTTTATATACTTTATTAATCCCCGAGGGGAAATTCAATTTTTCACTCTGTTGTCAATTACACACAGGTCCGAACACACACGCACAAATATACATGTGCTAAGTGGAGAGATGTCAGAGTGGGCTGCCCATGACAGGCGCTCTGAGCGGTTGGGGGGTTCGGTAGTGACTAGTGTTGTGGAGGTGTGACTGCAGAGTGACACAGACACACCACCACATCACAACAACGTAGGCCACGGCATAAACTCTGCCTACAGAGCTGGTACACAAGTATAAATCCTGCTTAACTATGGATAAAACCTCAGACAACCCCACTTCAAAAAAATCTGAACTATCCCTTTAAGTAGGCCCACAGTACTTTAGTATATGTAACTATTTAGTTACTTTTCACCCCTGAAATTCATCGTATGCTCCAGCCTATGTGAAATTATAATCTGTAAAGAAGTAACTGTAGCTGTGAAATGTAGTGAAGCAGGAGAAGGCATATAAAGTATATCACCTCACAGTGTACTGTCCATATCTGTATATCTCGGTGTGTGTTATTTAAACCTTCAGCTTCATGTCTGACTGAACTTTATTATTTCTTTATTCTTACCTTTTTCTTGTAGTGTCGTCACACACACACACACACACACACACACACACACACACACACACACACACACACACTCCCTCTCCGCTCTCTCTCTATTTTGGTGCTTCCTCGCGCTGCCAAGCCCCTGACGTAATGCTCCGCTGTTAATGATTAGCATGTGGAAACGAGCAGCGCGAGCCTCCCTGCGTCAAGGCGTCCGAAACGTAGCCGGAAGTTGACATGGACCTGCCTTCAAAACAATAGCCGCTGGCATTTGTCAAAGGATTGTTGGAGGTTACAAACAACAAGAAACACCAAAATAGTGATATTAACTGCATGAATTCATTTTGTGTTGGCATAATTATGTGGCACAACTTGTGGGCGGTCCATAGGGGTCCATAGCTCAGTCCATTAGGGACTTGGATTGGAAACCAGAGGGTCATTGGTTTAAATCCCTGTCCAGACCAAATATGGAGTTGGAGTGTGGACTAGTAGCTAGAGAAGTGCAGGTTCACCTCCTGGGGACCACCGATGTGCCCCTGAGCAAAAATCCCCAACTGCCTGGGGCTGTCCATCGGCATCCCCCTGACATCTCTCCATTAAATGTGTAGGTACTGTTTGTGTATGTGTGTGTGTAATTTCGGCTATGTGTGTATGACAACAAAGTGAAAAAAATTTGCCCTTGAGGATTAATAAGGTATATCCCCTCCTCCTTCTTCTTCTTCTTCTTCAAAAAATAAATTAATTAAAATGAAATAAAAATAAGTAAATAAATGAAATAAAATAGAAATAAAAAATACATAGATGAACAAAGCTCAACTATAACTCATCATGAAAAAGTCCTCAGTCCTGGTTGATTCCTAATGCCACAGCTGTCCAGTTATAGCACAATGCCTGCAGTAATATGAGTCATAGTTGTCATCAATAGTCAGTTTTTTTCTGTTTTATTTATGTTTCTTAATTAATATGGTACTGCTTTTATCTTGTCTTTTGTTGTGTTGATTGTTATGCACCAAAACTCCAAAGCAAATTCATTGTATGTGAAAACATACTTGGCAATAAACCTGATTCTGATTAACAACACACACTTGGTTGTACTTTATATTTGAAATTGTGCATACAAAGCTACATGCCCCCTTCATCAATATGCATCCCACCAAGACTGAACCCTACTGTTGTCCTGTTAATATTTTATTACTATTATTGTTAACCTGTTCATATTTTATCTTTATATATTTTCTATTTGCACATGTTCCTGCTATACTGGAAAGGGCTGCACAACCATATCCCTCGGGATACATAAAGTTCTGTCTTAGCTTAAAAAATACTGCATCATAATCACAGCCACCATAGAACTTAAATTAAAAGCCTAGTCCCAATTAAACACCCAGTCTCTTTTACTAGCCGGGCGTAGCTACACATTTTGACCAATAAAGGCCTGTCTCAATTAGATGTGTTGTTGACTACCCAGTTGAGCTAACAGTAGTCAGCAATTAACTTTTGTCAATATGGAGATGCTACACATTGTTACCCCAGTTCATTTCATTTCACTGAAACCATGAACACCAGAGAAGACCCTGATTCAAGTGGTGACTCCCTACCTCTGAACATTGGACAGGTAACGTTATGTTATTGAGAATAAATGCTTGAGGTCTAATTGTTAACTTGCATTTTCTAAAAAAAAATACATATTCAAATCTTGAAGGTTCATTAAACATGAACAAGGATAAGTATTAATACACAACAGTAAACTTGATAATAAATGCAACAAAGCCTCCACAATGTCGCAGAGTAAATATTACATAAAGTATACCAGACTATAGTTAAATTACACTCCATCCTACTAAGGCTGTATCCTATAAACTCTCCTAGGCACCAGTTTGAAAATAGATGTGCCTTCGTTTTAAATTCTCAGTGGACTTTTGTTTGGCTTCGCCGCACTGCAGTACTTTACTTTGAAAGCCGTAACCGGAAGTCACGCACAGCTTCCGTTCATCTTGACCGTGGTCGTGGGTGCTTTAGTCCAGAGCAGCAGAGCAGCCCGTCTGCTGGGGAGAGAGACAGAGGAAAAGTTCGTCAAGATGGCAAATCCCACAGACCCGGAGTGAAGGGGCACCGCTCCCCGAAAAAAGAAGCAGAGCCTGCCGCCCGTCCTGAGACAAACCCAACGATGCTAACGGCTCCAGGAGGTGAGGTCGGTTAACCGTTTCTCCGACTATTCAAACATTCAAACTGAAGTTTCTGAATCTCATTTTTGTCGTTGTTTTGTCCTCTCTCCTTTTGGCTTCAGTATTTATCCAAAAATACTGCCTTTGCTTTATATTAGAGCCAGACTTTATGTTAAATTCACGTAATTATACCAGTTGACTAGTTAAGGCTTTGTCATTTGTGAATCCATAGCCGTTAATGTTGGTCGCTTTGCTAACGGTGCTCCGTATTACAACTTCACGAACGTTAACTTGCGTTGAAGTTACACGGTTCGTCCGTTGGAAAGTTCCAGAAGGTAAAATGGAGGGAGAAATCTAACTTTATATTTATTCTTTTAACAACTGCTCTCTCTCTCTCTCTCTCTCTCTCTCTCTCTCTCACACACACACACACACACACACACACACACACACACACACACATACATATCCGCCAACGGTCATTCCCTGTGTGCTGATGAAGCAAAGTGACAGTTTTAGACAGCGGCTAACGCTCAGCCTGCTCCTAGGTTACTCCTCCGTGTTTCTTCTCCTCTGGCTCAAACTCACCACTACAGCCAGTCCTCGGGTTTAAAATACAGCTTCATAGGACTAACCTGTCATTAAAATAACGGAGGGAAGTCACTGCTAACGTCCATACAGCAGCACACAGCCACTGCCAACGGCCGCCGTCGGTAACCCGGCGTCCGTCCTTTGGAAAATTCCGGGATGCAGCGCCAGTAGTACCGACAGCTGTATTTTTAGGAATGGGTGGATACCAAAAGCGAAAATTATTTATTTTTGTCTCGGCGGTGAATGCCACAAGCCTATGCGCATAGGCGATGGCGAGGAGGCGACCTATAAATGCATGTATGAGTTTTTGAAGGCTGTTTCACCCCCCCATTGCAGCAGCAGCACAAAGTCTGCAGAGCTGAAGCAACAGGGACACTGTCGCATTTCTAGTGAGGCTGTCTTCTCCAGTGCACTGTAAAAGTCATTGCATATGTATGAAAGAGAGGGAGAGGCGTGTACAAAGAGCCACAGAGAGCTTTGTCTGTTATAAATATGCTTTTTTCCTCCCCTAACTTCTAACATCCTCCTGCAGGCTTAAGAGGGATTCCCTGAAGAAAAATGCCAGTGAGGCTGAGGCTGATGTGACACAGCGTGTGCTGGAAGAAAGCTGACTCATCAAATATCAATCCCTCTGGGAGCGACTAAGCAGCAGAGAGCAGCTCATATCACCTAATGCCTAGCTAGAAGAGAGCCTTACCCCCCTATACACACACATACACACCAAAGGAGATTATCAGACAGGAGAAGACGGTGCAGAAACCCCCCTCCAGCAGGAATATATCCAGCAGTGGCTGCGGGCGAAACAATTTTTGGCACCAGAAGGTCTAACAGTGACTGCAACAACAAAGCTAAGAATGGCATCACAGTGGTTCAGCTGAACCTCACCGACTGACTGACCCCTCCCTGTGTGTAGAAACATCAACAAACAGCTGATAAGACCAGTGTCATCCTCCGTCAGTTTTACCCCAGACCATCAGTGTAAAGTTTGGGGGAGGTTGCTCCTCTCAGCCCAGCCCCGGCACCACCACAGTCAGCCTGCCTTACCCCCGCCACGCAGACCATGATGTTTCGCGATCAGGTGGGCGTGCTAGCCAGCTGGTTCAAGGGGTGGAATGAGTGCGAGCAGACTGTGGCTCTGCTGTCCCTGCTGAAGAGGGTGAGCCGGACCCAGGCCCGCTTTCTGCAGCTCTGTCTGGAGCACTCTCTGGCTGAGTGCACCGAACTCCAGGTCCTGGAGGGAGAGGCAAACAACCCAGGTAGGACATTCAGCTTAAGTTTACTGTTTTCAGTTGAAATCGTTGTTGTATAAACGGGACCTCAGACACTGTCATCTGCGACGTCATCCACTAAAACATAATGAAGATACATTTACAGGCACTGACAGACCAGAGTCATCTAAGAAATACTTCACCCCGTCTAAATGACTATTTGTAAGTCTTTGTTTTTCTCACGTGAATCCAGTAAACGAAGAGTCCAAAATGGAGACAGTTCTTGATGAATTGAAGTCACTGTGTTTAACAACAGCAAAACCGAAACAAAACATCCGTTGGTAAATTCTCACACAACTCGTGCAGTATAATCCAAGTCTCATTCATCCAGTTATGTGCTCACTACTTCCCAAACACATGCATTTTGCTAAAACCCTACTATTTAAAACATGTCCACATAAACAATGCAGGCTCCTCGTTGTGTGAGACTGTTTATGTGAAAGTGTTTTAAATAGTAAGGTTCAAGCAATACGTCCCCTGCACTTCAGTAGTTGTGTTTCAGTTGAAATTCATCAATGATGCAGCACTTATGTCACATTACGTCTGCTTCAAGCTGCGTACTCATTTATTTTCTGGTCAGAAATAGAGACACAGTTTTCAAATTAACAAATCCTCCTACTCTTTTCTTTCTCTTGCCAACTCATTTAAAAATTCAGAGGGATTTCAAGGGCATGTTTTCCCAAAGGACTGTAGTTCCTGACCCTGGAACAAACACATACAGGCTTCACACAAGCATTAGAAGATCATTCCTGTCCAAAACATTCCTGCAGATCCATCAAGAGTAATAAATAGCTGAATCACTGATGGTATGAAACTGTGCAAAGTGTTGCGCTGAACTGTAGCCAGCCAGTAAATGACTGTGGAAGGAGGTTTGGGTCGTGTATAGTGTTAGCTCAGCTGGCACTGTGGCTGGCTGGAGACGTCAGTCATTCAGTCAGTCAGTCAGTCAGTCAGTGTGCCAGCCTATAGCGCTGTAGCTCTCTCTGGGTTGGTATCGCGCCAAGGCACCCAAGGGGGGTTCTGGCTGGGATTTGTTGCATCAGACTGCAGCGTGGCCATGGAAACAAAAACCTTGGCAACCAACTGGGCTCATGAAAAATAGAAAGAAGTGCTGCTGCAGCTGCAATGGAGAGCAGGCGTCTGTGTGTACCTATGGCAACATCTGCATGCAGTAACACATCTGCTGGCGTACACTGTGGTGACATAATGGCCCTGCCCTGCAGTGACACTTACACATATGACATAGAGTTTCCATCAGGGTTTTACAATGGGCAGTGGCTGCAGTTAATGCAGGCTGGTCTTTGTTATTGTTTAATACGAAGCTGGAGACATCAAAGCACACTACATGAAGTTCCCCAGTCGACCGCTCCCGAAGTCAGGCTGGTTCATACTGTCAGAGATCAAAGCAGATGGGAGTCATGAGGAGACAGTGGAGGGGGGGTGACATCTTCTTACAACTCAACAACAGGTTTTTATCTCTTATGTTATGTTTCAGAATACGGCGCATCATGTGTAAGTCAAAGAGACTCTGTCTTGTGATCTTTGCGTTGAAACTTGAGTCACAGTCCTACTCTTATATTCTGTGTGAATCTCAGCTAGCAAGACTCTGATTTATAGTCAAGGTGGAAATGATGAGGGGAATGCATTTGGAAGAGGCTTGTTTTGGTTGTTTGTGAAAGATAACACAATGAAAACGTCTGTGAGTTAAAAAAATAATTTCACTTGTAGCATGTGACAGGTATTTGGTGATTGGCACAATGTACATGTCCACTGAACAGGCTGGATGGTTGTGGAAATAGAGGCATTTGTCTTAAAGAGTGAGGGGCTGAACAGGAAGGCCTGTAATCCACATTGCAGTATTTTATCGCATTTGCCTTGAAGATGATACTGATTTAGTTTTAATTGACCTTAATTTATGAATACTGTGTTCAACATAAGCACTGTGGCTCTCTGGAAGTTAAGTGCACTGTAGCAGAGCAAAGAAATATGAACATATTAGCAAACATTTATGCAGCAGCAAATGTGATTAGACCTAAGTAATGCTATTCCTTTTTTCGTTTTGTTGTGCACTCAGCACATTCTGTGGCCTAATTTTATTATAAATGATGAACCAATTTCCCTTTTGTAATTGTAAAGTTTTTAAGTGATTTCTAACTTGCTTTTCTGTAAATTATGTTTGGCTGAAGACAGATTATTCCCAAACAAACAGAATCATTTTTCAGTTAATTCAGTGCCTTAAAATCAGTCTGGTTGAGCATTAGAGCTTGTGTTATTTTTAGATTACTTTGTATAGTGTGAAGGTTTTCACCAAATATAATGACCTGATTAGATCACTGAGAAATTCACTGCCCAAACTTTGTGTCTTGAACAGACTGATGATGATAGCTTGGTCTCTCTGTGTCATCAGTCCAGGGATTTACAATGTGAGGTAACCTTGTGGCTTACAATCACTGGCTACATTTATACGAATAAGTATGTACGGTTGTACCTCAAGAAAGTTCTCTACATAATGCTTCAGTCTGATTAAGTCAGGTAAGGTTATAATAACAGTATGCACATACACGTCAACGCACCTGGATTTTTCTTTCAGTCTTTACAGTTGTTGGAACACATTGAATTTTTTGTCCAATCTGTAGCTGTCATTCATTTTCTGTCAAAGGTGAAGATGCCGGTACAAAGCAAACAGTGTAGTGTAGTGGAGGGGAAAAACTTCATGACAATTACAGTCAGTTTTGTCTGAAACTGAGAATACTACCAGTAACTATTTTGTCTTAAAGATACAGTTGGTAACTTTTAAGAAAATAACTTGATGTCATATTTGCTAAAACTGTCAATATATTCTGAAAGAGGTACATGAGACAGTCTGTGAAAAGAAAATCATGTCCTGTCTCCTCTCCTGCTGTCTCCTATGGCATTTGCTAGAATCAGACTGTGGTGTGGTCAGCAACAAGCAATCAGAGCAGAGGAGTCTCTGATGCAGGCGAGGAGTGTCTAACGCAGCTGTCAGTAATGTCAGTCACTCCCTGAACTGCAATCAAATGGTCAGACTAACAGCGCTGATCAAATATGAATCAAGATTCCGTAACTGCATTGCCTCGACTCAGGTGTTTTCAGAAACATGTTTTAGTGTACTAGTTTGCTGGGAAATGGAAAGGTGGTACGGTTGGTGGGCGGTGCTTTGTATTCTCGTTTTTTTTTGTTTTTTTTTTTCTTCTATACAACTAGACAGTACTCTAAAATATGTTTCTGGAAACATTTCAGGTGATAAAATTGACAATGTAGTAACAGAATCTTGATTCATATTTGATCAGCACTGCCTGGTTTGACAGATTGACCGCAGTTAGCAAACAGTGATTGGCATTAGGGGTGGCAGTATGGCCCTAAAATGAATGAATCCACTTTTGCGCCTGGAACCTCCCGTCTACAACGCGCCCCCGCTGAGGACTTGGCACAGATTCTGATGACATGATGGACAGCTGCATTAGAGACTCCTCGGCTCTGATTGGTTGTTGTTTACATACAGTAGGGATGTAACGATATGGAAAATTTGATTAATCGATTATAGTGACCAAATTATCATGGTAAACGATAATATTGCGATATTTTTTTAAGTGCTGTAAAATGTCCAAAAAATAGATACATTGAAATAACTTCACTAAATCTTGTAGCTTCCTTATCATACTAAAATGTTAACAGCCAAAATCTTATATTTAAATGAAACTTTCACATTAAAGGGGCAAGGGATTGGCACAGCAACAGAAAATTTTATTTTAAATTAACAAAATATGTAAACACATTGCAGGAGCAAAGCTTATTTGTCTGGTGCATTTCAACAGTCAGCAAAATATGTTAACAATTTATATACTATTTATTTCTTAGCATGAGAGGGAAAAATATATATATAACAAAACAATGCAATAGTAGAACAAAAGACATACAGTATATAGAACAGATAGCACAAATGTGCAGGAGAAACCAAAAAACCCCTAAGGGCAATGGTCGTCATTACACAGAATAATTCACACATGAGAAGTTTGCATGTGAGTCAGAGGATTACCTGTATGAGAAACGGAGTGCATGCTCTCGGTCAAAGGTTAACACAGCAGTGTTTTATGTTGTTTCCTTGAGCTTATGTCTATATCGATTCACGCTCGCCATACAATAACCATAATCACAGTGATTCAATCAACGGTACGTCGGTTTATATTCTGTCGGCTCCGCTCAGTGTTTTCAGCTCCGTTTCGTTTTGAAACACTTAACATTAGCAACATAGCTGCTAATACAGCTATTAGCTAATCAGCTAGTGTCTCAAACGAAAACGGAAAACCTAGTCGCCGTTTAGGAGGACAGATACGGCTCAAATGTCCCGTATACGTCGAGAGTTACACATTATGACAATCTTAGTAAAACCGAAGTCCCTCACACAATAACTGACGTTTGCATAGCATAACTTGCATTGGCTGTAAAACTGTGGATGATGGTCACGGAGATGAGCCAGCAGATTTGTAGTGTTGCTACCCTTCGCAGCAACTTTCTTTCTGCATGTTCTGCACACAGGATAGTTGTCCTCCACTAGCTGTCCCTCGGCATTCTTCAGAAACCCAAAGTACGCCCAGACCTCAGACTTTGTGCGTTTAGTTGGGGGGAAATGTCCTGAGTGCCGCTATTACCACCTCCCGCCATGTTTTCATTCTTTGTGTTTACACATGCTACGCATTCACGCAGCGCCTGCATCGCGAGACTTGAATGAGGCTGTTATTACATATCCTGATAATCCACCGCGATAATGCAATTAATTTAAACATAAACGGTCATTCTTACCGTGTAAAAATTAACTGAAATTTACCGTAATATCGGTAATCGTTACATCCCTAACATACAGTAAGGCCATTTAAAATGCTATAAGGCAACAGAGTAGGTAGAGGAGTTCAATTTTTTTCAGATTATATGTCTCATTTAGTGCTGTGTGAATATAGTGACAGTTTCAGCAAATATTAAAAACTTATTTTCATAAAACTTACAAACTACAGCTTTAACCATCTGTTGGTTTGCTTTTTTCTTCATGCTCTTTATCACATAGACATAGTCACATCAGTCAGTTTAATAAGTTGTGTTGCTTTAAGTCTTGTTACACTTCAATATATTGTTAATACAAAGGCCCAATTGGTCATTAAATTACATGGTAATGGTAAAAATATTTCCCTGTTTTCAGAACTGGACATCATGCAGAGTGTTACCGAATATCTGTGTGTTTATTTCCCTATTTTGAACAATCATGGCTGTGTAACTTCTGCACATACTGGCTCCAGATATTCTTTGCAACAAGCTCTGTCCCAGTGGACTCATGCTAAAGGAGATTTTAATGGACTTCTACCTCCAGATTTAAATTTTGGGCCACGCCCTTGAGTTTTCTCCCACCTGTGTCAGCTTGTGGTCACTTCCCGTCCACTGATTCAGCTAAGTCAGATGGAATCAGCAGGCCTGTTTCAGCACTGTAGACTTAACGTCAGGACACATGCTGCTGAAAAGAGGGAGATCGAGAAGGTTGTCTGGTTACGTGATCCCTCTGGTATGTTGTGGTAGCTTGTTTGAGTGCTTATGTGCTGGAGTAAGGCAGATACATTGGTCTGCTTTTTTACTGGGCTGATCCAGATCTTGTATTGATTATAGAGTATTTTCCAGTGTGAAGTTTTTTCTTACCACAGATACAGGGCACATTTGAGGCATATTTGTGTGTGTGTGTGTGTGTGTGTGTGTGTGTGTGTGTGTGTTTGTGTGTGTGTGTGTGTGTGGTTGTACAGTTGGCTTGGAAATCTTCATTAAAAGGCTCACCTTTCTTTAAAAAGCTGCTGTTCCAGAAAAATAGTGTTTTTTTTAAAGACTAGAAATAAAACACTGGACACCTGATCGGTTTTAAAAGACACACTGTTGGCACTCTAAGTCTAAAAATAGCTATTTAAAAAGCCACACAGGCAACATTTTAGTATCTGCCTATGATTGTTAATGAACCACAGTGAGTTTAACAGCACAACCACAAATCACTCACAGGTTCAAAGAGCTTTCCTCATTCACCACGAGCCCCTCATGCACAATTGTTACTCTGCTAACTGACTGATAGTAAGTGCAGTGTGATTTGCTGCTGGTGCAGAAATGAGACCCGCTGGCTAATAAAGGGTTAACATGCAGCTGGAAGTCTTGGGCTGAGTGGAAAAGCGCAACTATTTGGAAAGCGGTGTACAAATGAATGGAATCCTCAGTGACCTACTTCTCTGAGCGGCTGAGAGGCGGCCTTGTTTTGGGACCCAGCGAGTGATGCGACATTATTTGCGACTTGAGATGCAGTCGTAGTCAATGGGGTCACTATATGACTGAAAGACAGGCGGAGTTGCATCACACAGGATTTATTTTTATTGTAGTTTTTCATGTTATTTTTAGATGGCGATCTCTTTGAATTGGTTACTTTCAGTGGTTTGTGCATTTTCAAGCCTCAGCATTTCTATCTGAACAGCTCAGTACAGATGTGAGTTCAGACCTAACCCTGAGTCAACAAGGGAGATGCCATCTATACTCATGCCTTTGAAATCACCTTACGGATTTGACTGTTTTAGAAGGAGAGACTACAGAGTGAAAGTTTAAGTCCTGGTTTTCTTCTGTGATTTTTGACGGGAGTAATGTGTAGCCTGCAGCGTTTCAGTTGTGCTTATTAAGGAATGTAACTTCCTGTTTTTCCTCTCCCTGTAAGGAGAACAAAACTTCTTTTGAGACAATCCCAAGAGGGACAATATCGGACCAAGTTGAGAGGACATGAGCAGCAAGTGGAGTGCTGTCTGAAGGAAGACACACACACACACACACACACACACACACACACACACAGGGTGTAGGGTTAGTGTAAGGGGTGGGGTTAGGACAGGACAGTGGGCCTGGTGTTCTGAATGACTAACTTCATTTTAGGGTGGTGTGGTACTGCTGACCTCGCCTGCCACGCTGTTTGAGCTGGAAGAAGGCAGGCAGGTACTGGATATGAACAAGCATCTGTGTTGAAGAACTTAAAGGCGATAGATTGGGGTGGGAATCTGGAGCCACCTAGGGATACGATTCCCATTCAGAAGGCCATGATGTGATAATTTAACAATTACGATTCCATCAAAATTATTGATTTCTATATTGGATTTATTTTTTCTTACTGTGTTTGTAATGATTCCACATGTCTATGCCTATATGTTTTACCATCCATATGGTTCAGTCATAAAGAATGTAAACACGACACAGTGATGCACATGTTTTTATGTTTGTTATATTTCACCAATAGGTTCAGCTGTAAGAAACATATAGCCTGTTATTACAGCATTGTTACAGGCAACCTCAATGTTGAAAATTGGTTTCTGATTATTGACTTTTCTACATTGAGAATTCATCCATTTCAATTCGCTAATCCCAATTCTTTCTGATTTGGTGTCCATCTCTGTTGGTAAAATGCTTTGTGCTGTGGTTGATTTTGTACTGATTGAGCCTCACTGCACACAGTGATGTCTGTGCACAATGTGATAGAAGAAGGCTGTTTTCACATTCATGTAGTGAAGGGGAAAGTTTCTCTGTGCTCAGGAATCCTCAGGAATTTCCTTAAAGGAAAGAATAACCTGTTGTATATCAGTTAGTCATGTTGTGTTTCCTGGAATTTGTGAAGAAAACATTTTTCTCACATGCCTCCATGAAAAACAGTAAGGGTATTGATTTACTGATTGATTGAACATATGTTTAACAGCAGCAAAACTATATCAAAACAGCTGTTAGCCAACTTTCACACAACGTGCAGTATAATTGAAGTCTTATTTCTTTAGTTGTATGCTCAGTACTTCCCACTCACATATTTTTGCTATAAAACCCATAGCATTGGAGTCTGGCTTGAAAAATAGGTTTCACTTTCAGTTCAGTTTAAAATAGTAAGGTTTTAGCGAAAATGCCTGTGTATGGGAAGCACTGAGCGTACAACTGGATAAAGTGGACTTGGATTATACTGCAGGAATTGTGTGATAGTCTGTGACAGATCTTTTAATATAGTTTTGCTGTTGTCAATGCTGGTCCCCAGTTAATCAATAAATCAGTATGTTTGCTGTTTTCCATGGAGGCTTGGAGAAAAAAAACAAGTTTATTTACGAATTTAAGGTAATACAGCACGACTACTTGATTTACAAATGGCCATTTTGTAGTCGAAATATTCCTTTTAAATCTCACTGTAAAATGTGGACATGCAAGCACAGTTTTGTGATGTGCGTATTTATAGATTCTGGATTTTTCAATGAGGGTGTCAATGTAATTGTAAGAATTTTTAATGAGTACATTGAACTTTGTTGTGGAAAAATCATAGAAAAAGAGCAACCCTGCATTAAAAAGGCCTGATAACCTGTTGATAATAATGTTCATAAAAAGGTTTTCAGAACAGTTAGCAGTAGATTTCAGTGTTATTGTCCGCACATGGTCTTTCTGAATGTACAATTTGTAAATGATGAGTGTGCTGGAAATGGTGAGAAAGATGAGTTTCGGATTTGTCTTTTTTTGGTATCATGAAAGGATTTGCCAAAGCACATACATGGAAAAGCATCTTTATTTACACCTGGAAGCACCAGATCCTCAGAAATGCCAGGATTATACAAGAGGTGGGGGTTGGCTGGGGGGGTTTAACCTCAGTGCAGAATTTGAAAGGCTGTTGGAATCTAGGTCAAAATATGACTTCAAGCTAAAAAATTACTTTTCATAGGAGCTGCCGGCACTAGCTTTGCATCTAATATTGTAGAAAGAGAAAAAGCATACTCCTGCATTTGTCTGTGTCAAAGATGACTGACATGGAGGGAAAGTCTGCGTTGTATAATGGCTAGTATTACTCAGTGAATTCCTGTTGCACTCTCTGCCTAAACTAGGTCTGATGAAAACCTGGGCTGGAAATCAGCATTCCTGGCTTAGGCGGTAAACGGTTCCGGTGTTGGGGATACTGTCTAGGAATGTGGGCACGTCGGAGCACACTTGAGTCAGGCGCTCAGCGAGAGTTGGATGGGGGCTTTTCCAGCGTGGGGGGAAAAAGACACAGTGGAAAAGGAAAACTGATTCCACCTTCAGTGGAGCTAAGGTCTCCTGAGTACACCGCGGTATGGAAGGAGGGGGGTGAGAGGAGGTGGAGGGACGGGTGGGGCGAGGAAGGGAAAAGATGAAGACTCAGAGAATACTGGTGCTATTTACAGCTGAAGCTCATTCACTCCTTTCTCTGCCTGCTCTAACTTTCCATGAGTTTGGTTTTTTTTTAAGTTTTAAATATTTACTTGCTTTTGAAAGTCCAGATTTTATGGTGTCCTGGCCAACACCCATTGAAAGAAGCCACCCATTAACCAAATTAAGGCTTTCTGATTTAAAAAAAAACACAGGTATTACCCTTTAACCTGAATCTGATGTAGTTGAGTTGCTCTGCCAACGGAGTGTCTATAAATACTGGGCCCCATAGAGATAAAAGTTTTAAAGTGGAAGTGATCTGATGGGATTTTTCATACACTTTTTCCATTTGTCAACATCCTTTGTGCCTTTCTCTCTCATTGGTCATTCTGTCATGGAGAGAAAGACATAGAGAGAGAAAGTCTTGTCTCTGGTTTGGGCGCCAAACTATTTCATCGCACCCACGCATGAGCAAACAGTTTATTTCTGGAAGTTGACGGCGTGTTCTGTGAACTCGTACTGAACCTCAGGAATGGGGACAGACAACCTGCCAAAACGACCAGAGGGGAAAACGAAATAAAGCTCGTCTTTTCCCCTCTGCCCCTACAGCAAAGGCCTTTACTTTTCAGTTCTTGCTTCCAGGTGTGTATGTTTGTTTCTTGTTTTTTTGTTTTGTTTTGTTTTGTTTTTTTTGAGTGTGTGGGTGAGTGAGTGAACCGAGGATGGACAGAAACTGGGGCTCAGGACTAGCTGCCAAAAGGACTCCACGCTGATGGAAGCTACTCAAAGCCTCAGACATGTCAGGCTCTTGATATTATCTCTGAGAGAGGCGGACAAGGTGTCATTGATGGCGGGGATTATGCAATCAAGCGCTTCATAAATCCTCGAGGTTTAGTTTCTCACCAAACCCTTCTGTGCTTCTTTATAACTCTGATCCCAGCTTTGCTTTCACCAGCAAGTTGGATTACTGTGCCATGTGTGTATCTGTGTATGTTTACACCCTGCTTCAAATTAAAAGACATACTATCATCAGATATGATTGAGTAACAAGTCTACTAGAATTAAGGACGGGTTTCGAACAGACAAAACACACATTAAATACATTCTCTGCAGGTGGATTAGATGATCTTAAAGTTACACAGAATGAATGGATTGAGCTATACTGCGGCTTTTGGGTCTGATGGGGGTTTTGGATGTTTTTGGTACAGCAGGGGACAAAAAGACAACAATTTTGCTCAACTTAACAGTCACTCATGGGCCATAATTCTCGCCAAGATACAGAAACAGTTACAAATGGTCACTAAGTATTTAAATAGAAAACACAAGTAATATGTCAGTGTTGCTCTGACCTAATTTCAAAACTATGCACACATGAAAGAACATTATAGCAGGGCTCAACCACTCTGATCTGGGTATGGAGGCAGCAATAAACACCCCCACAGTGTTGGTTGTTAGTTTGGCCCCATCTGAATCTTCACTGAGGGGCTGGTTCAACATTATGGGGTTAAGGACTACTCCCTCTGTCTGTTTAAGCCTTCCACTTGCATCGCAAATGAATCGCATGTTTGATGTTGCTATTTCCGTAGACGTCTGTTGCTTGACTTGGTCTGGGAATCTTGTTGACACAAACCCTCAGTGTGGTCCACTACTTCTCACTGAACACTGTCCAGTGTTGCTACATTTTACTGGGAAACTGTAATGCTTCAAACAACTGTAATATGTCTTTATTGTAACTTACAGTATGAAAAACATCTAATATGAGAAAGGCTGAGAGTTCTTACAGACTACAACAGACAAGTAGGCTTTAACTTAGTAGCTGGGCTAACTTTGAGGACTGTGCGAACAAAAACAACAAAAGATTAATTTAACTTAACTTTGTTGCTTTTTTTTTTTCAAAATTTTAGTGCAGTTGAGATTTGAGATTGATTTTTTTGATTGCTTAGTTGCAAATTCTAGTTTGATTCTGTAGCACGGAATTTTGAGACTTTGACTTTTTCGATAAGAAAAAATTATCCTTTCTCTTCTGAGAGATAAAAACTTAATAACAAGATTTTTTTGTTGATAAGTGGATAACAAAAATTATCTGGATTTTGTTTGATAATTTAGTGTCTAGTTGCTTGTTTATATGTTTGTTATGTTGTCATGAATGCACTGTCATGTTTATGAACGCTGATCATTTCAAAACAGATGTTTGATGATTTCTGAACAGCCAAAATATTTTTGTTGTTACTTCATTTTTGTGTTGTACACTTTCTAGGTTGTGTGTATACTGAAAGATCTAACAGGTATAGTCTTAGTATATTTAACTATTTTAGCTCCTAGAAGAGAGATGAATGAGGTGTGTGTGTGTTGATTTATGATAGTAATAATATTTCTGTAGAACTGTGATACCATGATACTAAGATATTTTCTAAGATGGTTATCATATTGTGAAAATCTCATACCGTTGCAACCCCAAAGTAAGTGTATGTTAATTGGTTGAACACAGCCAAAGCAACATTTGCACCTTTGAAAAACAGAAAAATTTGCAGCTGCCCTTTTAAAAACTTTTTTAAAAAACTGAAGAAATCAGGGACAAATGGACTGACAGTGAAATCCAGGCTTCACTGAGCATGTATGCGGCAGTGGATGTACAACACAATTTTGACTTGTTAAAGCAAAAATGAAGGTGTTATACCAACCGCCAGCTGGCTTACAGTGTGTCACTTCAGCGCTCCTATCAGTAGTGTAAATGCAAACAGAAAAAATATATTTTAAAATGCAGTCAGCTCTTTTATCTCATCAAATTAAAATGCCTCATATTGGACTGGGGAGAGTGGAATGATTTAGTTGTCAGGGTGCATCCAAGCATAACAAGTTGCATATCAGTGAAAGTCTTTACATGTGCAGTTACATTTGAATGAATGAGTGATTAAATGATTAATATGTGTCTGAATAATAATGTAATAATTCAGTACAAGCTCTAAGTTGAAAACTCCAGCTTTATTTCCATTCTCTAATAGTAGTGTGTGTGTGTGTGTGTGTGTGTGTGTGTGTGTGTGTGTGTGTTTGTGTGTGTGTTGGTCTGAGAAAGAGAGCAAGAGTGTGTAAGAGAGAAGGAGAGAGGGTGAGAACAGGTGAGGGATACCAGTCTGTCTCATAGATGACCAGGCAGTCTCGTCCTCACAGACACCTACAGTAGACACAGCAGCCCCCCCAGCTGCTGCCCTGTGTAGGCTGTTGGCTCCACAGTACATCAGCAGCTGGCACATAGCTCCAGATACAACAAGTCTGAACTGAAATACCTGTCTGACCAGATCTCAGAAGCTGTGACCTCTGCTTCCAGACACCAGATGCTCATTAGCTGTGTTTGTGACTCAATAACAATATCAAATGTAGACCAATCTATAAAAACATAAGATTAAATTAATATATTTCTAACAATGTCAGTCAAAGCTGAACATTTTTATCTTTATCAAGGTCAAATTAAAGGCTGAGCTGTTGTATTGGACTGAATTAGATTTTACAGGTATACCCAATAAAGTGGCCATATAGTGTATTTTGTAATAGATTATTAAACTCTACTTTCGAAGATGACAGTAATAGTAAGTACAAGAAAATTAAACTATTATAAAAGATAAATAATGAGCCATCATTGGGGCTCTAAATTCTCTGACTAAGAACCCTCCATTGCTTAAGTCTTTATTAACAAGAACCCCTATTACTCATGAAATAATGTCAAAAAAGGCTGAGGTCATCCTAATATTGCCTGAAATAACATAATCTGATTCCAGCTCACCAGTGCCATCTTTAACACTGACATGGGCAAAACCTGTGCCTGGCTGTTTCAGTCTGTTGTGTCTGAATGGGTCCCTGTGTGGGCGGCAGTCACACAGCACAGCCGGATGCTGGCTGACCCTGGGCTGATGGCCGAGGATGCAGAAACTGTCTCAGAGAGAGCCCCCCATTCCACTGACACTCAAATGTGCATCACAACTGAGCGGTGTGGGTGTGCAAACACTCATCAGGAACCAGTGTGTCACGTGACTGCTGTAGAATCTCACTGTTGTTCAGACATCATTTAAAATCTTTATGTGTGAACCAATCTCCAAGTTAAGTGTTTATTGTCATAAGATTTATGGTAAAAACTCTGATAATGAAAATTTTTGTAACGCACAGTAGATGAAAATGTTGCTGTGTTTGGTGTCACAAACTTGCTGTTTGACAGAAAACCAAAGATGTGGTAATTTCTTGGTTTACACCTCACATGCAGCCCCAGCATTATGGATGATAAATGAAAACCTGTTGGATGGCTTAATATGATCAAATAAATTAGACATCTGGGTTTAATTCAACTGATTTTGATGTGTAAAGCATTGTTTCCTTTTTTATTATGTAAAGCCACTGAATATTTAAGTTCTGCTGAATTTGGTTTCATTTCAACATGATAAAACAGCCTGTGCAGCTGTGCCATCTTTAAGTACTGATCACCTTCATTCAAACTTTCCTCTCTTTAACTGGCATGTTGTTGTTTGTGTTGTTGTTGTTGTTGTTGTTGTTTGGCAGACCGCAGCTATTAAGTAGTTTACAAAGACACATCCCTATTAAGCTCACAAATGTACCGGAAACAATTACCTAAACCACACCACCAATACACTGTTGTGTGTGTGTGTGTGTGTGTGTGTGTGTGTGTGTGTGTGTGTGTGTGTGTGTTTGTGTGCTCTCCCTCTTCCCAGCAGGTACGGAAATAAACCTTTCTTCCACAAAGGAAAATAATTATCATTCTTGTTAAAGGAAGGAAGGGGGGCTTTGAGCAGAGCGGGAGACAGACAGAGAAATGGAGAGGCAAGGAAAGCGGCTGATTGGCCCCTGACTGCCATTTCCTTAAATAGAGTTGTTTTCTGTCCAATGGCAGAGCAGGCTCACATTAGCATAGTGACTGAATTCAGAGCTAACACTGGAGCGCTGCGTACTTCCACAGGTAGATGCAAATCAAAGCTCTCAGAATGTTCCTTCAGAAAACAGTTAGTGCTGAGCAAAAGAGATGTTGATGAAAGACTCAAGAGGAAGTGGGAAATTTAAAGATAGCAGAATTGTTCTCCATTCACAATGTTCTAGGACCACTGTGAAAAGTGACAATAAAAGCATCTGGTCTCTTCTGATTTGTTATATGATTGTGGTAGCCTACAAGTGGTCAGGACAGTGTACTTGTGCTGACAACTATAGATATCTTCATGTTGAAGTTAAATCCAAACTCAAGCCATGATGTTTGACCTTTAACATTTTAGTAAAAAATAGTCTCTTTTCACCTCTTCATTTTTTACCTGTGAACTTCTGTGTTCTATGTTTGTTGTGTTGTTGTTTATGAGGAAGAGACAAATACTTTATACTTGTTGTTTAGTCTTAATCATTTACTGCAACCTGCATTGGTGCAACAACAGCTGAGGTGTGCAGGGTTTGCATGGGCCTCGGAAATTCCTGGAAAGCTGAGTAAATGACGTAAAGGCTCTTGTTTGAGTGTGTGTTTTTAAATATTGTGTTTTCTTTCAGAGCATAAATATTCCCAAATTAATCAATATGCTTCACGTCTCTCCACTAAAGGATGAACGCTTTGTATGCAGAGGAGGAACTCTCTAATGGGGGTTTGTGTTGATGCAGCAGCAAATTTTAAACTAATGATACCACCTGGATTTCTTGACTTGGCAGACGTGGTTTGAATGAGGTCCAGAGTGGATGTGGAATGATGTCAGACATTGTGAAAAGCACTTAAGTCCAGTGAAACAAATAAAGCTGGATGCTGCCGCACACAGAAGCCATGATGATGCTTTTCCTTTTCCTGGGGAAGGGAGACACACAGACGCACAAACACTGGCAAACGTGTTCAACTCATAGTCAGACAGGTGCTTCCCACTTTACAAGTGTAATCACACACACGCACACACACTCATCTTGGCCACTGTTTAAAACATTACACAGTATAAATAAATAAGCGCCCAAGAGGAAAAGACCTACTTTACACCTACTGTACACAGACGCTGCTACTCGCACACACACACTCGCACACACTCACACACAATGTGAAAACCAGATGAGAGCTTTGCTTTTTATAATGTTCTATAAATTGATCAGGTGTCCAGGCTGTGATGATGCAAGTCTGCTATGAAAAGGTGTTCCTCTCTTCTGTTGTGGGTCACAGGAATCTGTCTCTGTTTGTTGAAGTGCCCCTGGAGACGCTGATTGATCTTTCACTGATTCCATTCAGAAAAGTAACTCCTGTGGTCTGAACCCAGCAGGGGTCGTACACCTTTTTACTACAGTATTTCCTGTGGAAATGAGGTAATGGTCCAGTTTCCATATTTAACCATTTTACAGTTTTCGTTTCTTTTAATTAGAGCATCAAAGACATTTTCTGTGATAAAAGACGCTGCAAATTATTTTTGACTTTCTTCACGATCCTCTGGTTTCCATGAAGGAGTGTTTTATAGCCCACAGTATTTTCGATAGTGTCTCCTGGTTTCCATTATGAGAGAAGAGTGATGTGGCAGGAATGCATGGACCGACCAGTTGGGTTTGGATGATGACCAGTAAAAACAGTAGGGCTGCCCCCTAAATGTTGATGATTTGAATCATCAGTCGAGGCGCTCCCAGTTCAAAGCTCAAATTGCAAGTCGAGTCATCAGACTCTTTTTCCTTTTAATTTTTTAATCAATTTATCTAGGGCTGCCCCCGACTCAGAATTTTCCTAGTCGACCAACAGTTGTCATATAGGGCCATTAGTCGACTAGTCGCCCACATGTTTACGATAAAAATGATGATATATTTTGAGCAGGGCAACATAATGGTTTGAGTTGAAGGTGTGAGAAAGAATAGTATCAGTAACATTGTTAACACTGTGCTACATTACAGAAAAATACAAAACCGTGAATGAACCATTAATAGGCTTATTTTATAAGTCATAACATTGATCAGGTGTCCAGGCTGTTAGTGCAAGTCTGCTAATGGGTGTCTCTTCTGTTTTCAGATGATCTGTCTCTGTTTGTAGTGAACCTGAAGATGATTTCTATCATTGGGTTTCCTTCACCTTCTCAAAATGATCCACACTTTGGATTTCCTGCCCGACAGTATTAACTACCTGTGGAAATGAGGTACCAGGTTCATAATCTTGTGCTTTTGTGCCAGCTTTCAAGGTTCAGGTTGCATCTGTGCTAAACAACCTGAACAAAACCATTATTTGACTAATATCCTGAGTGCAGAGCTGATCTTCTTCCAGAAGCTGTTCATAAGTGTGTAGGCCTATCATCCGTGGGACAGATGTAAAGCTCTGGGTAGCCCTGCGCTAACATGATCAACTTTTCCATATTCATCAGACTGAATATTTACAAAAGAAGGGAAATATATCTGTCGGCTGTGATTGGTTTGTAATGTGACTCCTGTCTGACTGCTAAGCGTGTACACTTCCTGTGTCTGTCCTTTCAAATTAAATTCCCGCAAGGTCCAGTCATAGAGGTTCTGATTTATTTTGGGGAGGTGCAGCTCCTTATAGAGTTTGTTTTTTCTTTCTGCGACTAGGCGACCAATGCAATCTTACTGACTAATAACCTTTCTGGTTGACTAACGTTTGGTTAACTAAGGGGGCAGCCATAAATTTAGCTTTGTAGCTGTGTCATTATACACAGAGCAACACAGGAAAACGACACAGAAGACTATGCACCTTTTCAGACATAATCCTGTCTCACAGTCACTAAACTGTAAACCTGACTATAATAGATATAGAGATGGTTGATGGAAACATGGGACAGAGTGATACAGAGCATTGGTGTCAGCAGAGCAGCTCGCTGAGTGCTCTGTTTGTCCTTCCTTCCTGCTCGCTGCTTTAGTGCTGAAACCTACCAAAGTCAGCAAAATGATCAGATGCTGGCACAGCTCTGTGCATTAATATGATGTTTTGAACATCCACAGTCCACATGTTGTGGTTCCATCTTCTGTGTCGCGACCTCGACATCTTAATCATCCCCACAGGTTGTCTTGTTGACATATACTTTTGTCTCTTTTGATTGAAGGAAACCAGGGTTCTCATTTAACTATGTGCACGCACTGCATGTTAACACAAAACGGATGTATGTCAGTCATGTTTATTTAAAACGGCCCATTGTCCAGATATCCAGATCAGAGCAGCATGTGTGCAACAGAGTGTCAGCCGATGAGAGCAGTGTAAATCACCTGCTGACTGGTTTCCTGACAGCTTGACTGTCTGTTTCCTCTCACTCAGCTTCACCTGTCTGACATGATGACTGACACACTGATTATTTAGATGGACAGGGGGATATTTTCTCTCTCTGCTCACCTCTTCCTCAGTTCACCTCTCTCTTAGCAGACTGCTGGTGGTGTATGTACAGTGTTCTTAAGGGAAAATTTCAGTTTTGCCAGGTTAAAATCTGTTGTAATTTAGATTGATACCAAATATTTTCTCCATAAGAGCTGCACCAAATAATTCGTTTTACAAGTAATTGGTAGTCAAATCGTCATTTCTTCTTTTGCGGTGTGTAATTTCACAGCAAGGGTGTGTTACAGCTCGGGTCATGGGACAAAGACTTGGTCTATCGGCTGAAGCTATATCCAAATACAACAGCCTTTCAGTGGTATTGCAGCCATGAAAAATGTCCCTTATGGGTATCTGGAAACTGGCTGAACTTTACTTAGTGTAAGAAAAAAAACTAGAGAAGACAGGAGTAAACAGAGCTCCTCCTCCTCCTCTTCCCTCCTCAGTCAGTTATGTGTCAGTAGGTCAGGCTGAGGCCAAGGTCAGGCTGATCCCACAACACTGACTTTCTCTCTCAAACAGTCTCTGTCTGCTTCTCTTTCTGTTTCTCTTTCTTCTTCCTCCTCTTTTTCTCTTTGGACTTTCTCCCTCCTCTTGTTTATTGCATGTGTGTTATTGTCCCGTCTTGTTTATTCTGCAGTCTTCTCCCTCTTTTCTCCCCCTCCAGTTGGAACCTGTTGACTTTGGTGAACTTTCCAGTCTGTCTTTCGTATCCACCCCCTTCCTTCTTACCTCCCTTATCCCTGTGTGTGTGTGTGTGTATATGTATGGGGCTCAAAAGCTTGCGTTAGGGCCTGTGGGAGCCTGCCTGCACTTCTTGTCAGGACATGGACTCTTTCTCTGGGTGGGGCGATGCAGTGTGTAGCATTAGATCATTTCCATCGTATATTTTTGTGTACCACACCTCTCACCATATACAGTCAAACCAGCTCCTCACTTTCTCCTCCTACTTGCACACCCTTGCTTTGTTTTTTTTTTCTTTTTTGCTTGTCTTAATTTGTTTGTTTGTTTCTTTGCATTCTTTCTCTTTGGCGTGTCTTTTTCACTAATATTTGTTTCCTGTGTTTGTTTGTTTTTTGCTATTTTCCTTTTTGCTCATTTTAAATTTTGTTTGTTTTTGCTTTCTTTGGTCTTGTCTTGTGGCCTATTTCTCTTTTATTTCGTCATCTTGATTTCTTTCACTTTATTTGTTCAGTCATTTTATTTGTTTGTCTACTTTTTGTTTTGTGTTTTCTTACTCTTTCTCGAACACTCAGCATCAATAATATAATGATAATAAATTAAAAAAAAAAAAGCAGATTACTTGTACATTTTTTCATAGGATGTAGTTAAATAAACTCATAAATTTAAGTTTAAGTTAGAGGATACATTACATAACATCTAGCAACAACACACATAATACCCACGTGCCGAATCATACATCCTCGCACCCATGAATGTGTGTGTGCCCAAACATGGACACATATTTACCCACACATTTATGTGAACGATAAAGAACAAGACAACACTTCTATGCTATCAATCTCAAGATCATTGGGAACATCATCTTTTACATATCTCAACCTTTTTCCCATCTTTCTTCAAAAATATGCACGTGATTTCTAACTCTCATGGTAATTTTTTCCATTTCATATATAACCTTCACAAGATCCTTCAATTAACATTGGTTATGTTATCTTTCAACCAGTTCCTTGTAGTTTGTTTATCACTACTACCCTACCCTGCCGCTGTAGGACAACCTAAGACACCCGAGTCTGTGAAGTGTAGATGCTCCTTGAAATGTGTCGATATAGTATGTGCATGTCAGCTAGTGGGAAGTGATTAAAGCTGGTCCAATAAAAAGTGTAATTTCACTCTTTGTTTCAGTGTTCAATTTTTACTGTAGTCCAGTTGTCCCACCCTGAGCCAGGCCACTGATGCCTGAGGATGGTGTGTGGGTGGGAATTGGCGTTAAAGACCAAGGAGGTTGAAAATGAGAGCTGCAGGGTTGGGTAAAGGGTTCACCTTGCTTATTCTTTAGATTGCAACCTGAAACAAAGAGCAATGCTTTCTTCTTCTGAAATAAAGATTCACCACAGAGTATTACGCTAATGTTTTTTTTCTCCCCACTTTGTCGTTCTGGCAAGTGAGTCAGAAATGTACTCACCTGATTCAATTTTTGTTTGTCCCTGTCTGTACAGATCATTTCATTTATCAAAAATGACTCCATTTTATCTGCCATGCTCTCAAACTCGTTTTCGCCCACATCCTCTTACACCACTCAACCAAATTCCTGTTTTTGGGAAAGTTTAAATGCACATGCGCTTCAGCTCATAAACTTTGTCTTTACCCGCTGCAGTTTTCTCACAGGTGCCTGATTGGTACTGTGCATAGGAAACTCTCAACAGAGATGAGAAGGAAGCAAGGTGGCTCACTTCTTACTTCCATCATCAGCTCCGAAAAAAGAAATTTGACCCATTCTTTTTTATCACTTGCTCGATGGGTGAGTTGCCTTTACCAGCCAACCAGTTTACCAGCCCCATGTGGCATTTTACTTGCCCTGGGCAATTCTTACTGTTGAGCCTTGCACCAACAACCAGTCACAATAAAAGATGTTATTTGGTGGATAAATTAAGTTTGCAAACTACCTCAGATGTTTCTGCTCCTGATAACTTGGAGAATGTTACATTTTTACATTATTCCAATGTGTTTACAGTCACTTCATGTTCTGTTAGGTTCACAAAGAAGAAACAACACATCGTATTTTTAGCAGGTTAAAATTATACTTAGCAGGTACTTTGTGTTCAGGCACTGGATGCTGCCATTTTTGTCACCTCAGAGTTCTCTCACTTCAAAAGTATCACGTGTTGCCTCAAGTGTTGCTGACATATCTCTTTCTGTTGCAACTCAGCTGCAGAAGCACTGAAATTATTCTTGTTATGCAAATAGACTGGAGATGATGCTGTATAATTGTGCAGTAGAGAAGACAAACAAACATTACCTGGTAAAATGCAGTAAGATTTTTCTTTATGGAGTCCCGTCTCCTCCAATTGGCATACCCAGGTATCCTTGAGCAAGATGCTGAACCCAAAATTGTACCTGATGGTGGCTCTGTCAGTGTGTGAGTGTGTTAAAAACTGAGTAGCAGGTGGCACCTTGTATAGTAGCCTCAGCCACCGGTTTATGAATGTGTGTGTGAGTGGGTGAATGTGACTCAAAGTGTGAAAAGCGCTTTGCGTGGTCGAAGACTAGAAAGGTGTCACACAAGTGAAGGGCCATTTGCCATCTAAGTATATACTCTGCAAATATCTGCTTATTTC
This sequence comes from Epinephelus fuscoguttatus, assembly GCF_011397635.1. NCBI lineage: Eukaryota > Metazoa > Chordata > Actinopteri > Perciformes > Serranidae > Epinephelus > Epinephelus fuscoguttatus. The sequence goes on from NC_064753.1 coordinate 41,110,810, forward strand.
ACAACAGCCAGCATCCACATATCATGATTTTTTTTTATCTTTATTCCACTATCTGCCACAGTATAGGTCTGAAAACCTAATGGTTAAAGTGTCACAAGTGTAACGTAGACTTCAACCATCAACTCATTCATGACTGACCAGTACCACATGGCCAGTGTTGTGTGTAAACAACTGGACTGTGTGATATCGCGGCTCATTACATGCGGTGTGAAAAAGACTGTTTTACTTAGTGTCAAATAAAGCTACAGAGCACAGAGTAGGGATAGGACTGGGGCTTGGTCTGTGTGTGTGAGTGTGAGCTGGGCTGTGGATCCGTTAGGAATCACTGCATTCTTCAGCAGCAGCTCTCTGTGGTATGCCAGCACATTCCCCACTGCTGAGCTGGAGAATCCACTCGGAAAGCAGGAGCGGGAACTTTTCCTTTCCACCCTCTCCCACCCCCTCCTCCTCCTCCTCACTCCACCCATCTACTACTCTGTCTGTCTTAACTTTGTTCTCCTCAAGTAACCCCCACCCCGGACCCTGTCCCGTTTTTTCTCTTTCCACAACCTCTTTTTAAGTTGTTTAAACTATGTTTTCCAAATTCTTTCCGCATACAGTCTGGGACTTTGTCCTAAACCATGACGTCTTGTTTTACGGACTGTATGTAAGTCTATGTTGTGTAACTGTGTTGTTCTAGGAGCTTCCATACAGACATTTAATTCACCCTCCATCTCCTCCAGCCTTTTCTCCCCTGCCGGTATGTCTCCCAATCTCTCTTGGTGTTTTCCAGCCAGCTCATATTAGCCTCCTTTGCAGATAGTTTTCCTAAATTAAGCCCCCTGCTCTGTTTATTGTTGGTCAGCTCTCCCTTGCTTTCACTCGGATTGCCGTCCTCCGGTTGGTAAAAGGAACACGCTGTGTCGGATGTGGTGTTGAATCAACAAAAGCTATAGTGAGTTGCCGGCAGTGGGACAAAGTGAGCCAGTCTCATGTTTGTTTTGCTAACAGCAGAAACACAGAGGTTTAGAGGACACACACATACTGAGACTTGTAAGGACTTTCCATGGACCAGATTCAGTCCTCACACCTGAGCTGTAGCTTCGTCTTAACTCTAACCAAACTGTAATCTAAACTTTATTTCAAGCTAAAAACACTAAACTTAAATTTAGTAATCTCCTCCCCAAAATACACACCCACCTACCCACACACACACACACACACACACGGTTTCTGGTTATGCAACTTCACAGTGGCTGATGTGGAATTTTTTTAGGTGTGAGTTTAGGTCAAGTGTAGATACACACTGTCTCGCTCACATACTTTCACTCTCTTCCCTCTCTCTCTGTCACACACGAACATACACACACACATGCACGCACGCAAACCTGGTGTGTCACTGTCAGTGTGATTGGGAGTTAATGTGTCCCTTTGCTAACCACTAATATGGTCTTATCTGTTCTGCTAGCTGCCTTGTTGTGGCTTTGTGTGCTGTTGACCTATCTATATTTAGAACGAGAGGAATCATGTGTCTAACCAACAGTCTCCACAAGTGTGTGTGGGTGTGTGTATGTGTGTGTCCGTGTCCGTCTCCATTGGTTCGTGTTTGCACATAACCAATGTGTAACAAATGAGCTAAAACAATCACATTGTTTCCACCACTGTCACGTGTGTCTTGTGATCACTCAGTCTGATGTGACGAGGACACGCTGTATCCAGCTCAGGGTCAAAGTTAAACCCAACGAGCATCTGCTGCTCTGAGGCTCCTGGCTCCCTATTTCCAGAGGGACTTATATGCTTGGAGATGTAATGGCTTTATATTAATTATAGATATTTTTATTAGTTTTTTCGCGTTATTTGAGTGGTGAAATTAAAACGTGTGAAAGAAGGAAGATGACCACAGAGCCACTGTCAGGCTGCATCCAAACGTCCACCCTCTGGACTTGCGGACTGAGCCCTCACAGACTTCAGTCGAGTTCACCATCATCATGTAAAGTCTGCGAGGGCTGAGCCCGCAAGCCACTAACAGACAGCCCTTGAGATTGCTTTACCCGTTGCTATGGAAACATTCAAGCAACAATTACAATCATTTGCACGGTGATTGCTGCTGTCATATTCTGTCTGCTCATCTGTCCCTGCAGATAAGATATAAATCTCATGTATAGGGTTGTTTTGTGAGTGAACAGAATAAATGTCTGTATAACATACAGACTGTAGACATCCAGCTACAGAGATGTTCGTATATAAGGACTGGGCTATGACTAAATAAATCATGTAGGCCTATAAGTTGCATCAGAAGATCTTTTGTTGATTTTGGACAGTTTTCTAGCCTATATATTTGGCATTACACTGCGCAAACTATAAAGTAGGCTGCAGTAATACAGTGCATTTTGATTACCTCTCTATCTTGATGTTGCTGAATATTATTTCTGGCCTACATGAGTCAAGTAGAATTTTGATAGGCTACAAAAACTTCAACGTCATACCTGTATTGCGGTGAATTGTGGGCAATCAAATCAGTTAAGTCTGCACCCCAAGCTGACTCTGTGGAAGTCTCCAGAAAGACAGATTTCAGGCCCCTGGTGGACTGGATGATTTATGGATTTGGACAGCCCTAAGCACTCCAGGATCGCCCCTGCAAAGTCCGCAAGTCTACAAGTGCGATGAAGTGCGGGCATTTGGATTCAGCCTTACTAAACTAAACTTCTAATTTCCTCCCCAGGTCTTTGTTAGATAATGTAAACTTTTCATCCGCTTCTACTCTTTTATCATTAAAAATGGAGCTATCTAGAAACTTGAGGAAATTTTAATATATCAATCTAAATTTATTTAACAATTAGACAGTAAAATAATCCAATAAGCAATCATACATCTATCCAACAAATCAAACCAATATCCTATTCAATAAGTAGATATCTGTAAAAAAAATAAAATCCAGGGAAGGGACTGGAGCCAATTGGCAAAGGTTAAGTGTTCTGTGATTTATTCCATAACATATATATTTATTTATTTTTATAACTGTATTTTACATTTACATTTTTTTTCCCATCAGTTTCATTGCGTATACAATTGTGATATTTTTTGACCCTACATGATAAAAGCCCAGTTTAAATAGAGTGAGTACTATTAAGTCTTTTAAAACCCAACTCTGTCTTTTAAATGTCAGTAAAGAACAGCTCAGCTTTTCCACATATATTGCTGATTTTGTTGAACCAGTTGCATTACTCTGGGTTTTCCAGCGATGTGTTCCATCTTCAGTAACATGGTCATGTTATGGTGTCATATTTTGTGAAGAAGGGCGTTAATTTTCTTCTAAGTGCCCGCATTCCCTCGAACTGACTTGTGTACTTGTACTTTAGTTTTCGTCAGTGCTTCCCAGAATATGGTTGAACCATCTTCAGTGAACGAGAGTGAACTTGCTGCATCCAGCGGTGGTTGTACACGTAGGTGGACAGTGATGTATTGATAGATATTGCTGAGCAAGATGTTTTACATTTTAGGAGAAAATGAGTCATACCCCTTAGTCAGTTCTCAAACAGGGCCTTGTCTTGTTTTCAGTTCAAATGGGTCATGTGTTTCCCCAGCTGGACAAAGTGTGCTTACATGTCTTAATAGTCTTAAAAAGCTGAGTATCAAAAATGAGTTTGAGGACTCTGAGGTTAGTCTGTCTGTTTGCCAAACATTAGGACCTGCACAGTAGGGCTGAATGATTTATCGCATTCAGACAAAGATTGTAGTGTCATAGAGCACAATTTTCAAATTGCTAAAACTGCCATTAAAGAAAACCAACCAGGTCAGAAACAACTGGCCCAGGGGCTTCTCATGCACACACACTGCCCTACACGCCACCTCACATTTGCAAGTGAGAGTAGATGAAGACAACAGCTTGTTAAATGCCACACGCAAGCTTTTATGCTTACTGCACTACCATGTGAAAATGGCAAAAGCCGGGTTTAGATACAGTTCATTTGATAACATATAACATTGTTTATTGTAGGGAGTGTAGGGCTGCTCACATGTGGCAAAAATGATAATCATGATTATTTCAGTTAATATTGTATTATATATATCTATCTGTTTGCTTTCTGTTTCTCTCATACTTCTTCAGTGTGGACAAAGTGTCCAGGTTGTCAAGGAACGGTGGGTGGTTTGATGCAAGGTTGACAGAGGGAGAATTCTACTCTCTGAGAGGCACGGCTGTGTTGAAAGCAGCACCCTTGTCTTGGTGCCAGAGAGGGTGTCAGAGGGCAGTGCCTGGGCAGAGTGGCACAGAGTTCACCAGCAGGGAAATGCTGTGTCAGCCCCTGAACAAATGATTCTCTCTGTCTGAGGTTTCAGTGTTTGTGTATGTCAGACTTTCTTTTTCGGTGTTTCTTCTCAATGATGCTGATGTGATTCATCAGTTCCCAGTATGCCCCTGCCTCTCTGTCTGGCACGAAAGAACAAACTTATCATCCTTTGTCTCGTTGAATACCTGACACTGGTTTTCTTTCACTTTAAATTGTATTGTTTGTTGTGTTAGACTGTTTATATTGACCATGTCACATCGTGTGGGGCACTCACATGCTTAATTTTGACTTCGCACTCAAATATTTTTCAGCCTCTGCATCCCCTCTGTCAGGTGGGATGCAGGGGTGGGAAAGTGAAACAGAGACTCCTGGTTCCAGTGAAGTCCATTGTGATACTCTGAATCAGAAGCTATAAAGAAACAAGGGGTGGGGGTTCTCATCCTGTCCACTTTGAATTTGATTAGGCTTTTTTGATTAAGAATGTTAATGGATTCTTCAGGTGTGAGTTCGCTGCATTTTCTCTTAATTATAAATTTACTATTAAAGATTTCTTTACCTGGTCTCAGCTTGGTTCACTGGTTACTCACTCTCTCTGGTTGGGTCCATTTGTGTAATAGGTAGCTCAGTGTTTCTCCTAGCATTTGACCTTTGACCTGTGCTGGTTCAACAACTCTGACCCCTCTTTGAGCGGTGAGAGATGCTGTGTATTTGTCGGCTGTGAGGGAAACTGCTCCCACGCTGACTCCTTGACCTTCTAACCTTGGACTAAGGGGTCAATAAGCCTCAAGTAGGTTCCTGACTTCTAGGTGTTGAAGTTTCACAGCCTTTTCCAGCAGTTCTCTTTTAAAGTATTTAGTACAGACCTCAACACCCTCTAGAAATTTTCACTGGAATACTATTGGATTAAAAACACTTTTTTTTTGGCAACTTTGAATCTTAATTTTAGCTTTACCTCCTCTGTAACCCCCTAATGCTAAATCTTTACATCAGGGTCTAAGAGCCACTTTTTGCCAATAACCAACTTTTCCTTGTCTTTGCTGGCAGAAGTTTTAGCTTTACAGGTTAGGATCCAATTTAACAACTGAAAGTGGATTGTTTGTACTCGGTCATTGCATTGCTGTGCAGTGTGTTTTAAACTGAGAGACTACCAGTTTGAAGTGCAGGATAGATCCAGTGAGCTATTGAGCTGTTGTCATGTTAGCTGCCTGATGATGGCTCCATGGCTCACCTGGCTGTCAGAGCTCCAGTTAGCCACTAATGTTGGCTGTTATTCGCAAGTTATTCCGATCTCTGTGGATGCAATTATTCTCCTCATTGTTAAGCTCTGGTGAAGTCAGGTCGAGTAAGTAACCCAAAGTTTGCTCTGACAGCCCAAACATGTAGATAAAATCAGTTGGTAAAGGGATGAACCTCACAACATCATAATATAAGTCATTCGAGCATCATTGTTAGCTAAGCTAACTGAGAATAATCTGATTAAAAACCCATAACTTTTATTGATAAAGTCACCTCAAAAAATGTTCAGGTTTTACCTCATGATCGCCGTATCTAATGGGAATTTTACATAAGTATTATTATTGATGTCTGTAAGTACCTTAGCCTGAATTTTCAACCTGGTATAGGAGTTCATGGGAGAGTGCGAGGCTTTGACTTTCTGTATTCAGTCACCTTTGAGTTTGTGGAGCTGTATGGAGGGACGAAGTGAGACTTTCTGAGATGACTGGACTTTTGTATTTACCCTGCCATTCACCTGTTAGCCCTGCTAAATGTAGAGACCGAAGAAAGGACAATAAGTCATACACATGCCCCCGTCAAACAGAAAACTCCTCTGATCACTGTGTTTTCTTTACTTCTTTATATTAAACTACATTGAAGATTGTGTTTGATAAGGTGTTACAGCTTTTAGTTTTAATGGAATGTTTAATCTTTTAATACATAAAATGCTTTTTATTGATTATAAAATACTTTCAATATGTCACGCAGCTGCTTTGAGGATTTACTTCCAACAAATGTACAATAAACAAGTAGTAATGTCAAGTTTTGCCCTATTTAGTTTGAGACATTTTAGTTGCTGTCGGTTATTGAGTCTGTGACGACAAATGATGTTTAGTCAGGACTTTATATGGTCCCTCTGTGCAACTTGTGGTAGTAGACAAACTTTCATCTCAGATAGTCAAACAAATGTGTAAAAGTAGAAAACATTTTACACTCAAATGGTGACGTTTAAAAGCTGGCGGCGCACCGCTGCTTCTGTAAGCAAGTATTTATCAGGGTTTCTGTGTCACATCATAATGTTTTCCAGTCATTTGGAAATGAGTGAGTTTTAATCATGGAATAATTCCTGTTCGCGGATGGACCAAGGCTTGCCTCATTCAGAGGAATGAAGCATTACATCATCCCTGGAGCAGAGGGGAGTAACTCCTGGCTCCCCTCACACACCTCGCTCCATCCATCAGTTTATTTTCTCCTCCTCCCTCTCAAACCCGTTTCTACCTCAGTCTTCCCCCACCTCCTCCCTTCTTGTGCTCCATATCACTCTTACGGCTAATGCCCACTGCACTGCACTGTTTTATAGAAGCGTTTTTCAAGACTTTTAAAGTCCATTTGTGTTGCTGTTAGTGAAGTGTAAACTACATAAACAGCTGTTAAGATCACATAAACTCCTACTTTCAGTATTTTGTGAACCTATCTACAACTCTATTAATTTCCTGCATTTTGTTTTATTCAACGCTTCAGTGCTAGTGGTTTGTACTTCCCAGAACAGCAGTCAGGTTTGTTGTGGTGGGCGACGCATTTACGGAAGACAGAGTCAGCGTAGACTGGATGACACAACGCTTACGCGCTGCTTACATCTCACTTACATCTCGCATCCAGTGGGGATTCCCAGTTAGTGAAGGCTGTCTGCTGAACTGGGACAGTCTGACTTAGTTCACTCAGTCTTGCCCCTTGATGTCACCCATTCATTTTCCCTGACATGGGTCTGATTTCTTTTCTTAAAAAAGGGAGCTAAAACAAGCTGCTGTCTCGTCCAGCCTCATCTTGGTAGACGTGACCCATACATGACAAAATCCCTTTTCATTTTCATAAAATGCCTATGAACCTAAAATGAGTGGACAAAAACAGTTAGGGGTATCCTTTTGTGCTTTGTCTTCTGTTTTTTTTTTTGTTTTGTTTTTTGTGTTGTTTTGTTTTTTTAAATTCAGCAATAAGGTGAACACACTCATGCTGCCCATCCTTCTCTCAGTAGAAGGTCGTAGGATTGAATACATAAACGTGTGTTGGTTCCATGCTGTGTGTAGGCTCAATCCTGAATTATTTAATCCTCAAGTCCTGGTCATCTTTCATGGGATGACATGAATGTGAACCTTGTTTGGAAGGCTTTGGGGTCTGTGGTTGTCCATCTGCCTCATCAGAGCTGCAGCTGTCCACTCGACAGGGCAGAGAGAGCTGTACATCATCACAAAGTAGACTGTGACATTGGGATATCTTTGGACAGAAGGGCCAGCAGATGTATTTTCTAGTTTCACCTCATATGTCGGATTTAGAGACAAGATCCTTCTGGGTTAAGAATGACCGTGGCGGTCAAATTCACACAGACACATCTCCCAAGCAGGAAGTGAAGCCGTCCTGCGTCCTGCCTCTATTTGTGTGGCTGCCCAAAGCTGTCGGCCTGACCAGTTGGTATCTATAGACCTAGTCCAAGATGATTGGAATGGGCTCCTAACGGCCCACTGACTCGGACAACAATAGAGCTCCATGACCTCCAGGTTATGTATAGAGCTGTACAGCCACTATCGGCAGCCTACAGAGCTGGCTGTTTAGAGAAAGAGTAAAATAGAAAGATGACAGTGCAGCGGGTCTGACATCATTTCTGTGTCCTCTATTTTTAACCGTACATGTGTCACTAATCCATCTGTTCATTTATCAGTTTTGCTACCACCTTGGATATTGTTAAGATGAAAACTTAGATTATGTAAGCCGTGATGTTCTCTCCATCACTCTGGTGACTGGTCCAGTCAGGTCTGTCAACAATTGGCTGGCATTTTAAGGAAACACTGACATTTGAATTCATACACCTACTAGCCATACACTGCATAATTTCTTTCAAGCACTCTGGAAATAAATGGTGCCTTGGTTTGATTGCTTATTGTTTTTGTTCTTATTGTTTTTTTTTCTCCTCCTACAGGGGTGATCAGCCAGTGGCAAGGCGAGTCTAAGGAGCGAGTCATCTCGCTTGTCCTCACCCATCTCCCACTGCTCAAACCCGGCAACGTCGAAGCCAAGGGCGAGTACATGCGCCTGCTGCCACGCATCCTGGCTCACACCATCGAGCATGGCCGTCACCTGGAGGAGTCTCGCCAGCTCCTGTCATACGCCCTCATCCACCCCGCCACCTCCCTGGAAGACCGCTCTGCCCTTGCACTTTGGCTGAACCACCTGGAGGAGAGGGCGGCTGCCCGGGGAGACTCACTGGAAAGGCCTCCTCCTTCTGGACCGCACCATCACCACCACCAGTCCACACCTCCATCCACCCTCTCCTCATCAGGTTCCTCCTCCTCCACTAACACCTCTTCATCAGGCAATCTCTACTCCTTGCATCACCACCAGCGCTATGGCTCAGACGACCGCCTCAATGGGTGGCAGAGCTCCAGGGATTCAGGGCTGGGTGGAGGCTGGCATCAGCAGCAGCAGGGCTGTGAGAACGGGCACCTCCTTCTCTACCCGTCATCCTCTGTGCCGGCAACCATCAACACGGTCGGGACTGGTGGAAGCGGTAACACTCGTAAGTGAAGTCTCCTCTGTCCTGTGTTCCTTCAAGTGCACTGAGCATATTTCTATTCATGTGGAGCTTTAACAGGAGTCCGCACATACAGAAAATCAGCGTGCGTGGTTGTTTCTCACAGTGCTCTCACAGTGTAACACTTGATAATGTAATGTAATAGCGCAGGTTAACTTACCTTAACACCTTTTCAAAGTGTGATAAAATAATAAAAATATACACATATAATGAAAAAAATATGGCCTTTTAAAATATCTAAATATTAAAAGAGCACCAGCATCTCCAAATCTGGTCCATCATGGCATTTTTATTGCTTTTTAACACCAATACAGTGTTCTCTCTCATCCATACAAATGTCATGTTTTCATCAGGCGTCCTGCAGGATAGGTAAGGAGTTAGGGATGGCCATGAGGACTCGAGTGCTTGATTTGGACTTCAGTATTTGTTTGACATATGAGAAAGGTGCATTTTTTCGGTCGGGACGCAGTGATGGAACTGTTACCTATGAATATCTGTACAGATCCATGTAGCAAAAATGATAAGTTTGGACAGCCACAAAACAAAAATACGTAAGTATGACTTGTGTATTATAACTTATCTTTGCAGTCTGTGCAGCGTACAGGTAGGCTAACCCTAACCCCTACCCGCATTTCCTATGGGTGTTCATTTTGGGCCATTTTCTTTTTGCGAGTACTCTATAATGACTTAATGTGAGCGCTTGAATATGGATAACTTTTAAGTGCATACTGATACATACTGTAGACCACCAGCATGACTACAGATTGATAGAAGGGCTATAAACTTAAACGAATCATCCCATTGGCCATGGGAGGTTTTTACCCGTTTGTTCCATACATTTTATCATCTGACTGACTTGTATAATCGCCCTGAAAACAACATTTTTTAAATACTTATCAAGCTATTAACTTGAAAATGGGGTTGACCTTCTCAAAAATAATGTGAAGGGATTTAAACTAAAATGAAAAAACAATAATAATTTAAATGATTCACCGTTGAGAATGTTAAGTATTCTGTCCAGGTTTCCTCTGTTACACTCCCTCTTCCTGTCTGTGTTTTTATTCCATTGTCTTTGTTAAATGGAATCAATACTGCAGGAAACAGAGGTGGGTTTTTACTGGAGGATCCTCTGAATCATTTAATTACAAGAGACATAAAACAACAGTAAAATCTAAGTAGGTTAGTTTGTCTCCTTACCTTTTCCATACACAAACTCTGTTTGTTTGACAGAGAAGAGAGACCGTTAAAAAATGCCTCAAATAAGAGAACATCTTAGCGCTTACATCTGCCCACAGTTTAGATTCCTTAGTCACAGGTTTAAGGTAATCCATCAATAATAATCCATCACTTTCATTCATTAGAATAAGATGGCAACTTTATTTCCTTTGATTGCCCTACTTCACAGAAAAATTGCCAACATGTCACACTATTTCACACTATGTCACCCTTTGCACACGGAGAAAAACTGACTCCTTGTCAATCATTTTGTTGTCAGTGTGCAGACATTTTTTCCGTGAAGCAGGGCTTTAACTTTTGGCTACACACACCTGACACGATCTTTTGAAAACCTTGGATTCAAGGGCACGAACCCTTTCACAATTCATTTACTCGACTCACTTTTATTTCCTTTGATTACCTTATCTTTTCAGATGTGAGATGGACTTTTTAACCTCAGACTGGCTTTTGTACTTGTAAAGTCAAGGTGGTCAAAACCACTACACCATCTGAGAACGCCTCAGTGATTATAGCCACCTACTCTGGGCTGGCCTGATGATAACCTGGCCACCTGATCATCCTCGCCCAGACTAGGGTCTCTAAGCCTCTCTGTTGAAGTTAAGATTGTATGAATTTACTTTAGCATCAGCTGTGCTTGATTGGATATTAAGAAATTACACTTAGCACAAAAAAACATCTGTATAGCATTTGGCAGCACAACAACGAATACAATGCATCTTTAAATTCAGTTCAAATGCCGGTTTCATTATAACTCCATTAAAGACAATCTAAAGACACAAAGTGCACTCCAAACTTACCAAACTCACTAAATACACCCTGAACACAGTAAATACACTCTGAACAACCCACACAGCAACTACAGAGGCTGTGTGAGGTGGAAGACAACACACACAGAGGGCAGGGCTGTTGAAATTGAACATAACTATGGTCAGAGCAGGATATTTCCAGACAAGAATGCAAGGGCTCTGTGTTTTTTTTTTTTTCTGGGAGATGAAAGAAACAGCTGAGGGTTTATAAATAAAGACACATTTAAAGCCCTGCTCACTGCTCCAAGAAAGATCCTCTTGTATTTTTGACTGCCAGCAGCTTCAGTCCCACACAAAAGACCTCAGGATTTCACAACTGATAAACTAGAGTTACCCCAGCTGCCAGCACCTGATTGGTGGACACGATGAGCAGATGCTCTTCTCAACTAATGAAATGTTGATTACAGTAGAACTGATGTGTGGATATTCAGTGGTATGCAAATTTAAAGCACATAAATCTTTTTATTCAGATTCAGCCACCAAGTCTCCAGCACCCCCCTCCCTAAACACTGTTCATCGGGTCATGATGGTGATTACAGGAGTATAATTGTCCAGCCACATCAACCTGTGTGCCACTGACACCACATCCTGTTGACCCCCCCACCCATACTCTCAGCCGTAGTCCAAGCCACAGCAGCACATACCACCCATCCTTTCCCTTGTAAGGCAGCCTTTGTGGGAGACTGTATTTAGGGAAAATGGCTAATATTTAGGGACTGGAACTTGTAATGTTAGCTGGGCACCTATTTTAAACGGGGCCCATGAAGTCCTATACATAGCGCCAACAGTAAGAGGACCGCATATAGGAGGAGGAGGAGAGAGCCTGGAGTATTGGTGGCAGCTTACCCCGTCAGAGCGGCGACACAAAAAGCTCTCTGGCTCTCCACCTTTTCATTCTGTTTACTTCCTTCGGCAGGAAAACTCAGAGATGTTAGAGCTGCTGTTACCGGGGTTACAATGTTAGGATCTCAGTAGTAACAGTTACCTTTGTTTGACCCCAGTAAGCCTCCATCATGAATCCATCCTGAAGGGCACAGGATTCAATTATTAATTTAGAAAATAGGTCAGAGAAGAAGAAAGAAGAAAGGTTTATCATACAGACCGATGTCTTGGGAATGGAATCATTTCATTGCTGTAGGTTCAGGAAACATCAATGATAGTTCTACCTTACTTGGGGGATGTTATTTCGCTTGTAGCATCAAATTTGAGTCTTAAAACCAACAAGCAACTTAAGGAGAGAATTTAGATCCAGACCAAGTGACTGTGTGTGAGTTAATATGGCTGTTTCGTTTAGCAGCGCATGTTAAACTCGATAAACTGACTGACTGTTGAGCAGGCATTTTGCAGTACACATAGATTTAAGAATATCTAAATGCATTTTAGAGATGGAGATTATTAAAATTTGGATGTTAGCAGTCACAAACAAACTAGATATCAGGAGAGTTTTGTGGGTTCACTGCCTGGCAGATGCAGCCTCCTCCCTCCAGCTGTCTCTGGTTAAATCACAAACAAATACTGCGCTTTAATTTCACATCTGAGCTACTTTTACAAGTATAGCTGTTGAAATCTAATGTTAGCCGTAGATCAGAGATTGTGCAGTCACCTTTTGCAAAGCAGTAAACATGTTTTTTGATAATGTGTGGAGAAACAGCTAAATGTCTGCACCTACCTGACTGCTCTTGCTGTCGTCTTTCAGTCCTGACGAGTGGAGGTGGCAGCCAGCAGCACAGTCCCCTGAAGCGCTCTGTGTCCCTCACGCCTCCCATGAGTGGCCCCAGCAACCAGCCTCTGGGCCATGTCTGGCTGTCCCAGGAGGACCTTCGGACCGCTCGAGGCCCAGCCCCAGACCACGCGCCGCTCTCACCCCAGAGCAGCATCGCCTCCTCGGGCAGTGGAGGCAGCGAGCATCTGGAGGAGGCTGGTTTAGGAGGAGGGTCAGGTCTGCATCGCAGTTCCTTCCATGATGAGGGCAGTGGCATGAGGGGTGAGTATGACCACGTACGTTTAGTAGAACAATTCAGCTGAAAGGGAATGCCACGGACTTAGTTGCATTGTCACTACATTTTAACACACCTTTTTGGCCAGACATACTGTCGCTACTTTTCCTTGAAAAGAAACACCAATAAAGAGCAACATGCAACTACTATCTCAAAGTGGAGGCCACAGGTGGTTTATTTCCTTGTCTTATTTTCTGATAATTATATCAAGTTATTACAGTTAATTCAACAATTGTGTAATGTTTGTAGAAGTCATTCCAACATAAAAAATATTACCTCTAGTTGATGTAAAAAATGTGTTTAAATCCATAAATGCAGTGTTGATAGATCTTATTTTAAACTGTTTTATGGGCCATTTAAATTACTTGGCTTTCTAAAACCTGCAGATACCATGTTCTGACCTAGATATAGGCAGACAGTGCAGTGCAGTGAGGTCTGGAGAGCAGGGGATCAGACTACAGGGAACAAATATTAACATCATTTGGTGTGAATATTTAAAAATGGAGCATCAAACTGTGTTGATATTATTGAATAGACTGCGTTGTAATGTTCTGGGTGATTCAGGGTGAATGAAAAACTCACTACATTGATGTAAGCTTCTCTTTTAGACTTTGGCCCTGATTTTTCACCTGCAGACAGCTTTTGGAGCTCCCCAACAAAATCCTCAGATCAGAGGCAAAGTAGAGTTGGCTTGGCGCTTGCACGTCGGCACTCGAGCGCTATGCGTGAACTGTTAAAAGAAGTGAGCTGAGAGGCTTGCTGATGCATCACACAGATGCTCCCCAGATATCTAGCAGGCTAAATGACTGAGCCTTTGGACAGCCAATGTGAGTGCAAGACACAGGTTGAGGAAAGAGACAAGGACTGAGGATTGTGGTGCTCTTCAAGGTGTGCGTGTGCATTTGTGTGTTTGAGAGGAAGAGATAGAATGACAGAGAGATGGGAAGAGAAGATGGAAGGTGGACTGTTGCATGCAGTGTTTCTGTAAGTTATTAATAACTTACTTAGAACGCTGCATTGTCACTTTTTGACCCGCCTGCCTGAACCTGTGATATCTCCTAGTAAGCACCTATGGGGCTGACTCGCGCTTCACATGACGCACTCATTGGGGATTCCTCCCAGTGAAAGATCTTGGAGAGTCACTGGTCAGTCATGTAAAATGAAAACCAAAATGACTTTGAGACTCTTGATTACAAGAGAGCAAGTTGTGTGGTGTGAGCAGTACAGTGATCTGACGACTCTGAAAGTGGTGTAGTGTGAACCTTGCTTTACATGCATTCACCTAGAGGCTCTGGCAAGTTGTTTATCCAGTCAGAGCAGTTTGTCAGGGGAAGCAGAGGCCAGAACTGCTAACCTCCGTGACCTTACTCTGAGGCTATCACTCTCTCCTCTGGAGCTGAAGCCTTCAAGCAGCCTCTGTCTTACCTTTCAGAAAGATTTTTCATGTTGTCATGTAGCTAAACAGGAAGGCAAAACTAACATTCTTCACCGACAAGTTCAAGAGAACGAGCTATCATTTGTCATTTTTACTTTAGAGGAAAATATTGACGGAATATTCCAGTTATCTGTTACTGCCAGAGAAGACTCTGCGCTGGGTGTCAAGTGTCAGGAGGTGGAATAAGGTTTACAGAGCACTGACTTCTTAAGATTTAATGTTGGTGTTTGTGGACTCCCATGGCTAAATATTTTGTTTAATCCATCACAGATTTGGTCTTAAACTATATGAAAAGATCTATTATTCATTGAAATCAAACAGTGGTGTAATTGTGATCAAACACTCAGTCTGTATTACTTTACTGGAAGGTGGAGGTCTGCTTGTACAGTGGGATGGACAGACCAGTCCCTGGGTGCACAGTCATAAAAGTCCATGTTTGCTGTCAGACCTTCGGCAAAGATGTCAAAGTGAGTCGTTAGATGAATATAGTGCAGCAGATTAACAAAAGAAACATACCATAAACATGAGTAAATACAGCAAACAAAGGAGAAAAGCACATTCACAGAGGTTATTCAGTGTCTTCTAAGTTGCACAAAAGAGACTGCACCTAGCTTTACTCTGAACTGCAAAATAGGACAAAGATGTCTCACCAAATAGCTGCTAGCAAACACTCTCAGTGGTTTGAATGAGCATGGACAAGCTGGGCATTACTAAGCCATGTCTAACTAAACATGTGATCAGTAAGAATTTAATCAGTTGATCATTCTGCCAACAGCACTTCTTTCTTAATGCTCATACTTTAGCTTGATTTAATCTCACATATTTATATTACACACATGCACATTTGCCTCAGATAGTTTATACATTACAAAAACAAAATTTTCCAACATGTAGACCATGTGAACACAACACTAATTTGTCAAAAATATATCTTTTCATTTTTATCTACGATGTATACTTTGAAAACATTTTACTATGGTATTATATATTTTGTCCAGTCAGTATGTTAGGATATACTGAGGGACCAATGTATGTTTGTATACATTGATTTAATCTGGAATGATCTTAAGGTTGATGTCCAAAAATGTATTTCAGCGCTATTGTCTTTTGCAGATGATTTTTTTTATGCAATATGTATTTATTTTTAATTCCTATGTATGATCAATTTTTATTGACAACAAAAAAAAACTATGTAGGTTCTATGTTGACTGCAGCAATGATAATGTAGGAATTAAAGCTGCCCAGTGGAATTATTATTATAATAATTGTCTTCTGCCTCACAGATGTTCCTGCGTGGCTCAAGAGTCTCCGTCTCCATAAATACGCTGCTCTCTTTTCTACCATGACCTACGATGAGATGATGTCACTGACTGAAGAGCAGCTAGAGGCACAGGTTTATACACACACACACACACACACACACACACACACACACACACACACACACATGGACAGAGTTCATTTCAGTTTAATTTGTTGGAGGACCAAGAACTTTATAAGAAGAAGTTGTGGCAGTGTACTTTCGTTCTACACACTGTTACAAGTTATATGACTAAGTCAGTTGAGTCAGTAAGGGCTGTCCCCGTGAAAGTCGAAGATTTGAATCATCAGAGACCTCAGTCGACTGAGGTTCTTCAAGTTGGGCAGTCGGGATTTTTTGGTTTTGTTTTGTTATTGCACCAGTCAGTGTTCAGCGTACTTCTGGGGACGTTTTGATCTCCACATCTAGCTGCAGAGCGAGCGCACCTCACTTTCATGCTGCTCTCTGGTACAGGCAGCTGTGGACTCAGACCCAGTAAGTCTGAGTGAGACGTAGGCTGCTGCCCCGAGGAACAGAGGCTTTGCCAAGGCTCCGAGATAACTGCTTAGAAGTGGTTAATTTACAGAACACAGTCACTTTTTTCAATATAGTCTCTGGCTTTTGTTTGATATCTACTGTTGGCAAAAAATGTTGCACAATTCCGATCCATCGTTAGCATAGTTAGCATGCATTAGCTCAGAGCGTGACCTTGGCTTGTTTACGGTATTGCATGAACATCGCAGTTAACCAGAACATCCGACCAAAACCCATTCAAACTCTTCATTCATTCACAATTCTGTGGCTAGGGCAACAACTCAGGTCCCTCTTTACTTCTTGTCAGTGACTGCATTAAAATTAATTCCAACAGGAAATACACAGGGACCCATTTATAATATTTATGTTGTCAATTTTGAAGCGGGCTATATGGAAAAAAAGAGGAACAAATAGGCAAACATTTGTATTAAACAGCCAAATCGGATTCAACTACCGTTCTGAGTCAACATTATCAAACGCATACAAACCTTATAATGCACCATTTCAGACACTGACATTTTTATGCAAGGCAGTACTTCAAAAGACTGCATTTCACGGTGCAGGTCTAGTACACAAGTGGCAGAAACTAGTATTAGATAAAAAGTTTTAATCAATCTTAGTTCAGAAAACAGATGTGTTCCTGTAACTAGCTTTAGCCAGGTCAAGTTGATAGGTTCATAATATTTTAATAAATGGTACAAGACTAATGGAACGATTGTTTTGCTTGTACTTAAAGACATAGAGGAGTTTATTCTGAAAGAGGATGCAGCTAAAATTACCACAGCTCACCGGGAAGCCGTATACTTCCTCCAGGTGCTGCTGACTCCTTCTATTTGAACCCAACATAATGCACAGCTACAGTGAAACGTGCTGAACTTCAACAGAGTGAGAGATGTCCTATGTGACAATGGATTCAGTTTACTGCTGTTGGCTTGACCTGGAAATATCTAGATTGGCAGTATCAGTTTTTCATGGGACATGTAAGAAGTTGTATCAACTAAAATTAATCAGCTGGAATCAGTTTTAACCCTTTCTGCTGTCCCAACCAAAGATGAGATAAGTCATTTTTCTCCAAGCTTCACTGGCTGCTGTGAATTTTCCAGAAAAACCTCACTATTGAGGAAACTAGCAGACCCTTTGAAAGAGCATTCACATTCTGGTTTTACACTGCACATCTCTTTATCTCAAGGAATATGTATCAGCTGTTTGACACAAAATTCTTTCCCAACAGAAGGTCACTAAAGGAGCACGACACAAGATTGTTATCAGCATCCTGAAGCTCAAAGAGAGGCAGAACCTACTGCGCAGCTTGGAAAAGGTCAGTGACTATACACCATGTCCTATTCTTTTTCTCCTCTTAAAAAATCTCACAAAGATTTTAGTCCTACCTGAAATTATTTGAATTCAGAAATTTTGTTAATTTATTTGTTATCGATGATTGAGCTTGTAACCTTCACCACCACATCTCCACCTCGCTTCCTGTGTGTTTGTGAGAGAGAGAGTGAGAAGGGTGGCCATTCTCAGTGGGTGTTATGTATCTGAGATGGCAGCTAAGGGAACACCTAATCCAGGAAGGAGAGTTTTGGTCTCCGAATTTAAACTCATCCGCCCCCCTTCTGCCCCTCGCCCCTCCATTCAGCCTTCAAAGCAAGACAATGGCACTCAAGGGCACACCGCAGGAGGGACTTCTTGGGCCGGCTAAATTCAGGCTTAACCTTTTCACCAACGCTTCATTTAAAAATTTGTTACCGTTGTATTGGTAGGGCTGGGGAAACAAGACACCTGTTGCTTGGTATTTTGGGTTTACACAGACTCGTGTAGAGGACTGCTGGGAGGCTGATATGGTGCATGTGGACACAAGTACTGAAGGAAAACCGCATGTATGTATTTTTGGTTTTACTTTATTCTCTGCTCTATCACATGGCAGTGTGGTCAGGGATCTGTCCCCTCTGTTGGTCTGTTAGTCTGTCTCTGTCTTTATATTCAGCATGTTCATTGAAAGTAACATAAATTTATTGTATGATAATGTTAAAATTTGTGTCAGGGAGGTGCAATACGATGATAGATGAAGCTGCAATACTTAGCCCCAAACCCGTTTCTTATTTTTTTCCCCTACCCCTTGTTTTCAATTGCCATCTTACCCCTCAGAACAGAGTTACAAGGGGTAGTGGTTGAAATTTCCCACTATGAGATGGGACAACCCTTCAAGATCCTGGTATGTTACTGGTAGTCATCAATGCTGGCATTTAGATAAACAGACACGACAAGTGTTCGGACATTGTGAATTTGCTGTCTTCTGCTGTGGTGATTTCTCGTGTGGGCTGTAGGCAGCACTTTACAGTTGTCAGGATGTCTGGATTTGTCCAACTTAAGTTTCATGCTAGCATCGCTCAAACTAGTCATTAAAAAAAAAAAGAGAAGAACACTGCTTCCTTACCAGGCCACTAGTGGTGCTCTGTGGTTTAACGTTAGATAGTAAGGGGGGCTATATGACAAAAAAATTTGTGACTGTCATGCACAAATCTGCCATGACATTGTAACGTTAGCTAGCTAGCTTGTTAGCTACCGAAGCATTGGCATACTAGCAATTTCTTTTGTTATGTTTGTTGTTAAGAAAAGGACCATAATACATTGAAACTACATTAAACTAAGATAATACTCTGGTTACTGTATTTTTAAACCGTCATTAACGAAGAAAACCTTTTGTGGGTTTCTTTTGTTGCTCATCCAGCTGTCTTGCCCATGATTTCTCATAACACTTGTTTTGGTGTGTGCCTCTTAAAAGCTTCAGTTTGGAGGGCCAAGTAGCCCTAACACTTCACTCTACCCCTCTGTCCCTACAAGAATCAGCACCTGACCCCTGTAAATGTGAACAGAGGGCTGAGTGTTAAGTGGTAGGGGTAAGGGTTGTGTTGGGATTTGGCCTTATTCTTGACGTCTTTATTGTAAATGCCACACCAGATCTGTCACTCAGATAGATGTCCTTATTATTCTACTGAGTCATATCATCTGCTCCTCCCCACACCCTCCCTTCTCTTCTCTGCTGTCATTTACCACCACTAGGATGTGTTGGAGGGCAGTAATCTGCGCGCCCCGCTGCAGGAGCTCCACCAGATGATCATGACGCCTATCAAAGCTTTCAACGGTGGTGAGGAGGCCTCCCTGCAGCGCCCCCTGCTGAGCCATGAGGGCAAGAACGCAGCGCCAGGCTCCCACCTGACTGGAGTTGGCGGAGGCGGAGGGGAGGCTGAGTCAGGCGCAAGCGTCATCGCCGAGGGGGATCTACCCGGCCAGTTCACACGTGTCATGGGCAAAGGTGAGCTGCGTGCACCAGCACTCGTTATTTTCATGGACTGTGGGAGGGTTTGATTTTAATGTTTTATTTTCCATCTCTGCCTCCTCCTCAGTTTGTACCCAGCTACTGGTGTCAAGGTCAGACGAGGACAACATCAGCTCCTACCTACAACTCATCGACAAGTGCCTTATCCATGAGGTACCCACTCCCTCTGGAATACACTTATGTAGTCCACACACTTTTTATCAAAATGAAAAATCAAAAACATAGAAAAACACCACAAATACACACAGCACAAATATACTATGAACAGACAGTACAGGAGGTTTAGACCTGATATCAGTCAGTGAGAATTTAAATTTTAAATAACCAACATGTCTGCATGTAAAAAGTATATAATCAAAGTTATGTTTTTCAGTGTTGTAAGTTTTGACTTTTTCCTGAAATGACTATGCACAAAATGATGGTCAAATAATATGTATTTAAGTTTAATTTATTTTTTTTAAAAATCCTAAGAGAGCTTTTCTACTAATGGTTATCACTAATGCATCCATGATTCGGCACGTAATATTTGGTAAACATGTAATAGGTCTATTCTAAATACAGCAAATATGTACATACGTGGAACTGCCTCCCGGGTAGTAATATGCAAAATATCTTAACTTTCTTCATTCAATTATTAACATTTCAGCCTCCTGCAGAAACTTTCACAGAATTGAAATTTAGACAGAATTCATCAACTCAATAATTTGAGTTGTGTGTCAGTAAAATTAAATACCACAGATCATAGAAAAGTTCTGCTTGTTAAAAGAGGAATGCTCAGGGCGTCGGTGGCTTAGTGGATAGAGCAGGTGCCCCATGTACAAGGCTGTTGCCGCAGCAGCTCAGGTTCGACTCCAGCCTGTGGCCTTTTGCTGCATGTCATTACCCCTCTCTCTCTCTCCACCCTTCATGCTTAACTGTCCTATCTATAAAGGCAAAAATGCCCAAAAAATATCTTTAAAAATGCTCTCACCCAGACCACTCTGTGCCTGTCTGTTTCATTGTGATATTGTAGACTTCGTGCAGTACCAGATTTTAGATTTACTCCCATGTGAAGCAGACTTTGGGTCATTTTTTGCGACACAATGTACCTGAAAATCCTCTGCCGTGCTTCATTTCATCCACGATTCGTACTCTCTGTTCTCCCCTCCCCCCTCCCTGTCAGTCCTTCACTGAGACGCAGAAGAAGAGGCTGTTGTCATGGAAACAACAGGTCCAGAGGCTGTTCCGGTCCATTCCGAGGAAAACCCTCCTTGACATTGCAGGGTACCGACCGCAGAGGAGGTAAACGCACAGACATGCGGTGGCTTTCATTTCCTGGGTTTCACTGCCTGTGATGAGAACACTATTAATCAAAGTCACTTTAACTTTAATAAAAAGAAGCAGAAAACCCCAATTAGAAAAGACAGATTTCTGGCTTTAAATGATGAAATGAGTGGGAAATGTTAGAAAATGTTAGAATATAATTGAAATTTTAATAAAGTTCTCTGCTTCCTCTTGACATGTATACAATTATAAAAGGTTAAACATAGACAAAGGTAACGTTGCATCGTATTTCAACACATATGCAATTAATGGCAACTAAACATTCAGCTAAATAATACTCGCTGTAATATTTTTAAAGTAACAGATCGCTTGTTTGAAAATGTAACGTTTCTACTCCGCGCTGTTCGTTTGGTCACTACTGCAAAACCTCACCTCGGTGAGTTTACGGTTGGGGTCAATTTGTTCATATGGAAGTTTAAATGGAAGTTAGCCTGCGACAACGGTTGCAATTGAAATGGTACACATAAAAAATGGCCGTTGCTTTGATCATCCTGCTACATTGATTTGAATGGGAGTGTCAGTTCTACTCTCATTCTGCTTCTATGGAAGGGAGTTAGAGAAAGATTTATTCATTAGTTTTTTAGACATTTGGCAGATTTTGCT
This sequence comes from Epinephelus fuscoguttatus, assembly GCF_011397635.1. Classification (NCBI taxonomy): domain Eukaryota; kingdom Metazoa; phylum Chordata; class Actinopteri; order Perciformes; family Serranidae; genus Epinephelus; species Epinephelus fuscoguttatus. The sequence goes on from NC_064753.1 coordinate 41,132,450, forward strand.
TAAGTAAAGATAAAATTCAAATTAATATGATAATTTAATCTTAAATGAATTAATTTTTTTTTTTTTTAATCATTACTGCAAGTTCAGCTTTGTTCAGGACATTTATCATTCTCCTCCCGAACACCACAGCTTCACCAAACCAGAGGAAAAATTGCAGTGGTGATGAGCGTTGTGCAAAAAATGTCCACTGCTTGTTATTAAAATGTCTGACTTTGTTTTCTTCTTTTTTTAATAAAGATTTGAGTATATATTTAACTTATCTTGCTCCTATTTACCTTACTGTGAACCTTGGTGAATGCTTAACTGCTCTTTTATTATTACAATTTCAACACCTGTCATCAGGATTCTGCCCGTGCTTTCCTGTATCTTACTTTTTGTCTCGTCCTGTTGCAGCCGCTTCGGCCAGTCCAACTCTCTCCCCACCGCTGGCTGTGTTGGGGGCACGGGGGGCGTGTCGGCCAGGAGGAGCCTTCGCCAGTTTCAGATGCCCTCCAGGAGCTTGCCAGGTGCCAGGCTGGGCCTGCTGGGCAGCGGGGGGCTGCTGGGACCCACACCTCGCAGCTCCAGCAGCACACCCACCGGTCCCAAGCAGGGGAGACAGGTGAGTGAAACCAGCAACCAGACAGGAGAGGTGAGCGTAAACCAGCAGGGAGAACAGGGAGTGAGATTACAGGGTGGACAGTATGGAGAGAGGTATGATGAGCCTTTCAGTGTCCAGAGAGTGTTACTATTTAGTAGTTTTTCTTGACTATACATTAATGTATTCATTTTTTGTAACCACTTATCCTGTTGGGGGTCGCGGGGGGGCTGGATCCTATCCCAGCTGACATTGAACGAGAGGTGGGGTTCACCCTGGACAGGTCGCAAGACTATCACAGGGCTGACAAACAGAGAACATTCACGCTCACATTCATACCTACGGACATTTTAGAGTCATCAGTTCACCTAGCCTGCATATCTTTGGACTGTGGGAGGAGTAGCCGTCATCTTGAGAGATTTTCAAACCTAATTAATATGCCCCATCAGTTTTATATTTAGTGTTATTACTTAATCTAGTATCAGTAGATGTGGTCAAAGACATGAGATGAGGCTGGATAGTTCAGATTATTTCCTAAAAGGCCTGTTAATTAAAATTCTCTTATTAAAAATGAGAGCTGAGCTAATGGTATCATGGTGTGTGTAGTGACTGGAATGCTGAATGGCAGTGGTGTTCGTGACTGCACAGAGGAAGATTTTGAAATGCGTAATAATACATTCCAGGATGTTTACAGTGACCTGGGCAGCAGAATTCCTTCTTCAGCACGTATCCTGCCTGAAATAGACTTTTTATTCCATGACAAAAAAAATGTGGGGTGAGGATGAGGAGCAGTGGTGGTGTTTGGCGAATGAAGTGAGGTGGATGGAACTCATAGGCAGGTCACCCCACATACCAGAGGCCCTGCGTCAGTGCCGAACACTGAAACAGGAGGAGCTGTGGAGCTGTTGCAGGCCCATCCTGGCACACTTCGGTCTGGGCTGACCCAGTTCATTGGAAACCTCTCTCCTTCTCTCTCTCTCTCTCTCTCTCTCTCTCTCTCTCATCCCTTACAATGGGAGGAAATACCTCAGTTCCTCCTCCTCACGCTGGACCTTCTTGTGTGGGACTGTAGTGTGGATGTGTAGAGAGAGAGAAAGAAGAAGAAGAAGGAGGGTGGGAGGGAAATATATGAGTCATAGTTTGGGAGAGGTAGCTGTGGTGTAGGAGGAGGAGGGGCAACAAGAGAGTTTATATGAGTGTGTATGAGAGTGAGAGAGGCAGTGAGAACAGTGCACAGGCATTTCCTGTTTTTCCCTGGCCCGTGGCACTGAAGGGCTGCGAGGGGAGGTGTTGGGGGGCGGGTTGGTGGGGGGTTAGTGGTGTTGGGGGTATAATAGGCAGGTTACAGGGAGGAATTCATGTGGTGAGTGTCTGAGACTGTCATTAGGTGTGGGCCAGACATCCAGACAGGAGCGTGGGGAGAGAAAATGTTGAAGAAGCTGCGGCCTTGATCTTTCACCCAACTTCTTTCAAGCTTGCATATTTCATTTTCCTCTTTGATCAGTGAAAGTTTAGCAATGTGTGAAAGCAGTGATGCAGGGAATGAATGTAAGGAGGAGGATCTTTGAACATGAAATTTGTGCATCGAATAATGATATATTATTATGTTGTCCGTGGTACATTACAACTGTGTAACAATAGGCCTGTCACGATAATTGCTTTTGTTGGATGGTATATTGTCCCAGATATAATTGAAATTAAAGATACTATTGTCTTTGAGAAAGACGGGAAAAATGGTTACCCTTTTGTTATGTTCTCTAAGGTTTTAGATTTCCCACCTACTTGAGGTGTTGGACCTGCACTTGTATGGCGCCTTTCTAGTCATTTGACCACTCAAAGCGCTTTTTACACTATGAGTCATGTTTACCCATTCACACGCTGGTGGCCGAGGACGGAAGCTGGGTGGTTTGCTGGTGGATATAAGGAGTGGAAGATGAAGTTGTTGGAGGGTTAAAAGTACAAACTATGGAGTTTTTGGCTTGTTGCTGGGGATGTGCAAGCTAGTGATTTTCAGGACTGAGCCTCTTTCACTCTAAAATTGCAGCTGCAGGCTACTGGTAAGATAGGATGTGTCGTCTTTAATGTGTTGTTTTATTTTTCTTCGGACTTGTGCAAGAAGGTGAGGAAGGAAGAAAAAAAAGATGGTATTGCAGCGCTGAAGTCTCGTTATGATCTGGCATCATGTTGGCTAAAATGTTGGTGACATTCTTAATGTAAACAAACAGGCATGTAAACACAACGGGCAATATTGAGGTAAAAAAAAACCGATTGACTCTATTTGTCCACATAGTACCATAAGTTGATAATGTAATCATCGTGACTGGTCTCTGTAACAAAAGTTAAAGTCTACATGCAGCCCAAAACTATATCGTGTTTAACTTTATTTGTTCATAAAGGAACATTCAACATACGCCATGCACCCTAGAAAAATATTGATTTTGATGTTGATTTCTGTTTTAGAAAAACAGAATTGGTCTTCAGTTTAAACAAAAGTTACATTTAAAAATAGATAAGTTTAAAAGTCTCAGCTACATAATTTAGTGACTCCTTCGGGATAAGTTGATACATTTTACAATTGATATGTTGATATATTTTATAAGTGTTATCAAGCAGAATTTGTATATTAAATATAGTTTAGTTCATTTTGAGAGCAGAAGCAGAAATTGTATGTCTTACTGTTCTGTCAGTGAACACTAGTGTTGAAGCATATTAATGACAGTAGTAGGAGTAATAGTCCTACAGAGATTGCATGTTCAAGAGGTTAATTTAATGCTGTTGTTTAAATATTCTCCTCAGGGTCTCTGGTTTGCCAACCCCGGAGGAAGCAACAGCATGCCCAGCCGGACCCACAGCTCCGTGCAGAGGACCCGCTCCCTGCCGGTTCACACCACGCCACAAACCATGGTCATGTTCCAACAAGCAGGTGAGAATCACAGGAAAACATCCTCAGAGTTGTTTATTGTGACCAGTTTATACTTATAATCAGTGTTTTTTTTATTCTCTATTTAATATCGACAAATTATTGCTTCCACGTCTGAAATGAGACACACCGCCAAAATCTGCAGTAACAGTTTTTCCCCCTTTAACACTTAAATCTTCTTTTAAAGGCAGTGATGTATCCCGTAGTGTCTTACTGTCAATTTTAATTTATTTTTTCATCATCTTCTCTTTTTAAAATTCAGACCTGACAGTATTGGCATGTTTGGGCTGGGTTATGACCCATTTTGGTGTTCATTCAGTGGTTTTAGGTCTAAAAGTATAAATATTAGAAGTAAATATTAAATATTAAAGTCCTTGTCTCGTTTTACCTCAAACACACAAACCACTCTGCAGCTGACCTGTTCTGTTCAGATGAAAGTGTCAACCAAAGTGTTGAATTTCGACAAACTTGAATTTCATATGAAGCTCAGAACATTGAGTTTCAGCTCTGTTCACTTTCTTCTTGTTATCATGGTGAAAAATCACAGAGACACACAGGAAATAATTATCCAGTCATCGGTTCTTATGAATTGACAATATTGGTCTTCATGCAAGACGAGGCATCATCTCAACATAAAACAAAATTGCATCTAAACATGAGGAAGTCATCCTCAGTGATGGAGATCATTTTTAGCCTGGTCTCGGCCTGAAAGGCCCCGGCTCAGTGTTCACACAGGGTTGGGTCACGGTGACCATCGGCGCCAGGCTGAGTGACCTGTAGTAGCCTCTGCTGACTGGACTTTGTCCCACAGGAACAATGGTCAGTAATAGTAATAGGACAAGCTGGGACTTCCTCTGCTCTTGTCACACACACACACACATAGACACAAACACACACACACACACACACACACACACACACACACACACACTAGAAATGTTCTCTTTTTAGAATGAAGAGGAAAAACAGATTTTAAAAAAGCAGGAGGGAAGTTGGAGGGAGAGTGGAGACTGTATGTGAGAGAGGAAGAGATAGAGGCAGGGAGGGAGGAAAGAGTCAGAGGAGTCTCACAATGAGGCTCTTTGTGCAGCGAGGACATGGCTCCCTGGCCCACTTTCCTTCCCTTCCTTCTCTCCCTGACTCGTTCTCTTTCTTAACTCCCCCTCCCTCTTTCTCTCTCATCCCTCCATCTCTGCTTCTTAAACAACACTGCAGAGTCATGCACTCATAGCAGTCACCCTCGAGGGTGGCTGTAGCTGGGTCTCGGCCAGAGCAACTGATTTGAAAGGCTAGACACCCCCCACACTTTCTCATACACACACACACACACACACACACACACACACACACACTGACTCTGCACGTATGCGCAATCTTTCTTTCTCTCTGCTAACAGATGTATAAAGAGACTTATTAAGTGAGACACAGCAAAGAAAATGAGGGGATGAAGGAACAAGTGTGTGTATAGTTTACTTTAGTGTGTGTTTGTGTCGCTGTGAGTCTGTGTGTACAGGGGGTGGAGGGATGTGGGGGGCGGATTTGGAGCCTATAAATAGTCCAGTGTGGACTACTGGGCCTAACTAAGCTTTTCTCTCTGGCCACAAGGGATTTTCACCGCCCGGCCTGTGTTGAAGACTCAGCTAAGGACTAAATGGCTGGAAGGGGTTGCTAGGCTGTACTGTGGCCCAAATACAACCCCCCACCTTTACCCCTCAACACACACACGCTCCCCTCTCAAACCTCAGCCCAACCCTCCACAAAACAGTCTCCACCCTGCTTACACTTTAGGCCAAGACAGCAACCAGCACCTGAGAGTTAGAGAAAAATAAAGGGGGCCTTAAAGTTAAATTTTTGTGATGAGAATCCTTTGATGATTTATAGTTTTTCCAGTGTGTAGGATTGAGGGGGTTTATTGGTGGAAATTAAACATAATGAGCTACCTTAAGTTACGTTATGGGTATACACTGTGCGATTTGGGGCTGTCCCAGACGAAAGATGACCATCGTGGGAGAAACAACGATGTCTTTGGTCGTGACTCTAAAACAGTGGTCTTTCGTCGCACTGTGAGACAGGTTCAAGGATGGCCGTTGTCAACGTCTTGCGACCAAAGATAACCTGAGATAAAATTCTGATGGTGTCAGAAATTTAGGATGACTATCTCACAGTGTGACAGCTGCTATGACCTACGTCTACTAATCAACCAACAGAAATGCAGCACGAAATGACGCAATGGTCACCGCGACACCGGCACTAAACCCAAACAAATGATCGCTTGCCATGGAGGTAAAACGAACAAAAAGAAGTCTGTGGAACTCCCAGAGGAGTTCCACAGACTTCCACAGGAGAAGAGGAAAGTTTGGTGGAGCTGTGGCAGCAGAAGCCTTGTTTATTTGATGTTTCCTCCTGCTGCTATCATGACTGCGAGAAAAAAAGACGCTGCATTGAAGGAAATTGTGGAGGAACTGCAACTTCCAGGTGAGCAAGCTACCTATGGTGGCGCAGATGGATGACGTACACTGATGCGGTGCACGCTGATGACGTTGCATATTGACGCACGTCGTTACCTGCGATTCAGTAGTAAACAGCCATCGTACAATCTGCACACATCAAACTTGACGTCGTACCAAAGTATATTAGATCCACATCTCACAGTGTGTCATGCAATAGTCTTGTAAGATTGCTAAAATCGCACAGTGTATAGAGGGCCTTAGAGTGAGTTGTGTATATCTACATAGGTAACGGTTCCTTGTGTACGGAGCGTGCCATGTTGCACTGCCATGTTTCTACAGTAGCCCAAACAGAGCCTCTTGACAGGGCCTTTCGCATCAGCCACCATAGTTAGATCTCTATCTGTGACGGGCAGTGTCGAAAAAATGTTGATTTATAACCTGTGGTGTGGGAGTTGCCCATTGCCTATATGCTGAACAACGTGGAGAAACACTCATTTGTAATGTGAAATTGCTTTATTCAATGTTTATACTGTTTCAAATGACCAGAACCATTTCTTTTGGAGAGGAAGATACTTCTACAGATAATTTGGCTCATGGTAAAAACTCCTTAACGCCTGGATCAGAAATAAGGCGAGCACACTTTCAGTTATCAGGAAAAAAAAGGATGAACACATTATCATGGAGTATGCAAGCCACCCGTCTGCTATGTGCCAAAAAGCATCAGAGAAGAATTGATTTGTAAAGTGAAAATGCTTTATTTACTACTTTAATCACCTGTTTAATTTTGTTTTGAGGGAGAGACCTCTGCAGATAATTTGTCTTACTGTAAAAAAAAAAAAAAAAAACTCCTGAAAAATAAACACTGAAGAAGTCCCAGCTGGGAGAAGCTTCAGCTTGTTGCAGTCTGCAGTCTTTGCGGTTAGTTGTCACTAAATCCCCCTCAATCTTACACCCTGAACCTTTAACATAATCCAAATAACGTTACTATTTATAAACTTGGAAGTGAGTAACTGTAGCAACAGGATGTGCAGTATGTCTGATAATTAAATCACTATACTGGTTTAATGATGTGAGGGCTGTAATTAGGGATTATTTTCAGAATTGATTAATCTGCCAGTTATTTTCTCAGTTAATTGCTTAGTCTGTGAAGTGTGAAGCTCAAGGTGACATCTTAATACTGCTTATCTTGTCCAAAGACTGTATAAATAATGGACATCACCCAATGACTTGGGGACTCCCGTTTGCAAGGCTTGAGTTTGGCATTTGAACTGTCGCCATCTTGGAAATAGAGCCAAAAGTAACCATATTTTGACAAGAGGGCAGAGCTGTGGAGGAGTGAGAGCTGGATCTGACTCCTAAGCTGCCTCACAGACAGCCTGTCACTCAAAGCACTGTTAAATATGCGTAACTTTAAGCCTTAATAAAATGTAAATGAGTGAATTTAATAAATATTGATCATGCATACAGTTGTCATGAAGAGGGAAATTAGTGATGGAGACCAAAACAAATTTTTGTATCAGACTGTAAACATGTTTATTTCTGCTGTAAAGTTGGGCATTTTAACTTGGGGGGTCTGTGGGGAGTGACATGCTTTTGGGGCCAGCCTGAAGTGGCCATTTGATGAACTGCAGTTTTTAGCATTTCCTTGCTGGCTTCATTCTTTAGCCAAGGTTGCTGCTTGGTTAATGTTTAACCCACAGTCAAAAACAAAAAGATATTCAGCTTTACATTAAATAAAAAACTAATCCTCCTACAGTGTTGTGTTTCTAAACAGTGCTACTTGAACACACCATACAGTATTATCAGTTTTTAAATGTAAAAGTATGTGTTTACTAGGAGGACTTTAAGACAGAGATGACAATTAGAGGGAGAGATTATCATAGTAATATTTCATATTACCATGCAGTTAAAAGCAAAAAATATCACTTACATTTCATGTTATTTTGAATTAGTGAATTTAATTTTGTCCTCAATCTAGTCTCCACACCTTCACTCACACACACACACACACGCACACACACACACACACACGCACACACACACACACACAGTCACTCAAAGGGACAAAAGACGCCATGCCCCTGCAGTCATTGTTTTGATGTAGCATGTGTCTCAGTGCTGGGGTTAACAATGTGGTATAATCTGATTATTGAGGCTGCACTCTGGTTGAGTGGACGGCATTGTCCCAGTGGACTGATCTGAATTCATTTCTCTACTTCTTTGCCAACTTCTCATCTGACGCCAATTTATTAAAACAAAAAAGGCAAGAAAAGAAGTTTGAGCAATATTATGATTCTGTTTGATTTTGATCAAAGGCCTCTGACTCAGTCATTAAATAAATTTTATGCAGCTTGTCAAAACATGAGAAACTATTTGGCACTGATATTGTACATGATTTCCTTCTTCTGAGAGGATCAACCGTACCTGCTGTGACCCTCATCACCAGAACATTTTATTCACATTATCTGTTTGATATGAATATAATTTAATCACTGATGTTTTTGTTCCTGTACAGATCTTCAGTTACCGGTGACAGAGCCAGACATCAACAATCGCCTTGAGTCTCTGTGTCTGAGTATGACAGAGCATGCCTTGGCAGGTAAGGCACAGTTTTTGATTAATCCTAATAATTATTCCATTAAACGTAAGAATCAAAGATAGAGTTGCTCCAGAGATTAAGCATGGTTCAGGAGCATGCAGTGCAGCCCTCCTGTCAGTCAGTCTCGCTCTTACATTACATGAACACTATACTGCCTTTGGACATATTCAGGATGTGATGTTTAAGTGGATCATGGAGTAATGTGGTTATTCAAATCCCTCTGTACATGATTATCATATCAACCAGGTTTCTGATGACTGTCTGGCAGTGATGTTCACTGCAGATATCAGTGTCTGTCTTCTCTGCACCGGCTGAATTATCTCAGCTGTTGAGAATGAATCCACTTCGGTTTCCGACTGCAGTGGCGCTGTTTGATTTTAAAGCTGTTTTGTGCATTTGATTTCTTTATTTTGTCGTCAAGAAATAAAGACGAGAATTATGAACAAAAACAAGTGTATATCCCCATACTGGGCTAGACAATATATTGATATGTGAGACTAGATATCATCATAGATATCTGTGTTTTTAGCTGGTTTTAAAGGCAGCATTACATTGATTTTCAATCTATTATGGTGATTTTTTTCCACCCATTTTTTTATATATATAATATGTGACATAGTGGTATATGAATTGACCCTTCACTAAGTCCCGCCCCCGGACGCAGACTAGCCAGTCATAACGTAGCATCGGGCCAGCTCCGACCAGGGTCCGACAACAACACAGCTGTGCTCCATTGACTCTAATGTAAACGTTTCAGATTTCCTTCATTTGCAGGCTGGTTTTGTGGATTTGGAGCTAAATGTTGTGCCTGGGGCACGTCGTGTATTAATGATACTCGTTACCTGGAGAGGTTGGAAAAAGATATACATTTCTTCCCTGTTCCAAAACCAAAATCAAACCCTGAAAAGTGTAGGGTTAGCTAGCTAGCTACTGAAGATATAGCCTACTGAATGCATACACTTTTGCTTTGTAGTGATTATAACAGTGAAACAAACAAACCGACCCTGCTGTACAGGAACCAGTGAAGGGAAGCAGGGAAACTTTGCTGATATTCAACCAGCTGTGTGTCATCACAGTGTGTGCAGATGAACATTGTTTGACTTCCCCCAGAGATTCCTGCCTGTCTGGCGGCAGAGGTCCAGGTGCTGGCAGCAGCACGGGGGCAAAGCCAAACACCATTCATCTGCACACACTGCGATGCCATACAGCTGGTTCAATATCAGCAAAGTTTCCCTTTATATTCATTGTCTTGTGTGGCGATCAGCAGTGATGTGGTGGTTCACTTTTACACTGTGATCTGTAGCCTATAGTTCGGCTTTAGCTTCTAACTATCTTTGTCTTTTTAACCTGTTGTTGCTGCTGAGTCAGTCTGACATCCTGGATATATCCTTCAAACACAGACTGTAGACCCCTCTGTCTGCTTCTCTCTGGAATCACTCTTTCATTTGTCCAAAAATATGATAATATTTCTTCAGGGAGTGCAGTTAGTTAGTCCAACAGCTTGTCAGCCCATCACAAAGGGGCGGGGCTTAGTGAAAGTTCAATTAGCATCAATATTAAGTAAAAGGCCTATTTTAGTCAGTCAGACAAAGAAATAGAAACTTAGCTAAACCATAAATTGAAACCTCAATGCCTTGATTCTGTTTTTTATTAACCTCTGGTAGTCACTTGAAGTACTCATTATCTTGGCCGACTAAAGAGGCATGTTTTGTCTCCTAAATTCTTTGGCACAATTGCCACATTTGACACATTTTCCCTCTTCAACCACATGGCTCACAGAATACAGCTGATTTCAGCTCTGACGGTCATCCAGTCATAGCCACAACATTGTTAAAAATGCACAATATAAAGTTTCTAAAAACTCTTGTGGCACTCTTGGCTTGTCCTCAAGTCACCCCAGTTCTTATTAATTCAAATGTTGTATCACAATGTTTAGGTAGAGCTGTTGTTGGCAGCACTGCATAGGTAGCTGACAGCCTCCAGAAACATTGTATAGAGTTTATATGGCGCAGTATCGTCTTGTGTTTTTAAAATAACCCAGCTTGCATACTCCGGTCTTACAGGCTTATCTGAGTATAACTTTGACATATCCAAACATAAACATGTAAGCAGGACACCATTCCTACAGCTTCAGTCATGGAAGCTTCTCTAAAGGCCAGCAGTTGGATCTGACTCGACCAGAACTTGTGTTATGTTTAAAGCCAAACGCAAACTCCAAAGTGTCCAAAACTCACATCAGCCAGTGAGTTGATGAGCCAACGGTCAGGCCAGGTCACTTCTCTTGATCTTGACACTGATCTGACTGGTCCATTCCAGCACTCAGTCAATTATCCTGCTGTGTGAACAGATTAAAGCCTCGAGATTTTGGCTCATCGATAACTCCAGACTGGTTGGAGCCCAACGAACGGTTTTCAGATGTGTCGTATTTGTTGGTCCAGTCTGGTCAAATAGGTCCAAAACTCACCAAGTTTGAAATCTGACAGTGATTCTGTCAAAAGCCGAGATGAGTTCAGCTCAGGAGGGAAATAAAATGGGAGGAGTCAGAGAAAAAACCTAAATACAACTATTAAAAACAACTTTTGAAAACTATTTGATTTTTTTAAAGACTGGTTTAATGTTTAGTTTGGACTAGCTCTTGGGAAATGACGTACCATTGTTAATCTCAGACGTGTTGTTATAAAATCTGATAAGGACACCGAATAAGACAGATTATTCACTTGATGAGATAGAAGCATTTTTTGGCATTTGGTATGGATGGGAAACATAATGAAATGACTTAAAAGTCATTAAAAGCACTTGCACATTTAAATCTGTCAGCATTATACTGTAGTGTACATCAGTCAAGTCAGTCAGTAGGTGACCTGGCTCGGGCAGAATATTCCCATGTACAGTGAATTTCAGTCTGGGTTAAAGTCAGTGCCAACTCCCCCCATCCCAAAACTCGTCTGAGGTGAAGACAGTGGGCCTCAGTGCTCTGCGCAGAACGGTGGACAAGTGCTGCTTTGTGTGTGTGTGTGTGTGTGTGTGTGTGTGTGTGTTAGGAATAGGTTGTGTGTTAGGTGGAGAGCAGAACGAAAGGGTGCATTTAACTGGAGAAACTCCTTAATCAGTGTTTCGCCTTTTTCTATTCTCGCACCCAAACACCCAGCTGGCTGTGGCAAGCTTCAGAAACATAACTTGGTAACTGAATCTGAACCAGCTACAGGAAAGGACCCAAAACACAATGTTTTATGGGTATAAGGAATAGACGTTGACATTTTTATACAGTATAGTCTGTATTTTGCTCAGCTATTCAACAAGAGCTCACAGTGACATTAACCTGCCCTCTCACTATCATGATGGAATAAAATTGTCCACTCGTGTGTAGTTTGATAACATTTTCCTCTTCAGCCACACCAGAGGCAACAGCTGTCAGACTGTTGTTTTCCTCTGAAAGGCTCTATCAGTATTTTTACAGATGTGTTGTTCTCTCACCATGTCAGTGTGGGCTCTGGCCCCTCACTGTTCACCAAGTCAGAAAATGCTTCAGGCCTTCTCTACAAACAGCTGATCACTACTAGTCTTCAAATCGCATGAGATTTTATTTATACAGTGCTTATAATAATGACTCTGTTGCCCAAAGAGCATTAGAAACATGGTAAAAATGTAGTCAGTCATTATGAAGAAGGCTAAGATGACTTAAGAGCAGTTGACAGGGAATTACAGTTAATAAATGTGAGAAGTAAAATGAATGACAAATGTGGTTGAAATTGCTTCTTCTTTTTTTTTTTTTTTTTTTTTTTTTTTTTATTAAATAAACCTTATAGCAAATTTGGAGGAGTAGCAGGGAATCTGTTCTGAAGACAGAGGGGCATAAAAGCAAAATGCTGCCGCTCTCTCTGTAGTTAAAAAGAACTCCTTAAAAACCCGAGGATGGTGCCTTACGTCCGGCATCACACAGTGTTCTCATCAGTGCACATTGGGTCATCATGGCACTTTCTGGATACACTAGCAAAACTGTAACATAAAAAGTTGTTTACTAACCTTATTTTTGCCTCAACACCAAGATTAAACCTGCAGGAGGCCTCATGCTTAACTGTAACTTCAGAGATGAGTTTTTGATTATTAATTTACTCCTAGATTTTTGCTCCTTGTACTGCTGGTACGGCTGCAACCGTGACTAACTTTAGACTTCCCTGCAGATTTTATATTACTGTTACCTAACCTCCAATAAATTCTCGAATTGAGCATCATAACGTTTCCTGGAAAATATTTACAAACAAATAGAGCTAAAATATATTAACATAGAGATAGGGTGAGGAGCTCAGACATGCGGAGGGAGCTCAGAGTTGAGCTGCTGCTCCTTTGTGTCAAAAAGGGCCAGTTGAGGTGGTGCAGACATCTGATCAGGTTTCCTCCTGGGCGCCTCCCGTTAAAGCGTTAAGGCCCAGACACACTGAACCGTCATCAACAAACTAGCGGTGAACGAAAACCGATTACAGCCGCCAGCCAACAAGCAGGTACTGTCTGTGCCTGCGTGAGAGGAAGTAACTCTATATCAGCAGACAGCAGTAGTCTGTATTTATTATTCAAAAAGAAAAACCATAAGACCATCTTGATGCTAGTTAGGCATTTAAGGCATTAACAACACAATCAAATGTTAAAAGAACAAAACATATTTACCGTGCAGCAGTGAACAGCACAAACCATTACTAAATGTTTCTGCTAGATAGCTTAATAGCCAAAGAAATATAATCGTATCTTATAAAACAGGTTAGTTTTTGATCTCACTCCCTCTTGACTCTAGCTGTTTGTTTACTTTCCTCACTTCTGTTTCTCGTCTCATGTTTTGAGCTGAACCACCAGTCAGAGTGATTTCATTCACTGACGAGCTCCGCTGTCTTCTATGCCAATTCAACATGCTGAATCAGCTGAAAAAAACACTGACCATGGCCAAAGCTGGGGGACATGCCACAAAAAGTAGGGCGACGACACTTACCAACCATCCAACATTGACAGACGGCAAACTGTCGACTTAATGTGTCAGGGCCTGTAGAGATTCTCCGAGCATGTCCAACTGGTAGGAGGCCCCAAGGCAGACCCAGAACACACTGGAGGGATTATATATCTCATCTGGCCTGGGAACATCTCGGGATCCCCCAGGACGAGTGGAAAAGCATTGCTGGGGAGTGGGGTGTCTGGAGTACCTTTCTCAGCTTGCTGCCCCCGCAATATGACCCCGAATGAGCAGTTGAAAATGGATGGATGGATGGATGGATATATTGACATTTGGATGGGCTAAATTATGTCCACTCACAAAAATCTACTCAGATGGGATGGGGGGTATCTTGCAGCCCAAACAGGCTTATAAGGCAGTCTGTTATGGGCGTGAAACCAAATATACAAATAGAAAAACATCAATAGTACATTCTGTATGCCTTCATACTTGTAGCATGTTTTATTCAGTATAGTTTGCCTAACTTTCTGAGCTTTAAAAATAAAACGAGCCGATACTTTGCCACTCAGTCCAACTTCTCATTTTCATCAGCCAAAACAATTCAGGATTTTTGTTTTGCATTGTTACAAAGGTGTACACAGGTTTACATGTTAAGTATGAATGTGCAGTCAGAGCACAGGCTTAGGCGGTCACGGAGCTCGCCGGACAGTGCTATAATGCAAAAACCACGCCAATCTGGGTTTAGGATATACTGTAGTTGTGGAGCAAAATAGACACAAGATCTGAACTCCATCCCTGGATCTGTTTTTTTTTCTTTTCAGGGTTACAAAAAAGCACCAGGTGAAAGACTTAGTAGCAGTGACGGTTAGTGTTAGGAGCTTGAGGACTCATGGCTGTATCTTACTGTTCACTGTTACATTTTATCTTCATCAGAACCCCTGAAACTACACCCACACTGTGTTAACCCTAACTCTGTCTGAGGATGCTGATGAAGCTAAACTCTGATGCCTTTTCTTCTCTCTGCTCTAGACGGTGCCGACCGCACATCAACAATATGAAATGAGGACCTGAGTGAGAGCAGTAGGACAGCGCGGGTTCACGAGGCTCTCTCATGATAAGTCACCTCGAGGTCACCAGCCCTCCTGTCCCCTCTCCCTGTAGCCAATGGTAGAGCTCAACCAAAGGATCGGGGCGGGATCCAAGAAACACAAGAGAGCCGACCACCAAACGGCTAACACAAGCTATCACATTGGCACCGTCCATCGGGTCGGAAAAACACACTTCCTGCTCCGCCAGCATGCTCACAGTCACCTGCATCTGGGTAAGGAGAGAGAAAAGCATTGAACACGGCCTGGACAGTGTGTGAACAGCGCCCCCTCCCTAACCGGGGAGGACAGAAGCAGCACTGCAGCCCAGCAGAAGGGAGACGCTGGCCTGTGGATCAGGGCCCAGTGAGACTGAGGCCCTTTCCCTCTCCGACACCCTCTGGTCCCCGCACATCGACCACCGCTCGTGGCTTCTTTCAAATCCATAACAGTACCTCAGACCCAAAAACAAGACGAGACAAGCAGTTAGAGGGAGGCAGAAGGAAGTTTGGGATTTCCTTGAGTGTTTTCAGCGAGGACTGGGCGTCTAGCGAGGACGCTTGTAGAGCTCGGGATGCCTCTTGCTCAGTATTGGGTGGCAAAAAAAAATCATTTATTTGTATTGTATGTATTTATTGTTTACATAATGATGCTACTTTCAAAGGGTACAGAAACATGTATGAATTTCAGGTATGAATTGTGTAATCTGTAAAGCCTTGGCTGTCTACCAGCTTTACGTCCCACGAGTAGCCATCACGCTAGTTTACAACCAACGTGCTTATTCTTTATTTTAGCAGCCAACAATAAAGAGGTGTTGGCTTTACCAAGAGAGAGGAGAGTGACAGAGAGGAGGAGGAGGTAGAGCAGATGTGTGAAGAGGGCTCAGAGGGAGGAAGTGGAGAAAGACACAGAAAGTAGACGAAGAAAGAATCAAACTGAGGTGATACCGGAAAGGGAAGCGGATGTTTAAAGGAGAAAGACATCAGAGGCAGGACCTTTGATCAGCCGAAGATGACAGAGGAAGATGATGTCATGTCTGATCATGTTGCGAGTCTGTTCATGTGAGTGTAGGAGGAAGTGAGTTACGCACCGGTCAGTTACATATTGTTTATCCACAGCATGTACTGTATGAACTCTTTGAATTCAGAGCCTTTGTAGGCACGATACATTGAAAATGTAGGGGTTTTTTTATACACGTAAATGGGAGATTTATGTCGTCAGTGGGATCTGTCTGCATGTTCAGATACTGGGTTTAGTTTGTTTTTTCTAAAGCAGGGTGATATGCTAAAGCTGCATGTTACAACTAAATATCTTTCTTGGAGGAAAGGAAGATTGTGAAATGTGTGAAAGATGGCAGGAAAAAAAAAACAGGAGGTTGATCTGGTTTCCACTCGGACCGTGTTGCAACATTGGAGAAATCACACACTGTCAATCCATGAAGGGTAGTTTTCCCAGAGATTGTCTCATTAGCTCTTACCTCCACCTGCTGGCCAAACACAGTCATAGCAGGGCAGACGCTGAAGTCCATGGACACACAGGCAGATCATTGAAAAATCATTTATGACTATTATTTGGGGAGCTCTCAAAGATCACCCCTGTAACATGGTCTTCTGTCTGCCCCGTCAGTGCAGGCCTACATGGAATTTATTTTCTGAATCTCATGGTTATTCTGTGTCTTAATATTTATCCTCAGTTTATTGTGTCTGGGATACAGACTTTATAAGAAAAGGTGTATATCGAAATAAGCTGGTTAGGAAACTCCCCGCTGTGCCGCTTTCATCTGAGCACGTGTGCCGAGAGTCCTGACCCTGAGCAGTCACCATCGAGGGTTATTGATTATTATTGTTTAGTTTCTTTCATTAGTTTGTTGCAATTCTATAGTGCTTCCTTTTGTATCCTGCACTTAATGAGATAATGTGATACACTAAAATCCAAATGTTCAAGGCTCAAGCAACGGTTTTGTGCTTTGGAGTCGGATCAAACGGAGCAGGTTGAAGAGATGAGACTGACGCTGGCTCTTGACTGCAGAGCTTCAGCGTCGGTGGACGGACTAGAGTCAAGCGGTAGAATCACGACAGGTGGCGATGCGAGACAGCTCCTGAGGCCTCTCATTGACCTGAAATGATTTCTGTTTGACTGATGGTGAGATGTTGGAGTTGAGAACACTTTTCTGTTATCATGTCATACACAGTTTAAGGACCACACCGGTGTTTGTGCATGTTTTAGCCCATTTACTACAATCTCACAGCCAGCTATTTTTATCTTATCTTTTTATGATTGTCCAGGCAAACACAAGCTTCCAGTAATTTTGTCATGGTATTAAAATGAACTGGTATGGTCACAAGATCTCCTAGGAATGTTAATCCATCACAGCAACCTTTCTTTAACTTGTTTGATTGGGTTTTTTGGGGCATTTTGCCTTTATTTGATAGTGAAAGCTGTAGAGAGACAGGAAATGCAGGGTACAGAGCTGCAATCGAACCCATGCCACTGCAGTATGGACTAAACCTTAATGGTATGAGCTATTCTACATGAGCTAATGGGGTGCCCTGCAGTGCAGCCTTTTTAAAAGATCTGCACCTACAAATGAATAACTGTATTTTAATTTGGGAAGCTAGCTTCTCAAGCAAGCTTCAGTTTCGTACCATAACAGAAACCACTGGCTGCCTACAAGCCTGGACAAACATAGAATCTATATAACACTACAGTACTCTTTAAAAACAGACAGCAGTGATGCATTCAGTGTGTGATCTATATTAAAGGGACTAAAACATGCAGAAATCTGTGATGGTGCCTTATTGTGACGCCTGGAGCCCAAACTGCCTCATGACTGGCTGTATGTGGCTTCAGACTCAATGATGGCGGCTTGAAACTGCAGTGTGGATCAGTACACACACACCACAGATAAAGTGTGTGTCGTTCGTGACGGTTTCTGCTCTTATACTTTGAGTGTATAAGAGCCAAGCAGACGTCGTGCGTACGTTTGTGAATGAAGATGAAGATTCCACCAAAGCCTGAATGTGACATGAACTGATGTTACACCTTTAAACGTCTTTTTTTTCTGATGCTCCTCGCTGAGAAGCAGCATCGTGTCTAATCATAGACTGTTTCAGTGTCACTGCCATATGAATCAGTACTTAAAGTAGATACAATTATTTATTCTTTTTTTTTTTTTTTTCATAATTTTTGCAGAGGTGATACTTTTACTCATTTAGGTGTATTATTATTTAAAGTACCATATGTATTAACATGTTATGGCTGGTGACCATACGTACATCTCAAATATTAACATAGTTATTGTTGACTTTGTTTTTCTTTTTATGTTTTGTTGTTGCTGTTGTTGAACTATAATCGTGTTTGTATCTATCAGTGTCATGTTGAGATTTTTTTTTTTTTTTTTCCTCTTGTGAAGCTTCGCTGTCGGAGCACAGCCGAGAGCAGCAGCTGGTCCGTCACAGATACATCGAGTCATGTTCGGTTACAGAATTCACGTCAGAGGAGGTGTCGGCAAACAAAACGGCGGGGTTGTTGTTGTAGTCTGTGGCAGGCCAGGAAGTAGACTGGTCCATACTGATCTGGAGTCTGAACTTGGTGCTGTGGATGTGTTACCACCTAACTGTATGGTCCTGATGGGAGAGGTGATGACTGCAGGTTTGAATGTGTGTTAGTTTAAAGAATGAGACTGGCATTAGTTATATTTTTCTTACTGTCAACAAATTCCACGAAAAGACCAAATTCAACAGTGTGTTAGTCCGTCTGTCGATACAATAAGTCTTTACAAGTGCAAATGTTTAGTTTGCAAGCACTGTGCACCAAGCAGGAGGAAACAGTGCCTTTGTTGGGGACTATTTTCAGTGGTGGATTAATCCACATTTGAGGCGGTAGTGAGGATATGTGTCAGCAGGACGGTGTGTGTTCGTGGTAATGAAGGAACATGTCACTCAGTGCAGAGGTGTGTCTCACTGATGTGTCTTTGGGACAAAGATGGAGGTCTATGGCACAGAAGAAAATGATATATGAGGATTATATACATACACATTATTTGTTAAATACATTTTGGTTTTGGTCTTTCTATGGAATTTGTTTACATTGAGAAAAATCTAGACTATGATCAGACTTATCTTTCAAACACAAACCTGCAGTCAGTGATGTAATCAAAGGGATTATTGAAACTGTAATATTTTTGCCGCATTGTTATTTACGTTCATATCACTTTGCCATGTTTGAGTTATAAAGGTCTTGACACAAAGGTTCAGGAGATTTCTTTCAGTATTGCATAAAAACACTAGCTCTAGTCTGTGACTGACGGCGTTTGAATAACCTGAAGTTTATGTGATTTTTCTCAGTGACGTAGCAGAGCAGAGTCACATGTTTGAGTTCAGAACAACACAACAGGCCTCCGGTTTCCTGCAGCATCTCTGGGTCAAAGAGACGTCCGTGTGAACACAGAACATACCTGTGACGGGGCAGTGGAAGGTTACAGCTCTGAGGTCTGGATCGTTACACATCTCTTCAAACCAAATGCTTTTTTTTTTTTTTTTCTTCTAAATGCATATCAGCTCTGTGGGTGTCCAGGAGTGCTTCTAACGCTGTGCACACTGCAGTATTAACAGTTAGATAACGCCTTGATATTCCAAAAAAAAACATTTAATGTACTTTAAGTCGAGACATATATGCTGTTTTGTATCTTTTATTTTTGTCATAGATTCTGCAGTTTAGTCAGTTTATGTCGATATGGGATGCCAAGACTATTTTTTTTTGTTTTTGTTTTGTTTTTGTAAATTCCGCAGCAT
Source organism: Epinephelus fuscoguttatus (assembly GCF_011397635.1). NCBI lineage: Eukaryota > Metazoa > Chordata > Actinopteri > Perciformes > Serranidae > Epinephelus > Epinephelus fuscoguttatus. The sequence goes on from NC_064753.1 coordinate 41,151,810, forward strand.
CCATTCTGTAACAAAGTGTTACCGCTTGACTGTGCTCCTTTATTTCATTTAGTTTTATTTTATCAAAGAGCCGATGTCCTGTATTGACTGCAGGCTTACGTATATATTTGACAAAAGAATATTGTATGTTTAATAATAAAAAAACACAAAAAAGACAAAAAATTGAAGAAAATGCAGAAAAAAGAAAAGGAGAAAATTTGGGGTGGGGGGGTTAAAAAAAAGTGTAATTTATATTTTAAAAACTGCATGCACAAGGCTGGGAAAGTCATATTTAGAATAACAAATGGCAGTGCCTTTTTTGTACTCGAGACATTCACCCCAAATGTAAATGGTTTTATATAGACTCTAAAGACTGTAACGTTACAGGATGAAACAGCTGTGTCGGGTCACGTTCACACTGCGGCCACAGGCGTCCTAATTCAGATTCCAACCCCAACCCCCCAACCAAACTGTCCCTGCCCTCAAAACTGATCACTGTGTAAGATATATTCACTTGTGTTTGATACAGTTGACGTCCACGGAGGACAAAAAAACTAAAGATCATTGATGTAGTATGTCTTTGTGGAGACTCTTTAAATTTAGCTGCAGCCTTCAACATCATCCCACAGTGATTATTAAGTCCTTATTTGGGATGATCAGTGACAAATAAAGGGCCACATCTAACAGTTATTATCATCATTAATTAATCTGCTGATAATAATTAATCCTTTGCCCTATAAAAGATTAAAAAAAAATAGTGTGAAATGTCTGTCAGGTGACGTCTTATTGAACAACTGTCCAATATAAGACAAGAAAAAGCAGCAGATCCTCACATTGGAGAAGCTGAAAGCGAGCAAGTTCAAGTTTAAGTCATTTTCAAAAGAAACTTAAATGTATTTTAGCTGCTAAACATTTGCAGTCACTAATTAAAGCACCTTCATATCTGATTTCTGCTGCTGTCAAAGACTAAACGTGAACATTCAAACACAAAGTTTAATCTGAATTGAGCATCGAGGCGTGCGGTGTGAACGAGGCCTGCGGCGGTGAACTCGGTCTGTTGTTTCTGTACTCTGTAGGTACTTCTTAATGCTGATATGAAGTTATGAATTATTCTGGTCTGTACAAAAAATGTGTGAATGAGTGTGTGAGTGTGTGTGAGTGTAAGTGCGTGTGTGTGTGTGTGTGTGTGAAAACATTCAAGTGTTTTTCAATGTGTCTTGCTGTAATTTTGTGGCGACGTACCAGAATGCTGTGACTTGGCATGCCCCCGTTATACATAAAGAAAAGTTGTAACTCCTCCAGTGTGTCTCTGTGTGTGTCTGTGTGTGTGTGCGATTCAAAGTTAGTCGGTGAAACAGCATTCAAGCAGGCTTCGACAGCCTTGACAGTTTTTATTTATCTTTTTTTAGATTAAAATGTTGCACTTAATTCAGTTGTGGGAGATCAACAGATTTCACTTCAATGCCTTTGTTTCACATCATGGGAAAGAAGACTGGCAATTGAAGTCGCACCTTAAAAAATATTTGGAGGCCCTGAATTGTAACTAAACCAACTTTCATGAAAACCTTGCTCAAATCTAATAATCATTAGCCATTAAACAGAATACTTCAGACACAAACACACTTTAACATTTTGTTACTGCTTCTTTAGTCTAGAGTTGAACACACTCTTCACATGGTGAAGCAGAGACCCAGAGCCTCGCTGCTGCTGTGAGATGATGGTAAATGAAATGCATGAACCTGATGTTACAAAACCGTAAAGCTCGAGCTGCTGAGTCATGCCTCTGTCAGACGTCCAGCTCATCCGCTCCTCCTCTCTGCTGTTCGCTCTGGGCTCAGGGCCAGATTAACCCTATAATTGGCCCCGGGGCTAAAACCAGCTGTGGGCCCCACTTTTGGAACCAGTTTTGTCTTCTCCCACTTTCAGTTTATGATTTTCTACATTTTCCAGAGTGCGTTTCAGAAGGCTGCATGGCTCCAGAGTTAGGAGGTTCGAGCACCAACCTTCAGTCAGCAGGTACGAAGGTAACATCATCCTCCTCTTTTTCGTTAAAGGATAGAGACGTTATTTTCAACATAAACACAAACAGGAAACTTCTTACCTGCTGAAAGACGAGCTTCAGGAACACTGGCACCATGTTACAGCTCAGTGCTCACAGGAGAGTAAAGGTAGATTAAAATGCATTGAAAATCTGAAATAAAAGTGCTGAGACAACCCCTCCTCTCCACTAGGTGTGCCTGTTTTCCTGGCTGCTCTTTATCTTTCAGGATGCAGGTCAAGGCAGAGGGTCGTCATTTACCTCATGAGCCACACCATGATATAAACGCTTACCACCTTCCAGCAGACATCTTCTTCCCTCTTTCGTTTGCTTTCTCTACAGACATTTCCACACATGCAGACATGACTGATTACTGACTTTCACATTTATTCAGTTATTTAACATTATTTTGAAAATAAATAAGCTTGTAACTCTTTGTAAACTCGTCTCATCTCCCATTCTTGTTGCAGCCTAAGAGCCAGGTTGTAACAACTAGCATCAAAATATCCCTAAAGTACCAAAAGTATAAGTGCTCGTGCAGAATGATCCATTTCAGAATATTATATCACTCGATGAATTAATGTGTTCATCACTTTAACGATGCAGCTGGAAAGAAGGGGCTTATTTTAACTACTTACTATAATGCTAGGTAGCTTATTCTTATCTTAACGGGACAGTACACCCTCAAATCAAACATACTTCCTCTTACCTGTAGCGCTTTTTATCAGTCTAGATTTCTTTGTTGAGTTGCTGAGTGTTGGAGATATCAGCTGTAGAGATGTATGCCTTCTCTCCAGTGTAGATGAACTAGATGATATTTACATTTGAAAAACTCAACAGCAATGTCTCTTTCCAGAAATCATGACCCGGTTACTCAAAATAATCCACAGACCTTGTTGGGAACAGTTTCATGTAGGAACTATTTTTTTTCTACTGAAGACCTCCTGTCTATCTTTGTAAGCTCAGTGGAAACTAAGCTTTTATTTACTTTAATTTGACAGATAAAAAACAATAAATTGTCAAGACAATTTAGCCTCAACAAAATAGCATTTTCAAATCTCCACTAGTCGCTAGGCTAATTCATACAATGTAAAATGCCGTAAGCTTGTGCTAATAACATTAGCATGCTATCTTTGTTCAGAAAACGTGTTTAGTATAAGACAGTTGTTTTGTCGGTGAGCCTCCTGAGTTGTAATGGAACATAATTTTGTAACGTTACCTTTGTTAAACGTTGCTGTTGTCTCTGGCTTCATATGAATAGAGGAAATCTCTGCTTGTTGCTAGGCTAATTTCTACAATGCAAAATGCCATAGGCTTGTGTTAATAACGTTAGCATGTTGTATTTATTGGGAGACAAATGCTTTGTCTGTGAATGCTGCGAGTTATAGTGAAGCTGATTTTTGTACTTGTAATTGAAACTGTCACTATTAAGCCATGTTTAATGTGTGTTTAGAATTAACTTAACTTTACAGCACTTCACAGAACCCTGCAGCTAGCCAAGGTTAACTAGCCCAGTGAGCTAGCGAAGGGTGCACACTTCTTTCTCTGCGGTAATATGGTTGGCCCATATTTATGTTTATGGTTACGCAGCGGCCTTTAGTGGCATTAGTGATACAACAGGTGCAATGGAGGAAGTCAGGTGACATAATATAAAGAGCATAACTAAAACACATTACGAACACCAAGAGCCTTCACTAATTCAACGCTACTGACAAAGTCGATGTGAAGCTCTATTTTTTTGTACCATTTTTGTTAAGATAAAGCACAAGAAACATGAACAGTTGGGGTGGGAGGGAGGATAGGTGGATGGGTCAAACAAACACAGGACTGTCATCCAGGAGACCAGTGTTTGTGTCCCATGTAAAACCAAAAGTCAATATTTCAATAAGGTAACGTATTATGTTACATGACATTCATACATGACAAACAACACGAGATGCATCATGTTACATTAATAACAACTTTTTTAAGCCAAACTAGGACTTGCTTGGAGACCAATAACAAAACAAATGTGTATTTAGGTAAAAATTACAAGTCAACATCAAACGATGTGTGTTTTTTTTTATTTGGTGGAAGTATTTTTAAATCAAAGGTGAAACAATACTTGCCCCAATAGCTCATCTGGTTGAGTGATAGCCCCACGAACAAAGGTTGTGTCCTTAATACAGCGGGTTCGATTAAAGGCAAGGTTTGATTATAATGTCCCTGATTCTGGTTCTGAACTAACATGTTTATACTGTGATCACGTCAGGCTTTTTAGCTGTAGAGTCTGACATATCTGGAATTTCTGATAGATTTTGAAAACACCTACTGAAGTGTCAACAAATTACCGTCAAAGCCACTATTGCTAACATTGTATGGAAATCTTAACATTTGTAATACAACAAAAATGCTAACGCAGTGTGGGGGCAGCCATCTTGGAGTGAGTCAGGATAGCAGGAGTCAGTTTTAAATGAAGTGAGGATACATGTCATTCATGGGTGCTGTGAAGAAACAGTCAGAAACACTCGGTCATCGCTGTCACATAGAGTTTTATTTTCTTTGATTAAAAAGTATCTGAAATGAAAACAGTACATAAAGTGACAATGATGGTGAAGAGGCCAAACAACAGGCCGTCCTTCTCAACAAGGCCACAAAAACAACAACATCATCACAGCCGTTTGTCAGTGTTCATCTTCCCTCCAACACACACACACACACACACACGCATAACTCCCATCAGCACATTTCACAAGTTAAAACCTCCCAAAATCTGTCTGGGGACATTATGCAAAAAAAAAAACAAAAAAAAAAACTGCTACACGAGTAACACAAAGTCACTAAACAACACACACACACACACTTATCTCCACACTGTTCATCTGCTGGGATGAAAACTGTGAGGAACACACACACACACATACACATACACACATTTAATTTGCCTCTCATGGAAATTAAAAGAATCAGTTTGTTTTCAGACGGTGAGTCTGCAGCTCAGCATCTCTCTGGCTGCCTCGTCACGTCACTGTGAAGTCATCTTTTGGTTTTAATTGAGAGGCGAGTTGGCACGTACAGGCAGACCCTCGCTCAGGATCTTATAACAATATTAATAATAATAAGATGCTAAATATGGTTTATTCTCAGATGCGTTTTGCTTATTTTCCCCCGATGATTTTGCGTCAAATGTTCCACAATGTTTTATATTTAAAGGTTCAGTGTTTAGGATTTAGGCGGACACATTGGCAGAAATGGAATATAAGTATGATTTCTTTAGTATTTAATCACCTGATAATAAGAATCATTGTGTTTTTGTTACCTTAGAATGAGCAATTCATATCTAAATAGGGAATGGGTTCTTGCATATGGAGATTGCCATGTTGGACTGCTATGTTTCTACGGTAGCCCAGAACGGACAAACATAGCACAGGCACTAGACAGGCCTTTCCCGTTGTCCGTCCTACTTTGGCTGATAAGGTCCAACAGTTAAACAAACTTGACGCAATTCCTTAAGGACAAGAACCAAGATGAGGAGAAAACCTTATATTGTTAAGTAAACATTTTAAGGAAACCTTAATGAAAAGACTTCAGGATGTTTGTGAAACCGATTTCTGCATCTGAAAAAAGGTGAGCTCATATTAGCAGGTGGTGCGTGAGCCACCCGTCTCCAGGATGTCAAACAGCGTTATAGTGACACTGATTTGTAACGTCAAATTGCTTTACTCTTTGTTCTTCACTGGTTTGAATCACTGGGTCTGTTTGTTTTGGAGAGGACGAGACCTCTATGGATAATTCAGTTCCCAGTAAAACACTGAACTGACTGAACAATAAACGCTGAAGGATTCCTAACCGGGAGAAGTTTCAGCTTGTTACAATCTGCAATCCTCATGGCGCTAGGTGCCACTAAATTCCCCTAAATCTTACACAATGAACCTCTAAATATTTGTAATAAAAACATTTAATGCTTTAATTCTAGTTTTAAATCGACAGAATCTCAGCTGAACAAAAAGTCCTGAATAAAAGGAAAAGATGTTTGTAATCTGAGGTTTCTGAGGTGTGACAGAGTGTTACACACGTGTGAAAAGATTTAAAAGAAATGGATCTGCTATAGGGGAGAACTTCTATCTAGGGCTGCAGCCAACAATTATTTTCATAGTCAGTTTATTTTTCAGTTTTTTTTAAATCAATTATTAAAAAAGTTGTTTAGTCTAAAAAAAAGTGAAAAAGGCCCCAAAGTATCTTCAAACAGTCTGAAACCTAAAGATATTTTATTTAAATAACATAAAAAAGTTAAAGTTCAGGAGCTGTAAATGTTTGACATGTTTCCTTGACAAATGACCTAAACAATGACTTAATTATTAAATGGCTGCAAGTAATTTTCTATCAATCAACTAATCGTTTCAGCTTTAGATGTTCCTTATAATCAGCAGTTATTAAATCTCAGTGTGTCTTCTCTCAGTCATCCTATTTATTTTGTTTCTGGTATCAAACACCATCTGCATGTTGATGCTAAGAATTTTATTTCTAGTCGAAGAAACAAATCTTTATCCAGTAATCAGATGATTCTACATAAAGCACCTGATTATTTAATGTGTTACAATCTGCATTTTTCTGCAGAGTCAGCACGCTATCTAAAGTCAAAAACCGGGGCAGCATTATAACGGTGTCATGGCGAATCATCTTCTCGGCAGTATTGCGAAATCTCTGTTTAAAAAGGGTGAATAAACACTTTTCTCTGACTTGGGAGCTGGAAATGCTTTGTGAAATAGTCTCAGATGAAACACTTACATTATTTTTTAAATTCAATGTTCAGTTTTTTAATTCATAGTTTCCGCCTTTAGCCTCGTCATGTTTCCTGAATATATTAAAGTTATTTATAAGAATCTCTGTTTTTAAGTCCCACATTTACAGTATTGTTCAAAAAATCAGACTGTTCTGTGCAGATATTTTACATCACTCCGCTTAAAAACAAAATATTACTGTAAACCTGATGCTGGTTTTCATTTTGCCTGTAAATTATTCTTTTTTTGTGTGTTATTTATTTGTGTCAAACTGTGTATAAATGGCTTTTCAACTAAAATAATGTGATCTCAAAATGCAAAAGACTAATAATTGGGTTTTTGTGAATTAATTTTATCTTTCTGTTACTCTCCTTTCAGGGCCAATATTTGATTGATGCACACACGCACAACTCACGTGAACAAAGGGGGGTAAAGTCTGTTCAGTCGCACAAAAGCAAACAACATGTCAGTCCGCGGCCTCTGACACAGAAATCACCACGGCAACACTCGACCTCACCTGACTAATAAAAAGAGGTTGACTGAAAACACAGTAAGCACTCTGTCACTGCCTTTGGTGAGATGGAAACACACACACTCTTCTCTCTCTCTCACTCACACACACACACACACACACACACACAGATGGCACGGCGGCTGGTCCGTGCAGGTGGAGGTAACCCCAGGCAACAGGAGGAGGAGGAGGAGGAGGTGGAGGAAGAGGAAGAGCTTCATCCTCCTCAGCTCCTGATCAGTGTCAGAAACTCGTCGCGGGTTTTTGGGTCTTCCCTGAAAACTCCCAACATGGTGCTGGTGACGGTTTTACTGTTCATCTTCTGAACGCCTCGCATCACCATACACATGTGACTGCAGGGAGGAAGAGAGCGGAGTTAAAACGACAGGAAATGAAGTGACGATAAAAAGATAAAAATAAAGAGAAAATTACATTAAGAAATAAAAAGGAGCAGGAAGGAGAAAGAAAGAGAAGGGAGGTGAGGGGAAGGAGATGTAACTGGAAAGAGTGACTGAATATACTGGCTGTAGCTCTTTTGTTTTTCACAGATTTAAGTTAAAGATCCGAGACATTTTACATGTAGTCAATAAAAATATGGCCCTCAAACTGTTGTTAGATATTTATTAAAGTCAGTGTTAGTGAGCATGTTTCCTTTCCCGAGACAATCCATCCACCTGACAGGTGCGGCATATAAAGGTGCTGATTAAACAGCATCGTTACTACACAGCTGTGTCTTGGGGTAGTCACAATTAAAGGCCACTTGATCACACAACACGATGACAGACGTCTTAAGTTTTAAGACGTCTCCAATGCAGTTTTATGGAATTAGGCATAAATCCAACTGCACTAGTTGGTTACGGTGACGAACTGCTGTTGTGCCAAGACCCTGGTGAGGGCAGTGAGCATGCTGATGAGCTTCCCTGAGACGGTTTCTGATGGTTTGTGCAGACATTTTTTGGTTGTGCAAACCAATTATTGCATCAGCTGTTTGGGTGGCTGGTCTTAGATGATCTTGCAGGTGAAGACACTGGATGTGGAGATCCTGAGCTGGTGTGCCATGCCAAATGCATGGAAATTACATTGGAGAAGGCTTTGTGACGACCCTCCTCCCATACTCTAGGTGGCTCTCTTGCTCGTTTTCGTCTGTTGTGTTGCAGGTGCTGAGAGGAGTGTCTATGGCTGATTGAGCCACACCTGTGCCTGGTGTGTGCTCCAGCATAAATACTTCCTTTGTCATCAGCCTCACTCTCCCAGAACTGAGGACAGCTCTGGGTTCTCTTCGGTTGTTTTCCACACACTCACACATGCACCGTTCTTGTCATAGCTTTTGAGCCCGGCTGTGGCAGCTTATGGTAAGGAAATGAAGAGGGCAACATCTCTGGTGGACGTTCCTACAGCCAGCATGCCAGTTAACACACTCCCTAAAAACATGAGACACTTGTGGCGGGCCAACAGGACAGAAGCTCCATGTAATTTATTATCCATGACCTAAGGCTGGCCAGCTCACCCCGAGGTCTGGCTCCAGAAAGGGGGCCCGATTTCCAAGTACCAGACGAGGCACTCAAGCTCTGCTGTAGCCGTGTCATTGAGGTTCTTGAATTGCTCTAAGTCTGGCCCCTCCCCTGGGACCACGCTGCCTCGGAGGACTCTACCAGGAACTATTTGCTCCGGACAAAACCCTGGAGCTCCCAGGATCACTGGCACGCCAGTGTAGTAATGATGCTGTTTAATCAGTACCTTGATATGCCACACCTGTCAGGTGGATGGACTGTCTTGGAAAAGGAGAAGTGCTCACTGACACAGATTTAAACAACTTGTGACCAAAATGTGAGAGAAATATATTAATTGTGTGTGCATAAAAAGTCTTAGATTTTTAACTTAAACCTTTTAAAAGTGGTAGTTAAAACAAAAGTTTTGAGTTTAAATTTTATTTAGAACAAAAAGGAAATGCGGTGTTGAAAATCGAAGTAATGGAACAGAGTCGTGTCAAAGATATATTTACTAATGCATAACGATTCTTAATATTTGAAACTGTTTCAATGCACATATTCTACAGCTCTGATACACCGGTATCTAAGTTTTCAATGTCTATTTCTTCCCATAGTATCTAAAATGTTATTAAATATCGATCTTTTTCGAGGTATTTTATCAGAGTTAGAAATTCCAGTACCATGATGACACAAGAATAGAGGTAAAAGTGATAAAAGAATAAAAAGAAGAAGGACAGAAAGATGAGGTAAAAGAAAAGGAAAGGAGGCGAGGAGATGGAAGGAGAAGAGAGGGGAAATGAGGTGAAGGAAAGGAACTCGACGTGTTCAGTTAAACATACGTACGTTGCCTCAATGACCACGCCGACCCCGGTGGGCTGCAGCGCCTCAGTGATTGCCACAGCAATTTGTTTGGTCAACCTCTCCTGAACTGTGGACGCACAGACAGATGGACAAACATGTACCAGGTCTGCCAGAACAAACACGCAGAATGACAGACTAAAATGAAAGTCTGTGTTTATGTAACAGCAGACTTTAACTCGGTACCTTGTAGTCGACGACTGTAGATTTCAACGATCCTGAAGGGAAGGGGGAAAGAAAGAGGGACAAGTTATTCCTCGGTGCCACAGAGCTCCGTCTCTGTCCACAAACTGTTGACAACACATCAGTGAGCCACACTGCTGCACAAGGTGACATGTTCCTTCATTACCATGAACACACACACACTAGTTTATTTTGACCCAGTCACACATACACTGTCCCGCTACTTCACAGACTCACTACAGCACCAAAAGTGGATTCATGAACAAGGTAAACCCAACCCCATTTGAAGGCAACACAAGAAAGCATTAACGAAAAAAAAAACTGTGTCATTTTAAAGCTATATCCTGATGTTGACGAGGGAGCAGAGGGGAAATGAACAGATGTGCAGAAACGACCCGGTCTTCACCTTCGGCCTGTTGCTCTTCTCTGTGAGCAAAACCGCTTAGGACAAATTCGCCCTTGTCCACCTCAGAGAAAATGTCACAAGAACAAACGTGCAGCATGAGGAGAGGCTGAACGTGCTGTATGTACATGAAGGAGAGGCAAGATGCTGCAGCTGGGAGAAAGCAAAAGCTGCTTCAGAGAAAAGAAAATGTTCTTCGACCAGTCAGTCATATGGACTTTGATTTGAAGGTGTGACAGGAAAATGAAAATGGAGGTGAACTTTGTTTTTAAAAATGTCTTGAACAGAAATTAATTTCAGATCACTTCACTTCCTGCCCCTGGGTTTCCCTCCCTTTTGATGACCTCACCTGTGTCTGATTGCCAGTCCCGCCCTGATTAGCCTCACCTGTGTCTCGTTATCCTTCCCCTCACCACAGTATTTAGTGTGTGACTTGTTTCCTCTTAGTGCCAGTTCGTCTTAGCTCCTTGTGTGTCTAGCGTTTCCGCCTTTTCCTTCCCAGTGTCCTATTCTTAGTTTTTTTGGATTTTGCCTTTTGACCAGTGAAGAGTTATTGGTTACAGTTATTTTACCTGAACTGTCTCCAGAGTCGTGCGATTAAGTCCACTCTCACCTGGTTCACAATTAACATTTTTTCTGCACATATATTTGCATGTATCTATAAACATACAGATGTACGTGTATTTTTTTTCCTGGCTCTAAATTTGAAGATGGATTTGTTGATCCCATCAAAGTCACAGGGACTTTACAGCATATACTTCCTTTCCTATGTGTGGGGAAAAAACTGTGCCCTTGGTTAGTTAACACTTTCCACCCCATTAGAAAGAGAGACTGTGTTCATGTACGTACTCAGGCACTGTAGGTGTTTTATTTTGTGTGTCGCTGTATTAATGTAATTTTAGGTATTTGTTTTTACAAATTGAGATGATGTAAAAAAGATTATGAAGCTCTTCACAACAATAAATACTAAGTAGATTCATCTCAAAGGAAAGATTCAAGTACGAGCAGTGAGATGAAAATCAAGTCAACAATTCATCCGGAGTATCTGAACCAGTCTGCAATGCCAGGGGTCGGCACGCCTGGGATCCCACCCCTGCCTGTTGCCCAGCACACTTTGCACCTGAACATGCCTATCCCTGCGGGATGGGGGCCCATGGGACTGCTCTAGAGAGGGGCCCCGCTTTCCAGGTAAAAGGCGAGGTACTCAAGCTGTGTTGTAGCCGTGTCATCAGGGTTCTTGAATCGCTCTTAGTCTGGCCCCTCCTCTGGGACCATTTTGCCTTGGAGGACTCACCCATCCATCCATTTTCATCTGCTTATCTGGCCCCAGGTGTTCCCAGGCCAGACGAGATATGTAATCCCTCCAGTGTGTTCTGGGTCTGCCCCGAGGCCTCCTACCAGTGGGACATACCCCGAACACCTCCAGCGGGAGGCGCCCAGGACGCATCCTGATCAGATGCCCAAACCACCTCAACTGACCTCTTTCGACGCGAAGGAGCAGCAGCTCTGCTCCGAGCTCCCTCTGGATGTCCGAGCTCTTCACCCTATGTCTAAGGCTGAGCCCAGCCACCCCATGGAGGAAATTCATTTCAGCAGCTTGTATCCACGATGTCACTCTTTTGGTCACTACCCAGAGCTCATGACCATAGGTGAGGGTTGGGAGGGACCAGTAAATTGAAAGCTTTGGAGGACTCAACTAGGAACTATTTGCTCTAGAAAAAACAGCTCCTAGGATCACAGGGACACGCAAATCCCTCCACAACATTAGGGTGGCGATTCTTAAAAAGGGGACCAAAGAATGTGTTCTAATTATCGGGGTACCACACTGCTCAGCCACCTGGGAAAGTTCATTCCAGGGTGATGGAAAGGAGTCTCCATCCGACTGTTAACGTCCCAACCCTCACCCATGGTCACGAGCTTTGGGTAGTGACCAAAAGAACGAGATCTTGGATACAAGCCGAGGCCTCAGACATCGTGTGAGGAGCTCAGACACATGGAGGGAGTTCGTAGCAGAGCCACTGCTACTTCGCGTTGAAAGAAGCCAGTTGAGGTGGTTCAGGCATCTGATCAGGATGTCTCATGGGTGCCTCCCGCTGGAGGTGTTCCAGGCATGTCCCACTGGTAGGAGGCCGCAGGGCAGACCCAGAACATGCTGGAGGGATTATATATCTCATCTGGCCTGGGAATGCCTCAGGTCTCCAGGAGGAGCTGGAAAGTGTTGCTGGGGAGAGGGATGTCTTGAGTACCTTGCTTAGCCTGCTGCCCCCGTGACCCAGCCCCGGATGAGCATATAAAAATGGATGGATGTCAAAATCAATTTATTTGAAAGTTAACCTGAAAATGAGCGGAGTGGATTTGTCTTAAAATTAACCGTCAGTGCTAAGAAATGATAGCAAGTCAAAGTTTAACCAGGAAGTAAGTCTGTAAACTGTGAGCGACATTTACAGCAGACAGTCTCAATGATCATTTTACCGTTTGCCTTCTGTCATGTCGCCTGATCTCACCCAAAAAACTACTAAAATAAGACCCAGGTTGAATAAAACCACCTTTTCCCTTGGAACACTCCTGTAGCCGTGCAGTATTTCTTTGCTTCCTCTCAGATCGTGAAGGAAAGAAACCAAATTTTAAAGGCTTTAAAATTAGCGCCACCCAGTGTGCAGCAGAGGAACAATTCACGGGAGCTTTATTTTTGTTTTAAAAAATGTGAATGTTTCAGTTGTTCTCATCACAATGAGAGTGTGCATGTCGAGTCCCGGGTTAGTTAAGGGTGTTAGTGTGATAAGCCTGAAGGTATTGGGGTCAGTGGGATCAGATTCTACGCCAGTACACACACAAACACACACACACTCACCATTTAATAATCAGCTTAAATACACACTAGCTCTCACTCTCTCTCTCGCACACACACACATAATTAGAGTAAATTGACTCACCTGGCCAGCTTGCTGAGGCCCAGAACTCTCTTGTTGGGGAGGTAACCGATGTGAACCTGCAGACGGTAGAAAATTCAAGATCAAATATTTTAGGTAAACTTGTTTTATTGGTGTAAACTCTCCTGCACAACTCATCTGATCCAAGCTCACATAAAATATTAAGCAGCATAACTGCTTAAGGCGAGACAGGTTATGCAGTAATTAAGCAGATGAATTTGCACACTGCCACAGTTCTGAACCTCTGTGACTTTTACACACACACTAAGCACTAAGGCTGCTAAGAAACACTTTCAGTATGGTACCTTTGGAACCAACAGTAACCCTTCAGACATGGTACCTAGACCCTAGCGTTTCCACTGCAAACAGGAAACAGGAAACACTGCAATATATGCATTTCACATAATCCGGTCGAAATTAATATATATATAAACTCTTGAAGATCCACTCATTAGTAAAATTGTATGTCATATAAAAACTAAAGTAATGGTCAAAGTTGTCACAGTGAAATTTAAGGTGTGCTGATGGATTCACGACGTCAACTCATGCATTGAGTAACATTTCAAGTTAAGGTTCCACCTTAAAAGTTGCCGGCAGTCGGCCCAGTGAATTAAGTATTTTTCTCAGATTGCAAAACATCCTTTCATTTTATAGTTACAGTTTACTAATAAAACTCTCCACAGTATGAACAGTGGTTACATGAGCCTCAAAACCAGCCACAACTCAGCCTTGAGCAGAGTGACCGTCCTCTACTGACCAATCAGACTGTGTGCTAGGTACCCCAGCAGAGGGGGGACCAAACATGGGGACAGTACGGAACGATTCTATTGGTACCATCCACAACTTTTCACAGTGGAAATGGAAAAATGCGTACTGAACTGAACAGTACCGTACTGCTCGATGGAAACGGGGAGTCTCTTAAGCGAAAAGGTTGGGAGCCACTGCTTTGAGTTTTTAGCTCTTGTGGTATAACGTGAGGGTTTATCACATGTTGGTTTTAATATGTCAGAACCCAAAGAGAAGGTAGCAGAAGCCGATGCTGAGAGCAGAGCAGGTGGACGAACAAGAGACGAGAGAGAACGAAAAGACGGAGTCATCAGCTGGAGAATCACTGCTGTGGATGTCTGCAGGCAACACACTCACATACACACACCAACACCAACACAAACACACACACACACGTGCGCTCCACTCAAATGTCAGACGCAATTTGTTGACGAGACGAGAGAAAGGGCAGCGGCAACAAGCGTGCAAAGATCTCTTTTCCTTCCAGTTTCCTCCCTCTCTGACATATCAACATCAAACAGACCGACTGTCACAGCTGGTTGTTCACTTATCTGCTCACGTTATTCACGTTTACCGGCACACGCTGGCAGCGACATTGGAGCAAAGAAAAAATGTATAATAAAGCATGAGAGGAATCTTTAATTGTAGCCATTTTTAGATGGTAGCTTTGGTTTTAAGGCACATTTACTGTTCGTTTCCAGTTTCCACTGTACACTACCTGTTCAGCACCAAACAGCTGACAGACAAAGTTTGCAACTAGCTGCTAAAAAAAGTGAATCATTTAGCAGCCTGGTTCATTCGTAGGGCTGACAACTCCTGGTCGTTTGGTTGATTGGTTGGTTGACATGCTCTCGTCTGATCAAAAATCCTATTGGTCGGACAATCACTGGTGTTACTTTCAGAAGGCTGTGCGTCCATCAAAGCATTTTTCCAAGCTGGAGATACAAGACGGTCTTCTGAAAACGCCCAGCGGAGAGCTGCTTGAGAGCACTTTGGAGGTGCAGCATTTATTCTGCTACGGCGCTTTGGCTGCGTCTGGTTGCTACAAAATGGAATATCCGTGGAAGTAAAAATGTTGGCACAAGGTAGAGGACCTGCTCTGGATGAAGGGAAGGCTGGAACACGCAGGGAGAGAGGACAGACCAGGTGTTCAACGTGGCCAACTATTAATTTCCCCTCCAAGGTTGTTGTTGTTCAGCCCTTGTACATGTTGGAGGATGTGATGGTTGATCTTTGTGGTAGGCTATTTGTCCCACCTTTCTTCCACTACGATTGGACTGCAGTGATGAGCGCAGCATTTTCCCCAGGTTGAACATTTTTCAGCTCTTGGCAACCAGAAAAACATCAAACGGTGGTAGAGGACAGGGGGACTGTGGAGGTGGGTGTGGTTAGTCGTCAGCTGCAGGGGAGGGGTGTGGGGGAATGGCTCATGAGAGTAGTACCAGGTGAGCTGATTGACACAGCTGCTGCTGGTTTGCTCTGATTCTCCCTTTTTAATGCAGTAGTGTACTGGCTCTTGAGAACTGCTGCCCCGAAGAAGGAGAAGGACACTGCCTGAGTTTTTGGTTGAAACTGATTGGACTGGGAGACATATGCTGGAGGAGCCGGGCAGCTACAGAACCATGTTGAAGATTGATTTTGTTGTTGTGAAGTGGGCAGTAGTTCAAACGGAGTGCTGAGTCTGTGCATCTGTGCTGGGGGAACTCACGGTGGTAGCAAGATATGCTACTGGAACACTTTTTTTTTTGGGTCTTTTTTTGAAAAAACACAAAGGATCGTACTCTTTGACATTATGAAAAGGACCCCCACAGAGACAAACCTTTTCTTAGACACTTATAAAATCAATCTGAGCCTGTTAATGGCAAAAACGAGCAGGGAGATGTCAACCTGTCTAGTTGCTGCCAGCTGCAGCCCTCTCGCTCAGTGCTGGATCAGTTAAAAAACTGTTGGAAAACACGGTCTTGGCTGAAAAGTTCCTAAGTTACACTTTTAGAGTGGCCCTTCAATGACCTGTTTCACCAGGAAATACATCCCACTGATACTGATACCAGTTTATGGGACTTTCAGAGGCTGAACATGACACCAAATAGTTTTTTTTTTGTTTGTTTTTTTTTGCAGTGTACTTTATCTTCAAGGGTTGATACAAACAGGCTGTAATAAACTTCTCTTGTGCGGCAGACACTGAGACACTTTATCAAACAGCCGGTGGCTACCTGCACGCTGTCTGACCAACAAAAGAGGAGGATGAGGAGGAGGAGGAGGTCTCTCTCCCTGTGTGGTGAGTCACTGAGAGACACAACAGACACACAGGGAGATGACAGAGGCTGGATAAGAGGCAACGCTGCTGACGATGACGAGGGGAGGGAGGTGGTTTAGGGACACAAACAGCACCTGATGGCCACACACACACACACACACACACACACACACACACACACTAACGCAGGAGGTGTGGTGAGAGTCTGTGTGATTCACTGCTGTCATCAGAGCCCATTTACACCGGTGGAAACGGATCAGCTGCCAGCTACTATTGTGTTAAACGACATGCACCTGTAGGCGAAGGAGGAGGGATGGAGGGGAGCAGAGAAAGAAGAATCAGAAAGAGGGAAGAGGCCAATCAGGTTTGTTAGTGGAGAGTAATGATGTCAAAGCAGCAGCAGGGACGAGGAGGAGGCGGAGGAGGAGGAGGCTAAAACCAACAGAACAAACGCACGATAAACAGATCTCAGCTAATCTGATTGTTTCTCATGTTCTCTGTTGTTTAGACCAGTGGCCTCCAGATAAAGGCTTTTTAAGATACACATCTCTTACTATGTTCTGATGTCTCTGACTCTTTGTATTACATTATGAAGATTTGCAGCTTTCTTTAGGAAAAAATCCCCTTTATTGGTTATACCAGAAAGCAAAGCTGCTTGGCTGCAACAAAGTAGTGTTTATGTACATTGCTCTCAGTTAAACGTCAGTGATATCAATCTGTCCATTTAGGAAGCACAAGTGATTGTGAATCAGTTTCAGCTGCTTTGGTGCAAATCAAAGTGACAACAGGTGCAATGGAGAGGCAAAAGAAAGACAATCCCCAAAAAGGGAATGGTTTTACATGTGGTGGCCACACACAGTTGCTCTCTCCTTATCCTTCCTCACTGATTCTTCTCTAGTTTTGTGTTCTGCTAGTGTCCTTGTCACTACTGGTAGCATGAGGCAGTACCTGCAGCCCAATCAGGTTGCACAGGTAGTCCAGCTCCTCCAGGATGGCACATCAATACGTGCAGTCACAAGAAGATTTGCCGTGTCTCCCAGCACAGTCTCAAGAGATTTGAGGAGACACCAGGCGACCGGCCGTTACATGAGGAGAGCTGGACAGGACCGTAGAAGGGCATCAACCCAGCAGCAGGACCAATATCTGCTCCTTTGTGTGAGGAGGAACAGGAGGAGCACTGCCAGAGCCCTAAATGACCTCCAGCAGGCTACTGGTGTGCATGTTTCTGACCACACTGTCAGAAACAGACTCCATGAGGGGGGCATGAGCGCCTGAGCCCAGCACCGTGCAGCTCAATTGAGTGAGGGCTGATACAAAGTTTATTTAAGCTTTTTAAAATCATTATACATCCAGACTGTGATAATATACTGACGATTCTGTTACAGTGGATATAGACACTGGAGATACATCTGGATCCTGTATAGCAATTATTTCTCTGACGACCTTTTATTGTTTTGTCTTTTTTTTAATCATATGTCAGTGGGTCTGGGGGCCTGTTGTGTGTAGTTATGTCTTGTTTTTGTTCTTGTTTATACATGTTCTAAACATTCACAATAAAAAATAAAATACATCAGTTGCTTATATACTTAAGTTCAACATTCTGCCTTTGCCAAGGGCTTGTTTTTGATGGTTAAAATATAAAAGCAGTAGTTTTCAAAAGTCCTTAAAGGGCAGCTCCATTATTTAATTTAATTTAATTTAACTTGAAGTAGTTTTCCTGGTAACTCTTGGTAACACAAAAATGAGGAGTTACTATGGAACTAATAAAGAATGAATGAGTTACAAACCAATCAAATGTCATACAGTTGCTAATCATAAGTTAATAATTAGGTAAGTATTAATGGCTAAGGGAACTAATGAGGAACAAATAAGAAGCTAACCATTAGTTAATGGTTGGCTCTCGAATAAGTCCTAATCAAATGTGATAGAGTAGCTAATCATTAGTTAATAACTAATAACTTTAAAGGTCCAGTGTGTAGGATTTAGTGGCATCTAGTGGTGAAGGTGCAGATTGCAACGCACAGAAACTTCTTTGGGGGCAAATGTGTAAACATGAATGGCCCTTTCTAAATGCCAATGTTTGGTTTGTCCGTTCTGGGCTACTGTACAGCAACATGGCGGACTTCGTGGAAGAGGACCTGTTCTAAACGGCTCAATCTAAGGTAACAAAAGCTATTCTTATTGTCAGGTGATCATAAACTAATGAAAACATACTTTTGAATCTCCTAAATCCTACATACTGGACCTTTAAATGAACAACTACCACCTTCCTAAACCAGAGGAGGAAGACGTGTCTGTGCTCACCCTGCCGAAGATGGGCACCAAATGATGTTCACACATGGAGAACATGTCGATGTCTTTGACAATCACCATCTCGTCATGGTCTTCATCGAAGATGGCGTCATTGAGCACGTCTGCGGAGAAAACAAAATGGAGGAGAGATTAAATCAAAAGGAAGAAACTCCTGTAATTCCCAAAAAGAGGAACAAGTTCTTCTAAATTGGCTACCACATTGTCTTCCTGTATTAATTTATTTCACCTTAGTCCATTTACTGCATTTGTTAATTAATTTGATCAACTTTTTTTCTTTTTGGAATCATTTACAGATCAATTAGAGGTTGTTTATTTACTATAAACGTATTCTACTGTTTGTTTATGTGCTGTATTTGTGCTTTGTTTTGTCCTTTGTGAGAGTTTACTTCAGGATTTTTATAAAATATATATAAAAATCATCCTGCATCCATTTCTCACCCCTCACGGACAGACAGCTGGAGACCACCAGGGACGCCCAGTTCACCTCCACCGTTGATCCACAGCTTTTTATCGTCAACACTGGTGTTTCTCTTTGACAAACACCGCTGTCTAATTATAGCTCTGCTTCCATACGCTCCTTCCTGTTGTTGCTTTATTGCATTTTTCAGTTGCCGTGGGTTCAATAAACCGCTTTATCTGTTTGTGACGACGCAGACGCCTCTCGCTCTCAGCACGGCATTTTTTAATTTCCTGACTGGCTATCTGTTGGAGGGAACGAGGTGGTGGGGTTGGGGCGGGGGGTGTCACAGGAACAACAGGGAGCAGACTTGTTGCTTCAGTCTCTGCTGCTTATTGAATGACTCCGTGTGTGTGTGTAAACATGGCAGCAGGTCGTTTAACACATTCAGTCTCTTTTTTTTGACCATTTTTGTTTTGTCTGATTATGACGCAGTTTCGAGTCACGATGATGAACGATGTCACCGTTCATCATGAAGATCTTTCCCACCAACACACACATATTGGCGTTTTGTCTCATGATGTCTCTTGAGCTTACTTGACAGCTTTCTCTCTGCAGATGAGGTGCTCTGTTTTGGGATATCTACCTTCACGTCTGCAGGAGAAACCAGAAGTCGAAGGCTTTTCTTTGACACCTCAGGTTCGACCTCAGATGTTGTTAAGCACTCAGCTGTATCAGTTTTCATTTTAGCTCCATTTACGGCAATAAATCTTTCCACTGATTGTTCTGATAGCTGCTGCTCCTCACTGCCATGCAGATTAACACTCACACTGTTGTGTTACAATGTTAGCTGTTTTCATCCTGGTAGCATTTTAAAATTTGACATGCTTTAAAATATAATGTAAACCTGTTATTAATGCACATTCAGCCTTGCTTTTTAAATGTAATTACATATTATAAAACAGAGTCTACAGCCATGCTAACTGTGCTGTGAAGCTACAGACACAGTGGTGCTTTGAGCTAAATGCTAACGTCAATGTTAGCTTGCTAACATTTTGTCACCTCAAAACACAAAGTTTAGCTGGAGGTTGATGTCATTAGTTTTGCAGGAACTTGGACCTAAACCAAGCTGTGGAAAACTTACGTGAACAGTTATTACAGTTCTTCATACCGATGGGAATGTTAATGTCTGAAACATATAATAAGACTGCAAACCACATATTTCAACCTCTGAGTGGCATTAGAGTTAAATCCAATCACTAAAGTCATTATGATTTGTTTTCTTGGAACCATGACTGTCTGTGCCTAGTGTCGCCACCAGACAATCAGAGATCTCCGCCTTCTGATAGTCTGGGGACACTCCTTTCTAAAGTGTGTTTAACACACCGGCAAAACGGCCAGCAACAAAGCAACACCTCTTGCATTTTTGAAAAGCACACGCCCTCCCGGAAATGTGCGCTCCCCCTTTTCTCGTCTGCAAGGACACAAACACACAGAGAGCTTGAAAATGGATGTCAGGAGATTTAACTCCGTTTTATCAAACGTGTGCTCAGTCTACAAGATTGTGGAAATGAAGGACTTACAGCGACTTGAACCATTTTGTACCGCTACACGTGTTTCTAGTCGGACTATGAGCGAGCCACCGAAGGACCGCCCTGCGGATTTACTATTGGTTCTGCAACGTAGGGAGTTTTTTTAAACTCTGAAATTGTATCCGCCCATCTAAACACAAAATCAGGGAGAAAGTCATCAGTCTTTAGTTAAGCAAAGCGTCTAAAGACTGACTTGTGAGTCTAGTCTGTGCAAAATATTAAGAAAATATCTCATCGGTAAATGTTGAGATAGTCATCACAATCTTATCTCTACTCGTCATATTTTGCTGCTTGGCCAGAAGCCCAGTGCATTAAAAAAATGGCGCTGGCGAGCAGCCTTTTAAGTTGTGTCCTGACGCATAAGGGGTCAGTAGTAAGAAGGAGACAGCGGTTAGGTTGGTTATGGTTAGGAAAAGATCGCACATGTCGCTAACAGAACACCCAGCTTTAAGTGGCACAAACACAGCGGTAAGAAGGGATTGGCAGTTTAGGCGACAAAACTACTTGATATATGGATAGGAAACAATCGTGGTTGACATTAGTAATGTGATGTGACTTGTGTAAGTGGTTGAGGGTTAGGTTTAGGCAACAAAACTACTTGTTTACAGTTAGGAAAGTATCACTAAGGATCACTAATGTCAGTGCGATCCATCCTCTGAAGATCATGAATATCTGCCTGTCCTATAGTTGATGAGTCTGGGCTAAACTGGTGGGCCGACTTACCGACACTGCTGAGAGACACAGCACTTGAGTGGCAAAAAAATGTAGATAAACGAATCTCGTGGCACACCTAACCTCTTCAAAAGACATTTGGAAACAACTGCATCAGGTCTGCTGTCTGCCTTTTTTGATACTGCTACTGGGGGGCGGTCAGACATTTTTAAATTCTGCACATTGTTGCTTCAAGAATTGCATCTCTCTAAAGTCTATTTGTTGGATCGACACCAAAGTTTAATCAGCTTCTGGACACACTATAAACCTTATTAACCTCACAAACAAAAGGATTCTGGATGTCGTTTGCCTTCAGGTTAACACTCTAATAAAGTGGTAATCCTGTTTTTGAAGTTTTGTAATCAAGAACAAAGTTAAAGTGAAAGAAAGACTTTGCTGCTAATAACTTGATCTGGGGTTCGGCAACCGCTGCAACGAACTCCAACAGCCAAAAATCGCAGGTGGTCAGACAATCACACACCTGATGTGAGGATAATTACCTGTCATCTTTATCATTCTGGCATCTCAGTAACCTGGAGGTTTGTTTAGAACGAGATCTTTTGACTGCTGTTGATCGTTGTCTCATTGGACCAGATCTTACCCTGAACTAATTAAACGACAGATATTGTGACAATCATTAAAGTCATTTGTCAAGCAAAAATGCCACACACCCTGGTTCCAGCTTCTCAACTGCAAAGATCTGCTCCTTTTTCCATCTTACATAGGATAATATAGTGAATATCATTGGGTCTTGGACTGGAGGTAACTGATTTTGTGAACACAAGATTGACATAAAATCACCTTATAAGTTGATATGGTGAACTTGCTAGGCTATTTACACATGATGAGTGTAAGTCAAATATTCTCTCTCTTTTAGCTCTGTGTTTGGTCTCCACCAACTATTGAGGGAAACATCTGGCTTTTTAGCTTCTGTGTTTGCTCCTGAGCAGGTAGTGTATAGGGACTGTACTGACGACTAATTTCCCTGATATTCAAAGAGAGGTTTAGATTGGTTGAATAGTCTAAACGTAGGACACAAAATTGAGCACATTTTAACCTATAAGGTTAAACCTGTCCAAAAAATAATGCATGAAGTTTTTCAATAACCAGATTTTATGCTGCAGAAATGTGTGGCACTTTGCACCATGCATTATGAACATTGCACATTATGCTATGCTACTGTAAGTGATTACTTTACTTAGCCTACACTGCTAAATGCAGCTACATGCTAACGTCAGGGAAACATGAACTTGCTGATGTTATTTCTCCTTGATTTCGGATCAGATTCCTGCTGGAACATTTTTTTATAATGGTTGAAAGTGCAGCTGTTCTCTGTTACAGTTATTCCCTGGCTGCAATGACACTGCAGAGATGCTGAAATGCGGAAGATCTGGAAACACTGACCAATCAGAGCAGACTGGGCTTTTTCAGGAGTGGGGCAGATGCTAAAACTGAGCATTTCAGATAGAGGGTAAATACAGGTGTTCCTGCACAAACAGTATGAGGAAGAATAAAATGTTTTTTGACCATTAAATCCTGTAAACATTTTCTGATAGAAACCTTAAATACAACAATGAACCTGAAAATGAGCATAATATGTCCTCCTTAACACTGTCCCATTAGTAAAATACAATTTAGAGCCACTTGAATTAATAATCTTTAGTTGCAGCCCCTTTAACTTGGCGAGGAAAATGTCATTATGGTCAAAAGTACAAAATAAAACCCAAGTTCTTACAATAAAGAAGCGTTTTACTCCCTCTCATTGCAGCTTCTGAACATCAGTTACAGTGAAAGTGGCATTTCATGCATACACACACACACACACACACCCTGAAGGAAAATAACCTTAAGTCAGCCTTAACTAAATAAAAGATAAAGGGCAGCTGGTGTGGGCTGCCAGTTTGAGACGCCCTGGGTGACAGAAAGAAGAGGCAGTTATCAGGTAATGACAGTGTTACTCATCATCAGCTCTTCATCCAATAGTGCCGCCTCCTGTGTGTGTGTGTGTGTGTGTGTGTGTGTGTGTGTGTGTGTGCGTGTGTGTGTGTGTGTGTGAGAGAGAGAGTGAAGAGGTCACATGTTGACACGTTCTGAATGAAGCAGGAAACAGCTGACTGAATGACTAAATAAACAACGTTATTCATTTATTGTTTAGGCAGCAAGAAGTGTGTGTGTGTCTTTCTCTCTCCTGCTCGCGCACACACACACACACACACACACACACACATTTCCTATACATAGTCTTAACCCTGGGCTGTATTCATGAGTCACTTGTGTACATCCCTGACTTTATATGAACAACAACAACAACAACCATGACACAACTATAGGGGAGGGGACACCATTTAAGGCCGAGTCTTCACCGAGTTCAGGTCCCGGGTTTGGCCCTATGCTGCAGGTCATTCCCTGTCTCTCCTGTCTTTTCTGTCTATCTCTCACACTATCAAATAAAGCAGAGATGCCAAATATAATCTTAAAAAAAAGACAGAAAAATTTAAATATATATCCCAGTTTCACATCCCATAATATTCAGTATTTATGGCATTTTCTGATCTGCTGAGTTTCAGGAAATTGTCTTTTTTCCCCCTGTTTATTTAAAAAGACATTTACTGACTGAATCCGACTCCCTGATGCTCTCTGATGCCTTTTGGTTAGAGGCTACATCAGGGTTTGTGTGTGTATGTGTATATGTATGTACGTGTGTTACTAGGCAACCACCCAATCAGCTGAAGATTATCCGTCAGTGTTAACAAATTACATGGCATAGTTGTAAATACCTTTTAAGAGCTTTTAAGAGAGATGTTTCTGTGTTTGAATTGTGGAAACTGGTTTGTAATTACAACACGTATCTTGTTTAAATATGTAATAATTAAACAGTGACATTACTGTTACCTGTAAGGTCACACGATTCATCTTGACGGGAACACGAACGTCTGCAGAAGCCTTTACAGTAGTTATCTTGCATAGCTCGGGGTCGCTGCTGGAAACTGTTTGTTCCTCATTCATATTTATGTACATGAGCACAGATGTACAACCTCTACATTAGCATGGAGAGGCTGGTTATGTCAGACTACTATAGTCCATGCAGCCGATCAGTTTTTTTTATGTAGCCCAAAATTTTGGGGACTTGAATCAACAGTTCAGTCTTCAAGAGAAAAAGGGCCTGAAGCAAAATTTTGGGCACCCTGCATAGTCAGCACTGTGTATCACTCCCTTTGACAAGCATCGCACCTTCTAAACACGTTCGAAGCCAGCTAAGAGCGCTTTCACATCTGCCCTGTTTGGTTCGGTTCAATCAAGCTCAAGTTCGTTTGCCCCCTAAGTACAGTTCATTTTGGCAGGTGTGAACACAGCAATTGCACTCTGATGCCAAACACACCCTGGTGCAGTTCGTTTGTGGTGATAAGGTGTTCCGACCTGGATCTGAACCAACTGCAGTCACATGACACATTGTTTGGGTTAAACATGAGCATGTTACAGTCCTGGAGGATTATTAATGTGCACCTCCTCCTGTACTGCCTTAATATGCACATTCACACATTCAGCACATCCAATGCATCAAAACATTGTTTTCTAGTTGGAGCCGCGCCTCGTTTTCAAACTGTATGGTTTGACTAAAATGAACAATGACAGCAATATAGTCCACGATGAGCAGCGCTAAAATCAACCTGCGTAGTTGTCCCTCCATTGTGACATTAGAAAGTGTCACATTTATCTTGCAAGTGTACTCTTCTTCAACGTTTGCTTTACTTCCTGGATTTTTCCCACGTGGAAATCCTGACCAATCAAGAGCATGAATGAAGCAATATTACATCAATTGGCCAAAGGGGGGCGCTATAGCAACCAACTGAAATTGCAAACTTTGGATGGGCATATCTCATGCCCTGTATGTCATAGAGACATGAAACTTTGCACAGAGATGCCTCTCCTCATGAAGAAAAAATTTGCGCCAAGAAACCATAACTTCTGGTTATATAGATTTTCCGCCATTTTGAATTTTTTGAAAAACACTTAAAATCCATGTTTTCTGAGGAAGTTTGACCGATCTGGATGAAACTCAGTGAACATAATCTAGGGACCAATATCTAAAGTTCCCTCTTGGCAAAAGTTGGAAAACTTGCTAAAACTGAGCTTCTATAAGGCAATGAATATTACAGGGCGTGGCTCATCACATAAAGGTGTATAACATCTCAAGGGTTTCACCCATCACCACACAACTTTGTAGGCATATGACCACACATCAAACAAAATGGGGGCGCCAGAGAGCTAATTTTTTATCTAGGCCTATATTTGACAGGACAGTGAAGCATGACAAGAAGGATGGGAGAGAGAGAGAGCAAGGAAGACATGCAGCAAAGAACGAAGGCCGGATTCCAACCCCCACCGCTGCAACAAGGGCTAGCCGCACCTTTCCCATGTGAACTATCAGTGCGCCCCACTTTCAAGTCAATACAACATATAAATACTTTAACTATCTGCCTTTCAACGTGCTACCTCAACTACTAATGTACAGTTTTTGCCCACTAACTGTCTCATTATTGGCAATGGTACTACTGTACTTTCAATAAAGCAATCGTACTATCAAATTCACAAAAGCTCTGTCTGAATACATTGCTCTTCTTAATGGGTTCAGTTTAGGCTTGTGCCGGTTTGAAAATTTTCCAACTGGTTTGATTTAAAGCCAAATATCTAACCGAACCGATATATCAAATTATATACCTAATTTTACCACTGGGGGTTGCCTTTGAACTTCATTCATTCATTCATCTTCTAACCGCTTCATCCTCTTGAGGGTCGCGGGGGGGCTGGAGCTATCCTAGCTGACATCGGGCAAGAGGCAGGGTACACCCTGGACAGGTCGCCAGACTATCGCAGGGCTGACACATAGAGACAAACAACCATTCACGCTCACATTCACACCTATGGACAATTTAGAGTTATCAATTAACCTGCATGTCTTTGGACTGTGGGAGGAAGCCGGAGTGGCCGGAGAGAACCCACGCTGACATGGGGAGAACATGCAAACTCCGCACAGAAGGGCTCCCACACCCAGGATCGAACCGGCGAGGCAAGGTTAGCGAGTGCTAACCACCACACCACCGTGCCGCCCCTCGCATTTGAACTATTTTTCCCAATAGAAGCCCATTATAGGTGTAATGCGCTTCCAATCCACTAGGTGGCGGTAATGCTGTATTAACCGCCAATACACACAAGGTTACACAAGAAGAACAAGAAGATGCAGAAGGACACCAAGGAACCCTCCCCCGACTCCGCTCTCTCAGTGGAGACACGGTGGTTGAGAGGGCCGAGCGAGAGGACGTTCCTGCAGTAGTTCCAGCCCCCCAAATAGTACCAGGAACTTCTTCAGTGGAAACGGGTTACTAGGGCAACAAACTGAATGACTGCTGACTCCCGCCCACTTTTCCCCGCCCCCAATGAAATTTGATCTCTGGCAGCAGCAGCAGACAGCTAAGTGGAGCGGAGCTGCAGAGGAAGCCTCTGAGACAAACTAAACAAAACACTTGCAGGCTCCTCCACTTCATTTATAAACAAACATAAACCTTATTAAGTTGTCATAATGCATGTTACAACGCAAGATAAGTTGAATATAGTCCCTTGACACGCCGCCGATGTGAAAAGCTTTCTCCTCCAGTTTATCCGGTTGACGTGAATTAAACCGTGTGGAGCTCTTAAACCGGACCAAACCGGTTAAACCGGAAATCGGCACAAGCCTAGTTCAGTTGACTATTTAATCTGCAATTTACCATGACCTGTATCCCAAACACACACCATGTGAAACTGTACGTGGGCAACTGTGCGCTCAGTGGACCAATTTCTTAATTACATTACGAACTGAGGAAACAGCTCCCTGAAAACACTTTGCTATCTTCTTATAGTCTTCTCCTGCTTTGTGGGCATCAGTTATTTTAGTGTTCAGAGTGCTAGGCAGCTGTTTAGAGGAGCCCATGGCTGCTGATTGTTGGGACAAGGTTTCAAGAGTCAGAATATTTATAAAGCTTTGAATTTTGTATCACCTGGCCTTTCCTAATGGTGACTGTGAACAAGCTAGAGTCCTAACAAGCTAATTAAGGTCTGAGACCCTGGTAAAAGTTGTCTGAGAGTTCAAATGTCTTGGGGTGCCCAAACTTTTGCACGGTGCTCCTTTTGGGTTTTTTTTTTCCACTCTTAAATTGTACAAAACAAAAATAATACAGCAGTCATGCCTAACATGTTGAAAAGCACGTTTCATCTTTGACTTCATGCCTTTTGGAGATCAGTTCATCCATCCCAAACTTCAGACAAAAAAATACACATATATATAAGCAATATCACACCAGAGGGAGTGCTGGTGTACTGTATCACAGCTGTGATGATATACAAGTGACATCTATGAGTTACAGTTAAGTGACAACCAATTATGATTTGTTTGTTTACTGAATGATTTATTTGGCTCCGCCCACACAAACAGTTGTACAGCTTGACTGGGACTGAACTGTCGCCAAGCACATAAACATTCCTGCACACTGTTACGTCGTGTGTCTGCGTTACCACAGGCCTGCTACTCTGTATCATGTACATTTATCTGTATGTTTCCATTTATTGCGGAGTCTGGTGACAGTCGCTTTGGTGGCACACGTGCAATGTCGTTGAGTTAACAGCTTGACTAGACAGGTTGTGACATTCTCTGATGTCATATGAGCACACCCGGAAGTTTGCAGTGAAGCGTCCTTTACTTCTCTCATCACGGGCTTAGAATTCCTGTTCAAACTTTGCATAACTTTCCCTCATTACAGTTGCGTTGGTCATGTGCTCGACAACAAGAGGATTTTAGGCTCATGTTGTGATGAAAGCTGAACTCATGACCTACACACACACACACGTACACACTGATCAAACAGTGTGACACTCACTAAAAATGCTTTAACTCTCCACAAACATCCAGCACTGAAAACTACATGTGTTTTTTGTGTTCTCTGCTTTCCAGCAAGTCAAAGGGGAGTCTCCTGCGACAGCCAATCAGCAGACAGACAGAGCACCGCCACTGCCTGCAGAGCAACATATATATGTACATCATCATGCTCTTCACAACCCTCCATCAGATGCTGCTCAGGGATAAGAACAAAGAGGTAGTCGTCAGGTCGTAACTGTGTGAAAACATGAATCACCATCTCCTTTTATTACTGGGTGCTCTTCATATTTTGTCTCTTCCTCCACTGCATTCCTTTCCTTAACATGATCACACAAAACAACACCCACAACAGCCAAACTACCTCCAGATGGAGTTCTGGAGGAGGCACAGAGAGAGGAGGGGGGGCAGATCCTCGACACCAGCCATTCCAGCTTGCCATAGCGTGGAAAAGCCGGCCCATGTGGACTCTGATATTGCGTACAAAACCCCTCTACAGCTGCAGGTGACTCAGCAAAACCCCCTCTGGATGTGACCCTGCGGAGCAGGAGGCCGGCCGGTGTGGCAGGATCAAACGTGAGACCGAGGAACAACAGATACATTTCACAGATACCTCCGAAAGGCAGGTTTTGCCAGCTGTGCAACAGCTCTGTTTGGGCAAATCGATCTCATTTTAATGTGTGGGACTTTCACCCTCTCAACTCGTTTCACAGCCAACAAGCAGACCAGTTAAACCTGCCTGATCAAATATCACCAAATGAAAGCAAGAGGAAAAACACAGGGTGGCATGCAGGAAAGATTTCTGTGTCAGAGAGGTGTTCGGCTGCTCGAGATCAGATGTTAATCACTGTATTTCTGCTGCATCATTAGACTGTTCAAACACACGTTTAAAACAGGTCGTAAAGTTTCTTTTGTAGAATTGTGGAGAAATATGTATAAAATGATGCACAAGGTCAGAGCTGCAACTAATGTTGATTCTTTTATGGATTCATCTGGATATTGTCTCTTAAATTATTAATTTAGTCTATAAAATGTCAGAAAATGCAATTTCCTGAGGCCCAAAGTGACGTCTTAAAACTGCTCAGTTGTCTGACCAACGATCCAAAGTCCAAAAAATTCGGTTTACTATAATTTAAAACAGAGAAATCGTCACACCAGAGAAGCTGTTCCTCATATTTGCCTGAATGACTTAAAAAATAATTGATTATTCAAATAGAAGCACCTTAATTTCTGCAGATCCGCTAATCGATTAATCGTTTCAGCTCGACACAACACAGCTACAATATCTGCACTTGACGTAACAGAGGAGCCATAAAAGACGAGTTGTTTCATTTCAGTATGAGCATCATCCAGCAGCAGCAGAGACACAGTGTGTGTGTGTGTGTGTGTGTGTGTGTGTGTGTGTGTGTGGCATCACAGCTGTCAGGATGTAATGATCCTTAATCAAGGTTTAAAAGGTTAAATTTGCTTTGATATTCTTACAGTTTAACAGATACTGAGCGGTTTTTTATGTGCATGATTTTAATGTAAAAGCCGTACCAGGCAGTATGACCAAAAATTTGTATCTTTTTTCTCATGACTGGACCTTTACGCAGGTGTGTAGTCGCTTATTCTACTGTCAAGAGTACATGAAATACCCATAAAAACATTTTAATGTCGTCATATACACACAGAAGGCTTTGATTACTACAGGGTTTGCTTGGCCCCACAATATGACACAACATAGGAAGGAGCTCATTAAACCATTACATAATGAACCAGTATACTGCCCTGCACTATTTTAAAGGAAATATTTCAAAATAAAAGATGCCTGTTTTGCACTTAATGTCTGTTTTACTGTTTTTTGTGTGATGTCATTGTTCAGCCTCTGGCTCATAAGTGCAATACTTATCTCTGAAATGTAGTGGTTGGAAGTAACTAAGTATTTCTACTCAAGTGCACATAAGTACAACTGTTAGGTATTTTACACCACTGTATGATTCTGCTTCACCACTTTCATGACGTGTCACTACATTTATTTGGCAGATATTACTCTGCAAACCTTTAACATATAAAGTAAACTATTGTAACATATATAACACAGTTGAAATCAGCTCCACAACCAGATAAAATGCTGCTTTTATGTTACATCATCACTATCTATAATCCAGTTTTACAATATATGATAATATTATTCTGTCTGTATGTGAGTACTTTTACTTTTGGTACTTTCTGGTGGTACTTTTACTCAAGTAAAGAGCCTGAATACTCCTCCCTCAGCTGCTAAAATGCATAGATGGAGACAGTCTCTGAAAATGGAAATACTCAAGTACCAGTGCTTCAAATCTTTAGATACTCTGACCTGTGCTTATTTTAAACAGGATTATGGTTCAACGTCTAATCAAATCTCACCCTGGTTTTAAATCACTTTTATACCAGATTACCTGACATATTTTATGATATTGATGATGATTAATGCTTCTTCCCTCTTAAACTGATCATCTGACATGGAAAATCTAAATGCACTAAGAAACCACAGCTGTCAGATGAATTTAGTGGATGGAAAGGTACACTGTTTCCCACTGAAATAAAGCAGTGTAAAAAGGGAAGTACTTATTCCTGTACATCCATCAGGTCAGTTTAAAGAGTCTTAATGTTTATCTACACTCACATCAGACCATATAAAAGTGTTTTCCCAGGATGAAAAGGGTGTAAAGTGATTTTTGGGAGGCGCTGACCCTCCTTTAGCTGCCACCTGTTGACCGCAGGACAAATCCCAAGCGCCTCTGAGCGGCTTTGTGGATTTACAAACTCACCGATAATTTTCTCCTGGTAGCCCTTGGTGAAGAACTGCATGGCGGTGGCGGCCCTCCAGGGGGTTTTGAGGAGCCCCTGCCGCTGGGGGTCCTCCCCGAGCCCCCGCAGGATGGTGGTGTAAGCCGCGGCCAGGGACGGCAGGCTCATCTCGTTGTCCTCCACGCTCCTGGTGCGCTCCTCCCTCCAGCTCTCCATCACCGGCCGGTGCGAGCCGGACTCGGCGCCCGGCGGAGGCTGAGGAGCGGCGGCGCGCACGGTGCCGCCGGCCGGCCGCTTCACCATCCCGTCAAAGTGTCCGTTCATCACGGAGCCGCTGTCCCCGGTGTCTTTCTTGTCGTTAGAGCCGTACTGTGTCTGTTTGGAGTGCTCCATCACTTGTTGTGCTGTGTTCACCGTGTGTTTCCTGTCAGCTGAGCACTTGTTGGATCAGTTTCTGCTCCTCTGTCACGGATCACTTCTGGTTTTAGTTAAAGTGCGCGCTCCTCTTTCAGCCGCGGCATCCCAGGCTTTATAACAGCAGGATAATCCAAGGACACATCCTATTGGCTGGCAGGCTCCAGGGGGCGGGGCCAACATCTCCCCCACAAGTGGTCGAAGTTGATTCAGAATAAGATTTATGAGCATGTATTCAGTGACCAGGAATCTGCTTTGGTTTGTGTTTCATAGAGCAAACACACAATAAAGATATTAAAAGGCAACAGGAACATAAATATAGACAGAAAAACTACAATTAAAATATGACTGTTCCTCTAAACATCTACAATATAGCTGTTTCAAAATAAATTCACTGTACAGTTTTGTGCAGGATGTGCAGAAGATCACAGTAAAGGATGTACGTGCAAGATGTGCATTAATGTGAAGTATATGGAGAGTGTCTATGGGGGAGAGAACAGTTCATGTCAGTCCAAGTACTATCAGAGAAAGAAATATCACTTATCTGTTACAAGTAACAGGTCTGCACTCCATCTCACTTAAAGTCCACAAGAATCAGCATCAAAATATAGCTATAGTACCAAAAATAAAAGCACTCATTTTGCAGAATGGTCTATTTCAGAACTGGTGTTGATGAGTAACTAGTTATATGTCAGTTACAGTTACTTAGAAAAAATAAGTATATTAAATTATAGTTACTGATTGTTGGTGACCACAAAGGGATTACATCTAAATATATGTTTTAAATATATATATATATATTTATGTGTGTGTAAAAAGCTTAAATGTAAAGAATATATTCCTCATTATACTGAAAAACTTTTAATAAAACTGGTGTCAGGTTTACACCTCCTGGTTTAGGACATATTGCCCAGTTTAAACATTTACAAGAAAAGTAATGGAAAAAGTAATCAATCAATATATATAATCAATATAATATATATAAACAAGGTTAGGGAATAATTATTATAATTATTATTGTATAATTAAAATTATTATATTGTATCATTGGAAGCAAATGAGTTATTTATGAGAAAATGCAGAGTAAAAAAACATAACAGGCTTAAGAATCATCAGTCTAGAACTTTTTTGTCTATTTTTTTCCTTTCAATTTAACACCATGTTGCTATTTATTCTTATTTCTAAATTAAAATGATTTCAATTACTTTACATACAGTATCTCACATAAGTGAGTACACCCCTCCCATTTTTGCAAATATTTCATTATATCTTGTCATGGGACAGGGACAGTTGTCTTGGTGCTCTTTCAACATGTGTGAAGCTTGTTGAAGAGCACCAAGACAACTGTCCCTTGCCTACAGTCAAGTATAGTGGTGGAGGTGTCTTCACCTCCATCTGCTCCATGATGTCATCATGGAGGAGTGGGAGAGGATTCCTGAAGCAACCTGTGAGCTCTGGTGAACTCCATGCCCAAAAGGTTTAAGGCAGTGCTAGATAATGATGGTTGGCACACAAAATATTGACACTTTAGGCACAATTTGGACATGTTCACTGTGGGGTGTACTCACTTATGTTGCCAGCTGTTTAGATGTTGATGGCTGTGTTTTGAGTAATTTTCAGAGGAAGGTAAATCTATGCTACTATGCAAGCTGTACACTGACTACTTTAAGTTATATCAAAGTGTCATTTCTATAGTGTTGTCCCATGAAACGATATAATGAAATATTTGCAAAAATGGGAGGGGTGTACTCACTTATGTGAGATACTGTAGCTACTGCAGGGTTGTTTAACCTATATTACACCATAATTTATTCGTTTAAATCTTTTCATCAATAATCTGAATCAGTGAGTAAAGTTATGAAATACATGTGTCACAGTATAAAGTGCAATATTGACTTGCAAAACTGAAAGTTGCATTCCACCACTGTCTTTTTGCACAGATGGGATCCTCTGAGGATGAGGAGCTGAGGATGAAGTCCTGTTTATAATGCAGCCTGTGTTGGAAGAATACTTCTGCAGGTGTATAAAGACCTTGTTAAAGTAAATTTAAACTACTTTATATATTATCTGGTATTTTAATCACCAATAATGCATCATATTAAATGCCTTTGTATCATATGCTTTTTGTGTCAAATCTTATCTATGATGCAGCATCAGATAAATGTAGTGGAGAACAAGAAAGTACAGTGTTTACCTCTGAGGTGCAGTGAAGGAAAAGGAGAAAGTCTCAGAATGGAAATACTTGAGTAAAGTACCAGAAACTCAAATTCCTGCTCACACACAAAGACATTTTAGAGTCAAAGCAGCAGAGGCTGAGATACCCTAAGTTTTCATCTTTCACACTTCCCATGACGTAACTTTTTATGAAACATCCTCATCATTTAAACTTTCTTCCTCTTGCTGCTGTTTAACTTTAGTCCTTGTTGTATTACGCTCTTAAAAGAAGTGAAATGTGGGAGTACAGCCCAAACAGGCCCCTCAGGTCTGCTAGTCTGGGTCTTCTAAGTGTTCCAGAGTCCAGGTTAATTAAAGACTTTTCAGTTCTTGCTCCTCAGCTTTGGAAAGATCAGCTGATTCTGTTCGTGTCTTTAAATCTCGTCTCAAAACTTACTTTCCTAACAGTTGATAGACTTATTGTGTGTATAGGAGTGTCTGTATCTGCAGCCATGTATATGTGTGCATGCTTACAGGTATATATATGTTTAAGTGTATATGTTGGTGTAGGTGTATGTATATGCTCATGTTTTATCAGTGTCACTTTTGTGTTGTACTTTTGTGCTTTCAGCTTGAAAAGTGCTCTACAAAAAGCTATTATTATTATTATTACAGTACAGTAGGGATATTTATTTTTTTCTATCTAAATGAATGTGTTCCATTACTAAATTAAAAAAAAAAAAAAAAAAAAATCAGGTTTCACGCTCTGAAGCTGCAACCTGCTCTCTTCCTGTTTGTTGAAGTCACAAATACTCACTTCGAGAAATGACTTGATAAAATGGAGATTTTTAACAGTGATGATGAAAAGTCTGGGCAAGAAAAGCAAAAAATAACTTGTAATTTTGCTGTTTTTTCTACAAAAACTGCATATTTTACGCTCCCCAGGCCACTAAAAAATCCTTCAAATGAAACAATTTGTGAATGAAAACAACTCATGACTCGTGTCCGAACAAAAAACAAGGAGATGGATACATTTTTAGGACTCGCAAGCCTGAAAGGTTGACGAAACAGAGAGACTGTGTGTGTGTGTAACACCTTTCTGTTGCCTATACAAACAGAAAACAGACTGTCTACTCTGCGCTTGGTTGCTGAGTTTCAGAAAACACTACAGAGGTGGTTAAAAACTATAACCAGTTTTCTTAGTTTGGACCGACGACGAGGTGGGACTGTTACCGTTAAGTAACACGAGTATAAGGCAGGCAATGTGTCGGAAAACAGATTGGGAGTCGTTGCAAAGCAAATACAGTGACACATCAGAGCGGGACTGAGAGCATCATCACTCATCAGAGGTCATCAAATGTGAATTAATCCACTGCTGAAAATAGTCCCTGACAAATGCACTGTTTGCTCATATTTGATAAAAACTACAGTGACCAGCTGTTTTAGGAAATCACTGACTTTTTTTTTTTTTTATGAAACTATATATTTGTGAGCCGTTTTGTAAAGTCTTCAGTAGAAACCACTGGGCTCAGGACTGAGAGCCACAGAGAGAAGTCACAAAGTTTTGAGATTCGGACTAACAGGTTTGTTTTGTTAACGGTAACACCAGACTCATCCTTGGAAGAGTCCACAACTGTGCATTCTCCCTTTTCACTGCTTCATGTGAGTGAAGTCGATGTCACGAAAAAGGAAATCAAAGACTAAAAGTGTGAGCTAACAAACATTTACATTTATTCAATTTATAAAATACAGTAAAGGGTTTTTAGAAATGTTACAAATGTAAAAAACAGACAAAACAAGTGACAATGGATGAACGTCACTGATCCATCACTAACTCTGGAGGCATTTTAAGGGCTTTGAATGTTCTGATTAAGTGCCTCAAAGTTCAGAGAACACATTTATCGACACAGCAAACACATTTAACAGGATGACGCCGTCATCAGCACCAGAACACACAAACAACAACTCTCAGAATATTTAGTTTTTGTTAAAAGCAAAGGCCGACAGCTTGGAGGAGGGATCCAAAGATTTCTTCTTCTTGGCACTGTTTTCATCTGCTTCCGCCTGTCCATTTTCATTTTCTGTACCTCCTCCTTCAGCTCTCTTCCTCTTCTTCAGATCTGCTGTGTCTCCACTTTGGCCTTTTGCTCTTTCCGTCCACGACTGAGCAAAATGGAAAAGAAAAAAGACATGAAATGCACGTGTTAATTACTGAACAGGACAAACTGAAATCGTATTGTTCTTCTGTTTCAATTAAGGCTCCAAACACCTACATGATGAAGACTGAACACACACACACGTACACACATACACACACACTCACTCAGGCGTGCAGCTTGAAATTGCATCCTGTCATGTATAATCACTACTGACAGGCTGCTGCCTCTTTTCCCTCCTCATGCTTTTATTTTTTTACCCTCTTTCTCTCCGAGCCGAGACAAAAGGAGGCGCTTTCCTGGACGTAATGGAGCCAGGATGAATCATCAGGCCTGGTGAGTGGACTGGCAGCAACACAGGCCACACACACACACGAACACACACACTCTTCACCTCCAGTGCCCGATGAAGCACTGCCCATTAACCCCATGCATATTCAAACACGCAAACACACACTGAAACAAACACCACCATTACAGAGCTGGTAGATGCTGCGAGCTCTTACGTCTCGCTATACAAATGTCATTTTACTGTATGTGGACAGAATTATGTTATTAGGACACACACACACACACACACACAATCACACACACACACACACTTTCCATTGCTGCAGGTCAAAGCTTCAGCCAGTTACTGAATTTCATTTCAATTACAACAAATAATTTGCAGCAGGCTGCGCTGGTGTCGGGGAGTTGCTACAGGTCGCAGTTAGAAGATGGAAATCAGATCAGGAAGTCCAGTACAAAGAATCAGAGGCCACGATGGCAGGATTAGTGATGACACACTCAAATCTATTAAGTGATGGATGGCAAATCAGTCAAGAATTATGATACCTGAAGGTCATTTATTAAAAGAAAATTATCTGGTTCTGGCTCCTCGCATGTGGTTATTTGCTGCTCTTCCCCATTTTGTACAATTATGAATTAAATATACTTGGGTTTTGGATTATAGGTCAGATAAAACAAGCAAATTTAAGGAGTTCGTGTCCACTAGAAGGTGTTAGGGAGCAATTCTTTCGCCATGCCCCTGAAAAGTGCGCCAGGACAGTGGAATTACATCTTCCAAGCCCATCACATGATGCCAGTGGCCCAAACAGACCTTTTTCCATAGACTTACATTGTGAAAGAGACGTCTGTAAAGCAGTGGATACATTTTTTGAGTGTCACAACACCCGCAAAATGACTTGTTTTACTGTCAGGGTTTGATCCATTCAGTCTGATAACATTTGGAAAGTCTATTACAGCCACAGGATGGAATCATTTTATTGCTATTCAAGTTAGCAGAGCCGTGATCCCGCCAAAATGTTTTAAGTTACAACTACACTTCATGTCTGTGGCGTCTGGCGGCATTTTACACAACTGAAAATACTTTTATTTACATGATGGGTATCCGATAAAATAGGAAAAAAAGGTATTGAATAAAATAATCTGTTGGTATCTGTATTGGTATTGGTGTTGCTACTGGTATGGTAATTTTTAAACAATATCCAGCCCAAAACAAAAAATGACCTAAGTATCAATAAATAAATAAATAAATTCAGGAATAAATCAACAAATAAATAGATGTGTAGTAAAAAAGAACGGGAATAAATAGATAAATGCAAAAATAAATTAACTTTGATAACTGATCATTCCTCTTAAATTAATGTGTAAAATGTATTTCCACACTGTTGCACAACTATATATTTATTTACTCCTTTATCTATTTATGCCTTGTTTATTTATTTCTGTATTCATTTATACATGTATTTATTCTTGTATTTTTCCATACAGTCATGTATTTATTTATTGATATCTTGGTCATTTTTCATCCACTGTACAATCCAGCAAATATAAAGTGCAAAAGTAACATTAATGCCCCAAAATACCACAATGCTCTTTAAAATCCTAAAAACAAGCCACATAACATGTCGTCAGAACCTGAGGTTACATTTCCACCAAACTGCACTTTTGTTGTGTTCGATTTATTAATATTATATTGATATCTTTACATGAGAATAGTTTGGGTATCATGTCAGATTTTGAATATCGTATTGTGTTTTCCTGGTTTTAAAGGCTGCATTACAGAAAACTGATATAATTTTATGAACTTATGAGACTGTTGTAGCTTCTATTATTTGTCTTTACCCACTCAGTCATTATCTCCACATTACTGATGATTAATTATCAAAAATCTCAGTGTGTAAATATTTTGTAAAAGCACCAACAGTCAACCCTACAATATCGTCTCAATATCAAGGTATTTGGTAAAAAATATACATGATATTGGATTTTCTTCACATTGTCGTCCCCCCCCCCCCCCCCCAAAATGAATCATTTTTTAAAAAGAAAACATCTAAAACCAAACGTTTTGTCACCACACACACACATTTCTCCTGCAGACTGACCAGCTCACTGTCTCTCACACAGTATTATCATAAGATCAATGCTTTGTGCCCTCACTGCCAAAACACACTCGACAGGGTTCCCAGGCAACAGGCGTCCCTCCTCCCCTCCCCCGCTCCTCCACCTCACATCCACTTCCTTTCTTTCTCTGTTTCTGTCGAGTATCATCCAGCTCTCTGCTGAGAGTCTTGATGTATGCAGGGTCAGGACCAGCCTACTATACAGACGCACAGATTGACGTCTATTAGCACTTGTGTGGATAAAAGGACGGGGTGTGTTGTTACTGACACACTCGCCCTCGTTTATTCACCTATCGACTGACCACAGCTGATGGTGGAGATTGGTTTTGAAAATGTGAATATGTTTCAGTGAAACTGTGACACTGAAGGAGATTCTTTTTTTCTTTCGTACAGGCATGTTCAGGTGTAGAGCACCGGTGTTTGTGGTCGAAAAAATGAGTTTCAGTCAGCTCCATCACAGCTTTAAATACTCTCACTACTGCTGATAGATTGAGTCGCAACTAGAGGTCAAGCAATTTATTGTATGATGTATTGGTGTGTAGGACTGGGTATCGCCACTCATCTCCTGGAACGATTTGTTTTCGATTCACAAGGTCCCGATTCGATTTAATTTCCAATTCAATTTGATTTTATAGGAAATATTTCAGATACGATACTAGTTTTTGCTAGTACATGAAAGAAATTCTCAGAGAACTGATACTGTCAATTTTAAAAGGAATTACTAAAAGAAAAATAAATTCAGAGCAGGAATACAACTGAATATTTTAAAGCTAAACGCTATTTCTAGAGGAGAAACAGTAATATTAAAACAGCAAAGTCACAATATAAACTCAATATCTCACTGAAAACAAATCTGAAATGTCAATAAAATAAATCACATTTCTAAAGTCACAACACAGAGTGAAGTTTAGAAAGAATAAGTAACAGACATCAGTCAGTATCAGTCCTCCTGTCCTCTCTGCTGCCGTGGAGAGTCGCTGCCTGCAGGTCACATGACCACTAGCAAGTTTTACGATACTCTAAGCTTCAGAGAAAGCAGCTCCCTTCTGCTGTGTGAGCGTGTCCAATTTTAATATGTATTTGCATGAACTTTGAGGCTGAACCACAACAGCGGGTGCAGCCCTATAAACATGAAAGTTAGTGAGTCTGTGACGTCTTTTTACAATTTAAAACCCTTGTTGGGGGTGTGGACTTCTGCCATTTACTGAGCTATCTGCCTTTTCCTGCTCCAAACAATCACTATTATATCAGCCTTTAAAATTCAATAATCAGTCAATCAGTAGCTGCCATATGCCATCAATGCTGGTTAGTAGAAATCCAGTGATAAAGTCCCAACCAGGTTCATCAGAGGGCTTTTTTTGGGGGGGTCTTCAGGCTTGTGCTTGTTAGTGCAGTTACACAATGAGATTCAGTTTCTGGGATGAGGTTTATAAAGTGGTCGGATGTGAGAGAACTCGGGCTGTTTGTCGACTGGTTGTTAGGGTTTCGGTTGACTAACAAATTTGTAGCCTATTAGTCATTTTAATGACGTCACACAGGACGTTTACATGCACACAATAAACCAGGTTATACAGGAAATCAGATTTACATGTACTGCAGTAACCCTGTTACAGCAGGTTATTGAAGTGCATTTAAACACAGTGACTGATAAAAACTGTCCCTCTGGCATCAGAATAAAACTCACAAACAACTCAATGCCAAAATTTTCTATATCTTTAATATAGGGTTAAATACTGATGGACGGTTCAACAGTAACCTGAGATATTTATCTGAAGTCTGTTTAATTTTTTAATCTGCTATCAAAACTGCTGTTCTCTTGTGGTATCGTCATGTGTGACTATTAATATAAAACATATAGAACTGTAACTTAAGAGATATAAGAGAATTTGACCCAAACATGTGAGCGCAGAGACGAGCGTGGAGTGTCTTGGTGTTGCACAGTGAGGATCTGCAGCTGATAATCACCACTGTCTCTCAGAGTCTAATTGATGGGTTCACTGGTCAATTTGCTCTTCAGGGCAAACTAGATGAAGGCAGCATGAACTGAAAACACCTGACTGCTGTACACACACCTGCATCTCCTCTGAGGGAAAAGATAAAGAACGCTATGATATCATATGCCATTACTTCATTATATTGTCTTTTGGTGAATTTGTGGTTTTGGTCAGTTGGCTAAAAATCCATTTTGAGTATGTATTTATATCATTAATCCAGGACTACAGAACATTTTGAATACAACGGCTCCTCTTTCCTGTAGCAGCCATTCTGTTAAAGGCTTGAGGTCAAATTTTAAAAGGGGCAAAAGGCGAAATCGTTTCACGGCTAGGTTTGCTGTTGTGCACTGCCTGTAGACCAAAACAAAGTGTGTCATGAGCCACCCCCCCCCGACTGAGCACCGCAGCCTCTATCACATCCAGACGTTCCAGGTGTTTCTTCCGCAGGCTCCACTTTACTCAGCTGCCCGATACACCCGCTGCTTCTTCCCACATTAACCTGAATAACAAACCAGGGCTCGGTGCTAACGTTAGCTGGGAAGCTAGCGGAGGCTAACTGGCTGTGCTGGCAGCTGAGTGAAGTGGAGCCTGAGGAGGAGGCACCGGTTAGCCCCAGTTTCACTACAGGCAGATTCACTCGCCACAGGGGCGAAGACATAAAACCTAAACAGCCAGCTTAGTTTAGCAGTTAGCGATGTCTTTCACTCACTCCCAGTCTCTGCTGTGTTTAGCTTTTTCCCTGCTTTCCTGTTAGCGTTAGCACTAGTCGGCTGCCACGCTAACATCCCTACTCTTCTCCGGAGCCGTGAGCCCGCCAGGCTAACTTACAGCTATGGAGCGCTTCTACCAGCTCTTCTCGTCACTGAGCCTCTCAGCAAATATACAGGCGGGCGTACATGAACGCGCAGCCGGACCGGCTTGTAAACAATGGGCTGGAGATCAACACAGAGAGAGGGTGAGGTCATGCTATACTCCAGATGAAATTACACCTCTAGTTCTTCACATAGCAATTTGTTAATTCCTTCAATCTAGAAATGATGAATTTCGCTTATTGCTCCTTTAAGGCTAAATTGATCGTTCTAAAAAGGT
This sequence comes from Epinephelus fuscoguttatus, assembly GCF_011397635.1. NCBI lineage: Eukaryota > Metazoa > Chordata > Actinopteri > Perciformes > Serranidae > Epinephelus > Epinephelus fuscoguttatus. The sequence goes on from NC_064753.1 coordinate 41,192,915, forward strand.
TTCATCTCGTCGCAAATCTTTGGTCTGAACTGGTCTTTAAAGGTCTTGTGTGTAGGATTTAGTGGCATGTGGCTGTGAGGTTGCACTAGGTTTGCTCAAATTGGTAATTTTTTCTGGACTTTCTGAGCTCAATTACAAGTTTTCTGGGACACAATCACACATGTGATCTCTTCACATGACCCCAACCCTCCTCTCTGCTCCCCCTTAGTGTTTCTTACCAGTCGCTCCTCTGCTGTCAGCGTCCTGAAGCGTCCCATTGCCTCTTTGATGATATCAGTCTCTTCCAGGTCTGGGTGGTCAGCTGTGATATTTTTCCTGTTCTCCTCTAGCCACAGCTGGAAGCCCGTCTTCGGTCTGAACAGACGCAGTCAACAACAAACAAGTTAATCTAACTTACAGCTTCCATTAAAGTAACATCACACACAGGGTTTATGATTCTTTCTTTCACCTCTGGTTTTCAGTGTTGTCTGCAGGTGGAGCTGGAGGTGGGACGTCTGGTTGTTTCTGCTGATCCACAGCCGGCTCCGTGTTCTCCTGAGACTTCTTACTGGCCGTCTTTGTGCCAGTCATCTGCAGCAAGGTGGACTGAGTCTAGAGAAATTATAGGCATGTATGTAAGTAAATAGCTGCAGTTTTATACTTGAGTCTGGCAACATACCTGCACGAAATGCATGTTGCTATCTGTTGAACTGTTTTCCAATTTAAATCTGTTTAAAGCTGGTAAGCAGCACAGCTGTACCCGATTAAACTGTCCCTCCCGGCATCCTTACAGTCAAGATGGTGGTGAAGTAAAAGAAAAATGGAGATATATTTATCTCGAGTTGTGCCTAACTTTAGTGGTTTATAATATATCTGGTACGGAAATAATCTGCAGATGCTGCGGTTCGAAATGAGATCAAACTTTTTTATAGATGCCAGTTTTTGAGCCACGACAAAGGCCAAAATTTGGCCTGCAACAGACAGTAAGGTTTGTTGTTTTAGCCAAGCTGATTTCCTGAAAACTTGTGGCCCCTACTGGCCGGTTACCTGGAGTGAGGAGTCAGCAGTTCATGATGGTATAAAACAGTCAATAAAACAGATGTTTCAACAACTGTGAGTCACAGCAACCACGAGAGGACCTTGAGCATACAGTCATATATGTGCACAGAAAATATCAGACTGTCTGGTCCAGTAGTTTGCGAGCATTAGCTGCGGGCAGACAGACACACACACACACACACACACACACACACACACACACACTGGAGGAAATAAAATACCCCAAAGTAATATTAACAAAAAGTATTAAACAGATAAGACACATTGGAAACTTAGATATTCATACCTTTGTTTTGGGCCTTGGGGCCAGCGGTTTGAGGACGGGGCCTTTGCTTTGTTTCCCTGCAGATCCGCTGAGTGGAGATGGCTTCCTAATGGTTGTCATGTTGTCCAGGATGTTTGTCACTCGAGGCGGACCTGACGAAGGCGAGGGCTTCCCTGATCCGAGGACCTGCGTGTATTCCATCGAAACCTTGATCACTCTTCCCCTTAACATGTGAGTCTCTCTTGATCTCACAAACTCTTTTTGCATATTCACTTCTGATTAATTAGAGAAATCGGACGGAGCAACCGTCAAAACATTTACTTACCTTGAAAGGATTTGCACGTCCTACTTTGCCAACTGCAAAAAGAGAAACAACATCAGATGCCAATTTAGATGAACTATATTTTAATCACATCTGTATGGTGGAACGCTCAACAGTAATTATACTGACACAATTCTACCGTTAACATTTAATATATGGATTGCTGGTGTTCACTCACTTGGTGTCAGAGACGGCGTCACAGGTGAATCTGCTTCTTTAGCAAACGGATTCACACCTGCAGTACGAGACAAGAACATGAGACACTGGAGTCACCGACATCGTGTGCTGAGAACATGACGTGTAAAGAGAGCTGAAGTGGAACTGACGTTTTCTGGTTTCTGCTGCCTCCTCCATCTCCATCTCCTGCCCATCCTCCTCTTCATCCTCCCTGAGCTCTTCTCCTTGCTCCTCTTCCTCCTCCTGATAACGTCTGTTGCTGTGACGTCCTGCTGTGACCTCACTCTGGCCGTACCTGTCCAAATAACACACTCGTGAATCACACTCTCTTCCCCTTTACTACTTTACTTTGGCCCCTTTAATATTGAATATCTGCTATTATGGAGTCGATACGATGGTAGTTCTTACTTAAATGCTTACAGAATATGTGTTTCACACATGGAAATAACAGCTACAGCTAATAGGGATTTCCAATCCAAATCCAGGTCATTTAATACGGAGTATCTGCTGACACCACGTCTCAGTCCGATACTTCCACTTTCCTGGATCATACAGCTGCACAGTGCATACATTAAAGTACTTAAAGTTATTAACCCTTTGAAACCTGAGCAGCTTGGCTTGATTTCTTTTAAGAACATGGGACGAAGGCGATGAGCAACGAAAGAAGGAATGACGCAAAAAAAATCACCAAGAAATTAGTAAAAACAGAAAATTAAAACAAGAAAATTAATAAAACAAAAAGACAAAAAAAGAAAAAGTAAGAAGGTTAAAAACATCATAATAATGTAATTTTAAAATGTACAAACAATAACAATTACCAACATTTTTTCTTTCTTTTTTCCCCTTTAAAAAAAACAAAAACAAATTCCAAATCTATTTTTATTCCTGCAATTTAAGGGACAATTCTTACAGAGTTGCTCAATGCCTTTGTTCCCATGTTTTTTAAAGATATCACACCAATGTGTTGAGGATTTAAAGGTTTAAATACTTCCAAAAGGTGTCTGAAAGCAGCACAAGAAAGTGATGTCACTCCCAGATTCAAAGGGTTAAAACCAATTCAATGTATGCGCTTGACAAAAGCTCTGCAATACATTATGAAAGAAATTCCTGAATCCAAACGGTTTCTTTATCTTTTTTCTTTTTACATAATCAGAGTAGAAAAAAACCTCTCCATCTCACTTTATCACTTTAACAAAGTATTTTACAGTGTTTGCTTCTCTGGTGCGTCCTTTGCCTGAATTACCTGAATGAATTGTGTTCCACTAAGTGTTAACTTTTTACATCATTTACATAGATTACATTAATGAACTACTCCTATTGGCTTTTTGCATGCGGGGACTCTTGTGCCTGCAGTGGTGTAGTGAGTGTGGCTGTCGTAGGCTCTGCACCGCTGTCTGTCTCTCCTCCAAGCAGGGTGTTGAAACACACTGTGCCACAGATAACAGCAAAATTGAAGAGACTCTAACACTGAGCTAAAATGAGACAAGTACACATAACTTCTGTAAACAACATAAACAAACAGTCTCATGCTGCGTTTGCTGTCGTGTATGGTGTGTAGAATTTCCCAGCGGGTGGTGCTTAGCCCCTACATCAGATCAAGCTCTATATAGCTCAGAACAGCTGATCACAATAAGCTGAAACTGCCTTGAATACCGATCTTTGAAATCAGATGACGATATCCACAGTAAATACCATATCTAACACACCATATTTTTCACTGGCAACTTTACACAAAAACTGGAGGTTCAAAACTATTGACTTGATCTTCAATTATTGATAAGATATAGATGACAGATTAACTGGAAGAATACAGCTACAGAAGCAACGCGTGCTGCGGTTCTTCACTCACAGCACAGTGAGTGCAGACACCGGCTCGCACACTGGCCAAAACCAGTACCTCATAAAAGACTATCACAGTGGTACAAAGTTAAGTCGTGTAAGTACATGTGAGTCTGGTGTAAAACCTTAATGGCTGCAATAATTTACTAGGACAAAAGGGAGAGATGCATTTTGGCGTTACCCAGAGGGCCGTCTGGCGCTGGTGTATTCTGGCTCCTCCTCCTGCTCCTCTTGCTCTTCCTCCTGGATCTGGTTGGCTTTCTCCAGGGCGATCTCACTGAGCCGCTGTGCGAGGGCCATGCGTCTGGATCGGGACGCGTATCGAATGGCCAGAGTCACCACATTCTGGGTCATGAGCTCCGCCAGCTCCACACAGCGAAACTCTCTCTCCAGCTTACAGGACAGCTGGAAGAAAACAGAGGTTGATTAATTTCAGTCATCAGGAGAGTCCAAACTAGCGTTGTCACGGTACCAAAATTGGGACCCACGGTACGACACCAGTGAAAGCATCACGGTTCTGAGTAGTATCACGATACTACAGCGAAAATGAGGCAGATGTGCCTTTTGTCATTTATAAAAAGATAAATCACTTTTCTATAATACATCAATGATATTTCAATGGAATAAATTACTTATTGACTCATTCATACTTCAAAACAGCATCAATAAGTGATTAACATAGAGGGGATCAAAATAAAATAAATAAAATAAAAAAATCAACCAGCCACCCTCCTCCCCTGACAAGTAAAGAACAGTCCCTTCATAAGTAAAGAACAGTCCCTAAAGTGCGTTGAGGTTTGTGGACCGTTACCTGCCACAAAGAGAGAAATGTGAACGGCTAGTTTCTCCTCTGACACGTCACATACCTGTGTGCCGCCACAGCTCAGCTGTTCAGGTACTTCTGGCAGTCATGTCACCAACAAAGAGGACATTATTGGACCTGGAGCCGGACTTCTCGTTGCCACTAAACCGCGCTATCTTGCGGTGGCCATAGTGCTCCACCGTATTCCTGTTTGTGACCCCTGTTCAACCCACAACCGGCAGGATTTGCCTTTCGTTTCTGCTGCTGGTTGAAATCTGTACTCGCACAGTGTGCTCCTGAATGATTTCTTTTGCTTGCACAAAACTATTTTTAGTCGCAAATGCGAGTAAAATGCTCGCACCGTAGAGCTATGTGGAAAACAAATCACTGTAGCATATCTAGCCTACAAGTAAAAATAAATAAATAATAACTTTCACTGCTCAAAGATACTCAATAGCTCAGCTAACACCTGAAATGTCACTGGAAAACAAACCACTGCAGCAGCATCTAGAGTGCCAGGTGGCCAGCGTGCACCGTTATTTGACGGCTCACCCCTTGCGATTGGACTTTGAACTTATCCCACAGTAGTGGTTCCATGAGGTACCGCAGTACTACGGTACTCCAACATTATGGTATCATATGTCCCGTGGTGTTTAAGTACCGTGGTCTACCGTTGGTACCAGTATACCATGCAACACTAGTCTGAACAACTGCAGACGACAAGACACACTCCTAAACCAATGATCATAACATAAACGAGTGTCAGGCTGTCACACTCACTGCAAACATCTTCATGAGCAGCTCCTGCTGCTCCTTCTGGGACTGACTCTGTCCGTCCTCGTCTATCTCGTAGCCGCTGGATGACAGGAAGCTGTAGTGGTTGTGGAAGAGGACTGAACGCAAGAACTGCTCCTGGAGGACGACAGAGGAGGACACAGACTGAGTACTTCCAACTTACATCACAGACAAGTGTTTACCCCTTTATGTGCCACCTCAGGCATGTTGTTCTGACAGAGGATTGAATTACTTTATGGCATCTAAAACAGTGGTTCCCAACTGGTCCAGCCACGGGGTCCAGATTTCCCCTTAGCCATTAGTTAAAGGTCCACACAGTTTAATACATTCAGCGTCATACTTGCGTTAGGCCATGCTGTCAAGAAGCTGTCCTTTACTTCTCACTCTACAGCAGGGAACAGCACTTCAAAATAAAAGCTCTGTGCTGGAAATTCACTGTACTTAAAACTAAAGTGTGTTTTTTACATTTTACGTTTCATTTGCGGTCCATTAACAATGGACCAGCGACCCGCTGTTGGACCATGACCACCAGTTGGGAACCACTGATCTAAAAGACAGTTCAATATTAACAGTAACTATATTGGAGGGCCTGAAAATGTGACACATCTTGATTAAGTTGGACCAGCAATTCAGAAACCCATTAGTAAATTTAAATGTAAAGTCACATCTACGTTCTATAATATACATATATATTGACATCATACTGTTACCCACGGCAACAATAAGCATGACTGAAAGCAATATCATTACAGACTCCGCAGTGGTTCCAAAAAGAGGAGCAGCTTCAGTAGTGTGGAATAAACTGTGGCGTCCTGAATGTTTTATGAACAGCCCCGGACTTCTCAGACTCTTTTAGCGACTTACTGCTCAGAGGGAACTCATTCAGCGGCTCCTCTGGCAGCAGCACAGCGTCTCTCCCTCTCCTCTCTCGCCGTGCACACACGGGAGTCGGTGTCGTCAAGCGATTTTGTCATAAACCTTTGGTAATGTAAACCTACGTGACGCTCGACAAAAACTACATATACGTGACTGTGCAACAGTTGTGGTATTATAACAGCCTGTCACAGGTTACAGCGTGATGATTAGAGGAGAAATGGCAGAGCATAAAGGTCCAGGTGGAAAAACAAAAGAACAACTCAGTCGTTTAGGATTTACTAAAACAAGGAAATCACCTGTTGATTTATATATATAGACCCCAGGGGACATTTTTTGTACTAGGGAGCTGTTTAAATGTGTAATTTGTGGTAGATTTTATTTAGTTGATCTATTAATATTGTAACAGAACCTGAATCCCACTCTGAGTTACTGCTGTTCACAAACTAAAGAAATGAGAGATCATGTTTGTTTAGTTTTTATTGAATATTTGAAGCAAACTGTGAAACTATATCACTTATTTTATTGCAATTCTATGTTCTTAAATTAATACAACATTAATTTTTACTAATTGGTCATATCGGCGAGAATATTGTCATCTCAAAAATGCCCTGACATATCGTGATATTATTTCAGGGCCACACTGCCCACCCCTAATGTAAATATTTTAGCATATATTTAGTGAAGTAGTTAATTATTCTTTGGCTTTACTATGCCACTACTAAACGTCTGAGTGAAACCCTGTTGCTGTGTCAGTGTCTGATCAAAGCAGGCCGTCTCAGGTGTGTTTACCTCCATTTGTCCTTTCTCTGTGGACGTCTGACACAGAGGCAGCTTGAAGGGCAGGATGGCCACAGCAGGTCTGGGCAGAGTGGGAGGATACCTGGAGCCTTTACATGGAATACACCTGGCAGGACAAGAACAGAGTGGATTCAGGGAAAGACAAACAACATCAGAAACATAATGATTAACCAGCAAGAACTTGAGTAATCCTCCAGGGATCAGGGCCACGACAATCAAAACATCACACTGGTTTTATCCTGCTGACCATGGACCAGATTTCAGATTTAACGTTATTGATCCCCAAAGTTAAATGCAGATATTGTCCTGCTGTCTTTTGATATAAACCCAAACTTTGTGTGTGAGTTGATCCATTTGTTGAAGTTTGGCTGCTGGTTTTATTGCTGCTACCATCACGCTGTGAACAGAGAAGTCCCTGCTGGTGCGTTCAGGTGCTGAACAGCAACTTTACAAAAGCAAAAGCACATTCACATACTTTTCCCCACAAGTTTTGTTTTTGTGTGTCTTCAAACTATGAGTTTGGCTTTCAGATTACTTGTCCTCATGTGGTCTTTTTCAGCGGCTAATTCTCAAATCTCTGATTTCACAGCTTTTCCCATTCCATACCAAATAAATGTAGTAAATAATCACTCCTATTATCCATCAAGCAAGTTTCAAATCTGCACGTTAATGCTCATGCTTTAAAGAAAAAAAAACAACAGCTACCTGCAAAGTGGGAACTGTACTTAAAAGGGACCTATTATGCTTATTTTCAGGGTGATAGTTGCATTTTGGATTCCTACTAGAACCTGTTTACATGCTTCAATGTTCCAGTAGCTCAGTGGTGAGAGCGGGCGTCCCATGTACAAAGGCAATGTCCTTGCTACATGTCATCCCCTGCGTGTCCTGTATTAGTTTTTGAGCCGTCTTTAAATCAGACAGACCCTAAAAGTTTGCCTGTCTCCTTCCTAACTCCAACTTCAATATTTCAAAGAGAAGACGACATATAACCAGCTCAGATGTAAAAGTCTCAGGTGACAGGACGACAGAAAAAAAGTGGTGGAGAAGAGAGTTCACCTGAGCTGCTGAGGGTTCTCATGTACTCCGACCACCCAGTAGTGGTCTGATTTGCTTTTGCAGGTCTCTCTGGTGTTACACACTGGCGTCCATGTGTTGCCAAGGGAGCGGTTCAGCATCCGGACCACCCCCTCCGAATCCACATAGCAAGGGGTACCTAAAAAAAAAGGCAAAATGTAACCAGGTTGTCATGTTACAAATCCAAAGATGTGGGTGTAGTCAGAGGCAGATGCGGCTTCTGTGAGGAGTATTTGCTTCTGCTCATTTAATATGTAAAAACAAGTCAGAGAAATGTTTTCAGAGTTCAGTAAGACTGACCCTCTGCAGTGAATCCGAGCCAGGACAGGTGGGATTTGTGAGACAGTGGGAGGGGTTCCCCGTGGATGAGCTGCCTCTTCCTTCGACCGAACTGCAGCAGCTGGACACCCAGAGCCTGCTCCCCGTCAAAACCAGGAGCTGATGATGTAAAATGAGACACATGCACCAACGTGAGGCTTCGTCAAAGCTTGAAGATGACAGAAGAAACTGTGAGTAATGCAGCACAGGAGGAGCTCAACACAGCAGTCATACAGGGTATATACCACAGAGGTGTGAGTGAGTGTGTGTGTGTGTGTCTAACCCCGATGGTAGACGATGAGCAGCTGCTCTCCGTGTGCAGCCATGCAGACCACATTCCCCGGCAGGCTGAAGATTTCTCTCTGGACCCCGCCGATGGAGAAGAGTCTGAGCATCAGCGCACTGGTGGCAACCGCTGCCCAGCCCTGACCCAGACAGACCGCCTTCGCATCCTCGCCCTTCGGCAGGTCCACCATCCACTCCTTGTTGGTGTCCCATGACGAGAAGTGGAGGCACTGAAGCTTACTGAGAGGAGAGAAGGAGCAGGTTGAAAGATTTACTGCAGGAATTTCCAAAAGAAACACAAACCGGGTGGAGGGAGGTTTACCTGGCAAGCTCGTCTGTGCCGGGGCAGGCCAGCAGCGCGGCCTCCTGCGACAGATCAGCCATGGTGTGACCCAGCGAGTTAGTGAGGTGCATGGCGTGATGCACAGCTGTGTCGTGAAACTCCACATCGATGGCGTTGTCCTGTTCATCATTGTAGCCTCGAATGATTCCCACCGAGTTCCACATCTGAGACAGAATGGTAAAGTTTCATCTATAGTGAGTCTTTCAGGTCATACAACAATATAAACTGATTCCAGCAGCATTTATTTGAGTCTACCATGAAGCGGTGTGTGAGGTGTGCAGGGGTGGATCCTGGCTGAAAGGCCTTCTGGGGAGGTGTTGGCATGGGCCCCTCATAGACGGGACGCAGGGGCACCAGCGGGGCAGCTGCAGGAGCCACGGTGCTGCCTGTGTCATCATCGTCCCCGAATCTGTCCTGACCGAGCTGCAGTGATCCAGTGTCTGAATAAAAGACAAAGATGGAATCACTAAAAAAAAAATTAAGTCCACCTATTCTCCATTCATCTGAACCGCACACTCAGACTGTAACACACCCAACAAGGCAGCAGAAGTTAAACTGGACAGTAGGTACAGGCAACCAGAGGTTAGATTCCCGAGTGTCCTCTGTTGTAAGAACCATTCAAAAGTTAAATGAAAATGGTTGGACATGACATCTTGCAGCCAGTCTAATGTCTGCAATAACCCACCGTTCAGTTTAACAAGTGAGATAGTCTGGTGTAAAACCACATTGTCTCCCTCCAACTGCACATATGAAAAGATTGGAGCTACTAACATATTGATGAATGCCAGATTACACACAAATTTGTTTTGCTCACGTTTCATGGATGAGACCCACTGAGTTTTTTATCAAACAAACTTCCACAGATTTAAAAAATCTTTAACAAAGCACTGATAATTTTCCTGTTAGTCTGGGGCGACCTGACATCTTAAAAACAAACTTCATGTTGTTTTTTAACTTAAATCCATCACCCATCTTCATCTTCCTTCACTCTGAACCCTTCTGTCACTCACCCAATGAGTTCTCATCATCCAGGATCGCCCCTCTGTTCCTCACCCGCCCAGTTGCAGGCATGAGGAAATCATCATCATCGTCCTCGTCCCCGGTGACAAGTTTCTTAACCGGTGAGTTGGTGTCACTCAGCCCTTCGTCCATGAGTCTGTCATCGTCTTCATCAAACAGGTCGTCGTAGTCTCCTGCTGGTTTTTTAGCCGGTGCCTGCTGAGAGTCCGGTGACGGAGTTAATTAGCATCAACATGACACAAAAGAGAAGAGAGGCTGAAAAAGCCTGAGATACTTTCCATCTCTTACGTATCACCACCCTGCAGTTGGTATTTTTGAGCTGGAGAAAACATTTATATCACGTGAAATATTTGAGGGTTACTTTGGTGGTGTTGGTGCTGGATGTGGAGGTGCTGAGTCCGTCCAGCAGGCACAGGCCGCCTTCTGTGTCTGTGTAGACGAGCTGGCTGCCTGACGGATGCCAGGCCAAACCGCACACTGTGAAGCCCTTCTCATGCTTCTGCCTGCAGCAGAGACGAAACAACGTCAACTGTAGTGATCCTGAACGTCTACTGCTCCTAAAGTTTAGCTGTTCATCTTAATGGCGGCAGTTAGTATTTGCCATCAGCCGGCTTGAGTTGAGCTCAGACTGGCCAGTTCACCCCGCTGCAACATTCTAAAAGGGCTTTGTTTCATTGCGAATCTTTGGTCTAAACTGCGCTTAAAATATCTCAATTCAGTTCAAATTTCAACCTTTAAAGCTATAGTGCGTAACTTCTACAGGTCCGTAAATGCCCGTTTCACCCAAGCCACTACTAGAGGAGATGACACAATGCTGATTAAGCCGATCGGCTCCTCTAACATCTCGCGGTATTTTTCAATATAAATCATTTTTAGTTTGCGTGTCGAAAGGCGTCATTCTTGCACTGGCGCACAGGAAATGCTTCCTCACAACAAGAAGGGAGGGGGAGGAAGAGCAGAGAGTGTCACAGCAAGAGGTAGAGCACAGGTAGAAAGAGAAAGCAACATGGCGGAGAAGCGGCCGAGACATGGTTCAGAAGTGGATCTTACCACAAAGAAAAAGCCTGGACGTTCGGCTGAAGGTTAGCAAAGAAGGAAAGTGACCGACGGAGAAGGCAAACAAGGATTTGTATTGCCGTCGCTTTTCCTTGGTGGAGAGCCCTGAAGGAAGAAATTGGGCTGAGGGTAGACATGGATGTTGCCTTGCTGCTGTTGGATAAGTAAGTGACTTGGTTTATAATTATATTATGAGTAGTATGTGTTGCTGTTACATGTACTGGACCTAGTACTTTATTATTTTCTTGGAAATGGTGCTATGAACGTAATGTAATGTTAGTAGCCTGGTGTTCGCCACACTGTGTAGCATTGTGTACACGGTGTGAAGCGAGTGTTACTCTGTGTACACGGTGTGTGGCGACTGGTGAGTGTTACTCTGTGTACACGGTGTGTGGCGAGTGTTACTCTGTGTACACGGTGTGTGGCGACTGGCGAGTGTTACTCTGGGTACGGTGTGTGGCAACTGGCGAGTGTGACTCTGTGTACATGGAAGTGCTGCCGGCTTATTAATTGTAATTAGGCATTATCCGCTGGGAGGCGACAGAAGTTACGCACTATAGCTTTAAATCTCAACAAACATCATAAAATACAGATATTTGAATTTGTTCTTAACTTGTGCACTCGTTCTTGTTGCATACCTTTCCACACACAGCTTGCTGTTAACGTCCCACACCGTCAGTGAACCCCCGACGCTGCCAGCTGCCAGGAACCGCCCACATGGAGACCAGGCCACCACGTTGATGAGCTGCAGGGAAAACAGGGTGGAGAAACAATTTCAAAATGAAGCACTGACAGACTGCTGATGATTTCAAACAAGTCGTCATTTCAGTGCCTTCAGATTGTATCAGTTACTTAGCCTGAAAATTTACATCAGACGAAAGGCTGCAGAGCAAATTCATGCATCTCATGTCTGAACATCAGATAAAGGATGATAAGGGAACAGGGAACAGGAAAAAAAAGGAGGTAATGAGAACAAAGTGAATTCAGTGTGAAATGTTACTTCACACTGAGCAGGCCATCGACACCTAATGAGCTCTGGCATGAGTCCAAGTCATTTAATACAGCGGCAGCAGTAGGTTGTGGTTCAGTGAGTTTACGAGGTACAAGCTCATAATGTTGTAACAGGGAACACCTCGTCGCTTCCAGCAAAAACAAAGTCAGAACAGTCCAGGGGACAACATAAAAATCACCTTTTTACTAACTTTGTTAAATATTTGACGATCGGATGAAGCACCTTTTGATATTTACAGAGATTCTGCTGAAAGGAAACTTTCCAGGAGCCACAAGTTACATACAGACATACAGAGATTAGTATTGCAGTGACAAGAAATTAAATTATGTGTTTGGTATTGAATAAAAAGATCATAAAAAGCATGCTGAGAGCTCTCATAATCCTCTGATAAATACAAATGCCACTTTAGAACAATATAACAGATCTGAAAGGAGACAGTGTTAAAAGGTCTGATTGTGTCCTTATTGCTCGTACACACTGTGTGAGGAGTCTAATAAAATTCACACACTATCTGAGGCGAATCAGATGGTGAGGTGATAGACTGGGACACATCTGCGCCACTCTTATGTCTTGAAAATGTAGAGGAACAATAAACGGCTCTTTGGTCACAGCCGCAGCATTTCTTTGCATCAAGAAATCTCAAGACAGACAAAATGAGTTTGAGGTCAATATGCTCTTTAGTGTTAGCATTATGCTAGCTCACCAGTGTGTTCTGTATCATGTTATACTGTGTTTTGAACAGCTGGTTTGTATTTGTGGGTCAAGTTTTGGTCCTATATTTCTGACACAGCCTGTTAGTGGACACACAGTTTTAACTTCATGTGTCAGCAGTGCACACTGACCTTTAACCAAGATGATGTACACAGTATATGTTCAGCTAGACCTCACCTGAGTCAGCAGATCATCGGACAGAGTGCTGACATGATCCCAGGACCCTCGCTCGTACAGGTGCACCTTTGTCTCCACAGGAACCGCTATAAACTGAGCACAGACGCATGTGGTTTGCACTGGGGAAGCGCTGATGAAATGGGGATGTAATCATCAACACCAGGCCCAAAGACTCATGTCACTGACCTTTGCCGTCCCGGGCTGCCAGGCCAGCCGACACAGGGACTTTGCATTACTGACGTCGTTGGTCTTCTGCAGCAGAGGCCAACTGATAAGCTGAGACTAAAAGGGCACAAAGCAGATCAGCATATTAAGTTTTACAAATAAAACAAAGGTTGTGTTGAGAAAATCCTCAGTTTGAGGTGCTAAAACACCGTCGTACCTGCTCCTCAATATTCCACACTACGACGGAGCCGTCACAGCTGGCAGACGCCTGACAAGGAGAGCAGATAAAGTTTTGTATTTGTTGACATCCAGGTTGATCAAGTTGGCTCAGGTCAAATAACATGTGACAACAATAGTTGACACTACTGTGGATACTAATCATCAGCACACAATCAGCTAGCAGCCTCAGTGTTGCATTTCTGACACCTGACAGAAAAAGGTTTACCCACCAGGAAGTCATCTCTGGGGTCAAAGGCGACACTGAGCACGGGCGCCTCGTGGCCCCGCAGTGTCTTCTGCTGGCTGCTGTCTGACACCTCCACCACCTTCACCATGAAGTCACTAGATGAAAACGGAAAAATAAATAACAATAAATATGTGAAAACAGGCACATGTAGGCAATCTGTGCTCACACGTGACCGACTGCCAGCGAGCAGCGACGGGGTAAACATCAGCTGTGAACCAACACGAGCGCAAATTGTTAAATCAATGAATGAAAGGAACAAAATAATCCTGATTTTCTCCGACGTCCGCCACAACACAGATGCCAAATTCGCCCTAACTTCCTCAGATGCCTGAATTTTTTACAATCAATATCTCAACAGAAATTACCAGTGTGAAAACAGCAGCATCAATAGGGCGCCATGCTCTGTGCTTTGGATGCTGTGATAAACCCGTTTAGGGAAAATCAATTCTGGCAGCAAACAGACGTTTATCTTCAATCAGGACTAATCATGAGGCAATCCAAAGTTCTGCTCCGTCTGTGAGGCGGAAATATCATTCAGGTACACTGCTGCGTGCAGCTCATTCTGTACTGGAACAACAACACTGAACCTAATGAGATCACAGTCTGGTTTAGTCATAGTATACTGAACACAGGACGCATTACGCACGACGGCTTCACCAGCCGCCACAGGAGAAGCCAGAGCGGAACCAACGTGCATCGTTTGACTGAGTCAAAGTGACATCTGCTCGTCTTCCAGCTCTGAATCTTCTCTGGGATCACTGGTGAGAACAAAATACCAGGATAAACTGACGGGTCTGCGCAGTCAACTGGAGATCCTCATAACTGAATATATCTTTAAAATGTGATTTGTTTTCCCACAGGATCATGGTCCATATGGATGGAGCCTGAGTTAACACCAACCAGGGGCCAGATGAATAATGTGTAGATTCATGGCTCAAACTATGTGTACACACAAAAAAAGAAATATGAATTTTTTTGGTCAGATTTATAAAGCTGTGCGTACACCTGATTCTGTTTTATAAGTCTCGATCATTGCAGCACTGGGTACACATGCATAAGTCATTTCCACACCCACAGTTCTCTGTAAACAGATGTAGAAACGCCCTTAAACATATGTTTGCATATCAACACTTGTGCCCCTCCAACACTCATTAGACCTGTCAATGTGAAATACAGTAAAGAAAGTGCAATTTCACCTACTGTATCACATCAGTGAGGTTCTCCAATGGTACCAGAGCAGCTGTCATTACACACAGCGTGGCATGCCATTTAATTGCACAAGAAAAATGCCCCCTAGTATGTAAAGGCCTTTTCATCTCTGTGGTGTTTTAACTTTCCTGAGACTGTATTTATGCTTGTTTATAGGTTGGTTCCTCATTTCTTCTGTGAAGCACTGTGTGACATTCTGCTCTCAAAAGGTGCGATAAGATAGATATTTGTTCGGAGTTAGGTGAGAAAATTGATACAACTCTCACGTCTGAACCATAACTGTGATGCTACAGTCAGAAAGCAGCTGGCTAGCTAAGCATTCATGATGCAGCCTTTGTCAATTATGCCCCAAAGCTATGGAACACACTACCTGTAGATATCAGGGAAGCCAGCTTGCTAAAAATATATTTAAAAGAAAGCTAAATATGCATCTGTTCACTTTAGCCTTTAACTATTAGAGGTGCTAATCGATTAATCTTTCCAGCTTTGGACGAAGCAACGCAGTCACCTTCCTCCTGCTTCCAGTTTTGTTTTACTGAGGTGATCATACCTGGATCCAGCAGCAACTCTGGAGCCGCTGCTGTTGAAGGTCACATGTGTGGCGTTGGTGGTGAAACGGGTCAGGATGCCATCGGGATCACCGTCAGGAAACGTGTGGATCTGCACTGTGTTGTTGGAGCTTGCTGTCACCAGCTTGCCGTTCTGTGAAGGGAAAAGAAAACACCTCAATCCTCCACTGACGGCTCATTCATAGCAAAACATCTCTAAGAAATCAATTACATCACAAGATCCCAAAACAACCACAAGACAGAAGACCAACCTTGAGTGCAAAGGAGTACGCCTTTTCCCCGACGGCGATGAACTTTGGATCGTCATCATCCAGACCCTCAAATATCCGAACGTCTCCATCGTTCCCGCAAGTTACAATGAACCTGACGACAATTTCATTGTGGTCAGATTTGGGCAATATTGTGAAGCAGAAGGAAAAGTAACAAAACCTCCAACCGATTATTTTGTCTTTTCACAACGCAAGAATGTTTAAGTTAAGCAAACAATAATACTGTAAATCTAAAAGAGACGGTGATGAATGAGCATGACATGACAAATGAGTTCCAGTGGCTGTCAGATCACATTTATCTCAATGTTAGTGCTCACAAACAGTAAAGAGGTGACACTAGAGGTCCTTTGCTTAATCTTAAATTGCAGTAGCATAGTGTAGAAATAATCTATCACAAGTAAACTTCCTGCATTAAAAGTTTCACTGTGGTAAAAGTACAAAAGTATTAGCATCAAATATACTGAAAGTATTTTAGAATAACATATATTGTAACAACAGGATTATGATTAATGATGCATTAATGTGTTCATCACTTTAATGTTGCAGCTACGGTGGAGCTAGTTTTAGTTCCTTTAAATTCTGCTAGGTAGCTTGTGTGTCTACCCCCTGGACCAATAAAGCATTATCTTACCTTAACCTCTAATAATAATTACAATTCATTTATTGATTATATTTTGTATTATTAATCAGAATCCGCAAAGTAATTTAAGCTATCAAATAAACAGTGTGGTGAAGATGAAGTATACAGTAGCAGGAAATGAAAATACTTAAGTACAAGTACCTCAAAATGCATGTACAGTGGTTGAGTAAATTTACTTAGTATAGTTCCACTACTGTAAACAATAAATTAAGCCATTATAACAGGGGTGTCAAACATACTGCCTGGGGGCCAGGACCAGCCCACCAAAGGGTCCAGTCTGGCCAAGTAGATGACTTTGCACACCTGATATTGATGCTCATGTGAAGGCTGAGTGAAATGAGACATTTTGACAAGAAATAAGACAAATATTCTTGGTAAGATTTTGAGTTTTTGCAGTGCACAGGCTGAAACAACAATGAATACTCACTGTGGTCGTATTTAAAGATATTGAATATTGTGCAAAATATTGTCAACCAGCAGCTTCATACAAAAGAATCTGGATCAGACTTCTCTCTTAAAACAATATTAGTGGAACTCTGTTGCAAATGCACTGACAAAACTTTAGACTGTAAATGGTTTGTAAGGCAGGGGATGACTTCGCCTGCTTCTTCAATAGCTTCACTTTAGTGGACAATTATGGAAAAAAAATGCACATGTAGTGAAAGTGAGTTGTAGACTGTCTGAATGTGGAAACACTGAGACATGCTGTTGAATTTGCGCATGTTTTTTTCTTAGGATATAGATAATATTATTTGTTTTGTAAATGGATGAATGATTTCTCAATGTACTTTGTAGGAGTTAATATTTATGGGTTATTATGCACTGGTTTTACTGGTCCCGCCCACTTGAGATCAAACTGGGCTGCATGTGGCCCATGAACTCAAATGAGTGTGACAGCCCTGCATTGTAATGTCTGACTTACCTCCCAGAGTCATCGAAGCAGACCTCGGTGTGTCCCTCCGAGTGGACGAAGCGGATCGGCTTCCTCTCACACGGCATCTTCACAAAGCACCACACTGACAGGCAGAAACATACGAAGACATGAAGGTACGTGAACCTTAAACAGTTATCGTCTGCAGTGTTGTTATCACATCACTGGTTGCCAGTTAGCAGAACAGTTGAGCTAACGCTAACAATACAGCCTGTGTCATTAGCTAACTTACGCTATTTCACACTCAACGGATGGGTCGATGAACCGTGTTTCCGGTTTGACACGTTCAACTCGGACTAAACAAGGAGGTTATCTAACTAGTTATGACTCCAGAAAAGATTTAATATGACAACTTACAACTTCCCCGGCTGACTGACTGTCTCCACTGAGTCGATCCTCTTCTCCTGAATCTCCCGCGCTGCGTCAAAAACAAGGAACCGCTGCGTCACGACTCCCGCCAGTCACGTCATGACGCAACGGACGTAGCTCCTCCCACGTCAGAGGCAGGAAGCGAATGTCAGAAAAGGCACGGCTGGATTATTATCAAGTACTTTAAATATGATGATAACAAATTATGAACCATTGTTATCTTTTTTTAATATTACCAGGGAATGTTATAGTCATAACTTAAAATTCTTAATTAAATGCCTTTTTAAATGTTGTTTTTAACTTAAATTTAATGCTATTTTGAGTGTATTAAATTTGTAACAAATTATAAATCCATGTCAGTAGCTAATATTTACTTATTTAGATGTTTGTTTGATGGAGTCATTATGTAAATTATTCTTTTTTTTAGCATAATTTATTATCATCATCATCATTATTATTATTATTATTATTATTATTTGCTGTTGTAACTTATTTCCCTGTTTCTTGCCAATGAATTGTTGCAATTGATTGTACAGTCTCATAACTAAATAAAGGTAAGAGTAAGAATACAAGTTACCAGTGTAAAACCAGTTAAAAGCATATTGAATTACTAGTATGAATTCTTCAGGGTAAAAATACTTTGTTACAAGTAAAACTCATGCAATCAAAATTCTACTGTGTATCTATAAACCTTTATTGATCCCCAGTGGGAAAATTCAGATGTTGCGGGAGTACTAGTACAGCCAGGCTTAGTACAGATAAGTAGAGAAAGTAAAATAAAAATAATAAAAGTATATAAAACCAACATAGAAATAATATTTTTTTAAGTAGTAAAAGTTTGAAGTACCAAAAGTTAAAGTACGGTCTGCCTCAGACTCATGTATATTAAATTACTGTATGGTAATTAGTGATGAATTAATGTCAATTTAAAGTTAACTTTCTACTTAAGTAGAACGTACAGACATTTTATGTGAACCATTAAATGCATTGAAATTACCTATTTTTGTGAACCACATTTCATCTACCTGTACAATATGAATTTGGAGAAATACCTTACACACTAATCAGTATCACCTCTCCTTTAACATACATCTGAACAAATCATCAAAATAATTAAACAAAGTTGTCATTTTGACACATTGATGCTGTAACTGCATTTTAGCTGGTTGAAAAGAGGGTAAAAGAGGTCTTAGACGAACACTGAAATCTCTTCGGTTGGTCCTCATTGGGTTTCAGCTGGTAAATGTGGAGCTTATTCTAATGTAATGTAAAGCGGTCAGATAAATATAGTGAAGTAAAAAGGTACAATATTTGCAAAATGTCCCAATTCAAGCTCTTGTAGTAGCATAGTAGGTTTTCTGGCGCAACTTCATCGACTTCCATCATCGTACTCTGTCTGACAAAGTAGGAATAGTAATTGTGTTATTCATTTGTTTTAATCATCTTTAGTTTTAATAATACAAATGTATGAAAAGTTAGATTCAGTGTATCTGCATTAAAAGCAACTATTTGAGGTTTGATTAATATTCCTTCATTCTCACATTAACTCCAACTGGGGCTCAAAGCATATATTTCAGACCACTTTTTACACTGCAAAGCACCTAAATGAAACAGAAACTTAAGTTCATTCACTCATGCTTTTAATTATTTGATTATTTATAAGCTCTGTATGCACCTCTTGGATGCCAAAGTCAACCTGCCACCACCTGACTGACTCTCCACTCACCTGTTTGAACGGCATCTCAGGGGAGACTTTGATTAGTGCAACAGGAAGTGCTCTGTCAGCAGGCAGCTGAGTGTCTAAATATCACAACACTGAAATACAACAGTGTGTGTAAGAATTAGAACATGTACAACAGATCTGATGTGTGTGTTTTAGGCTGCACGTGACTGTATGAAGTCATCCTGGATGAACTCAAAACGTAAAAAACAGTGTTTCATTTCTCATATTTAGATATCAAATTTATCATGGATCTAATGTAACACAAGACGTTGGTGTTTGAGCTGCTGAAAAATGATGCTGGCTAACTGGATCATACAAGACAACATTAATATTTCATGTATATGGTTCAGGAAAATCAATAGATGTGGCTTCTGAACTCTGTCCATTGACTGAGCGTTGACATGTACACAGACGGAGAGATCAAAAGCAAAAATAGACTTTGTCTGTGGCGTAAATCTGACAAACCTTCCTCATTGTCAATGTTGTAATTTAGTACTGACCTTTGATGAAGTTGGGGGACTTTTTTTAATGCTTAAAAATATCTAAGCAGCTGAGGCTCAAATATCCTTACATTTCCCATCATGCAACATAAACGTAGTGTGGGTCCTGGTGCAAAAGTGGGTTGCAGGTCCATCCTGAATGGACCGCAAATGACTTGCAAAACATGTAAAGTTTGTAAAAAACACGCTTTATTTTGGAGTACAATACATTTCCAGCACAGAGCTTTTATTTTTAAGTACCGTTTCCTGCTGTAGAGTGAGTGAATAACAGACAGGTGCTTAACAGAGACAGCAAACTAGCTTGACGACATGGCCAATTATGATGCAAGTATGACACAGATTATATCAAACTGTGTGGACCCTAACCTAATGACTAAGGAGAAATCTGGACCCCATGGCTGGACCAGTTGAGAACCACTGATGTAGAGCATACCTGAAAAATCTGCAAGTCTTTCAAACTCCATACCTTCTGGTTTAGATTTTCTGTTATGACTTGTTATCTGACCTTCATATGTCATGGTATTCTTCTTTAAGCAGGACTAATGTACTTTGTTTCGGGTAAATCTAATCTCTTTTAACAAAGAAATACACAGCCATTTAGCCTGACCCACCCTTAAAAATGGAAAACCTTTATATTATGGAAGAATTTACCAGCCTAAAAACTAAGAATTTAATTGGCAACAACTGCAAATAGAGAGCTCTGATGGATAGATAACACAAAATGGAAAAAAGGAACAACAGAACAGCCGATTTACTCGAGCATGTAGGAGTAAAATGTTGATATTTGTATGACAAGTGCTGAAGAAAAGACAAACCTGTCATGCCTGAAAACCTAATGGCCGTATGATGAATATTTCATGCACTGTTTTGTATTCAAACAAGTCACCTCAGGAGCAGATTTTTTTTTCTTTCACACTGCTTGTTGGAGAGAGGCTGAATGACACATGAATCAACTGAGAAAATCTGAATCCCCCCCACTTATGGGGGAGAAATTGTCTTTTTCATGTCTTTATCTCTCCATTTGCTCTGCTCAAGCGTTGACATTTAGAGGTGTCCTTTGCAGAGAGCGAGATGAATTGTTTTCAGAGCGATACTTCAAAAGCAGCATTTTCCATACCATTAGCTTGTCTGACTGTGACACGAGCCCACGGCTGCAGCATGAGCAGGCATAGATGGATAAGCATGACTTGAGCTGCACCATTAAATCGGCACAGAGAGTGACAAAAAAAACCTGAGACACAGTCGTACAACAGAGGCAGTGTAAAGGACATTTATTGGTTTGTATGTCAATGTGGTGAATACAATATGTGCCTGGAGGGGGACGACTGAGACTTCTGCTTGGTCCTATAGTGAACTGAACTCCTCTCTGTATGGTGGCAACTCAAAGCACTGAAACTTAAGACAACAAAAGCAGAGCGAAAAACAAGAAAATCAAGAAAACCTCATCACTTTTACAACATGTGCAGCATTTATAAGGAAAAAAAACACTGACAATTCAGAAATGTTGCAAGTCACACAGAATAAAATGGAAACTGTTTTTGTTATAGAAATGAACTATATTTATATTCATATTACATTTTTGTGTTATTTTAATTACTGAAGTTACTGTGTTATTTATTAATGGGTACATTACCTATATTTAAGTAGTAATTACATTCAGCATTATTGAGCTACTGTCATTAATAGTACTTTGTATATTGTTTCATTTTTATTTTTGTGTACGGTGTTTATGTAGAATCATTATGTTCCCAAATTGGTTCCTACCTGCCCTTGTTTTGTGGGGACAGGTATGAGTGAAACACAAGAGAGAGTGAGTGCCTTGTGCTAAACAGTGAATAGATGTTACTGTATTCCTCAGCTGGAATGTGTTATTATTGTTCTGCTGTGTTGGTAAAAATTATACAAAGAGGAAGAAACAGATGTTGTAGCCCGTTCATTACCCCAGCCTGTGAGAACTGGGGGACACCAACAATCAAGAATCAAATATGTAAAGTCTGGCCAAACATTCTGTTGTATTCTGTACTACAACACAACTGATGTTAAAATACCAACTTACAGAGGAGTTTCTGCCAAGACTTCACAGTAAAGAAGCAGCTGAACTGAATAAAGAAAGACAGGTGAATCAATGCAGCTGTGCCGCCATCTTGTGGCTGCAGTGAAGAATGACCTCAAGTCCTCTTCATAAGAACTGACAATCATGGCTGTTAAGACAAACTGTTGAAAGGCATAAGGAGGTGACGTTTGTGACGTCTACAGTGTTTCTACCACACAATCAATAATGTCTGTTTCTGTCACTTTGTATGTCTTTCTCTCACCCACACTGATTTAATCCATTTTGTGTTGTAGATGAAAACAGTCCTCTCGTCATCAGGTAAAACAACCTGTCTTTACACAAAGTCTTTGAAAGTAGATGTGATTTGAATTTTGCAATTAGTTACTACAACAGTGATATGAAAGGACCACTCTGTACTATTTCACAACAACGAGGGAAAGGGTCCAAAAATGTTTAATTGGAGAGTTAATGGGGGATTAATATTGTCTGGATATTACTAGATGCAGTTGGAGTCGCTGTGCCTCACAACTTTGACAGCACTGGTTGTGAGGATGAGGCCTAAAGTAAAGCACCACAGTCTACATGAAAGGAGGTTTCAACCAAGAAACCATGGAAGGTGCCGTTCCTCTAGTGGACGCTAGAGGTACTAGATACCCGCACAAGACAACTCTGATTAGATTGAAGTCAGTAGGGTAGTGCTCCAACTTTAAGAGTCAGTATTTCAAGTGGTCTTAGTGATGTTGTTTTCTTGGTGGGGATCCTTACTCCATAAAGGGTATTAAGGCAAATGTTCAAGGGCATGTTTGCTTAATTATAGGTGCACAGTAAGTCTTGACTTGACTCCAGTAGCTGTCAAGGTGGCCGAAAGCTTCAAACCAGCCCTTAAGGAGGAAACATTACCTCCATGTGTTCTTACAGGACTCAGACCTTTAGAGAAGGCTTTGTGTATTTAGTTGTTCTTTCTCTTGACAATAGACCTCTCCAGTTCTGCACCTTGTAGACATCAGAGATTTGCAAAGCTACTCGAATTCAATGGCAATTCTTGCCTCATGCCAAGAGAACCTGCCTTGGCTTGTCAGGTCTTTGCCTTCCATGATCCGGCTTTGGGCTGTCACACAGCGCAGGCTCCATCACACTTAATGTGATACTGTCGGAGGTAGTCCCTGAGCTGAGGTGGCAGCAGCAGGTTGTCAATGCCCTGGTAGGTGGTGTGGCTGCAGATCACAGCCCTGCACAGGTGCTGCAGGGTGAAAGGGAAGGTCCTTGGAAGCGGTCGGGATAAAAGGGGCTCAAAGAAGAGGCAGGTGGCCGGGTCACTGTAGTGTCGCAGTAGTCCTGTCACACTGGGATCCCGGTACATGCACGGGTCACGCACATCAAAGCTGAAACGCTTTTCGTTCTGCTCGATGCGTGCGTGCAGGGAGCGGCTGTAGCGACGGAAGCTGACTGAGAAGAGGAACTCATCCTGGGCAGAGTCTCGGAGCAAAAATGTTCCCTCTGGTTTGCCCTCCAGGAGCTCTTCTGCCTCAAAGCGGTTCAACACACCCCAGTAACAGGAGCTGTTGTTGATCTGGAGGAGATCCGGTACCAGGATGTAGTCAGTGTGGCCACAGCTGCCCTCTGCTCCCCCATGAGGACAAGAAGGGTCCCAGTCCTCCAGAGTAGTGCCTCCAGTTCCAGGAGAGCAGCAGATGTCATCCCAGGAGAGAGGCGTCTGTGGTGGGGAGGTAGAGGAGGAGGAGACACTGGGTTTGAGGGGAGCCTCCATGTCCTTGAGGGCATTTGAGTGGGTGGCCTGGTTTTTTATAAGGTGCCAACATCGGGCCAGTTCAGACTTGGGCGAGAAGGGACACTTGTCCTGCATGAGCTCTGAGACATGGATCTTGCGTTTGGACCAGAACAGCACTGAGAAGGGTCGCGAGGAGCCCAATGCATGGTGGTGATGATGATGGTGGTGATGGTGAGAGCGCAGTGGAAAACACTGGCCCACAGCATCCTGGAACTTCTGCCTCAGAGAGCGGCGGGTCAAGGCCTTCCGACACACTACATCAATGTCTGCAGACGTCAATGCTTCCCCAAGAGTGTTGCAGCTACACTTTCTCTCTCTGCGCCGCCTTGGACAGGATGTCGATCGTACACCCAGCTCCTCTGTCCCCTCCATCTCGAGCCCTCCAGGACTTGACCCGTTTCGAGAGCTCCGTGAGCGTTTCTTCCCCCGCCAGACATAACTGTCTGCACTCCAGCTGCGGAGGCCACTTTTGGGACGTGTGTCTGAACCTCGTGGCTTCTTCTCTGACATGGCTGCTTCCTCTTCTTACTCTGTTATGCATTAAAAAACAGATGTCTTTGTCATAACTGTATTTCAGGGCCATGTCTGAAATCATCTATGAAACAATATGTCATCTATTATCAAAAAGTTGCTTTTAATAGAGCAGTGTACAAAGCCCCATTGATAAAAGGAACAACTTCTGTCTTGTTTTTTCACCACAGAGAGCTCAAAAGTATCAGTAAATATCATTTAAGACTTTGCAAAGTCCACTCTGTGATCTCTTTAGAACAATTTAAGTCGGGACCTAAATGGTGCCATAAACCACCTTTTAAGAGTTCTCCAACTCTTCAAATCAATTCAGATTTTTCACGACTTTTTAACGGGTCAGTATTTAGGATTTAGGAGCATATATTGGCAGAAATGGAATATAATATAAAATGTATGTTTTCATTAGTTTATAATCACCTGAAAATTAAGAATCATTGTGTTTTTGTTACCTTTGAATGAGCCATTTATATCTACATAAGGAGTGGGTCCTTGTTTATGGAGACGGCCATGTTGTACCGCCATGTTTCTACAGTAGCCAGGAAAAACACTGGCTCTAGATAGGGCCGTTCACGTTTGGCATCGGGCACTGTAGCTCACAGCCGCTCTGTGATGAGCAGCATTGGAAAAACTTTATAAAAAATTTAATGTAAAACTGATTTATTCAGGGGCGGCATGGTGGTGTGGTGGTTAGCACTGTCGCCTCACAACAAGAGAGTTCCTCTGGATGGTGGGGTGGAAGGATGATTGTAAAGACTGTCGAGTAGTTTTTGACACGCGCCATTTTTGGCTTTTGTCCAACTATTCATTTTTAGTACGGATCCTACACGCTGTTTTATAAATGAGACCCCATGTCTGTCGTTTGAAGAAGAGGAGACCTCAGTAGATAATTCAGCTCCCTGTAAAAACCTACTGAACATCTGGATTTGAAATTATAAAAGAAAAAAGTTCAGCACACATTAGCAGGTGCTACACAGATATGCGAAAACTGCTTTGTTCTGTGTTTTTATCAGTTTAAATCACCAGGTCTGTTTGTTTAGGAGAGGAAGACACCTCTGCAGATAATTCAGCTCCTGGTACAGACCTCTTGAACAATGAGGACAACCGTGAGTTAACGCTTGGCTCACAGGAGAAGTTTCAGCTGGTTGCAATCTGCAATCCTCACCGCTAGATGCCACGATATCTTACTTAAGGCTTTGCAAAGTCCTTTTCTTCCTGATCTTGTGGATGCATTTTAGTTGGGACCTTAATGGTGCTATAAACATAACTCTTCAAATCAACGATGGACTCCTTATCCTGACATTTTTTTAACCTCTTCTTAAAAATGTATTTATCCGATTCTTTTAAGTTACGCCACAACTAAAAAAAGAACACTTCCAGGATTTCCTTTGATCTGTGTGTGCAGGACTGCTATCTAATTACTTGGTACAAGACTAACAGGCTGATGTAGAGTTTTTTTTCCTGATCATCTCCGGTGGCAAGAAATCAAATTTAGACTGCAGAGTTCAGAAACAGCCTGCAGATGAAAATAGAAAAAAAACAAACACTAAAATAGATTTAACATGTACCCAGACAACATTTCATGCTTCGTTCATGAGATGCTTCAAGAGGAAAGTTTTCTTAAACTGCCTACAGGGCTACAGTTTCAACACTTCAGTCATACAGTGATACATGGCAGCAGTTTGCAGAGATGGTCTCTGAGAATAATAATGTAATGGAAGTGAGCAGCCTGTGAGCAGCAGCAGGAGGTTTAACCTCACATGCTCGTAATCACTCTCTGTTGTAATTAACTCTTTGAAGATTAATGCAGAAGATTATCTTACCTTCCAAACAGTGTCAGACATCCACATCCATGTTATGGCCACTGCACATTAGCGGACATGTGTGACCTGCCTGCAGCCAGCTCCAGCTCTAACAGACAGCAGACTGTTCCGCTTCCTATATAATTATGATGCCAAATCCCTGAGGGGGCAGCAGTTTCCTCTTCTGTCAGGGCCGGGTCTGAATGAATGAATGAATGAATGAAGAGGGAGAGAGGGAGGTGGAAGGTTGAGAGGGGTTGAGCTGGGAGAGGGGAGGGAGGGGTGTAAGGGGAGGTTTGTTTCAGGTTAATGGTACTGAGACATCCTCTTTTTTTCTCCTACATTTCCTTTACACGTTCACTGACGGATTCAATCTCCCAAAAGAAAGAGAAAAAGATAAGCAGAGCAGCCAGAGAGTGCTTTTTTATTCTCAAAGTGAATTATTTCCGCCTGTAATTCTATTTCTGCACACAGATTTAAGTTGTTTTAATTTCATCAGCAGCCCGTGTCTTAACTTAAAGCATCAAAGCACATTTCATGGGGAGCTTTAAATCTGTTTAAGTCTGTCTGTGCAGGATGCCAAACTACAAACAGATTGTACTCCTTAGGTTTACGAGCAGCCTGCACACACCACCCGCTTCGGCGTATCAGAATCTCTCTAATTAACCATTCAGCCCAGTAGAGGAAACAACCAAGCATTTTAAAAAGCTCCACTTATTGATTGAATAACCTTTGAGTTTCCCAGTTAAAACTTCCAGCAAGTGCTGCTGAGAGGACTCATCTGTCAAGGTGATGTCATGCACGCAGCGTGGACGACATTTTGGGAGATCTATAATTCATGAAACAAATAGACTACATCTATCAGACAAATAATATTACTCCCAGTGGTTTTATGTTGTGTGTGTGTGTCCTCTAAGCCCTAACAGATAAAGGATAGTCATCAATAAATGCCTGACATCTCAGATAATGTAGTGACACTCAACTTCCTCTTAACTGAATATTTAATGCTCTTCACATTATCACGCAGCCCGGCAGGATGATAACGCCACGTGTTCTGGCAAACTACCAGATCAGTTTATCTGACTCCAAAAAAAAAAAAAAGTAGTAAAGAAACTGAAACTAAACTTTGGCTGAAGGCTCCAGGGGTAATCCAAATTAAAATTTTGTCTCTTCTCACTTTGGCTCCTTCAAAGTGTTTAGTCAAAACTGAAATCAGGAAGCAACGAGCAAGAAAGAAGAAGAGCAAATAAAATAGTGGTTTAAGTGATAAAACTGACCCCTGATTTCATATGATTTATCCATTAGATCTGGTCCTCAATTTCTGACATGTAAGTGTTTGAAGTAAAACAAAACTTCAGAGTCTACATCTTTGCTAAAGGCTCTGTGAGGCTGCACTTAGGTAAAGTGCTTTGTGCTATATGCTAACATCTTCATTAGCATTCTCTTGTTCACGAAGCTATTCTTGGCCTACTTGCAGCATATTTATGTGTGTACATTAAGCAAAAAGAATAATAAAAAAAAATGGCTCTGCTCTCCGTTCTCAGAACAGGGCACGTACAGAGTTTGGCAAGCGAGCATTTACACATGCAGCTCCTCATATGTGGAATCTTCTGCAGAAGGACTTAAAGTTGCACAAATGAAACAACACGAAACATGAAACCACACAACAACAAACGGTGTTAAAAATCAAAACTTTTTTTTTTTATGCAGGCCATGTCAGATCTTGCAAGAGCCATCTGCTGCATCATCAGCTGTACACACCATGTAATCCGATTACATCAGAGAAGGATAAGTGTTACTAGGCAACACTTCCATCAAGTCATTCACAGATTCTCAGAAACTCAGCATTTACCGCACTCTCCATGAAACATTCAGCCTCTTCATTGAACGACGGCACAAATTGATTGGAAAGAATAATGGATCGGAGGAAAACACACACAAACACACACAAACAGGAAAATACACAGAGAAACACACAGAGTCCGGTGAACCAGCGAGAGAAAGACACTTGATCTGAAGTGGAAGACTTAATTTATCAAAAGCAGCATGAAGTTAAAGCATGATTAAAAGAAAAAAAAACAGGAAAGAAAAATCTACTAATCTTTTGTTTCCTTCCGTCACAGCCTTAATTGCTGCACTGTAATTGCATAGATCCAATTAAGCATTAATAAAACAGACCACTAATAGTTACTCACAGAGTGGAGTAATACAAATGAGGTACAGTACATGTAACAATAATCAAGACACATTTTTGAGTGGAGACTTTAAGGACATTTAGGATTTGTGATCTTATCACCCAAAACAAATGTTAACACCCAGAGGTAAACAGGGTCAGAGGGTAGGAACACGTGACCTATGTGGTTGTATGGAAATCAAAAATCGGAATTGAAATTCAATGCACTGGCCGTCACTGTCCTCGCTGAGGCAGGCTTACTTATGGCTCAAGAAGCCTCTGGGGTACATTGTCTCTAATTTAGATATCCAGACTCTTTCAGGCAGTTTGGATCACTTTGGATGACTGTGGCACCGATGGCCATCCTTGAATTTAAAAATGGCTAGCCAAAGGATTGTGGGTCTCCTTTTGTCGCATAATCTTGTAATGGTGTTGGGTGAACCTTTGTAGTAGAGTATTTCCGGTTTCCCCGACATACTGTGCACCACATTTTAAACAGGTGATTAAATCAATACAGTTTTTGGTATGAGGGCTTCCTCAGGCCGTAGTTTTAAAAACGTTATTATTGGCTTTGCTGAGTAGCCAGATTTGTTGTGTATGAAATTCCCCATAGCCCCTTGGTTTTGGCATTACCAGGGGCTTGACCTTGGCTTTGACTAAATAATCCCTTAAATTCTTGTTCTTTCTGAAAGCGGTGATTATTCTGTGATCTTTTAAGACTGTCACTTCCTTGTGCCACTTGAGCCCCTAAGCTCTTTCCCAAAATGATATCGTCTGACTCCAGTAACGGAAACAGATGGTGAGCAGCAGCAGAGCTGAGCACCAAGCTCGGACCTTACAGATATTCTGTGTACAGTCTACACTATAAACACACATGAAGTCTGCTCATATCTGCTGCACCAACTTACTATGAGTGTGTGTGAGTGTGTTAGTGGGGTGTGGCGCAGAGTTTTATCCAGGAAGTGCCTCCTGCAGTGGGTGAAATCAAGTCGGCCCATTAACCTGCTGCAGCCAGGACTCGACCAGGGGCTCGTATCAGTCCACATTACAGAGGCATTGATCCCAAGAGCAGCACAGCCGACAGGAGCAGTCATGAATAATTGATGCTGGACTGATTGAATGGAGACTCTATTCTGCTTGTATTTTTATATGAAGGCTATTATAGTTTTTTATTGACATTTACGCAGTCAGAAGTGAAACTGCAAGATGCATGTGTTACAGTTTCAGAGGGTTGTTTGCACTCAGCGTTAGAGGCACATGTTCTGTGAAAGCATGTTGTATCATTTTGGTTTATTTTTATTCTTAGACTGCTCACTGACCTGAATGTGAACGGAACATGCCATCAAAAATCTGCATCTTTTATGGATGAAGTGGCCATATCACAAACCTAAAGCAGCTCTGATCAATAGGTGTATATTAACAATGGATTTAATGACTACGTGCAATATGACCACAGAGAATCGGCTGTTCAGCTCACCACAGCATTTTTGCATCTTCCAGCTCATTGTTTTCCTTCTCCAGCCTGAAACTTTACTATTTAAGTCCACTGTCGCCTTCCTGAGCAGCCACAGCAGGTGGCTATGAAGAAAACTCAACAAACGGCAGGCACAGTTGGCAACAAGCTGGTGACCATAGTGGAGCATTTATCATCTGAAGAGCAAGATATTTTACCTCAGGGAGAACCAGAGCTAAAAGTAGAGTTAATATTGGACTTATATTCATCAGATGGACTGAAAAATATTTCCAAATACATGATAACGTTGTTCCATGCCTGCTTGATGTGTAAATAAGACACTATTATCCGCCACCACGTTGTCAACTTAATAAGATGTTGGAATGTCAGTGTTGTGTTCATGGCTTGTTGCACTTCACTCCAAGAAGCCAAATAATGCAGGTTCAACAAACAATTCAAGTTCTTAATACAGCAATCACAGAAACAGATTCTTCAGTACCAACTTTTTCTTTATTTGTGTCTGAATTTTATGGAAGCCAATTTTTGCCAGTATGACGAATTAAGATCCTTTAAGTCATTATAAAGAGACACTTTATTAAAATTATGATTTATTATCTCAAAATAATGAGTACTGTAAAACTTAATTTTATAGGCCCAGTCCCTTTTACTAGCCCAGTGTGGCTACATAGTTTGACAAATCAACGCCTATCTCAATTAGATGCCCGGCCCTGTTGCCAAGCAGTTAATTTTTATAGAAGTTCTTTGGGTGTATAAAAGCGGGTTTTCGGCTTCTTGAGCTCACATTAGTTAGCCGCTTTGATTGCACATACACATATGAATATTGAAACTTTTGCCAGTGTGGAGATGCTGCAAATTGTTAGCTCAGTTAGATTCTCCACAATTCAGTCATTGAGTTAATTTTACTGAAACAGTGATTAACAAAGAAAACAGAAATTTACTGAGATGTACCAGCACGGTAAACAAGAGAAATATGTGTCCATTCCTCACTTACCCAGTAAGCTATTCATATTCCTTTGGTCCGTAAGGGTCCTCAGATCGAAAGAATCAAAAACGTTTTTCAAAAAAATTAATCCAAATTGTGAATATTGTTTATTAACAGGATAAAGTGATGTTGGTGTGCTGTAATCCTTTAGTATCATTAAACAGATGTCATATCTTTCTCTCTCTCTGATGTGGAAATGGATTTCCAAAGAATCTTAAAATCAATAATATAAGAATAAGTGAGCAGGAGAATAAGAGTGACACGTGAGCATATACAAGTTTCAAACATAAACGTGAAATTTCACAATTTTTGAGAATGTTATTACATGGGTTAATAAGGTTGTGCGTTTCAAGAAACACAGCTGGCTGTGTTAGTAAGAGGAAAGCCATCTGATCTTTCTCATTTGAGTTGACTTACCCTGATCATACACTAACCAGAAGTTATTGCCATACCCACAACATTTCCTTAAAGGGCCAGTGTGTAAAATGGGTTGAAAACAGTGACATCAGTGGTCAAATTCTAGATTGCAGGGCTCACTTGCTCACCCCTCCCGTCCAGTAAATGACGGCGGCCTCGTAGGGACAAAAAGCCTTGCGCACGACTTTTTCAGGAGTAGGTCTATCTAGCGACGAGTTGTATGTTTATTTAGAAATCTAAGCCATGTTACGATATTGTAATGAATCCCTCACGAGCAGGAGACCAGAGTAGCGTTCGGGAAAAAGGCCCGTTTATTTGAGCACTCCAGAAACTCCGGTAACACTCCACTCCGTTCCAAACTCTGACTCTTCTAGCGTAACAGACACACTTCATAACTTTACACACATACTCGTTTACCATACCGTTTCTTGTAGCGGACACAGACCCAGAGCCATATCTGTTTGAGCCGGAGCATACAGATGAGGAACTCCATGTGTTTGATGCTGAGCGGGCGAGAAGAGAGGCTGAATGCACAGAATGGGATTCAGTTGTTTCTTCCTCCTTCTTCCTTCCTTCCGCTGTCTTCGTTGGTTCATTTATACACGCGAAACGCGTTCTCTGGCTGGCTGGATTGTCCACTCGGTCTGCCGTACATACATGGCGGCGCAAGATGGTGACCTCTCTAAAGCAAGGCCCTTGCTATATATATATATATAAAAGCATAATTATAAGGCTACGAAAACCAAACGAATTTTATTTTATAGCGATCATACACTTGTATAAACATATTAATGGGTAGAATATTCAGATTCAGATTCAGATTGACAATAAACCATGCCAAATATTACACACTGGCCCTTTAAACATTGTCACTAAATGTAATCTGGGGTTTTGCAGAATTGTCTAATTTTGATGTACCTGTCTGGAGATAGATTTGCATGACAAAGTGACAGTGCTGAAGCCAAAGGAAAAGGACATTGCACCTCTCATCCAAAACCCTTACAGAGTCGTTGAGGTCACATGTGAGCTCTGAGTTTCAGAGTTGTTAAGGTCACATGTGAGTCATTGGCCCATCCCGCCATCATGTGTGTCATTAGGGTCAGATGAGACCAGGTGTAAATGGGTGTTAAGTCATCTGGGGAGGGATCCCAGGACTGCATTGTAGGTGGGTGATACGCGGTGTTGCAGACCACCTCCTCTTTTTAACAATGGTTGTTCCAATTTGATGTAGATGAAGGAAAGGAGGAGGTAGGGCAAGGAAGAAGTAGCTTGAAGTAGACTTGAAGTAGCAACCTTCCAGTTCCCAAGCCAAGTCCCTATGGACTGAGCTCCTGCTCCATTTGAGTCCCAGTCCAAGTCAAAGTGAAGTTGAGTTAATTTTATTTATTGATGATTACATTTTGGTGCACTTGTGTTTTACATCCATTCAAGTCATGACAATAGACTGCCACTCTTAACCATATTTGTGTGTGTTTGCCTTCGAAACATTGCACCATTTTGTGCGTGCATGTGTGTGTGTGTGTGTGTGTGTGTGTGTTGGCTGAGAGGCAGCACGATCATGTGAATTACAGAGATGGTAAATTGAATCAGCAGGGAGTCTCTGGCTCCACTGGTCTCAGTTGTTTTCATTGATCTGTATCAGAAGACTCCTCTGACCAACAGCAGCGCTGCACCTCTCACTTTAGACACCACAGGGTCTCATTACATCTCACTTAAAGAAATATTCCACCTTTTTTTCTACTCTCTGTCTGTGCGGCAACCTGAGCTGTCAAGCTGCCTCAAAGTGAAGTGGATGTTAGACCTGAAAATATCCATCTGTGGAGTTTGTTTGCTCAAATCTTTGAGGGTCTTTGTGCATTTTTATACTTAATAACTTTGTTAGTGTTACTGTCAGACATTATGCTTGCAGAATGTGTTAATGCCCTAATTTTCTTTTCTTTTTTAGTTTTGTATAATTGATTCTCTCACCCTTATGATTTGATTATTCTACTTCCTGTCCTCCGCAGTATGTATATAATGTTTCATTTTACAAAACAGTCCTTTCTCTTGATATCTAATTTTTTTCTTGACGCGACTCTTGGAAGAATACAGAATTACAAGGATATCTACCATGCTTTTTTAGCCTTAATGACATTAAATAAAATTTATGATTAGGTTAAATGAATGTGCAAACACAGGTATATCATGTGTGAGTATTCATAACAGCCTTTACTGCAGTAAAAGTAATGGGATGCTGGTGCACTCTGGAGAGGCCTTCTTATGACAATCACCCCTCCTTTATTGCAGTGAAGACACAGTGGTACTGCTTCTTTAACTTAAGTACTTAACGATTCAAGTACTCCTTCCACATATGGAGACGGGACATGTTTGCGTGTATCATATACACATTGTTTTGTGGCCATTAAGATGCAGACGGCTTTGGATATTCATCTGCTGTGGACATGTGAGCCGCCGTATCGACTTTCCTCAGGGGAGATTTATTTATGCCTGCAGCCGTTCTGCTTCCCGCAAGCAAGGTGCATCCAGAGAGGTTTCTCCTCTCCGTCATGTTAGAAAGAGCGTAACCCAAGCCAGGCTGGTCACTGGACTCTAGACTCAACATACAAACACACACACATATGTGCACTGAGATATGGATATACTTACAGTGCATCCCCCTATGCATACTGTGCATATGCATTTTTCTGCAGTGGCAGATAGTGGTCCAAAAATGTGGCAATACTTTGTGCTACAAGGATGGTTCAGTGCCAGGTTTTAAATCTGGTAGAGATCCCACAGTTTCCAAATAGTCCATTTAAGTTAGTCTGGATTTGGATGTGTATGAATGTATGAATATATATCTCCTCGTTTAGTGTGTTGAATGTACCTTATGGAGTTTTTGACCATCATTAGTGCTGTGGAGCATTGCGTTTTCATGTGCGACCCTGACATGAAACATATTCCTGCTAATGGTTTTACAGTTTTCCTCTTAACAGATGCTGAAAACTCAACAGCAATGTCTCTTTCCAGAAATCATGACCCTGTTACTCGAGATAATCCACAGAACCTGCTGTGAGCAGTTTGATGTAGGAACTATTATCTCTTTACCAAACAACACCTGCTAACTGTATCACAGTGCAAAAGGAAGCGTGCATATACTCATGTATGTGAGCAAAATGTAAACATCAATTGCATCGTCCCCGGTTGAGTGTTAACTACGCGCTTCATGTGCGCAGCAAGGAAAATATTCAAGAATGTTAACACTGACAGTGACAGTGTTTGAGGAGCCAGACTTTGATGTCAGTTTTATCTGAGTCAATGTGGCTGGCATGGCAAATCCCACTACAACCCATCATAAATTTGTTGTTTCAACTTTGACTGAAAAATCCTTCCACCAGATTAAAAAACACACATTACATAATGCTTACTGATGTTTTTTTAATCTAAATGTGCACATTTGTTGTCCTTGTTATTGGTCTCCAAACAGATCATGGCTCTGTCCAGCAGCTGCATCTCTGCCTGTGCTGGACAGAGACATGATCTGTAGACTGCAGATTACCGAACTACACCCGCTAACTGTATCACTGCACAGAAGGAAGGGTGCATCTACTGCTATCTCCCCTGCCTACACTTAGCTAGCTAATGCTACAGCTTAGCCATTTATGTTCACATCTCGCACTGTCACAAGCATGAACCTCTCGTCCATGAGTAGATGTACAATTCCTCCTGCGTATAGATCCTACATGAAACTGCTCACAACAAGGTCTGTGGATTATCTTGAGTAACTGGGTCATGATTTCTGGAAAGAGACATTGCTGTTGAGTTTTTCAAATGTATTTTTGTTGTGCTTTGAGCGCCACAAGCTGAGTGCCATCCAGTTTCATTATATTGGAGAGAAGGCAGACATCTCTACAGCCAATCCAACACTTGGCAGCTCACACCAGAATACCTAATCTAGACTGATAAATAGCACAGGTAGAGTAAAAATATATGTTTCTGATTTTGGGGAGAACTGTCTCGTTAAGCTAATTTAAGTTAAAGTAAAAAATATGTGGAATAGATTTCCTTCCTCATAAAACGTTTACAAAGCAGACTTGAAATATGTATTTTAAATCTGAATTCCTGCATTGTTTGTGTCCATGTTTACATCAGTCAAATGGGTCTTCTTCTTCCTCACCATTTGCCTAAAACCATCTGCAGCAATTTGATGGTCATCACCTGCGTGCTTGTGGAGTATACTATGAGATACAAACATGTTATATACCCATCAAAACATTGCTCCACAATACAACTGTTAGCCAAAACATCACAGGGAAACTATAACACACACATCTCAGTGTACAGTAATCTCAAACCCCTCTTGCAACAGCTTTCTGACCCTTTACTGTGACTTTAATGTATAGTCCACATTGTCTGTGAACATTAACTGATGAAAAAAATGTTTTCCTGTGAGTGCATCCGTATGGAAACAGTTTCTGTACCACCAAGCGGATGCACAGTGCTCTGGGCTAATTAAACTTCATACTGGCCTTGTGCTGTTTGTCTCTGTGATATGATTAACTGAGACTGGAAGCAGCATCTTTACTTTCCTTTCAGTGCTGTTTCAAGACAGCAGGACTTGAGTCAAGGCTGTTTTCCACTCCATCAGCTCGTCATGTTAAGACGCCCTGACAGGACATCCAACATGAATCAATACTGAGAAGGTGAAGAGGATGGAGATCCTACAAGATAACATAATTACTTCAGATTACTGCCGCATGTCACTGAATCACGAGCGCACACAGACAGCAGAAATCTAGTTACACATCGTTAGCATCACACTCCCTTCATATTAAATATACAGCCTCGCCTTAAGACTCATGCACTCTATTTACACTGTATTTTAATGTTTACTTGAACTCTTAACATGTTCTCCTGGAGCTTAAAGGTTGGAAGGAATATTTCATTCTACACTGTCTGACACTGACATGCTGTTTATTCTCTGCCAGGTTGTTTCAGATCTTTACTCAACATTTATCAAATATTTAAATCCAAATGTCTGTTAGAGCTTTGCCACTCTTTAGAAACTTACTTTGGAGGGGACAACAACACTCTCCATTATTCTTTTGTGTCTTGACTTTTGCCGAAAATTGTAACAAACAAGTCAGATTTGTCTTTTTTGGTGGTTCCTTGAAGCTCAGCATTTTGGAAATACATTTATTTGCTTGCATGCTGAAAGCTAGATGAAAAGATCAGACACCACTCTCATGTCTGTACATGAAGTGTGGAGCTAGAGCTACGAGGTGATTATTATCTTAGCTTAGCATAAAGACTGCTTACCGACGATACCAACGAAGCTGTCCTTTCACGTTGGCATGATACGGGGCCTGACTCTGTTACTGTTTCATGGCACCTGGCAGCATCACGGGGGAAATGCGGCAGGACAACAACGAAAGTTAAGGCGGCAGCAGTCCAAGTAGGGTGGTCTGGAGGGGTGGTGGATAGATCCAACAACCACTGACTTTCACCCGAGAGAACGAGAATGTCTTGACTCACACCTTTAATTAAAGGGACTCTATGAAAGCAGAGTATATGAGTTCATAAACAGTTTTTACAATGGCCACAGTGCTGACAGGGCTAATGGTGCTAACCAGGAGAGAACCAAAGGGTGGACTTCTATAACAATGCTGCTCCCCTATGAGCGCAGTGCAAAGCAGCAGCAATGAGCTAGCCACTGAGACAGGCCTACACACTTGTGGTTGTAGCTTTTGCTCTATTTGTAATGTACAGGCAAGAGAGTGGTTTCATTCTTACACTCTAAAAAAGTGTATAAACATATTTTTCGAAATGTTATACTATTCTTTGAACTTACACGGGTCTCAGTATCTCGACGTGCTGCACCTGAATTCAAACCCTGGTATTATTAATGCAGTTTTACTGTCAACCCCCACGTACCAGTCACATCAAAATACATCTTATAGACAGAGAGATGAAATCACTGTTAGTCATATGAAAACTGAAACTCCTGAAACTTCAGTGAAACATTGATTAAGGAAAATATTTCAGCTGAGTCATGATCTGACAGCTGATGACTCTTCATGATGTAATTTACAGTAATATCCGTTTGACTTTTTCTGCAGTTAATCGGTGACAATTAGCTCAATACCTTCTGATATCCTCAGTAAAGACACTGCTATTATGTTTCTATGTCTCATATTGTATGTTGAGTCACTGAGTGTGTGTTTTTATCACTAACAAAAACCTGTGAAAGTATTTAATGTTGTAATTCATCACTGTCAAACCATTTTTATATACTTTGAATATTACTTGATAGATAGATGGATAGATGGATAGATAGATAGATAGATAGATGGATAGATGGATTAGTAGTACTGCATCATACGTATCATTAGGTTAGTCTGTTTTTCAACAGTGTAATAAAGACACTCTGTATTGATTCTAGAGAGGAAGTTCTTTTTCCTGTCACCCCTCCAGGGGTCAGGGGTCAGAGGTCGGGGTCAACTAGGAAACATAATGTAGCTGGTCCGGATTTACAAAAACGCAGATTTTTCACTCTCAAAGCTGCTGAAATGGACGATACAAAATGATAAATGTAAAGGGAAGTACTGAGTGGACTGACATATCAGAATGAGGGGAATTTTAGTTTTGGGTGCTCTGCTGCTAAAGTTTGTGTCATCCTGAGAAGCATGAGTGGTGTTAGAGTTGGTGGCTGATTTAGCATTTAATATGTCATATATACTATAACCCTATAACCTTTCTATGTGGAGTTTGCATATTCTCCCTTTGTCTAGGTACTCCAGCTTCCTCCCACAGTCCAAAGACATGCAGGTTAACTGGTGACTCTAAATTGTCCGTAGGTGTGAATGTGAGTGTGAATGATTGTCTGTCTCTATGTGTCAGCCCTGTGATAGTCTGGCGACCTGTCCAGGGTGTACCCTGCCTCTCACCCAATGTGAGCTGGGATAGACTCCAGCCCCCCCGTGACCTC
Source organism: Epinephelus fuscoguttatus (assembly GCF_011397635.1). Taxonomy (NCBI): domain Eukaryota; kingdom Metazoa; phylum Chordata; class Actinopteri; order Perciformes; family Serranidae; genus Epinephelus; species Epinephelus fuscoguttatus. The sequence goes on from NC_064753.1 coordinate 41,230,846, forward strand.
TAACAGGATAAGCGGTTATAGAAAATGAATGAATGAATATACTACAACAACTCACTCAGTGCTCATATGTCGTATGTCATCCTGGATCCGTATTCTTCACACGTATATGTGTACAATCTGTTAATAATGAGAGTGGCTGTGATAGAGGGTGAGGCAGAGCAAGTCGTCCACATGTCGAAGTATCCTTGGGCAAGATACATAACCCCAAATTGCTCCAGATGGCTTTCCTATTAGTTTATGAGTGTGTGGTGTGTGTGAATGTTTAACTGACGAGCAGGTGGCACCTTGTGTGGTAGCCTCCAACACCAGTGTTTAAAAGCTGTCCTTCTGGTACTTCACTGACCTGAGTGATGGGCCACTCTCCCACCCACTCTCTCAAACTGGCTGGGAATAGGAGAGACGCAGTGTTTAGTGCTCTGAATTACTTTTAAAGAAAATACTTTTGTTTCCCAAAGCAACATCAAGTACAAAAAAGTATTGTGAACAAATTATCCAACAAACACACCTATTACCTGATCAGTGCTGATCATTTATTCAAGTATAAGTAGCAATACCACAGTGCAAAAATAATCTGTTACAAGTAAAAGTCCCACAGTTCTTAAATCCGGTCAAATATTGAGAGAGAGCGCAGCAGCCGGTAGGGACAAAACAGGCTGCCTGGAAGTAGATTATTTCTTGCTTTGTACATTATTTGTACTTTTTCAGATTCTTTTTATTTAACCAGCAACTAGAGTTAAAAGTGCAATATTTCCCTCTGGATTGTAGTGGAGTCGTGGTATAAAGTAGCATAAAATGTACTTATTTAGTAAAGTACAAGAACCTCAAAATTGTACTTAAGTTCAGTATTTAGGTAAATGTACTTTGTTACTTTCCACCACTGTAGAAACAGAGGATGCAGCCTCTTTGTTTCCTGGCAACCACACTGACCTGCACTTCACCAGCAGAAGAACTCAATATAACACTGGCCATCATGCAGGAGTGGCGGTCTGACCAGGTCTTTCTTAATTATACTTTGGCCGGCTCCCAGAAGATACAGACCAAAGGAGCAGCAGTGTGGTTTGCTGTGTTGTGTTGTGTTGTAAACCGCAGGCTGAGTATTGATTAACTGTGGATTTTATCGTGTACTTTTGGGAGCTCTTACTTGAGCATGACCTCATATCCTACTATACCTCCTCATGATAAAAAACATTTCTGTTGCACAAAATATGAACTTGACCTCTGTTGAAACAGTGTCAAACACATTAAAGAGGAGCTAACACAGTTTTTCCTTCTCATTGGACATTGACGGACTGACCGTTAGAGAATCCCCGACAGCCTCTCTGCCTCTGTGCAGCTTATCGGCCAGCTCACATCCTGCCTGTCTCCCGGCCTCTAATGCACAGAGGAGAGCGAGCGAGCGAGGGAGCGAGCGAGGGGAGGGGATCATTTGAAAAAGCTTGTATGTCTCTTGCTAGGCATGTCAACATTTGCAAAAACCCCACCGAAAATCAATAGCAGAGAGGAGAAATTCCAGTAACTCTGTGTCTGTGCACGCAGCTTGGCTTACAGCGGAAGTGTGGGCCCCGGTGACACAGAGACATTAGCATACAGAGCCATGAAACATGGTACACATGGTGCCCTGGGGTTTGACCAGTTTGTCCTGTGTGGACCTAAATTTAGCTGGTCGACAAAGCTAAATATGTGGTAAGCTTACCAAATCTTCTTTTGTCCCCCTGTTAACAGTTAATCAAATGTGTGTGTAATGAGTGAGTAGTCCCTTAAACAGATAATATACAGATAATTACCAGAAAGTCTGAATCTCTGCAGAGCTTTTTAGCCTTTTTAGCTCATTGTTTTGGTTGTTTGTTTCAGTGCTCTGAACCCTGTTTACAGCAATACACAAGCTCTAATGTAAGGAGGCAACTAAGTACACTTTGCTTTATATGAATATTAATATTTCATGCTCTTCATTTCTACTTCTCTACGTTTCAGTACAATATTGTACTTTTTGATCCACTACATTTATTTGGCAGCTATGGTCACTGCTTAACAGAGATTTTAAAAATACAAAATATGCGACCTGCTTTAAAATAAAACACAATGTTCAGTGCACAAAATTTCCATCTTATCAAGTCATCTGAGTCGTAAAAGTCCCATTTTCTATACTAAAAGTGGAAAAATCTGACAGTGCTGTAAGAGTATTCCAATTTATTTTTAATTCAGTTTCAAGTTAACACTTAATTTTCTTTTAGTCTAATGCAGAAGCCTGCCTAATTCTTTTGAGTATTAAGTCACAAACCTTTTTTTAAATTTCGTTTTTATTGGCGACCAGAAGACATGAGAAAAACAGTTATAAGTACTTAACTACGTGCCTGTTTTTGCAGTTATATATCACAAAAAAGAAAGAAAAAGGCTCTTAGGAGAATTAAATAATTAAACAAGCCAAGAGACAAACAGGCAGATAAACAAACGAATACAGAGATAACTACATTTAAAAAGAAAAACAACTGATCTCTGTTTATCTGAGAGTATTCTATATCACTATTGTTTAACTGTCCAGAAGTCCCACTTTGGCCAGTTAGGTTCCAAAAAAATTGAAAATAAATAAATCAACTGATTAAATGGAATAACAGTGAAAACGTGAAAATTTACACTTTTACTTGAAACTTGTTATTTTGCCTACAAACATAGGAAAACATAATAAAATTTCCAAATGTTAATTTATTGAGTTCCTTCCTCAGTGGCCATATATTTCAGGCGTTAAATGCTGGTACCAAACAAACAAACGAACAAACAAAATGTGCATTACCAAACATAGGGAAGGAGTGGCAGTATTCAAAATATGCACAGAAGTATCACCCTCAAACATGCACACATTATCAAACTTGCTGAGCTGCAGGTGCAACATTAAGAGTTATTTGTTTATGTTATTTAAGTGTGATAAAAACCTCCAGGATGGTCACAGACGGGTACCTGAAGCTCTGCAGTAACAGTGAAACACACAGTGTGTGTATGAACAGAGGCCACACACTGTTAATCACCACTAAAACTATTAACTGCGCTGTATCGCAGCAGCAGGCGGTTATCTCCCATCTGTTGAGGCTTGTTGTCATCAGCAGGTTGAAGTTATAAAGCTACAGGAGAGCAGGGACGATGATGACTGTCCGCAGGTGGTTTACACTTTAAAAATACTGTTTAGCAGTGGAGAGTAAGGGTGTATCATAATGATTGATAATGTGAGTTGTTTTAATGTCTCAGTGAATTAAACAGTTGCCATCAGCTCAGAGAAACAACTGGTGCAAACATATAAAACAGTTTCACAGATTCTAAAGTTAGTTCACAAAACTAGTGCATGCCAACTTGTTTACCTGTTCACAACCTGACTACATCTCTGGTACTGGTTTTTGCACCATAGTGATCATTTTTATTGTTTATATTTGGTTTTATTTGCAATTTATATGTTGCCCTGCTTCTCTTTTTGTATTGCAACTGCTGCAGGACAATTTACCTCAGGAAAAATAAAGATTTATTTTATCTTATGCAGCAAGCTGTGGTTGGATGATCTGTGTTTGGCTGCAGAATACAGTAGATGGCAGCACTGAGACATGACTGAGCAACAGCAGGGTCATCAGGAGGACCCACAACATCATCAAGGTACAGCACACACCCCAACTACAGTTGTTCCACACTTCAGCCATCAGGCAGATGCTACAGGAATAATTTTAGAATTTTAATTCTGATTTTATTGCTTTGTGTGAAGGGAGACTGGCAATTAGGAATTCCATCGTACAGTGCAAACCACTGAGTTTTCTACTGTGCATATAACAATAAACTAATGAATCTTGATCTTGAAAAACTGGCTGAGAAACAATGTCTTATGTTTTAGCAGCTGACATATAGATATGTGATATGCTCCGTCCCAATGTGTTATTTATTCATTTTTTACTTCATTTGTTACTTATTCATTGCAACTGCAGGACCACAAAAAGATGAGAGCGTACTTTAAAATGCTTGAAACTTAAAGGCGCTGTATGTAAGACTGTGGTCAAAACGGTTACTGCACTCAAATTCAAAATACTGCCGTGAGTCGTGGCTGCCCCCCCCTCCCCTACAGATTCGAGGTTGCTGGACAGCAGCATGCTGGAGACTGACTTGTTTGCCCACGGGCAGCTGCCGTGGCAGGGCCGCGTCACCGCGTCCTTGATCTTTGGTTTTCCAGCGGACCGTTCGAGCAAGTCCAGCTTCTCTGCTGCTAACGCTGCTGCTGGGATACAGCTGAGGAGGAGCCGGCTGCTAATGCTATGTACTGGGACACTGCTAATGCTGCTTGCCGTCCTGCTGTAGCTCAGTCGTAACTGTAACTGATGTTGAGACTCTACTGACTGTGTGACTAGTAGACGGCGGCGGGTGGCGCAACAGGCCAAAACACAAATTCAAAACATAAACATGATTTGCAGACTGTAAAAAAAATTTTAAAATGCGAATATTCTGGCTGTACTATTGTTGTCGGTGAGATCAGTATGTTATATGAACATTATTCCTTAGTCTCTGTGACATATTAGGAGGATTTTATGACTATTTGCTTTATATTTCTTACATATAGCTCCTTTAAGTCCACACACATCAACATTATAATAACCACAGTACAAATAATGTTATAGTATAATATGTAATATTCAAATGAGTGTTTTGCATTCAGTAGTGAACACAACTATTTCAGTTAAGATCTTAAATGTCCCTTTTCATTTTATGATTAAGGTTAAAATGGCATAGAATGATAGAACTGCGTATTTTTATAATGTTTTGTAGTGTCCTTTTCTGTATGTTTCTTTTTCTCTTGTTTTTGCAATCAGGGCCTGCTGTGCCATAAGACAAATTTCTGTGCAAGCAGACAATAAAGTATATCGTATTGTATTGTATCGTATCGTATCATATCGTATCGTATCATATCGTACCATAATCCTGATTTAAGAGGAAAAAATTGATTGATGCATTAATTGCAACTAAGAAGAGTCTGTGTATTTCAGTGTATTGGGTGGACTTGTGGAATGGGCTGCATGATGAGTTGAAACAAAGCACAAATATAAATCAATTTAAATAACTCTATAAAAAGATATTTTTGACAGACATATAGATGAGGAAAGGTTGTGTTAGGGGAGTGCATATTTATTTTGTAACACTGGCCAGTACTTGGACTGTAGATAAACTGGATTTATTGCTTATTTATTTCATAGGGTGGTAAATAGACTGGGGATAGTTGTATATTAGTTGTAAATAAATTTGGGAATTTGTTGAAATTATTTATGAGTTAAAAGAAGAAATGTAAGAAAGGGGTAGGGACATGTAAGTTTTTTATTCTACCAACTACTTTTCGGACACTGTTATCTTTGTCGCTTGTTCATTCATGTAAGATGCTAAGTGTTCCTCATACACATAAGTTTGCTCTTAATATTATGATTAAATCTTAAATATCCTAGAGACTGAGTGATGAAATACTAATAAATATAAGATTAATAGCAGCAACTAAAAGATGTGACATCACATGGTTAAACTGCCGAAGACAAAATGATGAATAACATTAAAATTTGTGTTATGGAAACAAAACACATTAAACAGTTATGGAGAAAATAAAAAACATTTTCTTCATTTCTAAATGAAATTATACACTATGGATTTTAACTCACTCCAAAAAGGCCAGTTTGGCAAAATTAAAATAACCATTATGCAGTTGCTACTTTGAGCTCTGAGCTGAGTTTGTTCTGTTTGTGCAAAACAAAGCAAAACAATTTTAAATGTAGCTCAGCTAGCGAGAGTCTGAGAGGAGGCATTAGATGTTGTGTAGGCAACTCGCCGCCAAAAACAGCCTCCAACTAAACTTCACACACTCACTTTTTGGCCACTTTAACTGCTCTACTCTTATTTATGTATTTACAGCCTCTGAAAAACAAGTGAAATGTGTTCATTTTTAAGAAATCATAAGAGCTGTCTGCGAGTTTTGGTGCATCAAACTTGTGAGAACAAAGTAGAAAATGTACATTTAAAGGATTTATGAGACTGTGTGGGAATACTTCTCCAGCTCTCCACCCCCACTGACTCACAGCAAACCTCACACCTACTCAGAGGAAAAGCTGTTTCAACCAGTTTCATCATATATTCTGCCCTTCAACACAAAGTGAAGCTGAAACTGGATTTATTCATCTTGAAAAATGAGCTGCGGGCAAACAACCTGTAAGTGAGGTGTCACTTACAATCAATGAAATAATTCAGATCAGGATTAGGGAGCTGTTAGGAGAGTCTGTCAGCTTGTGTTAGCTTTCCATTCGTGTATCATGCACCAGGGGGCAAGATGGTTTTATCATAAGGCAAACATGCCAACATCTGAACACACTCCACTCCACCTGCAGTGTGTGTCTTTGAAGAGCAGATGTGGAGGAAGTACTCAAATCTAATGGGACAGCTCACCCCAATCATACATACACATTGTTCCTCTTGCCTACAGTGCTATTTATCAAGTTAAAATGTTTTAGGGTGAGCTAGTTCATGCGGGTTTGAGATTGCTCTGGTTTTCCCACTCAGTTCACGTCCACAAACAGCAGGCAGAGGGCACTAAACACTAACTTCAAATGAGCCTCTCACTCACTGCCTTCTTTTTTATGATTTCTTTATCAGTGATGTAGGTCAGTCATCCCAAATAATCCCTCTTTACTATACTGTAACTGGATTAGTTCTTTGTCTGGACGCTCCAAATATCAGTATTTTTATATAAACAGTGAATCCAATTATAACGTGTAATGTGAGAATCATGAAGAAAACATTTGGGCCTTTCTAAAATAAATTACAAGTTATACATCAAAGTGTTCACTATTAAAATAAATAGATAAGACACTCTGAAAGAAATAATCATAAATACAGATTAAATGTGTCATATTTTTTAAAATAAGTTTTAAAACCTACTTTAATATTATGAAATGTTATTTCAACCAGCTTCTTTTCACAGTCAGTGACTTGACACTTTTATTTTATCTTCATTTCAAAAAACATTTTCCTAATGGTGGTTTTATTTAATAATGCAACTCAGTTTTGGTCTGTCAAACAAGACAAAAAAAAAAAAGAAAAAAAAGTGCCCTGTACGATTTTTATTTGATTGTAAGACTATTTAGTGGTAATTTTATATATTTTGTCTGTTTTTTCGTCATATAAATTATTCATTACATGATGTTCTATTTATTCATTTAACATTGAACTTACTAACTTTGGTTCTCCATAGAAATCAAGGGTTAAACCTATCTCCACACAACAATGCTGCAAAATATCTCCTCACCTTGTTTACACACTGTTACAGACACAGAATATACAATAATCATTTTCACGCTCTCATAAAAATGACTGCAGTCTCAAACCTGAAGAGGAAATTGCTTTTTAATGACACGCTATTTTCCCCTTTTACCCACACGTTCACTTTGCCTATATTATTACAATATTATGATTACTGTGATTTCTATTGCTTGCCTTCCTTGTGATTTATGCACTTATTTTTTTCTCTCCCTGTTGGGTCTGATATTTCTTTGTTATTTTTGTCATTTTGACGCTTTTATGTTTCTATCCTGGAGTGGGAGGATTTAACTAAGCCTCATGGGGTTCTCAACTAGAGATGGGATTTCATATCCTCGCCTTCCTTGTTTCATTTTTTTTTTTATCCTTTGCAAAATTTGTTTAATGTCTTCTAAAAAATAATGAGTCTTATTTCTTTAAAAAACATTATATAAATGTTTCATGTGACAGTGTAGAATTTGGTGCATTATTGGGGTTATTTAAAAGACAGTACATGAATAAATCAACAAATGACTTGTAAAGCCTCTCAGACTACCACTGATAAAAAGCTTTTTTTTAATGTTTTTTTTTTTTTTTATGTTGGAAAATTGATCAAACCTTCACTTGAAACCCAAACGGAGCATTTCAAGTCTCTATGCCTGATGTCATGAACACTAACATCTTTATTCTAATGCTTTCTCTTACTCAACTGATGCAAACATGATCAGGCAGCTTGTTAAGATATTGTGACGCAGGTCTCATTCCACGTTGCACACCGAAACGCCTGAGCCAACAGGAAGGGGTGCACAAATACATTTCCCACCATGGCACGGCTTCAAAAGTCACAAAGCTCACACAGTTTTTGTAGGTGGGAGTATTTGGATGCGGTCCAAAACCACACTTTTGCTTCCTGAAGATGAAAATGCAGTTTGCCTCTCACTAATGATCTCTCTGACTTTCATTAATGACCTACAGTGTCAGGTAGAAAAATAGTTCAGGCACCTTTTTCATTTTCAGCCTCCATATAATCCATTTTCTCACAGAGGGACAATCTGTGCCACAAATCGTTTGGTGCAGTGTGTTTTCTCTTTTTTCATGTTGCAGAGGCCTTTGGACAATTACGTTTGCTTGGAATAACTAGTTATTGATTACATCATGATACATCTACTATGTATTAATGTTTACAAACCATATTCCCATGAACTTATAAGCAGTTTGCACATAAGCCTTAATTTTCCCAAGTGCATTTTAATGTGTGTAGAATTTTAGGGGATATATAGGCTGAAATGGAATATTATTCATAACTTTATCACCTGAAACTAAGAATCATTGTGTTTTTGTTACCTTACTGTGAGCTATTTATGGTATGTCAACATACAGAACGGGTCCTCTTCCAGGGAGTCCATCATGTTGTGCTACAGTATAGCCCAGAATAGACAAACTAAACACTAGTTCTAGATAGGGCCATTTGCCTTTCTGTGTTTTTTGCATTGCCCACTGTTGTTCTAAATGCTTGGAGAACCTGGTTTCATTCCGAAGTTGTCGAAATCTGGCACTTGAGTAGTGACTTGTGGCATCAGAAACCAACAAAAAAAAAGGCGTCCTTTAACATCGGCATGATACACGGCCGGTTGCCGTTATATTTGAACAGGGCTTGGCGGCATCAGGGGGAAACGTGGTGGGACAAGGACAAAAGTTAAGGTGGTGAAAGTCCGACTGGGGTGGGTGGAAGGGGCGGTGGATGAGTCTAAAGGCCAAACCCTCTTCTTTTTTCCTAAACCTAACTATGTGTGTTTGTTGTTGAAGGGTAAAAAACGTCAATTTGTAGTGTTGTACCAACGTAGTGTGTTTATTTTGAAAGAGACTGTATGTAAACGGTAAAGTTCCTGCGAAAATGGAAGTGTATTTTGAAAGAAGACAATGCATATAGGCCGAACTTGACACGGTGTCCCAGAACATCAACAACCAACACACCAAAGGTACCTTTTACGTCATATGTGGACATGGAAAGTCCATGACCAAACATCGATATGTGACAAGGTTGGAATGAGAATGTTTTGGCTTGGCACAGTGGAGAAGTTTTGGTTGGTTGCAGTCTGTAACTTAACCACTAGATGCCACTAAACCTAACACACTAGACCTTTAACCCCCTGCTGATCCCGAACAGCAGTTTAGCTCAAATTCAGTGGCAGTTGCCCAGTGTGTTCAAACTGAAAGGGACTGAACAGGAAGTGAATTTTAGGAGCAGTGAGACTGCATGTGAAGTTAATGCAGACAGGGGAGTTGATTGAAATTTATCCTACTGACAGTTGTGTTTAAAAAAATGTGTATTATTCCAATTTACAACCAGAATTATTGAAGTAAAAGCTGCAGATTTTTGGTCACATGGGGGCAGGAACACTCCACAACAAGCTGAAAGAGACAGAAAGAGAAACAGAGTTGCTGAGCTCTTCCATGAGGCTGACTCACAAGCGGCTGAGCTGTTGCACAAACACACCACAGCACAAACACTCTGCACACACATGCTTATACAGTTGTCACACTGATTGTTTGGGGCAAATAAATGTGGACTTCAAAGACGCCCCACATCACACAAATAATACAAGGCAAGAAATTGCTCAGTGTGCAATCTGAATGCGCCTTGAAAAGCACTGGGCAAGCAAAGCAGTGGGTGTGCATCATTCTGCCATACTGATGTTCTGCTTGTCACACTGCTGCAAAGGTGGGGAAACCTGCTGATGAGACAACAGGTATAAGACTGAATTTCTGTCAGCTGATAATCAAATAACAACAGGTAGTGGAGATGCTGAGGTAAACCTTAAAGGATCAGTGTGTAGGATTAGGGGCACTGACAGAAATGGTATATAATATTTATGACTATGTTTTCATTGAATTATAATCACCTGAACATAAGGATCGTTGTGTTTTTGTTCCCTTAAAATGAGCAGTTTTTATGTACATATGAAGTGGGTCCTCTCCCATGAAGTCTGCCATGCTGTTCTACAGTAGCCTAGAAAGGACAAACCAAACACTGGCTTGAGATAGGGTCGTTCACGTTCCTGCATTGGTCACCCTGTTCTTCTACACCCCTTGCACATGGGAGAAGTTTCAGTTCTGCACCCCACCAAGATACTACTAAATCCTTCAAACTGGACCTTAATCAATCTTTACACAGCTTTGAAGGGTTGGCAGAGACGATACAGCATTGTTCCCATTTGGATTCAGCCACTAATCGCCTTGTGAAATATGTATTTGTTAGTCTGTGTTGTTCTGTGATGCTGTTGGTACATGTGGTATTTTGTTGATTTGTCAGTCACAAGCTTCACGAGCTGTTTTGTGCGCCAAACTAAAATGGAATACAAGCCAAACTGACAGTAGCACTATAGTGGTCGAATTTTGCAACACTCTCAGTTGTAGTTTGAAAATAATTCCACTTAAGAGTTTTTTGTTTTTAAAAAGAAGGGCATTTTGAAAATATAACCCTCCATCATGAATAAATGACAAATAAGTTTCTGTTTCTGTTTATTTATTTACTTATTTTTCAAATGTCAAATGTGCTTATCACAAACTGTAGCCCATTATGCAATGATGGGTCATTAGGGAGCGTTTGGCACTTATGAGGGGTGAGGGGTGATGCAAAAAGGGAGAGGCATGTCAAATAATTTTTTAAGCCCTGGGGAGGGACTTATGTTTTTATTTTGGCTCAGGGGAGGAGCATACACATTTAAATTGTTGTATTTTGATTTTAAAAGAAAACATGCCAGTACACCTGTAAAAACAGAAACTTTCTTTGGATTTTCAAATTTCCGATGGCCTTTGGACACATCATGTGCTACAACCTTCTAAAAACATAATCAAATCTAACCTTATAATAGTGTGGCTGTGGCTCAGAATTGCAGGGGTTCGCCCACCAATCAGAAGATCGGTAGTTCGATCCCTGGCTCCTCCAGTCTGCATGTCGAAGTAGCAAGATATTGAACCCCAAATTGCTCTGGATGGCTGTTCCATCAGTGTGTGAGTGTGTTCAACAAAGTTAGTGGCAGGTGGCACCTTGTATGGTGGCCTCGGCCACCAGTGTATGAATGTGTGTGTGAATGGGTGAATGTCACCCATAGTGTAAAAAGTGCTTTGAGTAGTTGGATGACTAGAAAGGCGCTATGGAAATGCAGGTCCATTTATCATTTAAAATTCATCAAAGACACCTTGATCTACATTTAAAATTTTGACAAAAATAAACCGTTTGCACTTAGGCTACTAACATGCATGCACAACAAGAATGAAGAACTGAGACTTTTTTTTTCATCTAAGGGTAAGTTTTTAAGATCTAATAACTAATTTATGTTCAGGGAGGGTCAAAAAAAAAAGAAAAACAAAACAAAACCCAGCCACTCCCCTTCTCTGATTAGTAAAGAACAGTCCCTAAATCCCCCAAATCTTACACACCGTTCTTTTAAATAATAATCATTTTCATTATGGATTAATCTGCTCATCATTTTCTCCATTTGGTGTAAACATTCTGAAAAGAAAAATGATTTGCATATACGTTGGGGTAGTTAACAAAAACATCATGTATGCGTTTTTTGTGCAAAAATCTTAATTTGTAAAGTAACTAGTATCTCAAATTTGTTCCCAAGTACAGTAGCCTACCTGAGTAAATGTACTTAATCACATTACACCACTGTTGAACAGACAGGTCATCTTATATGTAAATTATGGGATGATTTGCAAATTATAACTATTAATGATTTTTTTTGTATACATAAAACAGCATGGTAGTCAACTATGTTTATGACAAACTGCACTAATATGCAATGACAGGTTATTAATCAAGATCATAATTGGGACAGTTATATCAGAAATATTAATTATGAATTGATTAGATAACGCTGATGTAATATAATTGCGAGCATTGTCAGCATCAGGCAGATTACATGAGCTCCTCTCCTGCTGGGAGAGGCTGGCTGTGATGTCAAACTGCCACCCAGAGTGTGTGCCTGTGTGCGCGCGAGCGGGCGGGCGTGTGTGTGAGTGTGTCGACGGCGGATTCCCATCACAAACCAAGATGGCGGCGGAGCGGACAGCCGGCTCGGCACTGTGACTGACAGACAGACAGACGGACAGACAGACAGAAGCCTCGCTTGGTCGGACAGCTAACGGTCAGACTCCAGACAGAGAGACAGAAACACCCGCACAGGTCACTTCGCCTTTTTCGGTACCGACAGCGCTGTGATGAAGCAGCGCCGGTAGACGACACCGGGGGAAGTTGTGTGCGTGTGTGAGTGCGCGAGGACTAATTTGACGTCCACAAGCGGGGTAAGTACAAGATGATGAACCGTTATAGTGGCTGCTGAGGGATTTACGGAGCAGTTGCTAGCTAGAAATCCCTCATGCTAGCTGTGTCAGCTCACTTGTGTTGTGTGTTAGTTTACGTGAGTTTAATGTGTAACGGTAACTAACTGCCGCTAATGACAATTCTGCCCTCAATGCGTTTGACCCGATGCCTCCCGTGCTGTAACCGCGCCGGTTCATTCCCCAAGCAAAGTACTGTATGTGCCACAGGTTGTTCACATTTCAATTTCCAGTGTAGTCACCTGTGCTGCCTGTAAACGACACACTAGTCACACCACATTAAAGCTGTGATCACCCGGTGATAGATGTCTGTTATTAAACCCGCTGTCGTGCCACCGTTAGGAACCTATACAGTCTATGTTAGGAACTAAAAATAACCCAAAACACTAGCTACCCATCTCCATGTGTAAACTCTCCCTGCCTGGGGATATTTAAAGGTTGCTCAGTGCGTACTTTTTGTCTCAGAAAATGCCTCTTGCTTTACCTTGCTATTAAGGCAGTGGCACAAAATGTGCTGGAAGAGTCGTGATTTTATATCTTGTTTTGTGCATCATTTCAAATAGAGTCAGATTTATAACAAATTTGCCTAAAGGGGCTTTACAATCTGTGCAGCAAGCATGCAGCATACAATCAGATAAAGAAAAACTCTCCCTAAAAATGATGAAGAGCAACTGAGAAGGAATTCCTCTGTCTTCACTGACAGCTATGCAATAGATATGTGTGCAGAATTTTTATTTATTTAACCTTTATTTAACCAGGAATTCCCATTGAGATTGAAAATGTCTTTTTCAAGAGAGACCTTGCCAAGGTAGCAGCCAACCAGAACGCATTTAAAATGCAGCAAATACAACATGTAATACAAAAATCCACAATGAAACAATCTCTATCACATTCTTTATGATGCCCTGAAATTCATTGATGGATATAAGTGTTTCTAATTTTATATCTTTTTGAAGATTATTCCATGTCCAAGGTGCAGGGTAGGAAAATGCAGTTGTCCCCAGATGTGTTAAAACCTAGGGTACATTAGAAAGCAACCACCTGGGGGAGCGTAGCTGGTAAGGGGTGACACACAGAAGGGTGCAGAGGTAGTTTGTCCAATATTGATTTATAGATAAAACTATATCAGTGCTGTTGTCTGCGAATGGTCAATGATGTCCAACCCCCAAATCATAAAGAATGCTGTGATGAGTAAGTGAATACCCATCATAATAAAATTACAATACAGACAATCAAGATGACACAATTTATAGATAGATTGTTAATATATATGAAGAAGACCAGACTATAAGGCTGCAGGTGGTTTTGATAGGTATGTTCTCAAAGCTGTCACTGCTGGTGCAAAGCAAGAGGCAGAGAGTTCATCACCAGGGAGATGGGTGGTGAGTGTATGCTAATGCAGCCTTGCAGATATGGCTAATAAGTTTGGAGGCTGTGTTCCCTGATATTGTGGCGCATCACTGCAAAAATGTCTGTCAAAGAAATACGAGCAAACTGAGCTGCAGAAGATTACAATTTGTTGCTTCCATTTTTCCCCCTGTAAAGTTTTTTTTAGGGGCGTTTTTATTTAATTGAATCAGGGGTTTAGATGTCTGCTGTGTAGGATTTAGGAGGATATATTAGCAGGAAATGTAATGCAATATAGTAGCATTTTTTCTTTAGTGTATAATCACCTGAAAATAAGAACGGTTATGTTTTCATTACCTTAGAATGAGCTGTTTATATCTGCATAGGGAGCAGGTCCTCATCCATGGAGATCGCCATGTTGCACTGCCACTTTTCCACAGAATAGACAAACCAAACACTGACTTTTGATAGGGTCATTCACTGATAGATTCATTCATTGAGCAGTGCCAGAAAAACAATTTTTTTTATGTGAAACTTCTTCATTCAAGGTTTTCACTGTTTCAAATCATGATGTCCATTTGTTTTAGAGAGATAGAGACCCTTTGCTGATAATTTGGCTCCCGGTAAAACATCCTGAACGTCTATGATCTTAAGTTATCAGAAAAAAAGATTAGAACATTAGCAGCTGCTGGATAAGTGATCCATTTCTGTCAATGGGAAACACACAGATTTTTTTTAATGAGAAACTGCCTTATTCAGGGTTTTTACTGGTTTAAATCACTGTGTCTGTTTGTTTCAGGGAGGTAGAGACCCTTTGCTGATAATTTGGCTCCTGGTAAAAACGTCCCGAACATCTGGATTTAAAGTGTTTAAAAGGGTTAGCACGCATAAGAAGCTGCTGGATAAGGCCCATCTTTGATGAGCCAAACAACACGGGGAAAAAATGTTTTAACTGGTTTAAATCATCAGGTCTGTTTGTTTGGGAGAAGAAGAGACCTCTGTGGATAATTTGGCTCTCAGTAAAAACCTCCTAAACATAAAAACTGACAGAAATCTAACAGGAAGAAGTTTCAGCTGGTTGCAATCTGCAGTCCTCATAGCAAGTTGCCATTTAATCCACCTAAATCTTACACACTAGACCTTTCAGGACAGACTGTGTCATATACTGTACAAATGGGTGACATTGGGCTATATAAATAAAATTGACTAGATTTGTTGCACACTGGGAGTCCAACTTGGAGTACGTCCACTGCTCCTTTCTGATATTAGACATCAAACAGGAGCAGTGACGACAGCTGCCACCCGGGCTTCACATTCTGATGGGTTACTTTCCCCAAAACTTCCCCTTGTATCGTTCAGTGGTGTCAAACAGGATGAGCCTAGCAAGTCTGGTCAAATCATGCATGTGACAAAAATACTCTCAAGCCTGTCATTTGAAAACCTCAGCCTCACATACCAGAAAGGTAACCTACACTGTAACCCTGTAAATCCTCTGCTTGTCTGGCTTATTGCTGCTCTTCATTCAAGTGTTAAGCTCTCCACGTATCATGGAATTTCTCCTGGCCAGATCTTTTTGTTGTGCACGTGATGGACGGGATGTTTGTCTTCTGTCTTATTGCCGTGTCTGCTCATGTTTGGAGGGCAGAAGGGGCGCTGTAGTGGAATGCCAGAGAGGAAAAAGAGTCATACTTTGAAATAAAGCATGGCACCACAACAGCCAAATGGCATGGACTGCGCAGGTTGCTTGACTTGACTTGGCTGTCTAGTCTTGTGTAGGTCCATCCAAGTAAAGGATTTATGGCAGTGAGTAAAAGATCAAAGGAGCAGACAGCTAGAAATGTCTGCTTAGCTGATTGAAGACTTCAGGCACACTCAGTAACCCTGGCTCCTCTTATCCTCACAGCAGCCTCAGGGTTAATGCCTGCTGTCCACTGATACCTAACACCGAATGTCCCTTCCTGTGGCAGCGACGGTGTTAATACCTAAAGGCACAGGGTGCATGTTTTTCCCATCTTGCGTAATTCAGTGAACACAAATAAAGTGGGCAAATAAGAGACACACGTCATGGAGCTGTCAATTGCAGAATGTGGGTGCTTACCCCACTCATGCTGGGTGCATATTCATGTATTTCACTGTAGCATTCACTTGAACTTGTCTGCCTGGAGGTTGTATCAACACTGTTTCTTTGGCAGCCAGTAGAAGTCTGATGTTGTAGCCTGCTGTTAAAGGTTTGATTGTTTAATTTTCAAGTGATTCTGCCGTTTTGCAGCAGAAACTATGTGTAAGAACTCAAGCACCTATTTGTATTTGGTTTTATGTTGATTTTAATGCTATAGACCAATTTTGAGTGGATGTCACAGCAGTTGCGTGCGCATACTGGTGGCAGAAAAACAGCGGACATGGGAGAGAAACGGTTGACATACCTGATGTAAAAATGTCTTCTTGTGCTGTTGGATGTACAGGAATGCAGATTAAGATAACCTTCTTTTTTTTTTTATAGAAAACCATCGCAAAGGACGCTGTTGCAGAAAGTAAAGTTTTGTCTCCAGTTAATTATAACCTTGATATTCAGGATATAATCACTGCTGGATACTCTGTAGAGGAGTTTGGCTTACATGAAAGATAATTCATCATCATAAGGAATCGTAAAAACTCACATTTGTTTAGCATGGATTTGGCTTATTGTCCTCAGTTAAAACTTAAGTTAATAATATCAAGAGGGTTCCTGGTGGGTGTGGGAGCCATTCTGTGCGGAGTTTGCATGTTCTCCCCATGTCAGCGTGGGTTTTCTCCAGGTACACCAGCTTCCTCCCACAGTCCAAAGACATGCAGGTTAATTGGTGACTCTAAATTGTCCGTAGGTGTGAATGTGAGTGTGAATGGTTGTCTGTCTCGATGTGTCAGCTCTGTGATAGTCTGGCGACCTGTCCAGGGTGTACCCCGCCTCTCGCCCAATGTCAGCTGGGATAGGCTCCAGCCCCCCCGCGACCCTCACGAGGATGAAGCGGTTAGAAGATGAAGAAGAAGAAGTTAATATACTTTGTTATGATAAAGGTGTTAACATTGTTAGCTAGCTAGGGCGCTAGCATGGTTTGTACTTCCACAATGAATTATATTATATGGGCACGTCTCCACAATTATTAATGAAGGACAATATGCCAAATCCATGCTTGACAAATGTGAGTTTTTACAGTTCTTATGATGATTTATCTTTCACCACATATGTAATTATGACACGATTACTGTCCCTTTTTGCCATCAGTTCAGCTCTGCCCACAAACACGAAAAGGGTCTATACTGCTACTATTCTGTCTTCAAGTGCCAGAATACAGCTCCATAGGTATATGTTATTTGTGACAGGTGTTAGAGTGTGGTGAAGAAGTTCAGGAACAATGTGGTGCTCGTACAATGCAGTGTTCAGTGTTTTTCCTGCCTTGTACAGAGAGTTCTCAGAAGAAAGTTGGATTTAATTCAGTGAAACATAAGTCAAAACTAGGATACTTTAAAGACTAAGGGGCTAGGAATTTGGAGCATGGTAAAAAAAAAGACCCCTGGACTATGAATGCCCCTGGAGAGATTCACCATGGCGCCCTGATAGTGAAGCTACTTTGGTATTCATAGACTGTAAAGGAAAAATACTAGATTCTCTACTTTACTGGAGATGTTTTGTGATGAAGCTGCAGCAGAGATGTAAAGACGCCATGTCTTTTAGTTCTTACCGCCTCCAGCAGTGATGCACAGGTTGATGTGTTTTGATGTGGAAGCTGAAGGCTACAGAAGCTTACAGCCTATGTTATCACCTAATTTAGTTTCCAGTAGACTGTCAAATTTCTTTTTAAACACACAGGTCAAAGCAGAAGGGTTATACAATGCCATAACCCCATTCACTGCCAACGTGTTGTATTCAGCTGTGGTTTATATTCACAGTTGGAGGGAATAAAAGAGATGGTGATTTAGCAGAAGAGCACTAGAGCAGGAGATGTAACTGCTAAAAATGAGTGACAGTCATGCTTTTTGCACTCTGCTCTATTTTCTGCTCCTGTGAGTATTGAAATGTCTCTAATGTCTCTGTCTTCTACATGATTGTTGACAGATGCAACATGGTGAGTATAGCACAAAAAGTTCTGAGGGACGCATACTGTGCATGATACTGAAACATTTTCCATTGTTAAACATTATACCAGTGTGGCCAATACTCAATAAAATATGCTCAGTACATCAACAGCAGATGTTTTTCAGGTTCCTTTAAGGATAGCAGTAATGCATAACTAAGTAGATTGTTTTGTTCCAAGCTGTGGTTGAGATTTGTTTGCATAGAAATATTTATTCTGAGATGTTTAAGCCCTCTGAAATCACATATTTGAATCCTGCTGACTTTTTTTTGGAAGTCTTTTGGTTAGATCTGGATATCGTTTTGGATTTATAGTAACACTAATATTGAAAACTAGGATTGGTTTCATTAAAGAAACAAACCTACTTTGAATTTATTTGTAAGTTTAAACCTTTTTTTCTTAATAAAAACTGAACAAAATAAACCAAATGTCTCAGATACTTCTATTTGATGTTGTCCTAAAACAAACAGATGGACAGAAAACATTGCTTAAGTAATAAAACAATTAATAGATGACTAAAAATGATGGAAGTAGGATCAATTAAAAATACACAAAATTGAGAATTTGATCAAGATTTGGTGCAAAGTTTTCACAAAGTGTACACAAAAACAATACCCAGCCCTTTGTCACTGCAGATTATGCCACAAACCTAATATTTGAGTAACAAGACTTATTTGAAGCAGCATTGATGTTTCAGTGATATCAAACATTGTTCGATAAAGGCAGGACATTTTGTGAAGGTCACAGCACAGAGGGGTCACTGGCTTTTATGCAGTGTAGCCAGAAGGAGACACTGCACTGGAAAAGAAAAGCTGCTGTAGATTTGCATGCAGAACAACTGAGGACAGGATTACATGTTCCCAGGGAATACCATCCACAAACACTAATTAGCTGTAAGCTCAGAGTATTGTCTGCAGGGAGCAAAGCAGGATGTGTCCTCAGTTGGTGGGTGGCATCTGGTGGTAGGCGAGATGAATTTGGGCGTTTGGCGCAGATCTCATCATCTAAAGTGAGATTCATAGCTTCTAGCAAAGTCATCTGTCGGAACACTAAAACGCATCTCACTTGGTTCAATTGTCACTGCTTTTTCTCTTATGCAGCAGTGTGCAGTGTTTATGAATTGAGTAAATACAGTTAGGTTGAGCAGTGGAGTAGTTTTAAGAAGTGATTGGCGTGGTGAGTGGCCGGCACTCAGACTGATGGGGTAGTTTGGGAGGTTGGTACCACTGTTTCTGATTCAGAATAAAGCACTGAGTATTTTAACAAGGATATTGGCACAAAGTGCAGTAAGGACATACAAGTGCACGACTTGCAGAAGAGCATTATTTGATTAAAATTGCTTTAAAAGCATGTTATTGCTGCTGATGTTTAATAGGGCTGCCCCCTTGAGAGTCGAGGACTTGTATCATCAGTTTGAGACCCCTCCACTGAGATTCTTCAAGTCAAGCAGTCTTTTTTTTGTCAGTCAGTTTGCTGAGTACATCTCAGGATGTTTGGTCCCAAAATTTAGCTGCTAAGTGAGCACTCCTCGCTTTCAAGCTGCACTCCGGCACAGGCAGCTGCAGACCCTGACCCAGGATGAGTTGAAGTGAGAAGGAGGAAAAGAGGCTTTGCGCTGTCAGGCTCCGAGATAACTTTATCTTCTGCCTTGTGCTTAGAAGTGGTGAATTTACAGCTCACAGCCACAATATAGTCTCTGTCTTAGACTGTTACCTAGTGTCAGCAGCAAAAAATGTTGTTGCACAGTTATGATCTGTCGTCAGCGTAGTTAGGAAGCATTAGCCTCAAGGGCTAACTTGACTTGTTTACTGTGTTATGTAAACGTAGCTGTCACCCTGAATGTTTCGCTGAACCCTGTTCAAAAACTCCTAAACTCTATATGGGAAAAAAAGAATGAATAGTTGAATATTTGTATTGAACAGCCAAATCTGATTTGACTGACATTATTCCAAATTGGGTACAGTCCCAATGTTTAATTGTAAAAAGCTAAAGAGGGCTTAGGGAGCCAAAATGTTTCTTATACAGTACATCCAACAGAGCAACACGGGCATCCCTCTGGCATCTCCTTTTCTCTCCCACTTTCAAAAAAAGGCCCATAAATTCTGACTTTGAAAAATATCTGTAAACCAGAAACAAATGCCAGCCAATTAAAATTCCCCGCACTGATCAAAATGTGTTGCATTTTTCAGTAATGGATGGAACTGCTATCACACTCACCAAATAATTCAAATATTTTTTCTTGGCTAAATTAAATTAAAGTCTGATTTTCCACTCCTCCGCTCTGAGGAAACTTTCAGTTCAATAGATTTAACTGAAACTTTCTTGGATGTAGGCTCGCCACAGTCAAGGCTCCACTGGTGAAGGCTGGAATTGTCTGACTCTCACATTATTCTGCCACTGCTGCTGTTGTGTGGTCTACTGGGTTCACAAGGGTAAAGGATTATTTTCTACTGTCTTCCCTTTCTTCTCATCATCCAGACAGAAATGGGCGCTTATCAGGAGACACTAAAGACGTCACAAAATCAAACAACAAGCAGCAAATAAAAAGAAGTCTCACTGGCAGACAAATGCATGTGTTTATACTAATCAAAGGCAAAACAGTTTTCTGCAATATAGGGAATTAAGAGATCAGGCTGGGAGAGGAGGCAGGTTAGAGAGATCAGGTTTCCTGGAGACATGGTATTAATTCCCACAGGGCTCTGTGTTAGTGCTTCCCTGTGCTAATGCTGTACACAGAGTCAGGATTGGAAACCTCTTGTATAGGGTTTAAGCATGGGGATTGTGATCCCAGTATTTACCTTGATATCTGTATTCTGGAATATAACCTTGAAATGCATTTTCACTCTGTGGCTGATTTTTCCAATTACTTTTCATGCTTACATAGTGGTTGTGAGCATAAATGTCACTGATGGAGTGCAGAATCTGTAAATGAAATATAATGTGTAGGAGGCTCAATAAGTGGCTTTATCTGATATTCAGGCCTCTAGTGCTGCATAGGAGCATTTAGCAGGTGAAACATTAACTGCAGAAAAAAACATAAAGTGTCAGAAAACAGCATCCTACAACAATTCTCTTGTACCTCTTACCAGCAGTACAACTGAACCATAACCTCACTGAAATGGCTGCATGCAACATGTTGTCTAGTCTTACTCAAATCACAACAGATACCAGATGTACGTCGCGTCTCCAAAGGACAGTTACAGTCTGTTTTCACCAAGTTGGCTAATATCAAAAATGCAATGGACAGAAGATTTCAAACAGGCTCCATTATAACACAGCCTTGTTTTATACTAATTAATACATTTATATCACTTAAGCTGCGTACCGTAGTTCTGTGCCCAAACTGAAACTAGATCAGTCATCATAGATAGTTAACATGGTCAAAACATATTGTAAAATTGTGTGATTTCAATGAATGCCAGTAAAGTAGGGTTGTACTCTAAATAGTATAATGTCAGTAGAATTATTTGGCTATTCAATATGACCATTCGACTATTTGTTTATTTTTTTCCATATAGAGTTTGGAAGTTTGAACAAGGTTCAGCTGGATGCTCAGGGTGTTAGCAACATTCACATTCACAAATGTGCGCAAACTACGTGCAAACGACTGATCGGAAATGTGCAAAAAAAAAAAATTTTTGCCGACACTAGTTATGACACAAAAACCAGAGACTGTATTGCACTAAGTTGTTGTGAGCTGTAAATTCACTACTATTAAGTAAAAGGCACAAAATAATGTTATTTAGGAACCTGACCGTGCAAAGCTTCTCCTCCTCTGTGAAGCTGCCTCTGTCTCACTCTGACTCACTTTGGGTTTGATTTAGGGATGCACAATATTGGATTTTTTGCCAATATCCGATATGCCGATATATAACTACTCATTTGGTCGACAGCTGATACCGACATTGATATATCCGTTTTTTCCCCCACCTAATTTTTGCGATCATCAGGTCTCTTCTGTAGTGGAATTAACATCATATTATGTATGCATACTCTTATCCTCGTGGCCCACTAGCAGATGGAGACATGAAATAGAATACCTTTCTGTATGTAATATTCATTTAATGGGCAGAAATAGAAAAAAAGCATGTTTGCCGATTCTCAAAGCTCAATTCAGAGCTGATATCGGCTGATATCGAGGATGTGCTGATATTATTGTGCATTCCTAGTCTGGGTCTGCAGCTGCCTGTAACGGAGAGCAGCTTGAAAGCAAGCAGCGTTCACTCAGCTTAATATGGGCACCAAAATGTTTGCAGAAGTACACTGCACACTAACAAAGAAAAAAGACTGCTCATAGTTGCATCAGTGTATATGTTAGCTGAATTGCAGTGCAGAAATGCAAAAATGAGGGGCGCTTATGGGTTAAGACGACAACCGATACGTCCCCCAGCCTGAGTTGGGGAACCATTGTTTCAGTTTATGTCTCTATAGACATCTAATATTATCAATACTACTACTACGAATATTAATAATAACAATCGGTTATTGGTTGAGCTGTTGTTTCTACATGTGTTTGTCTCCTTGAGTCATGTTGATTGATACCTCTATAAACTGAAGCTTATTTGTTCAGTGAGACGAGTCAAGAAACGTGTTAATTGATGAAGGTGATGAGTGGCCTTTAGTTTGTGCCCCAGCTTATTTATAGTGGATTGTTGTTACTCTGTTTTTTTGTTTAAATGTAATCAGTTACTGATGTTAATAGGATCATTTGCTGGCAGGTAAAGTCTGTCACCGCTGTGTCTCATGCGGCTGCATCACCATCCATCACGGTTTGTGCTTAATTATCCATAACAAACACATCACAGTCTTCCACTCATACCAAGAGAGAAAGATTGCCACGAGCCTGAGATGAATTTCAAAACATCTTTTGAAATATAGGTCAAGACCTTGTGCAAAGTTTTTGAAGGCACTTGGTATGCTCACCAATGCTTTTAAATTGAAGCACCTCACAGCATCATTAGCATATTCATGTTATAGGTTAGTCCCAGCAGGGCACAAATTGCTAACCCTGACATTGTTATTTCCATTCTCTACCCATTGATCCTCCTCTCTACATAGTTAACAGCATTATGATCTGTTGAATTAGTCACATAGCTCATGTAAAGGCAAGAAGTGAGAGTTAATAGATACACCCTCAGTGCCTGACCCAGCATCTTCCCTCTGCTTAACTTTGAAGAATTAATATGAAGTCAAGGAGAGTTCTCATGGAAGGCAAAAATAAGAGCCAGCAAAAACCCTTGCTATCTTCACTGAATAAAGCAGCATCACTCTGTAACCTTGATGCTTGTTTGAAAGCATTTTTGTTGTGCATTTTACAAAGCTCAGACACTTCAGAGGGTTTGTGTTTTATAATAACAGGCAGAAAGTCCCATCAACATAGTTATTAAGGAGGCAAGTGCGGTATCTTCTGTAAGCCCCGAGAGTGGATATAATGAGAGAACTTTTTTTAAAGCTATAGTTTAAGATACTTGTTCCTCAAAGGCGTTCTCTTGACTTTGTATTGCTGTAAACATAGTCAGTGTCAACGCCCAGTGGCTACTTGTGGGACTGAAAAATAAAGCAAGTGCGAAGTGCCAACTGCAGCTCTCCTAATGGCCACTGGAGGCTGGCTCCAAAAGTGAATCAGTCCCCATAGACCCCCATGTTAAAATGCCTAACTTTACAGCAGAAATAAACATGTTCACTGCCTTGTACAACAAATGATTTTGGTATCAATAGCTAATTTCCACGTTCGTGACTACTGTATAGTCGGTGAATTTTTAAATAACTCACCCGTTTGATTAAAATAAAGACTGAAAGTTATACATAATTAAGGGTGTGGCCACTTTGAGTGACAGTGTCTTCAGGCTCTCAGCCAGCTCCACTTCTTGCTTCTTCATAGCTCCACCTTGTCATTCAGATATAGTCACTTCTGGCTCCAAAAAACAAAAAGATGATAACGGCCAAAATGCCGAATTTGAAAGCTTCAAAACGGGAGTCCACGTACCAATGGGTGACGTCATAGTGGCTACTATTTTATACAGCCTATGGTCAACACCCTTTGATATGTTGTTGATAATTAGTTCTGTCTTGAAAATACATCTCACAGGATCCGTTCTCCCATGTTTTTCTGCAAAAACTTGGCAACATTTATTTTAACTGCTGTAAACCATCCCAAAAAGGATCTTGAAATGATGCTGCTGACATCCTGCAAGCTGACAAAAAATGGGTTCAGTGATTCACGACTCCTTTATCCAAGGTGATCCTGACACCTGCTGCTTAAAACTTCTTTACTCTCATCATGTGGCAAGTCACAACTTTATGACAATCATTGCATTTATATCATAATCTATCTGTTTGTCACAGTATTAGTTATCTGCTATTATTTTCTATTATTAATCAAAGAATTAATGAATGAGCAGATATGAAGCCACCCTGGTTATCTGTTGTGCAATAACTACTGTCAGCAATGTGTCAAAATAACCGAACCAGAATCTGTTCAGATGTTATTTGCATAACATATTTTCTTCTCTTCATAATAAACTCTGTCCTGTAGTCTGGGCCCGTTGCGGTCAACTTGGTGAACCCATGGATGTATTGTGACCTTTGGCACAGATTCATATAACTCTAAAAGTGAACACAGCTCTGTGCGTGAGAAGTCTGGATTTAAATGTTTGATCGTTTGCCCCGAAATGTGATAATTCTAGAGTCTGTGTACAATTATTTGGTTTTGGCACCTGCTAACATTGAGGTCTAAAATCCTTTTCAGATGAGCATTAAATGTGGTTTTGGATATGAGAGGCTCATAATGACTAAAGGATCCTGAAATCCACCCACCATCCCCACTATTTTAACGTAACGGCATCTTTAAGAGAGCTGACTGTATTTCAACAAAATACGAGAGCAAGTATGCAACTCAGTGCTGTGGCATTTTATACATTGCACTGGGTTTTGCTGAGACAAAAAAAAAATCCTACTCTTTCTAGTCGAGTTTCTTTTTGACACTGATTGGCCCAAAACAAGGTGAATATTTGTAACTGACTGAGAGGGCGATGCGTACTTTGTTGGCGAAAACCATGTTTATTGTTACTTTGTTAGAAAATGGAGCTCTCGTCTAGATGATGTGTTGTTGTAAGACAAGATTGACTTTATTTGTCCCCCAGGGAAAATTTGTTTTGGTCTATGTAGAGTAGCACCGCTGCTTAACAATGCAGACACCAATAACAAACTGACAGCAACAAATAGTCACATACCTAATTTAAATTACGTCTGACAAACATTAATGCATCCTGACTATCTCCTATGCACACTGTGTCCAACCCCCCCCCCAACACACACACACACACACACACACACATTGACTCAAGAGCAATTAAAGTGCATGTTTAGTGTTTGTTGTTGTGTAATTAACTTGGTAGTGATACCAGGAAGAAAGCTGTTATCTGCCAAAGGGGGTTGATAGTAGATACATTTCCTGCAGCAGCAACAGTAAAATATGCAGTCTTCTTATTTATGCACAAAGCTGCCGAAGTCTTGTGCCCTCTCCTCTGTGGATATGTAGCTCTCTTTTATATCTGTGTTCTTAATTCTTTTGATTTTTGTTTTGGGAGCTGGGAGTTCATAAGCGGCTTTGTCATTATGAGCAGTACCTCCATTACATTTCACTCAGGTGTGTTAAATATGTTTGACTGCAGAAATGTGCAACAGCTCGAGTTCAGTTTCTGTCAGCATTTGCTCGAATAGGTTAAATAACGTGTCAGGTGTACAGGTTTACAGTATTACATGTAGAAAGTAAAACTTATTTCTCACAGAGGTCATCTTTCCTCCGAAATGTTACATGACCTGATGCTGCTGAAAGGCACAAGAGCCGAACACCCACCCCTCTGGGCTAACTGGAAGCAGATGCTTGGCTAGTGAGGCTTCCTACTGGCTTATGTTTATGTTCTTGAGCACATTCCTTTTCACCTCCTCCACGTGTCTGCCCTGCTGTGGCTGTCTCTGTGCTCAGGGTCCATACAGCTGGAGCCGAGAGCAGCGAGCCTCGAACGAGAGTCCCTTTGGTGTGTTTCACTGGCCCAGGGTTCTCGTGAACTCGAGACAGCTGGAAATCGTTCCTGCTGTCACGTTTGCTGTAACTAAACCCTTGTGGAAGCGGCTGAAGGGCTGTTGGGTCTGGACATCTTATTGAACTCCTCCCTGAACTCCTGCTGTGGTTATAAGTCAGCGAGTTTGGGCTGGGATGCTTTGTCTTCGGCTCTGGCACCAGGCCCTTTATGTGGCCGAGTTTAAAGTTTCTGGGCCTGTGGTGCTTTTCCACCAACTCTGTCTCTCTTGTTTCTCTGGCTCCCACACAGCTCTCTACCCTGTGTGATTACTGAGTATCAGATAATCTGTGCATCCAGCTGTGTCATGTCATAAAGTATCTTTAAAGCAAGCTAACCACATCATTTAAGGCACTCTTAGTCAAATGTTGATTTCAGCTTTACAAAGACAAATAGTCTGCAAAGTCCTTGGGAAAATGGTGTCTTAAGGCATTTTTGCTGAATGAACCCACGTCATAAATGATTAAGAAACACATAAATATAATGTGTACTGCCTCGGGAACTCTGCGAAAGGTGACCTTTTAAAGAGGCTTGCAGCCTGAGCACATCTTCTCTTAAATGTTCACAGCTTTTTTCAGTTGTGACCTCTCTCTGGGCGTTTACCTCAAGACTAAGACAAGCTTTCCCTTCCAGGCCAGTCTGCCAGGGGAGAAGTAGGGCAGCCAGGAAATTAAAATATTTGGATGCGACCACTTCAGCCGTGATGCAGATTTTTACGTGTCCAGCACGGTGTGAGTCACAGCTCTGCATCTTTTGGATGCAGTCCCCGGGAGGGAATCCAGTGATGATCTGTGCATGACTAAATACGCAATAGCTGGGTTTGTCATGCTGTTATGCTTTCTCAGCACTTTGATGCACCCAAATTCAAGGCTGTCTGGGGTAAAAAAAAAAAAAAAAACTTTTAAAATTTGTTAACCTGTAAGGTAGCTGTTTTTGCGCAGAGTGAACATCTGGTATTGATATGTAATCTATTTCAAAAAGTGTTTTTGTTTTCAGGGTTTCATCAACATGTCAGTGCAGCATAGTCTCTCTGTGGATCAGTTTTTGTTGCGTAACAAATAAATCCTCACAATCACCTTTAAAAGAAGATTGACTGATGGCTTAGTGAAGGTAGCAACTGTAAAATTTAGATTTTATTTTTCATTCTGTTACCTGTGTTTCCGTCGTGAACACAGCAATGCTGATTTCTTCTATTCGTGAAATATAGGGCAGGCAGAAACAATAGAGTTGGTTTGATTTCAGTGGGAGTTCAGGATTGTCCCACATATGCAGTATATTTATATGTAATCCTTATGTAACGAGTGCCACAGTACTGCTGCTTTGGTCTGCATTGTATTTTTAGCAGGCTGACAGCATGGCAGGGATGAGTATCATTCTTTGGCCCGTCATGTGGCTCTGTGGTCAGTCTAACAGGGAGGTGACACTGCAGAGTCGCCACTGCTTTGCATCTACAAGACTGCAATGAATTAGGTCAGCATCTTTTTATTGTTACGGTTTTGTACTAAATGAGGAGTTAACTGTGCTTACTGTGTGTTCCATGAAACAATACCCTCCAATACCCACGTCTGGTTTTCGTCAGTCGAGTCTCATGCAAAATCCTTCTGGGTCAATTAAGCTGCAGTCATTTGCAAGAA
The DNA here is from genome assembly GCF_011397635.1 of Epinephelus fuscoguttatus. Taxonomy (NCBI): domain Eukaryota; kingdom Metazoa; phylum Chordata; class Actinopteri; order Perciformes; family Serranidae; genus Epinephelus; species Epinephelus fuscoguttatus. Next base: position 41,258,659 of record NC_064753.1, read on the forward strand.
ACGAGATAGCCGCTGCACTGGCCAACACCCTGTGTCATGCCACCACCTCCTTTCATTATACATTGCATAGTTCTTATGAATTGCATATGCTTTAAACATATGTTTCAAATGGAGAACAGTTGAACATAGATTGGCTGAGCCTTTTTATGCGGTTGTCCTGCACTTGACAAAACCCACACGTGTTGACCACGCTAGTTTCTGCCTTTCATTATGCCTGTGAAATACAAGAATGTGACCCCGGGACCTTGTGCTGGCACACACACACACACACACACACACACACACACACACACACACACACACACACACACAGTCTCTCTCTCTGTCTCTCTTCTTCAGGCTGTCCGTTGGCGTCTCATCCTTGCCAGACACATGCTATACATGCTCACATGCAGGCTCTTAATGGCAGAGCGTGTTGTGGGCACATGTGAAGGTGCAATAGGAATGTGTGTTGACCACGCTAGTGGTCAACACACATAGGTTTCTATTTTACTTGTGCTGTTGTTTTCTGTGTTAGCGATTCTGTCACTGGGTGATTTCAGTGCCGTATAGGAAATATTTGCTCTGTGCTTTGTCTTGTAGTGGCGCTTCACATTGTCACTCTTAGTAAACACCATTGTCTCGGAATATAAGATGAGGCATACTGGTTTTGAGCTGCCCATTTTTCTAAGAGTCTGTCCATTCTTGATTAAAAGCTGTTTTTGCTGTCTGGCTTTCCCTCTTTAGAACACTCTATATCAAATTGCTTTTCTCTGATTCTCTTCTCTGACTAGTTTCCCCATATGCATGTCTCACTCACTCAAGTTGCAATGCTTATGGGTATGCATTGGTCTAATTGGCTGAGTAGCATCATGTTAGATGATTGAACACATGCAATTGGTCTTTGAGTTTCTTGGTTGCTAAACCAAGAATAGAAACGCTCTGTTAAAATGTAGTTGCTCTCAATAATTTATTGGTTACCGGTCTGAGTCCGGATAGGATGGCAACTAGGTCCAGACCTGAGGAATGGAGAGGGATGGCAGGTTAACAAGGGGGATGTATTCTGGTACTTTTTCTAACAAGGTGGCGCCTTGTCCCCCCTTAAATTACCTCCTGAGTTGAGATAAGGGAATGTAAGGAGCAGCTGTATAAACCATCGTAGTTTCCACTTGCACCAGTGCTGCGGTGGAACTGTTTTCATTCTGAAATGGGAGAGGACTCCCTTTTTGTATTTTGTGTATTTTGTATTGCGTTCAATCCCTGAGTAAATGTTTCTGAAAGAGAACTGATCACGTGTCCCACATCCTGTCCTCTGGGTGTTTCACCAATATGTTGTAATGCGAGTGTCCCAGGAACATTTATGAGTCTGCTTTGTGTGTTGAACAGGAAGTTGAGCATAGACTGTGGTCTTGGACTCAGGATGCTGTGCAGATGTGCAGCCCTTAGAGGTCAGTTTGGTCATTAGTTTAACCAGTTATTCCCCAGCTGATAACCACAGGAGCACTGCCAGCCTTTAAGGTAGATTTGATAGGGGATATATTCCAGGACTGAATGTTCTGGGGCTGTACGACTGAAGAAGGACCAGAGGCGATAGGTCCAGCTCACTCACCTCACTGCATCTGCCTTATCAGGGCTGACCAGACATCACTTGGCACAGAAAATTAGCACACCGTGACTCTCTTCTGATCGTTTCTCCACAGTGAGGAAGTGATGAGCTGAGATGCATTTGTAATCAGAGTATAGAAGCCAGAACACAGTGTTTTCTCACCATCTGTCAATAGCTGGAAGTGATTTGAGAGAGAAACACAAATTGCTCTTTGTTTGGATATGAGCTTGGCACATTGACCCTGCGAAGATCATTTCATTTTACCAATAAACACCCAGCTCTAGCTTTTAGATTTGTGTAAACAAATAATTGTCTCATCAAATGTTGCGTTCAAAACAGCTAACTATAGAAACAAATGGAATTCTCTTCCATCTGATGCAGCCTGGATGACAGTGAGTTTCAGTGTGCGTGATTTTATATTGAAGACAACTTAGTTGTTTTTTTTATATTTTTACATGAAATGTTTTCAACACTACAGCTGAACAAAGACTGAAATCACAGTGTGCAGATGGAGGAGAATCTCTGGTAGAGGTCAGAACAGAGAAAGATTTTGTCACAGTTTGATCTCTTCTTCACTTAAAATAGTCTCTGATGGTGAGGGGAATAAACAGAGGTGTTAACAGTGGGTTATGTAGCTGCAGTGGCAGCTGACGTCTTCCTAGCATAGCATCACACACACTGGAGTTTGCAGCTTTTTCACCTCTCCCCTGAGCCAACACATTTAGACTAGCTAACACACCCTGCTAATTAAGCCTCTCTTCCACACCCTCTTACTGCATATGGTTGGAATCACAGACCTTGTCCAGTTGAGTTACTCAGATTTAAATTGAAATCCATTTGAAATGAGATGGCTGTCAGGGTGAAAAATTATCACGGACTGTGTCACCATTTTGGAAGTAAAACAGTCATCTGTGCAAAATTCAGTTTTATATGAAAAGACATTAAGTCTTGTTTCTAATGTCTAATCTGAGTACTTGCTGTACATGTACACATTTCTCACACCTCCTGATTTCAGCTGTCAGAGCCCAGTGTGTTCTCGTGTTTTAGCACGACTGTCCAGGAGAAGAGCAAAAGTGCTGGCACTGGTGGTAAAGCTTCATTTGAACCCACAGAGACAAACTTGTGTCCCGCAGGCTCGAGTGTCAAGAGGTCGAGTGATGAATCTGGCCCCTGAGGCTGTCTAAGACTTTACATCACCACATCCAGAGACTGCCAAAGACAGAAAGTCCACTGTAAGACAAAACTGGCTTACAGTATTCCTTTGTTTCTTTTATGCAAAGTGTTGAGCTGTTTTATCAAGAAGAGACAGAAAGAATGTGTCATGATTTATCTTAAGCTACAGACTGCCACATCGGGGTTAGGGCTGAAGGCAATAATGTCTGTATGAAAAAATAAGAGGTTAAAAAATGTCGAAGGAGAACCGTTTTACTTCTCATCCTATTCACAGTTTTTTTCTGAGTTGTCACATATACACATGCATCCTCTTGGGTCACAGTAAGTGATCCTGGGAACTGATTTATTTTTTGTCGTTGTGTTTTTGCAGAGAAAATGTAGCTTTTCTTGGATCAGTAAGACACTGAACACACTGCCTGAAGCAGTACTAAAGTCTGGTGCAACTCTGTTTCATATACTATAACTTAACAGAAGAATTAATGGTACAAACTGAGAGTTGCGGTGGTTAAGCAGTATGTAATGCAAATGTCTTGCATGATTTCATACTTCAATCAAATTGCCTCACAATGGAAACAAATCCAATCAATGTGACACTAAGCGTCTTTCTAAAGAAAGACAGCAACACAATTTCAACACAGCATTTTAGGCAGAGCCTCCAGCAGCTGCTCTTTAAAGATATCCCATAGTTTCCTCTTACACCATTAATTTTGTTCTCAGTTGTATCTTTGGTCCAAAAGCTTTTCAGGAGTTTTGTCTGCAACTCTGACCTCAGTGGTCTTGACTCCAAATGGCACCGTGATCGCAACACAGCAAACAATCAGCGGTGAACTGCAGAGCTAGATCAAAGTAGCACTGACCTTTTAAGATTCGCTGGCTCTCCTCAGAGGGTGCTGAAGGTGTTTGTTGAGTCTCCCCCTTTTTCTGAAATAGAAATGCTCTCCAGTTGTTTGGAGATTCACCCGATGAAGTGTTGCTCAGCTGAAACGATCGCAGCTGTGTAGCTCATGTTAGTGTTGCTTTCAGGGGGGTTTGTTTGTTTTGTGATAATGAAGCCAGAAAAACAATTCATTTGCTTAAAGCAGCTTTTGATTAGGTGCAGATTTTGTTAAGTGTAGCTTTATCATTGGAAAAGTCATTGCTTCCCACTTAAAGGTGACATCGTGGGTGTTTTTGTAGCGCTAACTCGTTCACCCAGTGATGCCGGTATACCTGTCAGACTGTGCTTCTTTAGAAAGTGTAGCTGGTGTTGTGCAGTCAGGACATGCCCTTCTTAAGACAGATTAAGGAAACTACTGTTTGGCTTTTATCACCATGCTTAATAGGCCTCATGATATCACAAGGCTTCTAATCAGCAGGTTTTTATGTGGGACCTGCCTGTAATTGAGGCAGAAAGTCAAGTGTGAAGAAACACCTCACTGTTCCACTTTTAAAATGCTCACTCAGGCCTATGTAGTCAGCCAGGCTTTAACTGTACTGGTTCAGTTTAGAGAAAGGTTCAAAACCCTTAACACCAACAAATGTTATGTCCTGCTCAGAAGCACGTGATTTGTCAGTGTCCTTGAGCCGGGACACTGAACTTTTAGCTGATCAACTAAAGCCAGCCTGGTCAAAGACTATCAGCTATCTGCCTGAACTGAAAATGGTTGCTTGGTACCTAATGGCAGCCTCTCTACTGCTCACATTGTACCCTCTCTTTTCATTTGCCCTTCTACTGGCCTCTCCTCCAGTAAGATTTATGACTGTCAGATTTTTTATTTTACTGCCTTAGCAAGGACGCAAGAACCGTCTGTACCTGCTACCATGACGAAAATCAATCTCCCCTCCCTCTCTCTTACCCTCTCCCTCTCTGTGTCTCTCTTGCTCTTTCCCTCTGTAATTGTGCAGGCAGTCGGCGGGGATGGGAGATGATGGAGGATAAAGGCCCTCGTGTAGCCGACTACTTTGTGGTGGCCGGTCTGACGGACCCGTCCAAGCCGTTGGACCAGGAGATCCACTTTGATGATGTCTGCCACAAGACGGCCAAGCCTAAGGCGCCCATCACCGATGTGGCAGTGGTAGTCCGCTCTATGGGCGAGGAGATACCGCCAGGGTTCACCTGCATAGAGGAAACACCAACTGGCCATTCGGCTGATCTAAACAATGGCGGCCTCATGGCACCCCAGATCTTCCTGTGCTACAGGCGAGGTCGGGACAAGCCTCCACTCACTGACCTGGGGTGAGTACCAGTGGAGTCTTGATCTTTGTGTCTGAGGTGTTTTTTTTGTGTTTAAACAAGGCAACACAACAAAGTTTGTGTATTTGTAAGGCTAAGAGTGTTTAGCATGTATACCCTCTTAGTTTAGCCTGTTGACATGCCAACATTTGGTAATTCAGTGGTTCTCAACCAGGAGTCCTTGAGGGACTACATGGGGCTCCCTCGAAAAATGGGGAATAATTTATTATCACTATTTTATTCATATAGAAGTGAGCCCAGTGTGAGGAAGAGTCATTAGAGCTACGATTTGAATCATAGGTTTCACTACCTCCATGTTTATCTCTTCAACCATAGTTGACAACTATAGAATTCAGGTTTGAATCACATCTAATTACTAAAATCTTTTCAGATGGAGGTTCCTGAAGGGAATTAAAATGGAGTTCACTAGCAAGGACCACGCCACAACAATATGTTGTTCAAATATTTAATTGTAATTCAGGAGGTGTTAGTTGTTGAGGAGTGGTGAATGATCTAAGTGGGGCGTGAAGGTGGAAGAGGGATGTCTTTTGTTTGAACTGTTTGATTTGGGAGGACGTACTTGAGATCGGGCAGAGGGAGACTCAGTGTGGGTATTCCATCACAGGCGTTTTTCCACCCGAGCTGATTACAGGCCCCCCAGACGGTACCTAGAATGAGACATGGGAGAGGTATGCACGAGATTGAATAAGAACAGATGAGGGGAGAAGGGAAGAGAGGAAGAAGGAATGATGGAAGGGATGAGGTAGGGAGGATGATGGATGAAGGGAAGGGAAAGGGAGGGTGGGTAGAAAAGTCTGAGACAAACAAAGCAGGATGGGTTGATCAGGTATAACTAGGCTTGGTAGGTAATCACAGGTGTGAGGTGAGGTGTAACCTAAGTTAACAAATTAACCTAATGTCTGCAACCTTGTATGAATCAATTTAGGGACCCTTGACACAAAAAAGTTGAGAAACACTGTGTTAATTGAGCACAAATTACGGCTGAGGCTGATGGGACTGTCAGTCATCAAATTAAAAGTTCCACCTGATGATGATGGTAGTTGACAAGTTCAGGGATCGCCAGTTATGACAATTCATCCAAACTTCAAGGAAATCCATCCAATAGTTGTTGAGATAGTTTACTAAAAAACATATTTGTCACCCTCATGGGGGCGCTAGATTAAAAGTCAGGGTATCAAAGTCAGGTGGCTGGGCTCAGCCTTAGAGACAGGGTAAGGAGCTTGGACATCTGGGGGGAGCTCAGAGTAGAGCCGCTGCTCCTCGCGTCAAAAGGGGTCAGTTGATGTGGTTTGGACATCTGATCAGGATGCTCCTGGGCGCCTCCCGCTGGAGGTGTTTCGGGCACTTCCCATTCACTGGTAGGAGGCCCTGGGGCAGACCCAGAACACATTGGAGAGATTACTTATATCATCTGGCCTGGGAACACCTTGGGGTCCCCCAGGAGGAGCTGGAAAGCGATGCTGGGGAGAGGGATATCTGGGGTGCTTTGCTTGGCCTGCTGCCCCTGCGACCTGGCCCCGGATAAGCAGATGAAAACAGATGGATGGGTGGTATCACCAAAGGCATCATCCTCTGGGCATCATGAATGTCTAGGTACAATCTCTCATGGCATGGCATGGAAATTGTTGTTGTGAGATTTCATTCCTGACCGATGTGGTGCACTGACACTGTGACATTGCCATCCCCAGAGCCATGCTGCTGGTATGGGTATAAACACTGTTGAAAAATCACAGCAATGCCATGAGCCAGCAGTTCTGCTCAGTTATGGCTCTTATTGGTTCAAACCAAAGCTATGTAGCCAGATTGTAAAGAAAGAAATGATATCTGTCCAACTGGCGACTGGTAAATCACACAGCCTTTTTTGTGGAAAACAAAACTTTTATTTCCAATCGGTGTAGAATCCTTTTCACACCACAGAAAGTGTGAGTTTCAGTGTGAATTTCATAGAGAAAAATCAATTGGATTTGCGTACTAGGCAGGTAAAGGGAGTCACATTCTTTTTTGTCTCTGTGTCTTTGCAGCCACATTGCAGTCAGTTCTGTACAGGCTGCTTTGTGAAGACAAGATGCAGATTGAAAAATCCGTTCCTCTTAATAATTATAATTGCAGCTCTTTATCTCTATAATCAGAGGGCAAGCTGGGGTATTTTGCTGACAGTGATGATAGTATATATATTTAATAAAGGCACTTCCACAAAAAGGCAGAACAGTTTTTACACCTTGGGAAAGGTAGAATATTTGGTATACTGAAACAGAGTGGGTGCAATAAAGAAAACAAATATAATATGCACCGTGACCTTGCAGTTCCTGCTTCTGCTTCATCTGCTGTGGAATATATTATCAAAAATGTGGTTGATGTAAACACTGATTTACATTTAATTTTGCTGAAATTTCAGAAATTCACTTTCACTTTATCAAATGTCAAGTTTCATAGAATTTTTCAGACAAACAAAATGAATCACTGTGATGAAGTGCACAGTCTGAGCTTACTTAATACACATGGCCATGGTATTTATGCATTGCAACATGCTGATGTGTCCATTATTTGTCTCATTCCTAGTAATGACCAGCTTCTGCTTTCAGCAAACATTGCAGTTGCTGTTGTTTCTGTAACTGTCAGCTTCTGTCAGCTCTCTGCTTCCCATAAGACTCTACCCTGCTGCTCCTTGCTATTGTGAGTGAGGAGCAGAGTTTGTGTCTAGAAAGTGGTCCATATCATGTTGGTTTTGAAAAGCTGAGTGCTCTGACTTTAGAAAGTGCTGAAATTCCTCCTGTGCAGCAGTTTTCCCCAGCAGACAGTTTCTGTCTGCCTTGCAGCCGTTACCCATTGTGATTTTGCAACAAAAAGTGGAGCGCTGTTACAGGTGTCTTCCTCAGCAACATCTTTTGATGTGGGGGAATTCAGTACTGTCTATTCAGTCTTTTCACACCACTGGCTGACAGGAGGCAGGTGGTGACAATGCTAAGGAGGCTCATACTGGCCTCTGACATAGCAGAGTGCAGTGCTTATCAGGCACTGACACAGAGACTCTGCTCAGACAGTATCAGCAGCTTTTGTGTGCTGATAGCCCAGAGGGGCTGCACTTCCCAGACATTTGTAGGACTAATGGGAAACTGAGGTACTTATTGCTCCATGTGGTTGTGATTTGTTGCTCAGGTTGCACATGGAATAATTAGTATTTTCTGTTACTAGTGGTCATATTAATACCAGTTTGGCCTCTTTTCAGTACTGTGGACTAGAAAGGAATATGAGGCACGTTGGCATCTCCGGGTTTCAGCCAGGAAATTGATAGGCAGAGGTGGCAATCCACACAAACACTGACACATCCTGTCTCATGATCACTTTAGTTGGTAGCTGACGGCCTTAACAATAGCCACACTTATTACCTAGTGGGCACTTAGAGGGTCTCATACATGAAACATGAGCAGAGCGAATATGAACGTACACTGTTAGCAGAGTGAAATTTATGTGTATTTTGGTATTCATAGATACATGTACTAACAAATTCTACAGCTGCTTCTGACTGCTCTTAGTGCCTGTGTAAATAAGAAACGCACATAAATATTGCTTGTCATTGTTAGAAATTACAGTTTTAATTCGTATTGTGCTCTGTTATGTTCACTATAAAACATGTAGGTTAAATATGACAAAAATTAGAATTATAACACATTTAGCTACATTAGTTTGCATTTTGCAGATTTAAGCTTCGCATTTGGTTTCTTAAAAATGTGAATGAGATATTTAAATTGACTTAATACGTGTGTTTTAAACATTTCTAGCACCCTGTTCCTATTTGATTCAATCAGGAGAGAGAACACAAATATATCTTCTGTTTGAGTGGTGAGACTGTGAGACCCACGTTACTGACCAAACACTAAGCTATCAGTGATGGCTGTCAGAATGTACAGCCATTTAACACTTAATATTACATGACATCACCTTATCCTCTGAGCTTGCTCTTGACTGCTCCAGTGGAGGCATGTCACTGTCTCCATCAGGAATATTCTCTCTGAGACCTCTCTGCTTGTGCTCATCTGCAGCTGTTACTTTCTTTGCGCCATGCTTTGTTTGCTTCATGTTCGCAGGTCAGCTGGATGCACCTATCCATAGTAATTATCACCTCCATATATGGTACTCACTGGCTATTCATGGGTGTAGAATTATGCTAATTACTGACTAGCGAGAGCACCCTGTCAATTTACGGTTGATTGGCATTCATGAACATACACACGTGCCTACAATCAAATCAGAGTTTTCTGCAGCTTTCATGAATCCAGTGTAGGTTTTTAGTACCAAGGTTTTATATGTGCAAATCTACTCACAGATTTACTGACATTTCATGAGTGAGACCAGGAGAGTGCAGACTTCCTCCAAGGTCAAATGTCCTATCTCACATCGTTAAAGGTGATTTATGTAACATTCAGGACATTAATTTAACTGCAAACCACCATTACGCTGTGTTCACACCACAAGCGACAGTGCAACAGCGTAACCAGCTACAGTAACATTGAGTTGCTGATGGAGTGTTTGTCAAGCGCTTGTTTGTGTCTGCTGCTTGGCTACTTGCCACATAACACCTTGACTGAAAGTCATCTAAAGTCTGTATTTGGTCAAAAAATATCTTTTGCTTTGCATCAATGTCTGAGCCACATTTTAGTAGGGCTGTAGTCTCCTGGTTGACTAGTTGATTATTTGGTTGCTATTCTCTCGTCCGACCAAATTGTCATTAGTCGAATAATTTCTGTGTTACTTTCATAAGGAGAAAAGTGCTACATCAACAGCTTTCCAGGATTAATCCATCATTTCCTGTGGCGGGAGGACAGGCTAAGTTACCTGTGAAAATGGGGGTGTTTTCAAAACAGAAAGTTGAACTCACCCACCCACCGCTCAGCGTCGCGGTGATGCAGACCTCCTGTCTATTTTTGTAAGCTGAAACCATTTCCCTCAGTGGAAACGAAGCTTTTATTTACTTTGATTTCACAGATAAGAAACAGTTAATTAGGATGACAATAAAGCCTTCACAAAAAATAGCATTTTAAGTATTGTGCATAATTTATCCTTCAGGGATGTATACTTCGGGATTTATCCTGGCTTCATATGAGCAGAGGAAATCTCCGCTCATCTCTAGGCTAATGTATATAATGTAAAATGCCATAGGCTTGTGCTAAAAATATTAGCATGTTATATTTGTTTGGCAAATGTGCTTAGTATAAGACAGCTGTTTTAAGCCATTTCTCTCAGCCACCTCCATTTTTGCTTGTGATGTCTGAAGTAAGAAACATGTTCAATCCCAGCCCAGTCTGTAAATGTCATACTGTGTACTGCAGAATAGAAAATAATTGGTGAATCTGCCCAGTAGTTAAGATCCCCTCCAAAATGTATTGTGTTCTTCCTTGGCCCTACACCCTTTCAAAAGTTTCCTGAAAATCTCTCAGTAGTTTTTCTATAATCCTGCTGACAAACAAACAAACAAACACAAGCAGATACATAAACCGAGCCGAATACATGACCTCCTTGGCGGAGGTAAATATATGACATTTTCTGTGTGAAATAGCACCTCTGCTCTTTTCCCCTGAGGATTAACGGTTTATTTCACAACGTTTCATTATGTTATTTTCTAGCAGAGGTAGGCCTCCTCACCTTAAATAAAGACCAGCTCCTTTACAAAATACTGTACAAAACTCTGCCCTCCTCACACAACTCCAGCTGTTTAGAGAGGCATTCAAGGTCTAATTTAGCAAACACACAAGAAGGATGTCTGTGGCACTGCTCTGATGGTGAGGACCGCATCGACAGAGAAAGATTTGTACACTGTGTTTGTCCTTACTGTCAGCAGAGCACAATCACCTCTGTGATGAGCACTGAAATGAAAAACAGAAAAAATAAAATAAATCCCCAAGTTGACTACTCAGAATTCTGTTCTCTTTGCAGCTTTCAGATAGTGCCACAAAATGCCAGTTGAGTTCCACTTGAAGCAGTAATGGAGGATAAGTGCACGATGGAAGCACAGAGAGGGATGTTTAAAATTACTGCTACTGTTCTGTACCTCTGAGTACTCGTCCACTAAGTGGTTCGTGTGAGTGCCCTCTTGTGTCTTATTAAAATGCTGTACTGGGTTAATATGTTTGACTGACAGTGTACATGCATGTACTGACTGTGGACTGTCGGATACAGCAAATCCCACATTTGATTTTAGGGTCAAAATTAAATTCAGTTGTCATTAAAAAAAGTCCTAAAAGCTGATAGAAATGTTTTCAATAGAATTTCAATCTCAGGAGATCATCCTGGGTAAAGTTTAAAAAAACGTTTTTATTTTTACATAAAAACATCTCTTCAATACAGTAATCTGCAATAATTTTGAAAGAAAGGTTCTACATCGTATTTGCACAACAACAGGAAATATACATTTAGGTCAAAGTGTGCTCCACTTTAAAGCATGGTCCATAATTAAGAAGGGGATACTAAGTAATGACTGTACAAAATATATTAAATGTGTGCTGCTTCTAAATACAGTGTACTGTATTTGCTTTCCACAGCAAAGAGCCCACAGACACTGTGTCTGTTTGGATTTGGATGCAGCTGGAGCTCCTCACTTGGCTACAATAGTTTTCCTGTTTATTTAAGCTGCCATGTTACTGTTGCTTGACATTGAATCTGGCATTTGCATGCAACATAGCGGCCAAACATTCTTTCACCAGCCGGTATCATAATCATGAGTCACAAAGAAACTGAAATGCCTCCATACTGATGACTAATTGTAAGTGAAACAGGAGAATCTGCACTTTTGAATTACTTGTAAGTTTCCCCTCAGTGTTCACTCGTGTGTCAAACGCTTGATGGCACTATGCTTTTAGCTCACATGTTATTATTGCAAGTGTAGACTCCTGTGAGCGTGGCCAAAGTTATTGGGTTTAAAAGTGGCCCTGAGCTTGAAGTTAAGGAGACATCTGTGCACTCTGCCTGACAGTTTATGTGCTAAAACTCGTAGATCTCTCACTGGTTTTTCATGAATTGCATCAATTCTGCTTAGCAGTTTATGAGGTGCAAAGCAGACATTAAGCTTAATCAACTTCATTCTATCAGCCACTGAAAACTGGGATGAATGCCCAGTGTTAGACTTAAACGAGGAGCTCCGCCTAATTGGCCCAATGAGATCATGACTGCATATTGTGTTGATTAATTCTACGGTAATCAAGCTAATAACTACATGCTGATGTGGAGTTTACTTTGGCTGACTGCCGTGTGGTGCCTCCTCCCTCAGTGTGCTGTACGAGTGGAAGGAGAGGCTGAAGCAGGGCTGCCACCTCATCCAGACCACACCCTTCGGTCGCCCAGCCAACATCAGTGGCAACTCCTCCCAGCGCATCTATGTCACCTACCGACGGGCGCCTGAGAGCCAGCCGCACTCCGCCCTGGCTGTCACCGACATCTGCATCATTATTCCAAGCAAGGGAGAAACGCCTCCGCACACCTTCTGCAAGGTGGAGAAGAATCTCAACAGCAGCATGGTGAGTAGAGTGCGACTCAAGCTGCATGCTTCTGTCTGAACCCAGACAGTAGTAACTAAACCTAACCTGAACCCAACACACGCTGGGGTTTTTTCTAAACGCGACCCAAGCCTGACGCTGTTACCGTGACATTACTGAAGCACTGACTTTGTCCTTGTCATGCTGGCATTGTTACCAATGTAACAGCTTGTTGCACCTTGTAAATGATTGTCAAAAGGTTTTATTATCTATAGACTATAAGTAGATTGCTTTAACACACATCACACACATTATGTCTTGTCAACAGCACTTAAAATTAATACATTTTGAGTCTTTCTATTGGCACATGTCGAATCTCATCTCCACAAACTCTTCTTGAACTGTCGTCACTGTTAAGTGAGCTGTTAACATGATTCAATCATCGTAGTTTATTTGGAGTTATCATGAAGAGGATAACATCCCAGTGTTTACCACAGTATAATAATCTGTGTGTGTCGAGGGGAATTGTAGAATGTCTTGAACCAGTGCAATGAATGATTAAGTTTCACTTTCACTGTGCTTGGCGTTCTGCTGCTCTGTCTGTCCCAGAGTTTGCTCTGCGCTCCGAGAATGTGGTGCAGTCAATAACCGAAAGGGAGATATACTCCAACAGCACACCTAATGAATGGTCCAGCTCCAAAAGCAAAAAATCAAAGCATGGAAGCAGTTGTTTTAATCACGGCGAGCCCCCTCAAATAAATGAATGTGTGGGAAACCCTGCATCCATCATGGATTATCTATCGGCCCTCCAGCAACGCTTAAGTTATGTTCACAGCTGCTGCTGCTTGCTAGAAAGGCCAGAATGACCTGAGCAAGTACACCGAGCTTCAGGTAGCATTAGACGATGACATATTTTATTTGGCATCCTCCATCTTCAGCTAGCTAATATTAAATTACATGAATATTTACCACCTGAAATAGCGTGTTGTGTCGAGCACTGATATGTTGACACATAAATGACAAACCCCAGCATTGAACAAGAAGCAGCCCAACACAGACAGCAGGTCTGTCATAGGCCAAAACTGACCCGAACCTGAACATCATTTGTAACTGTTTATGTGAACCTGGCCCGACCTGTCATTTCCTGTGAAGCTCATGTCGGGTATCCACAATGATGGTGAGAGAGACACTGGTGGACAGAAACAGTCCCTCAGACTCAAAAAGCAAGGGCTTCTTTTCAGAGCCACCATTTTGCAGAAGCATTTAACAGTCATACAGGCAAATAAATCTAATTTCTACAACCAGAGCAACAGGATGGATGCATGAAATCCCTTTTAAACAACTGATGTAGTTGTTAAAGGGAATGCTTGAAAATGAAGGAAATCTGTTACTTGGGTAAAAGGATGCAGGCTGAGGGTAAGTGGGCACCCCAGAAATGTCCAATTCCTTATTAGAGAATAACTCTTGGAATGTGTTTATCATAACAAGGCATGAACACATTACTTGGTGACATTTTGAATCCATTAGACGTCGTTGCTCATCTCGTCAGTCCTGTCTGAATTTTAAAATGTCACAATATCTTTCAGACAGAAGTCTTGAATCCTCAACTCCACTCCGACAACTCACTTTTCTCAAATCCTTCTCCAGATGTTTTAAAGGAGAGACTTAAATTGGTGGTGTGAGCTTCGGAAATACAGTCAGCAGTACGAGATGACACTGAGTCTTGTTAGAGTGACTGTGAGTAAGCCTGAGATACACTGGAAGATTTAGCTGCCATACTGTCTTAATTAGAATTTGAGATGATGGAGTTTTGTTGGAGCTAAGTTTAACTTCTCTGTCTTTTGTGCTTAAATGTTATGATGTATTTGTGAAGGACAAAGAAAAGAGAAATGGACTGCATCTTACCTGTTGCTTCTTTTTCCAGTTAATTGTGGTTTTTAAGAAGTTAGGAGAGAGATTTCAGCGCCTAGGTGAGTCACTCAACCTGGCTAGTGCATCCAATTATGGAAAATTGTCTTAAACTGTCCTTATATTGCCCCAGGCCTGGTTCTTTTCGAGGAGGAACGTCCCCAGAGTTTAACAGCCTCTGCTCTCGTGTTTTGGTTAATCCTCACCCGGTATTTGTGCTGCAGAAAAGTATCTGTCTCTATCCACTGCCCTGTCATATTCTCTTCATGCCATAAACACACGCACACTAGGATACTGTAAAAAGTCCTTGCTGTGTCAGCTCGGTCTACATTTGGCATTTCATAGAACAGGCGACCCCCCTTGAGAGGCTGCGTGTGTGTGTGTGGCTGCACATGTGTCTTAAACCCTCTGCACGCTGAGAGTAAGTGTGTCAGGAAGCGTTTAGAGTCAGTATATAAATCTACAGAGACTTGTGGTGCATGCAGCAGAAGTCGAGCTTCCCGCAATAAAAATAGGAATTAGCTTCACTAATTTTTCAATCTGACTAATGCAGGGGCTGTGAGGATAATTTTAATATTCCAGCACAGCTCTGGGTGCGGACTTCATGTCCTGCCTGTGGTTGTTGAAGGTTTATGGCAGTGACTAATTATCACAAACCAGATATATTCATCAGATGTTTCATCACTTCTCTCTACATGCTGAAGTTTTGGTTACTAGATGCACATGAGTGTAGCTGGACTGTTGGCTGGGATGTGTCTCAGCTGTTGGAGGGGTAATAATAGTATTTTCCTGTTTATTGATTATTACACTGAGTAGCTTGATGGGGACATTTAAACCGAGGCCAAATGATGGATGGTAATAGACTGCACTTATACAGTATTGTAATTTTCTGCCTTAGTGGACAAAGGGCTTTACAATTAGCCATTCAATCACCACAGATGGTGGCAGAGCAGCCATGCAACGCACTGGCCTGGAAATCAGGAGCAATTTTGGGGTTCAGACAATATATGTTGGAACTGTGTACTCAGATTGCATGCACAGTGTTTTGTCTTCAAAATCCTGGTGGCAGTAAGGTTTGAGACTCTGGCTATTGAGTTGTTCAAATGCATCCTGGGACCTTTGTTGCATGTCATTTCCTTGTTGCTGCCAGCTCTCTGTTGTCTCCATCTAATAAATGTAAAATGATCCCTTAGAATACAAAAAAAGTCATTTTTGCCCTACAGTAATGCATTAGCATTCAGAGGCCATTTCTCCCCAATGATGTGGAAGACACTTCAACAATCAAGATTTCACAGTCTGCTGCTAATGCATTGCATTCAACAATATGTAATCGAGATCATATCCCAGATTACAAACAATGAGCAAACATACACTTTGTGAAATGAATGGTTTTTTTGTTATATTTAAAAGGCTTTTATATTCAGCAGCTGATTCTCGAGTCTCAAATGTTGTCACATGCTTGAATGCATCAGAAACAGGAGGGTTTTTAAAACAAGCCCTGCTTGTAACATAACATCTGTGTGACAGAAATAAGTTAACTGAAATGAACTACCCACTGTATCAGCAGCAGTTGTCGAGCCTCTAATGGTTTTGTGGAAGGGGAAAAAAAAATCTGTTTTAAAGCCTGCTTTGGAAAATTGCCAGAAATGTTAAAGATTCATAATTTGTAGTTAAAAACAGCAACTTAACACTGCACTGCAAATCACTGTTCTACTGAGTTTTTGTGGTCAAAACTTCCAAGTTCGTCGCTCCCCAATCAGCTGACTCTGATATAAGCTCTGGGGGCAATGGCCATTGTGTGTTTTTCCATGCACAGATTACAGTTTTTAGCAACTTTATTTAGGTCCAGGTAACATTTCGGCTAATCTGTATGAACAAATAACTGTATATGAATGCAGATCAATTAGAAAAATGCTAATAAAAAGCTTAATCATGAGATATTAGCTGATGGGATCCAAGATTGCATTTTGGCCAATGTGTTCCGCCTCTTTTGCTCTTCTCCTTATGGACTCTTTACCCAAAGCCTGCACAACATGATTGGCCAATACTACTCGAACTTCAATTGGAAACTAGAATGCTTCGGACACCAAAATCTTCTATTGTTGCCCACAGATTCTGCATCCATATGCAGATATCTGTTTGGAGATTAGTTGCTTCCCTGACCACATTACTGCAGTAAGGTGGAGTTCAGCAAAAACACGATATCCAGTTGGCGTTAAGTCATAAGGGCTGAAACATACACTTGAATGGTCCTTTAAAACCATTGAGCTGACTCATCTATAATTGCATAATTGCTTTGTGGTGCATAATTTTATCAGATTGTTCTCATTTCAATTTGAAAGGGAGTAATGGAACAGCTACATTTTTAATTTTTTTTTATCCTTAATTTTTATTAGTTTTAACAAAAAGAAAAAAGCAGACAAAAACCAAAAACAGACAAAACCAACAACAACAGACAGGGACATCATAAGCAAAGGCAAAATGCCCAACATTGAGCAAAACAGAAAATAAGAAGAAGCAAGGTTACACTGCAATGCCTCTGACAACGGATCAACAAAGGTCCCCATGATCCCCAACTTTGACCCCTAGGCACCTCCAGGGAGGGAGAAATCTTCCAGTCATCCATGAGCCACCATCCATCCCGCATGTCCCAACACCAAGGGGGACAAAACAAAACTGACAAATAAAAGATCACTTCAAAGTCAAATAAGATTTCCATTTTTACAATGTTGTTCACATTTTTTAGTGGCATGTCTCAGAGAAAAAGTCACTTGTTCCATAACATAAATGTCCTTAACTATTTCTGTCCATTCAGAGGTTGTTGGAGACTCTTTACTCAACCATTTTCTGATTATTGCTTTTTTACAACCTAGTAGCTAGTAGTATTCGTAATAAATATCTGCCCAGCTCTAAACTCATTATTGATCTGTTACCATACATTCTCCAACACTGACCGTGTTCAGGTTTGTTGCTTTGTGATTTTTAATTTTGGGAGTTATAAAGAACCTTATAGTGTTTTTCCAGATGAATTCCCTCTACAGACCTGAGCTTGACTTGGTAGTTTGTGTCTTACATATGTTCAACCAATTATCTTTGGTTAACTTTATGTTAGCTTCTTTCTCCCACAATGATTTAACATGCAGTGTGGATGGACCCTTTTCCAACTGTAAAGATGAATAAATCCTGGAAATCAGCTCTCTGGTAATATTACCCTTATATGCATTGATGGATATCCTAATCAGGCTCATTCCTTTCTCTTCTGTACTTTTAATATTTTGGGACAGCTCCAAATTTGATGTAATTTGATAATGCATTTTGTTCCTGATTGACCCCAGTTGTGGCATGTATAATTTATAACAGCCAACATGCGAACTTTTCCCACTGTGCTCTTGTTTTCAGTGGGGCTCCTCTGTCTACCTGTGTTACAAGAAGTCTGTGGCCAAAACCAACACAATAGCCTACAAAGCAGGTGAGACCTCCTAATCCCGTAATTACCAGTGCACGGAGATCCAAATACTGATGTGTGCCTCCTGTTCCCAATGTTACCAGATATCAGATAACCATGCTGTGTGTAAATACCTTCTCTCCCTTCTCAGTTCTTTCTGTAATCGCTGGTTTCCTGTGTGAAAAACAAAATATGCAGAGAATGACAGTAATGTTAAATTTATTTGGAAAGTGCCCTGTTGTTTGAATAAGTCTTTGGATGAGTTGTACTAAAATGAGTTGATTTTAAAGTGATAAATATTTATTTCTTGAATTTATTGCCTGTCTCTATGTGCTGCAGCTGCGTGTTGTTGTAGAAATGTCTCTGGAGACGAGGGTCTGCTGCAGAGCAAACTGGCTGCATAAGGACATTCTGCTTCAGCTGTGCTTGCAAGTTCAGGCTTGTTGAAGCATGTTGATGCCTCAGAGTTTGAGTGAGGGAATAAGCCTCTGCACGCCAATGTTTTTCCCCTTTTAAAGGGGTTAAATTGTTACCATGTATTTAATCGTAATATGAGGCTTATTTCACATTAAATCCATCTAACTTTACCGTGCCAAAAACAGCTGACAGAAGATTGTCATTTTCTGATAACACTGTTGGCTCAGTGTGGCTGTGTTTGGCTCAGCCTCAGATTGGCTGGCTGATGTTTTGTTGTACATATCTCGAAATATGCAGCAGACTGTGAATGGAGAGATCCTATCTGTTTTTCACTCGCGCTTTGGATGACTCAGCTCACAGAAATCAAGTTTATTTTCAACATTTCAGGCCTGGAAAAATCCAGCACACATCAAGCTTTGTGTTTTGGAAGCGTGTTTTGCAACATCTGACTTTATTTATAGACTAATGCGATAGTTTGATCCAGAAATGGGGAAGCTAAGTTTGTTTTGTTGGTGGATATATGGTTTTAATTTTGGAAGAAAATATTGTGAATGTGCACATCTAGCAGTGAATATACAAGACATTCCTCAGCCTAGTTTTTAGGGGTAAGAACTGGCATGAACTTCCTGAAATTATGCTATATTAATTCTTAAAGTTGCATTAACCACTATCTTTTCATATGAACACATTGTAAAACCCACTGCATACATTACAGTCCATGAGATTTATCACAACTCTGCAGCTCAGTGGAGCTTATTAACCTTTTTTTTAGTTCATTGTTTTGTTTTCATAGCACATTTACAGTTTTCTCCTATTATCTCCATTTCTAGCAGCATCAGGCAGCTTATTTCAGCTGATAAACTGTATGCTACCTGCCAAACAACTATACGATAGACAGATAAAGTAAGCAACAAGCTGCTGATGTTTTTGTCAGGAGCTGGTGGAGATCAAACCAGAGTTAAAGGGAAATTTCAGTTTATTTCAACCCATCTCCTATCGTCCTAAATTTGTTTCAAGTGACTAGTGACATAAAAATAATAGTTAGCATGTTAGCCGTTAGCCTAGATACAGCCGGGGCGCATAGTAGCGTCAGACCTGTTAAAATGTAAGTCAATGGGCAATCTTCAAGTGCCAAGTTAGTCCACTAAACAAGCTTTTTTCCACAAAGACCGCCTCATGTCGTTAGGATAAATGTCAGAGAACATATAGAAAACGTCACCTAAACGTATTGTCTTACCTTACCGGTGTGCTGCCATGTTTGTTTACCATCTAGCTCTGCTTTCCAAAGCGCGGCCGAAATATATCTCGCCAGCTTTAGATAAAGCCCAGCTGGATACTACTCCAGGTGGAGGTGTCTCATCCTCGGTCACATCCAGACCTTGAAAATAAGGCTGCAACCGGTTCCATTCCTTGCAACAGAGGCATTCCTCTTCTGTGGGCACTGGGGCACAGCATTCACAGGTATCTCCAGAGCTACGCAGCCTTGCAGCAGCCATTCCTCCTCTCTCGTCCTCTACCTGTTGTGCCTCTCTCCTCCTCCGTTCTTCAATTTCACAAAGCTCTTCGTCAGTGTATTCTGGCTCAAATAAATAAGGGCGGCCATCAAACTCTGCAAAATCAAATTCCTCCTCCACAAAGTCGAAGTCTGGCAAAAAGTCAGCCATTATTATATAAATCTTTCATAAAATAAATGAATGAACTTTTCAGGCTACTGTCTGGTTCTGCCTTCCAGCTGTTGCTGCTTGTTCTCGCGAGATTTCAGGCACGGTATGAGATCTTGTGAGCTTGTTCTTGCGATATCTTGGCCGCGCTTTGGAAAGCAGAGCTAAATGGTAAACAAACATGGCAGCACACCGATAAGGTAAGACAACACGTTTACATGTCGTTTTCTATATGTTCTCTGACATTTATCCTAACGATATGAGGCGGTCTTTGTGGAAAAAAAGCTTGTTTAGTGGACTAACTTTGCACTTGAAGGTTGCCCGTTCACTTACGTTTTAACAGGTCTGACGCTACTATGCGCCCTGGCTGTATCTAGGCTAACGGCTAACATGCTAACTATTATTTTTATGTCACTAGTCACTTGAAACAAATTTAGGACGATAGGAGACAGGTTGAAATAAACCGAAATTTCCCTTTAAAAGGAGTGTGAATATTGGATGGAGCATGAACACAGCAATCACACTCGGGTGCACAAAACCTAGAGTTCTAGGAACTCTAGAGATTGCTTACTTTGGTCCAGATCAGGGACTAATTTTGTTATAAAGTTGTACAATTGCCTAGAGTTGGTTCATGTCCTCATGGCAGCATTTATAAGCGGACCAGATAAAATGCATTGTGCGAGAAAGCTGCTCGTGATTGGTCAGAATTTCCATGTGGGAAAAATCCAGGAAGTAAACAAAACGTTGAAGACCTGCCCAAACGAACCGCACTTAGGGGGCAAACAAATTTGAGTTTGATTGAACCAAACCAAACAGGACAGGTGTGAAAGCACCCCAAATATATTTAAAGATCACGGAGGTGAAATTAGTCTGTGAGTGTGAGTGTGTGAAGGCTCATACGTGATGCTATTATTTACATTAATACTGTGATGTGAGACTAGATATTGTCTTAGACTTTGGATATTGTAATATTGTGAGTTTTGTCTTTTCCTAGTTTTAATGGTTATAGTAAAGTGATGTAATTTTATGAACTTACTAAACTGTAACTGGTGTAACTGGTGATTATTTATTAAAGATCTTATGGTTTAAATATTTTGTGAAAGCACCAATAGTCACCCATAAAATATCGTCACAATATCAATATTGAGGTATTTGGTAAAAAGCGTTGTGACATATGATTTTCTCCATATTGTCCAGCCCTAGCAGCTTTGACCAATAGCAGTACATCTTGACAGTGCTGACCTTTGAAGCTACTGGCGAGTCCAAATTCGATAAAACTTATAAGCTGTTGTTTGGTGAATCCAAATTAAACTTATCAAACACCAAATTTACACTAAAACATGAACAAATCAAGGCAGCGATAGACCAGCAACATCTGTCTTCTGTGAGTTAAAATTATGTTTTTTTGTTAAAGGATTCTGGTGGCTAGATAACGGCTTCAGTTCCCCATCAGAAAAGGCTGTCTGACAGCAAGTAAAGCAGTGAAAATATTATAAATATAGCGTACACTTAAACTGATATACATTTTTGTGGATGGCTAAAATAAATTTTGCTGCTGACTTGGCAGTACTCCTGCCTGCTTCTTCAAACTAGAAACTTGTAGACTGCCATCTACTGCAGATAATACACTGGCTATGGATAAGTACCTCACACAACCCCACTTAAAAAACAAAAACAAAAAACTCTGCACTATCCCTTTAAGAAAGTGCACAAAATGAAAATCACTATGTCATTGTTTCTCTTTTGTGTCCACTGACAGTGACTAATGACCCAAAGGCCTGATTACCAAGCACTAATTGCTTGTTACAAAGCCAGGCCTTATAAGTGAACCACTGGCATACTAATGAATGGTACACTAATCATCATGATTTTAATAAACTGAACTTGTTTTGTTTTAAACTCTGTGGAAAGGCGATTGTGTGTCAGCTGTTAATTGGTAATCACAGGGGGAAGCCTGCACTTTGCAGCTCTATAAATGGAGTCCTCAGTTTGTTTGTTTGTTCTGTTTTGTTTTCCTTCCTGTTCCAGGTTTGTTCAGCAGATATCCAGAGGAGGACTATGAGTCATTCCCTCTGCCAGAGTCTGTCCCTCTCTTCTGCCTTCCCATGGGGGCCACAATCGAGTGCTGGCCAGCTAACACCAAATACTCCCTCCCTGTTTTTTCCACCTTTGTCCTCACCGGAGCCTCCGGAGAAAAGGTAAGATTGATAAATGGATAGATCCACACTTCTAATTCCTTTCTTTCTCACTCATCCAGACAATTAAAGAGAAATTTTGCAAATTTCATCCAGCTTTGTATCATAACAATGTGGGTAGTAGGTGTTAAACTTCCCTCCATCTTGCCAGTGCCTCCCTGCTCATCTCCCTGCTCAAATCGGCCAGACGATGCATTTGCATTTATTGGTCTGGTGCGGCGCAGTGCATTCTGGCAGTTGTAGGTTTTCTACCTCCTGAGCAAAAGTGACTGCCACAGCCCTTTTCTTTTTGCACCAATTTCAAATGAATTGTGTCTTTCTACTGCATAGACAGCCTAGTTTTATGAAAAGACCATCTTTCCAGCAGTGAAATACATCTTTAACAAACATCCCAGTGGCAGCATCAGGTATGAGAGGATGCCAGTGACTGTTAGACCTCATCAACAGACTGTAACTGCCATCTACACAGCTGACGTGACCGCAGACTAACGCACTACACTGGGCCATGGGAAAACCACAATGCTCTGCATACCAGAAGGGAAAGTGGGTCAGGCATGCATGTTGCCTTTGTCAGGTGAAAACACTGTAACTACACATTTAGTGTTTCTTTTTTTAGGACAAGACTGTTGGCTGAAAAAAAATGACAAAACACAAAAATCGGACTGAATTATGTAGTAACAGCTTAAACACTACGTTAGTTAATTTATGAACATGAATGCCAAGCTGTTCTTTTGGTCTGGAATAGTTAAAATTGAGCTGTGAGGTTTTCACCAGACAACTCCTATGTACTTAAGGACAAACGAACAACATAAAATTCACATGCACACTAGTGTCACTGTAGACATAAAGCCTGGATTAACTGTAAGGCCAGTTTTGTTATGTTGCTGGGTCACTTTGCAGCTGTGTCTTTAATGTGATTCATAAGGTCGTTAATCACCACAACAAAAAATTATGATCTTAATGATGTAATGATGGTCTACACTAAAAGCAAAAGTCTTCATCATGAATGAGGATGATACATTGTTAATCTAAAATCAACTAAAAACATTTTGAGACTCTTTAAATCGTGAACAGTTGTTGGATATATTGTACATTGGTTTTGCACACACTAGACATAAAAGAGATTACTCTGCAGGTAATTTTGGACTCCTGATATCACTAAAGGCCCTGACACACCAAGCTGAGGGTTGGCCATTGGTCAATGTTCGACAATCGGTGGGTGTCTGTTGCCCTAGTTCTTGCAGTGTGTCCCACACCATTGGTCCTAGTTGGCCTTTGTCTTTTTTTCCGACCATTTCATCATGTTGAATTGATGTTAAACCCTGTGGTGCACATCTGTGAGTGAAATCACTCTGATAGGATTTTCAGCTCAGTGCTAAAGAAGAGAAACAGAAGTGAGGAATTTAAACAAACAGCTAAAGTCAAGCGGGAGTGTGATCAAAACGAGCTTGCTATATCAAGTAAGTATAAGTTGTTTGCTGGCATACGATAAATATCTTTTGTTCTTTTAACATTGGTTACTGGCCAACTAGCGTTTTGAATCCGTCCTGTTGGTGTTCCGGTTTCTACCGCCGTCTGCTGCTATGGAGAGTTATTTCCTTCACAGGTGCACTGGTTGTCTGTTGGCTAAAGTCTTTGCAGTGTGTTCAAGTGCAACTTTTTGGCCGAGACACAGGCGACATGGGGCGACACAACAGTCGACCTTCATTGCCACTAGTACTTTGATGTTGGTTTAGTGTGTCTGGGCCTCAACATAACATCTTCTGAAAATCTGCCCCTGAAACTCAATCCAGTGTAAATTAACATGTATGAAGCAACCTGAAGAAATATCAGGACCCATCAGATGACCCATCAGTCAAAACCCATTGTCCACCATGTTTGATTGATTGAGGCGGCTTAGATCCGACTGGGACTTGATCCCTTTCTGTGGACTGTACAGCCTCTAAAGCTGAAGCTATCCTTCTGCAAATATGCAGGTAAATGTTTTTGTGAACATGAGAAGTGTGGGTAACCTAGGCCAACGTGCACACCTCTCAAATCTCAACAACACGTGGTACTGACCTGCTCATCAAGTAGGCTGATTGGTTGATAATTCTAAGTTTTTAATTTATTAATTTTATTTTATTTTTTATTTTTTTGGCCTTTGAAAAGAGCATAGAAAGCATTTCCTCTTCAAGGCACTGATACTGTTATTGTCCCATCTATTAAGGTTAACAATCCAAATTCTTTCATGCTTTGTTACAGAGATATAGTGGTTTGTGTACACAGGACTGAAATTAATTTCCTCTTCCTGATTTTTTCTCAGTTTCGTAACATTACATTATACTCCCAATCTGTACACCTATAAAAGAAATGCACACACATAATGTGTCCTAACGACCACCGTGAACGTTCATTTACGTGAAGCCCAGAGAACCATAATTCCATTTTAAGACACCACATACACACACAAACGGACACACACACAATCTCAGTCTCCAAATCCAAACTCAAGCCCCTTCCTGCTGTGCTGGTCTGTGGGTTTGGAAAATGGGCCAGTTGGGATGAGGCTCGTGTTGACACATATTAGTGAATTATGTG